>NC_134207.1:121933374-123183374 GCF_965140235.1 Caretta caretta | reverse complement strand
CTCTTATGGCGTAAGTGATACTTTTATCAGTTAAAAATGCATTTCTGTATTCAAGCAAGTGAGGATGAGATGTAAAGTACTTGCATGGTTTTATTTTTTTGTTTATGGAGATAGAATAGAACATAATGTCTTCTCTTTGAGTGCCGCTGTGCTCCAGGTAAAGAATATTCTTCTTCGAATGATGGTTCCTATATGTATCCCAATCATGGGTGCACATATGCGCCAGAAGGTTTTCTTAGCAGTCTCCATTAACCTGCATGTGCATCATGTCTCCCCTCGTATTCCCAGCCGAGGGTATAATAGGCTGTGTGGGTCGACGCCTCTCCACTTCCCTCTTACTGCTCCGTGGAGTCAGAACCCCTGTTCCTTCACACTGTTAGTTTTTTAACTAGAGAGTGATTTCACTAGTTCAATTATCAGTCTTGTACTTGTGCTTCTGTTTTGTTTTTTGGTGGGTAGCATAGATAGTTGTATATCGTTATAGTTAGTGATAGCGAAACCCCATCTGGGGTAAGCTTTCCCTTCCCCCACCCTCCTGGGACTGCTCCATGCTCCGGGGTTTAAAAACTGTTCCTTGTCCGTGCTCATTCTCCATGAGCAACGAGCACCAGCAGTGTCTGTATTGTCTCAGGGAAGCTCACATTGCAGCTCGTGGCACGATTTGTAAATCTTTCCCAACTCAGACTGAGGAGTTCCACCTCCAAAAATATCTAATGGAGGAAGCCATGAGGCCACATGCTCACTCGGATCCAGAACTGTTGGTGCCGTGTCCGTCGCTGGCGGTGAGTACTCCTCCCAGCACTCCACTGGCAGTCAAGGAGAAGCCCAGGCACGAGCATAAGAAGCACTCTCATGGGCATAAGAGTAGGTCCCTGTCAAGGGCTGCTCCTAAGCGCATCGTTTCCTCCCCAAACCAGGTCGGGTGAGATGTCGCATATTGACTCAGTCGCACTGGTGTCCGAGCTTCCATGGTTGGAGGGATGGAGGGACCGACGGTCATCCCTATACCTGCCCACCTGGAGCAGTCACCGGCGCACACACCGCCCATCCTGCTGCCACCTCTATACCAGCCAGAGCCACAGAAAACATGACTTCTGAGGGAAGATTGAAAAAATTGGGTTTATTTAGTCTGGAAAAGAGAAGACTGAGAGGGGACATGATAGTTTTCAAGTACATAAAAGGTTGTTACAAGGAGGAGGGAGAAAAATTGTTGTTCTTAACCTCTGAGGATAGGACTAGAAGCAATGGGCTTAAATTGTAGCAAGGGAGGTTTAGGTTGGACATTAGGAAAAACTTCCTAAGCGCTGGAATAAATTGCTAAGGAGGTTGTGGAATCTCCATCGTTGGAGATTTTTCAGAGCAGTTTAGAGAAACACACCTCTCAGGAATGGTCTAGATAATATTTAGTCCTGCCATGAGTGCAGGGGACTGGACTAGATGACCTCTCAAGATAACTTCTAGTGGTATGATTCCCCATTGGGCCTGGTTTGCTACTATTTACATGAAAGACACCTACTTCCACATCAACATTCACCCGACCCACCAGAAATTTCTCCATTTCCAGGTGGGACGCTACCACTACCACTTCCAAGTCCTCCCTTTCAGCAAAGCAGTGGCTCCATGAGTCTTCACGAAGGTCTTCACTGTCGCGGGCAGCCCAAATGCGCCGCCTCAGCTACTTCGTACACCCCTACCTGGACAGCTGGCTCCTTGTCGCGCTATCCCGACAAGAACTCATCTCTGCCATCCTTGCCCTTCGCACTCTCCTGACCACTCTAGGTATCTGCCTCAAGGAGGAGAAATCCATGTTCATACCTACACAATCAACTTTATTGGGGCGTGGCTTGACTCAATTGTGGCATGGGCCTTCCTTCCAGCAGACTGCTTCACAATGCTGACAGCCATAGTTGCAGAACTGCACCACAACCCACACACCATGGTCCACCCTTGCCTTTCCCTCCTGGGACATATGGCAGCCTTTATATCCATGACACTACATGCACATCTAGACATATGTTGCCTCCAATTCTGGATCCTCTCAATCTACAGACCCCACATGGACCATTTGGAGGCCAGAGTCACTATTGCCCAGGCGGTTCTGACCTCGCTTACATGGCGGACCAACTCTTCCAAGGTCGTGGTCGGTACCCCCTTCACCTCTCCCATCCTGCAGGCCACCATCACAACAGAAGTCTCCTTGGTGTTCAGGGGGTCCATCTAGACCATCACACAACCCAGGGTGTCTGGATACCAAAAGAGGCCAGAATGCACATAAATGTGCTCAAACTGAGGGCAGTCCATTTTGCGTACTAGGTGTTTCTTCTTTTCATTCAATCCCACCACATTCAAGTATGTCCGACACCATCGCAGCGGTAGTGTACGTCAACAAGAAGGATGACACCAAGTCTCCATCTCTCTGTTCAGAGTCCACCATCCACCTTTGGAACCAGTGCATCAAACACCATGTGAAGCTCCAAGTCATGTAGCTCCTGGGCACGCAAAATTCCCTGGCCAGCATGCTCAGCAGGACTCTCTACTTCAACCATGAGTGGGAATTGGACAATGCCACTCTTCACTACCTCTTCCTCAAATGGGGCACCCCACGCTGGGATCTCTTTGCCACTCACGAGAACTGCAAGTTGCCCCTTTATTGTTCCAGGGGAGCCATGGGGGAGGACTCGCAGGGTGACACTTATTCTCCTGCCCTGGACAGGTGACCTCTGCTATGCCTCCCCCCATTCCCATCCACCCGTAATGCAAGGTCCAATGGGACTGAGCTACCATAATACTCGTAGCTCCATTCTGACCCAATCAGTTTTGGTTCACAGACCTCCTCAGACTCCCTACCTGAATACTGATCCGCTTCAGAACACTCACAGATCTCCTCACACAAGATCGGGGCCGAGTCCAGCATCCCAACCTGGGCCCTCTTCACTTTGCAGCCTGGTTTTTGCTTGAGGATCGGGGTAGACAACGCTTGCTCCACCTTGGTGCGACACATCCTTACCCAAAGCAAGAGGGCATCCACCAGAGCCTGCTACCAAGTTAAATGGAGACTATTCATCTCATGGTTTCACCGCTGTCACCATCTATAGAGTACAATCTCCATAACTATCATTCTCAATTACCTCCTCAAGCTTGAGATGTCAGGCCTTGCCTCAGTTCTATACAGATCTACCTGGTAGCCCTTAATGCCTTTCTCTCCCAATGGAGGGGGTTCCTCTGTGTTTATGCACCCTACCACCATCTGCTTTATGAAAGGTCTCCTCAATACCTTCCCACCAGTACTCTGGTCCACATCCCGGTGGGACTTCAATCTCGTTCTCTCTGTCCTCACTAGAGCACCCTTCAAGCCAGTGGCAATGTGCTCCCTCTCACATCTCTCCATGAAAGGCATGTTCTTAGTGGCCATTACCTCAGCTAAATGGGTCAGCAAACTGGCAGTCAGGATGGTTGACCCCCCCTCCACACACACACACACACACTGTATTCCACAAGGATAAAGTTTCCTTACGGCTACACCCTAAGTTCCTGCCAAAAGTGGTGTCAGAGTTCCATCTTAATCAGTGCATCCACCTCCCTGTTTTCTGTCCCAAACCACACGCCTCCCATGCACACAGGATGCTGCATTCCCTCAAAGTCAGCCATGTGTTGGTGTTTTGCCTCTACAGAACCCACGCCTTTCACGCATCGGCCAAAATGTTTGAAACCATTGCCAACCAGTCCATGGGTCAAGCTTTCTCCTCCCAGCGAATCTCCAAATGGATCTCTGGGTGCATCCATGAATGCTACATGCTATCCGATGTACTGCCACCTGATAGTTACAGTACACTCTACACGAATGCACGCTGTCACATTGGTCTGTCTTGTGGACATCTCATGGCCAGACATCTGTTGAGCAGCAGCGTGGCACTCAGTACACATGTTCATATACCACTACACCATTGTCCAAGGGGCGGCTGTGGACGCTGCAGTGGGCTGTGCCATACTGCAGACTACATTTCCTCATACAGCCTCGCACTCACCTCCACACTAATCACTCTCGCTACTCACCCGTGTTTGGAATACCTATAGGGACCATCACTTGGAGAAGAGGAGGAGGTTACTTACCTGTAACTGGAGATTCTTCCAGATGTGTGGTCTCTATTTGTATTCCAATACCTGTCCTCCATCCTCTCTGCTGCGAACTGGCCTATTCAGGAGTAAGAGGGATCACTGGAGAGGCATCAACCCACACAGCTGATTATACCCTCGGCTGAGAGCACATGTGGGTCATCTGACACTGCTAAGAAAACCTTCCGGCGCATGGCACACATGTGCCCCCACGTTCGGAATACCAATAGGACCACACATCTCGAAGAACCTTCAGTTACAGGTAAGTAACTTCCTTTTTGGCTTATGGGAGAACAATTTATAACTAGTTTTCACTTACTTGACCTGCCCTGACATCCTGGCAGGTTTGAAATGTTGGTACTGTGTCTTGATTTCAGGAAATTCATTTTTATGGACTTGGATGCTGTAAGCACTTCAATAATTATCAAATAGTCAGAGTCCCTGCTGAGCTTTATAAGGAGGACTCCATTTTAATTTTAGTAAAACTTGGTGCTGCATTATGTTGACAGAAAGTTTGCCTCTACATTTTAACCACAAATGTCTTGGTGTAGTACAGGAAGTGCAGCACATTTATTAGCACTTCTGCCTTTTGTGATACTGCTTTATAGGAATGCTCTGCCTGGTGACACAGTTCTACTGTAGTGACCGTTATCTCTTTACCGAGAAGTTGAACACTCCAGTTCATTACAAATTCCAGCGGAGTGTCTGTGTGACTGTATGGCTTTTTAAAACCTATTGCCACACATTCAGGTTTCTTACCTTGAGTAGTTTTGGCTTTATTGCTTTTCTGAATCTGATTTGAGATAAGATGTGGTCTTCCAAATCTATAGTACTTGGACAAATGAAGGCTTAAAGTTTATATTTCCAACTAGACAGTGACGGAGTGGATGCTTCACAAAGGCATTCATCCTTGAGAAGTAATCGTCAAATTATTAAGCTAACATGAACATGAGAACTTCTAAAGATATTCAAAAGAATATGTAACAGCATTTTAAAGTGCTTCAGTAGGACTCTGTTTGAAGGACTTCTAGGGCTACGTTTTCCTGGAACTATGAATGTGGAAAACTACCATTTGGGTTGAAAGAACAGGAAGACTTGTGGCACCTTAGAGACTAACAAATTTATCTGAGCATAAGCTTTCGTGAGCTACAGCTCACTTCATCAGATGCATGCAGTGGAAAATACAGTAGGAAGATTGTATATACACAGAGAACATGAAACAATGGGTGTTATCATACACACTGTAACGAGAGTGATCAGTTAAGGTGAGCTATTACCAACAGGAGAGAAAAAAAACCTTTTGTAGTGATAATCAAGATGGGCCATTTCCAGCAGTTGACAAGAACGTGTGAGAAACTGGGGGGGAATAAACATGGGGAAACAGTTTTACTTTGTGTAATGACACATCCACTCCCCGTCTTTATTCAAGCCTAATTTAATGGTGTCCCATTTGCAAATTAAATTAGCCTTGAATAAAGACTGGGAGTGGATGTGTCATTACACAAAAGCTTATGCCCATGAAAGCTTATGCTCAAATAAATTGGATAGTCTCTAAGGTGCCACTAGTACTCCTGTTCTTTTTGCGGATACAGACTAACACGGCTGCTACTCTGAAACCTGTCATTTGGGTTGAGTGTGCTATTGGACCCTGACGTGCACAAGTAATATAGAAGCTTTGATTGTGCTTGAGACTCACTACCACTGTGGAGGCTGGAAGGAAATTGTTGTTTGTCTGGTATGTAGACTTGTCAACCAAGTGTGTCCTTGGGTGTGGCTTTTTCATAGCTATTCATAACAGCCTAGTCTTTCATGATTTTTAAACCATGAATGTGCTGATAAGACACTTACGTTGCCTATTAAACAGCAAACCACAGAATTCTTTGGAGTTTTTTAGTTCTCTTATGTAACTCATTTCTTAACTCTTTCCTAGCTCAATGTCAATTGCTGCAAGCCTTGTGAGTGAAGATACAAAGACCAAGTTTTTGAACAAAATGGGCCAGCTGACTACATCAGGTGCCATGTTGGCTAACGTGTTTCAGAGGAAGAAGTAAAATTTGGAAAAGAAATTCAAATAAACACTAAGATGGACCTCATGCAGACTGGTTCCTTGTACTTGAAGTTCTTGCCTTTTTATTTCCCCTGTCTGATGTTCTTGTAGTATAATTTTATTCTAACCTCCAAAGATATTTGCACTGCTTTTGAATATCGCTGTGTATCTGTTAATTTTTGGGTTATCTGTGGTTGATATAAAACTGAATTCATAGTCTGTACCAAGTCCCTGTTCTGTGTTCTTGTCTTTCCAGCATTTTTATATAGTGAAAGGTATTTTTTATTTTATTTTCTGACAAGATATCAGCAAAGTATTATACACGGAGCTATTACAATGGTACTTAAAATAATGTAAATTTGAAGTCATTGTCATAAAGTAATAAAAGTGGAGATTACTTATGTATTTAAATTATGAAAAAGTAGTGCAGAATTTTTTATGTTTCTAAAATGACAAGGAAGAGCCACCAGCACAAGTCTCTGCTTTTTGGATTGTGTTTTTGTAAGTACTGTACATTTCCAGTCTAGAGGAATTGGAGCACATAATGTATAGAACTACTTGCACTACATTGATCCATGGGAAACTTTCAGCATTTCAGATACTTCAGTGCATATTCTGTAAGTAGTTTATCAGATTCTCCAGATAAACCTCTTCTATCTGTTGAGGGGTTTTTTGTTTTTTTTACTTTAACTGAAGCACTTTAACTATTAGTCTACCTACTGAAAGGCACATGCCCTGATGAAAGAAAGTAAATTGATGATCAAGATAAATCTGACCAAGTAGTCAAGCTAAAAGGGTCTGACTCTTCCAGGGTCTTGTAAGATCCTCGGGTCAGAGCCAATACACTGCACTAGAGACATCTACAGACAGAACCACCATACGCAAAAAAGCAATCTCCTCTTCCCCTCGCTGCACAGTAGTGTGCAGTCTGATGGCTAAAAGCAGTAATTAGACTGGTTAGCTTATCTAACCCTCAGTTCAGACTTTGGAAGAAAATATTTTAAATAATAAATTAATGAGAATTTGTGACATACAAAATGTTTCTAAAATATTCTCAAGTAGATTATGTACGTGTTTATAAAATCCGTATACCTATTTTTAGAGAATAAAAGCAATCTTTAAAAGCAGTGTCTTTAACAATTATTAGGGTTTTTTTTATCCCTTTGACGAACATTGACAAAAAAGCATCTTCACAAATTCCAAGTCTGTCCTTGCTCTTATGGACACTTCCCACTATATTTTGGTTAATGTAAGCGTCTGAATGTAAACTAAAGTGCACATGTCAAACAAAAATTCTAAATGGAAAAAGTGAGAGATTCTCTGAAAGGGTCACAATACCATTAGAATTTGACGTATTAACTTTTTTTGGCAATTGGGGAAATGAAAGGAATGGATAGATAACGAAAGGATAGATTTCTGAAAGAGAATGTGAATGTAGTGCTCCCCAGGCACATAGCTAATACTCACTACTAATAGTCTTAACTACTTTGTATCTTTGCCTAATGGCACTGGATGCACATTGCCCAACATACTTGCAAAGTGAGAGCCTGCTACACCCATATCACAACAATCCTTTTTACACTGTACGAGAGGCCTTTTAACAGGCAGCTGAGTTCCTTCCCATAGCTTGTTACCATGAAATAACTATGCTCTTACACACTATCTGACTGTGAAATGATGAAGACGTTCCTGAAGAATTGGAAGTGGCTAACTTTCCTGTCAATTGTTCTGTTATAAATAAAGAGTTTTGCATATGAGCCTTGTATGTTTATTTCTAAGCATCACAAAGAAAGATTGCTACACCCAAAAGGCTGCAAGGAATCTCCTCAGTTTCCCTCCAATTTCTATTTTTTTATACATACGTAGTGTGGTGTGTGCATGTGTGTGTGTGTGCCTACCTACAGGCATGTGTACATAGTTAGATTACCTGATCTACAAAGTATGCCTGGCACAGATGTGGGCCTCATCTTGGAAAGACAGGAGATGGAAAGTCACACAGGAGTTGCTTTCCCATAGCAAAGCTCCACATTTGGAGAGACTGGAAAGGAATGGGGCACAGCTTGCAAGGTCCATCAAAGTCCTGAATGCTTCATGAGGTCCCAAGGACCCTTGTCAATTTATGTTTTACATCTAAGCAAATTCTAAGACTCGAGATCCGTGTGCAACAATACTGGTGTAATTGGAGTCAAATGGAATGTTTGCGAATCATGAGGAATTACAGCCCTCCATATACAATCTAGTCAAGCACTAAGTAGTATTTTTATGGACTCTGTATGGATGACTGTAAGTAGGCTGGAGTCTGGGCAATACCGATACAATTAAGGGCGAAGAATTGAAGTTTTGTGACCACAGAGATAAGTCCGTGTGTGGTGGTTGGGTATGCCTGTCAGGGTAGTGCTGTGGGTGCACACTTGCGATGTTTAAACTTGTCTGTAATTACACACCCACACACAAACCTGTTGAAAACATTCAAAGGGGCACAGTCAAACATTGAAAAGTTAGGAAATGACAAAATTAAGGTTGCCTGTGCATCCTTAAATCAGCCACGTGCATATGCATTCTGATAGTGTTTAATTATATGATCACACACTATTTCTTCCACAGGTACCCTGTCTCAGTCAATGCACTGAAGGGACATTGCTCTCAATTAAGGCGCAACTATTCTGTATTTTATTTTCTGGTTCTGTGATGGAATGCATTATTTACTGCACACTATTCAAACACTGCTCTGAATAAAGACTTAATTTCCACGTTTTTTTCTGTGGTGCTCATTACTACCGTATCTGAGTGCATCACAAACATAATACATTTATTTTCACAACACCTGTGTGAGATGAATGGGGTATTACCCTCATTGTATAGACAGGAGGCACAGAGAGGTCAAAAGTGTACAAGATTTTTTCAAAATATACAGCATTATATAGCACTTTTTATATGTTCAAAGCACAGCTCCCATTGACTTCAGTTGCAGCTGTGAATGTTCAGCATTTCTGCAAATCAGACCCTGGGATCAGGCACCCAGAAAATGAGGAACACACGATTAGTGACCACAAGTGAAAAGTTAGGTTTAAGTAGGGTGACCAAACAGCAATTGTGAAAAATCAGGAGAGGGTGGGGGGTAATAGGAGCCTATATAAGAAAAAGACTCAAAAATCAGGACACCTGGTCACCCTAGGTTTAAGTGACTTGTTTAGCATCAAATCGGAACTCTGTGTCACAACCAGGTTTAGAAAATAATTCTTTATGGCAGCATTTAACTGCCTTAATCATGAGACTGTCAGTTCTCTGCCTATAATCCCCTGCCTCATTCACTACACCTTCCAACTTCTGCAACATACCAGGTAGAAGTTCTATAGATAAATCTCCATTACTGCAAGTTCTGATTCATCTCCAGAGCAGATTTATCCTGTGCACTGAATGAGGCAGGAATCCTGTGGAAAATGTAATATGTGATCATGTAATTAAAGACTATCAGAATGTGTATGCACAAAGGGGCAGAATTAAGGTTGCAGAGGCAGCCTTAATTCTGGCATTTCCTAGTTTTTTCAATGCTTGACTTTGCATCCTTAATGTTCTCTTAAAGTATTTGTGTGTATGTAATTTCCTAGGGATTTAGAAAAACAACCTGAAAAATAGAAATTCCATAATGTGCTATTATATTGACACCCCCCTGGGTCATCAGCAGGGTTGGGAACTTCAGATTCTTCACACATATCTTTGCCACATGAGCTAACAGTAACTGATAGAAGATGACATCCTACTACTCTATGTCAGTGATACTCAGACCTCAGTGGTTCAAACACCAAATTAGCGATCAACATTACCCAAAAAAGCCACAGTAGCATGAATTCATTGTTTCATTTAACATATATATAATAGCTTTGGTTAATAATTAAATCACAGAGTGTTTCAATATTATGTGCTATAAAGAGCCACAGGAGACACATTAAAGAGACACTTCTGGCTCCCAAGCCTCAGTTCTGAGTATCACTGCTGTATTTAGACTAGCATTAGAGGGGAATGGAATGCTTTGTCAGTGGGTTTCAGATATTTGCTGACAAAGTAATGGTGAGACTTGACTCTTGGGTTCCAAGGCCTCATACTGCCTCTGGTAAAAACTTCCTTGGAATGTCTAAACATTATAGGTACCTTTTCCAAACCAAGTATGTGTAATTCTATATGAGATCTCATTCTAACAAATAAAATGATCACAGAACTAAAAATCTGTGGTTGCCAAGGTGCAGCTGATCATGACCTAATTATATTTGTTTTGTGCTAACCAAATAGGTCTGTTACTAGACAGGGATGGTAAAATAGTCAATGTAGAAAAGTCAAAAGCATTCAAAAATATGTACTCTTTATTTGTATCTTTGCAATGCTAATTGAAATAATTACTATTCCAGCAGCAAGAGAGGAGGTTAAATAGCAACTGCTAACAAATGCTTTAAATCTGCAGGGCCAGATAACTTGCACCCAAGAGTTTTAAAATAATTGACCAAGGAGCTCTCTGACTCATTGATGTTGATATTTAACAAATTGTGGGATACAGAGGAAGTTCCAGACTGCAGGAACAAATGAATGTGCCAATATTTTAAAAGGATTAATGGGATGACCTGTGTATCTATAGGCTGGTTAGCTTGAGATCAATCCTGAGCAAAATCCTGCGAAGTCTGATATGGAATGGAAGCAATAAAGATTTAAAGGTTTGTTTTTATTGTTCATTTGTAAAACACCTAGCAACCCTAAAAGGACCGCGTTGTGTTAGGAGCTGTACAAACAGAACAAAAAGTCCATGTCCCAAAGAGCTTGCATAATTAATGCCAATCAACATGGTTCAATGGAAGTAGGCTTTGTGGAACTTGATGGGGGTTTTTAAGATAGGTTTGGCTGACAAAGGTAACTGGTGCCATAATATACCTGGAGTTCTGTAAGGTATTTAACTTAGTACTGCATAACATTCTGATTTAAAAACTAGCACTATACAGAATCAGTTTCACACATATTAAATGGATTAACTGTCTGGCTGATCTAAAAAAAAATTGTAAATAACGAATCATCATCCAATCATCATCAGTCCCCTACACTCATGGCAGGACTAAGTATTATCTAGACCAGTGGTCTCCAACCTTTTAACACACACGATCACTTTTTGAATCTCAGGGCAACTCATGATTTACCCTGCCCCTCCCCTGAGGCCCACCCTGCTCACTCTATCCCCCCTCTCTCCATTGCTCACTCTTCCCCCACCCTCACTCACTTTCACTAGGCTGGGGCAGGGGATTGGGGTTCAGGAGGGGGTGTGGGCTCTGAGATGGGGCCAAGGGGTTCCCAGTGTGGAAGGAGGCTCTGGACTGAGCCTGGGTGCAGGAGGGGGGTGAGGGGTGCAAGCTCTAGGAGGGAGTTTGGCTGCAGGAGGGGGCTCCCGGCTGGGGCAGAGTGTTGGGGTGCAGGAGGGGGTACAGGGATGGGGGTTGGGGTGTGGCTTACTTACCTCCAGTGGCTCCCAGTCGACGGCAGGTGCAGCGAGTCTTAAGGCAGACTCCCTCCCTACCAGCCAATGGGAGCTGCATGATCATATAATTAAACAGTGTGTGATCATATAATTAAACACTATCAGAATGCATATGCACGTGGCTGATTTAAGGATGCACAGGCAACCTTAATTTTGTCATTTCCTAACTTTTCAATGTTTGACTGTGCCCCTTTGAATGTTTTCAACAGGTTTGTGTGTGGGTGTGTAATTACAGACAAGTTTAAACATCGCAAGTGTGCACCCACAGCACTGCCCTGACAGGCATACCCATCCACCACACACAGACTTATCTCTGTGGTCACAAAACTTCAATTCTTCGCCCTTAATTGTATCGGTATTGCCCAGACTCCAGCCTACTTACAGTCATCCATACAGAGTCCATAAAAATACTACTTAGTGCTTGACTAGATTGTATATGGAGGGCTGTAATTCCTCATGATTCGCAAACATTCCATTTGACTCCAATTACACCAGTATTGTTGCATACGGATCCCAAGTCTTAGAATTTGCTTAGATGTAATTTGCTTGCAGGCAGGAGCAGCGCGCAGAGAGAGATTCGGGGCCACGGGGCTGCAGTGGCCACTTCTGGGAGCAGTGTGGGGCCGGGATAAGTGGGGAGTCTGCCTTAATGGCAGCCACGCTATGCTGCTGCCGGAAATCACTATCAACAGGGAGATCCTCTAGGATCGACCAATCAATCGCGATAGACCGGTTGGTGACCACTGATCTACACCATTCCTGACAGGCGTTTGTCTAACCTGCTCTTAAAAATCTCCAATGATGGAGATTCCACGACCTCCCTAGGCAATTTATTCCAGTGCTTAACCACCCGGACAGTTAGGAAGTTTTTCCTATAGTCCAACTTGAACCTCCCTTGCTGCAATTTAAGCCCACTGTTTCTTGTCCTATCCTCAAAGGTTAAGAAGAACAATTTGTCTTCCTCCTCCTTGTAACAACCTTTTATGTACTTGAGTACAGCTCTAGGCTTTTCTGTATTCTCCCCACCACTACACGCTACATATTACCACAGCTACCAGTTGGTGGGGTGGGAGGGGTGCTCCCCTGTTATTAAAGCTCTAAAGGAGCTGTGCTGCCAGAGGAGGTGTGGTCTTTTGTATGGATGGCCCTGACTTCCCATGCACCCCTTGTCATCTGCTAGGTTTGTAGCTGGAACCTGCAGCCTCTTCCACTAAGGGGAAAATCTCACCTCCTGGCAGGATAGTATAGGGGAATCTCCAAGAGGGGGACCCTCTCAGAAGATTTCTTCCAACATTTGTAATGTGAGAGGAAGCAAACTGGCCCATACATGTATAACATGAAAAAACCTCAAGTCCCTTGCATAGGCAGATGCCTATTAATACTATCACTTTAAATACTTTCCTGAATACAACATTGTCACAATATATTTGAGCTCTTCTACTACAAGAAATCGAGTTGGATCCCTAGGTCCTGGCACCTGCTGTGTTCCAGAGTCAGGAGAAGAAAATCTTTGATTCCCAAAGACAGGTATTCCATAAACTCCATTGGGAGCTAGAATGGAGCCAACAATAGAATGGCATTTCCATAGCATTTCTGGTTAGTGTATCTTAAATTACTATTATATGTTAAACATTAGCCAAATACAAAAGAAGAGTGTTGCCTAAAGCATAATATTGTGCATTAAAGCTGGAGGTGAACCGTATTTGCTGACCAGCTGCGAGGAGCTCATGGTCCCAGCCATTAATGTCTAGTAAATAGCCTGCAATGAGATAATTGCTGTTATAAATTGGAAGTGGGGAGAAATAGGTGAAGATTTTGAAACAATAGGGTTTCCATTGAATAGGGTATCCCTAGAGAATAAATGTTCTGCACTACTTAGTCAAAATATGTGACTCATCTTAATATTCACTGTTTGTTTTGTTTTGTTTTTTGTTTTTTTCATTTTTACTACTCAATTGATGTTAGATCATAATTTTAATGTTATTCTTTGTATGTAATTGATTGAGGAAACTAAGGAGTATGGGGGCCAGCACAGACCACGGGGTGGCTTTGGAGAATGAGTAAAGGGATGTGTAGCTTTCATTGTGGCAGGTTGTTGCTCTAGACCAGCCCAGTTGAAATAACTGTAACCACCCAAAATCTAGTGTCAAATGAGTTAGTCATCTCAGTCTTCTTTCTTGTTGAATCCATATTGAAAAAAATCACTATCACAAACAGGCTCAATACTACATGGGCATGGAAACTGATCTACCCTCACATCTTGAAAAAGTCTAACCCCCAGATCAGAACTTAGGTATATTAGCTGAGCACTATAACAGAGCTTCCATTATTGTATCCAGTGCTGTTCTTGTTCTTGTTGAATAAAGAATTTCAGCCTCCAAACTTTTTTTGTCATCAATTTTGGTCTCCAAGATCAAGTTGGTACCTCTTAGGAACACTAAAAATGTTAAAAGTTAAAAATTAACCAACAATTAACTTTTCCTACCAGGAATACTTGGGTATTGTTATAGCCTCAAAGTTCTGAGTGCTAAGTTATCAGTTATGCATGCCAGTATGTTTTCTTTAAATAAATACTTCACATGTTAGCAGCAAATGATTGCAAGAATTTATGTCTTTAAGAGGGCTGCAAACATCATTTTATTGACACAGTTAACTCTAATATGTTCTTGTGATGTTGTTGAAAACATGTCAGGTGTAAGCCACCCTATGAATAATTTACAAACTCTTGTTATAAAAATTACTCTAATGGTAATGAAAAATATCTGTTCTGTTTAAAATTGGAAGGAGAGACAAGGTGGTTGAGGTAATTTCTTTTATCTGGACCAACTTCTGTTGGTGAAAAACACAAACTTTCAAGCTACACAGAGATCTTTGAGAATGTAATAGCCTAGGAATAACATGGATACACTAACACTCCAAATCAAAATCCTAAAGTAAATTGGACAGAGCAACATTTACTTCACAACAAGGAAAAAATCTTTTCAAGTTGTTCTTCTTGTGACACCTCAATATTCACCACTGTCATGTAATTAGGATATGTTTTGTACAAAGTATGCCTTGTGAGGTATCATTCTAAAAGTCTTGGTCTGCTAGACAGTTATATCTCATTGGATTGTATGTACTGTTGTCATATGTGAAGTTATGAAGTTTGGCGCTGTGTGTTACTGAAACATGTTGAGGTTGGGAACACCCACAAGCAGCCTTTCGGGTTCAACAGTAAAAAGGCCAAACAATGTAAATGGCTTATTGAGGAAATGCACACAAGCACAAGGATTGCCCCAGGAACTGTGTACAACCGAAACCTCTCAGAAATAGCACTACACAATGGGAACTGTTTGACCCAGGTCACAGCAAAAGAGCTTTCTAGCAAGTGGGAAGAAGATATAAAAGGGGGGGGAATGACATCCTGAGGGGACCTCACTCTCCCTACAACAACACACCTGGGAACACCTGAGGAACAAGGACTGAACAGGGGGGAAGTGATGGTCCCAGGCTAAGGGATTTCTAGCCTGTGTATGAAAACCCAGGAAACCCACGCTGGAAAGCCAAGACAGCTTGTGCCTGAAGAATCCGCCATCCTGTTTATCACTCAGGGTGAAAATTTGCTAATTCATAACCTAACTATCTAGTGTGTTAAGATCAGTTTGCAGTTTTGTTTATTTACTCAGTAATCTCTTGATCTGTTTGCTATCATGTATAATCACTTAATCTATCCTTTTGTAGTTAATAAACATATTTTATGTTTTAATCCAAACCAGTGTGTGTTTGACTAAGGTGTCTGGGGAAAATTTCATCTTGGTTACCACAAGTGTGCATAGTCCTCTTCACATTGAGGGAGAAGCGAACTGGGTGTTAAACCCATATACTGGCCAGAATTGACCAGGGCAGAGACTCCCTGCCCTGAAGAGTTTATAGTCTCAAAACCCTCCAGTTCTGCAAAGATTACACATGCAGGAATGGTATCTAAAGAGACATGATGGAAGTATAATGCCCATTTTACAGATGGACAACAGAGGAATTAAGTGATATTCCCAAAATGACAGTATATTTGTGACAGAGCTGGGAATTGAATCCCGAGCTCTAGAATCCCATTGCTGTGCCTTAATTACAGGACCAACTTTATCTTCACTTTTATGCTAACAATTTTTTGATGAGAGAAAGAAAAATGGCACATTTTGCCCCACAGATTAATCATTCTTTACCAAAACTCCTTGAAAATAGGAGCCATGTTTTCCTCTAATATTGAGATTTCATAAAAGCTCCTTTAAAAGCTTTTAATACTGTGTTTACTGTTGTGCTCCTAGATTTAAACTATTTGTGTCGGTGTATAATTTTTATTTCTCCCTCTCTCTTTCTCGCCTCTTCAAGATGAAAGATGGTAAAGAGAGGGTAACCTGAACGGTTGAAGTGATCAGCTGTTAAAATGTTTCATAAATTAGATTTCATGGTATGACAGATCTCACAAAGGAAAAGGTTTTGATAACAGGGACCAAATAAGCTCTCTTGCTTCTGCCATATCCTTGGTGAACAAAGTGCTAACCCAACTCCCTTCATTTAATATAAAAAAAAAAAAGCACATCTTCAGCCATACTCCATGTTTTCCTGCTTGGAGGATGCAATCAAGCCAAGTTCCTACATATGGGTTTGTTATAGATCATCATTTAATTTTGTTGGCATCCCTTTGATCACTTCCCTATAAAAACATTCCTTGACATTAATAGCTTGGCTATGACTGCCATTGTTCTTGGGGGCTAGGTTTGCTACTGGGAGATGCTTGTGAGCCATATTTCCTGGTGATTTATAGCCTCTGTACTTCACTTGTGATGTCCTTTATTGGTATGTGCATTTGCTGCAT
This sequence comes from Caretta caretta, assembly GCF_965140235.1. Lineage (NCBI taxonomy): Eukaryota > Metazoa > Chordata > Testudines > Cheloniidae > Caretta > Caretta caretta. Next base: position 123,166,847 of record NC_134207.1, on the reverse strand, counting down.
GTGCCTCTAGTCTGTTTATCCCATAAAATTTATATTAAAAGCTGGTATTGGTATTCTAAAAAAAAAAAAAGTGAGGGGGCTCGATTAATAAAATTTGAAAAAATGTGAATACTTGAAAATAACATTCAAGCTTTTTTGATAAAGGGAAAGGAAGAAGCAATTAAAGATTTACAAAACTATAACCTACCTGACATCCGTTTTGGTGTAAAACTTTTGACCAGCCCTACCTAGAACATCTATGGCTAACATTATCATTTAAGCTTTGACAAAACTTCCTACTATACATTTGCCAGTTCTTATTTTTCAGACCTTCATAATTGGATTTCCAAGGCTCTACTGCACTATACAGTCAGTAAGAAGACACCAAGTGATTCACTGGGGTTTGGATCAGTTTCATAGCATGTAAATCAGAAACAAATGCCTTCACTCAAGCTTTCAAGAAATAATTGACCTTCACATGGAGACAAAAGTTGCAGGCGTGGAGTGGAAATTTCATCCCCAAAGATGAATGTTTCAGGAGGAAACAAGCATCTGTGCAGAGGAATTATAATAGAAACTGTTTTGCAATTCTGGGCATCCTAAAGTCCTTCTGGCTTTCTCCTGTAAATCTGTAGCCTGAATCAGCAGTTAGTAATAAACAGTGCTTACAGTTTCAGTATTGTGCATGCAAGTAAAAAGAGGAAGGAACTTAACCGATTGTTCTATTTAAGAGCATAGGCGTGGGAAGTAGGGGCGTGGGGGGTGCTGCAGCACCCGCAGGTTTTATGTGGAGTCCTGGCTGGTGGCCCCGCTCCGGGCTGCAGGGGGTGTTTTGCATCCCGGCTACTGGCCCCGCATCCTGGGGTCCGATCTGCCACGCCCAGCCACACACGCAGGGACCCGCATCCTAGCAGCCAGCCCCACACCCAGAGGTCCCAGCTTCCAGCCCCGTGCCTGGGGATCCCAGCTGCCGGCCCCGCACATGTGGAGGCCCGGCTGCTGGTCCTGCACACGGGGCTCTGCTACTGGCCCCGTACCTGTCCCAGCCATGGCCCCAGCCTCGACCCTTATCCCTGTCTGTGTCTTCCCCTCCGGGAGACATGGCCCTGCTCCTGGCCTCAGCTCGGGGGGGACCAAGGTAAAAAGTTTGGGAATAGTTTTGCTGGCTTTCAGCACCCCACTATAAAAAGCGTTCCAGTGCCACTGTTTAAGAGCAGCATTTCTGTGTATCTTAAATATGATCATTTAAAAATATCCATACAATGCAGAAGAATGAGGATTTCCAGCATGAGGAGTGTGCACAGCTTCTTCAGAAGAATTTTCACCCATTACTGTGATTCTGTTCTGTTAGTACCATTCCAGAATACTTTCCATACAAATAAGCCATTCTTAGTGATCAGCTACCTCTTTTACCAACTTTACAACCCAGACCCCAACAGGTCTTCCCTGACAGCTAGCTGGGAGGGGGAGAGACTTTGGGTGTGTTTATGTAAATACAGTTTTCTTCTGCTCTACTTACATATTTAGCAGATACAGCAATGTCAAAGTGATCAACTTTGGCTGGTGTTGGGTACAAATCACCTTAGTACTGAAGGCAGGGGTAGTGAAATACGGTTACCAGTGTTGTAATTATTGTAGGAATACAGGAAAGCAGGACTGTGCTTAACCTGTCACAAATGAGGGGGCCACCCTCAGTTGAAAAAACCTTGTTAAGCCAGGGGCTCGAATGTCAGAGCCTTGTGAAAATAAGAGGGGTGGGGACAGGCAGCTGGTGGAGAGGTGCAGGGAGAGTAGTGAGCAGGTGGGAGCAGCAAGGAGCCAAATGGCAAGAGTGGCCTGTGAGTGGCCAGCAGGGTGGTTGGCAAAGAGGGGTGGCAAGTGAGTGCCCAAGCAGCGGAGCGAGTAAAGTGCCACTTTACCCAACTGGGGGGGAGGTAAACTCTGCAGATGCACCTCTGAGCTCTGGGTCTGCACTCTCCAAGGACAGGAACTGTGAGTGGGGTGCAGAGAAGGGTCAGGCCTGTGAAAGGGACTTTTGGGTTGCTGTACTTAAGAACCTGAGTGGAAAAGGATGCTGCCCAACTTACTTGGGTCTTTTACTCATAGTTTATGTTTATGAACCCTGTTTGTGGTGTTTCCCAAATTAATGCTGAGTTACTGCCCCTCCTTTTATTAAAAAGTTTCTTTTCTATGCTCAGACTCTGTGCTTGCGAGTGGGGAAGTATTGCCTCTCAGAGGTTCCCAGGTGTGGTGTGTTACCCAGGTTACTGGGTTGGGGCTCGATCCGGTTCTGTGTTGTATCAATGGAAAGGAACCCCTAGATATTGAACCCGTCTCTGGTTGCTGCTGGCTCCACCTGGCAGAAGGGTTACAAATGCATTACTTTGTAAAGCTCCTGTGTGTGTGTGCTTGGCAAAGTACAAACACAGATGGAGAATATATCCCTATCCCAACACACTCCTGAACTCATCATCAGCAATCTCTCAGTTTGAGGGTGTTCTCTACCATGGATTTACATATGGGTCCTGAGATTCATAGATATTAAGGTCAGAAGGGACCATTATGATCATCTAGTCTGACCCCCTGCACAATGCAGGCCACAGAACCTCACCCACCCACTACTGCAATAAACCTCTCACCTATGTCTGAGCTATTGAAGTCCTCAAATCATGGTTTAAAGACTTCAAGGTGCAGAGAATCTTCCAGCAAGTGACCCGTGCCCCATGCTACAGAGGAAGGCAAAAACCCCCAGGGCCTCTTCCAATCTGCCCTGGAGGAAAATTCCTTCCCGACCCCAAATATGGCGATCAGCTGAACCCTGAGCATGTGGGCAAGATTCACCAGCCAGACACCTCAGGACTCAGGAGTCCAATCCTGGAACCCCATATCCGCCCCCAGAACATTTCCTGGCAGGTCGGCTGCCTGCTGAAAGAAAGTTCTTTCTTTTTCTTTCTCTCTTTTCAAGGGCAAGGTGCTGCTCCTCGAAGCGGGCCACTGCCTGATGGAGAATGCACTGCCATTGAGGTCAGTTTGTGGCTTGCTCCTCCCAGCTTGCGATGTCCATATCAGTTTTCTTGAAATTCACTTTCAATGTGTCTTTGTAGTGTTTTCTCTGACCACCACAGGGTCTCTGACGAGGGGTGAGCTGAGAGTAAAGGGTTTGTTTTGGGAGGTGATAATCTGGGATCCACGCACAATGTCCAGCCCAGTGGAGTTGATGCATAAGAATCATTGCTTCAATGCTGGTGACATTGGCTTGTGCAAGGATGCTGGGATTAGTGCAGCAATCTTCCCATTTGATGCGAAGGATGTTCCAGAGGCATCATTAGTGGTACCTCTCCAGACTCTAGAGGGGCTGTCAGTAGGTCACCCAGGATCCAGTGTGCAAGTGCTTCCTTTGGGAGACTGCTCCGACATGTTTTCATGGACCATGACCTAAGGAAGGATGCTAAGATTCAGGTCTATAAGACAGTTGTCATCCCTACACTTCTCTATGGATGTGAAACCTGGGTGACTCTTGAACTAGACTGTGTGAAAGGGTGCAGTGTACACCCAAATTCTATTAGAATTTTAGAATCAGATATCATGTCACTGAGAATGCAGGGGATGTATAATATGTACATGCACACAGAGAGATGGTGTATCAAGTGTTCAGTAGGCTCAAAAAAGGATTAAACAGATAGATAATGACACCACCCACAGTTACATTAGCTAGCATTTTAAAAAATATGAGGGATATTTAAAGCATAGACCAAGCACTAAATGATAAGTTTAGAAAGAAACTGTCTCCATAAGTGGGTGTGATTGTGCCCTACAGGGTTTCTTGCACCTTCCTCTGAGGCATGTGGAACTGGTGGTTACTGGCAACATTGGACAAGATGGAGCAATGGTCTGATCTGGTATAACAATTCCAGTGTACCTAGTGACCAGGCCTAGCATCTTAGGTGGCAATTTTATTACAGCCCAAGTATTGAACGGGCTGGGAAAGTGAGCTGCTTTCTCACCCCAGAGTTAGCTTCACCTGGCACAGGATGGAGGCACAAGGGTAAGAATCATACCCTGCTGCTGCCTTTGCTATACTGACAGATGTATGGAGAGCAAAGGTGGGTGAGGTAAATAGCTCTGTGTAGCTCAAAAGCTTGTCTGTCACCAACAGAAGTTGGTCCAATAAAACATATTGCCTCACCCACCTTGTCTCTCTTGTGTATATAATGCAGAAAGAGCAGACTTTGGTCTCTAGATGTGTCGAGCCAGCCCTTTTTACAAGCACTGAAATGTAAAAGTAAATTCAAGATTCCTGGGATTAGCAGGGAGGGGAGTGACCCTAAATCATAAGAAATCGCTATTGTTTAGAGAGGAATACCAATGTATTTATGTCGCCACCTGCACTGTTATTGCTATGTGCCTTTGGGTGCTGAGGTTGTGTGATTTCAAAAGAAAGCTGTGTCATGCATGAAGCCTTTCTCCGGATTAGAACACTGTGAGGAAAAACCTAATGGCCCATTTTCTCCTCACACCCAGGGCTGTTTGAAAGGGTAATTCATCTGTGGAGGAAACAAAGAATAGTGGCACAAGCAAAGAGCACCGTTTCCCTTTGTGTCTGATCTTTTGTAGGTGTGGAATAACCTATAAAGCTATGTTTCTTCTGGTCATGGGCCAAATCTAAATACCCAAGAAAAAGAGCAACTTCCTGATTAGATCATCTTAGAAACTTGTTCCCCACCTCCACCTGCCCTGGTGCAGCGCATATACACAGAAAGACAGCACGGCCGAAGATGCTTCCCACTGGTTTAAGGAGTTTGTTGCTGATAAAGAGGAGAGGGGAGTTGCAGTATGGTGGATTTAATGCCTATCTGGTGTAATTTTCACAGAGCCAGAGGCAAAGGGCAGGAATTTGCTGGGTCCACTGAGGGCAAGTTGCAGGAGGCAGTGTGAGGGGGGGTAGAAGGGCAGTTTCAGGAACTAGTGGAAGGGAAGGGGCATCAGGAAATTTCTGGATGGGGGGGGGGGCAGAGGAACTGGGAAAGAACAGGGCAGTAGAATGTTGCCAGAGGTAGTCAAAGGAAGGGGACAGCAGGTTGCTTGAGAGATTGAAAGGAAAGGAGCAGCAGGAAACTTCAGGATCAAGCAGGATTCAGTGGAAGGGAGGAAGCAAGCAGGAGGTTGCAAGAAGCAATGGGAGGAGAGAAATTATAAGATAGAACAAGAGGGAAGCAGGGCTCGAGCAGTAGGCAGTGGAGTGGACTTGGGGAGGGAGCACTATCACCAGGAAGAAGGACCACAGGCTTCATGACTAAACTTCTTCTAACAGGGGGCGGGGAGAGGAAAGGGAGGGACAAGAAAGAAAAAAAAACCTGCATGTCAAGTCCTGAGGAAATGCTGTGGGGACTGCAGCCAGACTTTTTTTTTTTTTTTTTTTTTGGTATGTTTGTTTTCTCCCCTCATGTAACTGAGAGGAAGGAAAGGAAGAAAGAGAAGTAACTAACTCAAATGTGGCTGGAGCTAGGGGATTTGGTTTGGAGGATCTAATTTCTGGGGCAGTGACAGCAAAAGAAACAGGAAAGGCAGGCAGAGACAGACACACGGACATGTCCATCTCAGCCGCAGGCTGTTGGCTAGTTCTCTGCCTTTTCATCGCTGACAAACAGGTAAGGCTCTATTACCAAGTCGATGTAAAATGTGAGGGGGAGTGAGCATATGACCTGTGCAGAGGTTCTTTATTCTGAAAAGAGCCGTATGTAGGGTTTGGTTTCTCATAGCTACTGTTGCTGAAGGAAGAAGGATTAACAGAAGTTTCCCCTGCCTTTTTTCTTAGTTTGGCTGCTTAGTTGTTTTTTTGACTTGCCCTGTCTCGCAAGCCTCCAACTCCTCCCTCCTTTAAAAACAAAACCCCAAAACTAATTCAGAAGATCTGTAGGAAACCTGCCTGCTTCTGCCCGGTGCAATGTGTGAGAAAATATTTGCAGAGGGGTTGTGGAGGGTTATAATTTGTATGTAGCGAAAAACAAGATAAACTCCACCCAACTGAACAGAGTTTACTCAAAAGAGGCTGCTAACACTTGACTGGAGTTTTGTATTCTATAGGATCATAGTATATAGACATGGAACAAATCTGTAAGGCCAGTCAGTCCGTCACCCACCACTGAAGGATTGTTCCCCTGTGGTATCTTTACTATCTATCTAAGGTACCTACATGGCCCTTATTACTATACTATCTGAGGGCTTCACAAGCTTTAATAGTTTTATCTTCCCAACACCCCTGTGAAGTATGGACGAGCCCCTTTCACAGTTTGGGACCAGAGGCACAGGGAAATTAAATGAGCTGCCTAAGGTGATGCACCAAGTTTGTTATATAGCAGGGAATTGACCCCCGGCCCAGGCTAGCACCCCAACAATGGGGATATCCTTTCTATTTAAGAGAGACACTATTCACAGTGGGATTCGAATCTGTGACCACGTGCATACAAAGCATAACACTTGCCACAGCTCTATTAGCGTTCAGTCTAACATACTCTTAGGTGTTCCCAGTGGTGGAACTTCCATATTTTCACTTAAGGAGAGCATATCACAGCCAAGGAGCCTTATTCATATCATAGAGTGATCAGAATTTTTCCCATATAGCTTACATTTTCATGATGTCACTGTTATTCCCACTTATACCTCTGTGCAGCACTCTAAATTATTCCTCCCTTTCCTTGGTGTTTAGACCTTCCAAATATTGGTAGACTGTGATCATGTCCCAACTTCAGCATCACTTAGGCAAAGCTATCATTATATATACATATAGCGTTTCCTTCATAAATCAGTCCTGCCACTTCTGAATCAATTTTGTTACTCTGATCTGAACTCCTTATATTTGTCAATATTTTATTACCTATTATTTTAAGTATAATTTTCTTAGAATTGCAGTCTTGACCGGAGTCCCGGTCTGGGACTGGAGCTTCTGCAGTGCTAGGCACTGTATAAACACAAAAGAAAAAGATGATCCCTGTCCCAAAGAGCTTACAATCTAATGATTTAATGGAGAATACTAGGTGCTCGCTGGCATTTCAACTCTGATACTTCTGAATAGGCAGCCCAAACTGCATTGGCTGCTTTATATATATAAACCCATGCATAATTTCCTGCCTACCCTCACACCTTAGGTATCTTTCAGAATTGCTGCTAAGTTTCTTCCTCCTTTTGCATGTGTGCATCAGCCTGCACTTTTGAGAGTTCAATCTATTTTACTGTTTTCTGACCATGTTTCTAATTTCTCTAGCTCCTATTGTATTATTTTTCTGTCCCGATGGATGTTCAGAACATCTGCCAATATGGTATCATTTTCAAATCTCATTGATGTTCCTCTCTCGATCATTCACAAAGAAATTTTGTTTTCCCCCCTCTAGTGATTTAGTTTTGAGGAGATTGTTTCCTGTAGCCTGGTATTTATTTGTTGCTTAGTTGAACCCAGGAAATGCACCTAATTTGGGGTCCTTTGCTGTAAGTCCCTACTTGCTCCATATCCCCAAAATGAACATTCAATATGTCCCCCCCCCCCCCCCGCGATTTGTTTCTCCCACCAAATTTAAGACACACAAAAAATAAGAGGAGGATGCTTTGGCACTGATTTTATAACACATAAAGCTTTCTGTTGCACTTAAGCATGTGCTTTACTCTAAGAATGCTAGTGGCTGCTTTGTCAGCTAGTTCACAACCTTCCGTGGCCAAAATGTTGGATAACAAAGATTCAAAATGATACGAGTCCCAGGAAAAGCTGTAGTGTGGGAAAGGTTAATATTCTGTGATGCTTATTTTGTTTAGTCATTAATTTTTATAACCTCTGTACACTATTTGGCATTTTCTGACAGAAGTAATTGACAATAATAGAAGTGGTTTGTCTGACATACCAGTATCTTTTTGTCCATAATCAATGACACTCCTCTTAACTGGGAGCAGTTGAGAGACGTTAATATTTCAAACTTTTATCATGCTTTCCATCTGAAGATCACAAAACCTGTGGAAACATAAATTAAGACTTATAACCCCTAAGAGGTAAGCAGCATCTTTATTTTCACAGATGGGGAAATGGGCACAGAGAATTTGTGATTTGCCCAAATTCACACCAAAGATCTGTGACAAAGCTGGGAACAAAACCCAGACCACCTCTCTCCCAGTTTTGTGGTTTAACCATGAGACAATTTTTCCAAGACATTTGCCTTATACTGTGTCAGAATATACAGTACCTTCCTCCTGACACATGATCAGTGCAGCTTGTTTGTGGAATTCTATATAAAATTAATATTTTTCCTTTATTTGCTTGATACTTGTAAAATGCCTCAGTCAGATAAGGGAACAAAGATTGTGGGAATATGTATTTGTCAGTATTATACACTTTAACTGCCAGGCCTCCTTTCTTGAGTGCCAATGAACTGGTTTCTCCCCCTAAACCATACATAATACTGTGTCTGCCCATGTGTCAAACTAGATGATATGATGGTCTCTTCTGGTGTTAAATTCTGACTCTGATACTTAGGAGCAGACAGACTAAACCCACGAAAAAAAAACACAGAAATTGGGCTTGTTTTTGGCTTAATTGGCTTGTGAGTTGCTTGTTGGCTAGTAGCTTGTTGTAGCTTATTGCTTCTTTTTTTGATCGGCTCCTGGCAAGCAAGGGCAAGCAGGGGCAAGGAGCAAGTAGGGGCAAGGTGGGGAGAGCGTCAAAGGTGCACAGCTGGCCCACCACAGTCCCAGACTACACTCCAGGAGGGATCTAGTCACATAGAGTGTTGGGTTTCTTAGGGATCGGCTTGTTTTGGATTAGCTTTATTTTTGGTTTATTGTGAAAGTCGAAAGCATGAAAGTTGGCAACTGTACTTAGGAGTCCCAGTCACAGCCAAGACCTCATTTGTACAGGCTAGGCACTGTACAACACAGAACAAAAGATGGTCCTTGCCCCAGAGCGCTTACAATCCAACTATAAGACACGAGACAGCAGATGGAGACAGACAGGCAGACAGGTGAGGGAGCATAAGGAAACAATGAGACACTGGGCCATCTCATGCCATGTCTAGGATGATTGTTCTTTTTCTGTCTGTACTGAACTGTGGTCAGACACATGGTTCATCGTTTTCTTCAGCAGTACTATATTACTTGGAGATTATACTTTGTCTTTTACTGGAACCTTGGTTTGTCAAGTGGCACGGGACAATATGCTGGATACTACTGCTCACATTCAATTTTAATTATGCTCAGCCTGGTATTGGTTCCTTGGAAAAGTTAGTGCACAGAGAATGGTTAGTTATTTAAAATGGAAGAGCACAAATAGTGAGAGAAGCAAATATTTGAGTGCAATTCATGCAGTATAAAACTAAAGAGCAGTTTAGATAAATTGCACTACGGATTTAGGCTTTAGTTCATACAATAAATTAATCTGTTTACAGTAAGTAAGTGCAGTACTCTCCTATTTTATGACTTACCTACAGTTAGTAGAAAGTACAAAGTTCAGGGACTCACATTGTAGAACAAAGACTTTCATGAGATACAGCAGCAATTCCTGATAATCGCAGCGTTTGCTGTAGCATAGAGCCCAATAATGTAGCATAGTACACTTTTTGTTAATGTTGTTTCTAGTCCAGTGGTTTTCAACTGTGGGTCTGTGGACCCCTGTAGGTCCACAGACTATGTCTAAGATTTCCAAAGGTGTCTGCACCTCTATTTGAGATTTTTTTTAGGGATCCACAAATGAAAAAAGGCTGAAAACCACTGATCTGGGGTGTCTCCATTGCACTGCAGGAGGTTGCATGAAGTTTCAAAGCAGGGGAATGCTAACCTCCGGTTTTCTCCTAGTTCACTTTCCCCCACATTTAGGGTCTATTTGTGACATGTCTTTACTGATAATGGGAACTCAGAGGACCCAGATCAGAGGAGTGATGCTGATTTACAGCAGCTGAGGAGCTGATCCATAATATCCTTATATTGTGACCACTTTACTTGCATATTGCACCCCTTTCCTATATTTCTTTTCTGTCTGTAAGCTCTTCAGGGTGGGGACTTTGTCTTCCTTTGTGTTTGCACAGCGCTTAGGACATGTGGATGCAACTGAAACCAAATAGAAATTAGTAATAATAGGACTGGGCCTTAATTTGCTCCCACTGAACTCAATGGGAGTGCTGTCATCAGTTCAAACTGGAGCAGTTTGGGGCCCTGAAGGGAAGCGTGTGAATTCTACCCAGGGTTGAAGGCCATTTCTCCCAAACACTTTTTCACATGCTGTAATTCCCAACACATCTCACTTTCACTCCCCACATCCCTCTCTGGGGGAGCCCTATTTAGATACTGCCCAATAACTAATACATGATTCTATTCTCTGTCAACATTCTGGACAAATGGATGAGCCTGTCTCTCATGGGTTTTTTTTAAACATTTGTTTAACAGCAGTAGGCAAAGTTCATTTATGACAAGAGCCTTGCCTGGTTTCCAGCAAACAGGGAGTTAATCTCCCCACCTCCCTTCAGTTCAGCTCTCACGCAGATGGGGCGGGGCGGGAGGCAGCAGTGAAGCTGGGCTAGGAAGTGAACACCTGGTCCAGCTCTCAAAGCCAAGCCAGACAGCTGCAGCTCTTTGTGGCTTTATTCACTTCCAAAGTGAATTAAGCTAAACTGAATTAAGGCCACTTTTAATTCTGAATAACATCATCCACACACAGGGATTTAATGAGGTTTAACTAATCCCCTTCAAAGTCACATCTGTAGTAAATATGAATTAACTTTCCTAGATGGCCCCATGTAGACAAGCCATAAGATTCAAGTATAGTTATGGAGAAAGACCTTACTGCAGTAAAAGAGTTTCTTTTTCTTGCAAGACTAGCTAGCTTAACCCACCCTACCTGTTTCAGATACTTGATCAGCAGAAAGAAAATGATGTAATTTGCCCTCACTACTTTGTGGCAAAATAAATAAGTAAATAAATAGGATCTATTCATGAACAGCAAAGAATTACATTTGTGACTGCAGGTTGGTACAGAATTCATTTAGGTATGGCAAACTGTATCTTGCATGTTTTATGTTCTTCAGTATCTTCTAATATTGTTGGAATAATGGTTTTAGAGCTCAGGACTTAAATCTGCCTGGTAAATCATTTTTAAGGTAATGGAATATGTGGTAAAACTGACACACAAAGAGTGTGATCCAAAACCCACTGAAGTCAATGGGAATCTTTTCATTGATTTTATGGGTCTTTGGATCATGCCCGTAGTAAATAGCAAATGGCAGACTTGGTTCTTTAGGATGACTACTAAAGAATGAAGGCCCAGATTCTCAAAGATATTTGGGCTCCTAACTCCCATTAAATCAATGGGAGTTTGGCACCTAAATACCTTTTGGGCTAAAGTTACCAATGAGCTCAGTACTGCTGTTCTGACTTTACTCTTATAAAGGCAGTGGGGTTGGGCTCTGTGCTGCCTGTTACTCTGACAGCGAAGAAGTTATAGACCTGATCATGTAATTCTTACCTAGATGATCAAACTGTGTGGTTTATTTCAAGACTGGATCCCCTGAGAGTGTGAAGAGCACCCATTTTATAAAGCCATCTACTAAAGGAATGGCTGCATCCCTGAAAATACCCATGTTACCGCTGCCCAAAGAAGCATGCCCAAATGATCCACCATAGAATTCCAAATATTAGAAGGCAGGAAGAGGCAAAAGGCAACAAGTTTTAGCAACCAGCTCCTCAGATGTATACGCACTCATTCTACCTTTGGGTTCCAACAGGAGTTGTGTGAGGGTAAGCTTGCAGGATTATACATTAAGCTCTTGTTGTCTAGTGTATTACACTGCACTCTGGTAGCCTATTGAGCAAAAGGTTATATGCCACTATACTTACCATCATTCACTTAAAAACACATACTTGTCTTTATTGTTAATGTTAGCTTTTCTTTTCTTTTCGTGTGTGTATTTTATTTTCCATAAACATATAAAATATCTTTGCTTTTTGTACATAACCAACACTCCCAAATAACGTCTGTTAAATTTTCTGTGTGTATACATAGATTTATAGACCTTAAGAACAGAAGAAACCACTATGATCATTTAGTCTGACATCCATTTCAACATAGACGTTGAGTTCTACTCAGCAATGCCTGCATCAAGCCCATAACTTTCGGTTGATTAAGTAAGCAAAAAATAACACCTATACTGTACATATATAAAACAGAGCAGGAGCCTATCACAGTAGATGATGACTCTATGGAGCCTCTTTAAGGTGAACACCAGTGTCTTAGGGATCAGGTTATTCACCCTAAATTGTATGTTAATTATAAACTGAAAGAAGAAAACATAGAGCTTCAGTTCTTTTGTTTATACTTTTTTTTTTTATTTTAAATAGGTTTGCCCATGCAGGCTTTACAAGATATTGGCTTTGGGAGTTTCATTTCTCTGTTGCTTTGCTGTAGAAGCATACTAGTAAAATTGTGATTTATTTTTTTTAACCCCCTGCTTTTATAATCTGTAGCTTTTTAAAAAAATATTTTGACAGATAATTGCAAGCAGTCTGATTAAAAGTAAATCATTTTAAAAAGAAAAAATGCTTACAGGTAGCATGGTCTAGTGCCTGGTTCCCAAACTTTATTAGTTCAGATACCACCCTCTTAAAAAATTGCAAATCTCTCCTTTTTGTATGTATTTATTTTAGGCCTTGTTAGCCTTGACCTAAGGATGTCTGGGCTCTGTGGTAAAATAAATGCCTAAGGAAGCTTTAAAAAATTGATTATAACTAGGGCTGGCTAGTGTGAGTCTCTCTGTCTAATTTGGACCAGAAATTCTGCTCTGGACCTGAGAAAACTTCCCAATGAATGTTTGCTTGAAACTGATACTTTTCCATATAAAGTATTGGGGTCATGGAATCAGCATTTTCCACTGAAAAACACTACATCAAGAGGTTCCTGTCCAGCTGTAATTATAACTTCCTTTTAAAACATCTCTAGAATTTTAGACAGCGCATTATAAAGAAACACAATGAATCAGCCATTATTATTTGTCTTCTGTGTTACTTAATTGTTTCTTGTAATTTGAGTATGTCACAAATGATATCCTGATATATTCTGATACGTGCTGGACAACTACGTTCAGTGGCCTGACTTTTTAACTCATCTAATTTAAGTGAGAAGTTCTTTATATGGATCGCTGTTGAATATGAGCCAAAGTTTACTTTGCTTCCCTTTTATAAAAATTAAATGAAGAGAAACACAAAACATTTGAAGTAGCAATTGGATAAAACAAATAAAGTGCCATTATTAGAAAGAAGGGGGGGCAGTTTCTTTTTGTAACTGTAACTTTTTGTAACTGTGATTTGTCCTGCTAGTGATTGTAATTTTTGGATTCTGTTTTGAATTTTTTTTTATTTAAATAAAAATGAGCACAAAGGGATGGGTGACTCTGGCTGTGTGCATGTGTAGTGGGGAGAGGGTTCAGAGAGGAGAGGCAGGGGAGTCTTAGCTGGAGCAGGGGGGGCCTTGCCCTCTACCTGAGCATCGGGCAGCTCCAGCCTGGGCTGAAGAGGTGAGGGGGCCTCAAATGGAACCTCCACAGCTGTTCTGGCTCTCCTTAGTCCTGTAGCTAGGCTGACCAGATCGCAAGTGTGAAAAATTGGGACTGGGGTGGGAGGGTAATAGGTGCCTATAGAAAACAACCCCAAATATCAGGACTGTCTCTATAAAACTGGGACATCTGGCCGTCCTACCTGTAGCCAAGCTTTTATCCACTGGACCTGACTAATCACTGCCCACCTACCAACTTCACTGCAGAGACAGGAGAGAATTCCCCATGTACCCCCTCCCTCCAGCCCTACAGGGGCCAGGTTGCAGCGTCTGTGAGGCAGGGAGTACAGAGGGAGCTCCGGGGGGGCTTTGATTTTGTGGTTCCCAGGGGCTACAGGTTTTGCAGTCGCTCTGAACTGGCCCTATGTGCCTGTCTCTCTTTGGACAAGAGGAGCTTTGGCAGCATGAGATGAAACTTCACCACTTTAGTTGTGTGGCTCAGCACAAGCAGCGAGCTAGGCCCAGCAGAAAGCCAGCCGGCTGTGCGCTGGATGAGAGAGTGCAGCACCCAGTGACAGCCACAGCATCTAACACACTACTAAATAACACTACTATGTCACTGTGGTTGGCGAGAATTAGTCACCATTATGGCTGAAAGCAGCCAAGAGAGTGCATTTTTGCTTCTGGGGCATTCTCTGGCATACTCCAGTACATGCGACATCCATCCGTTTGAAACTGAAAGGTTTGTTATTGGGTTTGAAGAGTTTTTGGCATAGGATCCCCTTCTCTAGTGAATAGGGCACTAGACAGAGGACCCAGGAGACCCGGGTTCTATACACAGCTTTGCCCTTACAGTGCTGTGTTATTTCATAAGTCACTTCAACTCTCTTTCCTTTCCACTATTTGTTTGTCTTATCTATGTAAACATTAGGTTTTTCAGGGCAGGTCTATGTCTGTATATAGTGCACCCCCATAATGCAGCATGATCTCACCTAAGGGTTCTGGGTACTACTGTAGGCAAAGTAACAATATTTAGACTCCCTAAACAACCCAGTGAATCAAGATAAGCATTAAATATATATATACATGTGTTTTGTGTATTGACACCTGTCTGATTGTTATCTGATGATAATCATATGGTGGATGAATGCTACTCATATGATGGGGAGTTTTTAATTCCACTGAGGAGCTAAAGTACGGTTAGTTAATTCACAGAAACTGTAGCCATCTCAACACTGATCAATCTACTGTTTGTTTTAGCTAATCTAACCTACCAAGGTTCTTATCTGCCCTCCCCCATCATTATAAGATATGTTTGGTCAGTGCCACCACTTCTGCTCTTTTTTGCACAGTATGCCTAACAGAAATAACTCTGGAGGGTTTGTGATTAGTTTATGGTTCTTCCTGTTGATAGAGTTCTGTCATTGGTCAGGTAATCCCTCATAACTGGATTTGCTGTCTGCTGCTTGTTAAAAAGAGCCCATAGGAAAAATTACAGTATGCAATACAGTCATTAGGGAACTAGACTTTTTCAGTGCATCTCTCCATTACCTGTCAACAATTTATAGATATTTTTTAAATTTTCCTTGTTAATGATTGTTTTTACCCTATGTTCTTTCTTACCACTTTGGGTCTGGAAGGTTTCAAGATCTAGCAAGTTTCCAAGGATTCATTTGTAAGAGTGAAATAGCATTCAGTCTTCATTCCGCCTTTGCATTTCCTGACTCTGTTTTACCATCTGATGGTGGTTATGTGATGTGGTTTACTGGTCACTGGAAAGTTGACATCACAAAAACCATTTTGTTCACAATCTGAATTACAGCCCTTCAAGTGAACAGCTGGAACTGCCCAGAGTCATCTATGTGCTTTGTGACTGGATTTTTATCAGCAGTCAATTAAGATTGTGTGGAAGGATGTGTGTCTGTCTAACTTGGATTATGCCTTTTCAGTATAAATCTTTCTCCTTTTAATCTCTATGATGTAAAAATATAATTGAGGTCTTCTGTAAATAATAAGATAATATTTCCCCAGGTGGTGTTGCTGAGTGGTCCTTGACTCAGGAAAGTGGCAGAGATGACCAGTAGCCCTACTAAATTACCAATGCTTTTAAGCCTCCTCCAACAAAATAATATTTTTGGCTAGTGAATCACTAGTTGGAATTGCTCAAGCAGATCAGTCTCCAAGAGGAATAGGAAACCTGAGGCTGTATTGTGCCATCTGTATTAAGGTAGAGTTCCCCATTGATTTCACATTAGGGCTTCATGATTTGAGTCAGCATATTACTATAGTTCAGCCATACATGACTTGGATGCCGATTTAAAAAAAAAAAAAAACATTTATCATCAGTTTCGGACTCCTAGCAGCAGGGTGGTTTTGGTTCTTTTGTGTTTTGTTGTGAGACAGCAAGAGATCTATGCTGCTGTGGTGCAGCTTAGGACTGTTGCCGAAGGAAGACAGGAACTGTTAAGCAACATTAGCAATGTGACAAAAAGGATGGAAGATGCAAAACTTTTAAATGTGAAGGGATGGCTTCTTGTCTCTGAAGAGGGGAGAAATGTATTTTTTAAACAGAAGAAACTATTGCAGAGCCAGTCCCAGCTGGAAAACAAGATGGCTGGTTTAAATGGCTATTGGTCTGACGTCACTGGGCAAATCCTGATCCTCTGGGTGAAGACACTCATGCCCAAAGAACAGTAGAATCACCAGAGTTTTGCTTCTTGGACAACTGAGGGTCGGACAATCAAACAGTTTCTCCTGCTTTTAATGTCACTATTGATACCAAGCTCATGAGTTTAAAAATCAGTTGATGTTGTGTGAGACAGGATACAACGTGGCTCATGCTTCTACATTAGGTCTGCATTCCAAAAAGAAGTAAAAATGTGATTTGGTCAGTAAAATGGTCAGCTATGATTTGAAGACCCTTTGGGAGCAGATATATTGAGTAAGAAGGTGCCATTTTTAAATAGTTACCCACCATCTATAACTACACTTTCAACAAATGTTAGCTTCACAAATCTGAGAATATCACAAACAATCCACAGTGAGCCTCAGGTTCTTGAAAGAAATGACATTTTAAAAAAATACTGGAAACCCCCTAGCTTGTTCTTCCAGATTTTTTTCTTTTGAAGTAAAGGGGCCCATGCAATTCTATCCTCTCTCTCTCTCTTTCTGATATGTCTGTCTGAATATTCATTTGAGCGAGAAAGTAATTTTAGCACCTATGACACACAATTTCTGCTGCCATCAGATTGCTCAACAGCACTAAAAATAAATATTTCTTTAAGCCTGAAGGCAGGAATTTGAATTCTGTGAGTCCCCCCTTCAAAAGCACCTGTGTGTGCTTTTAAAAGTCTGACTAACACAGTTCAGCTTTATACCCATGATTCATTAAAGCAAAAGTTCTTAGAGCCTGCAAGCACTCATTCAGATGCTTACCTTTGAACACATCCATTCTCCCAGTGAAGTCAATGCGACTACTCATTTGTGCTGAAGTGCTTTGCAGAATCAGGGCCTTATGAAAACCAGAGGGAAATGTTTCTTAATTCTACGTGCTGTCCATCATTGGAGATGGACACAGTTCTGAGATGATGTATATTTGACCAGGCGGACTGGATTACATTTAAGGACTACAGCAAAAAACTTGTGTTTATCCTATAATTAAAAACATGAAAAATGTTTTAAAAATATGACTGTTCTTTTAAATGTTAATTTTCATATATCCATAAGGTCCAGTGAAAAGATTCACCAATACTGAGACTGGCAAAGAAATGACTGGTTTCAGAGTAGCAGCCGTGTTAGTCTGTATTCGCAAACAGAAAAGGAGTACTTGTGGCACCTTAGAGACTAACAAATTTATTTGAGCTGTAGCTCACGAAAGCTTATGCTCAAATAAATTTGTTAGTCTCTAAGATGCCACAAGTACTCCTTTTCTTTTTAAAGAAATGACTGAGTTTGCTGAATTTATTTCAGATTAGGTTTCCAGATTGTTTTTATTCATTTTTTATTTGGTATTTGTAAGATTATGTACAACCACCTGTGGAAATTTGACCCTTTTTCTACACATACCAATACTGTGTATATTATCAAAATAATCAGAATTTATATGTACAGAATTATTACTGGCAGAGAGAAAAGATGGCCCGGTGATTGTTTGGGACTCCAGACACCTGGGTTCAGTTCCCCATTCTGCCACAGACTACTTGTGTGACTTTGGGAAAGTAACTTGGTCTCTCTGTGTTATGAGGATAAATCCATTAAAACTGTGAGGTGGTCAGGTACTACACCGATAGGGCCATATAAGTAAAGTAGCTTGATTCCCCCAGGCAAAAAAAGCTTATGTGCAGGTTGGTGCTCAGGTACAATCCTTCTGCAGACCCTTCCGTGAGTAGCTCCATTGTCTGCACTGGGATTGCTCACAAAAGGTACCCCTTACAAATACAGATTTGCAATATCCAACCCATTAAAAAAAATAAAAAGGTTCTAACCCCCCAGTTTGACAGGGAAGACTTCTATACAAAGTCTTCTGTCAGTTTGAAAGTATAGCTGCCTCACAAATAGAAGTTCTCCTTACCTGGAGATAGCAAGGACTAAGACTTCCCAAACACAATCTAAAATAAAAGCTCCTTTCCCCAGCTGCACTCATTTAGCTTTTTATCTTCTCTTGCACCCCAAATTACATGCTCTATGGCAGTGGTTCTCAAAGCCGGTCTGCCGCTTGTTCAGCGAAAGCCCCTGCCAGGCCAGAGCGGTTTGTTTACCTGCCGTGTCCTCAGGTTTGGCCAATCGCGGCTCCCACTGGCCACGGTTCGCCACTCCAGGCCAATGGGGGCTGCGGGAAGGGCGGCCAGCACATTCCTTGGCCCACCCCGCCTCCCGCAGCCCCCATTGGCCTGGAGCAGCGAACCACTGCCAGTGGGAGCTGCGATCGGCCGAACCTGCAGATGCGGCAGGTAAACAAACCGGTCCGGCCCGCCAGAGGCTTTCCCTGAACCAGCAGTGGACTGGCTTTGAGAACCACTGGCCTATGGCATAATCTGATACCGATCCAGAGTCCCTTCTAGCCTAGGACACAGTTCACACTCACACCCCATTATGTGGCTAGGTTTCCGTTTGATTTGAGGTGCATGTAAGAAATTTGGTGTGATTTTACTGTTTACCTCACTGGAAGTGTAAATAAGAGAAGATAACAGCAAGGCTTTTTAAATACTAGGACCCCACCATAAAAAGGAGTGTTGATTGTCACAATGCGTGTATATAGATAGATAAATAGCTGTGGTGAGAATATACTGTAAATGTAACAATAGCACCTGTGTTATGTATAGCTCCCCTGTTTTAGAACAGGTAACTAAATAACCAGCTCTTCCTGTTGATTCCAAATATAAGAGGAACCACTGAAGAGTTATCTGTATAGGTTGCCTGTCCATTCATGCTGTTTTATTTTAAAAAATGATTCCCCACCCTTTGGCTCTATGTTCTAAAATAAATTTCCATATCCTTCCTTAAAATTAAAGACTTTGTCCTTGTTTAGCATTTCAGTCATTTTAAGTCTCCCATCAAAAGAGGAACTTTCAAACTGGAACAAACAAGGAAGAAAAGAACTTTTTGCACAAAACCCAAGTGACTCGACCAGTTGTATGCCACGTTCACAGATGGTTGTGAATAAGAATTTATTCATCACAGCCTTCATCTCTTGCACGATCCTGCAGTGAAGTCACAATCCTTAGCTGGTGATAGCTTGGCCTTTTACCAAATACAACCATTTTAACATAATGCCAGAAATTCAATAGATTGCAAGAACATGCTAGAACATTGTCCACAAGATAGTTAACCGCACTGTCATTCAGCCACTAGGCTGGCCAGGCCTGTTTTACTACATTCATGGGTCTAGCTAACACCTTGCCAGGAACGTACACAGCCCTGAATGCTAATTATTCAGGGGGAAAGTATCATGGGGGTGCAAATAGTAAGAACTATAATTATTATTATTCATTTATATTGCGGTAGGAGCTCTGGTCATGGCCCAGGACCCATTTGTGCTAGGCGCTGTACAAACAGAACAGAAAAAATGATTTCTGCCCCAAAGAGCTTACAATCTAAGTAAAACCTCAGAGACAACAGGGGAGCACAAGGGAACAATGAGACAAAAGTACTATGTTTGCAGGACTGGACCCTTAATTTGCCTCAGGATTATTATTATTTATTATTGGTGACATCAGACACTAGTGGCATTCAGCCCCATACAAGCATACACAAAGACATTGTCTTTGACCTAAGGATCTTACAGTCCAATTCAGATGCAGCTCATACAGTTTAAAGACACAGAAATAATGCCCTAGAGCATGGTTCAAACTCAAAACAAGTGGGTCATATGGAAATAAGTGTCCTTTCAGCAAGAGAAGGACAAAAACTGGCACAAAAGGAAAGAAGACAATTCCAAGCAACAAGACCCACAAGGTCAGATGGTGCAAGGTCAGAGTGGGAGAAGGATATCAAAGCACCGGAGACTAGAAAGGAGGAAAGGGAACAAAAGGAGGAAACAAAAGGAGAGACGTGAGCAGGGGACTGGAACCTGATATAAATTTCACTCTAGCTGAGCACAGGGTGCTTTTATAACATGCTATATATCGAAAGAATTACATTGCCAGCAGCAGGAATGCCAACATGCTTTCCTCAAAGAAATATTCCAGTGCTCTATAAACAATATTTCAGCAGCTACATCCAAGTACAATGAAGAATCAATCACTATAAATAAGGTTTTTGAAATGTCTTAAACATTATAAAAGCAATAATTAACAAAGGGATGGCTGCTTTACTCTCGGGTGGCAAAGGTAGGAGTGAGTTGTGCAAGTCATTCTCTGTGCTGATAAAAACAAGATACCCACACTGCTGTGTACTCTCTATATGCTTCTTACATGACACATTTTTATGGATGCTATAATTTTTGTTTAATTTCATTGTAATTAAGGCTCCTCTGAAGCCATGTTGTGTATCTCAGTGGGAAGCTGGGAACTTCTCCTTTTCAGTGGTTTAAATCACTTATTTCTGGCTCTCCGCCAGGTTGCCAAATGTTGGACTTTAAACCTGTCACTGATACAGTATTAAACCTTGCTAGACCTGAGTCTTGGGCTGGGTTCATTTTGGTGGAGAAAGAGGAAGTATTTCTGTTCAGTTGCTTTTTATTTGTTTATTTGCTTTTTGTTTATTAAAATAATGCTTATTTGAAGCTGTTCATGGGGTTCAAATGTGAGCATACAGTGCTGGGGGAGATGGGTTACTGGGTAAGAGAAGAGGTCAAAAATGCATAATAAATTGCACAATCATGTTACAATATTTATTTCTCACATGGCTGTCAAGCTCTGCATGAGTAGATATTATCAAGTTTATTACTTAATTTGTCTGCAAAGGACTTTTGATAATGAAACATACGTTGTCTGTGCTGCGTAATATTGACTATTTTGCAATGTGAAGTGTTGTAACTAATTAGTGGAGCTTTCCTTCCACTTATCAGAAGCATGAGTAGGATTTTTCTAAAACTATTTCATGAATAACTCTCAAGGTATTGTTTTTCTCATTCTGTTTCCCAGTTATCACTACAAATCTCTCCAGCCTGTGAGAGTGAGAAACACTATGAGTATTCTGGACGGTGCTGCACAAAGTGTGAGCCAGGTAAATATATTCTAGTGCTCTTATTTTTTAAAAATGAAAATCTTCTTTATGATATTAGTATGGGGTCACTAAGTCATTTTGCCTTTTTTAGTCCATGAGTAGGCCCTCTCAGAAGCCCAGAGCGGCCTGGGCCACTTCCAGCTTTTGAGTCCCCTAGCCATAATAAAAATAAAAAATGATGACACATGAAAACAAAATACGGCACCAAAAAAAGAGTGAGACATAATTTGAATATATATATATATTTTTTAACAAATGCTTTTCTGATAGGGATGCACATAAAAACAAGTTGCGAAACTTATCAAATGCCAAAAAATTAACAAGTGTCTAAATTTGAGGCCCCCTTTGAGCTTGAGGCCCAGGCCAAATGGCTCTCCTGGCTCCCCCTCTGATTGGCCCTGTCCATGAGTCTATTTGCACAGCTCCTAGCAAAGCTTTAAGAATATGCATAATTGAAAGCATGTGCATAGTCCCCAGCCTATACCACTGACTTCAACAAAAGATGCACAAGATACCTGGTTTGTTTGAGATTTTTTCAGTGCTGGAGACACACAGTGATATGACTCTCACTGATTTCAGTGAGACTATTCGTGTGCTTAAAGTCACTCAGGTGCTTAAATGCCTTGCTAAATTGAGGCCAGAGTGAGGAACTGGGATGACAATAGGCAAAAACCTTCCTAAATTCAGTGGCATCAGTCGAGTAACACATGGGCTAAATTTGGTCTATTATCTTTAGAGAGCATCAGTGAGTGATAAGTGATCGTGTTTTTTTTCCTCTTTGTTCAGGAAAGTACGTATCTGCCAAATGCACTGCCACTTCTGAGACTGTGTGTAAGTCTTGTGGCCCAAACGAATATATGGATGTCTGGAATGAAGAAGACAAATGTTTACTACACAAAATATGTGATGAGGGTGAGTAGTTCATACTGAGGCATTTCGTACCTTTGAGTCCAAACAATTGAAGTGCGAGGATGGGTGAGTAGAACAGGGGTAGTCAATAGGCAGACTACGGCGCAAATCCCGACCACCAGACACTTTTGAACACACCCTGAAATGTTTTTATTTACTACTTATTATCATTATCGGGGTTTTTTTTATTATTTTCTCTAGAGTCTGGACCTTGACTATACATTGATCAAGAAAATTGGACCTTGACAAAAATAATTGACTACCCCGATCTAGAACTTATGATCGGGGGGGGATAGCTCAGTGGTTTGAGCATTGGCCTGTTAAACCCAGGATTGTGAGTTCAATCCTTCAGGGGGCCATTTAGTTGGGGCAAAAATTGGGGATTGGTCCTGCATTGAGCAGGGGGTTGGACTAGATGACCTCCTCAGGTCCCTTCCAACCCTGATATTCTATGATTTAGTTCACCAAAATAATAATTGAGAGAGGGATTTTCAAAGGACCTTAAGAGAGTTAGATGCATGCCCAACTCCCAGTAAATTTCAATCCCCCAAGGCTCTTTTGAAAATCTCAACCACAATCCTTATGCCACCACTAGTGAATCTTCAATGCAGTGCACTAGGGTATTATGGGTGAGCACATAGAGATTCTTCCTCCCGCTCCTTCCCAGCATAAGGTGTACACAATTCTTGAGTCTGTTTGTTTCCCCAGTGTAAAGGCTCAATTCAGCTCCAACTGAAGTCAATAAAAATGATGTCACTTTATGATTCTAAACAGTGAGGCTTCTCATACAAACCAGGTGTCTACCATGCTCTTCAAATATTAATGTGATGCCTAACAAGAATAATTCTGCATCTGACACACAAGCAGTATGGACATGGGGGAGTGAGGCTGGCCATCCCAAATCATGTTGAAGGAGAGATTTTTACTTTCATCTGCTTTCTCATTTAGGGAAAGGTTTAATAGAAGTGAATCCAGGAAATAGCACGTTCCAGCGACAATGTGCATGTACACTGGGATACCACTGTAACGAAGACTGTGATTACTGTCTGCGAAATACAAAATGTGCTCTAGGATTTGGCGTTCAGCATCCTGGTAAGATATGTAGAGTGGATATCTAGAGGAATGGAGTCCCAGCCTTTAAAGAGAGGGTTGATTGGGATCTCAGGCCAATGTGAGTGGGAGAGGTGTGTTGTAGGTATAATAACTGACGTACAACCGTCACGATCTGTTTATGTTTTGAAGGCTGCCTTTCATACAGTCAGAGATTCCAAGGTCAAAGGGACCATTGTGATAATTTCTTGTAACCTCCTGCATAACACAGGCCATAGAACTTCCCCAAAATAAGGAAGAAACTTGAGAATTTTTATTTTGACTAAAATCTCTTCGTTGAGGTGGACCTGGCAAGTTTTATCATGAATTCTATAATTGTCATGGGAGACTTCACTGCACTCTGAACGCTAAGGAATTTGACTCTGATTAACTTTAAAAATTGTAACTCCAATATTCACAAAAGCATCCCCACGCATATGCTCTCATTGTGATCTCAGTGTTCAGGTTAAGTTGAACTGAATGAACCATGCTAAGTTCAATTTTATAGCATTAGGCAAAGGTAAAAATTATGAACACCTTTTGAAAATTAACAGAGTAGTAGTTATGTATGTATTACAACTCAAGCAGTTTTATGGATTTACTTCAGATGTGACAAAAACAAATCACCTCTGACATCAGACTAGCTGTGAAATTTCAGGCTAAAAGGAGGTGGGTTGGTTGGTTTGTTCGTTTGCTTTTCGGGAGTGGAAATCAGAGGGGGTCAAAATCAGTTTATACTGGACATTGGTAAGAAAGGAGACCATTCCAAGTGGCGGGAACAACGTAAAAATGGTACAGGACTGACTGCTGGAGAAGTAAGTGCTGTATCTGGACTCAACACAATGATTTCTTCTCCACAATAGCTGGTATTGTGAACACCCATCATAATTATGGAGTCCGCAGTGTGGCTCTGTAATAGTGGTGGTATAAGTAACTGACATAATGTAACTGCATTAACACAAGACATTCCACTGAATGCATCCGATGAAGTGAGCTGTAGCTCACGAAAGCTTATGCTCAACTAAATTGATTAGTCTCTAAGGTGCCACAAGTACTCCTTTTCTTTTAACACAAGACTGGTAGTTACAATGGAGTTAGCTCCTCCCACTGTTTTTTCACCAGAGCTGTGGAAAGAGCTCCTGTCATGTCTTTGTTTCTTGTTTTGACTCTATACAGACCTCATTTACCACTACTTTCTGCTCAGATTTAACTCCAGTTGCCTCCTTTAATATAATGTAAGATCTCCCTCATCATGGAAGGATTTTCAGGGGGGAAAAATCTTCTCCAAGTCTGAGGTGAAATTACAGTTGCGCTGTTTGTTTCCTCTACCACAGTGCAACGAGACAAGGATACGGTGTGTGCACCATGCCGTTGGGGGTACTTTTCAGACATCTTTTCATCCACCGATGAGTGTAAATCCTGGACCAAGTAAGTGCACCTCTCCTATAACACAACTGTGAGATAACCACAAAGCTGTAAGAGGCCTGGACAAATTGATTTTTCAGCTGAAGAACGGAACATTCAACGGACTGTCAGGGAGCTTCTCTCTTTGTAGCACACTGATCAGCAGCTTTGCCAGAGCAGATTTAAATAAGGGAATTCTCACATCAGAGCTTGATCCTCACCCGGGAAAAGCAAGGGAAGTGAATTGCAACAAAACTGTTGAGCTAGAGCATTCTGGTCAGTTCGTGCCCCTCTTCTTGCCCTTGGTCACTTTTTATACATTTCTCACCTTGGTCCTGATTCAGCTCTTTCTTCCCTCTTGTTCTTGCCACTTCCTTGTGCCTGTGATGGCTTTTTTGAGAGCACTTTTTTCTGTCTGACAAGGGGTTGTTTCATGGAGGAGGAGTTTTCTGTCTCTATTTTTCTTTCGCTTGCACTCTCTCTTTCTCTTCTCTCTTGTTTCCTAATTCTGCTTTTCTCTCTCTTTGTCTCCCCTGTTCCTCATTTCTCCTCCTGTTTTCATCTGTTTTGATCTAATAAGGACATGAACACACACAAGCTATGATAAGAAATGGATGTTCGTTTCCTGTCACCTGACATGAATCTAGGTCATAAAGACCAACACTATCACACGGCAGGAGCAGTGTAGTGTCCACTGACTACAGTGGCTACTGTTATACCTCCTGTGAGTTGTCTGGCCCATCCTTCCTTCTCTGCAGCCTTCTGTCTGTTCTCTGTCTTTTTTTCCCCATTCATTGCTTGTTCTCTTCTTCAGATTTAACCTCTCATAAAGATGAAGCAGTTCAGCTGCACATAGCATCACCTGCATTCCCAATACCCTCTTCTCTGTGCCTGTGGGTTTGGTAGACATAAAGCAATTCAGTGGGTGGCCCCTTTCTGGGATATGCTACTCAATTAAGCAAAATATAATATAACAAAGAGACTTGCTTTACCATAACAGGGACCAAACTAGTGAAGATGCTATGTGTTTGAAATATAAATTAGAAATACAAATTTAAAACTATAGAGCAAATAGGGCAGCCTTTCGTAATGACTACAATACGAAGTGAAAGCAGATAGTGCCCTTTAGATGGATATGTATGTGATCATCCCATTACATAACACACACTGCAATACATACAAAAAAACCCCTACATTAAAAGAATTATGTTTAGACTGCAAAGTGTAGCACCTAAAAGATAGGAAATGCCAGATTTGCATTTGTCTGTGCATCCTTAATTCTGTCCCCCTTGTTCATCTAACCTGTGCACTGAGTGAGGCCTGGATCCTGTGGAAAATATAGTATGTGATCATGCAATTAAAGAGGGTATCATAATTCATATGCACAAGGGGGCTGAATTAATGCTCCACAGGCAAATGTAAATCTGGCATTTCCTACCTTTTGAGTGTTTGACTTTGCACCCTAAGTAAGGCTCTTGTAATCTAATTTTTAAATATGTAATTTCCTAATTTTTAAAAAAGAAAAATAACGAATTCAGCTATGTACAACTGTAACAATCCCCCATAGCATGTGATCAACAGCCTTTGAACCCTGAACCTTCAACACTGACTGCTACTACTTGAGTTACAGGACTAACTCTATTAGCGAGCAGCAGGAGAAGGCTATTCTCACAGAGGGGGGGAATCGGCCACTGACACCAAGTGCTGAGTCCGGGAGTGGTCAGGGGAAGCCTGGCCTAGCCTGACTCTCTCTCTCTCTCTCTTTCCCCTGCCTCAGAAGTAGGAGGCTTGTGCCCCAGGTGGTGCTCAAGAGGGGGGAAATGGGCTGCTGAGGCCATGTGCTGGGAGGAGCCTGGCCTCAGTTCTCCTACTCCCACTCCTCCTGGCCCTGGGTACTGGAAAGGGAGTTGGGATACCGGAGCCATGCACCAAGTCCAGTGTGTGGAGTCAAAAGTTGTGAGCCTACATTGGCTTTCACCCCTTCCCGTCACTATAGCTGCTCCAGCAGCTCCCACATGTTCCCAGTGCAGGATCACGTTGAGGCTGGGGCCTGGCACTTTAGAATGTTCCTTTTATTTTGGCAAGCTGACACAATTTTCCTGAGGAACACAAGCCGAGGAAAAGCCATAGTGGCTGTTAACAGTTTATAAATCCACAAAACCTCAATAGAATTTTATGGGACAAAGAAAATCTTTATGTTGAGGGCTTTCTGCCTGCCAAATTTCAAAGGAAAACAATGGAGGTGGTAGAGATTATTAAAAATTAAAGGCTCCGAGAATCTCTTATAATGGAAAGTGTTAGGCAACCTAAATGTGGGTGTCATTGCCAGCTCTCTACATGATCATCCAGCATTTTTTTTTCTTTATTTTTGTAGCTGCACAGCTTTGGGAACTGCAGAAGGAGCTCCTGGGACTGATCGGTCAGATGCAGTTTGCGTGGAGACTACGATGTCTGTACAACCACAAGATGGTATATTTCATCATACATAATTATCCATCAGAAAGTATAGGGTAGGATTTTCAAAAGGGCTCAGTGCTGGCATGACTCTGTTCCCACTGAAGCTGGCTTTAAAGAAAGCAGTTGGGCCAATTCTGAGCCTTTTTTGAAAATCCGCCTCAAAATATTTTGGTATTAAAGATTATTTTATGCCATTCTGAATTGAAGCTCCTTGTGAGAAATCACAACTACAGTCTATGTTCAGTACTGTACACAGCTTTATACTTTTTATTGAAATTACGTACCAGATGAGATTGTTGTTATAATACCTATTAACTACCATCACAGTTGCAGTTCTGACTTTTTTGCATTCTTCTCATTTTTAACTATTTTTTAAAAAATCGACAACTTCTGTCTGTGCACTGTTGCTAGTGTCAGTCAAAGGCAGCCCTTGATGTCTGATAATGAGGCCCATTGCCCTTTTTATCTTTAATGTGGATGTGCTGCCCCAGCGAGACTACGTGTTTCAGCATGCAGTGAGCCATCATGCTCTGAACCGAAGGCTGTCTGGCATGCTGGGGCCTGTGTAGCTCATAGAGACTGCTTTCAGAGCCTTTTCAAGCAAATCAAGTATAGCTCTTGGGCTCCTGGCAGCTTACACATGAACCCCTCAACTCAGCAAAATTTGGGCATGCCTGTATTGGTCTGTCTTCAGCATTTAAATCAGTAGTTCTTTTAAAGATAGTATTGTAAAGCATGGGCTTGATCAGGCTCCTTGTTACTCAACATAATGTGTTATAAAGCTATCGGGGTTATTTTAGAAATCTAAGTTCCAATGGAAACATCTTACTGCATCCAAGTAAGAAAAGTAAGCAAGGATCGTATCATTGCTAAGTATAAGCTGCACACTGATGTGATTTTTCTTTTCATCCTACAGAAACAAACAAGATCTTGTATGTTCTGACTGTTCCAGTCCTCTTTGTGATATTAACCAGCATTATCATACTTATTGTATGTTACAAAAATAAGGGGAAAGCACTGACAGGTACATTATGGCTAATGATTTTTAGGAATTCAACTTAATGTGAAATCTGTATTTTTATGGGTAGAGGTTTAAACTGTGTGATTTGAATTTAGTGGGACTCATCAGGTTAAAAACACATGCATTGGTTGGAAAACTATATGCTCTACAGTTTATGTATTTTAGCTGGCACAAAGCAGGACTTTGGATTCCTTTTCTCTAGTACAGAAATGTATTAGGCTTATCGCTCTGGTACCCTGTCAAATCAGCTATTGTGCAGTAACTGGTTCGTCAAAATTAGATCTTAGCTAATGTACAGTCCAGTGGAGTGCTGTTTATGCATGCAAGGCATGTATTGTGTGGCCTGCATGCCTGACAGCTGTGCTTTATCCAACTGGCAGCATGTGGACCAGATCTGCCCCCAGGACTATTCTGTTCAGACCCCAAGGAGGATTCAATTTTGTAAAACAAAATGGTGTCTTCTGCACAATGTAACCTCACACACACCATATGTGTGAGGTCACACTGAATGGAAGATGCAATTTTGGACTGCCTTACTAAAACTGTCACGGCATGCCACTAGTACAATCACATATCTGAGAATGTGATCAAGCCTATTGTTTGGACTAGGGTCAACATTTTGATACACTATTTCTGTAATAGTGGAGAAATGTGATTTTCATGTATTATCAATGGCATTAAATATTATTAACATGGGGGAAATGCTGCAGCGATTGCTGCATGGATGTTGATGCATCTGCAGAAACTCATTTTAACCTCTATGCATTAGTTGATTTGAGCAAACTGTTATTACTCCTTTTGCATTGACTTCCTCCTCATGGAAATCTTTTTCTCATCTGTCCTTTTCCCCTTTCATTTCCTCAGCCCCGCCTGCCTAGGTTTTTTGTGCCATTCTTCTCCTGCATTGTTTAAATAAACTTTTAAATAGCTTTTTATAAGTTGGCTACCACTTCCACACTAAATTCCTGTCACCCTAAGGGTAACCAAACATTTTCGATTCAGCGGAGGTTATAGTGGAATCCTCTTAATCTGGATTTCCATCACTCTGCAGCCCCTTCCAGTGAGTGGCCCTTCATGCCCTTTAAGAGAAATTCCAGACTGACAGATGATACCAATTAAATAGCAATACTGCTGTCTGGGCTCTGCAGAGCCCCATCAGGTTAGTGCCTCCTCCCAGTTTCTGCAGGCCAGTATCTACAGTGGAGTGTATACTAGGTGTGTGTACTTGGCCTGAACGGAACAAACTAATGGCCAAGACCAGGCAGTGGCTACCTACTTGATATATGTTCCAGTTGTTCTACAAACACGGAGAACCAGCATGATATTAAAAAGCACACACGGCCTAGCACTACAAAATCCCCATAAACTATCATTACTGTCCCCATAAAGCAGCAGTCACTGTTATAAAGCCTCACTGAGTTTAAACCTTTTCCTTCAGAGATGTTTTAATTTAGTACATTTCCCAATTAAACACATTCCGATTAAGTGGAAGAGACTATATTCAAAACTGCCATCCTATGGTGGTTTCGGGGTGTGTATGCGGGCATGGGAGGGGGTTCCTCCTTTGGTCTCCTCATTGCTATTTGGGCCATTCATGTGACACCTCTTGAAATAGACTAACGAATTGTATGGTTGCAACTGGGTCGATCTGAGGCCAGTCATAACTCATTGACATGTGACCAGGAATAAAGTCCCATTTGATGTGGAACATAGCTTAACCACATTCTATTTTAGGACCTTATAGACATTTGTTCCATAAGGATGTATCCAATTCAAGTTATAATGAATGCTCAGCTAGACAGCCGCTTGGTCTTTTGAGCAGAGTCAATAAAAACAATCTGGACAGTTAGGTTTAATTTAATGTAGGAGATTATGGATAACTATATTATTTGATCTGTGATTGATTTAAGAAAGCCTGCTAAACACTATAGCTATTATTTTGTTTCCCCTACAGCAGATCTACAACACTGGGCTAATGAAGTATGCAGCCAAATAAAAGGGACGAAGGTAAACTCTAATGTTCTAAAGTTTTCACTGTGGTTATGCTTTGTTAATTCCTTTCCTGACCCTCATGGCAGCCTCGACACTTAGTACAGACAAATGAGTCCACAGATTTCTCTCCCACCGTTCAGTAACTATTGTACCACCCAAGCAAAGACACTAATAGGTGATCAGGTAGTTGCAACAAAGGACAGAGAACTGATAGCATTCTGGCTTTAATTCCTGTAGACAATGAGCCAAGTTTTGCTCTAAATTACACGAGTGTAACTCCTATGAGAGTGACACTCAAGGTAAACTGACAGCAGAATTGGGTCCATTGAATCTGTGAATTCAAATGGCATACCATTTGAATTCTTTCCCCCCACTCTACATAGCTAGAAGATAAGGACCTCTCTTTGCATTCTTCATAAATAGCTATTCTTTTCCATTTCTGAACGCTAGGGACTATTTGCCTTGTATTCCTTTTTATTTTAAGCCTTTGGTGTCTTTTCTAAGAAGTGCACAGTTAATTGTTTGTTGTTCTAATGTACTAGGGCTTTTTAATCATTGGGTAATCCCAGAAAAAATCCTGTAAATGCCATTTTTACACTCCTTGTAGAAAGTAGTCAAATGAAAAAATGGAGGGAATTTGTGGGAAGGGTCACTGAACATATAAGGCCTGAATCTTCTCTGACTTCAGTCTAAATCAGGAGTGACTCCATTCATGTCAGAGGACTTGAAGGTGTGTAAAACTGGTGTAAGTAAGAGAAGAATCAGCCCTTCCTTTATAAAAATGAAGGAGAGTATTTAAGGTCAAATCCTCTGCTGAGGAAAATGGTCACTGCTACATTGACTTCAGTGGAGTTTCACACAAAGAAGAAAATTTGGCCCTTAGAATTTAGAGGATTTCAAATCTAGTATAGGTTAGATCTGGGCATCAAACTTTAAAGAACAGCCCATTGTTGAGAGGAAAACCTCTTGTGCTTTAAAGTGTAGCGTTGCTCTGAAAAGTGACTGTAAAAATGGCATCATGGATTTCCGTGTTTATTGTCTCAACAATTTCCAGGTCACACGTGCTCAGTTCACAAGTAAATATTTTTTGAACTCTCTGCCTTGCAAGCTCACCCTGAGTCCTGTAAGCCAACCTGGATTCTTCCTTCTTCGTGCATCACCACCATTAATAAAGCTTCTGCCCTCAGTGTTGTCTGTGCAAACCTCATTGCCTTCAATGGGCTCGCTCAGGTGTGACTGATTGGACCTTAGTAACAATTCTGTCAATGAGACAGATGGAAGAATAGAACCTAACTCACTCTTTCTTAGCTGTTTTGGCTCTTTAGAGCCAACAGGAGCAATAACCAGTTAAAAATTTATTTTTGTCACTCACGGGAGCAGATTTGACTCTGAATACACACAAGGAGCAGACCTGTCCAGTAAGATCCTTGTCACATATCCAAGCAGAACTACATTTTATGGGTCAAAAATGTAGGGGGTGCTGCTCTAAGTCAGCAACTACAATGCAAGAATATTAAATTCTCTAACTATCATTTCTGCTCTTCTAAGAAAAATAATATTCTGATGACCTGCTTATTAAACATTTTTTTCTTTTGGATTTTGTTTAGGAATCCCCCAGAGAGCCATTTGTTAATACAAACATGGTGAACACTGCGAGTCCTCAGCCTTCTGAAGGAATATGTTTGCTAGCCCTTGATTACTATGTTTTTTCTGAAGACATGGGTTGCCCAAATGGGCACACTCTCTATGGAAAAGGCAGCCCAGATACAATCCACTATGAATTGGGAGAGAACATCCCAACATTGTCTTTAGCAACAGAGTCTGAGGATGACCACTTCAGGCAGATTCCCATGGAAGACGAATATGTAGATAGAGCTCCCCATGCCCATGGTTATTTACATTTAACGAGTCGGCCTGACAGTAAATCCGTGTCACCATTTTCAGAGCCACTGGAGGTGGGGGAGAATGATAGCTTAAGTCAGTGCTTCACAGGAACTGAGAGCATGGTGGATTTAGCAGGCTCCTATAGCTCTGATCCTTCATGCGGAATGGACTGCATCCATGCCTCCTCAGACAAATACCTACAGAAATCTTGCCATTGCACCTGTAGTCATATGAAGGAGACGGAGAGAAAGAACACAGATCACTTCCCAGTGAACCCTGAGTCAGTGAACAACTGTGTGGGCTGTGGGGTTTCATCTAGGGAATCTCCTAGGAAGTGGAGCGAACCCCTTTGTGCAGCGGTTGACTATACCACAGCCTCACCGGAAAATGGACTTTATCCACAGTGCACCTGTGGCTTGGACTTTCCTTCTGCGGGTCAGAGTACTTTAGCAAGCGATCCTGGCACTGAAGATACTCCCTCTGAAGGTACTGACACAAAGTACCAGAACACAAGCAGAAGCACTTCTGGGGCAAATTGTAGCAATTCAGACCTCCCACAAGCATCAGGTAAGCAATCCCTCCAGCAGGCTCGCTCTACATACTATCATATAGGATTATCCTTCGTACTTTCCCAGTATTCTTTTACTTTGAATCTCAGTGGAGGGCATGGTTTGGAGGAAGGAGAGATTAATAAAATGAAGCTTTTTTTTTTCTTTTATTTGCCTTGCAGCTACTTTCAATGACCAGGATAAAAAAGCCAGGACATTTGTTTTCCGCTGGACTCTGGAAATAGTCTAGACCCAATGAGGTTTCATGCTGGTGCCAGTGGTTATTCTCTACCCAGCAAGAAAACCTCCATCCTCTGGCTCCCACTACAGAGCCCAGACAGTTTATGCTGTTGTCTAAATATTTTGATGGTGGAATAAAGTGAATTCATTGCACTTATGTCTCCCATCATGAAGTTCTCAGTTAAACACCAATCAGAAGCATTAAGTTTTCAGTTAAACCCCATTATAACTGACAAATAAAGACAGGCCCAATTTTCGGTTTCTTTAACTCTTTCTTTTTATTATTTTTAACATGTCAAAATGAACTTTAAAATAATTTGATGCACACTGTTGTTCTGCCCACACACTCACTTCTGTCTTCTTAATAATTCTGAAACCCAGTTATTTAGTATATTCTTAAATATCCAAATGACAAACAAGAAAAAAAAAAGGAATAGAATGACTTAGGGGCTAACACCTGTCCCCCAGTAGTGACCCTTTCTGAACAGATCCCTTAAGAACCACTACACACTCCTGCTTCAAACTTCTCGTCAGTATCCACATCTAGGATGAACAGATTAGTAAGTACTGTATAAAAAATTGGGATGGGGGTGGAAGGGGTGATAGGCACTTATATAAGACAAAGTCCCTATAAAATCATGACATCTGGTCACCCTACCCACATCTGCTACGATGATACAAGAAATTATCTATTTATGTTGGCTCTGAGGGGCAGATGTTGTTCAGTTGGTCCATTTACATTATTTTGGGGGGGGAAGTGTATACAGAAGCTATATATGTATATTTCTGTCTTCCCACCTTTAATGTGTCACTAGTAGTTTTGGACTGTAATCTCTTTCGGGCAGCAACCCTGTCTTTATATACGCTTTTGGGATGCCTAGCAGAACGGGACCTTGGTCTTGATGGTCTGGGTACTATGGTTATACAATCACCCTTCTATAAATGCATATTATACCTTAGAGCAGTGTCCTGGAGGCATTCATGTCAACCTGCCCAGGCCCAAATGTGGGCTGTAATATGTCAGAGCCCAAAAATATGTTATCCACATGGGAGACTTAAAATACTGCAGGATTCATTCCTCTGGTATAAATGACTCATTCTGTTACACATGATTTGCTTGGAAAGTAGGTACCTTTGGGGCTAAAATGAGGGACATCTGAGGTATGCCTAGAGGTAAAGTCCTTTTTGACACTAGCAAAGTGTTAGTCCTCTCTTTAAATCCAACAGTAGAATGAAGAGAGCAATATTTGGGAGCAGAAGGGAAGGGGAGATTAGGGATTGGGGAGCAGGGGGAAAGCGGAGTTTGGACTGACACGTGACTGAAAGTATGTCTAATCTGGTCTGCTGTTTAATTCTCTCGATGTAGTTTTAATTGCATCAGCACCACTGGGTGCCTTCCCATACTACAGTGCTAGCTGGTGAAACCTGAGCGTGCATACTGTGTTATTTATTTACCAGAAGCAACATATGACTGCTGTTCAATTCTAAAATAGTAATCTTTAATTAATCAGACTCAAAATGCACAGTTCATGTGTTCTTTTTCTGCTTATGGAATGGCAGTGTTCCGAGAGGAATATCGATGTGTGCATGTGAACTGGAATACGGCTTAGTAAATGGTTCCATTCTGAGTCATGCTTCAGAACTAGCTGTGGGTGTATAAGAAGCATTCATGAAATCCTCTGTGAAGTGCTAGGACAGAAAAAGACGTACAACACGCATTTTGTAACTGTGTCTCAATATAAATTGACATAGTGGAACCACATAGGTTAGTGAACAGGGGCAGCACCACCTCTTCCTGGTGTGGGGGCTGAGGTGGGGTAGACAGAAAATTGCAGGGCTGCCCTATACATCTTGTGGGCGCACACACTTATTTGTTTAACAATACACACTTAAACGTGTATATTATCTATGTTCTCCTCAAAAGGAGAACAAAAATATATACAGACAGATCAGTTTTAAACTACATCTCTGGCAGCTCACTGGTGCAACATTTATTCACAGAAAATC
This sequence comes from Caretta caretta, assembly GCF_965140235.1. NCBI lineage: Eukaryota > Metazoa > Chordata > Testudines > Cheloniidae > Caretta > Caretta caretta. The sequence continues at coordinate 123,132,139 of NC_134207.1, read as the reverse complement.
AATAGGAAAAAAAAGGAAGCCAATAAATAAATAAGCTAATACTAATAATATTAACAATAAACACGCAAACTTCTGGGGGAAATTACTGGTTAAATAATACTGATGGCTAATTTCTTTAAATCAGAGACTATACTGTATTATATTTTTAAGTTAGCCATTTGCACACACAAAAAAACCAAAGCAACAATGTGCACACACTACTATTTGAAACAAGATAAATAACAACCAACCAGAACTAAGTACACCTCTTTTCCTTAGCTGATCGAGCCCATATTTCCATTCCAGCCAAATCAAAACCCAATCAAATACATACAACCAGAAAATTAGAAACATTTTAAAGATTTTTTTTCGGAGGGGGGGTTCACTCTTGCTCTAATTGTTGTGCACCCGCATGAGTCACAGTCTTTGTAAAAGTAGCAAAAGCAATTCGGTTCTTAACTAAACGAACTGCCAATTAATGCAAAACTAGCACAAAATAAATAAAGCACTACCAATAAAGCACAAAAACAGCATGTGACAGGCAGCAAAAATCAAGATGTAATTTCTTAAACATACATTGTGGGGCAAGTGTTTCTCAAGGTTTCCAAGAAACTAGTGAAAAACTGACATACATTATGAAACAAAAAAACGCACGTACGAAGACTGAGCTACTACTTACCGCAGAGAAGACATTTCACTTGAGGACCATCCATCCATTGTTGTGATTTTCAGCAAAGGAATCGGTAGCATCGTCAGAGCTGGCCTTAGGGGTGGGCGACTGCCCAGGGCGCCATAGTCGAGGGGGCGCCTTGGTCAGGGGAGCTCCATGGTCAACATCCCCCCACGCATATAGTCAGTCCAAGGCTCCTTTAGCCTCCAAGAACTGGGCCCAGACCTGGGAGGGGCACAGCTGGGGGCTCTCCAGCTGGAGGGTTTTACATTTGTGTTGGGCTGCAGCTGCTAGTCCTGTATAGGCTTGTGGGGGACAGGACTTCCTCTTCCCCTGCAAGAGCCACTCCTGAGGACGGGTCAGATCTACTTCTGGGAACCTCCCCTGGCTGCAGGAAACTTTGCAACCCCACACTTCCTGCTGCCATTGCGCCCCAGTCATGGGGGGAGGGGTCACTGTATGGGGAGCTGCCCCCTCCCCCCTATTTGCCTGGTGCCATTTTCCCTCAGGCCAGCCCTGAACATCATCAGCATTCAGAGCTGGGTGGCTGGCAGCAGCAGCAGCTGCTGGCTGGGTGCCCAGCTCTGAAGGTGGTGCCGCCACCAGCAACAGCACAGAACTGCAGAAGTAAAGGTGGCATGATATGGCATTGCCATCCTTACTTCTGCGCTACTGCTGGCAGCAGTGTTCCCTTCAGAGCTGGGCTGATGATGAGCCGCCACAGCTCTCTGGCTGCCCAGCTCTGAAGGCAGTGTTGCCACCAATAGCAGCGGAGAAGTAAGTGTGGTAATACCATACCATGCCACCCTTGCTTATCATAACATTTGACCATTGCGCTGGGAGGAGTAGCTATGGGTAGGGGGCTAAGGCAAATTTTGGAGTGGACATAGCTCCAACAACCGCCCCTCTTGCCCCCAGCAATGCCCCTGTTTGAGAGTTTGTGGCATGTCAGCTTTGTGAAAGAGAACTGGCTTCAAAATGGGGGGAAATTGCCACAAAAATTCCAAGGAAATATGTGTCTCTTTTACTAATCAATATTCAAAATTTAAATGAAAAATGTTGAACTGCCCTATCATGAAAGACTTTGGGCATGTAAATATAAATCTGCAAACCAAAGTGTAAACATGCAAATGTAAACTGCAAACCAAAGTGTTCAGTTACATGGGTCTGAGCCTTCAGGTGCCAATTCATAATGCTCCAAATTTCAGAGGAATTGAACCTGTAGTGTTTGTTCATGCCCATCTCTAGTATTGACTATAAATAGACCTTTTAGAAGCCCTTTATGAACCTAGGACACGGAATTTGAGGGGACCGCCTGGGTCATCAAGTCCAGTCCCCTGCTATCACAGGCAAGCCCCCTCTGGAGGATTAAGGGCTGAATGCTACAAAGGAGTTTGGCTCCTAACTTTCCATTTAGGCTCCTAACTTCTGTTGATTTCAATAAAAGTTAGGAGCCTAACTTCTTCAGAGCATTCACCCCTGAGTGACTCAAGAATTAGGAATGGGATTCAGAGTCTTTTACTTCTAAGTTCAAATCCCGTCCAAGTCAGTAGCAACCAACAGTCATTACCACGTGAAAGCTGCTTGGTGGCTTGTGCAAACTGAGCTTGTGGCCACCTTCCAGTTCCAGTAACAAAAAAATTGAAATTGTAACAAAAAAACCAAACCCTATAATCCTGATTGGTTTCTCTACCAAGACTGCCAGTTGCTGCCAAAGGACTGAATGCTTGTGGAGAGTGTCCCTCTAGATCCAAGTTTTATGTACATTTGGTAGAGCAAAGTGGACAGCTTTCATTACCACTCTCTGGAGAAAGAGGATTTCAGTATTCACCTCTTCTATCAACCTGGAATCTTTAACAAGCAATTAAGAATCCCATATCGCATTCAGCTAAGCATTAACTGACTTCTATTTAACTTTCATGTAATTTAGCTAAAATTGCTGTTCTACCAATAAACACTGGTGAATGTTCATGAAGTACTTTGGATGTAGGAAGCACTACGGAAATGCTAAGGGTTATTAGTCTAACCACAAATCCAGCACTTGTGACATCAGCATCATGTTGATGGCAGGGAATTGTGACCCTGGATTGGGCCTTCACCAAAGAAAGAGCTCAGGCAGGAAATAAGGCAATGCTTAAAGGAGAGAACTTTTAGTCACATGATAATCAACGATAACTGGAAAGAAATGAAGAAGTAGTGTAGTGGTTTTTAGTTAAAGTAAATAATATTGCTAAAGTGAGCCTTTTAAAAAAAGAAGTCCAAGTGCCGCCAAACTGTGCGATAGATGTACTCCTGTAAGAATTCATCATCATTTACTGGAATTCAGTCATGGCATACAAACATGACTGTTTACTGAGAACACCAGGTTGCTCTGGGCTAGGCCATGGCTAATAAAGAGTGATTGTACGTGGTTTCCTCTTTAACATTAATGAATAACTGCAGTGACAGGGTTATAAAAATTGCTGATTTTAAAGTATTAAAAAATGCCAATAAAACATCATGAATTTCTAAAAATCTCTAGAAGCTGTCCATAAACACTGATTAAGTAATCTGTAGTAGGAAGAATACATCTTAGAGAGAGAGAGCACTAATAATACTCAGCTAAAACTGTTTTTATTGTTTTGTTTGTTTGAACTGAGGGAAAGTTAACTCTTCCCAGCATTTCCCATAATTCTTGTATGAATTTTGAAATTTCAGAGCTTCATCCTGCTCTTATTGAAGTTAATGGCAAAATTATTAATTATCTTCAATGACAGCAAGATCGAGCTCATAATGTAAACTCACCTATGGCTGCCATGCACACCTCATGGCCAAACCTTTTAATTATCATTCTAGTAGGATTTTGTGATACAGGCCCTGATCCTGCAATGTGCTCAACATGGGTGGATCCCTGTGCCCATGCAGAGCCCCATTAAAGTCACTGAGCATATTGCAGGATCTGGGTCACAGAGTATAATCTCATGTGCTCCTAGGATTGCCCCATCCGTACACTCTACACTATTGGACTCTAGAAAGTCTGTTATCCATGGCTCGGTAATAACCTTTTTAAGTCTTTCAAATTTTATTTAGTTAAACTTACTGCATTGTCTGCATAATAGTTTCAATCATTTGAAAATCACTATGGTGACTGGTAATCTATGAATATCTAAGACATAGATATATATTCAGAGAGACAGACAATGAGCATTTTACACACACATTATGTGTGGAGCATTTTCCAGTATGATCTGGGTTTGTGTACTTGAGAGCAAATTCAGGATCCTGAAGGGTTTGCTGCAGGTAGCTGGAGGGGGAGAGTATATAGCAAAAGATCTCTCTCTTGCCTCCAGGTGATGAGTTTTAAAGGGAGAAATTTTCCTATTATCCCAGCCAGACACACTTGGATGACAGGTTTGGTGCTGGGAGGGAAAATAACAGGAATCAAATTCACTCAGCTAAATATTCATCTCGTGATACAAAATTCTGACAGAAAATATTAATCACGCATATATGCTTTTCCCCCCTCCCTTTCCCTAGGAAATGTGACTGGAAACAGTAACTCTACATTTATATCAAGTGGACAAGTAATGAATTTTAAGGGCGATATAATTGTTGTCTATGTTAGTCAAAACTCCCAAGAGGGGACAACAGCTACTGGAACAGCTGATGAGAATGTGGGGAGTCCAGTGCAAGAGGAAAACCTGAACCGCTGCGAGACTTTTGCAGGCAACACCCAACATTACAAAGAAAAATATGCTGATGCTAATCCAGCCTGCCCTGCAGAGAACGAAGGACTAAATAGCACAGGGGAATATGAGAGAAGGCCAGGGCCTGTGGTTCAAGAAGAGAACCAAGACAGTCAGGACAGGAAGTGGTGTCACAGTGGGGCCTTTCAACCTGTGCAAGAGGAGGGAAAGCCAGGACAATTTTCAGAGAAAGCATTGCACTGATGGGAATCAACAGCTGTTTGCTCACTCTTAGTATTTGACTGAAACACCATTAATACTGAGGGACTGTATATCAGCCAGTGAATGGCATTAATTGTCTACAGGGTTGTGTTAGCTGCTCAGAGGCCAGGTTGCCATGACTGGTTCATTGGATCTGAGACCTTTATTATTCCTGGTGTCTCTTGGGGACTTCATCAAATGGAACCGACAATTCCTCGACAAATGCCTGTGATGCTATCACCGTGGAAATTATTAGTGGAGACATACACAAGTGTAAAGCTGCTATCATTGCAGAAATATCTGATGGGAAGGAAATCTACTTCCCTACAATTGTACAGATTGTTCAAGACTCGCTGTCCATCCCCTTATCCTTGGGACACAAAGTGGAAGACTTTAATTAATTTAGATTGTAAACTCTTTGGGACAGGGTCTGTGTGTGTAGACAACACTTAGCCTATTGTGAATGCTATTAGAGTACGAATACTAATTATGATTAATATTCAGAAGGTAGACCATAAGTATTGACCAATATTTTTCCCTAATGACATCCAGGCAAGAATTTGGGGAAAGATTAAGCCAAGCCTTTGTGCATGGCCTTTCTCTTTCTCTATTCCCTTGCATTTGCCATGAGAACCTTCCATCTAGATTTAATTCTGCCTTATCACCCGGAGTGTCACTGTGTAATGATCCTATTGGCCTCATGTGAAGATGAACTATGCACTTCCATGATCCACATGATCACAGATCTCTTGATTAGAGTGAGAATCACCTATCCACCAGGAGGAGCATCTTTTACTTGAAGACTTCTTGTTAGGAAGGATCTTCTTCTGAAAAGCTCTAAAGCCACCAGCCTGCTGTGTAGCTGCTCCAGTTTGCAATAACATTTCTGTAGGTGAAGAGCACCTAAAATCCTGTAAGCAGGCAGTTTATTGAATGTCACATCATCATTAGATGCCCATTCATAGATGAAAAGAAAGGGGGGTAGCCACCTTGCACATTGCTTGCACGACGGTGGAGATCACACATTTTTCAGCCCTCTTTTAAAAAAATAATTAAAAGAAAACCTATGTGAGAAAATTCTAGTTTAGAGATCTGGGTTGGCTGAATTCTGCAGAGAAGGAGAATTCCTCCACTCAGTCCTTGGCAAATTCGCCGCTTTGAGGCTTGAAACACACACATCCCTTCTTGAACCACTGTCTTTTCCCTTCTCTCTGTTACCACTCTTTCCATTGTTTGCGTGCCGCAATGGAAGGGAGAGGGCTAGAAAGAGGGGGGTGAAATCATGGCTCTAATGACGTAAATGGGAGCTTTACCATTGATTTCAGTGGCACCGTGATTTCACCAGAAGAATCCAACAATCTCTTCAAATAAAGGGTGAAAGAGCTTCAAACATAAGTATGAAAAATGGGTGTGTCACCCTGGGTGCTGCTATGACTCCATTATGGGAAGTTTAAAATGCCAGAAAGTACAATGTTTTTCCCTGTTCCAGACTGAACCCAAAGTGAAGTATCCACTCCATGATTACCAACATTCTTCTGTGCTGCTTGGGTTCCCTGCCTTGCTGCTCAGTCACTGACCCTAAAGTAATTTCTGCATCTATGTCATTTTGTTTGTAAGCACTCTGGGGCAGGCACTGTTGTTCACTATGTGTTTGTACAATGGGGCCTAACATATTATGATCCCAAAGTTGATTGGTGCTCTGGCTGCTATTGTAATACAAATAATTGATGATAATAAATTCCTAAAGATCTTTTTCAGCAAAAGCAGGCTTTTATTACATTACATGGAGGAAATTAAATGACATCATTATATCCTCCAATGTCATTTTGCCAAAAACTCAAATGTGAATATAAAAATCCTCTCACTAGTATGCCTAGGCATTATGGGACCTTTGTTGTTTGGTTGTCACCCTGTCCCCTGGTGATTCCCACAGGGACAGCACTGGGTAACCTGTGGAACTGTATATTGGCAGTGGGCACAGTCATACCTTAAGAAAGGAAGAAAAGAAAAGAAATCTCAGCTTTTTAGATCTCAGCTCATTAGTATTCACACCTTTATACTCATCTGTAGTTCAAGGCAGTGTGAGAGTAAAAAATGGGGCTCTTAATTTTAAAAGTTGATATTTTTGTCTGTGTCATCTCAGACGATTCTTTCTTGTAAGTCGAATATGTATTATAAACTGAATGGAATGCTGAGTGAAGACTCTAGATATCTGATTGGCTAAGATGCAGAGCATTTATCTGAGTAACCATGCAGATTTTAGAGCACTTAGAAGAGTGGAGCTTTAAAAAGAAAGCTGGTCTAAACCTTAACTATAATAGACTTAGCATTCCACTATAATTCTCTAGCAATGCACTGTAGATAGCAGTTGAAACTTTATCATCAACTAAAAAAAAAATCAATGCACCTATTTTTTAATCTTATAAAAGTAATAACAACCTATCCCCCTGGTATTTCCAGGGGAGGTAAAGCTGTCCAGCACAGTATAGTGACATACATAGAGAATCAGGAGTCAGGGTTTCTGGATTCTATGCCCAGCTCTGCCATGGACCTACTCTTTTGACTAGGAGCAATTCACTTGACCACCCTGTGCTTCAATTTAACCATCTGACAAACAGGGATACTACTACTCACCTAACTTGTGTGAGTGTTGGAAGGCTTAAACAATTCATATATGTAAAGCACTTTGAGGTCCTCAAACGAAAGGTGCTATATAAGTGCAAAATATTGTTATTGATGGAGTCAACTGCATCTTGGACCATTAAGCCTCCCAGCTGATAATTAAGATCTAGGAAATGTCATCTGCTGAGACAATTATAACTTCAATATGCCACTCCTTTTTCAGTGCAGTAACACTGAGAGGTAGTGAATGGATCAGTGCTTTATTGAACTACTTTGCTGCATCCTAAGCCATACCTCAGATTGCCATAAAAGTCCCTCAGCCCCATCTACAGTATGAAAGCAGGTTTCAGAGAGCAGCCATGTTAGTCTGTATCCTCAAAAAGAAAAGGAGTACTTGTGAAAGCAGCCATCCTTAGGACCAAGTTATCACATGGTTCCCTCTTCTGGTATAGATAGAACTTTACCGCTACAGCTCTGGACATGGTGAGCTCCTATCTACACTACAAGAAGAAACTATATTTTAACCATCTCAGGGTCAATTGTGTTATAATTGGGTCTCTCACATGACTGTTTTCATAATGCAGGTGTGCTCTAAATTCACTGATGGCGTGAAGCTCTAATCTGAACTCCTGCTTCACTCTTTTCTACAGGGAAGGCTTTTGGTTGCTGAGAGAAACTAATTAACCTCTTTGTCCATAGATATGATTTAACAAAAGGTGTGTCTTCCCCCAATACCTATTATAATGCAAGAAAACATAAGATAATAAAAAGGGTAGTTTTGCAAAAGTAGCGATGAGTATATTTCACAGGTGGGATTTTCAAAGTCACCCAGGAATGTAGACATTCAATTCCCATTTATTTCTAAAGTAGCCTATATAGCATCTATCCCTATGATGCTACCTATTACATCTTTCGCCTTGAAGGATTCTGACATGCATTGCAAATTATGTACCTATTCAGTGCTCCTGGACTGGGAGTGCACCAGCAATTCAACATACAACATTGGGCAGGGGAGGGAAATTTTTGGCCATGGACACTAGGACAAACCCCTCCCCCTCTGAAAAATGTCATGGGGTCACAGAGCCTGTCCACCCTATAGTGGCCTTGAGTCCACAATGCTACAACCTTGGACAGAGACTGACTATGGTGTCATAAGCGGTTGTGGCATCTCTGAAGGGAGCATCCTTAATATAAAGTCATTTTTACTTATCAGTTGAGTTCCTATAGTGTGCTCTTCAACACAGTATCTGAGCAACTAAGCTGCTCTCCATGCTACAAGACAGACCCACGTTTTAACCATATTGGGGGACATCCTTGTTGTAACCAGCTCCCCAGCAGTTATTCTTGTGCTGTACACCACCACCACCATTCATTCACACAGAATGAACGGCATCCATCTTCTCAATGCCATCCAAAACAAACAGAATTCAGAGCTGCTTTACACAGAGCCAAAATCCATGGTAAAATTAATACAAAATCTTTGCATGAGAAAGTTGCTTCAAGAACACATACTACATGTTATTAATCTGGTATTTGACAAAAATACTGGTGACACATTTCTTGGCAGTCTGATAAAATAGGAAGTGTGAGGAATTTCACAACAAGAGCAGGTCACCTGTTGAGTAAACACTACAGAATTTGCAAAAAGAAAAGGAGTACTTGTGGCACCTTAGAGACTAACCAATTTATTTGAGCATAAGCTTTCGTGAGCTACAGCTCACTTCATCGGATGCATGCAGTGGAAAATACAGTGGGGAGATTTTATATACACAGAGAACATGAAACAATGGGTGTTACCATACACACTGTAAGGAGAGTGATCAGGTAAGGTGAGCTATTATCAGCAGGAGAGGGGGGGAAAAAAAAAACCTTTTGTAGTGATAATCAAGATGGGCCATTTCCAGCAGTTAACAAGAACGTGGGAGGAACAGTAGGGGGGGAATAAACATGGGGAAATAGTTTTACTTTGTGTAATGACACATCCACTCCCAGTATTTATTCAAGCCTAATTCAATGGTGTCCAGTTTGCAAATTAATTCCAATTCAGCAGTTTCTTGTTGGAGTCTGTTTTTGAAGTTTTTGTTGTTGTAATATTGTGACTTTTAGGTCTGTAATTGAGTGACCAGAGAGATTGAAGTGTTCTCCGACCGGTTTTTGAATGTTATAAGTCTTGACTTCTGATTTGTATCCATTTATTCTTTTACGTAGAGACTGTCCGGTTTGGCCAATGTACATGGAAGAGGGGCATTGCTGGCACATGATGGCATACGTCACATTGGTAGATGTGCAGGTGAATGAGCCTCTGATAGTGTAGTTGATGTTATTAGGCCCTATGATGGTGTCCCCTGAATAGATATGTGGACACAGTTGGCAACAGGCTTTGTTGCAAGGATAGGTTCCTGGGTTAGTGTTTTTGTTGTATGGCGTGTGGTTGCTGGTGAGTATTTGCTTCAGGTTGGGGGGCTGTCTATAAGCAAGGACTGGCCTGTCTCCCAAGATCTGTGAGAGTGATGGGTCGTCCTTTAGGATCGGTTGTAGGTCCTTGATGATGCGTTGGAGAGGTTTTAGTTGAGGGCTGAAGGTGATGGCTAGTGGATGACTACAGAATTTGCCACCCATCAGCAATTGGTGCAGCTAATAGAGGAAGAAGTACTTAGCTCAAAGTGGGCAAATGGTGGGAAGGACAGAGTTTAGTTCCTTTTCAGGAGTTATTCAAGACAGCTGCCTTCTATTTATATCCACTATGGTCCCAGTCCTGCAGCTTGAGGTTTATGAATGAAAAGTGCTATGTGACAGCTAAATATTATTATTTAAAAGGGGTTCTCCATATAATGCAGCGGCAGAAACAAGATTTTGCTTAAGTATTTTTAAATATCTGCTGTACAACTTGATTGCTTTTGTGTTTCCTTTTTTTTTTTTTAATTGATGGACAGCACTCCTTCATGCCACTGTTTTATATCTTACAGTATGCATTTATTTTTATTTATTTGCCAGAGATTGGTGAAGGACAGGCTTGTCCAAATTTGGGGATAATTTGTATTTCTAAACTACATAAAAGGAGCTCATAGGCTGATAAATGCTTCAGAAATGCATGGAATAATAACCACACCACAAATAATGGCATTGCATGATAGAACTGCTGCTAAAATCCCCACTACATGATTGAGATCCCTGAATTCTATTACTGCATCTATTAATTAAATAAAATAAAACAAGTTTATATCTTGCCACCGCACGCAGCTTTGCTGTGTATGCAAAACCAAAATCAACATTTCTCAAAGCACAGTTTAGTCGCCTGTTTTTATTCATTGGGAACACAGCGCACTGCAAATTAAAAGGGGAAGAATGCTGCAGAAGCACAGCTGCACAAATGAATAATCACCCAGCACCTAGTGTTACATGAATTAAATCCCTTATGTTGCTCCTTTACACGACACACACACACAGCTCTGCACTGCTTTATTTTTACTAGAATGTGCCTGTTAGCGGGAACCCAATGGAGTTGTAATGGACTCATCACCGTACATACATAAGCAGGAGTTCAAAAGTAAATGATTACAGCAAAAGTAATTAGTTCTCAGGATTACTTTTGTAATCAACATCTGATTACTTTTCAAGCTGAAAATTAACACTCATTTCTTTCTTACTTTTCTTAGGAAACTTGTCGTTCCCTTCTCAAGTGTGAATACAGAGGTCATAGTGGTATGTGGTGACTGATTCACTCACCCATCTGAGATAAAACTAAGTGATCTGTAATCTGATGTTGCTATGAGAAAACAATCAGGTTACTTTTTGTTCCATTTATCAGTGATATGAGAGAGATTTTTTTCAGTCTTTAACAGTCTTGTGTAGTTGTGTCTGCAGGAAATTAGAATAGTACCTACATGAGTGTTCAAGGCGTCTCTTCTTCACCCTCATTGTAATCCCTTCCAGAACCACAATGCCTTTTCTTGCTCTATGAGCACAAAGGCAGCTCTGGTCCAGCAAGCTACTAATGACACAATCCTAAGAGAGCTTGGTGTCCTGACCCCAGCCTCCTCCATGCTGGGAAAAAGAGCTCAGTGTGACAAAATGACTCCAGAAGCCTCTTGCTCAGTGGTGCATCTCTACACTGGCAATTACAGAGGAGTATACTGCACGGCTACAACAGAGCACCACATGGTTTTCTACCAAGCTACAGAAAGAGAGAGATTTCATACTTCACCTCTCCTCCTCAATTTCCCTGTCTGTAAAATAGGGATTGTGATAAGTATAAGTGATGGTCAAAAAAAAAAAGTAAATACATTTCATGAAAAATTTCAGAACACTTTTTTGAAAAATTTTAAAAATATTTCAAAACACTTGTTTTCTTTCAGTGGGAATAAAACACACTTGCTCTAACTGCTGTTATTTTTTCTCCTTCTTTCCACTTGAAAAATTGAAAAGTGAGAAAAAATGTTTTTCTCCGCTTTCTCTCCCTTTTTTGTCCACCCACCTTTTTTTCCTCATTGGAAAGAGGGGGGCAGGGGAGAATAAGAAAGTGAGAAAGACAAAGATTTTCCCCACCAAAACTAAACAAAAATTCAAAACTTTTCATTTGTAAATTTTTCAAAAATCCACAAGAACACAAATTGTCTCCCAGCATTCTTTGTCAAAAAAAGAAGTTGACCAGCTCTGATATTTACAGTCATTTGTAAAGCACTTTGAGGTCTATAAGTGAAGGGTGGAGATATGAATTTATTATTACTTTATTCCAATATGTATATTCATAACAAGCATCTGCTAGGTATAGCAACTTGTTCTCCTTATCCACTGAGGACAGGACAAGAAGTAGTGGGCTTAAATTGCAGCAAGGGAGTGTTAGATTAGACATTAGGAAAAACTTCCTAACTGTCAAGGTAATTAAGCACTGGAGCGTCCTGTGGAGGTGGTGGAATCTCTGTCACTGAAGGTTTTTAAGAACAGGTTTGGCAAACACCTGTAAGGGCTGGTCTAGATAATATTTATTCCTGCCCTGGTGCAGGGGACTGGACTAGGTGACCTCTCAAGGTCCCTTCCAGTCCTCCATTTCTATTATTTCTATGAACTATCTTCACTCTCTGTTGCTCAATAGTACTTCAGCGCTCTCTGCTACAATGTGAATACAACATGTGCAATATCATTAGGTGACCATATTTCCCAAAGTGAAAACAGGATACCATATGGGGCTGGCCCGAGGGTGGCACTCCCCCCTTCCCCCCAGGACTGGTCTGAGGGTGCCCCCCTGCCCTAGACCCCCCTGAGCGTTCCTCCACGCACCCCTAGGAGGGGTGCACCCGACATTTTTGGCAAAACTGGGCATTTGTCCAGTTTGTTTTTGCCAACTGATCATCAGTTGGCAAGAGCAAACTTTACAAATGTTCAGTTTTGCTTGGCCAAAACAGGACGTATGGACATCCTAAATATCATATACTTCTTATGAGTTAGGCATAAATGCAACCAGTGCACCTCACTTCCCACTGCAGCTTATCATTTATATGGCCACATTTCAAAATAAAGTGTATTACACTGCCAGCCTCATGTACTATATACTCTCTCTGCTCACCCTCCGTTCAGTTTCCCAGTTGCAACCAGGTCCACTAGGTGGAGCCAGATGGGAACTTGTGCATCTGTGATTTCTTATTTCATAATGCTTTTTAACAATATGTAAACTTTAAAAATAAATAAATACTTTCATTACAGAAAACGGAAGGTTGCTGCTCTGCCTCAGCATAGAACTTTGACCTGCTGCGCATGGCATCTGAACGGCACCTGTTATGCATTTTCAACAAATATTTAGCCCAGGATAACCTCATCTTTCTGTCCATAGCGCAAAAATTCTCAGCCAGTGGTCAGACTAGATAATCACATTGGTTCCTTCTGGCCTTGAATTCTACAAGTCTCCTGTAGCCTCCCCAGCACTGATATTGTCTAAAGCTGTACAAAATGCAGTCTTTATATCTTCCTTAGCCTTTGTTCTGAGCACATGCTACAAATTTAAAATGCACACTTCTTCAAAAGATCAAGGTATCTGCGGCCACAAAGTCTGAAGAAGCTGTATAAATACACTAGCTGAGATCTTTCAAAGCAATCTAAGGAATTTAGACATAGTGGAAGATGTGTCTAAATCCCTTTGGCTGCTTTGAAATTTCTCAACCACTGAGCCTAAACAACTGCCAAAGGAAACCCAGCTGCACTGTAACTGGAAGGAATAATAAATTTACAAACTGATGCTGATGGCCTTAAAGTAAGGTAGTCAGCCAAAGCAATCACTGCCAGTGGGGCCTTGGATTGTGTGCACAAAATGGGCATAATAATTCTTCTTTATCCTTCTGCACTCTCAGGTGCATGGAGTGTCCACCAGTTTGTGTCATTTATTTCCATCTTGTGCTGGTCTGTTCAGGCTTCCAAGCATCATGTTGATGGATTTAGCTTCTTTCTAAATTCTACATAATGATAATTATGTAGAATTATCTACATAATTCTACATAATAAGATTCTACATAATGTTTTTGAGGTAGTCCTCTTTTTCTCTTTCCAGATGGTGTCTTGCCATGGAAGTCGTGTATGTGACATCCTTAAAGCTTGTCCTAAATATAGCTATCATCATCATCTTGCCATATTTGATGCTTTAAGTTGGTTTGCTCTAGTGAGAATTTTCCGTGTTGTAATGAACTTTTTCTAGTGAACTCTGAAAATCTTCTGATGGCATTTACTTTGGAATGACTTGATCTTCTTATCAATTGCTGTTATGGATTTCCATGACTGTGCTCTGTAACAGAGGACAGATATGATGCTAGTGTTAAATTCTAGTCTTGTATCAGTGCTGATCATGCTCCTTTCCAAATCTTTTCAAGTTTATGAAAGTTGTTTGCTGCTTTTGCTATCCATTGCTGGATATCTAGCAATGTATTACCATCATTGCACATCTCGCTGCCCAGATAATGTTCTTCTCATGTTTCTCCGTCTTCTCTGATGGCTGCTTTTGAAACATTGACTGACATATATTTTGTCTTCCCCTTGTTGAAGAACAAACCAACTTGTTTTTCTGTGTCTGCCAAAAGCTGGGTCTTTTCTTCCATTAAGTGATGTGCTGAACTGGGCAACACTATGCCACCAGCAAAAACAAGGTCATCCAATTGTACTTTATCATTTGCCCATAATATTTCTCAGTTGCCTTCTGCAGTTAATTTCCTCTTGACATTGTCAACAACCCGTCAAACAATTCTAATGATTTTGATGGTATTCTATAGCATGCCATAATTTTCCAGAGACTTCCCTGGAAATCTATAAAAGTTATCACAAGAGGTACTTGCCACTCTGCATTTTATTCGATAATATGCCTGTGAGATCAACAATATGCAGATGATCTCAGCAGTCTAAACCCTCAGTGTGCCTCTCAAAGTTGGAAATCTTTTTGTTTCTTGGTATGTTCCAGGATGATGTTGAACATAATATTCCCAGGCACTGAGAATAATGTGATTCCTCTCCAGTTACTGAAGTTGGCATGGTCACTCTTCTTTGGGATTTTACTATAAGATCTCTCTTCCACTGGATTGGGTTCTTTTCTTCATTCGATATTCTATTCAAAAATACAAGGTAACTCTGGATGGACGTTTCATCACTTGCTCCCCAGTAATATTAACCTCTCTGGCTGTTTTCCCATTTTTGAGTTTATTGATGGCTTTTCTACTTCTTCCACTATAGTATCTCCTAAATCAATCTTAAATTCTTCAATTAACTCCATTAGAACACTAAACCTATTCTTTAGTTCAAGCTGAAAAGCAATTTTTGTGCTTGGATCTTTTAATTGATCACTATTAATGCACAGTCTCTGACATTCTTCATCCTCTTTAACTTCATCTTCAGTTTAGCAATACAAAGATTATGCCCACCTCTGCATCCTTGTACACACACACATGTGCCAACGAGCTATGAAATTTTCTTGCAATGTAGAAGTGATCTCTCTGATGCTTTGCAGTAGTATCTTCAAGCAAAATTATCACGCAAGGCCCAACCAGGCTGGGGCACAGCCAGCCCTATGTACCCTTTAGAAAAGCACTTTATAAGAGCAGACCTTCAATTGGTAGACACAAAACCTGAAAAGGAGATTATTGGTTGTGTTGCTTTGGAGCCCACTGGAAATTAAACCTCTGAAGTGAAAGACTGATTGTACTAGCATTAAAGTTTTCTAAACTAACTCTTGTTAAAGTGGAGCTAGGTTAACAGACAAGTGATATGCACTGACTATGTATACACCATTTATAACCAGCGGTTAAAGGAAGGGGGAAGAAGGGGAATACAGCTTCTCTACTTCTTAAAAGTATAGGGAGAGTTCCATGTCATTCTTGGCTGGTGCTGCACTAAGCTTAGGGAGAGCGCCTCTTCCTGGCTGGCTGGTTTGCTGAGAGCTCCTTCTTGTGTTTCAGTCTTCTTTAGCCACTCTTTCCAATGGTGTTAATTAACCTTGCGAGAACTGCTTCATCTTCAAATACAGTCCTGGAGAGCAACAAAATAATCACTGAGTGGCATTTGTACATTGTGTTGCTGTATCTGTTTAGTGACAAGACGTTGTTAAGGCTCAACATCATCAAATATTGATGTAACATGATGACAGGAGCTCTGCAGTGTAACCTCACGATGTGATTATGTTGTGGCTTTCTGTGATTCCATTCAGCATCATCTTCTAGTTTCTTCCTTTCCCGTCTAACTGCTTGGAAGGACAGAGAGTATAAAGGCCTGGAGGTCAGCAGTCTGTGCCCCCTTGTATGATCAGGTGTCACCCTGCAGAGAAGCCTGTGCCTCAGTTTCCCCTCAGCCAGGGTGTAAACATATCCAAGCAGGCCTTTGTCGTATTAAGAGAAGACCCTCTTTGGAGGCTCTAATTTATTTAACAAGAAAGGACAAAATGAAAACAAAAATTAAAGCTGCCAACAGCTATTCCACTGGAAACTCTCTGCCCTTGGGTTAATCAGTCTTACGTCTTGCCCCTGTAGCCACACAGCACTCGCAGCCTGAATTCTCTGCCTGGAGCTTCGGGTGTTCAGATGGATCGCACCCCTGACAGTGCATCACTCTTTGCAAAGCAAGGCTCTACTAGCACCCCAAAGATCCTACACACAGTTCATTCTCCTGGGAGGCTTGGTCCTTTGCCTGGGAGCACTTTCCCTCTGGACCTGTTCCATCTCTCAAAGAACCTCTTTTCTCCAGGGAGATACCACTGGGAGTAGCTTTCTAACTCACTCCCCTGAGAAGCTGGTCTCTGCAGAAGCTACCTCTGTTCTAGGGCTTCCTAACTGAGCCCTCATACGCCTTTATTAGGCCCAGGAGCGCCTTACCTAATTGACTGCTGCCTAACTACTTAGGAAATTAACTATGCATAGGTGGATCTGGGTTGGCTCATTCTCTTTAGTGGAGCCTGTCACAGGTCAGGGTCCAGCTACCCTGTGACACAAGGAATTCCTGCCTCTCCTGCCATTTCATCATGACTACTTGTGTTCCCTCATGTACCGTGAGAGGAGCTCTGATGTGTGGCTCCTGGGCAGCTGACAGGGGATTGCACTCAGTATTGCTAATGTATAATGTGGGATGCCTGACCCCACCCATGACAAAAGAGACAACTAAGGCCTTCATAACCTTAAATTTGGGATAGCTGAACATCTTCACCATTAGCATGTGAGGCAGGATTGTTGTGCATTCTGCACATGCCTCTAGTAGTTCTACAGAAAAGCTATTTTCGAGCCTTTAAAAATTGGTATTGGTGCTATTTATTTGGTCCCTCCACCTAGAACATCTGGTTGCCTTAGTTACCTCAAGTAACAACCAGCTTGTTACAGGTGGAAGGACCAAAACAGCATTAATGAATAGAAAAATTAAAAGTATGTTTTTTATGTAACCCTTCTGCCCGTCAGAGTTGGCAGCAACAAGGGCCGGGTTCAATATCTAGGGGATCCATTCCAATAACACAATGCAAACTGGCTCAAGCCCCCACCCAGTGACCTGGGACAAATATATACCACCCCCGCTGGGCGCCTCCAAGAGGCAATACTTCCCCTCTCGCAAGCACATAGTCTGAGTGTAGCAAAAGCCTTTTAATAACAGAGAGAAACAATGTGGCATTATGTTGGGGAAACACCACCAACAGGATTCATAACACAACCCATGAGCAAAAAAACCCACCCCAAGCAAATTGGGGCATACCCCTTTCCCTTTGGTTCTTGAGTCCAGCAACCCCAAATCACCCAAAGTCCCAAAAGTCCAATGCCCCAAAAGTCTCTGTCCCTGGTCAGGGCAGCCCCAGAGTTCGAAAGATTATCTGCGGAGCTTTACCTCCCAACAGGGGTGGAAATGGGACGGGGGTAAGAGGCACCTTACATGATCTGAAGCTGACCGCCCCATAGCTCCATAGCGGCGCTCCGCTCTGCCAGCCGCCCCACAAACTCCTTCGCTCAGCTGCGCTCCGCTCCGCCAGCCGCCCCACGAACTCCTTCACTCAGCTGCGCTCCGCTCCGCCAGCCACCCCACGAACTCCTTCGCTCAGCTCCACGGCCCACAAGCAGCTCCTGCCATCCACAAACTGCTCCGCGTCGAACTGCTTCACCAGCCGGTCCGCAAGGCACTCCAGCCGTCCCGCAAACTGCTCCACAATATATCTTCAGGCTCCCCTACTACTTAACACAACACTCAGTGATTTCAGCTCTTAGATGAATTCAGCTTGTAGTAGGGGAGCCCCAGTGCTGGTGCACTGTCAGCCCAAAGTGAGCTCAGCAGCCTATAACTAGACTTCTAATAAAATCAAAATTAGCTCTGATATTCCACAGTGGAGAGAAGAGGAAGTGCAATTAGCATGTAAGGCCCTCACCAAGGGGCCCATGCCACCAAGTATTAATACTTGTCCCCAGCCTCTCTCTCTTCACACAGTTTTGGAACCCATGACCCTTGCTTAGCGAGTGCTACTTAGTTGATGGTGAATCCCTCCATCATAACAAAAGGCCACGTACAGTTCCAAGCACAGTTCCCATAATCAGAGTAATAACAATTTATTCTTCCTGCCCCAGTAACAGAGACACTGGGGATCCCACAGCAGCCAAAGTGACCATTTGGGCAGCTATGGTCTCATTCTAGGCGTGGTGGGTGTGCCTATGCAAATGAGATCGGCCCCTGAAGGATGGTGAATCCCTCCATCATAACAAAAGGCCACGTACAGTTCCAAGCACAGTTCCCATAATCAGGGTAATAACAATTTATTCTTCCTGCCCCAGTAACAGAGACACTGGGGATCCCACAGCAGCCAAAGTGACCATTTGGGCAGCTATGGTCTCATTCTAGGCGTGGTGGGTGTGCCTATGCAAATGAGATCGGCCCCTGACGTTCTTTTCCACAACTTGCCACACCTCACCACCAGATGTCAGGGTGGAGCTCATCCTGACACTGCTTACATTTAAAATAAAAAAAAAGTTCTCCTGTAATATGAGTTAGGAGCATAGTTGGCAGGTTCCTTATCAGCTATGTAACTTACCCATTATCTCCCTTCTTCACCTGTTCTTCCACCATCAAAATGTATGGAACTGATCCCAGCTTCCTAACCCACCTACTCTATTCCCTACCATTCTCTGCTCAAGCTCATAGTTCTCCCAACTGTTAGCCCTGCATTCTCAGACAGAGGCCACTGGGACATGGCCTAAGGGCCCACTTCCTGACCAGCGAGAGAGGACTAGGTTGGGCTTGAGGATCTATGCTCTAGATAGTTAGCGAGGGCTACTCCCTCCTAATCTACAGAATGGAGGAGTGTTTTGCAGGCCCTTTCACCCCTGCCACAGCTCAGATGCAGTCAGTGCTGTCTCCACCACACTGGTAGAAGAGGCAGTTGCCTAAAGCAGCAAAATACAATAGGCTACAGCAAGTTTAGTGTGCCAGCAACTGTCAGCTTGGAGCAGTGAATGTTTACAGTTGACACAGAGCTGCAAAAAATCTGGTGTTGAGAAACTCACCTAAAGATAATAGCATATACCTAATCGCCTGCCTTAGATGGTGAGAATAAGAACACGTCTTTGAGGTAAGGCGCAGAGATTCTACTTTCTAAGAGGTGGCTAATGGTATATCTGGTGGTCCACAACATCTTTACCTTTTCATTCAATCAGTTCCACCAGGTTTCGGATTGCTTTGCAGTGTGAAGTAGCTGGAGCAGCCCTGAGAATCATGCCCATCTTCTAGCACGTGTGTGCTCACCTTCCACACCTAGATGAACACGGAGCTCAAATAATTGTGTTTTAAACCTTAAAAAAAATCCAGGACAGAAACAGTTCAGCCGTATCAAGATGCAGATTATATAAACAGCAGTAACAAAAAAGGGTGAGCTGTATGAATTGTTAAACTGACCACGTTAAGCTTTTAACAACTGCTCCTCCATAAAGAGATTTAAAGAAATTTTTTAAAATATTGTCATTATTCCTAGAGCGACATGGTGCGTGAGGTAATATCTTTTATTGGACCAGCTTCTGTTGGTGAGAGAGACGAGCTTTGGAGCTACATGGCGCTTATCTCCAGGTCTGGGAAAGAAGAGCTCTGTGTAAGCTTGAAAGCCTGTCTCTCTCACCAACAGAAGATGGTCCAATAAAAGATAAGGTGGGTGAGGTAATGTCTCTCTAACATCATGGGATCAACACAGCTACAACTACACTCTCATTATTCCTAAGCATTTTAATGTACCCCTGTTGTCTTTAATTCTGTTTTTTTCTGAGCCTCTGATTTCCAGGTA
The DNA here is from genome assembly GCF_965140235.1 of Caretta caretta. Lineage (NCBI taxonomy): Eukaryota > Metazoa > Chordata > Testudines > Cheloniidae > Caretta > Caretta caretta. Next base: position 123,112,188 of record NC_134207.1, on the reverse strand, counting down.
GGGAGCTGCGAGGGCTTCTAAGTGTTTAATCTCACATGTTAAAAGTAGCTTTCTCTTGAGGTTGTAAAAGCACAAATTAGACATAACACCCTTCTATGGAAGTGTTCTCAGGACTGGAGGAAGTGGGTGTGTTATATTCATTTTAAACCTATAATTAGTGTGATTTAAGTCCTGGCCAGGTTCCAGCTGAGTTCAATATATTCTCCCTGCCTGAATTCCCCTGCACATTCATTGGGACGCAATGGGCCAGATTCTCCAGACTGTTAAGGCTTCTTTGCACTGCTCTGGTGGCATGGGCTGCAGTTACAGTTCCTATACCATTCCCCTAGCATAGAGGTGTGTCTGGGTGATCCCTGGCTACTGAATTTGACTCTGTAAGCCTTTGACAGCTGGTGTAAGAGAGAGCAGCCTTCAGGCTCCTCGATCCTGTGCCTAACGCCAAGTTGATACACACCCACCCCAGATCAAAAATCCTCTAAAATAGCTTAAAGCCATCTTTGCTGTCCACTTCTGTTGTGCCTTCCCTCCCCACATTTGCACTAAGTATTCCTCAGCTAGTCCAAAGAATCTTATCCTGTATTTTTTACTTGCTGTAAGAAACTGTTGTCCAGAGTTCTTGGGCGCTGTTAAACAGTTGCCTATAGTCCACCCCTGAGATGTTTCATCCCCCTGTGGGAGTTGAGGGCATCCTGTCCATCTCAGGGCATCCTCAGCACCTTACAGGATCAGTCCCAAAGTTTGTCAAGTGTTCTAACAAGAATGAAAGATCTTAGCCCTGGTCTACACTTGGGGGTGGGGGTGAGAATCGATCTAAGTTACGCAACTTCAGCTACGTGAATAATGTAGCTGAAGTCGACTTACTTAGATCGACTTACCGTGGTGTCTCCACTGTGGTGAGTCGACTGCTGCCCCTCCCCCGTCGACTCTGCCTGCGCCTCTTGCGGTGCTGGAGTACAGGAGTCAACGGGAGAGCGCTCGGGGGTCGATCTATTGCGTCTAGACTAGACACGATAAATCCATCCCCACTGGATTGATCGCTGCCCGCCGATCTGGCGGGTAGTGAAGACATACCCTTCGTGTATATACATGTAAGATATTATTATCACCATCTGTTTTTACCTGTTGCATGAAAAAAAAACCACTAAGGAGAGCATGAAAAACAAAAAGGACAAATTGGGTCATTATCCCAAGTGGCATAACAAACAGAGTTGCTTAACCCTTGGAAACAAAGTAAAATCACCATGAAGATTTCTTGTGTGTTCAGAAGGTATAAAATGCAGTGGATATGCCTGGGGAAATATTGCCTTAATTAGTTATTCAAAACCACAGCAGTTCTGACACAGCTGCTAATAAGAAACACTAACTGTCAAGGCTATTTTCCACCCTGCGTGCATGTTTATTCCATATGAACTTGGGTGGTTATACAGCAGAGAACTGGAGGAGTGTTATGGGTTGACCAGCTGAATATGGCTCTGTGGATATAATACTACAACACTGTACAACATTTGTGACATAGGGACCTCTTGATGCCAGGAGATCCCGTCGGTCAAGTGTATGCACCATAATTCAACAAAGGGTGACATGTAAGGTGTCTACTGGGAACCAGTAGCCCACTGGTCATCATGATCCTTGTGAAATATATGTAAGGATAATCTGTAAAAAGTTATGTATCTATACTGAAAATTATCTTCTTAAGGTAAGGCAGGTCACCAAGATGTGACATGACTTAGCTTCGACCAGGCAGGAGGTAATAGCTCTTTATCTTTTTCTGTCTGATCATGTGTGTTTTGTGTATTGTCCGCTTCACAATGGAGGCCTGTTTGCATTACTGAGCCTGCTGCTAATCAGAAGATTGAGAATTCGACAAGAAAAGACAGCTACAGGAAAAAACAAAAGCAGCAGGGGGGTATCCTGTTTATGAGTAAAGACAATAAATTCCGGGGGTATAGCTGGGAGTACTGAGGTACACTCTGGATCTTTCACCACAGAGACAAACTGTCAGTGTGTTCTGTCTTATGAAGGGAGGGTCACAGCCAATCTGGCTGAAAAATACTGCAAAGATTTTGGGTGAGCTAAAATTCATTAGATGGGAAATTGGTAATTAAATCTAGGCTTTAGAATGTATGTTATGATTTTATTTTACATTTAACCATTTGTTTCCAATATTTTGACTGGCTACATCTCAAATCTCTATATTTTGTTAAATAAACTTTTACTTGTTTTCACTATCAACATATCTAAGTGGTGTGTGTTAATAAACTGACCAGGGACCCAATGGGAAACTGGTAAGCTCGGGTGTATAGTTTCTTTGGGAGCAGCAAATCTGTGACTTCTGCAAGAGTTGGGCAAATCAGGGGCTGGACATTCCAGGGGAACTTTTGGAGGTCTATTGGAGCGTGCCTATCACTAACCTGCGGAAAGAGAGTGGGGCATGTGTAGGGCTGGAGGGGAGTGTCAAAGTGTCTAGAGTGCCTCACAACCATGAATGCCAACCTCAGGGCAAACTGTCAAGAGGCAAGGCACAAACCCCAAATTGGTTATACATTCTATAATTAGATTTCACCAACTCAGTAACCAGTGTGAACTCCACAAGCACTATAGCAGCCTTACCATGGAATCATAGACAGTCCCCTTGGGTACGCCAGTCTATCTTGCCACCCAGGCAAGCCTGCCTTTGTGACAGATGGTCCCTTACACCAAAAATCACAGCAATATTCATCTTACTACCAGTCACTTATTTCAGCTCAGTTGCACCCCAGATCTCACACCAAAGACAATGCTTGCAGATACCCCTGTAATAAACTAACTAAAGATTTACTAATTAAGAAAAGAAATAAGAGTTATTTACAAGCTTAAAGCTGGAAAACACACACATTCCAAAAGGTGTCAGTAGCTGCTATATGCAAGCTCTGTATGTCATTTAGGGCCAGCCCAAACTAAGCCACTTGGGGAATCCCTTGCTTATGCTTAGAAATATTGCCCTCTCCAAATTCCAAACAGCATAATGATAAAGTTTCTTCTGGTCAGGAATTTTTATTCTCTTCCCCCAGAGTTCAAACTGATAAAATAAGGGTCGGTACCAATCTCCTCTTCATGGGTGGGTAGGGGGAGAAGGCAATCAACAAAGTCTTTGTCCTTTGACGTTTCAAAATGGCTCATTTGGTTTCCGGGCATCTTCTTGTGGGCAGGACCAGCACTTTATGCTAATTAATGCTGCTTTCCTGTTTGTTGTGTTACACAATTACAGAGGGTTTACAATACAAACATTCAATATAACTTTATAGCATGGGCTACAGATGTTACACGTGAGATCAATACATGCAGCATCCTACAAGCATTTCATCAGGTCTAAACATTAATCACATTCGTATCAATTTAACATCTATTCTAGCAATGCTAAACACACAGTAAGATAGACTAGTTTCCAGCCATGCATTTGTGTAGCAAGGGGGCGTGGCCTCCCTCCTAAACAGACCCGGAGACTCCCAGGCCATGCCCTGGTGGGCAGCACCAGGGAATTCATGCTCATGTTGCTGGAAACAGAAGGGTGGAACAGAAACCAGAAGTACAAAGGGCAGACCCTCAAGCTCAGTTGGGCCTGAGCCACCGGAGGAGGATGTCTTCCTGTCTGCTGCTGGAGTCAGGGCCAGCTCCAGGCACCAGCGTTCCAAGCTCCCTTCTTCAGGTGGCAATTCGGCGCGCTGCTTGGGGTGGCAAAAAGTGTAGAGCCGGCCCTGGCTGGAGCTCAAGCCTAATGGATACCACTACATTGCCAAAGTCCTGGAGGACTTCCAAAACTGCCGGGTGTGGGGGATGCCAAAGAGCTGTCAGGGCTGCCATTAACTGTCTGCCCCAGGGAGATGGATGACAACCCCAAGACCTGGGTACCGCACAGCAGGAGCGTAGGAATCAGACAAGAGTCCGGTTGTATTGTGGCCTGAAATTAGGTCAGCATGTTTCAGGCAGATCTCCGCTGACCCAATGGCAGAACACTCTGCCACTGCTAGGGCCTGTCAAAGTCAGATTCAGGACCCACAGAATTTGTCAGACCGCTCTGTTTATTAGCAAAGCACCTTGCCAATGCACCCAGATGTGTGAGCCCCTCTCTGAGGCTCAAGCTAACTTATTTATACAGCTAAGCCAAAGCCAATTTAACATAAGAGACAAAAGGAAGCAGAAACTGACAAATATACATACATATCTTATTTGCATACTAACGTTTACCAATCTCCTCGCTCAGTAGGAGCTCTAAGTTAATTAGTTTGAGGCCCCATTGTCTCACACACCTTAATGTTTCTCTTCCTGACAACTATATTTCAACAAACCCTTCAAGTAGCATTTCTTTAATGAATTATAATTTCAATATAATTCATTCTACTTTCACAGGCCCTAAGCTGGGACCTGGTGCAGTTGTGTGGGCCCAGGTCCCCCTGCCACACCACCCCGGGGTGGCAGCCTCCCCACCTCAGGCCAAAGAGGCCTGCATTTGTCTGTCATCCCCTGGAGCTAGGATGTCAGACTGTTTTCTGTCTGTCCTGGCTGCAGGCCAGAGCCCCCTAAATGTCTGGCACCCCACCCTACCTGAGGGCCAGGGCCCCTTGAGTCTTTTTCTGGTCTGCCCAGACTGCGGGCCAGGGGTACCTAACTGTTTGGTGCTCCATCCTGCCAGAGGGCTCGAGCCGCCAATGATAATTTCCCCTGAACTTGACCCCTACAGAGGCACCATGGAGGGGGCATGGCCTCCCTCCCCAGATGGACAGGGAGGAACAACCCCGACCTCCTACAATTTGTCAGTGCTCAGTGAGGCCTAGGGGCCTTGATATGAGGTGGCACCTGGTCTGCCAGCATCACAGGGAGTGCCTGTGTTGATCATCACCAGTGGAGCTGGACAGCTGTCCCCAGCAGGCACAGACTTCTCACGTTTAAGGGCAGGTAGGTACCCTCACAGCCCTGGGTGCCCCTGGGAAGCATCATAACTTTACAGCCCAATCCTACACTCTGTCATCAAAAGTCTGTATGACTTTACTATTAGTTTTGCCCAAATAAGAACTGCAAGATTTGGCCCTTTTTTGTATACAAACTGTTTTCCAAAACATGTTGCAGATGGAGAAGGGAATAAAAGACACAGAGGGAAAACTATATGGTATATTTTAGCTGAGATTTGAAATGAACTGAGTGCTCAGTGAGGCAGAGAGATACAGGAATGCCATTGCATGTGGCAGGGGGCCTTAGAGAAGGGAGTTTACTAGTCAAACTGAAAGGAGATGAAGATCTGTATGGACATCGTGGAGTGAGTTCATGGAAGGCAGGTTGAATGATTTATGGTCTGACACTGTATAGTACCTTACATTTCTGTATCAAACCATAACTTACTGGATAGAGTATATCTCAGACTTGCTCAAACAACTACTACTGATTAGCAGTTCCCTCTACCGGCTGAGCTAGTGAAGCTGTTTCTTGCACTCTACAGATAGGTGTCTGATTTCACAAGTATGTGGTTAAGCTGACTCCCGTGTTGTCTGTGCATGTAAATGGACACAATCACTACCATAGAAAAGTGACACGGGGTATTGTGTGACATGATAAAAATGGGCCATTTCTAGTGTTGTCAGACTCTTTTCTCTGATAATAAGACAAGCAACATGAGTAAGGCTTTTCATTCTAGGGATCCCTAGAAACAATTCCAACATATGATTCACTGAGATAGCCCAAGCCTTTCCTGCTAACATTTTGTGCTGGTTTGTTTGCCTCTGTGTCATCTGGCACACGATGTGTATTTGTGATACCCAATTTTTTGTTTGCTGAGTGTGGGAGTGAGTCTGACCCTCAGCCTGATAAATATGACATGCTGGAGAGACTGTCGTCCTACAAGGTGTCTGTGATCGGGGAAAATACTGGTGAGGTTCTCTATTTTTTTTTTAAAGTAGTAAAACAAATTACTGATTTTTCTTTTACAAAATACCTCCCCTCCTCAACAAAAGCGAGATGATGGCGTAGATCAAACAGACGATGAGTTATTTATTACAAAATTCGGAAGCCTTATATCATCCTTAAATAAGTAATTAAACAAAAATCAGTTTTTAAAATACCAGGCAGTCTGTATCTAAGCCCGATGCCCTCCCAAAGTGAAATCTGCCCATCATGAAGAGACAGTTGTAGACCTTTTGTGGGGGAGGAAAAGGAGCTCACCCCACAGCTCCATCCTCCAATCACAAAGACTAAAACACCAGAAAAGATATCACTGGCAGTGACAACCCAAACAGTGATGTCATGAAAACACGTTAGCAAACAATTACTCTTTATAGCAATATATGGACTTGGCTCTGCTAGCTCTCATTGTGATCCAGTGGATAGGACACTGTTCTGAGAGTCAGGAGCCTGGGTCCTCCTCCTCACAGCTCTTCCATTGATTTGCTTTATGACACTGGATACCTCTCTCTGCCTCCATTTCTCCATCTGTAAAATGGAAATATTAACCTACGTTTGGAAAGCACTTTGAAAGCTAAAGATAAATCATATATTATAAGTAATTATTATTACGGGGGAACTGGTAGCAGTCCCTACATTTAAGCTGCCTTATACTTTCCATTATAAAAGATTTAATTAGTATGATATTTTTTATAAGAAGCTCTAACACCTGTTTACAGCAGACCTTTGCAATTAGAGAGCCCTCAGGCCAGCAAAGTACATTTTCACCCCCTCTGTGAAATTCTGTTCAAGTTTGACTGAGTTGTAAACTGTTAAAACTCACCATTTCCCTGCTGTAGCTTGCTTTTCTCAGGAAAATTTTGCCAGCATCTAAAATAATACATTAGAATGCTCATCTTCATTTAAGTCCAGGCCCACCCTGCCATCAAAGCAGAAACATATACTGTACTGGAATGCCTGGGAACTGCCAGAACACTTGTATCAGAGCGGTCATAAGGGTGGAAGAAGAGCCTAACCAAGCTGGGCTGGACCAGCAAGCTGTTCCCCTACCTTTGGGGGCGCCACACAAAGTAGGAATCTTCCCTATCCCCTGGAAGAGAGGGGGAGAAAGCTGGACCAGACCCCTCCTAATTACTCCTAAACCCAGCACATGGCGCTAGTGGCTCAAATTCTCCTACTGTGGGATAACAACCTTCTCTTGCTATTAGCTAATGTAGTTAGTCCTGCACTTCTGGAGGAACCTGTGGTGAGAGTTACAGATTCAGACCCTCCTGATGATGAACGAGAAGAGAATATTATAGTTGTACATAATAGAATTTGCTTTTATCTTTTTACTCAAAAAAAAAAAACCTAAGAAATTACCTGCAAAACAAACTGCATTAAAAGAACATTATTTAGGCTGCAAAGTCAAACACTCAGAAGTAGAGATGGTGGAAAAATTTTCAATAGATAGTTTTCCCTCAGAAAATATAGTTTGATTAAAAGTGAAATCTTGTGCAACAATGTACTGAGTTTGACAAATTTTTCTCTGGAAAAATGTAAAACAAAAGAAATCATTTCAACTTTCTCATTTCATTTTGATGATGTAAAAGAGTCTCATTTTGATAAGGTAGAAATATTTCATTTTGGTCTTAACATTTTGAGCCATTTTGTTTCATTTTTATATTCTCTTAATGTTATTTTAATAGAGTATTATATCTCTTGATAGTTGAATGATAGTTGATTTAATATCTTATATTATAATGTACTGACATCAAAATGAAATATTTTGACATTATAGAAGTAAAACAGGTAAATGTTTCCTAATTAAAATTTTTCAGAATTTCCATTCCATGGGAGATTTCAAAATTTTGACTCTTTGTTCCAATTTGAACTAAAACAAAATTTCAGAATTTCCCACCAACTCTACTGAAAAATTAGGAGATGTCATATTTATGGTTGTCCAGGCAATCTTATTTCTGCCCCATTTTACATAGGCATTATGCAATAGCCTTTAATTACACAATCATATACTATTTTTCCCCACAGGGCCCCCTTTCTCATTCAGTGCACAGGATGGATGCATAAACCATAATTAAGGTTGCATGGGCAACTGTCAATAGCATTTTCTAATTTTCAGGTGCTTGACATTGTGACCTAGATAACTTTCTTTTAATGTACATTTTGTATATGTAATTATTATTATAAGTCAGCCAGAGTACAATGAGAACAGAGTTGCACAGGTTGCATTATTAGCTTAAAGCATCAAACTGCCAAATTAAGGAGAAAGGAGTAAAAGCAAGTGAAAGAAGTCAGGTAAAAAAAGCATCAAACCAGGGTTTTACAGCCTATACAAATGGTAGAACATGCACAACTGTCTAAGACTTCACCACAGTCAAAGATATATTTGTGCGAGACTAGAAACAGCTATACTTTGTGTCTAACCATTTGCTTTGGTCTCACGCCCAAGAGGCCCAGTGCAAAAGCACAGCTAAAAATGACATGTGAATTTCATTTGCTTGTAAGGAGCTTGGCTTGTCTCCTGATTTATTTTGTTTGAGTATTGGTTGATTGGAGGTGGAAGGATTCTACTGGCAAGTAAAAGATATGCCTCTGATTTTCACCTGAGGCCTTTCCCCTTTTTCAGTCCCTCACAAGGATGTCCACTTAATGTTAGGAGAGAATAGATCATAGCTACTCAACTGACCAGAAATAATTTCTGATTTACTGAAGCAGGATCAAGGCCCCTTTTACTTGTAACTTGATATCGCTTGGCTATTTGACCATTAAAAAGTATAATCGCTTTCCCAAAGAACATCTTACTGGCTTTGTTCTGTTTGCTGTATGGGCTAGTTACATTACAGAAAAGAGAGAAAGTGAAAACAGATATCCCACTGAAAAACAGTCGCTAGAAACAGTGCGCGGTGTGCGTGCCTGTTTTCATACCCACACCCAAAACCTATTTAGGATAAAAGAATCATCATTTCCCCCCTACAAAACATGTTTAATAAAATTAAATATCTGCACATCTCCTGGTAAATACCACAGGGCCAGCTTCTGCCACCTTTACTCACCTTTACTTTGCTTTGTGAGGAATCCCAAATCAGAGCCCACTGTGCAATCACTTCAAATTGGTGAAAATAACTTTACAATGTGTACGGCAATGGTGAATCAGGCTTGTAGAGTCTAGTCCTGCAACACTTATTACTGGGCACAGGACCAGAGTCAGCAAAGTCCTTAAGCATGTGCTTAAGTCCATCCATATCCAGCAAAGCTCTTAAGAGAATGCTTAAGTCACAGGGACTTAAGCACATGCTTAAAGTTAAGGACATGTTTAAGAATTCTGCTAACTTGGAGCCATGATGCTTACTAATATGAGTGAGTAGTTCCATTGGCATCAGTGTGCCATTTGGTTCAATGAAACTAATCATATTAGTCAAGCAGTGCATCCAGTGGAAAGTGTTTGAAGAATTGGATCTTTAGGGCCCGACTCACTACCACCTTGGAATTGGATTAAGCTAATTCAGAACAAGAGAGTCCACACATGGAGTTAATTCATGGAGTTAATGAGAAATAGTTAATCCACTTTAAATTCACACCTTACTTTGTTCTGGATTGACTTTCACATGTAGACAAGCCCTTATTCCAGTTTTTATGCCAGTGTAACTCCACCCAGAGCTGTGGAATTGCACCAGCATAACAGTGCAGCAAGACTGTGGTAAATCAGGCCCTCGTAGTATAACTAATGAGTCGGTCTTTTAGCAAGCGGTATTAAAAACAGGACCTTTGTGTCTTCAGGAAGTTTATGCAACATGTTGATCATCCAGTAAATGTATTTCATTGCTATGGTTGCAAAAACAAATTCCAAACTCTGAAAATATGGTTGACCAAGCGAAAAGAGCTAAAGAATTGAATGATTCATGGCTTGCATTAGACTAACAAATGCACTATGTGAGAGAGACCTAGTGGGATGCGTAGATTTTTAATACATTTTATAACAGTATATTTGCTTATTAGAACTCATCAGCTATACTGCCTCTACTGTAGTCTATTCCCTTATCTTGTATAGAGCTCTTTTAAATTAATTATTTCTGTCTGTCATAACTAAGGACCCACAGTTATGAGTTATTACTATGTCAGAATTGCCCAGGCATCAAGGCTGTTTAGAAAACATAAGCCAGAGGAATGAGAGAAAAAAGATCCTACAGTCTAATGGCAAGATTTCTTCCGACGGTCTGAGCTGCTGCAGTCCTTTGCAAGAGTGTACTGCTGAGGCAGCTAGAGAGATTTCCTGTTTTCCCTCTCTGTGAATGAATGAATTAAAAAATTTTATATCAAATGTCAAGATATTATATGATGCGCCATATAAAATAATGAAAAATAGGGAACTTGATAGAATCTAATATTGTGATTAAATGAAGTTTATATGTATAAAAGGGAAGTCAACTATAAGTGATACAGCTTTGGGCAAAATGCTATAAACTTTAATGGCAGGTTTTACGACCTCATAGGCAACCCTGTTAGGGAAGAAGTGGTTGTGTTTATATAGACTTTTTGTAGTTTAAGTTATAAAGTAAAGAACTAAGGCTAATACTTTCAATCAAGTATTCGTGTTATCAAGTTAATGAAATACACCTGTGCTGAAAGAGGCAGTAAATAAAAAGGAACTGAAATTAAATAGGGTGTTTATAAGGACACTTGATCATAGAGTAGAATATTCAAAAATATAACGGTTTGATTAATAATGTACTCAGCTCAGCCATATGTACCAAGATCCCACCATTGTTGTTAAAACAAGGAGAACAAGTATGGAAGATGTATACAGTTGTTCCAGCCTGCTGGAAAACAACAGTCTTTGAAGTGACTTTTCATTTTATAATGGACGGTTAAAATAAGTTTAAAGAGCGTCAAAGAATATGGAAAAAAATTGTGTAAATTGTTTAAACTTTAAACTGGACATTTCAGTAACTAGCAGAGCATTGATGGAGAAACTGCAACTTGAGCATGCATAACTGAAAAATTGACCAAGGAATGCACCAGAGAGGGGGCTACAGAAAGTGACTTGCAGAAGTAAGTCATTGACCAGAACAAATCAATCAGTGTTCAATGTATGCCCCAAGATGGCTATAGCTCAACATGTTTTAGACAAGCTGGCGTGACAAGATGTGTTGCATAAAGAAACTAGAAAATTCTAGTCCCAGTTGCAAGAACTCAAAGGTGATGCCTCATTCCCTGAATGGATGGTGAGCAAGAACAACTCTCACTTTGACTGGACATTTTGAATCTTTGGAACAAGTATGGATCACCTTCTGACTATCCACACCAGCATTTCCAAAAAGAGGAAACAAGTTGGACCACCCAGAAAAAATGGGATAAAAGGCCCTTTCTCCTTCAGCACACTGCTTCCTGAAAGCTGAAAACACCTGGAAGGGAGAAGACTGAGGTCGTGGGTTAGCTATCTGGGAGTTCTCCTGGTGACATCAAGTACCTATCTCAGATACCTTTAACTGTCTCTTTCTATTTTCCAGCAATTCAGATTGCCTGCTATCACACTGGAAAAATACTATAGTCGTGTCTGTTGATCACCTGTTTTTCTGTATCAGTTCCTGCTGTGAACAGTAACCGGAGCGTAAAGCTGATGGCTGAGCAAAGATCTGATGGTAAGTAACACAGAGACTTTGTCTTGAGTGACTACCTAAGAGAGTCAGTTGACCACTTCCTGAAACTGGGTATCCACTTAGTAAGGAAATGTACATGGTTGTGTATGCACTTTAAACATTGTCACAGAGTTACAGTGTGTCCCCTTGTTTTGTAACAGGTTCCAATCAAGATTGTAGTAAAGTAGCTTTGAAACTGAGCAAGTTACTGTTGTTAACTAAGATTGTAGAAAACTGTACATATGTCTACCATAGTTAATGCTTTCATACTGCCTTACAAGTTTTCTGTGCATGTAGACATGAAACAGACCAACTCTACATGCCTCCTGAATATCTACACAGTCTGTCATAAATGTAGGAGTTTGTTAGATAGATAGGAGTGATAGTCAGGTCGTGGGGCAAATATAATTTGTGGGGAAGTAGTTTAAAAGGGTAGACTACGTAGACCCATTGGGAAGGAGGCCTTGGTAAATTGGCATGTAAGTAATTGACCAAATTGCCTTTTGCTTTAGCTTTGTTTTTTTTCTCTGTAGCGTTAGCAACACCAAAACTGATAACCAACTGGCAAAAGTGAGGCCCTGTTCTGAGAGATTCTTTGTCAAAAATCTAAACAAAGTTACCTTCCCAAGATAGTGATTATGTACATGTTATTTTCTATTGTGGTTCTGTAATTTGATTCTGAAAAACCTGAGTGGTTATATTGACAAATTTTCTGGTTTATGTTAGCCATATCTTAGCCTAATACAGTTTGTCGTCTTATATCCTATATTATTAGTTACTGTTGTTAAGAATATCTAATAGCACTCTATAAAACTAAATTAAACTCTTGAGTCCTTCTCTTTAGTGGAGCAATTGAAATTAAAAGAACCCTTAGAAAGGTGATATGGGTATCTAGTTAAGCAGGTGCTTAACTAAGATTTCTTTTATACCCTTTCTTACAACTTTATTCATTGTTGTATTTTTATTGTTATTTATTTTACCATCAATTATGTTAATTTTATAATGTTGTTATAATTGCTGATGGTAGTGCCCGTGACATGCTAAGTACCTTTCAGACGTACAAGAAGGGACAGTCCCTGATCCCTAGGAGCTCATAGTCTAAGGAAAAGACAAGGAGTTAGAGGACCAAAGAAAAGGGAACATCTGCAGGCTATGTATCTACATGCAAGTCAACTCAATTCCCTGTTAAACAGCATAGCAGAAGTGGATCTTTAAGAGGAAGTCAAACGTCCACAGGGTAGGGGCCTTGCAAATGAGGTCAGGGAGGTCATACCATGCATGGAGGTAACCATACAGGAAACTGACAAACGGGATGGCAAGTCTGGGAACATTGGCAGAAGGAGAGGGTGGAGAAATGATGTGAAGCTTGACAAGGGATGATGATCAGGGAGGGACAGAATTATATAACACTTTGAAAGCGGCAAGAAGTAGCTCAGATTTGATTTAAGGAAATATACAGAATTGTTGACAATACAAGTTATCTTAAATAAACAGTTAGTAACTAAAAATCATTCCCAATGTCCTAAAGGAAATCTTTTCCACAACTGTGGTTTAATCCTCTGGCAGAGTAACAGTGAATCAGACCCTGTATATTGTATCGTCTTTACTATTCCAGCTGTAGAATTATTTCTTCCTCATCTCTTCACCTTTGCATTATATCACTCTGTTTCCCCTCATCTCTCATATTATTTTACCCTCACAGTTTCCATGGTATTACTCAACCTCTGGCTCAAGTGCCATCATTTTATGACACTTTTCTCTCCTTTATTCACACTTTTTCTCCTACCACCATCCTCATGTTGGTGACCAGCCCTCGATTCAAACGATTGTGCCCATTGGGACGCTAGGGTGTCACCGTATGCTGTTTGGCTCTTCTCCCACTCATCAGCGGATGTAAATTATTATTATTATTAAATCAAAGAGGTGGTGGGTTTCACTAGATGAAGCAAAGAGTGATGGAACATCTTAAAACTACTAAGCATTCCTCACTTCTTCAAATCTAGTAACTCTGTCCCTGTGGCTCTGGCATAAAAATGCATCCAGATAATCCATTGGCATCCTTTTGCATAAAAGCATTGCATATGCTTAGGTTGTCACATCCATCTCACTGAAAAAAAGGCTATAAGATAGTTAAAACTAATGAACATTTTAGCATTAGAGATGGATTGGCATTCAGACAAGAGCATATGCTTCCATTCTAAGCACATGAAAAATCCAAATAAAAGGGAGACAGCAGGATGGTTCAGCACATTTGTAAAGGGAGACAGAGCTTTTCATCTCTAGAACACCAATTCAAATCTAACTCAGAGGTTAGTAGTGACTAAAAGCGACCCTCCATTGTCTCTTGGATGGCCTGAGTAAAATGAGCTGTGTTGGTCTCAGAGTGCTTCCCAGTGAACAGCTGTCCATATCTCAAAAACTACACAACTGGACCTAATCTGCAAGCTCAGTAGAAACCTCTTATATGTTGAGTCACATGTGCAGGGCAGTGTGGGGACACCTGTTCCCTCGGGCCTGTTACAGGGCATCAACAATTACTCAGCATTCTCTCTGGTGCGGCACTTTCAGTCTGTGTCTAAATCTTCCTGCTTCTTCCTACACAACATCTCTAAGAGCCAACCTTTCCTCTCCAGACACACGACTAAAACCCTTATTCAATCCCTCATTATTTTGCCCCCTGTGTTTAATATTTTTCTCCCATAATTGGCTGACCCTGGTTCCTTTTTGGTCTCTCCCCTCTTCAGAGGGGTGGTCAATACTGCACTTATGGGAAGACACCTTCTCAGTGCTTAAAAACACAAACTCCTGACACGTTCTATAGGGTATATTTTTTATTTATAGAGTTATTCAGCCAGGGCTTTTCAAAGGCATTTAAGGGAGTTAAGCACCCAACTCCCACTGAAATTTGTTGAAGGCTGGAGTTAAGCTAGGCTTCTCTTTACAGATACCCATTGGGTTGACGACATCAACAACAGGTTAAAGAAGTCCATATTTCATAGGTATTGAAAGTCTCTACCAGAACGGTCAGAAATGAGAAAAAAATATCCCTGCAGAGGCTCTAAAATGGGAAAAGAGGAGAAAATAAAAACTGGACAAAATTATCTTCAAACTGCTTCACAATGTTGATTACTATTTCAAGTGGCAAAAATGAAATATTTGAACTGGCTTGAAACTACAAAGAGTACGCTAATCCTCTCTCAAAGATTTGGAGAGTCTTTTTAGGAGTGCTGCCAATGGTTTTGACATTAATACATTTTATTATTATATTTAATTGATTATACTGTGTTTTTCTGTTTGATTTTTGCCGCCTTTTCTTTGGGAGGCGATACAAATGGTTGTCAAGACAGATAAGAACTCTTCATTGTGGAATAGCTGTGTTTGATTATTGTCTCTCATTGATCTGTGGGGTAGCAGTAGTGGATTCTATGCTCGCCCAAATTTCTGATTTATAGCTTCTATCACTACTTCTTTTTTCTGCTTGAGGAAGATTCAGATTATTATGATTTGTTATTAATATAGTGCCTCAAAGCACACGTGGCACTTTAGAGATCTAGACGATAAGACATGACCCTCTCCTGAACAACATTATTGTTATTTAATACGGTAGCCTCTAGAAGCCCCAACCAGTGTTGGGGCCCCATTGTGATTGCCACAGTACAAATAAACAGTGAGAGAGACAGTCCCTGCAAAGATTATTTTAAATTCTAAATAGATAAAACTGGCAAAACGTGGGAGAAAGGAGGTGCTATTGTCCCTGTTTTACAGAAGGGGAACTGAGATGCAGAGAAATTAAGTGACTTACTCAAGGTTCCACAGGAAAAATCTGTAGTGGAGCTAGGAATTGAACCTATATCTCTCGAATCCTACTCTCGTAATTGCAGTGGTCATTCAGAAAACAAAATTTGAAATCCTCGTGGTCTTCTTAAAGAAAGCCCTCATCTGATCCATGTACTTAGTACAACACAACAAAGATTTTGGTCCTAATCCCACTCCTACTGAAGTCAATGATAAAATTTCTATTTATGACAATGGCACAGAATCGGGCCGTTTGTTTTCATGCAGAAGTCCTCGGGTGTTAACATTGTGGGAAGAGAAACAATGAAAAATGTGATGATATAAGCTGAGTCCAGGATTTTCAAATTGGGGTGTCTAAAGCTAAGCTCCTAAATCTGTATTTAGGCACCTTAAAAGTTACCTGATTTTTTTTTCAAAGGTGCTGAGTGCCCACTGGGACCAATTAACTTCATGAGAGCTGAAACTTTTGGCCAGAATTATTAACAGAATATTTTCCCAAGACCATCATAAGGCACCTGCAGCTCATTAAAGTCCAGCAAATGCCAAATGTAATGAGGAAAGAAAACCAAATTGTGAATCAGAGAGACGTGTGGACAAACTGCATGAGGTCTGAAGTTAGTAGGCCTTTGATCACTTAATTGAGAGCTAGATGCAAAAGCTTGAAAGCATTTTTTTTTTATTTTGCTTTTCTTAAGAGGAAAAACTTTTTATTTAATGTATGGGTTTTAAAAAAAATTACTCTGGTGATTTATTAGCCATGCTTCTTACTTCTTCACAGCCAGCTGAAACTTATCAGCTCTCCACCAGCATCTGAGTCCCAGAAAAAAGGATGTACTTAACAAGTACAGCAGGATGGACTATGTTTTTTTATTTGGTTTTCCCTGTGCAAAATTTCAGCTTTTCAGCAAAAAATCAAAACCCAAAAATGTTCAGCCAAAATCTTAGGGCTGAACTGAAAATTTCAGTTACGAAATGCTGCCATGGTGCCTCATGCCTCCATTCTCCTCTAAGCACTGGAGTTCACTGGATAGACTATATGTTGTATGATGCACCACAGTCTCCCCCTCTTGCTAAGCTGCTGTGGGACATCATGGGAGTCCCTGGCTGTACTGAATTATGGGAGATGTAGTCTGGCTGGGGAATTCAAGCCATAGAGGACAATGGTGCATGGGATAGTGAAATTACAACTCCCATGAAGCATGTTTCCAAACTTGAAATATGTCTGGTTTGGGTCAAACTTTTTGGGGTTTCAGGTGTTTGTTTTTTCAATGAAAAGTCAAATTTTCTATGGAAACCAGGCATTTCATGACAAAAATTATTCAGTGGAAACCCCAATTTTCTATCAAAAAACTATTTCAATGGAAATTTTTTGACCAGCCCTATTAACAGGTATTCCTATCCCATATGATGATTAACAATATTTCAATGAACGCCAAAAGAAATAGGGAATAATTAGCCCATTAATTTCTGCCCTTTTTTCTCAAAGGGTGTTTTCATTTGAAATGCAATGCAATAATTTCAAAACTCTAAATTTGGAAGTATTTACTGGGATATTTTGTAAGTTAACACAAAAAAATGAACATGGCCCTTTACTTTAGGTGGATTTAAATGCATAGGTTGCCCCAATCAGCAGTCCATCTCTAGTCAGTAAAGCAGTTAACCACATGCTTAACTTTAGGCACATGCTTAAGTTTCAGTAAAGTTATGCATGTGCTTAAGTGCTTTGCTGAATTAGGGGTTTGCTTACGTATGGGGAGGGTACCCACTACCCGTCATAAGCAGATCACCCCGCTTCCACATGGAAGAGGGACACAACCACTTCTGTGGCTAAGCTCCATTCCCACTCCAACCCCATGGAGGCATCTCTGTAGGATGCCAGGGTCCTCGTGATGGGGAGGATGGGGACTGTGAGCTGGGGGCAGCACTGGTCATACCCACATCATCCCTACTATCTGCAGTAGTGGGCCAGCACTAGAGGGGGGATACAGTGGATTTTACAGATATCTGCTAATATCACAGGAATGGTGAGAATCCAGAATCTTGGATTCCTTTCCAGGCTCTGGAGGGAGCGTGCTCTAGTGTGCACAGACTCTTCCTCCCATTCCCCCGAAACTTGACCCCTTCTGTCTTGTCCCCTCCAGTCTGTCCCTGTCCTGTCTCTTTCCCACTCTCGGCTCCCCGTCCTAGTTCCATTCTCATTGTTGACCCAGTCCCACTCTCCACCCCCCCAGGCTTCTTATCCCAGGCCCAGTCTCCTTGTATAGCCAGTCCTAGTCTCACCTTCCCAGTTTACTGTCCAAGTCGCAATTCTCCCTGACTATCAACCGCTCCCCTTCCCACACCCGGTCCCATTTTCCTTGCCCAGCGAGTTCCAGTTCCCATCTCCCAGTTTTTCATCTCGTCTGTCTCTCCTCTCCCCCTGCACTGCTTGCCAATCTCAGCCTCCCTTCCTGGGCTTATCAATGTCATCCAGTCTCAGTCTTTCCCCTTCATCTCTTCCTTGGCTCCTTTTCCCAGTCTCCTTGCCTGGCCAGTCCCAGCTTCCTCCACCCCCAGTTCTTATGTAATCTCAGTGTTTCCCACTACCAGTCAACTGGGTCCCAGTCTCCTCCTTACAAGCTCTCCCCCTAATCTCTTTTCCCAAACAATCCCAGCCTCTCCCTACTGCCAGTTTCCAGTCCTAGGTTTCTTGTCCAACCAGTCCAGCTGCTCTCCATCCACTGCTTCCAGAACCATCCTCCCCATGCAACTCCAGTCCCAGTTTCACCAGACTTCTGTTCAAATCTACTCCTTTCCCTCCTTTCCTGTCTGGCTCTTGTCTCTTCTGCATTCAAATCAGTTGGCGTCCTACTCCAAGCGGTCTGGGCAGCAACAGCATTGAGAGCACAGGAGAGACAGGCTAGCTGCTCTCATTTCCAGTGCCAGCCCACCCCAGTGGTTCAAAGGAGCTAGGAGCAGCCACTATAAGGAAAGTCCAGCTTTACCCCTGTAGACCTGGACTGGAGGAAGCATGCTCAATCTCTCTATAGGGATAGTGCATGCACAGTCTGGTCATACATAGGAGCCGTGAGGGGATGCAACATGTTCGGTTGCTGTGTGGAGATGACATTTTCACAGTCTGGTCAGCACTAGGAGCTCAGAGAAGCCCAAGCACACTCAATGAGGACAGAATCTTTGGAGATGTTAGTTACTAAAATAAAAAATGTCTCTACTGAGCATGTACAAATTGCATTTTTTTCAAAGGCTTATGACTTGGCCAAATTGGGGTTGTTTTTTCACAGGGATGGCAAAAGATACAACTCTGACACAAAGGCCACTCACTCCCCTGCCAAATGTCAAGTCTCTCCTCCAGAGCATTGGGGGTGCACGAGCATTTCGAAGAAAAGATCTCAAGAATTTTTTTAATTTATGCAAAACAATATATTTTCCCCATTTCTTGGAAATGGCTGAACCATTTTGGCTGAAAATTTTCAGAGAAATTCAGCCTGAGCCAGAAACCTGGCATGGAAAACTTCAACCCAAATTGTAAGGCTTCACAAAGTTACAAGCAACTGAAAATAGGGGCTTATAATGGGAAATGGCAGGCAGCTATAATAATAGATGGTGTTACCAATCCCATTGATAATGTTTTAAATTAATTAACTGGATCACTAAGCTCCATTAAAGCAGAATGTATTTTTAAATGAGATGATGGTTATGCATATTCAATTATAATGAGGCTTTGGAAAATTCTGAAGCAAAACAAGGAATATTCTTAATAATGGTGTTCCCCAATTGATATTTCTGCTCTTGTGCATCCTCCAGTTTAAATTTCTGATAATTCTCTAAGATACCTTCATTGGGAAATAAGTTGTTGTGTAGATTTCTCTCAAGATTATCTCTGTCACCTTGTCTTTGCTCAAAAATAAAAATCTTCCATAATATTCCTCAGAAGTTACAAATAAGCTGTTGAAGACACAAGGAAATTCCAGTAACTCACCAGAACAAAACAGCAATGCTGCCATCTCTCATGATTTTATTGCAATACATGAATTATTTGGTATTTTTCTTAAAACCCCAGCTGCTTAAATTGTGACACTGCATGAGAATCTCAACTTTATTTTAAAAAAGTAAACTCCTACTTCTCGTGGTTTGAAGTAAAAGCTTGAAAATATGAAGCAAGTGCACCCTAAAGTATCAGAAGGTAAACAGAAAAAGCCAAAATGTATTTTAAAAATATGATTTCATGATTTTTAGCAAATCTCATGGTTTTTGGAGCCTGACTCATGACTTTTTAATAGTATTGATACAGAGTAGTGACTATGTCTAGCATAGACAGCCCCCCAACCTGAAGCAAATACTCACCAGCAACCACACACCACACAACAAAAACACTAACCCAGGAACCTATCCTTGCAACAAAGCCCATTGCCAACTGTGTCCACGTATCTATTCAGCGGACACCATCATAGGGCCTAATCACATCAGCCACACTATCAGAGGCTCGTTCACCTGCACATCTACCAATGTGATATATGCCATCATGTGCCAGCAATGCCCCTCTTCCATGTACATTGGCCAAAGTGAACAGTCTCTACGTAAAAGAATAAATGGACACAAATCAGACGTCAAGAATTATAACATTCAAAAACCAGTCAGAAAACACTTCAATCTCTTTGCTCGCTCAATTACAGACCTAAAAGTGGCAATTCTTCAACAAAAAGCTTCAAAAACAGACTCCAACGAGAGACTGCTGAATTGGAATTAATTTGCAAACTGGATACAATTAACTTAGGCTTGAATAGAGACTGGGAGTGGATGGGTCATTACACAAAGTAAAACTATTTCCTCATGTTTATTCCGCCCCTACTGTTCCTCGCGCACGTTCTTGTTAACTGCTGGAAATGGCCCATCTTGATTATTAGTACAAAAGGTGGGGTTTTTTTCCCCCTCTCCCGCTGGTAATAGCTCACCTTACCTGATCACTCTTGTTACAGTGTGTATGGTAACACCCATTGTTTCATGTTCTCTGTGTATATAAAATCTCCCCACTGTATTTTCCACTGCATGCATCCGATGAAGTGGGTTTTAGCCAACGAAAGCTTATGCTCAAATAAATTTGTTAGTCTCTAAGGATACAGACTAACACAGTTGCTACTCTGAAACCTGTCAGATTTTCTCAGTGAGTCTGAAGTGCTGTCTTAAACACCCAAACATTCCTTCTAGTCTACTAATCATAGAATCATAGAAGGTTAGGGTTGGAAGGGACCTCAGGAGATCATCTAGTCCAACCCCCTGCTTGAAGCAGGACCAATCCCCAATTTTTGCCCCAGATCCCTAAATGGCCCCCTCAAGAACTGAGCTCACAACCCTGGGTTTAGCAGGTCAATGCTCAAACCACTGAGCTATCCATCCCCCCATCTTTATTTATTTATTATTTTACAACCAAAGGAGTCAAAATAGACTTATATTAACAACATGGAGTGGGAGTTTGTGAAGATAAATACTTCTTTTCAGGTCACAATAAAATAAAGTGGAACCAGTTGTCTCAGAGATTTGGTAATGGGATATGAAGACTTTCATCTATAAATCACCGGTTTGGATCCAGTGCTAGTCAGTATAGGCATGCAGCAATTCTCCAAAAAGGGCCATATTTTGGACTTTAAGATACCCACCCTACACACACTCAGATCATATATAATTTGAAAGCTTATTTTATGTACATTTAGATGACGTATGATGTGGAGCTGTTAAGTCATGCTTTAAGACGGTATTGCTGTGAAACAATAATATCCAAAGTGAGAGAGCATCATTTGTGCACAGTTCCAGAAACACTGCATCATGACAGTTTTACTGTTTGTTAATTTCAATCCCTTAATTTTTGCATGGGCAAGAGGTTTGTTTTGTTTTTTTCCAGAAATGATTAGGCTGTTTAGCATGTGGCAAAAATGGCAAATATCAACATGTTACAATATACTTGCATGAAATGTTTTCACATCACATATTTTTAATTGTCAAAAGTGCCTTGCAAGTGATTATGATCGTTTTTAACATTTTCAATTAATAGTTGCTGACCAGATCAGTCTCACACTGAAGATTGTGCACCAGCAGGAATAGCTTGTGTGCCCATTGTTTGTACTTCATAGTGAGTAGCTATGACTGAATGTGAATTCCTATTGTAATGCTTTTCCATTTGTAAGCTTTTCTACAGACACTGTTGCATCTAGTCTGTCTGGTAGAAGTTTTTAATTTGTAATTGCCTGTTCATTTAGTACAGCCTTTGAAATATTCTGAAAACTAGCTTTTTAATTCAATGACACTTATGCACAGGTCAGGATTAGTGTTATAGACGACAATACACGGCTTCATATTGGGCTTCAATCAAAGTGCTCGCTAAACAAAAATGGCAATTTTGATACTACCATATAGATCTATTTTAAATCTAATTTAGTACAAGTCTGCATACTTGTATAAAATGAAAAATAGTGGTAGTCATGGTGGTAATGCTAACAATATACTTTGGAAATTTTACCTCTACATTTTTACCGTGTGGTGTTTTATTGCATGCATTGAGAAATTGTGGGGAGATGCCAGATTGTTAGACCTTCTTGTTGATTCTGATGTGCATGCAGCTTGTACTGCAGGTCAAATGCTTGCTAATAGAGCACAGTTGAATCGCTTATGTGGCTTGACTAGCATTTGAGGCTCTGAGTGCTCTGAAACGTTATTCATTTGCTAAATGGTGTGAGCTAAATGGTGGTACTCATGTAGTTCCAGCATTAGTCTGGCAAATGTTGACTGACACTCAAAAGGTGTTTGAGTCTGAAGACACTGAGTCGTTAAGGCATTTCATTAAAGAGCATGATGATTCTGTTACTCAGCATATGCTACCACTACTGGAGGAATATCAGTCATGGGGGCGTATCCAGCCTCCCACATTCAAGTTCTGGGATCATTTTTTCCAGGTTATGCAGATACTACTTCTAAATGTGTCTGCTGAGCAAGCGGGTGATTGGAAACTTCACCTACATACACAGCACGCCATGCTTCCATATGGCTTTACTGCAGACAGGCCCAACTATGCCAGGTAGATACCAATCTACATTCTTGATATATTAAATCTCTTGGGGCTGAGTGGGGTTTGAGCACCCCCAGGCAAAGAAAAAAGTCAGCACCTGTAAGGGCTCAAACCTGGAAGCTCAAACTGAAAGAATCCATGAGCTAAGAGCATGCAACAAAGACACAACAGTGTAAATCAGTGATGCCATGGATGTCATGCAAATGATGGTTGGAGACAAATTCCGCACTTTTGATGAATTGGCTGCTGAGTACTTAAGGCAGGTCCTAAAAGGATTTGACAAAGTTAATTCTATAATCAAAGTCTTTGCTAGATATGACAACAATAACTCTGTGAAAACTAAAGGAGTACTTGTGGCACCTTAGAGACTAACAAATTTATTTGAGCATAAGCTTTCGTGAACTACAGCTCACGTCATCGGATGCATTCAGTGGAAAATACAGTGGGGAGATTTATATACATAGAGAACATGAAACAATGGGTGTTACCATACACACTGTAACAAGAGAGTGATCACTTAAGGTGAGCTATTACCAGCAGGAGAGCGGGGGTGGGGGGAGAACCTTTTGTAGTGATAATGAAGGTGGGCCATTTTCAGCAGTTGATAAGAACGTCTGAGGAACAACTTAGGCTTGAATAGAGACTGGGAGTGGATTGGTCATTACAAAATCCATCACCAGCAGAGGTGTTGAAGAAGCCCAAGACTTATACAGTACTCAAAGAGAAACAGACACAAGGATGCTTCTACGTGCTGTCTGTGCCAATATGGCTTTTGGGTCTTTTGGTGTCAAAGGAACCATAGTAATTAGGTCACTTGATACAGATATTTTTGTGTTTGCTGTTCATTACTTTCCAAACATGGAACACACAGAAAACATGTGGATTGAAACAGGCATCATTACTAACACAACTGACAAGCGTCACTTCACACCTGTGCATGCAATTTATGACACGCTCACTCCTAACTTCTGCAACATACGTCCTGCTGTACACACATTAACAGGATGTGACTCCATATTATCCCTGTTTGGTACTGGGGAAAAATCTGTCAAATGCTGTTAATGCTGTCAAAACAAAGGGAGCTTACCACTTCAGAGATCTTGCCAAATTGGAGGAGAGTGATGGACAAGCTGCAATTTCTGCAGCAAGGAAGTTGGTAGCTGTGCTCTATGACCAGAGCGAGAAAGAGAAGCAGACCCACAGAGACCTGAATTGCTTGTATCTCAATCTAGCCATCAAAAAGGACAAGTCACTTGCCAAACTCCCACTATGTGAAGACCGTTTTGAAGAGCTCGTCAAAAAAGCATCTTGGCAAACAAAGATCTGGATGTCTTTGCACATAGGTGAACCAGATATTGGATCACCGTTGCAACATGCATGGAAAAATGTGGATGTTCTACTTCCTGTATTCTTCAAGGGCCAAGTGCCATCTGAGCTTCTACATGATCTTACTTGTGCCTGTACTAATAGGGGTCGATGCACACTGTGTCTGTAGTCAGAAAAATCTTCCCTGTACAGAATTCTGTACATCTCTGGACAGAGATCATAATGATGAAAAAGATGATGATGTTGACTAGAAATGTCACCAGCACCATTCCATTTCAAAGATACCTGTACAATTGTATTATTAGATTTTGTTTTACTCTTTAGATTGTTGATGTGATGTTTTGAGGCCACAAAGAAATTTAATTTTATGTCTTGAAATAATATACAGAGTCATTAAGCTAACAAAAAAAGAATGCAAATATTTCAGACATTTTAATGTGCTGAGGGTGTCATTGTTTATCCCTGATTCTATGGTAATGGCACCACCTGACAGCTCCACATCATACCTCATCTTAAAGTAGACATAATAAGCTTTCAAATGATGTATGATATGCCTGTGTGTAGAGAGGATACATTAAGTCAACCAAATGAGTAGCAGTCTGCCGCTCACCTAGTAGCAACTAAACATCATTTTGTTTGATGGCTGTTTGGTGACATACATGAAATAAACTGGTGGTCTCAATCCAGTTGTCTACATCACAAACACCACCATCATAACTGCCACCCTATCGGCAAGCTCATAAGAGATTAATTGGATTGGTTTTCAGAGTGAATAACCAAACATTTTAACATTAGAAACGGTCCCGTTGGAAGAAAGGTGTGGCACAGCGTGGGAGAACTTCCAGTGCCTGTGCTGTAACTGTGTTTTAGTGATTTCAAATAGTCACCTCTTATTACAAACCCAGACCCACTAGTTGAAACGTTGTGTATTCCTGCAGAGGGTGGTGGAGTGAGGAGGACGGTTTCATCTCCATAGCAAACACTTCATCACCCCACCTGCCCCCCTGACTATTAAGTCCTAGAAATGCCACTTCATCAATTTACGTGCCTGTCTCTTGAAAAGGAAGTGAAATACTCTATGAAATATCATTTCCTAAACATATGCTTATCTTTGAAATCTGTTTACAGTACTATTGCAACACAAAAGTACTCCTCCAAAGCACATGCAAATTTAAACAATAAAGCTGTTCTTGAGTTATAAGCTTTTTTTACATGCTATATTTACACAGGACTTTGGTCTCAGATTTATACAGGGCATTTCTACAAAGCCACACATTTAAAGGCATCCTGAGAGAAATTACTCAAAAGAGATTTATTCTGAGGGGATTTGCCAGTCATTCTGTAAACATAGGATGAGGAGAAGCTTGTGACCTATACTCAAAACATTTCTCTCTCCCCTCTCTCTTTCTCTCTAGTTATACTATAAATCATGTATTCTGGGAATATGGAGAGTGAAACATCCACAACAATTATTCAGTTGTCTTGCTTTTGACTTGGAAGTCCAATTTCAGAGGTGATGTGTAAATTACCCTCTCTTCTACTGATAATTCCTTCCTATGCTCTCAGAGTACCTTACTCTCACCTACTCTCCTTGTAGGTGAAGGAATCTAAGATGCTTGAACTTACATGTCAAGGAGATGAAAGAAGATGTAAGTTAAACTACTGCAGTACTGCCAACCTCAAGCATTCAAAAATCATGAGTTAGGACCCAAAAATTATGAGATTGGTCTAAAAACCATGAGATTTATAAAAATTGAGGGATTTTTTTAATTTGCTTTATAGTTTCTGAGCATTTTAGGGTACAGTTAGGTTATGTTTTTGGGTTTTTCTCTGCAAACCTAAGGGTTACTTTTTTTTTTTTTAGACAAAAGCCAATAATCTCATGTAATCTCTTTTCTCCGGGAGCTGCGGTTTTAAGAACAACATCAAATATCACAAGGCACATGAGAAAACCATGAGAGTTGGCAACACTGCAGTGTACTTTAATATCAGATCTTCTAGATCCTTGGTGTGTGACACCAACTTAGAGGAGTAGAGAGCAGGTAAATGGTCCATCTTACTGGGAGTGAGGCAGTCTGTTCTGTAAGGGAGTCTAACACATCAGTTCTTGAACTTGGTCTTAAGAAGGAAGGTGAATTTTTTTAAACTATAAAAGGAAACAAATAAAGCTCCCTGACTCACTATTTATTTGTTTCATACTCTGCAACAAAAGTGCATCCATCTGAAGCTCTGCACAGCCTTTATAATCTCTTAAAAAACACTTCTGATAAACAGACCCAGTCAATTTCTCCTAGATCATAATACTCTTGGAATGATATAAATGTAAGAAAAATGTACTAAATCTCACCAACAGAAACGCCATCAGGGTTCCTCCACCACTGCAGACTTGTCTCACTTATCTCCTTATGGACCAGGTTTACTGGATCATTAGTGAATAGTGGTAAGAAATGGACTGTGGGAAATTCACAAGCAGCCTTGTCCTTGTTAACTGGTAACAAATGTCCATTATCAACAGAAAGTGAAGCTAAGGGCTGGATCCAAAGTGTGTTGATGTCAATGGAAAAGCTTCCATTAACTTCAATGGGCTTTAGATCAGGGCTGAAAAGAAGAAACGGGAACACCTAGGGGACAAAAGAGAGAAATGTATGGATGGTGTTTAAATATATTTCATTGCTTCTCCTTTTAGTTCAATTGTTCGCTCTCTAATGTATTAGATTTTATTTTTCTCAGGATTCTCTCCCCCTTTTTTAATGTACAGCTGGAAATTTTTTGGCTTTTCAGTATAGGGGAATAAAAATACCACATGGCTGATAACCTTTCTGCAAGGCCTTTGTGAGAAAAATTGTTAGAGTCAAAAAGATGCATTGCCCAAGTAAGGTACTGTGAGATGCAGAATGCACTACAATAAACAGGAAAATACATCTTGTATTTCTCTGGTCACTTTTTGCCTCACATTTATCTACACTGTGAAACTGTTGGTAATGTACACAAAAATCATCTCAGGTGTATATAGATAAGAGCCCTGTGCATGGCTAACCACAGTGGGGTCTGGACACCAAATTCACAGAATGATATAGCAGTGATGAAAACTTGGCTGTGTTAATAGCGATGCCTGTTTTCATGCCAGCATCTCTGCCCCTGAAAAACATGTGAACAAGCACTATGAGGGTATAATAGTAGACAGGCATCTAGAAGGGATGGAAGAGAGATTTATCAAGGAAACAAAGAGAACCCCATTGCTACAAATGTAGCTGTCCCACAGTAATCAAACTAATCCTTCCATGGTAAGAGCTGGCTCTTCATCACATTTCCTGCCCTTGAATGGGTTTGTATGTGACAGGTGCCCTGCTGCACTCAGATATCACTTCTACAAGAATAGCCCCTAGGTTCCATGAGCATGAAGACACAATTTAGGGTATCCATGAGGCTGCTCTATATTGCATTGGAGCTGAGCAGGTCCATCAGATTGAGAGGAGGATTATAGGCACCTTTGCACCCCTTCAGTTCCTGCATAATGTGCAGCTCGGGCAGACATAAGAACATAACAGCTGCCATACTGGATCAGACTAAGGTCCATCTTGCCCAGTGTCCTGTCTCCAACAGTGGCCCATACAAAGCTTCAGGGGGAGTGTGCAGAACAGGGCAATTATGGAGTGATCCACCTATCTTCCACTTCTGGCATTCAGAGGTTTAGGGTTGCACCGAGCATAGGGTTGCGTCCCTGACCATCTTGGCTGATAGCCATTGCTGGATCTTTCCTCCAATAACTTATTCAGTTATTTTTTGAACCCATTATACTTTTGGCCATCACAATATCCCATGGCAATGAGTTCTACAGGTTAGTTGTGTGAAAAACTACTATTACTTGTTTATATTTAACCTGCTGCCTGTTCATTTCACCAGGTGACCTTGGCTTTTGTATTGTGTGAAAACATGACACATCTCTATTCACTTTTTCCACCCCATTCATGACTTTAGACTTCTATCACATCCCCCTTTAGTTGGCTCTTTTCTAAGCTGAGTAGGCCTAATCTTTTTAGTCTCTCCTCATATGGAAGTCATTCCATATCCCTGATCATCTTTGTTGTCCTTCTTTGAACCTTTTCCAGTTACCCTATATCCTTTGTGAGATGGGATGACCAGAACTGGACACAATATTTAAGGTGTGGGTGTATCATGGATTTATATAATGGCACTCTAATATGTTCTGTCTTATTTTGTGTCCCTTTCCTAATAGTTCCTAACATTCTGTTAGTCTTTTTGACTGCTGCTGTACACTGAACAGAAGTTTTCAGAGAACTATCCACGTGACTCCAAGATCTCTTTTTTGTATGTAATAGCTCATTTAGACCTCATCATGGTATATGTATAGTTGGGATTATATTTTCCAACATGCCTTGCTTTGCACTTGAATTTCAACTTTGAATTTCATCTCCCATTTTGTTGCCCAGTCACCCAGTTTTGTGAGATTCCTCTGCAAGACCTTGCAGTCAGCTTTTTGGACTTAATTATCTTGAAAAATTTTGTATTGCCTGCACATTTTGCCACTTCGCTATTCACCTCCTTTTCCAGATCATTAAGGAATATGTTGAACAGCACAGGTCCCAGTACAGATCCTTGCAGTCCCACTGTTCCCATCTCTCCATTACTATCCTGTGTTTCTTATCTGATTATTGGTCCCAGTTTCCAGAGATGAAAGGCTATTATACTAACTCACTGCTCTACCTTGTCATCCCCCACACCAACTATTACTATTAATGTTCAGAGACTCTTTCTGTGAGTTGCACAATAAATTATCTACTTTGCTAAATAGAGTGAGCTAAATCCTGATCCTGCTCTGAAGCATATACAAGTTTTGTCTTTTTCTTCACTGGGATCAACATTTGTTTTCAGTGGGTATATACTGTGTGTTAAAATTTCTTTTCCAGCTTTGAGGACAATCAGATTTTTAAAATAATAAACAGACTACTCAAGGGAAGCTGGAACCATTGTCACCAGTGAGTCAAATTTTGTAATAGCCTCTTGTGTTGTTAGTGCAGACTCATCCGTATACCTTCTTTTTTTCTTTCTCTGTTTTCTTTTTCATTTTCTTGCTATCTCTGAGTTTCACTTTCATTTCACGTTTCCCTCAGACACTTCAGTTTCATTTCTGTTTCTCTATGCCTGTGCCCTCCCATTTTGTTCCTGTTCTCTCTCCCTGAGCCACTGGAATATTTTCACATTCCCTTTTCTTTCACTGACTTTCAATCTCTTTCATGCTGTTTCATTTTCTTATTCTCTTCCTCAAACTTGGTTTCTCTCTCTTTTTCCATTTCTGTGGTTTTCTGCTTTTCCTTAAGTGCTACATTTTAAAACAGAACCCAATAACAATTTGGGATACTCCTGGACTAAGAGAGGCTGGGGTAATCAATGGAATGTGAGCATGTTTAAAGTTAAGCACATCTGTCCTGAACAGGGAGGGATTTAAACACATGCTTAAGTGCTTTCCCAAATCAGGGGCGATGGGTGTGTCCACACAGCATATAGCAGTGAGCTGCCCAGCCTGGGTCGACAGACTCAGACTCGCAGGGATCACGCCAGCACTCTAAAAATAGTTTGGATGTCTCACCTTGGGCTGGAGCTTGGGCTCTGAAGCCCATCCCCCTCCCTACGCTTCGGCGCTCAAGCCACAGCTTCAAAGTGCTGTCTGTACATCTCTTTTTAGTGTGCTAACACAAGCCCCACTACTTCAACTCTGTCAGCCTGGGCTGGGAGGCTCATTGCCACAAGCTGTGTACGCGCACCCGAAATTACTAATTACCAGCTATCCAGTCCACCATGTATATATGTAGTTCATCATCTGGTAGTAGATTTATGAATGGGTAAGTTTTGGGTGAATCGTCTCTCCACCCCACACCCTCACGCTCCCCCCCCCCAAAGTGTTTTACTACTTTTCCCATCAAATTGTTGTGTTTGGAATTGTCATACCTCAGGTTCATATTGTATCTTATTAATTATTGAGGTATCAAAGATTTATTTCTATACTGAAGTACTTATTTCTACTAGTTATATAAATGTGGGCCTGATCCTGCAGTTTTCACTCGGGCAAAACACCCACTGAAGTTATTAAGCTGTGAGTTCAGGCCCTGTTTTTGCCTTATTATTTCTAATTTGGCACATCATGCTATGTTCTGTAATGTTTTTTTAAATCATCACACTGAAAATATGAGAACCAAAAATGTAAACACTACATTGTATATAAATAATCACATCAGCCTAAATTTTTAAGTGATCTAATAAAATTCCAGAACAATGATTTCACAATGACAACATAAGGAAATTACCATAGTGTTATGGTACCTGGATTGACTAAAGAATATATTTGTTGGACCCAAGCTCTGGGTCTGGCCAAGCTCTTATCAATGTAGAACCTAAGAGGGAGAGGGATACAAAGCACCTATATACCACCTTTAAACCCTACTCAACTCCCAGATCCTGGAACCAGTCAAAGAGCTGTTCTTCCACCAAGAGATCATACCGCAGTGCCCTGTTCATTTCCGCTTCTCTGCTACATCCCTTATATCAAGAGCAGCTGCAAGGGTGGCTGCCACAGGGCTGCTGATACCAGCTCTGTCACTGGAGCATTCCCCTATGTAATGGGAACTCTTCAGCTAGCCACTTAGGTTAGCATTAAGTCCACTTTTCACCACTGGACTGGGCCAAAGCTGTCAGGATATATCTTTGACTATACAGAATACAAAAGTTTGTTTTCTATAAAGTGAAATGAACCTATTTGCAGAGTAAATATAATAGAGAGATACTTTGGCTTATAACTAACACTCAGCTCTGAACAAATATTCTGTGGCAAGTCTGAATGATGTTTATAAAATTACTGTAATTTGCATGACATTTACTTAGGTGTTTAATAAATAAGTTCTTTCATTATTGCAGGATAAGCTTCTGCAAGGATAAATAAGGCTTTTTAATATTAGCATTCTATACTTTGTAATTATAAGCAGTTTGAGGGTGCTGTTTTGCATCCTTCCAATTAAAATATATGATATTCTTCACCATGTTGTTTTGCAAGTCAAGGATTTAATTTTGTTCTCACTTACAATTACACCAGTTTTACCACCAGTATGTGGAAACAGAAGCAGGAGCTTTTTAGACCAGGGTTTCTCAACCCATGGGTCAGGACTCAAAATTGAGTAGCCAGAATGTTTCAAATGTTTCATGGCAGCTCCTGTTCCACAGTCTCCTTGCTCCAGGCACTGCAACAGTTGAGGTCCCAGCCAGCAACACTCAGGTTTGGCTCAGCTGTCATGATGACAAGAGTCCGGGTAGACCAAATTTGAGTGAGTGGCACTGCAACTCCATGAGCCAGGTCACAACTTCACCCACACAAATTTGGTCTAGTCAGGAGTGCGGGGCCGAACCTGAGTAGCACTGCAACCCTGGAGGTTGCAATGCCCAGAGTGGAAAGCAAAGCTCAGCCAGCCCCACAGCACAGGAACTGCCCCTGGGGGGTGAGTGCCAGGCAGGACCCAACCCTAACCACAGGGCAGGATCTGACTGAAAGCACCCCAGGGCAGGGCCAGCAGGGCAGCAGGGATGGAACATCATCTCCACCCCTGACTCATCTCAACAGGCCACCCATCCTGTCTGGGTTGGGTGGCTCACAATCAAAAAATCGGAGTGGGGAGGCACGTGACCCCCCAACCCCATGCCTCCCCATTTGTTGCCTCTGGTAGGGGGTGCAAATAATGCTTGCTCATCCCAGGTGCTAAAATGTCTAGTTATGGCTCTGCCCCAGGGCCTCCACCGCCAGAGTATTTACTGGGTCGTGACAGGCCATAAATATTTACAAATAGGTACAGAGCCAAAAAAAGGTTGAGAACCACTGTTTTAGACAACACAAAGTACTGCCTGATCTTACATAAAAACACTGAATTATAATATTTGGGAATAACAGATGGGAACAATATAATGGCTTTTATTTTAGTCTGATTTTCCTTGTTTATTTAAAGCATATTCTTCAGGTTTTTTACCATGATTTTATACTGTAGTATAAAATATAAAATAATTTGCCATTAGAACTTGTCCCCACATGACATTAAGGCCAAGAGCTCAGTAAGATTAGGATTAGGCATTTTTAATAAGTAATAGATTGAATTACATTAGCTATGACACATTTTATAAAGGATATAAACAACTGTGCTTCTGAACCTAGCAATGTTCTGTTCTCTGAATGGATAGATGTTCATACCCCAATCCTTTAAACTACTCCATGCAGATGAACTCCTGTGCCGGGGCAGAGCCCCACTAAAGTCAATGTGAAACTCCATGTGGGCCCAAGAATCTTTTTCTGTAATAAGAGCTACCACACATAGAGTTAATCAGGGATAGCTAATCAGGAATAATGTCATGTGTAGTCATGTTTCGTATTGGGCATTATACTAATACTTTGCACTTCTACAGAGTCTTTCAGACAAAGATATCATAGGGTTTTAAAACAAATGATTATGCTTCAATTAACTAACGCCTCTGAGCAGCAGGTGTGTAATGAAGAATCACAAAGCAAAACCTCTTTGGATTTCCTTAACAAATACTCAACTTTTATTTAAAAATGAAATGGTTTACAAGGGATGCCGAAGATCAAACAGTAGTGTAACCAGCTTCCTAAAAGCTACTCTCCTCCACTGCTTTCAAGCTGTGCTGCTCAGTCTGCAGTGTAATTAAATGCAGGTGCGGACCAGGATATTAGCTGTACCAATGCATCATCTCCCTGTCTGTTTCCTGGTGCTTCTACCGGTAGGAGTACCTGATGCAATAACGGTTAGATTCACAGAGGGACTAATGTGTTACAACACTCAGAGTGGCAGTGCCTAACTTTTGGGTAGCTTGCCATGCAATGGAAACCGTATCTCTGAGTCAGGTGCTTCAGCTTTCTAAACAATGCTTAGGGAGAGCTGAGCATTTAAAAATGGGATCCACAAAAGCAAGCCAGCAAGCTGAGTGAGGAGTCGCATAAGCTAGTCAATAGGAAATGCTGAGAAGAAGGATGTGACCTAAATCCCCCACCCCTCTTAGGGAGCCTATCTCTGCTTGGGATTCTCAGCCATGACCCCTTTCTAGGAGTTAAGGCCCAGATCCTCAACAGTATTTCAGCTCCTAACTCCCTTTGAAATCAATATGCTTAAATACCAGGGGATCTGGGCCTAGGTGCCTAAACTGTTGGGGGAGAAAGGCAGGGCTTGAGGACTCCTTTATAGTCCTTAGCCGGGGGGGGGGGGGGGGGTAGGAGAGGCCAGTTCAGTTTCACCCTCTGCCTCCTGAGAAGGGATTTGAAGGTAGGTCTCCCCCACTCAGGTGTGCCCCCTCCCCTAGAGAGCCGTCCTCACACTCCTATGGCCCAAAGCATATTGAACCACGGTGGAAGGGAACAGCAGCGATGCTGAAATACGATGGTTGATTGTTATTACCCCCCTTTACAGAGGGCTGGCATGAAGCAGAGCGGTTCAGCGTGCACTCAAAAAATCAGGTACAGAGCCCGGAATTGAGGCCAGGAGCGTTGTCCCCCAGAGGCACACAGCTGAGGCTCCTCTCCCCAGGCAGCCTGGGGTTATTGCATGCCAAGAACAGGCTTCCTGGCTACGGCTGGGGTTTCATGCTCTGTTCTGTAACACACCCCAGCGCGCAGCAGGGACAGGGCTGGAGCAGCCGTGTGACCCGCCCGCCCCACCAGCGGGCTGCAGCGAGACCCTTCCCCGCCCTCTTTCAACCTAAACACGGGGCCTGTTTAGGACCCAGCGGAAGCCGGGCGCGGGAGGTCGTAGAAAGGAACGGACTGACGTAAGCGGCAGGGCCACCAAGCTGCCCGCTGATAGGCTAATACGGGGCGTTCCGAGCTTCTCCCCGCCCCTCCAGCCTCCAGGCCGCGTTCAGTCCGCGCCGGCGAGTGGCGGAGAAAAGAGCGTCCGGGCCTCGCGCCGCGCACGCACTGAGGCGGGGGCGCGCTGGGAACCGACACGATCCGCCCCGGAGCCGCCGGCGGCGGCGGAACCCTCCCCCCTCCCGCGCCGCGCGGCCAGGGCAGCAGCATGCGCGGCTCCCCCGGGCGCGCCAGCCGCTGAGCCCCGCCCGCCGCCGCCGGGGCCTCTCGGATGCTCGAGGCCCCTCCGGGCTGAGGATGCTGAAGATGAAGCTGCCGCTGAAACAGACGAGCCACCGGGCGGAGGAGGCGGCGGGGATGGGGCTGAAGGAGCCGGGTAACCGGGACTGTCACCTCCAGCTGCAGCAGGTGCCCCGGCCGCCTCCCCGAGGCGGGGCGTCGGCGGGGTGCGGGCGGGAGCGCCCCAACCAGCTGCCTGGCTTGGGCCCGGGCCCTGGGCCGCCGCCGGCTCCTGCCGCGGGCGTGGCGGCCGCCCGCACGGACAAGGAGACGGTGTACGAGTGGTTCGGCCTAGTGCTGGGCTCGGCGCAGCGGCTGGAGTTCATGGTGGGGCTGCTGGACTTGTGCAACCCGCTGGAGCTGCGCTTCCTGGGCTCCTGCCTGGAGGACCTGGCCCGGAAGGACTACCACTGCCTGCGCGACGCCGAGGCCAAGGCCAACGGGCTCAGCGACCCCGGGCAGCTCGGAGACTTCCGAGACCCGGCCGTGCGCTCCAAGCTCATCGTCTACCTGGCGCTGCTGGGCTCCGAGAACCGAGAGGCCGCCGGCCGCCTCCACTGCCTGCTGCCCCAGGTGGGCTCTGTCCTGAAGAGCTGCGGGGCTCGGGTGCGGGAGGAGGATGGGCCCGAGGAAGACATGGAAGGGCCTGGAGAAAACGGCCAGGCCCTCCCTGTTGAGAGCCTGGGCTTCGGGGCGCAGGAGGAGCTACTGTTGCTGTTCACTATGGCTTCTCTGCACCCCGCCTTTTCCTTCCACCAGCGGGTCACCCTGAGGGAGCATCTGGAGCGGCTGCGGAGGGCCCTCTGTGGGGACCAGGAGGAGGATGCTGCCTTCGGCCCTGCAGCTCAGGTACCAAAACTCCCACCCCAGTTTCCAGGCAGCGTCCTATCCCCCCTTCCCATGTGCTGTCTTGGGCTCTTCTCTCCCTTTTGCCATCATCCCAGATAGTGAAGTTGCTTCTTCTCCCATCCTAACCCCCATGCTGCTATGTGGGAGGCCCTCACTCCTCCATCTTCTGGCTGCTGCTGTAGGAATTTCCCCTTGTGACATAATAATGCCCGAAGGTGGTTCTGGGAGGAAAGGGGATTCTCCCTGGTAGTTGTGTTCAGTGCTGACTGCAGCCTATACTAACAGGGTGCAAAACAGCACAGGTGCAGTCCAGTGGGCTCTTTATACACCCTGGAGTATAAGTCACCACTATAAATTATACTTATGATCCACTTAAACTGTGGCTAATAACATCTAAACCTTTGGCCCCCTTTTGAAAAGGTTACTGCTAGAAGAGATTGCAGATAGGCTCTAGTGATATGTCCAGTATGTTGTAGAAACTGATTGTCCAAATGCCAGTGTGAATGTTGGCAAGAGATGTGGCTTTTTAGTGGGACAGTGGGTTCTGTGTCGGACTCGGACACTTGAATTTACAGGGATCGGGGTATAAAGCCATGTCTATGTTGGAGACTATGCAGGTATAGCTATGCTGGGACAACACCGTAGTGTAGATGCATCTTATGCCCATGGAAGGAGTTTTTCTGTCAGTGTAGGAACACCATCTTCCCAAAGAAAATTGTGTACATTGACAGAAGTAGTTTTGCCATGACATAGCTGCATCTACCCTAGGGGTTATGTTAGCATAGCTATGTCAATTGGGGTTGTGGTTTTTTCACACTCCTGACTGAGTTAATTATGTCAACCTAAATTATAGACCAAGCCTAAGACTGGCCTGCAAACAGCAACATTCTGTAAGTTACATTATGAGTGGATAGTGGTCGTTTTACTATGTGAGCAAATGAAAATGTCAAAACTAGAATTTGTGTTGAAAGTGGACAGCTTAATGTCCTAGATGGGACACTTGTTGCTGCATTGATGGTTATGCATGGTAATAAAGACTTTCACTTAATGGCACAAGTCCTCTTTCCATAAGAATCAGCTGTCAAACTCAGAATTTCACTAGGTAGCCTTAATTTATGCTCTGTGTTCTTGAATGCTTTTTAAAACTTTTGTAACAATTTCCCCTTATTGATTTGACAGTACCATCTTCTTATGGGTCTACAGCTTTTAGTCTCCAGATGGCTCCTTGCTTAAGAGGAACAAAGGGTGTGGGTAGTTTATCTTTGCAACATGTTCCATGTATAGAAATGATCTTATGTTAGGTTTTTCTCTGTAGGAGTAACGAAATATTAGTGTTTCATGACTACCTACAACACCATCGATATGCAGCCACCTGTGGGATGGGATAAGAAGGCAGCAGTCAGGCAAAAAACTCTTTCATGGCATGCTGAATAAAAGAATAAGCAGGACACCAAGGCCAACTCTTATGCAGTGTGTCTTAGGATATTGAAGGACCAGATGGGCATCAATTTTTAAGATTTCATACATCTTAAGTAAACACTCAACTGTGGCTTTAAATTATTCAGTTGGCAGGTCAGCAGCGGAGAGTGGATGTTCTGATGCTGACATCTTAATAATGAATTCACGTGAGCCGTAAAATAAAGTAGGGAAGATGAGATTTGTCTTATTTTGGCCAATTCATTTGCATCAAGTCTAGCTATAACAAAGACTTGCCAGGATTCACTATGTGGGGGGAGAGGGTTATGGTAAGTTAGCTGACAACTCTTTCTGTTGGGTGTGAAATGCTGGTAAGTAGACATACTTTTCCCAATAGAAATTAGAAGATAGTAAACAGTTATGACTAGGTGAAGTGCCACAGATAGCACTAGAGGCTTAACCAGAGCATTGTTAGGATTCTTATTGACAATGGCCCAGGTCCACAACAGTGCCTAGGCACCTAAACTGTGGACTAGGGTGCCCAAGTTCCAGTATCGGCTCCACATCTACAAAACTCCTGGCAAACCATGTAGGTGCTTGTGTTTCTGCCACTGGGCATGCATGCTGTTCCCGCCCTCTGAATGTCCAGGTGCCTGTCTCCCAGCCTGTGCCCCAGAGTGATTCACAAACCTGGCGAAGATAGGGGTGTTTGCTGGCCTGAGCAGTTTGTGGGACTTGATCCAGTAGGCATGCTTGAGGCTGCCTAGCAGATTGGATCTCATGCAAAATGTGGCCACCGGAGAAGGTGATATTGGTGATGCCCACCTTTATAACTCTTAGTTCAGTGGTTAGACACTCAGCTGAGATGTGGGAGACCCAGATTCAATTTCTCCCTCTGTTGTAGGGGGTGAGAGTATTTGAACAGGGATCTCCTGTGTCTGAGTGCTCTAACCACTGAGCTTTGGGATAGTTGTGGGGCTCCCTCAGTCTTCCTTCTGTTTATCCACTGTGGAACTGCTTCAAGAATGAGATTGATTGGAGCATAGGGACTTGGCCCTGGGTCTCCCATCTCTGAGGTGGATGTCCTAATCACAGGTGTAGTCACTTGACTCGTGTGCTCTGTTTAATATTCAAGTTTTTATCCATATTAGATCCTTTGAGCCAGAGAGAGGGAGAATTCATTGTATAGGGACCTGGGTACTTAACTTGGCTTTGTGGATCGCTGTGTTCACATGATTTTCTTGGGCCTTAGATGCTGTGATGCTCAGCATTGTAATGTTCAAGTCCTGTTGTGGAGTGTACCCATAGAAGCTATTCTGTATAATAGTGTAGCTTAAAAGCTGTAGTTAAAAAGCCCCCACTTTGTTTGCGTAGTCTATTC
This sequence comes from Caretta caretta, assembly GCF_965140235.1. Taxonomy (NCBI): domain Eukaryota; kingdom Metazoa; phylum Chordata; order Testudines; family Cheloniidae; genus Caretta; species Caretta caretta. The sequence continues at coordinate 123,074,650 of NC_134207.1, read as the reverse complement.
ACATAAACCGTGCTATGTAGAATGCACTGATAGCCAAATCCGCTTGGCTCACCCTACAGGTCACTTTCTTTAGCCTACACAGAATTGAAGTTCTGCATCACCTTTCCCCCCAGTTTTTATTATAATCATATACCACAGAGCACTTCCTGGGATTGCCTGGCTGGGAAAAGTGGGTGGATGGTCCTTGCCTAAAAATGCTGTCGGTTCCCAATCAAATAGCTTGCAGTTAAACCAGGGAAGGCAGTGTGGTTGGAGACATGGGTCTGCCATTGATTTGCTGTGTGGCCTTGAGCGAGTAACTTGACCTGTAGGTCCCAATTTACAAATGGGAGGTAAATACCCTTCCTATCTCACAAGGGAGTCATAGGTTTGTCTGGTTTCAGAGTAGCAGCTGTGTTAGTCTGTATTGGCAAAAAGAAAAGGAGGACTTGTGGCACCCTTATTTGAGCATAAGCTTTTGTGAGCTGCAGCTCACTTCACCTCTTCTAGTAGGTGAGGTGCTAATTAGTGAAAATGTAAGGGAACATGTGCATGCTTGGTTTTATAAGCTCCTGGGGGTAGTGTTTCCAGTAGCTTGTGCAGGGAGTTTCTAGAGTGTTAGTTCCTGCCAGTTAGTTCCACTGCTGCAGTCATTCAGCTTGTCAGTTACAACGTGGGAGCCCCAGTGGCAGGTGTTTTACCTCTGATCCTTTATCCCAGTGGTGGAAAGCTACAACCATGACCCGTCCAAAACTACTTTTCCCTAGGACTACCGGGGTAGACGTCTCTGGGGGGCGGGAAGGCCTAGTAGTACCAGAGTGGAGAAGTGTGGACGCTTCAGTTGCCACACAGTGGGAGGACCTGCCAAGGGACAGGATCGCTGCTGTCTGAGGAGGCGTGCTGGGAGGAGCCCGATCTTCACCACCCGGCTGCCCTACAGAGGCCCTGCCTCTGGGGGAGGGGAAGGACCTTTTAGATGCGGGGAGGGAGGTGACATGGGGGAAGTGCTTCCTTCTCCTGTGTGTGGAGGGGACACCCTTTTGCCCCCGTGTTTCTGTGGAGGAGACTCGCACTGCCCTGTCGCCTTGGTGGGGGGGCAGAGAGAGCAAATCGGTCATTGTGCCTTCCCGCCCCGATTCAAAATGGCGGCTGCGGAACCGACCCTCCCTGTCACGTGACTTCGGGCGTGCCCTGGGGGCGGAGTCTCCATTCATTACATAACGAATGTGACGGGTCTGGTTAATTCTGACGGGGCCCGGCGTCTCGCGCGCTTGCAGTTTGCGCGCTGCTGGGATGTGGGAGGGAGCGGTGAAAACCCTGCAGCAGAGGGCGCCGGCCGTTGGGATTGGGGCACGCGACCAGCCAATAGGAGGGCGCAGTGTCCGCGCGTGCAGGTCGGTTTTTCGGAGTGAGGAGAGCGACGATAAATCGCGAGGCGGGGACAAGATGTAAGGGGAGTTCGCGAGCGTAAAGACGATAACCTGCCCCGCCCCCTCCAAGGACTGCGTCAGAGACTGGAGCCGGGGGGGCGAGGGGCGGGCAGAGATTTTCCTCAGCAGCCCTCAGCTCTGCGCTCCTTTGTCGCCGGCCTCTCCCCTGAGTCCCGCGTGTCACCGTCGCGCCCCGCTGGCGTAGAGGGACACAGCCCTGCAGCAGGGCCCGCGTCTAAAGCGCTGATCCCGCCCGATCCAGCTGCCGGGCTGTGTACAGCAAGTGCAACGGGGTCTGTTCCCTTTGTCTCCCAAGCGCCTTGTCCCGCCCGCCCTGAGTTATCTCCCTCGGCCATCTCCGTGTGTGCAGAGCCCTGTCAGGATAGCAGGCTGCAGCCTCTCCTAACCTGGCTCATGCTCACTGGTATCTAAGCATAGAAATACAGACAGGGACAACCCACGGACAGCCCCCAAGGACTAGAATAGAAAACCTCCACTGTTCAAAAAAGAATCAAATTTTGCTGTCCTAATAGATAACAGGTTTTGAAATGAAACCTTGTATTTAGGGTTGGCAGAATTAAATTTTTATCTTTCTGTCATTTTGAGGGGTAATATCAACACTTGAAAGCATTTTTTGATTATCATTTTATATTTTCACAATTGCAGGAAATTATGGGTGATCAGACAATTATGTAATCACTGTAGACATTCAAACAGTTAAAGTTTTGTTACTATAAACACATTGTCAGCATCACATGTCAAAATCTAAAAGTATATATCCTTGTCAAACATCAGTATTACTGAGGATCTTGCTTTGAGAAGTACCTTTAACATGCAGTACAATGAAAGTACTTTGCTCATTCTGTTCTTTTCTGTGAAGGTTCTTTTACTTTATACCTCACTTTTTACATTTGCCAATGAAGAAAGCAAGGGATAACTTTGCACTGCAAAATTAGCCCATAGAAATCACTGCCATAGATAAAACTGAGGTGAGTAGCTGAGCAGAGTTTTAAAAAATTGGTATATTTAGAAAATATATTCATCATTATCCCTGTAAGCCTGTCTTCTTCTTCTTAGAAGCCAAAAATAAAATTATTAAAACCTCCTATATGTTAATCTTGTAATAAAATCAGTTTTACTGGCAAACAATAGGACAAATGGTAGTGAGAACTTATCACATATATGTACTGTGCCAACCAGCTTTTAAGAACAAGATGGATAGATCAGTTCTCACGTTTCTTGACTACCATTTACAGCTTGAGATGAGACTAGCTCATCAACTTTCTTTCTTACGCTTGACATTTCAGGTTTTGAATAAATTAGTATAAGAAGTGAAGGCACTTCAGTCAAAAACACTTCTAATAAAAAAAATTTCTAGTGCTTTTTGTCAGTGATCTCAAAGTGCTTCAGTCTTCAGTGTATTTATTCTCACAACAGCTTTGTGAGACAGGGAAGTGTTTATCCCCATTTTACAGCTGAGAAAATGAGGCACAGAGGCTAAGTAACTTGTTCAAAGTCCCACACACAGTTGCTGCAGGAGCAGGTAATTGGACTTGGGGCGATCTTGGTTCTAGACTAGTGCCCTAACCACTGAATAGTCGTTTCCCTTATAATGCAATAAAACAAAGCATTTACAGACTCCTGATTACTCTAGAAAAACATCTTGAAAATATTACCACTATTGGTCATGGTAGAAAACTTCAAGGTAGCACTACAGTGGGTTTACACCTATTGATTGACTTCATTTATTTGTTTGTTTGCACCAGTAAACAAGTAGTCTGGAAAAGCTGCCCTCTTGTTCTGAAATGAGTTATGGATTGGCAGCTGCCTGTCATAACAGTATATTTTTTCTATAATTGGTCATTTAGCCTGGTACTTTGATGATGCGGGCATACAATTTTACTTAATCTAACTCCTTTAGTTTCTCTTCCCATCTCTCTTTTTTTTTAAAGAAAAAATTAAACCTGCAGAACATTGACAAAAGAATTTGTATGCAAGTTTCATTAAAAGGCAGAGTGGTTCGCTAAATATAAATGCATGTAATGTCGGCTAACCTGTAACACTGCAAGCATAAACATACAATATGTTTACAGTAGTAATTTCATAGTTAAGATTATAATCGGATTTTATTAAATTCAACTTTGATCCCTTTTTCTCCCAACTCCTCAGAAAACCTGTTTAACTCTCTTGCATTTTGGTCTACTTCCAACTGAAACCTTACAAAGTTGAGGTTTTCATTTTGTTGGCATATTGTATTTTAAAAACGGTCTGAAAACTTGTTCTTGTTGACAGCAGCCTCTTATAAAGGTAGTAGGCATGGGGGTTATTTTTTGAATTGCATTCGTATTACACTGCAATGCATTTGTCGTCTGAGGATTCAAGCTTAATATTGTCAGCCTTATGGCATTTGAATTCCACAGGCCTAGTCTGTGGACTTGAAAGTCTGGAAATGAACCAGTCAAGCTGAATTTGCTTTGATTTTGATTCTTTGCAGTTCGTGCCTGTAGCTATAGCAGGGATAGTCAATTATTTTTTTTGTAAAGATCCAAATTTCTTTGTCAAGGTATAGTCAACATCCAGACTCTAGAGCAAAAGGGGGGAAAAAAGGGAGAGAAAAAAAGTAAATACAAAGATTTCAAGGTCCTTTCCAAAAGCATCTGGTGGCTGGGATTTGGCCTGTGGTCTGCCTATTGACAACCTTGAGCAATAGTTTTATGAAGAGGTAGGTACGGTGTGTCTCCATGAGCAAAGAGATACAGGGCAGCTAGTCCTTTAATCATTCTCTTTCGTGATGTGCTGCTTTGGAGATCCAGAGAGTTGGAGCAGTTGAAACTGCTTCTCCCTGGATTCACAGGGTATTGAGGCTGTTGAACAAACTTGAGGATAAATAAACACACAGGCTGGATTTATGGTTGAAGCATGGGAGAGGGACTTGAGACATCTGAGTTCAGGCCAGGCTCTGCGACAGACTGACATGGGGCATTTAATCTCTGCCATGGTTCCCTATCTGCAAAAGGGAAATAATACTTCCTTTTTCTTGCCTGTTTAGACTATAAGCTCTTTGGGACAAGGACTGTATTTTATGTGTACAGCATTTAATACAACGGGTTGGTTGTGTTTTCAAGGTGCTGTAATTCACATAGTCAAAAATGAATGTTTTATTCAGCTACTAAAAATTACCTGATACACATTCATTTAAGAAGCTGCAAATAATGGCTGTTTGAATGTTTTATTGCAATAAAAAAAGCTTGTCAAAAATTCAGTTAGTGTTGTGTGGAATCTCAACTCTGAATGTGTATTAATGCTCATCATCTATCCAAAAACATCTTCATCTATTTTTACAATATAGACCACAAACTCCATACTTTACATACCATTTTACAAAAACATCTGTTGCTATCGCTATCATACATCAAATTGAGTAACAAAACGTAGGGTTTATTTAATGGAACTTTCAACTAATCTTTGCTGTGAATTGGCCATTAAAATTAATCAAATTAATTTTAGCAAATATTGACCTATTCCTCTTCAGACAATGTTTTTTCAGGACCTAAAATGACCATTTCAGCACCTTGACGTGATCTGAAATAATTCTAACTAGCATATATGGTAAGCAGGGTTTAGTCTAGGTTCCCAAATATTTAATGAGGATTGATTAATGACAGTACTAGAGCTAAGATTGTTTAGTTAAATAGAAGTTCTTGAAAATCCTGGTACTCTGAGAGGTGCTATGATTAGCTGGCTTAAGGAACCACTTTCAGAAAATTCCTGTAAGCCAATTTGTAAACAAATAAATGAATGGCTTCTATTTACAGATTATTTTGCTTAACAAGTTACAGCAAAACACAACACCGTTTCCGTGGCTAATCTTCAGTGATTTATAAGAAAGCAAGATACTGGTGCTTAATTCCCTTAGAATCTAAGGGAGTTTTTGTTTTGAGCAAGTAAAAAAATAAACAAGCCAGTTGCCACTACACTGCACGTACAGTTGATGTGTACTGCCAGATGCATCTACGTAGGTACTTATCACTTGTATATCTTTCTGAAACTGGTTTAAATTGGAAGAATAGAAAGGTCAGTTTGTATTGACACTCTCTTTTTTTACATGGTTTTTGTGTAGTCTACTGACTTTACATTTCAGGCAAACTAGTTTTTTTTGTTTTTGTTTTTTTCCTGGTATAGCTTCTTACATACTGGAGTGCAAAACACCATGGCTCCTTCACCATGACCCTGACTCATGTGCCTCTGGAAAAGAGCACCATTTCTGGATAATAGTCCTCAGGCTCTAAGAAGGCGCTAACGGTGTCTCTAGAGGGTAGGTTAGTACTAAACTGAATGTGGTACCCATGGGGAAACTGTACATCTTAGTAAATCGCTTTAACTATAGTAGTTTTGAGGGTATGGTGATTTTAAAAAAAACAAGTAGACAGTAAAGAAGGTGAGTAGTCTGGCATGAGTTGGTCTGTTTCAACAAGGGGTAAAAAATGGAATACAAAGAGGCTGGGTAAATGACTAGTGTAGATAGACTAATGAGAACAATATAACCTTTCCCCTCCACAAAACTTTTATTACTTCCAAAACACTAGTAAGCTAATACGATACTTGTGTTTTAAAAAAGTTCTTGTAGACAGTGTGGGGCTCTGCTGATGGACAGCAGAAAAGGTTTCACAGAGCAGTATTAGACTGGCTATATCTCAGACCCTTGCAGCTATGGAGTTCCCATAATTAAACCATTGTCGGATATACTAAGGCCTTGTCTACACTACTGCAGTATGTCGACCTTAGTTATGCTATTCAAGCTACGTGAATAATGTAGCTGGAATCAACATAGCTTAGGTCGACTTACTGCGGTGTCTGCATAGCACTGCATCGACAAGAGATGCTCTCCCGTTGACTCTCCTTAATCTTCTTGATCCAGTGGAGTACTGGAATCGACCAGAGAGCACACTTTGCGGTCGATTTAGCGTGTCTTTGCTATACCTGCTAAATCGATCCCTGCTGCATCGATCACAGCAGCGTTGATTCCCGGTAAGTGTAGACATGGCCTCAGTTTCCTTCGTACTGGCTCAGACAGAGACCAGGTGTTTTCAATGAGGGCATAGTTGGACAGTACCTCTACCCTGACATGAGTATCTCCTCTCCCTTCGGGGTCTGGTTTTCCTACAGTGTGCCCCTAGTCGTATACAGGGTCTTAAGTCCTTTATGCTATCTGCTTATTCTTTACAAGCTCAGGTCTCTGGTAAGAGCTGTGGTGGTGACCACCTATGAGTTCAATATCTCCTGTTACCTTTCCCCAATCCTTAAATCCCATGCTCTCTCCTATGCTGAGGTGAATTGAGAAATTGTTTTTTAAACAAGCTTCTAGCTCCACATTTCTTTTCTATTAAAGAGATGTTAAAGCATTAAAAAATCAAAACAATACAAGCTAATTCTTCAAATAGCTGTACTTTAAGAGGAAGAGAGCTAACTGTCAGATTAAGGTCTTAAGTATGCCTCAGGATAGACTGTATTAAGGGAATATGTTGTAGTATATTTTGTCACAAATTGTAGAATGTGAATATCTTGGGTCTGACATGTAAGCAGAAAGCCAGTTCCTGCTCTGTTGGGTTTTTTAGGTCAATTTTAGAAAATGCTATTAGAAAGCTGGGACTTTCTGCATTTAAAATGAATGGTGCTATAGCTTTTTTTCACTCAAGCTCATGGTTTTAAAGTAACAGACTATTTTATTATAGGAAACAACAAATTAGGCAGCTCTTCCAAAACGTTAATATAGAGTCATTCTGCTGCATGCAGTCGAGCTAACTTTTGTATCTACTTTTTGTATCTGGCAAAGCATTTGGCTATAGCTTAAACAGGACCTAGTTAGTAATTTTCTGGCAGCTGCATTGATCTTTTGAAAGTTGGGTCCAGGTCTTTAGTTGGATGACAGCAAGAAGGCATTTTCACTTCTGCCAAAATGCATGCTAAAAATTGTCAGTTCAAATAGCTTGCTCAACTTCATCCATAGTTCTGGCCCTACCAATTTCACAGCTGTGAAGGACTGTGAAATAAGCTCTTCCCTATGAAATCTGATTTCCTCATTGCTGCTGGGAGCGTTCCAGTGAGGGGGCTCCTAGCTGTAAGTCTGGGACGGGGAGGGAGAGGACTTGTCCTTCCTCTGCACAGCTGCTCTAGCTTTCAGGGGGAGATCAGACCCACCTTGGAGTGCCTGCCTCCCGTCTGCTGCAGGAAGCTCCAGCCTCGGAGATTCCTGCAGCTGGAGGAGACTTGTGGAGGTGAGTCAGATATTCCCCCTGCTCCTGGGAGAGCCCCAGCCAGGGAGCTCTTAGCTGTGAGTCCCTGCTGTGGTGGGGAGGGACAGGACATGGCAGCAGGGGGGTTGGGGTGGGAGAAGATCAGACCAACTTCCAGGTACCTTTTGGGTTGGGACCCCCATGGTTACAACACTGAAATTTCAGATATAAAGGGCTCAAAATGTGAAATTGACTAATTTAAAAACCCTCTGGCTGTGAAATTGATCAAAATGACTGTGAATTTGGTAGGGCCCTATCCATAGTATAACTTGCTTTTGTGGGCTTCCGTAAAGTGAACAAAAACATCATAGTTTAGTATCTGGAAACTAACAGTTCTTTGATCTGATAGAATAGTGTGAGACCAGGAATTCAAATTCTAGCACATTACCTCTTTCTGCTTTTAGTTGAAGTAGCTTGACCTCCATCAAAAGTTAGATCTGGTGTTATGTATGGCTGTCCGTTGTATCCAATAATGTCATGGCATATTTGGCAAACCACCTCCATTTTACTGGAGTAGGGAAGAGGTCTGTTTCAAAATGCCTCTATCTATCCAAAATATTTTTTTCTAATTGTAGAAAAATTGCAAATAGTAAAGCTGTTAAAATGCCAATTAGTTCAAATACTCCTATTGTGTTCACAATTTATAATAAACCTCTGCAGGCTGAAATTATGGGTGTTTATCAGAGGAGTGGGGTAAGGATTGCAGCTGAATGGTTAAGCATCTGTGCAAAGCATTTTAATGTTCAGAAGACAGTTTTTTTCCTATTAATAGGGATGTCATAAGTTTTAAAACAGAGGTTCCTCAGAGCCTAATGAAGCTCACCCAAAACAGTCCAAATGCAACAATGATGCATTGGTTTAAATAAACACTGAGTTTCTGTGCCTCTTAGATTCTGTGCAAGACAGGATCAGGGATGCCTTTTGTGGCTTTAACCCACCTTTGTGCTGTTCTGATTCTGGACTGCTTAACAGCCCTTGACATTACTGACAGCCATGGGGGGCCTATCTAAGTTACAACAGCTTGTCCCTGTCTGTAGCACTGCATGGAACCTTGCTTTTGCTGTATCCCTGACATGCCTCCTGTTACAATGTGTGAATGGGTCCTTACCAGACCACTTTGTGTCTTGGGCAAATCCTCTTCTGGATGAATCTAGCGTTTTTAATACTCCTTTATACCACTGTGGTCTTTTCTGCATGCATAAAGAGGCCATGGCAGGGGGTGAACATCTTGCTCTTAGTTTTATATGCATTATGTATACAAACATTTGTAGTGGGAGATTTCATTGTCTGCCTCTGACCAAAAGTGAAGGCTGAAGGAAGCATTTCATACAATTCTGCACACCTATTTTCCCTGGTCTGTAGTACATTGAAATCTCAATATTTGAACTTGACTCTTTTGCTCTCTGCTTATCTGAAGTGGTGGTAACACGCCTTAGGAGGTCTTTATTTTGACAACTGTAAATCAGCATTTCAAAGGTACTTACAGCTGATCGATCTCTTCTGACTTTCCTGTGTGAATGGCAATTGGAGTGCAACTCTGAATATTAATCAGTTCGGCATGTTGGGCTTCAACACAATGCGTCTTTGGTTCCCTTAAAATGTATTCTGGAGTTGAATTCCCAGGTACCTCAATTCCAATATCTCAAAATATAAGAGAGCTATCTCAGGATTTTGTAAAAAGCTTACCCTGATAGTGGTCAACATATTTCTTTTACCAGGAGCACAACAATGTTAGTACAGTTAAGAACACTTTATATAAAAAAAAAAAAATATTCATGTGAGAATGACCCTTCCAGAGCTTTTCTGAAGTATTTCTATTCCAGTAAGCTTCTTTTATCCAAGAACAAATTGAAAAGACAAAACGTGTATATATTGACTTCTGATGTGCATTACAACAGATGCTCAAACTTGAGTGAAATGGCCAATCTCACTCACTGCCCAGTCTTTCCAGATGCCATACTTGACATTTGATAGTCCCTTTGTTCAGTTAACTTGCCTTAGTTACTGTGTTACTGGAGGCATACAGGTGTTTTATCTCCTAGTTTTAGGATGACTTGGGCAACTAAGCTGTGTACATATTTTAGTAGCAAAATCATAGCAAAGTAGTACGTGAGGGGTTTAATGTATATGAGAGCATGTTCAGAATTAAGTGAACAAATTACTTAAGTATGCTGCTATGGTTAATGCTAATCTATCACTTACAGTAATTATTACATTTTCCAAGCTTTTCTAAGAAAGGCTAGTGATCTTGAGTGCCCAAGTTGAGACATCTTAAAGGAATCAGACTTTCAGAGGCTAGGTGGACAGCACTTTATTTAAATAAAAGTCCTTTTGAAAATGTGTTGTGTTAAGCACCTGGAAAATTGTGGTACGCTGTCACTAGTCACTTCTTAAAATCTTAGTCTTTGTCAATAGCGTGTACTGTGCACCTGTAGGAAAAAATAAATTGCTTGCTTATTTGGTTGTGTTTTTCTGTTAACAGCAGACTCTCAGATTGACAAAATTTGGCCTGCATAATTTCAGGTGGTGGGGGGGTTTTGAGAATATATTGAAGGAACTTCCCCTCTATTTTTCTCCCCCCATATAGAATGACTTTTCCCATAATGACTGCATGCCAAGTAATGAGAATAGTTTGGATCACACCACACCACCTCATGATGGACTTTCGATGGCCTCTCATAGACCTCAGCGGGAAGGTATGTAAATAAAATTCTGTTTAGAAGTTTTTTATATTCTTTGCATGTTAAATTTAACCTGGTGTTATGGGACTCCTATGTCTTACTCTTCACTCAAATGAGGAATTGACTGGTCCCTAAGTGCAGCTGCTTCTGGATCACCTTCACAGCACTCTCCCATCTGGTATGAGCAGAATGACAGGATTGTATAATTGTAGTTAGTTTCCTACTGCTTATATCAGAATGGATAGAGATTAATTGCAGGTGGGTCAAGAAAGAGGCTTACCCCTGAAGCAGAGATGGTTTATTGGGAGGAGGAATATAAACTTAACAGGAACTGACTTTATCCACAGTATTGGTTGCTATAGTGATGCAAAACATTTGTGAATTAAACTGTCGATATTGTAAAGTTGTGACTGTAGTGTTGCTTGCTTGATTCACTCTTCTTACCTAAGACTCATAGACTTTAAGGTCAGAAGGGACCATCACTATCATCTAGTACGGGGTGGCCAAACTGTGGTTCATGCCTCACCCCTCCGGCCCCCCCTGCCATTCTCCACCTACCAGACTGGGGTGGAGCTCGGGGCTTCTGCCCTGTGGTGGAGTGGTGGGTCTAGGGGCTTTTGCCCAGTGGGGTGTGCGGGTCACCTGCAGGGAGGAACCTACTAGGGCTTCAGCCCCACTCTTTTTCTGAAGCTATGAGCACTGGCAGGCACCTCGCATAGGGCTGAAGCCCCAAGCCCCAATACCCTGCTGCTAGGCAGAAGCCCTGAATAGGTGACCCCAGCTCTCGAACTTCTAAAGATTATTGCATGCAGCTCAGAGGATCAGTAAGTTTGGCCACGCCTGATCTAGTCTTGCCTCCTACATGTTGCAGGCCATGTAACCTCACCCACCCACTCCTGTAGTCGACCCATAATCTCTGGCTGAGTTACCAAAGTCCTCAAATAATGATTTAAAGACTTAAAATTAGAGAATCCACCAGTTATGCTAGTTTAAACCTACGAGTGATCCATGCCCCATGCTGCAGAGGAAGGTGAAAAGCCCCAGGGTTTCTACCAATCTGACATGGGAAAAATTCTTTCCCGACCCCAAATATGGCAGTCAATCAGACGCTGAGCCTGTGGGCAGGACTCATCAGAGAGACACCTAGGAAATAATTCTCTGTAGTAACTCAGACCCTTATCGTCTAGTGTCCCATCGCTGGCTGTTGGGGATATCTGCTGCTATAAGTTGCAGATCAGATACATGTCATTGTAGATGGTCCCATCATACCGTCCCCTCTGTAAACTTATCAAGCTCAGTCTTGAAGCCACTTAAGTTTTTTTCCCACATTGCTCCCCTTGGAAGCCTGTTCCAGAACTTCACTCCTCTGATAAGAAACCTTCATCTAAACACACACTCTCTCTCTCTCTCTCTCTCTATTTATCCCTCTCTATTTCTAGAGAGCAGTCCTGTCTCCTTATAGTTTTTGTTTAGTTTGGCTAATAAGTCAAGCTCTTTGAGTCTTCTATCATAAGGTAGGTTTCCCATTCTTTCGATCATCCTTGTGGCCCTTTTCTGCATCTGTTCCAGTTTGAATTCATTTTTCCTTAAACATGGGAGGCCAGAACTGCACAGAGTATTCCAGATCAGGTCTCACTAGTGCTTTGTATAACTTACAAATGTAGATATTATTTTTTTGTTTGTGGTTACATAACTGCACTCAAACAAAACTCTAAAACTTTTTAGAGCCTATAAGTCCACTCAGTCTCCTACTTGTTCAGCTAAGACAAACAAATTTGTTTACATTTATGGGAGATGCTTCTTGTTTACAATGTCACCTGAAAGTGAGAACAGGCATTCGCATGGCACTTTTGTAGCCGCCATTGCAAGGTAAATAAGAAGTTTTACATTGTTTTATGTAGGAGTGAAGTTATGTTTACTTTGTATTCTGTTGTAATTTAAATATATCTGAAAATGTAGAAAACATCCAAAAATTTAAATAAAAAGGTATTCTGTTGTTTAACAGTGCGATTAAATCTGCTATTAATCATGACTATTTTTATCTCGTGATTAATGGCAATTTTTTAATAGTTTGACAGCCCTTTTACTTTCTCTTTTAAAATTTGTTTCAAGACCTTGCATATAACTAAGGTCAAACTAACAGCTCTGTAGTATTCCGGATCACTCCCCTCTCCCCGCCTTCTTAAAAATAGGAACTATATTAACAGTTCTCCAGTCATGGGGTATGACACCCTCCCCCTCCCCCATTGTTTACAGATTTATTAAAAACCCTTCCTATTGGTCTTGCAATTTCATGTGCCAATTCCTTTAATATTCTTGGATGGAGATTATCTGTGCGCCTTCTCTTCCCCCCTCCCCGCACCGTCCCAGTCCCACTAAGTTGTTTGAGTTGGACTTCCTCCTAAGATGTGGTAATTTCTACTTCCATATCCTTGTTCAGTAGCCACCCCGCCACTATCCCTAAGCTCTTCATTACCCTTATTAAAAACTGAGGCAAAGTATTTGGTTTTGATGTTGGGCCATTCCTAGATTTTTAATCTCTACCCCATCCTCGGTGCTTAGTGGTCCCACTTCTTCTTTGATTGTTTTCTTCTTATATATGGCTATAGAACCTTTTACTGTTTTTAATTTCCTTTTCAAGGTCCAACACTGCTTGGCCTTTAGTCCAGTCAACTTCACTAACTAATTCCTTTTAAGATTTCCTTTTTTAACTCAAGGACCCTAGTTGCTCATCATTTTTGTTTCTTTCCATTTGGTTTAAACTGAATCAGCTCATGGTCACTTGAACCAGTGTTGTTCCCTACAATCAGCTCTTCTGTGAGGTCTTCATTACTCACCAGTACCAATCTAAAATGGTATTTCCCCGTTGTTGGTTCAGAAACTATTTGAAAAAAATCTGTCAACTATCACATCCAGGAAAATCTGGGCCCTACTATTATTAGTAGCACTGGCCCTCCGATCTATATCTGGGAAGTTAATCTTCGATAATCACACAATTCTCAGTACTATTTATTTCATTAAAAATGTTAGAGGTCTCTATGTACAAATCGGATCCTAGGAGTCTGTTTCATACCCAAGTACTATCCTTGTGGAAGCTTTGGTAGCTTTCTTCCCCAAAGTGATTTTGACCCAAACAGACTGTCTTATCCATTCCATCATTTTCTAATTTCTTTACAGTCTACCTCATCATTAATATACAATGCTACTCCTTCACCTTTGCCTTTATAGCTATCTTTCCTGAACAGCACATACTCTTCAATACTTGTACTCTAGTCCTGACTACCATTCCACCCCATGTTTCTTATCCTTATGATACTTGGTGTCATTTCCTGCACCAGTAGTTCTAGTTCCTCTGTTTTGCACTCTAGGCTCCTTGTGTGGTGTACAAACATCATGCTTGTTTCTGTTTGACTTCGCCCAGATTCCTCACCCAGTTGGGTACGGTCATTCTACTGCCAGTATTGCTTCACTTCGCTGGCATTGGCACTAAGAGTCAGGTATCTTTCCTCTTAATGTCGATTCTCCTACCCATTGCTGTTTCTTTCTCCATTGCTGTATCCTCTCTGGTTTTCTCCTCCTGCTCAATGTTATAATCAGGTGTGGATCTTACATGAGGGTTTTTTGAATGTTTTTATCTTAACAAAATACTTAAATGAGAACGAGTCTTCTGCTTTTCTTTACTATGTACCAGTCTAGAAGTGCTTCACTTCAGTTTGGAGTTTTAAAAGTGTAGTAGTGAAATACTGAAGAAAATGAGTAATAGTTTGTCTAATTTTCAATGATTGTAGTCAAGTGCCACTCAGTTGCATTCCTCATTAATAACACCCTCTTTGCTTAGGGAGTATGTATATAGATACTTTGGGGGTAATTCTGTAACACAAACTAAACATTCTGTGCACAATATTTTAAAATTCTCCATATTTTATTTGTCAACACAATGTAATCACTCTGGTCTTAATTATTTTGGTAATTTATTTAAACTACAATACAATGGATGGAGAATGGGATTGTGAGGCATTGGAGGAAATATCCAAACCCCATTTGTCTAATAGTAACGTAGCTAGGTTTGACCCTTTATTTCTAGTTTCTTAGTCAACAAATGTATGCAGCCATATGCTCAGTATTATATCCTAGGCAACTGGAGAGCAAGTGAGGCCTGGGGAATCAAACTCACAATTTATATTGGCTACCGACCATTTCCAGAAAGGTTAGTAGTAGACAGTTCATAGAGCACATTTTGATAGGAAAATTTTTAGGTCCAAAAAATTAGACCCATTCTAATCACTGAAGCACCATAAGCATTTATATGGTCATACTGTCTTTTACAATAAGGCTCCTTTACACCTCTCTGGCAATGTAAAGGAGCCTTAAAACTTTTACACATGGTTTATGCTCCTGGGGGAACTCACTAAAAATGAGAACAATTCGCTAACAGTGGGACCAACTAAGTAGGCAGCCTGCTATGTTATACTCTGCCTGAGAGGAAAGAGCCTGCCTCACACCTACCTCCAAACACCCCAAAGCCCTGCCCCTCCATGCCAGGTGCGCTGCAATAGTGAGCCAGAAGCACAGAGTCTCTATTGTTCACTGAGTTGCATGCCTGCCCAGTCCCACCCCCAGCATTGATTGATGTCTCCCCACAAATGCCCAGCTCTCTCCCACTTCCCCACCCCCCACGTTGATTTACGTCTCCACCAGCTGCTCTGGGCTGCCAGGGAAGAGCAAGTGACTACTCTTGCGCTTCCCTTTTGCTTCCCCTCAGAAGTCATTTTTCTGTGGGGAAGCAAAGAAATCTGCAGATGACATGAATTCTGTGCCAATGTAGTGCATCTTCCAGGTGGAATTGCTGAATAGAGTTCAGGTAACTTGCAAAAAGTTACTTGGAAACTTGTGGCAATCCTATATCTTATCCAGTAAACCCCCGTTCTTCTCATATAGATGACTTCAAAATTCTGTATTCAAGCCAGCTGTAAAAAAAAAAAAAAAAAGTGTTCCTATATGTATAACTCAAAACAAGAGATTTAGCTTCCAGACTTGGTTCTGGTACATAATTTGGTTGTAGCTAAGTGCTAAAACAACGTTCAGAATGACGATAAGCTGTAGTATGCACGCATACATACTAAGTTGACATTCAGCATGAATATATATTGTGAACAGAATGAGTCAGAGCTATGTATGAGCCATTATTATCTTAGCCAGTGTTACTTAATTTAAACAGACGACCAATCCATCCACTCACTTAAGCTCTTAAAAACACTGACTCTGGAAGAAAAGTCTGTTTAAAAACATAAATAAAAAAGCAACATAGGAAATCACAAAACTAAGTCTTTATTTCAGAAACACTTAAAGGCTGCTGAGAGGTAACTACAATATCAATTAGAGCACTTACAAAATCTAGAGCATTGAAAACCAAGAAAATGAATAGTAAAGGAGATTGCATATCTTTGTCTACATAATAAATGCATAATATTTATTCCTCAAATATTATAAATATTTATAACACAAGTCTTAAATAGCCTAAAATAAGTTTCATTTTCAAGATTAATATGATCATAAATGTGCACACATATAGTTGGGATCAGCCTCAAATACTAGTCAGCATACTTTCCCTATTATGACATTTCACCATAAGTTTATGATTTAACTACATGTACATCATTATCAAATGCCTGTAAGTATGAACCAAGAATTTTTGTGTTTATACACAAATGTTAACTGGTATTTCCCATTTAACAATACCGCTTATGGAACCTCCCATGGCCCAGGCTCAAGGTGTTATGCAGTGCATGTTTCTTTATAATTAAAAACCAATGTATTTGTTAACATAGGCAGTTGAAGATTTTGGAAGGTTAACTGTTCAGTTATCCTTAAATTCTTGAGGTTAAAGTGACAGGTGTAGCAGTCTTAACTTCTGAAACAAAGGTTTTTGTTTAATTTTTGGGGTAACTTAAATGTCTATGTATTGGTGGGTAGGTCATTTTTTTCCTCTCATTACTTTGAAAACAAGTTACTCACAATTTAAAAAAAAAAAATCTGGGAAGTGACATTAAAAATTCTTAGCTATAAAGGATACTCTGTTTATGGTTTGGAAACTAAGTATTTCAGGAGTTGTGGGATTATAGGATTTCAGGTTTGTGTGGCTGCTTGTTTCAGTTTATTCAAGATTCAGTTACTAATTTAGCTGTTTCAGTCTAGAACTGGCATTTACAAATGGATGTCTAACCTACTGAAACTTTTAAATTTAAATGTAAGTATGAGCAGAAGCTGTACAAGTTGTGTAAGGTGGTGATATTGCAGATGATTTGGCAAGAATGAATAACTCTGTTCTAATCAAGATATGCAAGGAGGTTAATTAAGATTCCTTATCTCTGAATTACCTGACATTTTAACTATTTCAATCTTAATTTTTCAGTGATGAAAAAACAACCTTGCTAGTTTAAAAAAAAAAGGGGGCGGGGGTGAGCAGAATGATAAGGAGAGAATCTCCTGCAGACGATTGCTTTTGCATGATGTACAAAAGATCCATGTCTTTCCTTCTTCAAAAAGAAAAGGAGTACTTGTGGCACCTTAGAGACTAACCAATTTATTTGAGCATGAGCTTTCGTGAGCTCACGAAAGCTCATGCTCAAATAAATTGGTTAGTCTCTAAGGTGCCACAAGTACTCCTTTTCTTTTTGCGAATACAGACTAACACGGCTGTTCCTCTGTTTCCTTCTTCAGGGTCGCTGATACAAATGCTAATGTTGTGACCTTACTTAACAGATGAGGTCTGTCAAGATCAGCCCATGGTTGTAAGGAAGTGAATTCTTTATCTTGATACATTCTTGGAGCATGTCACACTACAGCCCTAAATCACTTATGTTATGTCAACTTACAGCCATGGCAGTAATTACTGCAGTGGCTGATGTCTCCACTATCCTCCCTTTTTTGTCAGTGGTGTGCATCCTCACTAGAAGCGCTTCCACCAACTGAAGAGGGGCAGTGTGGGAGCCTGAGAGCCAGAGCTCTCAGCTCTGCACAGCTTCATGCTGGGAACCCACTTGCTGCCTGAACTTCTCACCTCCCAGCATAGAGATGTGAAATTGACAAGACACTTACATCAGCTGTTGGGTAAGGCAGTGTCTACCGCCCTAACTACACTAGCATTAGCAATGTTGGTGTAGTAGGACACTTACATCGGTGGGATGAGGCTGTAGTGTGTATGCTGACATAATTAGGCTGATGTAAACTGCCTTACATCGACCTAATTGTAGCCTACACCAGGCCTTAGAGAAAACAAGATAAGAGGAGCCTTTCAATTTCATAACAACTTTCATATAGGATTTTTCTTACAAGTTGCATCCTGAAAAACACTAATTCAAGTTTTAAGTAATATTTGAAGATTACAACACCACATCTCCTTAACAAGTATCAGCAAGGGTTGCTCCCTTTTTTCCATGTATGGGAGACTATGTGCGGGGTTCAGAGGGTGTATAGAGCCTGTAGCCCACCTTCTCCAATGCAGTGCAGTGAAACTGCCCTGGCCTGTTACTGGATCTGTCTGAATGGTCTGGGTGCTGGGACTATTATCTCAGTCTCTTGAGCTCTTTTTCAGTAATTCGTTCTGCATATGAACAAGTTCAAAACCTGCAATCTGAATATAATACTTCTCTCTTGCTGTAGTCTCCCCATCCTTTCTTACCCCCCCTTTTTTTCTGATCACTGACTTCGTCATGCTGTCATACTTCTATCAGTATTCTACATTTTACCTCACTTGTCACTTTCAATTACAGACTCTGGCCTTTTGTGAAGTGGGCCCTATTTCTTAACTTCTGCAAAATGGGACTGCAGTGCACAGGAGTTGACTGTTTTCAGTTGGCTGCACTGAAACCTTTTGCTATAAACACATGTTTATTTTAAGGGTTTCTCTTCACTGACAGTAATTACTGGGTCTGTTATTGGCTGTGTAAGGCTTCATGCCCATATCTGTAATATTGTGTAGTACATCTGGACAGAAATACACACAATGGTGGCAGTCAGTACTAAGAATCTGGTTTTGAAGAGTGGTTTTCAGACCAGAGAAACTTATTTCCTTGAGCACAAGGGCCATGGGTTTCTACTCGTATTTCCCCAGAAAAAGAGTAACTGGCAGTGAGGGTGCATGATTCTCTAACATGGTGATGCTGTCATAACAGATGAATAAATTTTCAAACTAGACCTGTACCTAGTACAAATTGCTGTTCTTTCTTTCAGCTGTTCACATTGAGAAGATAACACTGAAAGGAGTATCAAGAAAAAGGGCTGACAAACATTTGGAGTACACCTTCAAAGTAAGCAAATAACAGCTAGCTTTTAAAAGTACATCTTTTTAATATGAAGTTAACACAGCTTAGGGATATAAAAAATGTTTTTAAATTACTAGTGTTAGTGAGATTTCTCTCCCCACTAGTTCTTTTAAACTGATATCTACCTATTCTAAGACACATGCTCTCTGCCTCATTCATAAAGGTATGGTGCAAATGCTTCCTGTACTTCCAGGCCTGAGGTGTGAAGACACAACATACTGAGCATCAGTTAGGCCTCTTCTAAACGTGTGTGTATGTCACTCCAGAGTAATATGCCTGAAAATCTTGGCCTTTTTGGGTCTAACCCAGACCTGGGGAGCTGCATGCTTGTGAAAATTCTAAAACAGTACTAAAATATATTTAATACTAAAACTGTTTAATTACTTAGTAAAAATACCAAATAGGTGTCCTGAGGTTTTTGTGTCTGCAGCTGTAGTACAGAAGTCAGAAAGGCAGTCAAGGCCACGTGGCCCTTTTATAACTATATTCTGAATGTTTGGTACTACAAAAGGATGGCCCTGACCAGCACTGCTTTCTGGAAGGTCTATCTGATGCATCCCACAAGCATGAGAATATCCAGAGACAATGATCTAATGGTTACCAGGGGTTGGGGGTTGATTACGTAAGTGAGTAGTGCTTTGCTACTAGTTCAGAAAAGCTTTCTATACTGAAGTGCATTAAGTTAGACCATTAGTGCTGTGTATCCATGAATTCTGCAAACTGGGCCTACTTTGACTAAATGAGGACAACTTACAGTTTGTTTGTTCCTAGTCAATGCTATGTAATGTGGCCAAGTACTTAAGGCACTGGATTGAGACTCGGAAGGCCTGGGTTTGATTGATTTCGCCATCTGTAAAATGTGATAATGATTATCTTTTGCACAGCATTTTGAGATCTGCTAATAAAGTGCTATATAAAAGCAAGGTAGTTTGGCATCTAACCTTATTGGCCACTGACAGGTAGACATGAAAATGTAACAGTATTCCCAGGCAAAAACTTTTAAGTTTTAAGTTTGGAGCTAAAGTTAAAAAAAACTCACTTGTGGTTTTCTGTCCCCCGAAAACACAATGTTGTAGAGCAGTGGTCTCCAAACTTTTTTGATTGTGCACACCTATCAGTAAATTTTTTGAGCACACACCCCCAATATATGTATATTTATTTATGTATAAATTATATACATATACTACTGTACTAATATATTCTGTAAATTATAAAACATACACACAAAATAGAAATTAAAAAACCATGAGAGAAGAAATATTTTAATTTTTTTATTTATTAATGGTACAAAAAACCTCAATTTAGTGTGAGCAATGTGATTGAATATGCTTTATTATTTTTGAAAATCTTGGTTTAACACTTTGTGATACAGTGGGCACTCAGGGTAGGGTACAGGGTCTGGGAGCAAGTTAAGGTGTGGGAGGGTGCTCAGGGTGAGGATGCAGGGTCTGGGAGGGAGTTAGGGTGTGGGATGGCACTCAGGGTGGGGGCTCAGGAAGAGGCTCAGGGCTGGGGCAGGCAGGAGGTGCAGAGCACTTACCTGGGGCAGCTCCTGTTTGGTGCAGGGGGTGTGCAGGTGACTCTGCGCAGCGCAGCACCACCCCCATGGCTACGATTCTGGGAGCTTCCCACCTCCGGCAGGCAGGGCCACCTGGAACGCAGGGGCTTTAGGGGCTTCAGGGCCCTGGACTAAGGGGGCCCCGGCGCCCTGGCCTGCAGCTCTAAAGCCCCTTTTGGAATAAGGCCCTGAGAGCACAGGCCGGAGGACTCAGGAGGAGCAGGGGCAGCCACGCAGTCAGCAGCTGGAGAGAAGCAGTGCTTTCCCCTTCAAAGAGTGCTCCTCCACAGGCCAGAGGACTCGGGGCCGCCCCTCCTCTTTCCCCCCTCCAGCGGTGCTCCTCCTGCTGTGCCCCCAATCGATTGTCTTGCGCACCCCACTTTGGAGACCACTGTTGCAGAGCATGTTAATTTAGAATTTAGTCTACAAAATGTAGAACACCCTGCAGATGCACAGGCTTTTGTCATTGAAGCAATCTTAACTGTGTCAAAGTGGCTATTTGAGAACAACCAGAAACTTGGTTTGTCTATATTTCAGCTGGGAGCGAGCCTTCCTGCCCAGTAGACAGACTTGTGCTCTCTCTACTTGAGTTAGCATGGTAAAAATAGTACGTTGGACATTGCGGCATGGGCAGTTAAGCTTGAGTAGCCACCAGAGACCAACTCTGCCTACCCCTCTGGATATGAGCTCAGAAGGCTCGCCCAAACCACTGCCTGTGCCACAATATCTACACCAGGGGTCGGCACCACCATGTTGCACAACGGACACTTGACAAAATTACCGTACTTTGTGATGGACGTTGTGGGGGAGAGAGGGGTATGTCATTCAGTCATTCAATTTTTTGAAAAATTACCATGGAGACTTGTGTCAGTATATAGACACGTTGCTGACCCCAGCACCCATTGCTACTTCTAACGCAGTAGCTTGAGCAAAGTTAATGTGAGCCCACCTTGGCTGGGAGGCATGCTCCCATCTGCAGCATAGACATATCCTTTAGACAACCATCTCCATCCATCACATAATCCATTAGTGACATAAACATGAATAACTCAAAGGTGTTTCAGAGAGCCAGTCTGCAGATTATCATGATAGCAGTCTTGAAATCCTACATGAAGTAGGAAAGGAGCAGAGACTTGCTGGAAGGCATTTAAGTGAATTCTCCAGCTCCACTCCCTTTGTACTCGTAGGGTAGAGAATAGCTCCTTCTTCTCCAGCACATCTAGGAACCCAAACAACTAGATCTCCTCTATTCAACTCTTATCTTTTTTGCTCCAAACCACTTGAGAGATCTGCCTTGTAAGTTCTTCTCTACCCTTCAGTAAATATAAGGTTGTAGAAACGGTCATCCTCCACAAGCATAGCAGCTTACAAGGCTCCCCAGAATCTCGACTGAAAATGGTGGTGGTTAGATCCATTCAGCTACTGCTAAATACCTTCTTATTTTGAGCTGTCAGCTCCACTTCCTGGTATATAGGATTTTCTAAAGTTAAGTCTGAAGCTAGGAAACTGAGCCACTTAGCAGAGGAGGGAAATAGAATTTACTCTTCACTTTAAAAGTAATTATATGGAGCCTTTATTTTGCTGTTCACATATTGGGCTAGTGCAGCAAAGCATGGAGAAGCACTGATATAATGTATAAACACTACCAGAATTTGGAGTCTAACTTCATAACACTTTTTGATGCAAACTTTTATAATACTTATTGCATCCTACATCCATCTCTTGTATGGCTTTTTAAACATTAAATCTCCTTAACTTTAGGAGAGAGCTAACTATATCATTTGGCAGAGTAACTGAACAGAGGTTTTGACTTACCCAAGTAGGAGTGGTGGAACTAGACTTTGTATGCCTCACTTGGAATCGTCTTCTCTAAAGAAACAGTATGGTTTTACTGGGCTTGTCTGGTACTGGGAGCCAGTAATTACTGACCGCTAATACTGCTGCTTCTAGTAATTTAGTTGTATAGCCTCAGATGCGTGATTTTAGGCCCAAATTTTCAAGTGTGCACTAATCTTGTGTGCCCAGCTTGATTTCCTCTCTTCCCCCCCCATCACTCCCTCACACTCTAGAAATGATTGATTTGTTGGTGCTTGTTCCTCCAGAAATAGTGTCTGAGTTGTCTTTTAGACTCAGGGTTCTCAACCTTTTTCTTTCTGAGGCCCCCCCAACATGCTGTAAAAACTCCACGGCCCACCTGTGGCACAGCAACTGGTTTTCTGCATATAAAAGCCAGGGCCAGCGTTAGGGGGTAGTAAGAAAGGCAATCGCCTGGGGCCCCCATGCGACAGGACCCCATGAAGCTAAGTTACTCAGGCTTTGGCTTCAGCCCCAGGTCACGGGGCTCAGGGCCCTGGGCTTCAGCCCAATACAGTGGGGCTTCGGCTTTCTGCCCTAGGCCCCAGCAAGTCTAATGCTGGCCCTGCTTGGAGGACCCCTGAAACCTGTTCACAGCCCCCAAGGGGCCCCTGGACACCTGGTTGAGAACCACTGTTTTAGAGGAGATCCAAAGTTGTTAGTTAGGGCCACACTTTCAAAAGGAGACTATATTTTGCCAAAATGGATATTAATACTTACTTGCAGTGGGAATTTGTATACTATCTTTAAATGGACAGTGCTGTAGATGTACTAAACATAATTAAATGGTATAATGCAAGGTAAGAAACATGATGTAACTTTTCTCCTCTCCCTTCCTATCAGGTAACCTGGTCTGATCTTTCTGTAACATGTGTAACAAAAACACACCAGGAGCTGCAGGAATTCCTACTAAAAGTATGTATTCAAGTGTAAGCAACGTACAAGCAGAGTACTGTACATCACACTCGAATTTCATGGGATAGGGCACTACTAGATGATGATTCTGTCTCTTGAGCTTTAATGAGAGAAGCTTGAGAATATTGCCAGACTTCAGGCTTTCAGGAAAGCACTGATTGAATGAACACCAATGCATGTTAGACAGTCTGTTTAAAGGAACGTACATTGTAACATTGTATGGTCATAGATTCCTTTCCAAAGTATGTGACCATACGCTTCCCAGCTTATGCCTGTCTCTGCTGCTTAGCCAAAGGCATTGGCCAAAGAACAGGGCCTCAGACTGTCACAGTGAGTGAAGGCCCTTACACAGATTCTTTCTTGTATACCTCTATTACTAGCTAAATGATAAACATATACATACATGTTTAAAGTACGATGAAGTGAGCTGTAGCTCACGAAAGCTTATGCTCAAATTCGTTAGTCTCTAAGGTGCCACAAGTACTCCTTTTCATTTTGCGGATACAGACTAACACGGCTGCTACTTTCCAAAGTATGTTGACCATACTTTTGCCCAAGCAGGACTAGAAGATATGGTTCCTTGGTTGGCAGGAGATGGTAGTTTGAGATGGGAGACAAACCTTCGTACCCTTTTGGTTCTAACTGAGCTGTCCTAAAACTGTAAGGCTGGCTTTCTTTATGGTCACAGTGGAGCTAACACTGGACATGACTACATGGGTGCTAACAAACATGTTAGTACTACTCTGGGAAAATAACTTAATTACTGGTGCAAAGCCAAGAATACCAAACTTTTTACAATTTTCTACTTGGTGTTGTAAGACAAATGCAGTCCCCTTCTCTGAGGAGCTCACAAAATATGAGTAAACTAGCGGATATTTGTGCTGTATGTCCATTGTGTCCTGTAAAATGGGTTAAAACAGTGCTATCATCCTAGCTACTGTGGTCTTGCATCCATTCCTCACCTCAGTGGCTATTCTTGGATTGTGCCTACCCTAGAGAATCTTTCTTTACCTCTCCCAATGATTCAGAGTGTAAATGAGAGCTTGGCTCAAATGGCTTCTTGTGTTACTATTACCCTGTTATCATAACTTTATACAAAGAGCATCTTGATGGACCCCAGTGCATATGAATTATCAGTGTTTGGTGGAGCTTCGCTATCCTAAAAAGGGAATAAGATTTAAGTTCATATTGGAAAACCCTTCTTGCTCAGCGTACAATTCCAGACTTTTTGAATGTTATACACTTTTTCATTTGGAAGACTTCTAGATCTGAGAGCTTTGAAGGGTTCTAAGAGACCTTCCTCAGCTTTCTAGTAACCTCTCAAGTGCTAAGAAGCCTAGCCAGACTCCTGTTCATTTCTACTTCCAGGTGCAGAGCTAAGCCTAGAGATTTAGCCATTCAGAATCCAGCAGGTATGGATGTCGTTGGAGTATGCATGACCCTGATCCAGACTGGCTGCACAATGCAATACAAATGATTGGCCAGCATCATAATGGTCAAATACTGTACCTAACAAATAGGGAGGGATCCACACCAGATGACTCTGCAAGGCGGCAGTGGCTCTCTGAGAGTAGTGAGCCACAGGATAGCTGTAATGATATTACACTACCTAATAGGGAGAATCAATATCCTGGCAGACTAATTCAGCCAGAATCAGTGGTACCGGTATGGTCCCTGAAAGTCAGTTGCAGAATGGATATTTTTCAGGTGGGAATACATCTGTCTGATAGTTAGTTTATAACAAGACACAATTGCAATGTCAGAGGTTCTGTTCTAGGGCAGATGAAGATGTTAGTCACTTCAGAGGCTTTTCTGCTAAATTGGGGAACAGATCTCCTTTATTGCCTCCCTCTTCTATCCTTTTGATACCAAGCATGTGGAGTAAAGTCTGGCAAGACAGGGCACTGCTTTTAGTGGTTTCCATTGTTCTATTGGTGCATCTCCCAATAACCGTGTGACTGTGTAGTTTTACGGGTAAGTAACTCTCATATATATCCATACTCAGGTTGCTGCTTTTGTATTTGATACCTCTTTCGATGAAAGTCAGTTAGCTCCTAGAGCAGTTCAGAGAAGGATGAGTGATTACAGACACAGAATTCAGAGGAACAGCCGTGTTAGTCTGTATTCGCAAAAAGAAAAGGAGTACTTGTGGCACCTTAGAGACTAACCAATTTATTTGAGCATGAGCTTTCGTGAGCTGTAGCTCACGAAAGCTCATGCTCAAATAAATTGGTTAGTCTCTAAGGTGCCACAAGTACTCCTTTTCTTTTTACAGACACAGAAGAATCCTTGTATGAAGGATTCCCAGTCTTCCTTACAGTAAAAACACAAATAAGAGGGGGATATGATAAAAGTATATAAAACCTGCAGTAGAACCTCAGAGTTACAAACTGACCAGTCAATCACACACTTCATGTGGAACCGGAAGTATGCAATCAGGCAGCAGAGACTAAAAAAGCAAATACTGTACGGTCCTGTGTTAAACGTAAACTACTAAAAAGGGAAAGATTTTAAAAAGATTTGACAAGGAAACTGTTTCTGTGCTTTTCATTTAAATTAAGACAGTTAAAAGCAGCCTTTTTCTTCTGCATAGTAAAGTTTCAAAGCTGTATTAAGTCAATGTTAAAGTTTGAAAGAACAACGATAACATTTTGTTCAATTATGAACATTTCGGAGTTATGAACAACCGCCATTCCTTAGGTGTTCATAACTCTGAGGTCCTACTGTATGCTATAGAGTAGGTAGATAGGGAGCTTCTGTTCTACCCTCATAGTGCAAGAATAATTGGACATTCAGTGAAACTGATTAAAGGAATTAGACTCGCAGGATGTTGCTGAGGCCAAGAACTTAGCAAAATTCAGAGAGGGATTCAACATTTTGTATGGCTAACACAAACACAGTTTGTTAAATTCTGAAAGGGATAACTGGATAAGCATGCGGTCTGGTAGGTAGTCGTTCTCCAAGTAGTAGGTATTTGATGAGACCTTAAGGAGGACAGTCTGTCCCGTATCTACCTGCTGCAAGGTTTCTTGCATCTAGGTTTGGCTTCTATCAGATAGGACATTGGAATAAATAGACCATGGGTTTAAAGCTCTTTCCTATGTTACCTAAACTATTAGTGTTCAACACTCACTTCCAAAGTTTCTGGAGAAATTCATTTAAGAGGTTCTAGTCTGTTCAGTTACTGAAGTCTAGAAGAAAATGTTCACTCCATCAGTTAAGCAGTTCAAGAGGGAATTTTGCTCATACAACATACAAAGATGAGCACTTTCAAGATTTCTTCTCTTCAAGGTAGCAGAAAAAGAATTTCTGCTTCCAGAGGGAAATGAAGCTGAGCCAAGGCTGCATCTGCAATCTCCATCTCAAACTGCTACATGACTCCCTCACTTTAGTGGCCCAAGAAAGCATAATGGGGAAATTTCATCATTTTGCTCATTTATGCACCTCTACAATGTCGGGTAGGGGGATCTTATTTATTCCACAAAGCTACTCTGTGGAATAGAAATACCCTATGTAGGACAGATTAATTCAGTCCCCTTCATTACAACAAACCCCATAAAGCAAAGGACTATTCAAGATCATTCTAACATTTCCATTTCTTCTTGGAAAGATCCCATTAACTGAATTTCCATGAGAACTTTCAGTCTGTTCAGATCTGTGCATCCCTATATCTCTCATGATGATAGACTTAGGTATGTTTTGAAAATTTTACTAAGTTCTCTTTCATCCAAATTCACTTTTTACACAATGGGTTTTCAAAGCAGGCACTTTAAGAATGCAGGTCTTGACCCTTTAAACTGTCATATATTTAAGATGACATCTCTGGATACACACGCATCAAAATTTTTGTGCTGTAGATCTCATCAAGCCTTCCCTAGTTCATAGATTTCCATTCTGGTCTAAGACATTCCTACTTTCAACACTTTGATTTGAGTTTAAAGTTTGTATTTTCTGTGGTCAAAATCTCCTTTCTCATTACCGCTAATTTAGCACTAAGTCTCTGATGTCTGTGTATCTTAAAAACCAAACACCTATATAACATAAGCTCTTATGAAAGGACCTAGTCCTAGAGCTGAAGACGGGCACTTTATACACACTTGATTTAGGAATATTCTATTTCATGAGTCTTCATGTTTCCTCTGCTTCCACTAGCTGCTGTGGTCTAGTCCATGAGACCAGTGCCCGCTTCATGAAGTGGGGAGTAAAAAACACAACTTCTGACATTTGCCACTTTCTTTTTTTCTATGCCTTCGTTACTCTTTGGGTGGGGTGTTAATTTGCAGGTTTTTATTTGGAAATTCTGATTCTATGTCAAGTTTTCTAAGTTGCTACCTAGAAGTAGCGCATATTGGTACCTCTTATTTAATGCAATAGTTCCTTATGCGGTGCAAGAAATTCTTAATTCCTGGCCAGTGAATAACATACAGTTCCCAGCTAGCGCTCTGACTTCAGTCTCTTCAAATATGCTGAAGGATGCTGCTGATGGACAACTGCTTCTTTGTAAACTATAGAACATCGTGATCATAACTGATTGTCACTAGAGGTTAAAAGGTGCAGTATTGCTATTCAGTTAAATTTTGGAAATTGAGATTGGACTGCTAACATTTCCCAAATAAAAATTCAATAATTTTTTTAGAGAAATTTTCATGATTAGAATCCCATCTCATGTTTTCATACTACAGCACATCATTTGGAAGTTTTAGAGTAAAGAATGTTAACATTTTTGTCTCCAGCTAAATTGGAACATTTAAATGGCCTCGGGCACTTTAGTATTCACAGTTCTCTATCAAATTGTTTTGCTTTTAACCATAGTACGCAGTACTAGAGCAATGAGATTTGTTTTAAAAAGCAAATCCAAGCTCAGTGCTGCTAAGTAAGGAGTATAATTGCATATATAAAGAGTACTGTTGTCAAGACTTTGAATATGATAATGCGCAACTCATATTTGGAACCCTTTCACCAGCTTCCAAAGGAACTATCATCTGAAGCGTTCGACAAGACCATTTTACGAGCACTAAATCAGGGTTTCCAGAAGAAGGAAGAACGGCGGCACCCAGATCTAGAGCCAATAATAAGGTAACCAGCTGAGCAGACAAATTATTTTCCTTGAAAAGAACCACTTAAGTCAAGTGAGCTGTCAGCAGCATGGCATCCTGTGATAAGACTTCCTTAGAGGCTCTGGACTTCTTCAGAAAAGTACAATAAAATGAGTCACGTGTGGAAACATGTATCTTATTCTGTCCCGTTTCTCTTCTTTTCCTTGTCTTTTTTCTTTTTCTCTCCCCTCCTCCCCTTAACTTTGAAGAAAAGAAAATTTGATTTCTCATTTCCAGGTCAAATGAGCATTTCCTTCCCTCAACTAGTGCTTGGTCTTTTTTTTTTCTTTTTCCTCTCCCCATTGATCCCATTTTCTCTGCTTTCTTCCCTCCCTCTTACGTCTTTTGTGAATATGTACTGCAGAATGAAACTAAATACCAAAATGTCTAGTGGCTACCAGACTTAATCCATTGACTTTAGTGGGAATTAATTGTGCTCATGGAGCAGAGTATTTACAGGCAAAATGGACTGGCAGTGGTTAAGTGAAACAGCAACTGTTTATCTTTGAGAGCCAGGTATATTCAACTGAGACACTCTTAGGAAGATACTCTTAATAATTAGCTGCTGTACTCAAGAAAATACTTGTCTTGGGGTAACATTATGTGGTGGCCTTATATCCAGGGATCAGATCTCTATTGTATTCGGAGCTGTACAAACACTATAAGAAGACAGTACCCCAAATGGCTAATAGTTTCATGTAAGATAAGAGGCAATGAGTGACAAACAAGACGGCTTGGAAGAGAATGGATAAGGGTAGTATCATGTGAATATGGAATTCAATAGGCTAGCTATATGTAGAATTTGAGAGTCCCAAATTGGTTTTAATAGAAATTCCAAGACACCCACTCTCTAAAATAGAGTTCAGGTTGGAGAGTACGTATCTTTAGGGCTAATAGGGTGACGGAGGCTGTAATGCATGGTTACGAAAGAATTACAAAGCCAGGAAATTCTGTTAAGGTTACACTTAAAAGAAATCCAAACATGTTATGGTATGGAAATGTGGTTAAGATACCCAAACATTGTTAACTGTTCTGTGAGGCCATGCATTAACCATATGATTATGGCATTGTGGTTCCAGGTTAGATTAAACTGACTTTTTTTTCCCCTCGTGGTGTCACTGCAGGACAGAGTTAAATTTTTGTTGTTTTAAATGTGATACAACTTGAAGTTTTTCAGCAATGGAAAGCATAGTTTTCTGGAAAATGGAAATGGGTAATATTCTTCAGCAAGCAAAAACTGGAACTTGGGCTGGGATTTTCAAAGTACTTGATGATGTTAGCCTAAGCCTTCTCCTATTTGAAGGCTCATGGGCTTTATCGTTGACTCAGTGGGAGCAGATTTAGATGAACACTGAGGGAGTGCTTTTGAAAATCCAGTCCTTTTTCATGTTTACCTCCAAGAATATTCAGACTACTCTAATTTATTTCCATAGACAAATTTAAATCTACATGTAAAAGAATAAATTGACGGACTGGATTTTTGGTAGCACCTTGTGCTCAGTTTCAAAAAATTTTAAGATGCCGGAGCGCACATTCCATGGTCCGATAGCCCCAAGTCTTGCTTATGAATGTTACAGATTATTTCAGATGGTTAAAGAGTTCAAGCTAGTCTGAAGCCAAAAATGTGGAATTTAAAAAAAAATTCAATATGAATGGATGTTTTTAGATTAACATTGAGACTTCTTTATAAGTATTGGTTTTGCTTTTAACTACTCCTTTGTAAGGTCTGTACTCTAACAATACTGTACTAGCTCAAAAGACAAAGATGGACTGTTTTATATTGTCTATGCCAAATTAAGTGTTAATGAAAACTAAACTTTAAATTTCATGGTTAATTTAGGATGGTTTTAAATGACATATGGTTTAACGTTAAAAACTAATGTCTTTAAAATAACTGAAAACTCTGTTTTATTTCAGGCAGCTATTTTCAAATACATCACAGGTATTTCTGCAGAGTCAGAGAGTGTACAACTTCTTCCAGTCAATTTCATCAGAATCTTTGCACACTCACAGTAAGAAATTTCTAAATATTCTTTTGTATAATACGAAGAAGCTTTAAGACTTTCTTCCTGCCACCAAGTTACTTTTATCCATTGTAGAAGTGACTATTCACTGCCCCCTGCTCAAGAATACAAATCTAGAATGAGATTGAAGATGCTGTAGAATATTCTTTGCCTTCTTTGAGTTTCTAGCAGGTTGGCAACACTTAGTGTGTTTAGCAATTTGGGGCTTCCTGATTTTGGGTACCCCATAGAATCTCACCTATTTATGGCCTGGCTTCCCCTCTATCAAGAGGACCACTGTAGGCGTGTTCAAAACTGAATCATACTCTTTGCTTTGAGTCTCATCAGTCAGTGGTTGATCCTGCCTTTTGGGAGGGAAATCTTTTTTCCTCCCATGCAAGTATGCAAACTAGTGCATAATGTGCAGACCTTTCCATATATTTGTAGAGATTGAGTAAAGGACTGCAAGGCACAAGGGAAAAATATTAACTTATTGTGAATTATTAATTTGTACATTAATCATCTTTACTACCCTTTCTGAAGCCTTCTGTAACAAGGCTGATATCATGTTGATCAGCCCTGTAAAGTGAATGACAAACACCTTCATAGACTTCAAACAAAATATTTATGGATTCAACTGGGCTGACTTCAGATCAGCTGCAGTTTCTTATCTCTATTCCTCATGTTTTGCTAGATGCCTCGCTGCTGGATGCTTTAGTGCTTAAAGTAGGATTTGCACCAACTGTGTAAATGTTGGGGCAAATTGATCTTCAAAAGGTGTTGGATCTTGTCCAGTCTCTTTTGGGCTCCCACCCTGACAAATGTGTATCCTGCAGTAGATTTCCCGGGTCGGAAATCTGTTATGCAGCATATGTTGGTCATGCAGCCTTCACTTTGCCCCCTGGTGCAAGTGCATTAGGATACAGGTATATCATCGCGCCTTTTTCCAAAGGACACCCTGCTGCATTCATTGCACAGGGTGGGCCATGTTTGCGTGGTGGTGGTTTGGGGGGGGCTAGACTACTGCCTCAGTTGTTGCGGAAGTTTGAAGTTAAGTTGCCAATGAGGCAGGGTACTGCAGGAAGCAAAAGGTTAGTCTTGTGGTTAAAGCAGTTGAGCGCCACTCTGAAGAAGTGTGTTCGTTCTCTCTCTCCTCTTCCTGTCCCCCTGCCCCCCGTAGTTCCTGTGTTACGCTGGAAAAATTATTTAAACCAAAACTAACTGGTGACTGTTTTTCTGGGTGCCCTATTTCAGACACCCATGCTTTGACTTGCAGAAGTGCTGATTATTTGCAACTGAAGTCAATAGGAGTTGTGCTTTGAACATCTGAAGTGCTATAATAACATTAGTGGACATGTTTGACAATCTTGGCCTGAATCTCTGCCTTAGACCCTCAGTCTACAGTTGAGTAACTGAATATCTTGCATCACAGGGCTGTTTTGAAGATAAACTGTTTGTGAAGCACTCCTATGTAATAGGGATAAACACCATAAAGCCCATGAGGAAATTTTAATAAATTTGCATTCAAGGAAAGTTTTGAATGGTGTGTAGTAAATAAGGCTTAGGGCCAGGCATAGAGGGTAAATATATTGAATTGCTAACCATTCAGTGAGCAGTCGTCCACAATGCCTGGGCACCAGCAGTGAGATGGTCTACTAGCTCTCAGTCCTGGTTCCCAGTGTCACAGCGACCCCCTCCCAGCAGACTGGAGAAGCAACTGCAGCAGAAGGCCTACTCAGCCCCAGCCTGGATTGTGCTTTGGGGGAAAAGCTTGCTCAATATCGACAGTGTTCAGGAAAATTTTGTTGCTACTTCCCATAAGCCTCTACTCCACATGTTCAAACAGTTTCCAAAGACTTATTATTCAGCCAAATCTTCATTGTGTTTTCCTGTCAAGGAAAATCCATGATTCCAGAGCAAACACCCCGTCAGATTTCCTGTTCCAAAGCATGAGAGTACTTTTGTTTCTCAACAAAACAACGGTTAGAATTTCTTTTAACATAGGGAAAAAATGTTTTTGCCAATTCTCCCCCCCCACCCCACCCCACCCCGAAGCAGACAGCAAAAAAGGCAACCTCAAGGCAGATACCTGGTATAGAAAATTTTAGCCTTGGTGGCTGGCTTGGCTATTCTAAGTAACTGCAAATGAGGTCTTGCAGTGGAAAGTATTAGGCAGACAACTATAGTTAATGCCACATTACCTTCACCTATAATTGTGAAAGGATTAAGAAATAACTCAAAACTTGCAAAAATGCATTTAAACCCATTTCAAAGAGATTTTAAAGTAGTTTGTTTAACCCTCTTCAAACAATCTCCAACAGTCAAAACTGCACCATAGTTTTAAAATGGCACACTCGTTCACTCCTCCTCTCAAAATGGCCAGCCCTGGAAGGGTTTGATGTCTTGAGAGTATGTTCTTGGTATAGTTCATATTGATGTCATATTGGAGTTTTAAGGTGTTAGAACCGCAAGGAAACACAACTTCTTAAATTCATTTATAATATGTGCTGAGTGCTTTTATTGCACTGGCAAACCTGTGTAAAGTATGCTTTTTTGGTTTTAATGATATTTGCACATAACTTCACCTGCTATTCAACTAGATAAAATTAAGATGGTATCTTTAAGTTGGTATAAAACCCCCAATTTATCTCTCTCACATGCGTGTGTGCGCACGCACACACACTTTTTCTTTAACTTCTAGTTTTCTGTATCTCTTGCAGAAGCTAACTTTTTGCCCTGAGTTAGTTGCTGTAATATCTTCCTAGAAAACTACATAAAACTTATTCTCTGCAGGTAACTTACAACCCTCTTTGAAGACAGCTAAGGCATCAGAACACTTCAAGGAGGACAGTTCAGAGGCTTCAAGTCAGGAGGAAGGTATTCATATATTCAAAGGTTCTATTAATGAGTAAAATTTTTACCAGGCTGATAGTCACAGAAATGATGTATTTGACTGACTTCTACCTCTTGTAAAGTGCTGAAAACTTTGGATGAAAGTTGCTATATAAATTTTAACTTTTGTTACTGCGCGCTTTCAGTAACCTAATACGGTCATTACATTTGTGACTCGGAAGGCTTTGGAGGTGTGGTTGCTTTTTGAGTTGTTTGGAGAGGCTGGGTTGAGCAGCTAGGAAGAGTTGTGGGGGTTTTTGTTAGTACATGGACACACAGATATTTGACTCTCTCATGTGTCTACCTATTTTTTACGACCAGGTTAATGTTGAGTGTGTTGTTTCAGTTTGTTTAGTTGACACTTATTTATAAAACATCTTAAATATGAAGATCCTCTCTGTGGAAATACTTCATTCCTCTAGTTTTGTCCCAAAGCTGCACTTCTGTAGCATTGTGGCCAGTTACTAACAGTGATTCTAATCCTTCTGATCTTGGTAATGAACTCCAGATATGGAAGCTGGTACTTCTCAGGTACAGTTTTGATGGGATGTACTAGCCCAGTGGATAAGTAGTCTCATTTTGAAAGGAATGCCAAGCCAGTTTTGCATCATTTGAGCAGTACGCGAGTTTGACTTTTCGATAGGCAAAGGAGGGCATGCAACACAAAGGACTGTTAAACCATACTCTTTGTTAGCACACACTGTTACCATTCCTATCCTCTTATGCTGATATGCAAGGTGGAGTGTGATGTACTTTTGGATGCAACTTTTCTGAATCTCTTTTCAAATAAAGAAATGTGAAAAAAGACAGCAGCAGCGTGGGCTATCAGGTAGGAATGCTAAAGAGACAAGAAGACTACATTCCTGTTTAACCTCCAGTTTCATAAGAGCTCACAATAGGTTGCTTGCTCCTTTAGTAGAAATGTTACTATCTTTAATTTTAGCTATTTCACCATAGTACTGCGGTAATACAAAATAGCACTTTTTCAAAGTATCTCTTCCTTTTATCAACCAGTTATATCCAGTAAGCTATTTGGTCAGGTCCCTGTTAAGGAGATACATTATCCAGTGGATCCTCGCATTGTGTTTCTGTTGCAATGCATTGGCAAAATGGGATTCTTAAAGTTCTGTACTGTAAATGCCAGGGTTGGTTGATTTGTATCAAATTTTGTTCCCTTCAAGGCAGAGACAATATCTTCTACCACTGGAAAACTATATGCAATTCAGAAAAGCTTTTTTCTGTTCTCGAAAGAAAATGCCACCCATTGCACTGATTTATCTTAAAACACATAACAGTAAGAAAACTCTGGAATGCATTTGAAAATAGTTCAAATTGTCTTTATATTGTCCTTAAATGAGAACTTTTTCCACTTTAAAATTTCAGATGCATTTGAGTACATGCTTAATGCCATTTGAGTAAACTTTGATAATGCTTTTAAACTTTGTACTTTCCAAATAAGTCCAATTCTCACTCTGCCTTCAGGCTTCTAGTTGGATCTCTATTTTGATCTTGTTCTGAACTGCATCTTTAAGGGAGTTGAGGCAAATGATAGCAACTTTCAAAAGAAAAATCGAAAAACCCAGAAATAATAGCAAAGGAGTCAAAGATGTTACTTAGAAGCCAAAAATCAGCAGCAGTTGGCCTGGGGAAATTTTACTTTTGGCAGTATAATAAATATACTGTACTTCAGAGAGGTAAAAAGACAAGGTCACTGCTCCAAGGACTTACGGTTAAAAATAATGAACATTTTTCCACATCTACATGCTATTATTTTTAAGGTTGGCTTAAATTGTAACTAATCTCAGATTCTAAATGCATTATATCAATGCAGGAACTTACTCATTCAGCAGTTCATCACCTACCAGTACCTTATTAACCTTCTGGGGCAATATCCAGGAGTTGGAGAAAGGAAACAGATTTCCATTTTTCATTTTGATTTGACTGTGGTGGGTTTTTTTGTTTGTTTTTTTTCCCCTATTCCATTAAGCTAAATCTGGCAACATCTGCTGACCCAACCAGGGCACCTATGGTTAGTCTGTTGGTGAGAAAATAATCCCAGTTGCTTATGAAGTGTTCACTTCTCTGTGTGCTTTTTGCTATTTTTGTAACTTTTCTGGGAAACAGGATGAAGGTCCCCAGTCCAGCCATCTGAACCATGTCAAATGACCCCTGCTTCCATGCATTGTTTGTTGACTTGAGTGGCCTTCTGTGCAAGTGTACGGGGTCCTCTCATGTGGATCAGATTGTAAAACTGGGATCTGTATTTATAGTAGCATTTGTCTTTCCTGTCACTACCAAAACATTCAGTGAAATATAGTCGAGAACCTTTACTGGTTGGGTTATTTTCCTGGATTGACTTGTAATAGAAACAATTGTTACTATTGGAATTGCTGATTTGTGTTTTTTTCCCCCCCCAGATGTAATGCAGCACACATCAGTCCACAAAAAACATAATGGGAAAAGTCCTGTTGCCAAGTAGGTATTAAGGTTTGCAAAACTAGCATGTCTACTTTAAAGTCAAACTTAAATAAATTCATATTTATTAGTTGCTTGAAACTTTAGGGACATGTAAGTTTCCTTTTCGATCAAGGCTTTTTCAAACTGTCTTAAGGTATATTAAGTTGTCCTAATATTAAAACTTTAAGAAGAAAGTAGTTCAGTTGGAAGACATCCCTGGATAATTCTTCCTAAAACATGTTTTTAAAAAATGTAGTTGCCTAACATGTACATCAGGTAACTCATACATTTCTTTTCCAAAGGTAATCCATGTTCCTTGGTATTAAGCCTTGGGAATGAGATTTGAAAGATAACTAGCTGGTTCCAAAGAATTTTGGGATGGTCTTACAAAAAATGGCATTGTTATTCAGGGAGCATACAGAACATCATAACCACAAACTAGCTTTCTTTTTCCCCAAGATTAGGCCCTTGCCCGGTAGGGGCCAAGTCTGTTACCAGTAAAGGTTCACAACTTTTCTGGCATAAATCAGACAATCACATATTGAATACTTACATAGTTGGCGTACAAGACTCCATACACACACCTCCCCCCAGCCCCGGGTAATTCAGTAATTCATCATATTGTTGAATCATCCCTCTTGTGTGGCTTTTCAGATTTTTCCTATGGGGGAAGTATAGTTACTATATTCCTACAATAGCCCATCAACTAAAGCGTTGAAGTGTTAACTTTTGTTTATGGCCATTGTAAATGTAAACACCTTTTTACTGCCAGCGCAGTTTAAAAAAATCTTAGATATGCTTTCCATGTATATTTTAGTCCTTGAATTATTAATGAGGAATACTAACAATAAGCCTATTCAGAAATTTTGTGGAAGGTATTTACTCAAAGAATGGCCATACTGGGTCAGACCAATGGTCCATCTAGCCTAGTATTGTTGTCTGATAGTGGCCAATGCCAGATGCTTCAGAGGGAATGAAAAGGACAGGACAATTGAGTGATCCATTCCCTGTTGTCGAGTCCAAGCTTCAAGCAGTTGGAGGTTTAGGGATACCTGGATCATGGGATTGCATCATTGACCATCTTGGCTAATAGTCATTGATGGAGCTATCCTCCATGAACTCATCTGATTTTTTTTGGACAGTTATATTTTTGACCTTCACAACATTCCCTGTTAATGAGTTCCACAGCTTGACTGTGTTGTGTAAAGTAGTACTTCCATATGTTTTAAACTTGCTGTTTCTAAATTTCATTGTGACTCCTACTTCTTGTGTTTATGTAAAGGGGTAAATAGTGCATAAGGAAGTGTTTTTTCCACACTATTCATGATTTTATAGACCCCTATCATATCCCTCCTTAGTTGTCTCTTTTTTCCAAGCTTTTCTCTTTTCCAACAGTCCTTTTTAATCTCTCCTTATATGGAGGATGTTCCATACCCCTAATCATTTTTGTTGCCATTCTCTGTATTTTTCCAATTATAATATATTTTTTTATATGTGACTCTGATTCCTATATATATTGTGTTGTGTACTATTAATTATCTGCATTACACCAAGTTTCCAATATCCTTGTTTAATGCCTGGCACTCTGGTTCAGCCATCTTAGTATCAAGACTTACAGCATTTATATATAATGATCTTTTTACAGCAGCTTTGCTTTCCCAGAAAATCTGTATGCAAGGTGCTTTATAGCCTGCCATTTTGTTCTTCGTCATTTCTATATATACCTTTTATAGCATCTTGACCAAAAAAAATCTAGCAAAACCAGAAACTGCAAAATATCTAGCGTAAGTATCAATATGTATCTTAAATTCTGTGGCTCCTGGCACAGAGTAAGTAGAGAAGCTAATTTTCCATTTTGCATACATACATACTGTGACAGGGTTGGGCCAGATGGCTACAGGAGAGTGATAGAAGGCAGCTGTATTAGCCCCAGGTTAAGTAGTCCCTTTTCCCTAGGTAAGGTAATGGAAGGTTCCAGAACAATCGGGAACTTTCTGGAAACAATTAAGGCAGACAGGCTGATTAGAACACCTGCAGCCAATCAAGAAGCTGCTAGAATCAATTAAGGCAGGCTAATCAGGGCACCTGGGTTTTAAAAAGGAGCTCACTTCAGTTTGTGGTGTGTGCGAGGAGCTGAGAGTGAGAAGGCATACTACTGGAAGACTGAGAAGTACAAGCATTATCAGACATCAGGAGGAAGGTCCTGTGATGAGAATAAAGAAGGTTTTGGGAGGAGGCCATGGGGAAGTATCCCAGTTGTAGCAGTCACACAGCTGTTACAGGAGCCACTGTAGACAGCTGCAATCCACAGGGCCCTGGGCTGGAACCCTGAGTAGAGGATGGGCCCGGGTTCCCCCATCCCTCCATGATACTGGAGGAGTCGAACTGGACTGTGGGTTCCACCAGAGGGGAAGGTCTCTGGCCTGTTCCCCGATCCACTAGGTGGATCAGCAGAGACTGCGGGGATTTTTCTTCTTCCTTTCCCCGTGCTGGCCAGTGATGAGGCTAACTGAGTGAACGGTAGATTTGAGCCATGAAAGTGGCTAAACTGAGGGCTGCTGTGAACCTATGAGGCGAGAAAATCCACCAATAAGTGCAGGACCCACCAAGGCAGAGGAGGAACTTTGTCACAATGCATATATCTCTCATCATGCTCCATCTAAATTTCCTTCTTTCTTACTCTGGAAACTATAACTTGTTCCATGCCACACCTTTGTCTGTAGACCTAATCGATTAGGGCTAAACTAAACCTATTGGATATGTAAGATGAAGGTTCTGTTAACTTAAAAAAAAAAAAAAAAAGTATTTTGTATTGCAGTATTTTCATGAAGCTGGCAAGAACAATTAATTATAAAATGTATTTAAAAGCAAAAAGTCATATAGAAAAAAATTGGTTATAAATGTATAAGACACTTTATTGTTTTTTTTTTTGTTCTTAGTCAAGAGTGGGGCACATCTGTGGATGACAGATGAAGGGTGGATTATAGGTCCATATGGCCTGGTGACCCCCATCAGAAATCTTGTTACGAGAGTCCATGCTGATCAATGTGTCTGTACTTAGTTATAAATCAATCGGGCTGACTATTGCCACATGTGGTTTGAGTGGAAGGCATTGAGGTCCAAAGTAAATGCAGAACACTGGTTTAGATTTCTCAGCACTCTTCAGAAGTAGTTAGTGTGGGGACAGAGAATATGCAACCAAAGGGATAGTTTTAAATTCTGCTACATGGTTGTAGAAATGAGCACAAATGTGGTTTGTAGATAGTCCTACACAGCTTTTTCTAATTTTCTTGTATATATTTTTGAAGTATGTAGTCACTTTTTCAACGTTTTTGAAGTTTAGAGGAGAAGGAAAACAAGTTTAAAAAAAATCTAGATCTAGAAAACTGCTGTTTAACCACTTTCCCTTTTTAAGTGTGAAAAAAGGAAATGAATCGTGAAACATTTCTATGAGCTATTAGGATTTGTGAGTTTGTAAATATCCTAAATTTTGTGTAACGTAAGGGCTTATCTACATATAATAGATAATATAACAATTTAGGGTTCTTTAGAAATCACTCTCTCTCTAACAGAACACATTTATACTCCTGAGGGC
This sequence comes from Caretta caretta, assembly GCF_965140235.1. Taxonomy (NCBI): domain Eukaryota; kingdom Metazoa; phylum Chordata; order Testudines; family Cheloniidae; genus Caretta; species Caretta caretta. Next base: position 123,035,573 of record NC_134207.1, on the reverse strand, counting down.
ATTCTGTGCACAATATTTTAAAATTCTGCAAATTTTATTTGTCAAATGTGAAGGCTCCAGCATGGCATCTGGGATCACAGGCCACTGGCTGCACAGAGGTGGGAGCTCACTGTTCAGCTCTTTCCACCTCCCCCACCCCCCGTTCCCTCGCCTGGGACTTGGACTCAGCAGTGAGGCTGCACCCAACCCTGACACAGCATAAGGATTGGGCCTGCCCCAGAGACACCCAAGGGCCCTGTCCATTCATGTGGGCAGGCAGGCTCAGCAAGGCAGGATCCAAGTGTGGAGGGGCTCCCAGTGTGGGTTGAAAGCGTTCTGTGTGCGGGCAGCTCAGTGGGGGATCCAGGTGTGTGTGGGGGGGATCTGGATGCACAGGGGCTTGTTGCAGGGTTCTGGGTGCAACAGTAATGGGACTGTGCAGGACGGGTCCAAGTGAAGGTGTTTGGGGCTCAGTAGGGGGGGTCTGGGTGTAGGGGGGATAGAACTCTGTGGGGTGGGGCTCACTGGGAGATCCAGATGCTGGGAAAGTGGGTCTCAGCTGGTTGGGGATCTAGGTGCAGATGGGTCATTGGGGTGGTCCAGGTTCAGGGGGAGTGGGGTTCATGATGTGGGTTCTGAGTCTGGGGGAGGGGAGGCTTGACAGGAAAGTGAGAGTATGCGGGTAGGGGGTCTGGATGCATGGGGATTGGGCCAATGGGGAAGCAGCTGCTTGTACAGGGGTCCCTCCCCCTGCAGCTGAGGAGTGATGGGTGCAGGAAGCGGGATGGGGGTTGGGGGAGTTGGCAGAGCTTCTTGCAGCCAGGGGAGAAATCTGGGGGTGGGTCTTACCCAGCCCCAGATTCTGTGCAGGGGAAGAGGAAGTCCTGTTCTCCCCAGCCCAGCCAGGACTAGCAGGTGAGCCAGGCGCAGGGTAGGAGCCGCCAGCCAGGTCTTCCCCAGTCCTGCCTCCTGCCCCACAGTGATTTACCTCTCTGCTGGCTGTCCTGACACCCAGAATATACTGCTGGGGAAGGTTGCATGACTGCTTTTGTGACTTCCCTTTGCTTCACTGTTGGTCATTTTTCTGCAGGGATGCAAAGAAATCTTCAGGGAACATAAATGCTGCACATGCGCAGTGGTGCAGAATTCCCCCAGTAGTAACACTACCACACATGTACACACTCCATAAGTATTCCTAGTATATAATTGCCTGTTAAGTAAAGTAAATTTTAATGTTGATCTAGCTTACAGCCATTTTTGTGTGTTTAAAAATAAATACACACAAAACATGTTCCAACTAGAGATCTATTGAGAAAGAGATTTTAATTATTTTGAAAACACCTATCTTCCCAATATGCTACAAAATTGGGCATGCTGTTATGGAAATCTCAGAAGTTTTTTATACTTGTGTTTTTCACCAGCACTAGCAGTACAAAATGTTCTTCACTGGATGGCCTTAACATAAAACACTCTGAACAGAATGGGGTAGTGGATTGGAGAAGAAAAAACTGCACTGTTCAACAGCATCCAGAGCACTGTACAAACTTACTTGATCAGGTGAGTGGCTTTCATTTATTTCATAATGGTAGGTGAGGATATTACCCAGAGCTCACCATTAAATTTCACTTCAAGGCTAGTTATGCACATTACAGTATTAATTCTTGAAACTGTTTAAGTTGAACTTGTTAGTGACTACATGACTTACAGCAACCCTCCTCTAACTTTTTGTATAATTCTTACTACTTCCTTACTAACAGCCATGTATTAAATTTCCATAATTAAAATGTCCTAATGAGAGAGATCTGAGCGGAAAAGTCAATATTCAGTTCCACTCAGTTTCCTACAGAGAACAGCTTATTTTAACGGGTTCTCACTGAAGACGATTCAAAACTTGAGGATCATTTTTTGCCTAGTTGCAAACAGCAGCCTAGAGCAACTATTTAAAATGGCTCAACTGAGGGCACTTAACACTTCGTTTGTATCCATTGTATCACACCTGCGTTGTATATGCAACTAAAATGCTATTATCTTTTGCTGAAAAACAATTGTAGTGACATTTATTTGTGGCTATTCAGTTTCCATCGCCTTGATATTAGTGCAATTCTATAATAGTTACTCTTGTTTGAAATAATTACTGGAGAAGTGGAAGAACTAAATTGGTAGATAGTTACACGTACTTAAACTTTTCATGAGTCATCTGCATTGTTTCTGAAAAATTTTTGTATGTAGTAACTAATACTTACTATGGTATATCTCAATAAATGGAATTACATTTATTTTTCATCATTCATACGAAGTTGGGTATTGACAAATATAGCAATATTGCAAGCCAAAAGAACAGCTTTGTGGGTCTTTCAAAATACACAGTGAACTAATGTTTCCTTCAAAGTAACATTCTATAAATCTTACAATCCACTAACTTTTTCAACTTCTTGACTTAATAGGATATAAGCATGAGAGAGTAAACATTAAATACTATACTAGAGCAGGTTTAACCTGGTTTAAACCTGGTTTAACCTGCTCTAGTATAGTATTAAATATATATATTTATTTACTGTCTCATGCTTATCCCATTAAGTCATTGGCTAGTACCATTCAGCCAAGGCAGACCACATGAATGTCATTCCTGGCAATTCTAAATTAAGAAAACATTATACAATGCTTTTGGATTTCTAGAAAGATGCTTGTTACCATAATACTGTAGCACCTAGGAGCCTTTGCCATCAACTGTAAATGGGGAAAGACTATTGAGATTTCTACCTCTGAAGAATTTTTATTTAAACTTTATGTGAACTTCATACTTTTGTCCAATACGAGATGTAAATGTAAATTTTGCTTGGTTCTTGTTGAGTTTTATTTTCTGACTACCATCATGGTATTTGTTCTGTAGCATGCTGGAGAGAAATGGGGCTTATCTGCAATAAACAAGAAGAAAGGAAAGCCACAACTGGAAAAGTAGGTTTTAATTTCACAACTAGTAACTAAGGACTTAAATATAATGCATGTACTCAGTGAAAATGTGGTTAATCCATGGTTAATCTAAGTGTTTGGTTTCCATTAACATTGAGATTTGAGGATTTGTACCTTATTTCCAGCAATTTCTTAAAATTTGATTCCCTCTTTTGACTGACTGTTTTGAGCTTCATTCTGTCTTGAAGATCTAGGTTTTAAAATGGATTCTGTCAAATGTAGGTATGCAGATTTTTTTTTAATGATTGCCTTTTTGTAAGTAAATACAAGGATACATTGGATGTTGTTCCTTTTTCATCCATTTGCTTCAGCCTGGAATTGCATGATGATGATAGGCAGGCATGTTGTGAGTCTCATAAACATACAAATCCATAACTCCTTCTTGTAATTTAAGAAGAATATAATTAATAATAGATCTGTATAAAGAGAAGCTAATTCTTCCATATGAAGAGAAGCTAACATTTACAAACACTTTTTTGAGATCTGTCACAAAATTGCAACTTAGCCAAATGTGTAAGGGATGGAGGAAGGACAAAGAATTAGGCTATGTCTACACTACGATCTTAAATCAATCTGTTAAGTCGACTTACAGACACTACATTAATTATTGTGGTGGCTGATGTCCACGCTAACCTCCTATCAGTGGTGTCTCCTTACCAGGAGCACTTCCATCAACTGAAGAGGGGTAGTGTGGGGGACTGAGAGCCAGGGCTCTCAGCTCTGCACAGCTTCCCACCAGGAGCGTAGCTGCCTCCTAGGGCTTCTTTGCTGTGAGCCGGAGGCAGCTGCCAGGGGCTTCTTGCCTCCTGTAGGGAGACAGACACCCAGAGTGCAGTTGGCTGTTGTGCTCATGGCAGGGAGCCAGGACCTCAGTGGACAGCAGGGCTTCCAGCAGGGTACTCAGGCAGCAGCCCAAACCAGGAGCCTGAGGGGCAGCCCAGCTTGGAGTGGAGACCCAGCAGCATCCCCTGGAGCTATGAAATTGACAAGAATGACAGCCAACAGCCAGTGTAAGGAACGCAGTGTCTACAGACACTGCGTTGCCCTAACTGCACTGACATAAGCTTTGCCCTCTCGTCAAGGTGGCATTATTATGTCCGCATAGCAAGGGAGTTACATCAGCGGAAGGAGCATTTCAGTGTGTACATCTCCACTGTTTTGTTGTCGAAAGTGGACTTCATCTATATCCTGAACGGATATGGAATTTCCTTTTTCTTAACAGTGTGAAAGTTAGAGGCTGTAAAATTATCCAGGACACTTCATTAAAATGTTCCTCAATCTGACATTGCTTAGCGTACAGTAATTTGGTGAGGATGGATGTCTTTAAATTAACCATTACTTCAGCTGTTTCTGTAAGCTGGTAGCCCGTCAATGTGAAAAATTTAAGCCAGTTGCACTATTTTGTATTATGTTATATATACATATAAGTTGAAATCATATGCCATTTTGCTGTCTACCACGTGAATGCTTGTAAGACCATCTGGTATGTGCCTCTGCTATATTTCTGTTACTTACCTGAAGAAACTTTAATGCTAACTCCAACTTCCCATCTGTTTTCTCGTTTGTCTTTACTAAATATACTGAATAACACGGGTTGCAATTTTGACCAATGATATATCCCAATATTGACTTCTGTAGGGTACTGTGTTCACTGATAAGCACAGTTGAGGTCATAAGTAAATATTCTAGTGCAAATAAAAGCAATATTATATACCTTTTGTAGTATACTTGGTTATCTTTGCTAAAACTACCTTTGAAAAATATTCTTTCATTTTACCTACATAGGGATAAAATAAAGAAAACTGACAGCAGATTGAGCAATAGGATTAATGGAGTTAGAGTTGCAGCAACACAGCACATCCGTGCAGGGGCAGCAAAAGGTAAGACATTCTCTTCGGGGAAAAAAGACTTCTATTTAACTATAGTAAAATAGTACTCATTATACTAAGGAAATCTGTTAAAGCTGCCATATCTTTAATCTAGTCCTATTTTTTGCACAATTACTACATGCGTGTTTAAGAGTACCCAGTGTTGAGATCCTCTGCTAGTGATTGTAATTGTTAGGAATTTATTTAATTTTAATATTAAAGGGCAATTGCAATATGTGTGTATTTTTTTAACTGTTATCTAAAACACAGTAACTGTTTCCCTCTCCTTTTGTGCCCCTCCGTATTGAACACTTCCCCCCATCTCCTTATTTGTTTTGGACAAAAACCAAACTTAAGCCTGTTTACTTTTGTCTCCCATGTCAGTACAACTATTGATACCATATTTGTTAGCTTGGCTTCCCTGCCTCCTTCTATTAGCATCAAGGGAAAAGAATTGTAGGGTAGGCATAAATGGCTGCTTCAAACACAAGCAGTAGAGTGAAATGAGAAACTTTCTGAATCCACACAAAACAGTAATTTATTATGGTTTATTTGTGTATACATTGAGAGGAAGGAGTCATTAGTGCTGCTGTCCCAACAACCTTTGTCTGGCTAGTATAATGATCAGTAACACTGAGGGTAGTGCAGTTTGAGAAAGTGAAGAGTAAAAGTGGAGAACTAGTGAAACTTTTACTAGTGTTAACCTGCTCATTGTGTAGCAGCAAAGAGAAATGCAGTAGAAAATATCCTCATCAAATCATACATTTGCTTTAAGGAAGATTGGTTTGTCTTAATAATTTAAATGTCTTGTTTCCTAGTGTATTGTCAATATTTGAATATTTTAAAATGTATTTTAACAAAACTGAGGAACTGCAGAAATACCAACTTTTCACCTCAAATGGGAAACTTAAATGTGAAGTTTTGTATGAAATGCTTCCACTCTATACTTCAATATAATTGAACCAACCAGTAGAGGAGCTGAAACCAAAAGTTGAGCACTTCAAGAATTAAAGTACCTAGTAAATGGAACATTATCAGAGGGAAGAGGGTATTTTCTCCAATATCAGTAGTAGCTGAAATAGCAGATTAAGTGAAGTACTGCTGAGGGAATTCTGCACCAACAAATTTTTTCACACAATATTTTAAAATTGTGCAAATTGTATTTGTCAATAAACAAATGCGGAGGCTCCAGCATGGCAGTGGGGAGCACAGGCCACTGGCTGCATGGAAGTGGGAGATCATCCTGCATGTGTGCGCACATCTCCCGACCCCCGGGGACAGGGACTCGACTGCACCCAACCCTGTTGCACACAAGGGCTAGACCTGCCACACCCCAGAAACACCCTGGAGCCCTGCCCCGCTGTGCCAGATGCACCAGGTGTGAGCAGGCAGGCTGAGCCCAGCAGAATCCAAATGTAGTGGGGCTTAGTGCGGGAAATGTGGGGTGAGAGGTTTCTATGTGGGGCAGTCTGGCTGCGGGCAGCTCAGTGGGGGAATCTGGATACACGGGTTCGTTCTGGGGTTCCGGATGCAGGGACAGTGGGACTCTGCAGGAGTGTGGGGGGGATAGGGCTCAGTGGGGAGGTCTGGATAGAGGGGGTTCAGCAGGGGGGACCCAGTTCAGGAGGAGTGGAGGTCCAGGTGCAGCTGGTTGGGAGTGGGGGTGCTCATCGGGGTGGTCCAGATGCAGGGTAGGTGGGGCTTGTCGGAGTGAGGGTTTGGTGGGCCTGCTTAATGGGGAAGCCCCAGATGCTGATGGTGCTGAGGGGACACCGCATGCAGAGCTCCTGCTCCCCCCTCAGGTTCCCCTGTCCCCTTTTCTTCCCATGCCTCTCCTGCCCCTATTCTACCCCCCCTTCCTTCCCTCATGCCTCTTCTTCTCCCCCTACCCCTCCACAAACTATACCCATGGGCATTCCCAGGCCTGTTAAAAAAGTAACTGGCTCCAATGTGGCTTCCCTTTGCTTCCCCATCGCTTTCTGCAGGGAAGCAAAGAAATCGGTGAGGGGACACGTTTTCAGCGTGCACAGAATTCACCCAGCAGTAAGTGAAGTCAAGGAGGAAAAAATGGGAAAGGGGGGTATCCCCAGCAGTAGGAGGAAGTTCGCTTACATTCTGGGTCACATTCAGCTGTTTGACTCTGCTTTTTCCAACCTCAGAAATGACCTTTGAAAGTGTGTACAATGGTACAATATGATCTTATGACAGTTGCAATAGTCAGCTCTTCTTTGGGTGCTGGTCCCTATGTGTATTCCACACATGGGTATGCATGCACATCATGCACCCGGGTCTGGAGATTCGTAACAAGCAGTGTCTATTGGCCCACATATGCGCAGTTGCCTTCCTTGTGCTCTAGTCTTAGGGCATAAGAGGCAGTGCTGGCCAATGCCTCTGCAGTTTCTTCTTACCAGTGCGTGGCCAGAATCAGAATCCAGTGTCCACAGATTTCTCCAACTTCTTTTTTATATAGTCTCAATAGTTTTTATATGAGTTAATATAGCTTGTTCTTCAAATGATGGTTCCTATGTGAATTCCACATATGGGATATGCATGTGCCCCCTGCACCTGGATGTAGAGTCTGTCTGGCTTGCACATGTGCCACAGCTCTCCTCATGCTCCAAACCAAGAGCATAAAAGGTGGTGCAGGCTGACACCTTTCCAGTCTAGAATTATGCACACACAGGGTTCAGAAACTGTTTCCTGTCCTCATTCATTTCAGTGAGTGACGAACATCAATGCTGCCTCTATTGCCTGGGTGAGGACGCACTTGCGAGAAATATGTGCATCTGCTACTCTTTCACCCCAGAACTCGTGAAGGTCAGGAACTGAGACTCAGAAAATCTCATGGAGAAGGCAATGAGTCTCCAATCAAAGCTGTGCCGGGGTGACCTCCCCTCATTCCCCCATCAGTCTCATAAAGCAGGCAGAGCCCCTCCTAGCACAAACTTGGGAATCAGAGGCTAAGATTGTGAAGCCTAAGGAGAAGGTATCACAGGAGTGCTGGGAGCACTCTCATAAACATAAGGACAAACCATCTTAATTTAAAACTGCACCGAAGAAAGAGGCTCTCTCCCTGACTCAGCCAAAGTTGGGAGTACAAAGTTGGTACAAAGGAGGTTTGGGATAAATACCTCCTGGTGGTCCCATCCACTTCTACAGCCAATGCACTACCAGTATGACATAGCCCCAGAGGAAGCCAACTGCCATGATGACCAGGGAAGCTCCAGTACTGACGGCCATGCCAGTGGATTCTCATTGTACCCCAGGGTGATCTGAGACCTCCATTTCCTGAGCGGACATCTTTGCTCAATCCAATCCCTCCTATTGGGACAGACTCTAATCTTACAACAGATGAAGGGACTGTCCTATTATATAGAGTTGTTCTCCTATCCCACCTGCCAACCTTAAGATGCAACCGTCAGTACTGCTGGAGATGAGTGATATGGCTTTTTCTTTGGATGAGTCTTAGGCCCCACAGAAGTCTGTGTGACATCAGGCAGTGACATGACAAAGGAGCCCCAGATAAGATTGGACAGGAAAAAGGTGGTATGGGCTCATGCCATGAGGTCCTCCTCTGTCAGTTGATCCATCATACTGGCAATAATTGGGACCATGAGAGCCCTACTCTAAACAGCCAGGATTGGTGCAGGAATCCTATTTTGCCATTGCCTGGACATCCACAACTGGCACTGTTGAAATATACAGAACGGGAAGGTGAGCGAGATCCAACTGTTTTGCGAGCAATCTCATAATCTCATTTTTTGCCTACAAGTGGGACTCTGTCATGACAGACAGTTGGCTGCTAAAAATTATCCACCATGGTTACACCATCAAATTTCTCTTCCCTCCTCACACACTCCCCTTCAGGAACCACTCTCACAAGGAGATTCTTTGCCAGGATGCAGATTTTTTTTCTTCATTAAGGGGCAATAGAACAAGTACCACCTCAGTATCAAGGGAGAGGGTTACTATTTCCCATGCTACTTAGTCTCCAAAAGAGATGCAGGGTGGAGATCCTTTTGGGACCTGGGACCCTCTGACAACTGAACATCTTATTCAAATTCAGGTTGGTAACACTAGCATCAATAATCCCCCCCCACAAGATGTGAATGTGGTTCGTCCTTCTCAATATGAAGGACACCTATTTTAATGTAGATATTAATCTGTCCTACAGAATTGCTTCAGTTCCTGGTTAGTCAGGAAACATTACTAGTTTGGAGTCCTTCCCTTTTGCATTAGCAATAGTGCTCAGAGTATTCACTGATGGGTGGCAGCCCATCTGAGATGTCAGTTTGTTTTCCCATATTTTGATGATTAGCTCCAAGTAGTAGGTCACTCCAGCCACAGAGTCAGGTGAGTGACTTTGTTCCTGCTTCATCTTCTGGCGAAGTGCAGTGTTTTCATGAACAAAGAAAAGTTCACTTTGACAGCACAGAGATATACTTTATCAGAGCGACACTGGACTCCAGTTTCAGCAAGAGCTTTCCTCCCACTCTTTTCTGCACCCCTCACCCCCCCCCAAACATTTTAGTCAATGGGCAATGTATGCTTTCTCTGCTAGGCCACATGTACTTGTAACACCATTTGTCAGACTTCATTTATGCTGCTTGCCAGATGAGGACCACATAAACACCAGAGTGACTATTCTCTCCAGGGTCATCATAATTTTAACCTGGTAGTCAAACCCAGATCAAGTGTGTGGGCCTTTCTCCTGCTCATGCATTCAGTCTGTATCCAAGCAATGTTGGACAACATCACCATGGTCGCGTAGGTAAAACAAGCAGGGTGGCACAAGATCCCTTTCCCTCTGCCTAGTAGCAGTCAGGCTTTGGAATTGGTGCACAAGAAACCACATCGCTATCCAAGTGTTCAGAATTAATTAGCAGACAACCCAAGCAGGCACTTCTCTGCAGACCATGAGTTCTGTCCTGAGCAAGACATTCAGTTAGTGGGAACATCTCAATGGGCTCTCCATGTCACAGACTAAGTAACTTCCCCAGTACAGCTCCAGAGCATCTATGGGCAGTGACTCCGAAGGTGATGCTCCCCTGCTGTCGTGGACGGACCGACTCAGATGGCATCTTTCCACCTATTCCCCTGCTATCACGGGTCTTGGGGAAACATCTTCACAACAGGGCCGGAGTCATTCTCACAGCACCCAACTGGCTCCAACCATTTTTGTTCCTGGAACTTCTGAGGTTGTCAGCCCTTTGTCATCTTCCTGAATTAGAAGATTCAGAAAGGGATGAATCCTGATAGGACGATCACACATCTCATTGGTCCACACTGCCTTTTTATGCATTCAGTCTGGAGCATGAGGAAGGCAAGCGTGTCTGTACACACCAATGGACATTGCTTGTTGAGAATCTCTGCACTCAGGTGCATGGTGTGCATCCATACTTGTGTGGAATACAGATAGGAACCTCCCTATTTGATCACTTCAGAGGTTCCTTTACACTCATAAACAGTATAGCTAATGAGCCTTTTGTCGTGAGTATCGTTTTTTTTTCCTCCTCCCGGAGGTGACTTCTTAAAAAACGGTAGTTTAAAGAACTTCTGTCACATTACATTATCTTTTGGAAGGTACATTTTGTAGAAATTAAACAGTTCATGCTGGTAAACTATGTGCTGATTTGTTAACTGAAGACTCTACTATTGTATTCTCAGTGTTATAGCATCAGTTGTGCTCATCTTGTTTAAAGATGAGTAACCAAACTTCTGGAAGAAAGTTTGGAAACCGCTGATGGGCACTTGGATTGTTGAACAGCCTCAACTGCTGATGGAGTTAATGAAGGCACTGCAGGAATGCTTTGCTTTTTTAGTAGGGCTGTCAAGCGATTAATCGCATGATTAAACAATAATACAATACCATTTATTTAAATATTTTTGGATGTTTTCTATATTTTCAAATATATTGATTTCAATTACAATGCAGAATACAAAGTGTACAGTGCTCACTTTATTTTTATTAAATTTGCGTTTTTAAAAAAACAAAAGAAATAGTATTTTTCAATTCACCTAATAGAAGTACTGTAGTGCAATCTCTTTATCATAAAAGTTGAACTTACAAAAGCAGAACTATGTACAAAACAATGTAAAACTGTAGAGCCTGCAAGTCAACTCAGTCCTCCTTCAGCCAGTCACTCAGACAAAAACAAGTTTGTTTACATGTGCAGGAGATAACGCTGTCCTCTTCTTCTTTACAGTGTCACCTGAAAGTGAGAACAGGCGTTCGCATAGCACTGTTGTAGCCAGTGTCACAAGATATTTACGTGCCAGATGCAGTAAAGATTCATATGTTCCTTCATGCTTCAGCAACCATTCTAGGGGACATGCATCCATGCTGATGATGGGTTCTGCTTAATAACAATTCAAAGCAGTGCAGACTGATGTATGTTCATTTTCATCGTCTGAGTCAGATGCCACCTGCAGAATTTTGATTTTCTTTTTTGGTGGTTCAGGTTCTGTAGTTTCTGCATCTGAGTGCTGCTCTTTTAAGACTTCTGAAAGCATGCTCCACACCTCATCCCGCTCAGAGTTTGGAAGGCACTTCTGATACTTAAACCTTAGGTAGAGTGCTGTAGCTATCTTTAGAAAACTCACATTGGTACCTTCTTTGCATTTTGTCAATCTGCAGTGAAAGTGTTCTTAAAATGAACATATGCTGGGTCACTGCTATAACATGAAATATATGGCAGAATGCAGGTAAAACAGAGCAGGAGACATACGGTTCTCCTCCAAGGTGTTCAGTCACTAATTTAACACTATATTTTTTTTAATGAGCATCGGGGTGGATCTGGAACTCGGGAAGACTCGATTTAATCATGGATTTCTACATAAGTGCGTTCTTGTTGGTTACCAACCTGAAGATCCTGTATGTTCAGACATGTTCATAGAATCATAGAATATAAGGGTTGGAAGGGACCCCAGAAGGTCATCTAGTCCAACCCCCTGCTCGAAGCAGGACCAATTCCCAGTTAAATCATCCCAGCCAGGGCTTTGTCAAGCCTGACCTTAAAAACCTCTAAGGAAGGAGATTCTACCACCTCCCTAGGTAACGCATTCCAGTGTTTCACCACCCTCTTAGTGAAAAAGTTTTTCCTAATATCCAACCTAAACCTCCCCCACTGCAGCTTGAGACCATTACTCCTTGTTCTGTCATCTGATACCATTGAGAACAGTCTAGAGCCATCCTCTTTGGAACCCCCTTTCAGGTAGTTGAAAGCAGCTATCAAATCCCCCCTCATTCTTCTCTTCTGCAGGCTAAACAATCCCAGCTCCCTCAGCCTCTCCTCATAACTCATGTGTTCCAGACCCCTAATCATTTTTGTTGCCCTTCGCTGGACTCTCTCCAATTTATCCACATCCTTTCATGTTCCTTTCATCATCTTCAACGCAGCTTCCTCCTGAGAAGGAACACTTCTCATGATGTTTCATTTGGGCAACCAGGCCTTGCCTTTCTTGGTTGTACTATTTGCATTTTGCATGTATGCCTGTCTTACCCACAGGTTAAGGAACTTCATTAAAATATTCCAAAACTGGGTCTCTCATGGCCTGCTGCCATTATAGGTTTTCCCTTCTAGTGAGAGAATATGGTAGATCTCAAATCAATGAAGGAAAGACCTCAAGACTTCTGTAATATGCTGCTCAAACAATTTCACTTTTGTTTCTACTGCCTGTTCCTCCCTTCTCACATTTATCGCCAGACTTCTTCTCATTGTCCAGATCTAGTCTGCCCCAACAATCTTCTATTCATTGAACTTTTTGAAACTTTGCACTTCTAGAGAGAGGTAAGGGATGGACTCTTTGTACACAAATTTGCAGAGGGACGATAGGGTTGAGGTCTGTCACTTCTCATCTCTATATATATTTCTTTAAAAACGTTTTTGCTGTTAACAAGCATGTTACCTCCTGGAGACACACATCCACAGTTTGAGAACTGCAAAACTAAGCATCTCTGCTGGTATCCTCTAGACTGAGCACTGAGTCCTATTAGGTAGATAGATTAACCTAAATCTATACAGAAGCCCCTGGAACCTCATAAGATTGGATTCTTAATCCATGAACTATTGAAACTCACTTACAAAACTTTTCTTAAACATTACATGAATATATTGTCTCATACTATAGAATTAGATTTTATAATCCCTATTCCATGATATATCTTTGAGCTATAATATATCTTTATCTTTAGATAGGTTTTTTCTCAAAAATCATTTTATCAAAAAAATCCAATTTAAATCAGAAATTTTTATTTTTTTAATCATTGATTTTTATCCACCCTGATGAGCATCATCAGCATGGAAGTATGTTCTCTGGAATGGTGGCCAAAGCATGAAGGGGCATACAAATGTTTAGTACATCTGACACGTAAATACCTTGCAATGCCAACTACAGACGTGCCATACAAATGCCTGTTTTTGCTTTCAGGTGACATTGTAAATAAGCGTGCAGCTTTTTCTCTTCTAAACAAACTTGTTTGTCTTAGTGATTGACTGAACAAGAAGTAGGATTGAGTGGACTTGTAGGCCCTGAAGTTTTACATTGTTTTGTTTTTTGAGTTCAGTTATGTAACAAATCTACATTTGCACGTTGCACTTCCATGGTAAAGAGATTGCACTACAGTGCTTGTATGAGGTGAATTGAAAAATACTGTATCATTTTCAGAGCGAATATTTGTAATAAAAAAATATAAAGTGAGCACTGGACACTTTGTATTCTGTATTGTAATTGTAATCAATATATCTAAAAATGTAGAAAAAATCCCAAAATATTTAAATTTAAATTAGTATTCTATTGTTTAATTGCGATTAATCACGGTTAATTTTTGAGTTAGTCGCATGAGTTAACTGCAATTAACTGACTGCCCTAATTTTTAGTGTCTTAATTTTTATTCAGTTGTCTTGAGTTGTGATTTGCAGATAGTAAAGGCACTTTCCTTTTGGATTTGTGCCTGTTAACATAACTAAAATGTGTGCCAGGTGTCCATAAGTATTCAGATACCTCTGAAGGTGAAAAAATGAGATGTCTTAAGTGAGTGCTATCATATCTGCAGCAGTGGTGGTGTACTGGCCAAATGTTACTTACTGAATTCCAGAGAACAAATAAAAAATAAGATGTTTTCCTGTCTTCCTAGTGTATAATATCTGTTACTACATATTGACTGGAGTAAAGGTCACACCTGTCTAAGGTCACAAAGTCCTATAACTTTGATCTTGTTTCCATATAAAATATGTAGGCCTGTACAAGCTATAGGTATTGCCCCTTTCTCACTTCAGTTGTGCTTTCTCCTCTCCCCATTGGCCTCTTGGCTACCAGAATACTTTCATGCAGTTCTGATAATCCCTCTGTCACTAGAGTGATTTTGCTACAATGGCACAACTTGTAGAATAATTGAAATTGCACACTCAAATTAATGCCTTCAAATGGAGTGAGATTATTTTATTTTAAACCACCTCGGCAGTTCATGTATTCTACTGGTTGATAGTCTGGTTCCTAACTGGTATGATCAGAGCTTCTCTGCCACTTTACTCCTAGAGGAATTCTGTGCCACTGTGCAATGCAGAATTTCACACACTTCCTGGTGTACCCCCTCAGAATTTCTGGCTGCCAGTAGGGGTCACTGGACTCTGCAGAGGCCAGCTCGCAGTGAGCGGTGCGCCCACCCTGGTGGGCCTGGAGGCTGCATGCTCTTTGATCCTCATTCTCCCAGGGACAGGAGAGGGCCTGGGAGACCCAGCCAGCTCTGGCAAAGGGGTAGGGTTGCCAACTTTCTGTTTGCACAAAACCGAACACCCTAACCCCACCCCTACCTGAGGCCCTGCCCCTCACTCACTACATTCCTCTTCCCTCGGTGGTGTGCTCTCCCTCACCCTCACTCACTTTCACTGGGCTGAGGATGGGGGTGTGGGCTCTGGCGTGGGCCAGAAATGAGGGGTCAGGGTGCGAGAAAGGGCTCAGGGTTGGGGCAGGTAGTTGAGGTGCTGGAGGGGGTGAGGGTTCCAGCTGGGAGTGTGGGCTCTAGGGTGGGGCTGGGGATGAGGGGTTTGGGCTGCAGGAGGAGGCCCCAGGCTGGGGGCGGAGCCCAGGGATTTGGAATGTGGGAGGGGGCTGTGGGTTGAGGCGGGGGTTAGGGTGTGGGCTCTGGCCTCAGGGTGTTGGCTCTGGGGTGGGGCTGGGGATGAGGGCTTCAGGGTGTGGGAGGGGGCTCTGGGCTGGGGCAGGGGGTTGAGGTGGGATGGGGTGAGGGCTCTGGGGTGCAGGAGGGGCTCTGGGTTTGGGGGCTGGGGGTTGGGGTGCAGGAGGGTATACGAGCTCTGGGCTAGGGGGTGCTGGCTTGGTGCTGGGCATGAGGGGTTTGGGGTGCAGGAGGGGGGCCTCACAGCTGGGGCAGGGGTTTGGGGTTTGAGCTTGGGCCCTCAGGGTTTACCTTGGGCGACTTCTGGTCAGCGGTGCTAAGGCAGGGCTGCCTGCCTGTCCTGGTTCCGTGCTGCACCCCGGAAGCAGCCAGCAGGTCCAGCTCCTAGGTGCAGGGTGGGCAGGGGACAGGAGGGTCTTTCGCGTGTGCCCCCTCCCCAGCTCCCATTGGCCAGTAACAGCTAATGGGATTGTGGCGCTGATGCTCAGGGCGGGGGCAGCATGCGGAGCCCTGTGGTGCCCCCACCTATGAGCCAGACCTCCTGGCCACTTCTGGGGTGCAGCGTGGTGCCCTGAGATAGGTAGGGACTAGCCTGCCTCAGCACTGCCAACCAGACCTTTAACTAAGGTCAAAAACAGGACACCGGGTTACGCTATAAAGGGGGTGAGGAAGGGCAGGGCCACACCACATCATGTCCCTCAGTGGGACAGTAAAACAGTTCGGGGGAGGCTGTGGGGGTGCTGCTGTCTGGGCTGAGGGGTTCCTCGTGGCTGGGCTCTGGGAGGAATGGAGTGCAGGTGTCTGGGCTCTGAGGCCTCCCCCAGCCCCATCTTATCCCCACCCCCAACTGGAACTGGGTTATTGTAGGGGTTTCTTTAACTGTCTACTCCTGGGGAAAATCATCTTTGCTGTTGTCTGTATTGTTGACATACTTGTTGACAGGTATTTTTGAAATACATTTCCAAAATTATTGAAACTGGAGTCATTATATTCTGTTTTGACAGAAAATATGCAGAATTTTTAATTTTTTTGGCACATAAGTTTCCCAGGAGTACCATTTTCACTTCTGTCCTTTCCTCCCCTCCTCCTCCTCCTCCTCCTCCAGCTATTGTTGTGAGGAAGAGGGTGGGGAGAAGCATTGTTGGAAAGCAGGATTATAATATTAGAAGTAACACTTCAGCTATTCATTAACTACTTTCCCTTTTCTTCTCACCCTCCTCCTTAGTGGGATTTTAACACAGTAAATCTAAACTAATATCTCAATTTTAACTTTTGTTCCTAATCACTCTGCTTTCCATATCTTTGCTATCTTTCTTTTTCCCAGGCTCATAATCTGTCATCTGCATTTTTCTCCCATATATCCAGCTAATCACCAAAGTCACATTTTTGCCATTTCAGATCTTCCCTCTCCTCACTGCAGAAGTCTTCTGTTCACGCACCCACAGTCTGTCCAAAATGCTACTGCTATAAGTTTGTCTTGCTGGTCTTTTCAGCTTTGTCCTCTCAAGAATTCATTCTCTCCTCTGTTTTTTTTCTCCTCTCTAGTAACCCCATCCCTTTCCTGTTCTGAAGTGTTAATCCTATTTGTTAGAGGATTGTCTTATGAGACTTAAGTACACAGACATTTTTGAAATTTCAGCAAGCCAATGTGTGACCTTCCCTAAATATGTAATTTTTTTAACCAGCTCTAATAGTAAGCTATCCAAGTAGAGAACATTTCTTAGGTTCTAGAAGGTAGTGGTGTTCTTCGAGTGATGTCCCTGTGGGTGATCCATTTTAGGTGTTCATGTGCCCCTGCTATCATAATCGGAGATTTATAGTAGCAGTGCCCAGTTGGGTCACACATGCACTGTCCTCGTCTCGCACTGCTTCAGGCAGTTATCTGGCTCTGTGCGACCAACCCTCTCTACTGCTTTTGGCTATGAGTTGGAGCATTTAGCATCACCTCAGAGCTTACTTAGCATAAAATAACCCCCCAGTTATTTCTCGTTTTATTAGAGACAGTCAACCCTTTTTTGTTTCTTTTCATCCTTGCCTATCTCTTGAAGGGGGGAAAAAAAATCTGTTTTCCCGATTAGAAGTAGGTTTTCGTTGAACCGTTATTTTCGGTTCTCCCCTTGTGGGGAGACAAAACTCTCCCCTTAGGGGCATTCCCAGTTCCCCAGGCTTCAAACACTGCCTCACCTGTAGGCTATCGATACCAGTGTTGGACGGACACTGAGTGTGTCCACTGCCTAGGCGAGATACACGGATCTCAAAAGTGTCCACACTGCCATAAGTAAAAGCCAGAACCCGGAAAGCCAGGGACTTGCAACTGAAATTACTCCTAATGGAGAAGTCCCTCAAGCCTGCATTTGAGCCAGAAGCACAGACCTCCCTTTTCAACCCCCATAACCCCCAGGCAAAAGTCACCCACAACAGCCTCTGACAGAGGCTCTTCTTCTAAGGCTCAGACAACCAACCACCCAACCAAAAAGGTGGCTAAAAAGTGTATTTTGGATTCGCCAACTTGGGAAATGACCAAGAAACGGCAGTCCCCGTTCCGACATACACAGTTGGTACCGACCACACCAGAAGTTTCTACCACTGAAGCTGTGGCACCTTTTGGTACCATGGGTACCACAAGAGAGCTAAGGACTCCGAGAGCCAGCTCAGGTATAGACAGTAAGGGGAAAACAAAACCTATGCTGCCAACAAGACACTCTGTACCAAGCAGCTCCATGCAACTACAGGGCATGCTTCCACCTACCTTCGGTCTACCACAACCGACGTGTACAACTATACCAACTTCGAGTGATGTCCCTGTGGATAATTATGTGAATAATTTCACATAAATTGTGTAGACTTTATTGAATTTCTTCCCGAGGAGAAAAAATATGAGTTTAGAGCCCTCACCTCTGAGGGACAACTGATTGCTTGCCAGAATGGCATTATAGGCCGCCTTGAACTCTGCAGACATGGCAGCATGGTCTACAGCTACTGTGATAGCCATGAGATCATCTTCTTTGTTGCATCTCTCTGGAAAAGCCCAGAGAGATGCAATTAACAATTGAGGATCTGCTGTTTTGAAGGGCTCCAAACTCTTCATGGCCAAGACATCAAGGGCAACAGTGAAATCCCTGGGAATTTATACTCCTAGGAACAAGAGAAGACAGAGTAAATATTATAACATGCAGAGATACTGGTTTACACCATAGACACAAACACTTAGTATGAAGTACAGGGCCAAAACAGGGGCCCGCAAGAAGACACCAGCCTCCACCTCAATATGCAATATCTAACAAACAACCTCCCACCAGCAAGTTTGATGTGTTGCTCAAGGACCCGAGAACACCACATCTTTCAGTACTGGAACCCCTCCCCATGTCTCAACCATTTGCAGCCTAATTCCTTACTACCCAGTCTGGTAGTCCATCACAACAGACAGATGGGTACTGGAGATAATTGAGGTTGGATACTTCATTCCTTTACTCCCCTCCCCCCCAATCCTCCCTCTCTCTTCAGGGACCCTTCTCACAAAGCCTTACTGCAACAGGAGGTAACCCACCTCGTACATCCAGGAGCGGTAAAACTGATACCAACAGAAGGGGAAGGGCTTCTATTCACATTATTTCCTCATACAGAAATAAAACAGGAGGGTGGAGACCCATTCTCAATCTTCCACTCAACAACTTCGTGAAAATCCAATACTTCAAGATGGCACGTTAGCCACCATAATTCCAGCCATAGGACAGGATCATTTCCAGTACAAGATCCTACGCTTTGGCCTATCCGCTACTTCTCTAGTTTTTTCAAAGGTCCTTGCTATCATGGCGCCCTGTCTCCTCAAGAAAGGAACTTTGATACTCCCATACTTAAACGACTTCCTGCTGAAAGCACCTACAGAACAAGCAGCATCAGAGTGCACCAAACAGCTGACAGCTCTCTTCATGAGGTTAGGCCTCCGAATAAATGCACAAAAATCAACACTAACACCAGTGCAAAAACTAGAGTTGATTGGAGCCTACCTCATTTCTCCCAAGATGATGGCCTCTCTACCACAATGATTTCTCATCTTAACCAACCTGATCTCCACAGCACAAAACAGCCTGTAAGTCACTGCCAGGACTTGCCTGCAACTACTAGGCCACATGGCTGCCACGATGTTTGTTAGGCACACAAGACTACACATGCAATATCTACAAGCTTGACTCCAGAGTTTATATCCCAAAGTAAACAAGCACCTCACAATGCCAAACAAAAAAAGACTCCCTACTCTGGCGGACACAACCAGACCATGTCTGTGCAGCGGTTCTTCTTGTACAAATTTCCCCAACGATGACCATCATTACTGACTCATCGCTCCTGGGCTTGGGGGCACATCTGAACTCACATTCCATCCAGGGCCGTTGGTCCCCAGCAGAATCCCTTCTCCACATAAATCTTTTAGAAGAGGGGTCTCAAACACGCAGGCCACACCCCCAGATTTATTTGCTGTGGCCTGCCAAGGTCTCTGCACCCCCACCCCCTGGAGTTATTTCCTGTGGCTGCCAAGCTCGCCGCCCCCAGCATGCCACGTCTCCACTCCTCTGCCTACCTCCGGGCTTTGGCGGCGCTTTCCGGGGGGAGGAGCGGGGAGCTGTGTGCTCAGGGGAGGAGGTGAAGAAGAGGCAGGGCCGGGCAGGGATTTGGGGAAGGGGTTGGAATGGGGGCAGGGAAGGGGTGAGAAGAGGTGGGGCAGGGGTGGGGCCTCATGGAAGGGATGGAGTGGGGTAGGGTGGGGGGGGCTTTATATGAAAAGGTGTCCGTGATGCAGCCCTCGTGCCAATGTACTAGTCCTCATGGGGCCCTCATGGTGATTTGAGTTTGAGATCTCAGTTTTAGAACTACAAGCCATTAACAACGCTTGCTCCCACTTCTTACTGATCATCAAAAACAAGACCACACAAGTCCTCACAGACCCTCCATTTGAGCCCATGGCAGCATGCTCTCAACTGCACCTTTCCATGCACCTTTCCATTACATCTGCCAGACGGGTGGGAGAGTTGGGAGTTCTCATGGCAGACTCGCCATACACAATTCTTTTCAAAGACGGTTTCCCTGAGAATTCCCCCCCTCCCCTTCCCCCACCCAGTTTTTTGCCTAAAGTCACCTCAATCAGCCCATCTATCTACCGGCATTCTACCCCAAGCCCAACGAGGTATGGCAGTCCCTGTTACATACCCTAGATGCAGGCAGGGCAATAGCCTTTTACATCGAACTAAATCATTTCATAAGTCCCCAAAACTATTCGTCTCTATTACTAAATGATCCAAAGGGGACGCCATATCTAAACGGAGGCTATCCAAATGGATTTCAGATTGCATCAAACTTACCATCAACATGACTGGCAACCCCCTGCAAAGATTCGCACACATTCCACCAGGGCCTTATTAGCTTCCACAGCGTTCCTTAACATTCCTATTATGCCACTACATACATCCGATGAAGTGGGTATTCACCCACGAAAGCTTATGCTCCAATATGTCTGTTAATCTATAAGGTGCCACTGGACTCCTTGCCGCATTCCTATTACGGACTTCTGTAAGACTGCAATGTGGACCTCGGCCCACGCATTTAAGCAACATTATGTATTAGAACAACATGCAACCTCTGATACTTCAGTCAGTCCAGTTCAGATTGTCATGGCATGAGCTATGGACAAAAATGTCTGTCCTTGCTGATAATCTTTGATTGCAATTGATAATAAGGTATTGATACCACCTAGTGGCTGAACTCAGTCCTGGAAGAGGCCTCAAAGTGTTGAGGGATACTTGGTTGAAATAATTCATTCTTGAAATGCTATAGACTTCTATCTTGGGTCCTTTTTTCAATCTGTGTGACTATGCTAAGGGATGTTTTGATCTGCAGTAAAATATTCTAATGAAGATAATTACTTGTATCCTTTGTTAACCCAACTCTACACTGTGGTGACTGTCTGGCATATATTTTTGTTTGGATAAGAGAGAGGTGATTTAAATTTTAACCCCGATAAGATTCAGGTAATATCCTGTATTTGAATATTGTGGTGTTTTGAGGGAATGGCAAGCAGTCACTTAACACTGTAAATTTACATGGTGTTTTATACAGCATGATTATCTGCTCTGGAGAGCTTATTGTTTAAGACTGACAATATATATATCAAGAATTCTGTAAAGGGAAATTCTGGGGGATTTTGGGAGTAGGGAGGCCAGAGCGATGCCTCTGACAGGTTCAGAAGTTAAGGTATGTCTGAATTGTTCCTTTTGTATGGAAGTCCATAATGCAGTAGTATTCTGGAGGAGCAATTACCATTTGAATGTTGCCTGACGGGGACCTTAGCCAAGGTGATAACCAAATCACAAGTAAAAAAATAATAATAATAAAATAATATAAATATAAATATAAATAATAAAATAAATAAATAAAAAATAAAGCAATTTGCTTTTATTTGGAGTTGTCGATTTCAAGGTAGTAGTTATAGCATGTGCTTGCCTGCTTGTTGCTTAGCATATGGCAAGAAAGCTGGTCGTGTCTACCCTGACTTTCAGTTACTTACGGTGAGATGGTCACTCGTTTTCTTCCCAAACATTTGTGATCAGCTAGGTTATATTTGCACATCATACTGAGCTGCATCTGGAATGGGCTCAAAGGCAGAGCTATTGCACTTCAGTCTGTGAAGAATGTCTTTCCTGAATGGCATGCTGGAATTCCTCTGTAGCTATAACCAGGTGTGGTCTAAAAATGTTCTCTTTGGGTTGGTAAAACTTGACCACTTTTTGTCTTTCATGACATCTCCCATCTCTGGTCTTTGGTTCTTGTTTCTAGTCTTGCCATGCCATTAGCTAGTTATGTTGTAGCTTCGTACACTGTCAGATACTTCTGAGATTCCACTTGAGGATCTTATTTTCAGTGACCAGAGCAGCAAGTATTGACCTTTATATCTAAGAGAATGTTAGACTACCTTGGTTTTTCAATCTCATTTGAGTGAATACAAAATTCTCACTCCCAGGAAGTCTGCTTGCACTTGGTTGGGTAAGATGGGTGATATGATCTATCACAGAGATGGCCAACCTGAGCCTGAGAAGGAGCCAGAATTTACAAATGTGCATTGCTAAAGAGCCACAGTAACACGTCAGCAGCCCCCCGTCAGATTCCCTGCCCCCAGTGTCTCCCACCCGCCAGCACTGCTGATCAGCACCTAATCCTCCATCCCTGCGCCTCCCACCCTCTGCAATCAGCTGGTTTGTGGTGTGCAGGAGGCTTGGGGCGGGGGGGTGAGGAGGAGGAGCAAGGGCGTGGCAGACTTAGGGGAAGGGTGGGGGCCTTGGGGGAAGGAGTGGAGTGGGGCCAGCGGTTGAGCCATGAGCACCCTGTAGCACATTGGAAAGTTGGTGCCTGTAGCTCCAGCCCACGAGTCAGTGTCTATACAAGGAGCCGCATATTAACTTCTGAAGAGCAGCATGTGGCTCCGGAGCCACAGCTGGGCCACCCCTGATCTATCGTGACTCGGTTCTACTACATATTTAACTATTAAAACTCCCCAAGAAATTGAACTTTCTCCCAGTAAGTCTAAGGTGGGGAAGTGTTTGGTTGAAAGTCCCCCAACAGTATATTTGATAGCAATTCAAAAGAGAGGACATGACTGATCTACTGCAGTTCAGCAAAGGACACCATTTGACTGAGCATTTATCCTTTCTTTTAGTTCTTTTGGAGATATATATAAATAAATCTGAACTAGCAGGGCGTGAGCAATCCAAAATAACCCAGCTGCCATACAGTGTGATACAAAATAAAAAGAGAGGTTCTTTTTATTTTTAGATCTGAATTTGGACGTTGGATCTGGACGTGACACATGTGGAGAAACATCTTCAGAGAGTTACAGTTCTCCTTCTAGCCCACAACATGATGGGAGGGAAAGCTTTGAAAGTGAAGAAGAGAAGGACAGAGGTTGGATTTGTGCAGTGGTGTGTGTGTGTGTGTGTGTGTGTGTACACTTCGAACACCTCAGTAGGGCAAACGTTGAGCTTGACCACTTTTACTCTGGAATGCTCTACTGACGGTCTGATTTAATCTTTATTCCCATACTATATTTATAAGTAGTGTAACTGTGATTGCCTCCGTCGTATATTTGATTACTACATTGCCAGCTGGTCAGGATTCAGGTTTTCACTGCTATTTCAAAACCCTGTTTTGCAATGTTAAATAACTCCCAATTTTAGGTGTACTCAATTTACCAATTGACTAATTTTATGCCTCCAAGCAAACAGTGCTCCATAAATTTCACTAAGGTTTTTCCTCTTCTTTTTAAAACACCAAAGTTATATTAAGTAACGCTTCTGAGACTTAACTTACATCCAAGTACGCATGTTTGTGTTGATGGTAGAGAGTACCTAGGTGATACATTTTGTAGTATTGATTCCTGAAGGCAAGAAATGTTAATCTTTGCTTTGCAATACTTAACTGGTACCCTTCATTTTATACCATTATAATAACCCCTTGACACATATGCAGTCATATGACAGTAGGAAAATGTGCTTTATATACTTTAATTAGCAACATCATTGGAAGACACAAGCCGTCTATTTACTGTGAAGGAGTATAGTGCATGTCACATGTTTCCAGAAAGCTGTGAACAAACAATATATCTCCTGCACACAAAGTTCTGTAACAAGTTAAGGATCTACTTTCAATAATGCGACAACATTTTGGCAGTTTCCAAAGCTTGTTTAACTGATAAGGATTTCCTTGGAAATTACAAAGTTATACGAAATGCAATGAGATGATGTACAGATATCGCATTTGTTCACTGCTGGTTTGAGGTGACTCCATAATCTGTATTTGAAATAAGTTTTCTGGAGAATGTTCTGCTGTCTGCCTTCCTGAGAGGGTCTATTTTCAAAAGCTTTTAAAAATAGCTTTGAATTTTACTTCAGTATAAAACATACAAAAAACTCCCCAAGATAAATATATTGCCGTTAACATATACCCCAGGAAAAAGGAGCAATGCTCAGCCTTATACCAAATGTACAAAATCCCCCCATTGAGATTCCGCTGTAAGATTCCAAATGTGCGGCACGATTACACCTTGTCATGTTTTCAGCTGTAACATCTCAATCTGATAAATCAAGAAAAACTTGCCGCACTTTTTTTGTGTGAAACTTTTCATCTTCTGTAATTTTGTATGTTTACTTGTAAGAGACTTGGCGCTCATCCCCGCCTCATGCTCCCTGCATAGCATTTTCAGAACTCTTCCCTATGTGCCTCTTAATTAGCCCCACTCAGTGTCTTATACTCTTCTTCTACGTTCAGCTTTATAAACATAAAACCAAATGTGATGTTGACTGAGGATATATGCAGAGTATATTGTGGAGCTGGGCAATGGAGGCAGGGTGAACACAAGGCTGGGTAGGAGCCAGGGTTGGGAAGGCGACCATGAGGAGTAATGCATGGTGGCATAAGCTGTATAGGAAGGACTAAGCTTTTTTTTTATGCAGACACTAGAAGTTGTTCTCATGGTTTGTTCCTTTTGGATTGCCTGGCTTTCCTTTGGTTAAGGCAGACAGTCTTAGTTTTTAGGTTTCAGAGTAGCAGCCGTGTTAGTCTGTATCCGTAAAAAGAAAAGGAGTACTTGTGGCAGCTTAGAGACTAACAAATTTATTTGAGCATAAGCTTTCGTGAGCTACAGCTCACTTCATCGGATGCATTCAGTTGAAAATACAGTGGGGAATGCATCCGATGAAGTGAGCTGTAGCTCACAAAAGCTTATGCTCAAATAAATTTGTTAGTCTCTAAGCTGCCACAAGTATTCCTTTTCTCTTTAGTTTTTAGGAACACTGTCAAGGTAAAAATCACTGTGTATATCTTTAAATATCCCCTACCTGAGTTGATAAAAGACTAAGGTATTAACGTCTTAATTTATTTTTCACCATTTACTTACATTTTTTTATTTGCTCTGAATGATGGACTAGTGGTCATGTTTGCTTTCTGGCTTTCATCCACTTAATATTGTGTTGGGGCTCTTAACACTTAAGAAACTTGGTTAAATACTAGAAATGCTTGCTTTGAAAATTGAAAAGACACATGAAAACACCTTGTTTTTTTAAAATGTAGCAAACCTATTGTGTATAAATCTCAATGCTAACCATATTTGTTTGTTTTCAGTGCTGTAGATCAGTGGTTCTC
The DNA here is from genome assembly GCF_965140235.1 of Caretta caretta. Classification (NCBI taxonomy): domain Eukaryota; kingdom Metazoa; phylum Chordata; order Testudines; family Cheloniidae; genus Caretta; species Caretta caretta. The sequence goes on along the minus strand of NC_134207.1, from coordinate 123,010,436 downwards.
AATCGGGGTCCAGGGCCCTCTGTTTCAGGGGGTCTGCCGAGTATGGCCAGTGTTAGACTTGCTAGAGCTCAGAGCAGAAAGCCAAAGCCCCATCGCGCAGGACTGCAGCCTGGGGTCCCAAGCCCCACCACCCAGGGTTGAAGCCAAAGCCTGAGCAACATAGCTTTGATGGGCCCCCTGTGGTGTGTGGCCCTGGCCAATTGCCCTGTTTGCTGCTCCCTAACGCTGGCCCTGGCTTTTACATGCAGAAAAACAGCTGTGCCACAGCTAGGCTGTGGAATTTTTATAGCATGTTGGGGGTCCTCAGAAAGAAAAAGGTTGAGAACCCGTGCTGTAGATTACTTGTGTTTGACAGTGCAGTAGATAAAAATGTTTTGACTGTCCTAAAAGCTAAAGGAGCAGAAAAGTTGTTTAACTATACATGGTGCGTTTGAGATCTTTTCTCCTCTTCCCCTGCCACCTGTATTTTGAGAATTGTACCAGCTGGGGGCATAGTTATTTCCCATCTTTCCAGGTGGATGGGAGTAGCTTAATTTATTCTGTGCCCTCCACTTATACATATGGATATAGAAGTCACAAACACAAATTAGCAAGTGGATTATTTGGTGAAAGCAAATAATGGAAAGCAAGGCAGATATGCCTCTAATTCAAAATCAGTCCAACCCAAGCTGGAAAGGTGGATAAACAGTCTTTAATTTCATCTACATCAAGGTGAAATAACACTTATTTGTGCCTTTAAAATTCAGTAAACCTCAAGTTTGCATTTTTAGTTTTTCACTAATGCTTTATCTTCAACAGATACAGACAGCAATTCAGAGGACTCTGGGAAACAAAACGCAGGCAGGTTTACTGTTTATGGTGCTGTCAGTCCATCGAACATCAAAGCAACAGCTGCTCAGATTTCTTCAGTGAGTAATGAGAATGGAAGTATTTCAGAGGATCCTTTAAATTCAAAGTTTCAACATATTTCATTTATGCCTGCCTTACACTGTGTGATGCACAATGGTGCACAGAAACCTGAAGCTGTAGTTCCACCACCCATATCTGCTGATGGTAAAACAATGGGAATGCTTGTTACCACTCCTGTCGCTATCTCGCCAATGAGAGAATCTGCAAATCCAACTCCAGTTGGAATAGGGCCAATGACTTCTGGTGAATCTGAAAAACGCCTTGAGCTGTTGGCTTCCCCTCTTCCAGTACCATCTACTTTCCTTCCACATTCTGTACAGCCTGGTAGCCCAGCTTTGCACTTGGCAATACACAGATTGAAAATACCCTCTTCGCAGGGGTCATCTGAAAATTGCACAGTTAATGGACCACAGCAACCAACAGCAAACTTAAGCGTTGGCTCACCAAATACTGCCTTTATCCCAGTCCACAGCCCAGGTAGTTTTCCAGGATCCCCAGTTCCTAATACAGATCCCATCACAAAACCTGCATCCCAAGTGGTAGGACTGAATCAAATGGTGCCTCATATTGAGGGGAACACCGGAGCAATCCCTCAGCCTACCAGTCTAAAGGTAGTTCTTCCCGCAGCTGGTCTTTCAACAGCACCTCCACCGGCTTCCTATACTTTGCCAGGCACTCCTCATGCTACCAATGTGTTGCCCAACCAGAATACAAATGTGCTGAACTCTGTAGCAACTTCCACACCACCTCAATCAGCTGGTTTAGGTGTTGGTCAGATCCAGTCAACTATTCCCCCTGCAATACCTACCCATACACCAGGCCCTGCCCCTAGCCCAAGCCCTGCTTTAACACACAGCACTGCGCAGAGTGACAGCACATCCTATATAAATGCTGTTGGAAATACTAACACTAATGGGACTTTAATGCCTCCACAGCAGTTGGGGTCTGGGGCTTGTGGTTCTTGTGGACGTAGATGCAGCTGTGGGTCCAATGGAAGCCTTCAGATCAATAGCTATTTTTATCATAACCCTATTCATGGACAAGTCTACAGAGTTCCACCTTTCTTCACTCTGCCATCTCTTTGCAATGGCAGCTACCTCAACCAAGCACATCAAAGCAATGGAACACAACTTCCTTTTTTCCTGCCTCAGACTCCATATGCAAATGGACTGATGCATGACCCAGTAATGGGGAGCCAAGCCAACTATGGTATGCAGCAAATGGCAGGATTTGGGAGGTACTATCCTGTATATCCAGCACCTAACGTAGTTGCCAACACAAATGGATCGGGGCCCAAGAAGAATGGGAATGTTTCATGTTACAATTGTGGTATAAGTGGACACTATGCGCAGGACTGTAAGCAGTCATCCATGGAGGCCAATCAGCAAGGTAATCATGATAGCTCCCAACGGACTTGCTTTTGAATTTACTAGTTTCTCTTTACCTTACTGACCATGCTGTTTCTGTTCTTGCAGAAAGGTGTGTGCGTGTGTGTTTGTATAAATGTACGTTGTGCACTAGTGGTCTGCTATAAAACCGCAAAGAGGCTTATCTAGCCCCAATCAAATACTGGGGAAATGGAGTTCACAGGTACTAAACTAAATTTTGAAGGGGTATGAAATTGGGTTAGGAAATGAACCCATCTCTGTTCTAAATTGTCATTCTTTTCTCTAGGCTTTTGGCAGTATTTTCAGACTTGCATGCTATTAATGTCAAGTCTTCCACTCCCTTTGATGTTTTGGTAGAATTCAGTTGCAAAAAGGATTGGAAATTGTCAGGTACTATATACAATACATGGCTTGGATTTCTAAAGCATGTGAAGATTGAGAAAACAAACTGGTCATTCTGATGTATTTTTTACCTCTGCATAACCAACTATCCTCTGTATAACCTATTTTATGTAGGTGGGATTTGTTTGACTTCTGAGACAGTTGCAGCAAAAAGACATTGAAATAAGACACTAATAAGAAATCAAAATTTAACAAATGACTTCAGTTTTATAACTTCCATCCTCTTTCCATTCAAAAAAAGAGGGGGAAACAGTGTTTGTACCTGTAGAACATTAAATACATTTTTCTTCCATCACTTCCTTTCTGATCCTCAGTGTGTCTGTTCTGACCTTAATCATGTTTGCCAAACTTGAACAGGAAAAATTAGTCTTGGTGTTTGGGGATTGCTTTTACTTTGCATTTTTCCAGGGGAGGTAGTATCTTACATTTTTACGTTGGATTTCTTTTATGCTGACACTTCATCAAGGAGATGAAAAACGATGAAGTTTGAGCCCTCCTTTTAAATAAGATTGGAGAACAAGATAGTGCCTTTTGAAGAGCATGTCCATTTTGATACCTTGTAGTGGTTTGTAATCTGTTTAATTGTAAACAGTGACTTAGTAGTTCTCTTTCCTGTTTTAGGCACTTACAGACTGAGATACGCACCTCCCCCTCCCCCTTCCAATGATACGTTGGATTCTGCAGACTGAAACAAGTAAACATTGCCTACATAACAAACTGAAGTTTGGGGAATTGAGAGGGAGGGGGAATGTTTCCTGAGGTCTTGCATTTGGGATATTCCTGGTTTTATATTCTTTTGGAATTTTTCATTGCTTTTGCACCTCTGTTCAATACAAAAGAAGAAAACTGAGTCCCTGATCTCCTGGTTCTGCAAAAAGCTTGCATAATGCATGTAATTCAAACACACAGCCAAACAATCAAAAGAGCATTTGAACCATACTTTTGCACTGAAGACTTGAGACATGTGCAATGTTTACTGCATTTTTTAAAATGTCCTTTGACCTCCGACATCACTGGTGGAGCAGCCATATGGTTGAAACAAGAAACTTGGTCATGTTCTGTCACAATCCCACCTCTTCTGTCCCACCCCACTCCACCCCCAGCCTGTTCTCCTTTTGCTGCTGTTTTTGTTTCTCTCCCACCTTCACTGTGTGTCCACAGGTTTCATTGGACTGTCTGAGTATTTGGCAGTTTATAGAGAATTTGTCCAAACTATAGCAAATAGTTATACTCATGAATTATATGGGGAAATTGTTTAGTCTTCCTGTGGGGAGCGAGACTAAAGACTCACAGAATAGTGTGTATGTAATATCTTGTTTTACTTACACACACACACACACACACACACACACACACACACACACGTAAATGAAAATACTTCAAGTGGGAAGGGAATGAAACACTGTGGACTAAAACAGATTTATGAACGTGAGCAAGCTTAAAGTGAAAGATCTTATTTCCATTGTAGTGTTTTAGCCTGATTGTTCCAAGAGACATGGGGCGGGGGGTTGGTATGAATGTTGTATTCCATGTGTTTGCATTTCTGATGAAAGCTGACAGTGAGTCCTTTTTTAAAAGCTATTCTACTTCTGTGTCAACACAGAATGAACATTACTTGATTTTGATTTGATTTTTCCCTAAACTATTACAGTGTTGCATTGTATTTAGAATGTAAATGGTTTATTTCAGTCTGAACAAAAGTTACGGTTTTCTACAAAATAGTCAGGTATTAGTATTAGGACTGGTCTACCAAATAGCAAAGTCACTATTTTATAATTTACCACTATGCGTGATTATGGTATAATGTGAAAGACTGAAATGCGTGTGCTAAGATGGTATTAATCATGTTGGTGTCATGTCAGTAAGTTTAATGCTGCTGTATTTTTATTTTTAAAAGCCAATATGTACTAAATTGCTTCCAGGTAATATTTGATTTCCTAAAGTGCACTGAGGTTATCTGGAAGATTGAGTGAATTTTTCATGACTGCTATATTCAACACCGATGAACAAATTACCACTGTATATCCATAGGTTTTTGGCATTCCTCACAGTTCATAGCAGAAATGAAAGGTTTTTTTTAAAGTAAGATGCTGATATGCAGTAGAGGGACAAAAGTAAAATTGTATGGGGGTTCAGCTGCCTAATTGCTAAACAAAAACTTGAAGAAAAAAAGCTTGATTTACTAAATGTCTTCATAGGTAGCATTTATATTTATAGCACCAGTATACATTTTTCTCCCTTGGGGTGGGGTAGGGTAGATGAAAGCTTTAATTTAAAAAGAAAAGAAAAATAAGTAGTAAATGGAAATTATTTTGATTAAAAATATTTTATTTGATCTGGGTATTTTTGGACCGCATTATTAAATGAATTAACTGCATTTGAGTTTAAGTGAGGGTGTTAAAGCACCAATGGACTCACATTGTGAATTACCTGCCAGTTGTACTTTATGGAACTTATTTTATGATTTAAAATACTGTACTGTAAATAGGAGGTATGTTACCTTCTCTTTATTTGTATGTTTACCATATACTTTGATATTTGAAATGTTATGTACTGGAAAGGTCACTTATATTTCTAGAACAGATTGGATTTTATGCAACCTTTCTTCCTTGAATTAACAGCAATAAAAAAGGAAAAAAGTGTCTATCTGCAAGTACTGTACTTTATTGCTCATAACAAAATTAATGAAAGTGGTGCCCTGCTCCTATTATGTTGTTTTTTTAGCAAGGTACTCCATTGGCTGGAAAGTGGCATAGATTGGACCATTTTGTTAGCATAATATGAAGTATTTTGTTTGACTAGTTGAGTTAAGAACTTCATATCCTAATTTAGGGCCATGATATCTTGGACTGGGTAAGTGAACTATTGGTCACTATGAAACACTGAATTATGAAACCAGATAAAGGTATGAGGTGATGTGGGGCAACAGTGGGTTAAAGCCTTAGCTGCATTTTACTGCAATCCCTAAGTCTAGGCTCTGTTGGCCGCATGTCTTGGGCCTAGGGTAAGCCCATGTTCTGATATGCTTTGTTGGTCCAAATGAAAACTCCGAGTCCCTAACACACTCTGGAAAAATCAACATACCCAGTCATAATACCTGGAAAGTGAGCTGTCTTCCTGTCATTTTCTTCATTCTGCTGGGGAGAATAGAAGGCAAACAGGCCTGCAATGGCTGAAAATCCAAGCCTCTGCCAAGTGGCACTTCTGTTAATTCCTTAACAGGATAACTTGTTGGGCAACTGTCTTGGCCTAAGTAAAAAATGGAAGGTGGCATGCTCGCTCTGTCACCTGACTTCCCTTTTTCATATCCAGAGCTCCACAGTTCCAGGGTTTAATAGCAGCTTTAAAACCATACAATTAAGTCGACCTACGTTAGCTCAACCTACAGCCACTGCAGGTTTTCGTGTCCATGCTACCCTTCTTCTGCCAGTGGAGGCGTCCTCACTGGGAGCACTTGGACTGACAAGTGCTGCCAGTGGCAAGGGGGGCGCACAGCCCAAGCTGTCAAGCATCCGATGAAGTGAGCTGTAGGTCATGAAAGCTTATGCTCAAATAAATTGGTTAGTCTCTAAGGTGCCACAAGTCCTCCTTTTTCTTTTTGTCCTATATAAATGGTTTTAAAAAATGCTATACAAAAAGCAGGTTATTGTATTGACATTGAATAAATCATTTAAGTTGGTACAATACAGTAGCTTAATAGCTTTAGTTGAGTGTATTGTACCTGCAATGTCCTTGATTCCCTAGCTTTGGAACTCTTCCTAGATGTAAAATAGTCCTGCTTTATCAACTTTTATGCCCTGCTGCGAGGGATTTTTTTCCTCCTAAATTGGAGGACTTTGGTTGCCATTTGAAGATCAAGTATGCTTAAGCTACTGAGTAGATAACTGAGTTAAGGGGGGGGTCTTGGAGTAATTAATGCATGTTAGGAACACCTAGAACAAAGACTAGGCATGTGTAAATTGAAAGCTTAACGTTTTTTTACAAACTTTTCTAATAAGACACTTTTTCTCCAACTGTTTTGATTGGAATGGATTCCAGACTTCTGAAATACATCTGGTTAACATTGTAATGCTAATATGTTTCAGTGGGAAATCTAGAGTTACTTTTATACAGTAATGCATAATTATGCTTTGCTTGTTTCCAACATCTTTCATCCTGACTGGATCCTGAAATTCTTTACAGCATATACATAGACCCCAGTGCTGAAATGTGGTTATGCAGTATGGACACACAACCTTAGTTTTTAAAATTTCATCGAAAAGTCCCTATTATAATCATTAAACTTCATGGAACTGATTATTAGCTTCTGGAGGAGGAAAGGTTGAATCAGCTCTGAGACTTATACTTCTAATAATTTCTAAGAATTAATTAGACCATCAAATTAATTAGACCACTAAATAATTCCTTCAACATATAAAATTCTTGAATTATAGATTATGCTAACATTTGGGGTGGTGCAGGGGTGGAGTTGGAGGTATTTAATTTTTTTAAAAGGCAGGGTTTGAATGAACCAGAGCTGAGCCAGTCTTTCAGATTTCATTAGCCGTTTTACACATACCCACATCCAGTTTTGGCAAAAGTTTTTAAAACCAACAATTGTATCAATTCGGTATGCAAATAACTGAACTGTGTATTTGTGTAATCAGTATAGTTAACCATATGATACACATCTAATTGAATAGATTAGCACAGTATGCAACCTATGCTTTGAAACAGATTAAAATCCATAAGAACTGCCATACTGGGTCAGACCAGGAGAGTGGGCTAAACGCTCCATTGTCTCTGACAATGGCCAGTACCAGAGCTTCAGGGGAAGTGTACAGGACAGGGCAGTTTGGCAGTCAGAGTCTTAGGGCTGCCCTGAGCATGGCCATAACAAGGGTGGGGCAAGCAGGGCAGCTGCCGGGGGGGGGGATGAAATAAACAATAGGGATACAAATATGCTTGCTTGCTCTGGGTGCTAAATTGCCTGGTTATGTCTCTGGTCCTGAGCATGGGGTTGCATCCCTTGCCAGCTTGGCTAATCGCCCCGAGAACCTATCCTCTGAGATTATCTAGTTCTTTTTTTGAACCCGGTGATGCCTTTGGCCATCACAATATCCCATGGCAATGAGTTCCACATGTTAATTGTGGATTTTGTATGAAAATGTACTTCTCTTGTGTGTATTAAACCTGCTGCCTATTAATTTCATCGGGTGACCCCGGTGGTGGTATTGTGGGAAAGGATACATAACACTTTTTCCATACCATCCATGATTTTATAGACCACTATCATGTCTGTCCTCCAGTTGCCTCTTTTCTAAGATGAACAGCTGTAATCTTTAGTCTCTTCTTATATGGAAGCTATTCTGTACCCTTGATCGTCTTTGCCCTTTTCTGTATCTTTTCCAACTCCACTATATCCATTGTGAAACAGGACAGTCAGAACTGACTACAGCATTCAAGGTGTGGGTGTCCAAAGTATGGACTCAGTGGCATTATGAGATTTTTCTCTCTTATTATCTGTTCCTTTCCTAATATTGTTAGCTTTTTTTTTTACTGCTGCTGCACATTGAGCAGGTCTTTTCAGAGAACTTTTCAGAGAACTATCCACGATGACTTCACAATCTGTCTTGAGTTGTAACCCATTATACATACAGAATGATGGGGTCTAGTTGGGATTTTTTCCAGTGTCCATTGGAAATGTTACACTTATCAACACATTGAATTTCTATTGCTATTTTGTTGCCCAGTCACCCAATTTTTGAGATCTTTGGGAGTCATCACCTTTATCTCCCTTTTTTCATAATTCTATCATTTATAGCAGGGAAGGGAGGAGAGGCCTTAATTTAGAGAGAGAATTGGCCAAAAACTCAACTATTAATGCCAAATAAATTTTCAAGTTATGGGACAGAGGAATATTGTTGTGTGCATGTATTTTCCCAGATGTACTGCTTTTTCACCGGTTAAGATCATACTGTCACTTTTTATTGCCCTCTTTTTAAGAAAATCAAAGATTATTAAATGGCTGTGGTACAGTTTTTCTATAGGCATCAGTTTTCTTCACTGTACCTCCATGATGTAGGCCCAAGCACATAGAACAAGAGTAGTTATAAAAACTGCAGCTGAATAATAGTGAAAGGAAATGGTTTCCTGATTAACAATGCATGTACTGATTAGGGGGTAGGGTAGCAGGAGTCTTCAGACTGCTGCCAAACACTGATTACCCATACTTTTAAAAATAGGAGCCTAAAGTTGGGCTCTACATCATCTCTAGGCACGTAAGTAAGTGGCCTGATTTTTCAATAGTGCTAAGCACCCCCTAGTGCCTATTGGAATCAATGGGACCTGCAGGTGCTGAACACCTGAAAGATTAGTTTATGTAGTTGTGACCTACTCTACTATATAGTACAGTTCAAAACATCTCCCAAGTAGCAAAGGTGTGAGGGAGGAAGCAATGTGTTTGCGTTTTAAGGAATCTAGTCAGCAACAAATGTATGGAGCCTTCTGGGTCATGTATGCTGGCTACGTGGTGTTCAGACTTGCTCAGAAAAGAGGACCTGGTGTGCAACAATGGCAAGGAGTCTTTGAATTAGAGCTGTGAACTCACAAGAAGCTCTACTACAACTCTGTCACAGCTTGTCTCCTCTTCATGCTCTCTTCCTCCTACCCCCCCCCCCCATTTCCTTCCTCACGACCTGGGACCATACAAAATCAGCTGGAGCTTCTCCAGCTGTAGGGCTAGAGTTACTCTGGAACAATGGAACCTTCTCCAACATAGAATGAAGGTTGTCTGGGACAGGAGACAGCTTTCTCAGGTACTGGTCCAAGATTAGAATGTATTACCCTGGGAACTAAGGATCACCACAAACCACCACATTTCTGGTCCAAGTTCAAGGTGGGTTTCTCTGATCTTGGCTTCTCGAACCTAAATGTGTATATTTAAAAACAACAAAAATACCTACCAAAAACATTCCACTTCATTCTCTTCTGTCCCTGAAGAGGTGAGAGAACAAAGCATACATGGCAGTTGCTCATCACATTCTTTAATGCACTGCTAGAAGGCACTCAGATATTATGAACCTAGAGCATCCCTGTTTGGGCTACAGTGGAAAGGGACTAGCTCCTCCTGGACCAGATCTTTTCTTTTCTCATTCCTAAATCCTGATGCTTTTGAGATGCAAGGAGCTAGTCATTTTTATATGACCATTTTTCAGTTTGAGTTGTTGAGTAGGGAAAGGGCATTAGACAGCCATTTTCAAGGAGAATGACCACTTTGAAAGAAAAGTCAACCTTCAAAACTGCAGAACCCTGGAGGCCTCTGGAGCCATAGAGACTTAAGACAGATATATGGTAGGAGACTGTACCCCATCTCCTAATTTATTAGGCGCTTAACAAATGGGGGAGGGGAAGTTGGGGGAGCTTTTGCAGTTCACCTAGGTTAACAATAGTGTATGTGCCTTAGCCTAATGAATGAATAAATGTACATTTTGAAACACTAAATTTTTTGAAAAGTTGCAATTTGCCTCTCAAAGTCTCTCTTCACAGCACTGTTTCCCCTGCAATAGTTATTCAGGAACACTTTGCATGTCTATTTTTGCCTTCTCGCTGTGGGAAGGGCTTCCCAAAGATGGTTTCAACCTCCAAGTGCACCAAGCATCTCCGTAACAAACGGTTTAGGCAGAGGCTGACTCACTTAACCAAGGTCACACAAGAAATCAATGGCAGAGCAGTAAGTAGAATCAAAGTCCCTTGACGCAGTACTGTAATCCCACCACTGGAACACCACCATGTTGGTTTTCACTCAGCAGTTGCGCGCGTGCGCACACATACACATAAAGAAGAGAGAGAACTCTGGACCTGGCAGGTAAGTGGAAAGGAGGAATTTAAAAAAAAAAATACTTTTTAATTTAAAAATCTTAAGCTTGCACATTTATCCTGTATCTCTTTCTTAAGAACCAAAAGCATGCTAGGTGCTTCACAGTAACTAGTCAAGATATGATCACTGCCCCAGAGATCTGCAATCTTAACTGTGTCTGTAAAATATTGAAAACAAAATCCATCATCTGTAGCTATTGACTGCACAGCAATAGAATATTGTGTGTCTGGATTCCTGGGTTGTATTTGTCTTCCATAGGAAAAAAGGTGATCTTAACTTGAGTTAGCTGTCTCAAGGTAAAATCCTAGCGAAGATGAGGGAGTTTGCAGTCTCCTTATGAGTCAGCAGGTTGAGGTAAAGACTAGGGGCCAGACTTTCAACTTAGTTTAGATGTGATAGGCCCGCAGTGAGATTTTTCAAAAGTGCCTAAGCAGGTTAGGCACCTAACTTCCACTGATGTCAACACAAGATAGGTGCTTTAGGGAAATCCTCTTAGGCATGTATCTTCATCTTTAGACACCTAAAATACCTTTGATCATCTAGCCCTAGTAGCCTCCCCTGTGGTCTTTTCAACTCCCATGGAAACTACAAACTGCTTTGTCTTCACTAGGATTTTGTAACTCACAATAGTAATGCATCTTTTTTCCCCTAGCAAACACAGGGTCTTCCTAGCTCTTTGAGAGAAGTTTGGTCTACGGATTAGAGCAGGGCTTAAATGATAGACATCTCTCCTATTTGTCTTTTAATAATGTTTTGTATTTAGATAGCATCTATAGGTTTCAAAACACTTTTCAAGCATGGTTATGCAGGAACAGCCATGTTTTACAGATGGTGTAACAACCTCCAGTATGGGTCATCAGCAAGGTCGGCATTAACCTCAATGTTAGCCAAGCACACAAATTCAAAATGAGCATGCCAAGAAGTAGTGCATCTAGGTACGTGAAACTGGGTCTGTCATTTTAGAGCAGGGGTGGGCAAACTTTTTGGCCTGAGGGCCACATTGGGGTTACAAAACTGTATGGAGGGCCAGGTAGGGAAGGCTGTGCCTCCCCAAACAGCCTGGCCCCCACCCCCTATCTGCTGCCTCCCACTTCCCTGTCCCCTGACTGCCCCCCCCCGGACTGCCACACCTATCCAACCGCTCCCTGTCCCCTGACTACCCCCCAGGAACTCCTGCCCCTTATCCAACCCCCCTGCTCCCCACCACCTTACAGTGCTGCTCAGAGCACCAGGACCGGCAGCCACGCCACCATGCAGTCTAGAGCACCGGGGTAGGCCGGCAGCTCTTGCAGCCGCGCTGCCCGGCAGGAGCTCGCAGCCCTGCTGCCCAGAGTGCTGGCAGCATGGCAAGCTGAGGCTGCGGGGGAGGGAGCTAGCCTTCCCAGCCAGGAGCTCAAGGGCTGGGCCGGGCAGGGCAGACTAGATGTGGCCAGCGGGCCGCAGTTTGCCCACATCTGTTTTAGAGACTTGGGATCCATTCCCAAATCGGCCAGAAATTACCTTGTTTTCCCCACACTTTAGAGGAGATATTTTATACTTGTCTGCCTCCAAAGGTTGGAGTATGTGGCCTCCTTTGGGCTACAGGTTGGGAAGTGCATCAAATTAACAGGGTAACTTGTGGCTTCCTGGCTCCCAGCCCAGCATTTCTTTCCTTAGGCTAAAGAGGGAGAGGAAGTGACAGCTTCCAGCTCAGTGCACCTTTCTGGAGGAGGAATTTTGCGTTGTCTCATCTGAAACTCTGTAGCTCTGTCTCAGGGTATTTCTACACCGCAAAGAAAAGCCCACCGCTAGACAGTGCCAGCCAACTTGGGCTCATGGGATTCGGGCTGTGGGGCTGCTTCATTGCTGTGTAGACTTCTGGGGTTGGGGCCAGGGCTCTAGGACCCTGTGGGGCTCTACAGAGGAGCCCCACAAGCCTGAGTTGACTGGCAGGGGCTAGCTGAGGGGTTTGTTTTTGCTGTGTAGGCCCTCAAGGGCTTACATCTACAGTACAGGAGAATCAGCAGGGTTTGGGAACACATGCAGTGCAGTCAGAATGTTCAGAGCTAACAGAGTTCTGTAGATGGTGATTTTCAGAGATTCAGAACTGACCAAATCTGGATGGGTTTTTCCAGGGACACCAGAAATCCTGGGGTCAGAGACTGCCAAACTTCTGGTTTCTGCTCCAAATCATGGAAGTGCTAGAGCTCTACAAGAATTTTTGGCCACTGGTCTGTTCTACCTATTTTTCACAAGTTTCATTCTCTCACTGCTGAACCATTTTTGCTCAAATTTTGAAAAAACAAACTGTTTGGGAAACTTAAGCCTAAGTTATTAATATGACAACTTTAATATCTGTGTGTATGTTAGTAAATAGAATATTTGATTAGTAATTTGGGCTCTTAAGCATTTTTTTCCAAACTCTTTTATTAAAGCCTTGATGCTTCATGTTTTATACCTTAAATTCACAGTTTGACGGTTTTATTTTTGGCTGCTTAGATTATATCTGATTCAAATATTAAAGCTTTAAATATGAAAATATTCAGAATTCATTAAAAAAAGAGGCAAAACTACATGATGCCTCTCATTTGTCTCTTCATTTCCATATGTTTGCCCTATATTTTTCAGTTTCTTTGTTTAGAAATGCATCCAATTTCCTTTTGAACTCAGTAAAGCTGCTTACTTCAATGACCAATGTGGGTAACATATTCCAGATGCAGTTTTTCTTTCATTTGAAATGCTCTTTTAGTCTCTCTTTCTTTGATAGAGGTATACATGCAGGAAGCCAAGCTTGTTCTATTGCTATTCTAACATCTGGGAAGCTCCCTTAATTCTTTGTAAAAAATTATGTTCAAAACAGGCTTCTCTTTGACTCTCCTGCTGCACATAACACTACTTTAGTTTGCTTAGGTGTTTGCATATTCTGTAGTAATTGTTTTATCTCTTCCTGTACATTATTTTTACAGCTGGCCGTGCCTTTGATATAAGAAAATGTTAGAGTTCAGAAGGAGAAAGAAAATGATGATGGGAATTAACAGCTATTTGCAGTATTCCCAAACCCTAGCAGAAGATAAGGGGGAGAATTTGTAAGCCCATATCTGTAAATGGAGTTGTTCTTTGCAAATCTCTCTGTGCAGAAGATTGAGTCGGAATTTTTCAGTGAGGGACAATGGCATGAAAAATACAGACCAGCGCTAAAATAAACAGACAGTTGGCATCCCCCAGTGTTCTATTCATGGTGCAAAAAAAATCTCTCCACCACAGTCCATGATCCCTTTTGATTCTGTGGAGCTGCTTATTTCTTAGTAGCTCCTGATCGTATAGGGTCACATGTCAGTGGGCGCCAAATAAGGAGGATAGAAGTCACCCTAATTGTGAAAGAAGTGGATACTTGCAACAAAACATGAGCAGCAAATTATGATCTTGGGGAGGAAATTAAAGCAGCAAAGTGGGATGCTGCCAATACAGGGAACAGAAGTTGTTTTCTTAAAGGTTGAACTGCAGCTCTGGGCATTTTTGCTCCAACATCGATGGCTCCGTGAGTGAGAAACTGAAGTAACAGTGGCGGATCTGTCCATTCCGTCTCCCCAGTGATGTAATGGGGGTTGGTGAATATATTGTTTTGGGTAAGTGTTGCTGCAGCAACTCTGTGGTAATATGTTTCACTGCTCAGGTGAGGCCTATTAAAATAAAGGCACTGCATGGTAAGGCTAAGGCATCGAGACAGGTTGAGGAGTGGAGCCTTGCCTACAGATTTTTCCTGTCTTATCTGAGGAAAAAAATAAATGCACAGCAGTCCACTTAGAAACTCCCCACTTGCCACATCATGAGGTCTGAAATGCCAGTTTCCCCTCCCTCCGAGAAACATCCAGTTGTAACTGCATTTGTACTAGTTTCAAAGTCATTTGCATTTATATTTATAGTGGTGGCTATTGTGTTTTCTTAAGCATCTCACACCTGCAAGCAGGTTTTGAAGCAGTGCTTTGCCTCCTCTGTCTCAGCTACCAGAATGGGGAGAGGGCAGGATGTACCATGCTTAGCAAAATGAGGCCTGAGTCTTTGGTTGGGGCCTGCAGCTGCTGTTGTAATACAAACAGTAAGCAAAATTCTCTGTCCATGTATCTCCATTTCTACCATGCTGTCTATCCCGACCTTCTTACATTCCCTCTGCAGTTATTACTGTTGGTCCGAAGCCATCCAATCCGATGAAGTGAGCTGTAGCTCACGAAAGCTTATGCTCAAATAAATTTGTTAGTCTCTAAGGTGCCACAAGTACTCCTTTTCTTTTTGCGAATACAGACTAACACGGCTGCTACTATGAAACCTCTCTTCTGTCCTCTTTACTCCTTTGTCTCCCTGTTTTGTCAGTGAGGTCATCTTAAAATTCTCAGTCTCACACTTAACGTTGTTGCCCAAACTGGGCCCTTTTTAATGTTTTTCTCTTCTGATTATTCCCGTGTTCCTGCTCCTTTTTTTCCATTTGTCTCTATACTACAATGTTGATATAATATACTTCCCCATCCCTTTTTTTAAAGTCACTTTTCCTCCAGCCAACTATTTGATGTCTCTTGTGTTGCTTCCGCTGTAAGCTCAGTTTATGTTCTCCCTCAGTACTACCCGATTGGGGGTGACATATTGCTGTAGTCTACGCTAGGCTGACCCGGTGCTCTGGGTCCAAGATGTTGTACATTTTACAAAAATGTTATGTAGTTGGGGGTGGACTGAATCCACATCTTTATTCTCTTCCATATGTCCAGCAATTGGCCTGGTGGTGCAGTGAACACAGATTGGAAGAGTGGCACCAAAGCATTGTAGTTCCAGTCTGTACTGGGTAAAAGTGGTGAGAGGAAGATGGGTCAATGTGAGGGGATCAACCAGTGAAGGACGTGGCCTGAAGCAAAGTTTCTCTCTGAAAGTAGCATCAGCATAGGAGGAAATTGGCTAGCAAGCGGAGGGCCAATAGCAGGCAACTGAATAGCTTGAATCCATCTGCATCCACTCAACCCCTCAGTCTCTGAGTGACAGTCATTTATTAACACATCCAACCAAGCATGCAACTTAGCCCTGGTCTACACTAGGACTTTAGGTCGAATTTAGCAGCGTTAAATCGATGTAAACCTGCACCCGTCTACACGATGAAGCCCTTTATTTCGACTTAAAGGGCTCTTAAAATCAATTTCCTTACTCCACTCCTGACAAGTGGATTAGCGCTTAAATCGGCCTTGCCGGCTTGAATTTGGGGTACTGTGGACACAATTCGATGGTATTGGCCTCCGGGAGCTATCCCAGAGTGCTCCATTGTGACCGCTCTGGACAGCACTCTCAACTCAGATGCACTGGCCGGGTAGACAGGAAAAGAACCGCAAACTTTTGAATCTCATTTCCTGTTTGGCCAGCGTGGCAAGCTGTAGGTGACCATGCAGAGCTCCTCAGCAGAGGTGACCATGCAGAGCTCCTCAGCAGAGGTGACCATGATGGAGTCCTAGAATCGCAAAAGAGCTCCGGCATGGACTGAACGGGACGTACGGGATTGATTGCTGTATGGGGAGAGGAATCCATGCTATCAGAACTCCGTTCCAGTTTTCGAAATGCCAAAACCTTTCTGAAAATCTCCCAGGGCATGAAGGACAGAGGCCATAACAGGGATCCAAAGCAGTGCCGCGTGAAACTGAAGGAGCTGAGGCAAGCCTACCAGAAAACCAGAGAGGCGAACGGCCGCTCCAGGTCAGAGCCCCAAACATGCCGCTTCTATGATGAGCTGCATGCCATTTTAGGGGGCTCAGCCACCACTACCCCAGCCGTGTTGTTTGACTCCTTCAATGGAGATGGAGGCAACACGGAAGCAGGTTTTGGGGACGAAGATGATGATGATAAGGTTGTAGATAGCTGACAGCAAGCAAGTGGAGAAACCGGTTTTCCCGACAGCCAGGAACTGTTTCTCACCCTGGACCTGAAGCCAGTACCCCCTGAACCCACCCAAGGCTGCTTCCTGGACCCGGCAGGCGGAGAAGGGACCTCCGGTGAGTGTACCTTTTAAAATACTATACGTGGTTTAAAAGCAAGCATGTGAAAGGATTACTTTGCCCTAGCATTCACGGCTCTCCTGGATGTACTCCCAAAGCCTTTGCAAAAGGTTTCTGGGGAGGGCAGCCTTATTGCGTCCTTCATGGTAGGACACTTTACCACTCCAGGCCAGTAACACGTACTCGGGAATCATTGTACAACAAAGCATTGCAGTGTATGTTTGCTGGCGTTCAAACAACATCCGTTCTTTATCTCTCTGTGTTATCCTCAGGAGAGTGAGATATCATTCATGGTCACCTGGTTGAAATAGAGTGCTTTTCTTCAGGGGACACTCAGAGGAGCCCGTTCCTGCTGGGCTGTTTGCCTGTGGCTACATAGAAATGTTCCCCGCTGTTAGCCACGGGGAGGGGGGAAGGGTTGAGGGGGTAGCCACACGGTGGGGGAAGGCAAAATGCGACCTTTTAACGAAAGCACATCTGCTATGTATGTAATGTTAACAGCAAGGTTTACCCTGAAAGAGTGTAGCCACTGTTTTATAAAATGTCTTTTTAAATACCGCTGTCCCTTTTTTTTTCTCCACCAGCTGTATGTGTTTCAATGATCACAGGATCTTCTCCTTCCCAGAGGCTAGTGAAGGTTAGAAAGGGGGAAAAAAAAAAACGCACTCGAGATGAAATGTTCTCCGAGCTCATGCTGTCCTCCCGCACTGAGAGAGCACAGACTAATGCGTGGAGGCAAATAATGTCAGAGTGCAGGAAAGCACAAAATGACCGGGAGGAGAGGTGGTGGGCTGAAGAGAGTAAGTGGCGGGCTGAAGACAGGGCTGAAGCTCAAATGTGGCGGCAGCATGATGAGAGGAGGCAGGATTCAATGCTGAGGCTGCTGCAGGACCAAACCAGTATGCTCCAGTGTATGCTTGAGCTGCAGCAAAGGCAGCTGGAGCACAGACTGCCCCTACAGCCCCTGTGTAACCAACCGCCCTCCTCCCCAAGTTCCATAGCCTCCACACCCAGATGCCCAAGAACGCGGTGGGGGGCCACTGGCCAACCAGACACTCCGCCACAGAGGATTGCCCAAAAAAAAGAAGGCTGGCATTGAATAAATTTTAAAGTTGTAAACTTTTAAAGTGCTGTGTGGCATTTTCCTTCCCTCCTCCACCACCCCTCCTGGGCTACCTTGGTAGTCATCCCCCCTATTTGTATGATGAATGAATAAAGAATGCATGAATGTGAAGCAACAATGACTTTATTGCCCCTGCAAGCGGTGATCGAAGGGAGGAGGGGAGGGTGGTTAGCTTACAGGAAAGTAGAGTGAACCAAGGGGCGGGGGGTTTCATCAAGGAGAAACAAACAGAACTTTCACACCGTAGCCTGGCCAGTCATGAAACTGGCTTTCAAAGCTTCTCTGATGCGTACCGCGCCCTCCTGTGCTCTTCTAACTGCCCTGGTGTCTGGCTGCGCGTAACCAGCAGCCAGGCGATTTGCCTCAACCTCCCATCCTGCCATAAACGTCTCCCCCTTACTCTCACAGATATTGTGGAGCACACAGCAAGCAGTAATAACAGTGGGAATATTGGTTTCGCTGAGGTCTAAGCGAGTCAGTAAACTGCGCCAGCGCGCCTTCAAACGTCCAAATGCACATTCTACCACCATTCTGCACTTGCTCAGCCTGTAGTTGAACAGCTCCTGACTACTGTCCAGGCTGCCTGTGTATGGCTTCATGAGCCATGGCATTAAGGGGTCGGCTGGGTCCCCAAGGATACATATAGGCATTTCAACATCCCCAACAGTTATTTTCTGGTCTGGGAATAAAGTCCCTTCCTGCAGCTTTTGAAACAGACCAGAGTTTCTGAAGATGCGAGCGTCATGTACCTTTCCCGGCCATCCCACGTTGATGTTGGTGAAATGTCCCTTGTGATCCACCAGAGCTTGCAGCACTATTGAAAAGTACCCCTTGCGGTTTATGTACTCGGCGGCTTGGTGCTCCGGTGCCAAGATAGGGATATGGGTTCTGTCTATGGCCCCACCACAGTTAGGGAATCCCATTGCAGCAAAGCCATCCACTATGACCTGCACATTTCCCAGGGTCACTACCCTTGATATCAGCAGATCTTTGATTGCGTGGGCTACTTGCATCACAGCAGCCCCCACAGTAGATTTGCCCACTCCAAATTGATTCCCAATTGACCGGTAGCTGTCTGGCATTGCAAGCTTCCACAGAGCTATCGCCACTCACTTCTCGACTGTGAGGGCTGCTCTCATCTTGGTATTCATGCGCTTCAGGGCAGGGGAAAGCAAGTCACAAAGTTCCATGAAAGTGCCCTTATGCATGCGAAAGTTTCGCAGCCACTGGGAATCGTCCCAGACCCGCAACACTATGCGGTCCCACCAGTCTGTGCTTGTTTCCCGAGCCCAGAATCGGCGTTCCACAGCATGAACCTGCCCTATTAGCATCATGATGCATGCATTGGCAGGGCCCATGCTTTCAGAGAAATCTGTGTCCATGTCCTGATCACTCACGTGACTGCGCTGATGTCGCCTCCTCACCTGGTATCGCTTTGCCAGGTTCTGGTGCTGCATATACTGCTGGATAATGCGTGTGGTGTTTAATGTGCTCCTAATTGCCAAAGTGAGCTGAGCGGCCTCCATGCTTGCCTTGGTATGGTGTCCGCACAGAAAAAAGGCACGGAACGATTGTCTGCCGTTGCTCTGACGGAGGGAGGGGCGACTGACGACACGACTTACAGGGTTGGCTTCAGGGAGCTAAAATCAACAAAGGGGGTGGCTTTACATCAAGGAATATTTCAGGCAGGACTTCACGGAGGGTTCCAATAAAAAATGGTGCACCTAAGTTATTCTTATTGGAACAAGGAGGTTAGCCTGGCCTCTGATTGATACATGGCTAGATTAACCTCGCTGCACCTTCTCTGTGAGTGACTACAGTGTGACCTAAAGGAATGACTCCCCTAGACAGGGGAGGGAGGGAAGCAAATGAGTACAAAACAAATCTGGTCTATTTCTTGTTTTGATCCATTCCATCTATCTTTTACATCTTTGGCTGGCAGCAGACGGTGCAGAAGGACTGCATGCCATCCACATCTCATGGCTGCTCGACAGAAGATGGTACAGTACGACTGCTAGCCATCCTCATCTCTTGCCTGCCTGGCAGAAAATGGTACAGTATGACTGCTAGCAATCCGTATCGCCTGCCTGCTCACCATAAGATGGTTCAATAGGACTGACTGTAGGACTAAAGAGAATGACCTGGTCAAGTCACTCCAAATTTAGTCCCTGCGCCCATGTCTGCCCAGGTGCTCCCAGCCGACGTGGCCAGGAGCACCTCGGACACGATGACGGTTACCAGTCGTATTGCACCGTCTGCTGCCAGAAGGCAATGGGTTGCTGCTACTGTGTAGCAATGCCGTACCGCGTCTGCCAGCACCCAGGAGACATACGGTGACGGTTACCTGAGCGGGCTCCATGCTTGCCATGGTATGGTGTCTGCACAGGTAACTCAGGAAAAAAAGGGCGAAACGATTGTCTGCCCTTGCTTTCACGGAGGGAGGGAGGGAGGGAACGGGGGCCTGACGATATGTATCCACAACCACCCGCGACAATGTTTTAGCCCCATCAGGCATTGGGATCTCAACCCACAATTCCAATGGGCAGTGGAGACTGTGTGGTAGCTGATAGTACCCACAGTGCAACGCTCCGGAAGTCAACTCTAGCCTTGGTACTGTGGAAGCGCTCCGCCGAGTTAATGCACTTAATGCACTTAAAGCATTTTCTGTGGGGACACAGACACTCGAATATATAAAACCGATTTCTAAAAAACCGACTTCTATAAATTCGACCTTATTCCGTAGTGTAGACATACCCTCAGTTGGTTCCTGCTGTACAATGTAGTGGTGTATAAGGTTACTGCATTGCTCTCGTTTTGATGGGTGGTATAACTAACTTCACATGTGCCTAATGCTGCTTTTAAAACAGAGAGCAGAATGGATGTGGGGGCCTGAGTGATTGTTTGCCTTGGTATATGTGCACTCAGTGACATTTGCATGGTGAAGGCAAACCAGTGACTCAGGTGGTCTGCCTACAATGATGGGTGTTTTGTGTTTCTTGGGTGATATTGAAGGATGAAATTTCCAGCAGAACACAGCTAGGGAGCTGGAGAAGAGCACCCACTGCTAGGGCAGAAGCTTTTGGTGCAGACATACCACGAACCCTTTTCAGCCCTGCTATCTCTACACTCCTCTCTACAGAGTAAAACTGCTCCCCCCTCAGAAAAGCCCTAGCTAATGAAAGACACTCATTGCCCAGGTCCGAGGTACAGCCCAGCTCCATTGTTACCCTCTTCCTCACAACGTGCCTTGCCTCGGTCAGTGTAATTCTCAGACTTTACCAACCCAAATCTGCCTCCACACCAAGCTTTGTTCCTTAGCGCAGGGTCACTAGTGTCCATTACTTTACACCAGGAAGCTGTGAGGTTGCGGAAAATCTTGCCATAGACTCATGAAAAATAGAGGGCTCGGCCAGGCCAGGACTGAGCTCGACAGTGTGTTCTGAGCTGCCCTGTCCAAAGGCATTACAAAAATGGAGCCCACCTCCATGCCTGATTTGCACTGTCCCTTCTCTTGTGTCCCTTATGGTTAGGCTTGGGTCATCTGTCTCAGTTGGGCCTTGGCAGGAGAGAGATGCCTTTGCTCGGGTGGCAAACACTAAGTTGTGGGGCAGCAGGGCTAACGGGGAATCGCCCTCCCTTTCTCTGGAGCGCTAGCTCATTGCTGGGGTCTCCATGCGCCTGTCAGAGGAGGCGTGTGTCCCTCTACATATTGGTTAATGCAGACGCTTGGAGACGGTATACAGGAAAGCTGCCTGTAGGTATCGAGAGTACTGTAATTAAAATGCACTGGAGGAGCTAGCTCACTAAGCAGCTGGCTTAATGTAGCAATAAAATGTTTCTCTAAATATGGACTTGGGCCCCAAGGGCCAAATGACTGATATTATGTCGAGACCCGTTATTTGAGTCAAATTGCGTATTGTTAAAATGGGCTAAATGACTTGCTGGATTGTATAGTTTCCATTGGATCTAGATCGCTGGCAGATTAGCTGTGTAAACAGGATTTATTCATACACGTGTTCGGAGGTTTTCTCCTGTTTGGCTTTAGAGAAATAGAGCAGGGCTGATTTCTCCGAGGCTGAAAATTCTCTTGATTTCTACCCCCCAAACTCTGAATTGTGCAGCTTATTGGGAAATGGAGTTTGGCTTGGTGCACCGTTAAAGCTTCCTGACGGCATGTAATGACATGACCATAGCTGCACTGTCCAGTACATCCAACTGCTCCTTATTCGAGGTGCCTTTGGACTGGGAACAGCACTTGTAAAACAAAAACTCTCCTTCTCCTGGCAGTTTCTCAGCTCATTTTGATAAAGAGAAGCAGAAAGTGGCCATGTATTTCTGGGTGAGTTTTGCACTCAAAACTGAAGTTGCTCAACCTTTTGCCTTGTGCATCATACGTACACCGCCTTGCGTACACGCTTGCCTCGTGTACTGTGCCTGTCACCTTATTGCTTGAATATTAAATGATCAGAGACTAACACAAAGGTACAATAATTTCTCAGGAAATGCGATTAGAGAATCAGAGCAGGAGTCTGCCCAGCAGTGACTATGAATGAGGTTATAAGGTTGTATTTCCCGATATTGTTTCACAGAAAGAGAAAAAAGTACTTTGTGGCTCGGGAGCCTCTATTTCTCCTTTGCAAAGGGTGACCTTAGAACAGGGGAAGATGCAGCTCACCCACCTTGTTCACTTCCATTGGCGGTAAAGGGAGAAAATCAGCATACCCCGTGCAAGCAATATCCCACATACTTAAATCTTGGAGCTAAAAGCTCATGCTACTGTGCATCCTGGTACAACTCAGATCAAGCTGAATCTAGTCTCTGTGCTTTATAAACAGGGCTCAGAAACGTCACCGGAGATTTGAAGCTATTAGCCAGGGGCCAGCCTGCAAACCTGAGAAGGTGGGCATCTGCAAGGTATACGGGCAACTCCCTGGCGTGAAGCCGTAGCCAACCCCCATTCCCTCCCTGGCTCTGGGATTCTTACCAATGAGCTGCCCCTGGACCATGCTCAGGGCTCTTTCTCAGGTCTGGGTGGTAGGGATCTGGTAAATGTGAAGCTGCTGGAAGGGAGAAGGATCTGCCTGTCTGAAGAACCTCCTGCCTATTGCAAGGAGAGGAGGTTTGTGCTGCTTCCCACAGCCATCTTGTTTTGTGCCCTCCATACTGCCGATGACTGGAGCGCCCAACTTGAAATTGACATGGTTCTTGAGTTTCCCTTAGGTGCTGAGACTAAATACTTGAAACTAATTTCATGCTGTTGCTGAAAAGAACTCTTTCCTGCAGCAGTAGAGGCAATGGAAAGATCGGTCTGCAGATTCAGGAAGATGCTCTTGTATCCGTTCGTACTCTGCTCCAAGTTGCAAAGTTTATGGTTATCTTCCCCCCACCCACCCAAAAAGCTACTAAGGGTTACAGAGGGGTCAAAGGGTGATCCCTGGTGAACTTTCTGAGACGTGTGGGGGTCTCCAATCAGCCTGTTAAGGCTTGCTGCAGGTTCTCCCTCCTCGGCCCTTCTGGCCTTGGAATCTACTCCAGGCATCTACTGTCTCCCCCTATTGAAAATGGGCCCAGGACTTCCCCAAAATCATTCCCAGAGCAGGTCTTTTAGCAAAACAGCCAATCTTGATCATCTGTCCTCTCCTCCCAGTCCTTCACAGATCTGCTACAGTAAGAGGAGCAGGGGTCCTGAGTGTGTGGGGGGGAGCACAGGGGCCTAGGGATGGGCAGCAGGGCGGGAGCTGTTCAGCCCAGGAGAGTGATTACTCCAATGAAGGTTATTCTCTTGTCCTCCCACTGGGGTCTGGCGCTGACATGTTTGAAGCTTAGCCGTGGCGACCACCAATTCTTAATGTCTGAATTTACAAATGGCCTCTCTGCTTCATTTCTGTGTTGCAGGGCTGGTTGTCCTCTCTGTTTGTGGTGTTTTGGGAGGAGGGATAGCTCAGTGGTTTGAGCATTGGCCTGCTTAACTCAGGGTTGTGAGTTCAATCCTTGAGGGGGCCATTTAGGGATCTGGGGCAAAAATTGAGGATTGGTCCTGCTTCGAGCAGGGGGTTGGACTAGATGACCTACTGAGGTCCCTTCCAACCCTGATATTCTATGATTCTAGGCCAACAGGAAGTAAGATGGAGGGACGTATTGTACTCTGGGCCAGAAATACTACCCAGGGATCATTTCAGTATGTGGTTCAAATGGTCTCTGTCAAATCTGGCTGCATATAAGCACTGGGAAGTGCTGGTATTTGTACATGAACAGGTAAAGAAATCTTTTGATTTCTTTGTTGAACAGGTTGATCTTTGAGGTTGGGGATAAAGCGTTCTGAAGCATCTGTCATCCTCTGGCTTTGTGTAGGGGGATGAGGGGCTGCTCCTCTATCAGGAGCTTTAATGATTGTTTTTGCTTTTTAAAAATTCAACCAAAAAAAACACCTTTCATTTTTTTGAAACTAGACTGTGGCGGTTTGCTGCTTCTCAGCTCCTTTATTTGTCCTTGGTCTAAATCCCATGTGCTCACTTGAACATCTGATGAGAACAATAGAGCAGCATGAATAGCTCTCATGTGAAAGCAGGAGAAGTAGCCTGAAGAACCTAGTGCATTTCCCTCCTCTCCAATTTTAAATGTGCTGCATTGAAATGGTACCTTTCACTAGCAGAGCTCAAATTACTCTTCATACATCACTTCATCACAACACTCATAGGCGGTAGGTAGGAATTGTTCCCATTTTACAGATGAGAAAACTAAGGAACAGAGATTGAACTTGCCCTGGGCAGCCCAGTGAGTTGATGGACAGAATATCTAATGTTGTCTCCCACAACTAATCTTTATTCACTAACTCACTCCTGTGTCTTTCTGAGTTCCAAGAACCCAAAATGTTCCCCTCCCCAGGTCAAGGCTTTCTGACAGCTTCTCCAATCCAGTTACCCATTGTTCTACCCAAAGCCTGCAACATATTGAAAATCTGGGGGCAATGCAAAATAAATTGAACTTGATCTCCAAATAAGGATGGCTGACCTTGACTGGGGAATGGAGCTGTGAGTGGGAAAGGGCTCGGGGGAGGGCAGAGATATATGGGAGCCTGTCCATGTAATTTAAGTCTAATGTGCCAAATAGGACATGGAGTCTTGATCAATATACTGGAACGTATATAGAAACCTTCAATTTCCTTCTGTTGAAAAGATATTGGGTCAGCAACTGATCTAATTTAAGAGTTCCTACATTCCCTCAAGTCTGCCTTTTAAAAATATTTCTATGCTATTACCCAGGTCACATGCTCTTAGAAGTATCTTGCAGCTGATTGACTTTTGTGATCAAGAGAACCAGTTTTTATTTAATTTATTCTCCTTAGTTCATTTCCTAGCCCTGACCTCCCTGCTGCTGTTTTCCATACCTGTGTGTGTTCCTTCGTACAAGTTCTGCTATTTCTACTTTTGGCTAATGTCAGTAAATAGACATTTTTGCTATGATCAATGACCTACCTTTCTTTAAAATACCCTTGCTTCTTATCTACATAAATGTTTTTAATCTGTCTTCTCATTCTGGCCTGCACTTCTATAATGAGCTCCTATTTTTTTAATCCACTTCTTGCCTTCTCCATCTGAATTGGCTCTGTTATGTATGAGACAGCAGCTGGGAAGATGAATACCAAGCAGCTTTGTCTGTCTTTACTGCACCATAACTCAGATACCGTGACTTCACATCCATATAGACTTATTGGATGGGAGATATTGGTGGAGGAGGATGCGGGAGCTATCATGTAAGAATGAACCTACTCTGCCTGAAATGGAGCAGGACGAAGGTGACCTTTGAGATCCCATCTAGCCCAAACATTTTGATTTAAAACTCTTTTCACTGTCAGGCTTCTCAGTTTCCAATATGTAAGTCACTGAAACTCAGAAGACTGAATTTTAATCTTATAATTCATTCAGTTTTTGTCAAGTACTTTTATCTTGTAATAAACTCTACCCTGAGGAAAACATCCTGAAGGTGAAATGCATTAGTGTGTGAAACCTCCCCATTCACTGGTGGAAGCCTTATCAGTTGCGCCCTTTAAAACTAGGATGCACAAAGCATTGGAAAACCCTGTAGGGGGAGAGCCCTATAGTGGCAGGGCCATGGACAAGGCAGACTGAACAGTTGTGCACATCTCCTATAAGAAAGCCATTATCTTTGTCAGTTTCATTTGCAATCCTGGGAGAGTAATAGTCTGTACCTAGGTTACAACATGGGTAAGTATTAATATCCCCATTGTGCCCATTTCCCCATCTATATAAAGGTCAAATGCCTCACCCAGGATCATACAACATGGTGGTGGTAGAGCTAGGAATAGAACCCAGGGCTTAGCTTCCCAGTCCTCCCTTCTAACCACTAGATGACACTGCATCCAAGTTTAGAGACCAGCTCCAGTAAGGCAGAAAGTCCTTCTAGTCATATAGATCTTTTTTATTACATCAGCAAGAAACAGCTGTATCATGGCTCAGAATTCTTCTGGATCAAGGCAAGATGACAGGAGACCCTCTTTTCCTTTAATTTTCTGACCTCATTTCACAATTTTATAATGCACAATTAAATAATTTAGGACTCAATTACAAACTCAAATAAATCTTAAATTGCTTGCTATGATATTACAGCTGGTGTATTCCAAAACTTTCCATTCCACCTAAGTCATCTCTTCCCCAATTTAGTTCTGCACGTAGATCTGTAGCCCACTCTGTTTCCAGGGCTGCACAAAAGCTACCAACAAGTCCCTTAATTATTTTATCAATGCAAGCATGTTCCCTCAAGTCTCATAATATCAAATGATAAGAGGTTTGTTCTTTGACCTTTTGGGGGTCTCGCTCTATATATTCTTTCTTAGGGTTCTCTAAATTGCATGCACTGCTCCTTGTCATTTGTATATCAAATGTTCTTTGAGGGGACATTCATCTTGCTCATTGAGTTCCTTGTTTTAAAGCTAAGGGTGGAGGCTCAGTGCTTTGTTTTTATTGTTCTCCAGCTGTTTGGTTGACTATTTTAAAGGGCCAGGCTGCATGGCACTGGGCCTCTACCAATTAATAATGGAGGAAAATTCTTGTAGGTTATAAAAGTATTAACTAGGGCTGTCAAGCGATTTTAAAAATGAATTGCAATTAATCGAGTTAATAAAGGAATACCATTTATTTAAATGTTTTTGTATGTTTTCTACATTTTCAAATATACTCTTTTCAATTACAACACAGAATACAAAGTATACAGTGCTCACTTTATATTTATTTTTTATTACAAATATTTGCACTATAAAAAATGAGTATTTTTCAATTCACCTCATATAAGTACTGTAGTGCAATCTATCATGAAAGTTGAACTTTTTGTTCATAATTCTACATTTGTAAGTGCATTCAAATATAAAATGTCAAACTTTAGAGCCTACAAGTCCACTCAATCTTTCTTCAGCCAATCGCTCAGACTAACAAACTTGGTTACAATTTGCCTTCTTCTGGTTTACAATGTCACCTGAAAGTGAGAACAGATGTTTGCATGGCACTGTTGTAGCTGGCATCACAAGATATTTACGTGCCAGAGGCGCTAAAGATTCATATGTCCCTTAGTCTTCAACCACCTTTTCATAGGACATGTGTCCATGCTGATGATGGGTTCTGCTCAATAACGATCCAAAGCAGAGCGGACTGACGCATGTTCATTTTCATCATCTCAGTCAGATGCCACCAGCAGAAGGTTGATTTTCTTTTTTGGTGGTTCAGGTTCTGTAGTTTCTGCATCTGAGTGTTGCTCTTTTAAGACTTCTAAAAGCATGCTCCGCACCTTGTCCTTCTTAGATTTTGGAAGGCACTTCAGATTCTTAAACCTTGGGTTAAGTGCTGTAGCTCTTTTTAGAAATCTCACATTGATATCTTCTTTGCGTTCGTCAAACCTGCTGTGAAAGTATTCTTAATGATTGTGTGTTGGGTCATCATCTGAGACTGCTATAATATGAAATATATGGCAGAATGCGGGTAAAACAGACCTGAAGATATACAGTTCTCCCCCAAGGAGTTCAGTCACAAATTTAATTCATGCATTATTTTCTAACGAGCATCATCAGCATGGAAGCATGTCCTCTGGAATGGTGGCCAAAACATGAAGGGGCATATGAATTTTTAGCATATCTGGCACATAAATACCTTGCAACACCGGCTACGAAAGTACCATGTGAATGCCTGTTCTCACTTTCAGGTGACATTGTAAATAAGAAGGATCTCCTGTAAATGTGAACAAAGTTGTTTGTCTTAGCAATTGAACCATAGAATATGAGGGTTGGAAGGGACCTCAGGAGGTCATCTAGTCCAACCCCCTGCTCAAAGCAGGCCCCATCCCCAATTTTTGCCCCAGATCCCTAAATGGCCCCCTCAAGGACTGAACTCACAACACTGGGTTTAGCAGGCCAATGCTCAAACCACTGAGCTATCTCTCCCCCCATGATTGGCTGAACAAGAAGTAGGACTGAGTGGACTTGTAGGCTCAAAAGTTTTACATTGTTTTGTTTTTGAGAGCAGTTATGTAATAAAATATATCTACATTTGTAAGTTGCATTTTCATAATAGAGATTGCACTACAGTACTTGTACAAGGTGAACTGAAAAATACTATTTCTTTTGTTTATCATTTTTACAGTGCAAATATTTGTAATATAAAATAAGCACTGTACACTTTGTATTCTGTGTTTGTAACAGAAATCAATATATTTGAAAATGTAGAAAAACATCTGATTTAATAAATTTCAATTGGTAGTCTATTGTTTAAGAGGGCGAGTAATTATTTAAATTGTGATTAATTTTTTTGAGTTAATCGTGTGAGTTAACTGATTAATTGACAGCCCTAGTATTAACATGTGGAGATGACATAATTCATCCTCTCCTGCTCCAACTGATTATTTATACAAACAAAAGCTGGCTCAAACGTTCACACTGGCAAGGCTGTAATGGACTACCTTTCGTGTAATGCATGAGCTCAATGTTGGGTAAAGGGTGCCCTGGAATGAGGTCATGAACCATGCTGAGCTGAAGTCCACTTCACTCTGATAGTGTTCAGAGGGAATTTGTGGCAGATCTGTATAAATCAGACCACATGGAAGTTATAAAACATGGAGCAGGGAAAAGGATACTGAGTGGCATCAACACCACTAGTCACTGTGGGACAGAAGCAAAGAGTGAGGGGAAACAGCCTAAGATGAACTAAGCTGTGTCTACACTATGCACCTTTTAGCTACACAGCTGTGCCACTGCAGCTGTACCTCTAAAAGATGCCCAGCGTAGCCGCTCTTTAGCAGCAGGAGAGAGGTCTTCTGCTGACCCAAAAAATTCCACCCCCAACGAGCGGCGGCAGCTTTGTCGAGGGGAGAGCTCTCCCACCGACAAAGCGCTGTCCACACTGGCGCTTTTCGTTGGTAAAACTTTTGTTGTTGGGGGGGCTTCACCCCCCTGAATGACAGAAGTTTTACTGACGAAAGTCCAGTGCAGACAAAGCCTTATACTCATTGTATGTATTTAAGGAAAAAAAGAAGAGGTGCAAATATGTGAATTAAGAATGACGGTGCGGCCTTCATTTTGTTTCACAAGCACCAATAAGAGCAAGGAAGGGCTTTGTATTGTAAATTGGTTACGAGGGGTTATGAATACAGCTTTACCCAAAAGCAAAGATGCGGTTAGTCTGTTCTGGAGAAAAACACAATGCAGACGGGGGGGGGGGGTGTTTGGGGTTTTTTTAATATATTTATCAATAGGCAGTACAGGTAGCAAACACCTATAGTTAAGACGTTGCCCTAAACTTTTTCTGTTTATAAAACCTTGTTTTCAGTTGCTTCGAATCTTGAGCTATTTTCCAGGCTGAGTGGTGGCCTCCGGATGAAATTTTTTTTTTTTAAGTTTCAGCTAAAATGATTGTTACTTTTGAGATTGAAAAATGCACTGATTTGCTCATGTTAAAAAATTCTTACAACTGTTTCATTAAAAAGCTCTAACGTTTCTATGCTCTGGAGCAGGGTCTTGAAATCTGGCAGAGGGGTCGCCCTGAGCATGTTACACAAACCTTCATTTTCACAAGTGTGTATTCCTCATGTTCCGAGTGCCAAACTTGAAAACCGTGGGTCTGATTTGCAGAAGTGCTGAGTACTCTCAACTGCAGTCAACATCACTGGGAACTGCCCACTCAACATATGTACTAGTGCTCTGAAAATCAGATCCTAGGTTTCTCAAACGGGCACTTCTGACAATTTTGGCTTTAATTTGTCTGTTTCCTATGTGTAAAAAAGAGAATAATACTTCCTCCCCTCCCAGGGAAAGTCATGAAGATAATTCTTTACAACCGTTAATGAATTTAAGATACTACAATGAAAATGCCATAGAAAAGCCCATGAGAAAACTAAACATTCTGTATTCAGGGCAGCATTTGGAAATCTTGAATAGCTACCCATTCAGTGAGTACTATCCAGCTTGTGCACTCAATGAGGCAGGGATTCTGCGGGAAAATAGTAGGATCATATAGATAAAGACTGTATTATCAATTAAAAATCGCATCTTAAGCAGTGCTAGATTACCACATAGGCAAACTTGGCACATGCCTAGGACCCAAATTTGCAGTGGGGAGTGGTAACTACCAATGTAGATTTGTGCACAAGCTAAAAGAACTTCACTTGAGTGTGTGTGAGATACACAGAGGTCCTTTGGTACCAAATGGCAAAGAGTTTAATCTTTTTTTTTTTTAAACAGGCAATTCCTGTCTCAGACCTGACAAACTCACTACATCTAATACACTAATTTCATATACTGTTTTTTAGCATTACAGCATACAGACCCAGACAGCGTGCTGCCCCAGCCCTGCCCCCACTCCCCTGAGCTCTGCAGCAGGGCAGGGCCTGCACTCACAGGCAGCAGGAAGTGCAGCGACCTGACCTCAGCCGTGCCCCTGGTGAGTGCTGGGGGGTGGTTTCCCCCTGTTCCCCAAGCACTGTTCCCTCTAAGCTGTGTGCGTGTGTGCGCGCACACATCCTAAACCCCGTGCACACGGCAAAACAGCGTGTGAAGAAAAATTTGCATAGAAAATTTTTTTTGCGCACACAGCCTGTCAAAAATTTGCACAGAAGAAATTTTTTGTGCCTGTCAAAAATTAGAGGGAACACTGCCCCCAAGCCAGCCCCGTGGCACCCCCCACCCCCAGCAGAGGCTTACACCCACCCCTGTGGGGGGGCTGCATAGGGCCTCAGAATTGCTAGGGACGGCCCTGCCAGACAATATGGATTAGAAGTCCCAGTAGCTGTACTAAGTGTAAAAGTTCCTTCAGTGCTTGGCTTCTGATCTGTCTGTTTGCAGTATGTGGTCTAGGCTGAGGTGGAAGGGGAGAAATCAGCTCTGCTGTTTATCATGCCGCTGCATTGTAACTCAACATTCTGTTACTGTATGCCTGAATTTTCCCCCACTCTGGGGAGGTGAAATTCACCAGTCTGAGAGAGACCTGGGCAGGGCAAACTTCCACTGGAAGCCTTCAGTCAGCTGTTTGTGGGTGCAGTGCTGTTGCTTGGACTCACTCAAGCCAGCCTCACAGCAGAGGAAAACTCTGAGAAATATGACTTGATGGCTCAACAAAGAGCACAAATAGAAGATCTGCAGCAGGAGCTGGTTTGCTTGCTAAACAGAGAAACTAAACTGAGAAGGATGCCGTAGCTGACCCTGAAAACATAGTGGCAGCAGGGGATGCAGCTCTGGACACACAACCAATTACTAGTGGAGATCAGTGTGAACAAATGAATCTAAAGCTAGATGCTCTGGTTAATCAAACTAAATAAAATAATATTAAGATGCTGGTAGCCAGTGGGGGCCTGGAATTCAGCAGTCTGAAGGATTTTTTTTTCCCCTCTAAATCGCATACTGAAAGTTTAAGCATGGACAATGACTGACTGTATCCTAGATTTAAATCGCAGCTCTGGGTGCTCCAGAATTTCTGAATTTCTGAAAAATCAGGTCCTCTGTTTCAGTATCTAAATATAGATGCAGGTACCTAACTTAAGTACCCAATTTTGAGAATGTTGACTTCAGTAGGTGCAAGCTTGGGATCCATGATCGTTAGATACTTTTTGCACCATCTGGATTAATTCATCCACAGCAGCAAGATATTGCATAGCAAGATAAATTTGGCTATATTTTAGAAACCGTAGATGGGAACAAGAGCCATCTGGTGGTGGTGGTGATTTTATTCTCCCTCTGACACAAAATAAATTGGTGTAATCCCTGATTTATAAATCTGGGATGATAAACCAGAAGTAAAGATGAACTAGAAATGCCAGTGGATAGAGAATGAGAATCCCCCAATGAGCCATTTGGGAGTTACCAGAGTTTATATTGTGAACACCCTGGGGCAAGG
Organism: Caretta caretta; assembly: GCF_965140235.1. Taxonomy (NCBI): domain Eukaryota; kingdom Metazoa; phylum Chordata; order Testudines; family Cheloniidae; genus Caretta; species Caretta caretta. The sequence goes on along the minus strand of NC_134207.1, from coordinate 122,978,367 downwards.
ATCTTGACATCTGTCATGTCAGTAAAACAGCAAGCACAGGTAGTTTACTATAAATAATAATAAAGCAATATGGCCTGTATCATTAGCTTCTGAGACTGAATGGAAACTTACCTTTGCCAAGACAAGCATGAAAGATTTGGTATATGCATATATTAAGAGAGTTTATCCCACCTCTGTACACACCTGGAGTATTATACACACTCTCAGTCTGTAGTTTTGATTATCCAATGGCATATGTTGGTTCTGGTGTTATCTTTAGTGTTAAACATTTAGTGGACCATATTCTATAGTGAATAGCTGGCTAATTGAGGTTAGCAAATGGAGTACACCGTGTACAACAAATACCTGTACAGCTCATGTCTATACCTATATTTCCCAGTTTGTATAGCCAAGATTGGTCATTCTATCTAACCTGCTTTCCCCAACACTCATCTGCTACACCATCACAGTGATGACTGTACTGTAGAGTAAGTCCTCCAGGAAGTGCAGAGATGCCATGTTTCCTTTGCCATCTTTGGGTTTCCTATGACACACTCCCTGCTGGGACCTGAAACAGAGAAGCCCAGGACATGGCAGTTGCAGGTTGCAGCTCCACAGAATAGTAGGAAGTTTATCTCACTGCCATGCATAGTGGTGGTCATAATAAAGGAATTAGCCTGATGCCAGTCTCTGCACAGCTGTAAGATACGACATGGCACCCGCAGTGGAAGGCACGGCGGCCTGGAAGAGACTCAGTGAGAAGTTACAGTGTACAGGTTGCTACAGAGCCTGTGTCACTGCATATAACTCCTCCACCAGCCCTGGCAATCAGGAGACATGCGGAATAGTTCTGGAAATGGTTCAAACCGCCATTTGAGTTGTAAATGAAAGCCACAGAGGAAAATTAACTGGATGATGGGTAAAGGATTGCTCTGCTCTTAACCGTGGCAGGCACAGAAGTCCTGGATTTAGACAATGTATTCCAATCAGCTGAAGGAAGTGGTGCAGAAATAATGAAAATGTTTGTATGCCTGGAATAAATGTTACTTTTGAAATACATATGTTCAGAATAAGAACACAAAATGAAAGGGAAACAACACAGGAGTTTTTTATAGTCTTAAAACTAAAAGGTCAGTCCTGTGCCAGCTTGGGATATAACAATGAGAATGTATGTGAATGTTTAGTAAGAGAGATGGATCTGACACTAGCAAGGGCAATATGTATCTGTAAAGCAGCAGAGCAACTAGAACCAAAATAATAAGCCTAGGAAAAGGCACAGAGTATAGAACTGTGTGTAGTATAACTAAATGAGCAAGGGAAAAGTTCACAGAAATTAAACTGGCCAGGGATAGAAGAATAGAAAGTAGGAAACAATGCCAAGAATGTGGCATTCAGCATGAGTATAGGACATGCCCAACATTCCGGCCAAAATGTAGAAACTGCAATAAGCCTAACCATTGTGCTAAAATATGCAGAGAAAACAGGAAAGTGCAATATTAAGTGCAAAACTGGATTCTTCAAGTGAAGAGGAAGAGCTGTTCTTAAGCACAATAATGGAGGAGGCTAAAAACTCGAAAGACTGGCTAGTTAAAATATGCAAACATGGCACTTGTGGCACACAAGACAGACACGGAGCGAGGCACAAGAAAATGTAATCACAGAAACTGAAATAGAAAGAGGTAAGGAGTACATAAAAGCAGATGAATCAAAAGTATCTGTGAAAGATAACAATGGAGGAACAATTCCAGTGTTGGGGGAGTGCGCAGGGACACTTAAATACAAAGAAAAAATGATAGAAGAGTTTGTGGTGGTATGCCCAGGCAAGCAACCAGTCTCAGACACATCATAGAATCAGATATGAAAGTATTAATAGCATCATATGAAGATGTATTCACAGGAAACGGGTAACATACAAATTAAGAGAAGATGCAGAATATGTGGTACATGGTACACAAAAAGTTCCATAAGCCTTAAGAAAGAAGCTAGAGCAAGAGCTGAGAAGCATGGCAGCAACTGGTATCATTTGACAGTAGAACCACCAACAGATTAGGTTCACTCCTTAGTAATTGTAGAGAGAAAAAAAAAAAAGGAGGAGCTATGGTTGTGTATAGATCCTAAGGATCTGAATAAAAACAAACTAAACTCACCTTTCGCTTGCCCCCCAAAAGTGAACTATTGTCTGAGATAGCAGGAGCCAAATTCTTCAGCAGATTAGATGCATCAGCAGGAGTTTGGCAGATCTCCTTGGACATTGAGAGCCCCAAGATCTGTACTTTCAACACACCGTTTGGCAGATGCAGCTTCTTAAGACTGCCTTTCGTAATACGTTTATCTCCAGAAGTATTTCTGTGAACAAAATGCTAGAGGATCTAGCTCAGGGGTGGGCAAACTTTTTGGCCCGAGGGCCACATCGGGTGGGGAAACTGTATGCAAGGCCATGAATGCAGGGCTGGGGCAGAGGGTTGGGGTGTGGGAGGGTGTGTGTGGGGGTGCAGTGTGCAAGAAGGGGCTCAGGGCAGGGGGTTCAGGTGCAGGATGGGTGCGGCAGGGAGTTGGGAGTTCAGGGCAGGGGTGTGGGAGGGGGTGCGGTGTGCAGGAAGGGGCTCAGGGCAAGGGGTAAGGGTGCAGGAGGTGGCTCAGGGCAGGGGTAGGGGTGCAGCAGGGGGCTCAAGGCAGGAGGTTAGGGGGCTCAGGGCAGGGGGTTGGGGTGCGGGCTCTGGCCTGGTACCATTTACCTCAAGAGGCTCTGGGGTGACAGTGGCACGCAACGGGGCTAAGGCAGGCTCCCTGGACCCATGCTGTGCCATGCCTGGAAGTGGCCAGCATGTCTGGCAGTAACTCCTTGGGGTGGGGTGGAGTGGGGCAGAGGGCTCTGTGTGCTGCCCTCTGTGGGTTCCCCATTTCCGGCCAATGGGAGCTGCGGGGGGTGGTGCCTGCAGGCAAGGGCAGCCCACAGAGCCCTCTGCCCCGCCCTCTTCCCCAAAGGACTGCAGGGACGTGGTGCTGGCCGCTTCTGGGCTGGCAATCCCGCAGGCCGGATTGAAAGCCCTGATGAGCCAAAGTTTGCCCTCCCCTGATCTAGCTGGTGTGAAAGTGTACATTGATAACATCATAATTTTGGGACAGCACAGCCACTGAACATCAGGAACGACTGAGGAGAGTACTGGAAATTGCGAGAGCTGATAACCTTAAACTGAATAAGGCCAAATCTTAGCTTCAAATAACTGAAATAACACACCTGGGGGGGAGAGAGACTGATCTCCAAGGGAATCTTCCTCAGTGAGTCACCGATTCAGGCAATACTGAAGAGGCTGAGACATGAAGATACAAAGGGAATTCAAAGGCTGCTGGGCAAGTGGCATTATGTCACCAAGTTTATATCTAACTATATGGCTCACACAGCTCACCTAAGACCAATGTTCCCTCTAATTTTTGACAGGCCGTGTGCGCAAAATATTCCTTCTGTGCAAATTTTTGACAGGCCGTGTGTGCAAAAAATTTCTTCTGTGCGAATTGTGCTTCTGTGCAAATCTTTGTGCGCGTGGTGTTTGCGCACAGCTCAGAGGGAACAGTGCCTAAGACATTTCCAAAGGTCACCGAATGGACATAGATGTCATAGCATGAAAGAGAGTTCAATGATTTAAAGTACATTCTGACATCAGTCCCAATGCTGCAATTTTTTGACCCATTGTGTGGTCTCAAAAGGAGGTCTGGGAGCAGTACTATTACACGGAACTGACTGGTTGCCACCAGACATGCCAAACCCACGAAAAAAATGCAGAAATTGGGCTTGGTTTTGGCTTAATTGGCTTGTGAGTTACTTGTTGGCTAGTTTTTGGCTTGTAGTTTGTTGCGCCAATTCAAAAAGGAGAGCTAGAGAAGTTGTATTTTGGCCACAGTGATAGCAAAGAAATGATGAGCAACTGGAACTTGTCTGAAGTATAGCGATTCCCAGCAGAAAGAACCAAAGATATTGGTTGAACAACTTGAAATTCCACAGGGCAAAGTTGGAACTGACACATTCAGCCTGGGAAGACCTGATCACCTGGTTATAAAAGACTACTTTTCTAATATCCCATTAATCACCCTTAAAGATACCACAGCAGCAACAATTGTCAGGCACATTAAATCTGTATTTGCACATCATGAAATTCCAATACAGTAATAAATGACAGTGGTCCCCTGTGACCCTAAGAGCATCCCAAGTCAGATGGCCAGTGGCTCCTGGTATGTAACTCTAAATCTTAGCTGGTCTGACCCACTGAATACACCTCACACACCTTAGTCATGATATTTATTTATTTAATACATCATCTGAAAACAACCACCACACTGGTCATTAATATCACTGTGAAGTGTATGTGAAATTATGGATTTTCTGATGTTATGTTTTGGAGTCTGTAAACAGACAAAGGAGGCAAAACAGGTTTTTTCCAAAGAAACAGGCAAACCTCTCTTTCACTCAGCTGTAAATTGAGCCAGATGTGGTCAGGGATCAGGACAATGGGCTACTCATTTACACTGGAGATTGTGGAAAGATCATTTGCATCTTAAATCACAGGAGAGTGCAAAATGAACGTAGTGTCGACTTCCTAGCCGACACAAGAAGCTCAGCCCCCAGAGGGGCTTCCTGAGTTTGAAGACAGAGATGAACTTTAGGGATATAAGGAACTGTTGGAAGAGTCTGGGATACCTATCTACTGAGAGAACAAAAGCCAGCGCTTTGTATCTATGAAAGGTGGGTCCTCCTGCTAAAAGAGGCAAGAGAATGCTGACAACTTGGTGTGAGCAAGGAACTATGTTAGGCATAGCTATATATCGTGCTATGAAAGTAAGTTTTGGACACTAGAAAACGTGTTGTTTTTGCTTTGTTTGTAACCCTTTCATATCTCTTTCACTCTTGCTTGAAATCACTTAAATCTCTGTTCTTTGTTAATAAACGTATTCTTAGTTTTACTACAAACCATCTCAGAGCTGTGTATAACCCCAGCTGGGCTAACAAGCAAGCTGTGTGTACTGGCTCTTTCGAGGCAGCAGTATTACCTTTGTATGAATACTGGAAGAGGGACTGGATGCTGCAGGAGGGATGGTTTTGGCAAGACCTGGGACCAGAAGGGTGATGGGGTCACCGTGCAAGGAGTAACTGGGCTATTGGAAGCCAGGTGGAGACCATGGTGCTGTGAGCATGCTGCTAGTGTCAGGGATCCAGGCATGGAGGCACTCAGGGTTACAGGGTAGGCAGTGACAGAACCCCTTATTGGTCTGAATGAACCCCTATGTCACCGCCACATTTCAAGAAAAAGGAATACCTGGACTTTGCTAAAATGTATGGCTTTCATCATGAGACATTTCGTTTCAAATATCCTCAAGCCAATGGATTAGCTGAATGTGGAGCATATATAGTGAAGAACTTGCTCAAAAAAGCAATGGACGCAAGAGAAGATCCATATTTAGCACTACTCAGCTATAGAGCTACACCACTGCAGTGTGGAAAGTAATGTGCTGAACTCCTCCACAGGAGGTGTATTAATACTCTATTACTAGATATGGGATAAAAACAAAGGATGACTGTGAAGTTGTATGATTAAAATAGGACCATGTAGCTCATTGTTGTTACCACTGTTATACAATTGCAACAAATCTTGTACAAAGTATGTCATGTAAGGTGTCGATGGAAAAGTTATGATTTGCTGAATATAATTATCCTATTTGTATGCATGTATCATTTTTGTATCTGAAATTATGAATATTGGCTGTATACCTGTATCTCAATGTGTTTGCGCCTGGATATCACCCACAAGGTATTTACATCCAGTCTAGCCAGCACACTGTGAAGGAAATGTTTAAGTTGATGGCCCATCAATGAACACGATGGGCCATGAAAGAAGCTTATCCCACCTGATGGACCCTCTGTGGACATTCTAGCTCGAATATGAGTAATGGCCCCTGCTATGACTTATCAAAGCATGCAAGGGCATGTGACTAGACTCCATCTTGTGTGCTGATAATTTTCCACAAACTGAGTCTAAGAGCTTTCCCTCCACAGGGCAAAAGCTATAAAAGGCCCTGGAATCATCTCCATTTTGCCTCTTTCCTGCCCTAATTTCTGGACTATGGATTTATACTAATGGGAGCATTCTATCCAAGGGACAGAGAAGCTTCCAAATCATTTGGAAGCAACCAGAGACTTGACTTAAGCCAGCAGTTTATTCCATGACTGCTGCAAGCCTGATCCACGATCTTTGCAATTATTGTATGTATTTTATTTCTTTAACCAATGTTAATTCACCTTTCTTTTCTTTTCTTTTCTTTTCTTTTCTTTTCTTTTCTTTTCTTTTCTTTTCTTTTCTTTTCTTTTTCTTTTTATAAATAAACCTTTAGATATTAGATACTAAAGGATTGGCACCAGCGTGATTATTGGGTAAGATCTAAGTTATATATTGACCTGGATATGTGGCTGGTCCTTTGGGATCAGAAGAACTCTTTGGTTAATTAAACTGGTTTTAAATAACCACTCATCATTAAGTCTAGTGGGTGTTGAATCCAGGACTGGAATACCTAAGGAGGCTTGATAGCCAGTGTGGTGAGACAGGAGTTTACTTTTGTTGCTGGTTTGGTGTATCTTATGGAAGAATAACCACAGGTTTTTGGGGTGTATCTGCCCTATTTCTCAGCAGCTTGTCCTGAATTTGGTATTCTCAGTTGTGACCTACTAAGGCACTGTGACAATGACTAAGGAGTCTGTGATAGTGAGGAAAAGACTGGGAAAGTACAATCAGACAAAATATTATCATAAAGGAGCAAGACCTCTTCCACTGCTAAAAAATAGTAGATTCACTGAGCATTTGGCAAGATGGACACTGGCCAGAGAGAGCTCCTGTGATCAAAGAGACATCACCTTGCAAGCAAAGCTGCCCACTAAGAAATGTGTCAGCTTCCAGTTGGAATCCTTTCCCCCTTGCTTCTGACAAGCATCTTTGTAAGTCCCTTTAATACCTTTGAGGAAACAGCTGGCATCCCAGTAGCTTGGCTACATACCTTCGGGTATTTGGCGAGAGCTGCCATCATCTGAAATATCTCTAATGGATTTCTCCTGGGCAAAGAGTAGCCAAGGCTAGAGCTCTACAGTTGTCTGTGAACCCCTGACACTCGAGATTAGTGTTGAAAATAGGGGTTGAAAATAGATTTAGCAGCCTTTCTGTTTTGGATGCACTTGAGATATTGTCTCAATGCATTACTCTCCAAGACAGCAGCAACTGAAATAGTAGATGCCATGGTTTTAAAAAAAACCACCACCACCTATGAGTGACACACAGATCAAACGCCATGACCAATTCCAGGGAATCTGAAGTTGCTTGTTTATAGAATCATAGAAGATTAGGATTGGAAGAGACCTCAGGAGGTCATCTAGTCCAACCCCCTGCACAAAGCAGGACCAACCCCAACTAAATCATCCCAGCCAGGGCTTTGTCAAGCCAGGTGTGACACATAGCTAGAAAGGGTTAAAAATCCTAAAAAATAACCCTCAAAAAACATGTGAGGAGATAATGTTTGTGTTTTTGTATATTTACATATGTATGAGTAGGGTCAACAATGTAATCAACAGTCCCTGTCTATGCTGTATTCTGATCATTCAGAGGTCAAAAGAATATCCTATCATTTAAACGAATTGTAAACATGGGATATCTCGGTATTCATCTCTCTTTGAAATGTACTGTGAATGGTGGAGGAACAAGTAAATGGCCTTGTTAATTCTATAGCTAAGTACTGGTGATGGATCTCCTTCAAAGTCATGCTATTTACTTTTTGAACTCCCAACTTGTCAAAAGACATGAAATTGTATAAAAGATCCTTGGGTCCTGATTCTGTCATCTCAGATCTGCTTAGGCCCTGTCATAAATATAAAGGGAAGAGTAATCACCTTTCTGTATACAGTGCTATAAAATCCCTCCTGGCCAGAGGCAAAACCCTTTCACTTGTAAAGGGTTAAGAAGCTAAGATAACCTCGCTGGCACCTGACCCAAAATGACCAATGAGGGGACAAGATACTTTCAAATCTGGAGGGGGGGAACAAAGGGTTTGTCTGTCTGCGTGATGCTTTTGCTGGGAACAGATCAGGAATGCAGCCTTATAACTCCTGTTAAGTTAGTAAGTAATCTAGCTAGAAATGCGTTAGATTTCCTTTTGTTTAGCGGCTGGTAAAATAAGCTGTGCTGGATGGAATGTATATTCCTGTTTTTGTGTCTTTTTGTAACTTAAGGTTTTGCCTAGAGGGATTCTCTATGTTTTGAATCTGATTACCCTGTAAGGTATTTACCATCCTGATTTTACAGAAGTGATTCTTTTACCTTTTCTATAATTAAAATTCTTCTTTGAAGAACCTGATCAATTTTTTCATTGTTCTTAAGATCCAAGGGTTTGGGTCTGTGTTCACTTGTACCAGTTGGTGAGGATTATTATCAAGCCTTCTCCAGGAAAGGGGGTATAGGGCTTGGGGGGATATTTTGGGAGAAGACGACTCCAAGTGGGCTCTTTCCCTGTTCTTTTTTTAAAAAGCTTGGTGGTGGCAGCATACTGTTAAGGACAAGGCAAAGTTTGTACCTTGGGGAAGTTTTAACCTAAGCTAGTAAGAATAAGCTGAGGGGGTCTTTCGTGCAGGTCTCCACATCTCTACCCTAGAGTTCAGAGTGGGGAAGGAACCTTGACAGGCCCTGTCTACACTAGCAAGTTTCTGTGCAGTAAAGCAGCTTTCTGTGCTGTAACTCCTGAGGTGCACACACTGCCAAGCCACTTAGTGTGCAGAAACTGCACGGTTGTAGTGCTTTAAAAAAACCCACCCCAACGAGAGGCGTGCGGCTTTCTGTGCCGGGGCTACAGTGCTGCGGTGCCAGTGTAGACACCGTGGTGATTCCAGCGCTGTGATTGGCCTCCGGGAGGTGTCCCACCATGCCTCTTCTCACCTCTCTGGTCACCGGTTTGAACTCTACTGCCCTCAGGTGACCAACCATCATCCCCACCCAGTAAATTCCTCTGGAAATTTGAAAGTCCCTTTCCTGTTTGCTCGGTGATGCATGCAGTGCTCTCAACGCATCTTTCCAGGTGGCCAGGCCTGCTCCACGCACCAGGCGATCCTCCCGCTTGGAGCAGTGCCGAGCTGCTGGACCTCATCAGCATTTGGGGAGAGGAGGTTGTGCAGTCCCAGCTGCGCTCCAGCTGTAGGAATTATGATACCTATGGACAGATGTCACGAAGCATGACAGAAAAGGGCCATGACTGGGACACATTGCAGTGAGGGTCAAAGTGAAGGCGCTGCGGAACGCCTCCCACGAGGTGCTGGAGGCAAACCGCTGCTCCGGTGCTATGCCAATGAGATGCCGGTTCTACCAAGAGCTGGACGCAATACTCGGCGGCGATCCCACCTCCACTGCGAAGACCACTGTGAATACTTCAGTGGCTCGCATGCCAATCGAGAGTGGACTGAGCCAGGAGGAGGAAATCTTAGACGAAGAGCGGGAGGGTTACCCAGAGGCAGAGGATGACTCGGAGGCCAAAGATGCATGCAGTCAGGAGCTCTTTTCTACCCTGGAGGAGGCTAGCCAGTCACAGCTGTTGTATGTTGGCAAAGCGCAAAGAGGAGAGGAGGCCCCTGGTAACTGGATATGATTTTGGGAATCACTGAAGCGAGTTGTTGAGGGCAGGAGGGTTGCAGAAAGCAGGCTTGTCTCCTGCTACATGCCTAGTCTGAGCAGGCAGAACAGGCTGTTGATACACGACCTCATTTCATGGGAATCTCCCTCAGATCTCTAAGAAACTCTCAGGGAGATACTGGGAAATCTGCTGCCGCAGGTTCTTCAGCAGAGCTGCTTTGTTTCTTGCCCCATTAACGGTAACTTTCCCTCACCACTGTGCCATCACAAAGGGGGAGACCATTGCTGCACACAGGCAAGCTGCATAGGTGCCAGGGCGGAAGCTGCAGTCTTGGAGAAAACCCTCCCTTGATTCCCTGCTCACTGTCCACAGTGAGAGATCTTCCATAATGATCACATCCTGTGGAAAGTGTGGGGACAGGAATGATTATCAGGCCCCCCCTTCAGTGATGGCTCTCCCCAAGAGCCGCATGCCCAGTGCACAGCAGGGTCCAGGAAGAGTGATTTACCCTGACCGTGCAGCTACTCACCATTTTGGGGGTCTTGTGGCTCATGTGTGCTTGCCTGGGGTCAGTCAGTTAGTGACAGGTGTGTGAGTACTGGCTGTGTTTTAAAGCACTGAATCAGTGTTCTCTGTGTTGCGAACAATACTGCTTCTGTAAAATGTTGCATTTAAACTTCACAGAGACGACCTTGGGAGCCCAGCCTCCCTCTTTATCAGAGGCTGAACGGCTGCGCAGAATTAGAAAGCGGCCAAGAACTAAGGAGGACTTTCTGCATGATGTTATGATGCACTCCACTGCCGAGAAACAGGAATTGAAGGAGTGGTGGGGCAGCGAGAAGAGGGACAGAAAGGAGAATGCGTCATGCCAGAATGAAGCCACAGAGCAGCTCTTAAACATTATGGAGCGCAAAGCAGACATGCTCCAGGCGATACTAGCTCTTCAAACCAAGCACCTCCGTGCCCACCGTCTCCTGCAGTCGCTGTCGCAAAACTCATGCTCCCCCCAGACACTGCCAACGCACTCTGATCAACCTCCTGGCTCCAGTCTATACCCATGGCATTCCACTCCTCCCCCCTCACAGTCCAGCACTGCAGACTCCCACTACCCACTGCACTCAACACCCATCCCTCTGCGGTTTAGCCCTGCTGAAGTACAGTACCCACTGAATTATACTCCAAAGGAGAAGGTTGGATATGATTCCTGGACATACACAAATCTTTAGCCATCCTGGAACCCCACCTCCTCCTGGGACCTTCCCATCCCCCTCACTGCTGATGGGGTTTTTTTGTTTGACTCTCTCCTCCGGTTGTTGTTTTTTAATGAAAGAATTGTGTTGGTTTGAAAGCAATTTTTAGTCTATTAATTGAAAGCAAACAGAGCCTTGCAAAGCAACACACAATTATGTTAAACCTTCATATTGCATCGTCTGTACCAATCACAATCACCTCCTAGCATTGCAAGCACCTCACTCATGAGCATAGCAACAAATATTAGTGGCTTTCAACTTCAAATTGCTGCCTCAAGGCATCCCTGATCTTTATGGCTCCACGCTGCACCCCTCTAATAGCCCTGGTCTCTGGCTGTTCAAACTCAGCCTCCAGGCACTGAGCCTCTGTGGTCCAGCCCTGAGTGAAGCTTTCACCCTTCCCATCACAAATATTATGGAGCGTACAGCACGCGGCTATAAGTATAGGAATATTGTCATCAGCCACATCCAGCTTCCCCTAGAGGCAGTGCCAACGGGCCTTTAAATGGCCAAAAGCACACTCAACAGTCATTCTGCATGTGCTCAGCCTGTTTTTGAACCACTCCTTTCTGCTGTCAATTTGCCCCGTGTATGGCTTCATAAGCCACGGCAGGATCTCCCAGGATCACAATGGGCATTTCAACTTCCCCTACAGTGATCTGCTGGTCCGGGAAGGAAGTCCCTTCTTGCAGCTTCCTGAACAGGCTAGGGTTCTGAAAGATGTGTGCATCATGCACCTTTCCGGACTAGCCTGCATTAATGTCTGTGAAACGCCCACGGTGATCCACAAGCGCCTGGAGAACCATTGAGAAATACCCCTTGTGATTAACGTACTTGGTGGCTAGGTGATCTGGTGCCAGAATTGGAATGTGCATGCCATCTATCGCCCCTCTGCAGTTAGGGAAGCCCATTTGTGCAAAGCCATCCACAATGTCAAGCACGTTGCCCAGAGTCACAGTCTTCCAGAGCAGGTTGCTATTAATGGCCTTGCACACTTCCATCAACACGAGTCTAACAGTAGACTTTCCCACTCTGAACTGGTTAGTGACTGATTGGTAGCAGTCTGGAGTAGCTTCCACAGTGCAATCGCCAAGCGCTTCCACAGTGCAATCACCACGTACTTCTCCAATGGCAGGGCAGCTCTCATTCTCGTGTCCTTGTGCTGCAGGGCTGGGGCAAGCTCATCACACAGTCCCATGAATGTGACTTTCCTCATCCGAAAGTTCTGCAGCCACTGCTCATCATCCCAGATGTGCATCACAAAGTGATCCCACCACTCAGAGCTTGTTTCCCAAGGCCAAAAGCGGCGTTCCACTGTGGTCAGCACCTCCATAAATGCCACAAGCAATCTCGTGTCATAGCTAGTATGCATGGCGAGACCAATGTCGCATTCCTCTTGCCTTTGTAGTTTAAGGAATAACTCCACTGCCACTCGTGACGTGTTGGTCACAGCGAGCAGCATATTGGTCAACAGTTCGGGATCCGTTCCTGCAGACCGAAGAGGCACAGGCAGTTGTCAGTGCGAACACACAACAGCGGTTTCCCTTCAGCGCTCTCTGAGCAGCGGTGTAACTCCTGGCACAGTAACTCTGCCAGTGCAGACATGCCCTAAAATACTGATTTGATTTCCCCTCTGTGCTCCCTCTTGTCTCTCCTTTGTCCCTGCTATAATGGTCCATGCTCCCCCCAGACTGACCCTTCACCTAGGTCACCATGTTATTGACTTACTCATGGGCTTTTGTCATCTCTTCAGACTGTCAGAGAAGATGCTGGACAGTCTGTGCTGCTGTTCCCCCACCTAAGGTATCAGCTCAGCTATTGATAGCTCCAATATCCCTATCCTTCCTCCCCATCTTTCCAGAGTAGAGAATGCAGTACCCTCAATTTGTAGCAAAGCTTGTTTCGTGGTGAAAGTTGAAGGCAGATCAGTATGTGCCAGAGTGGGCTTTTAGGACCCTTGTCAAACTTATACCACCAGAGGGAAGAGAAAATCAGTTTAATTTTCCTGCCTCTAATAATCTTCCCCCTTTCTCAGGCTATTTTTAAATCAGAGACAACTTGTCCCATGAACAATGCTTCTGAAGAGCAAACATTTTGTCTTTGGAATGGCCCATCTGGAAATAAATAGTATTGTCCAAAAACTATTATAAAAGGGGGGAGGATCCCCCACTTTCATTCCCATTCCCATCTGGGAATGGTAAAAATGGAAAAGTGTTGTGGCTTTTACTATACTCAGTATAGTAAACAAGAACAAAGGACACACTTCCAGAAAATGCAGTTAACGTGTTTACCAAGCGGTGTTGCCTCACTTCCTAATGATCCATTCCCTCACCCCTTCCGTCCACAAGAACTTCTGGTCTTTATCACAAACCGAGGAGGACATTTTTGTGGAAGCCCCTACTTAAAATGTTGGCTGCCCAACACTGAGGCAGGTGGCAAGGGCATTTAGGCTAAAGAGTTCTTGAATGTTCAGCTGCTTCTGTAGCGTGTGAATGTGAGCACATGGACCCAAACACAGCAATCTGATGCATGTGACCATACCTGAATGGAGCCGCATTTGGAGTCACAGAGAATATGAATGCTATTTAAAAAACTGGAAGATTAATTTTGTAAAGCTAGCCTGTAGGAGAGATTGTGAAAATGTAATGGAATAATATCCAACTCTTACATACCAAAAGTCATGGAAAACAGGAGAGATTCCAGAGGATTGGAAAAGGGCAAATATAGTGCCAATCTATAAAAAGGGAAAGAAGGTGGTGGAAGCAACTTGATCGCTGAGCAACTCTTCACTGACTGCAGTGTGTGCGCTTGGGGAGTGGAGGAGCATGAAAGGTGCAGAGAATTGGGACCTAGCATAGCTTATTGTTTTAAACTAGCCCTAGTTGGAGGTAGGCCTATTAGATCGTCCAGTCCATTCCCCACGCAGTGTAGGATTGTTCCTTAGTGTGTTCTCTGGTGCTTTATTTGAAAAGTCATAGGCAATGTGGTTTGGGAAGATGACTCCAGTTTAGCAGATCTCACTATTGAGAAGAATTGGCCCCTTTCAATATATTGTCTGTAAAATTAAAGTACGATAAGAAAAGAGGAAACATGCAGACTTTTTAAATAAGATCTTTTGAACAGTCACATAAAACTGTAATGAGTGGGCCAGAAAATGCTACTGCTGTCACTTAAACATCTGCATAAATCTATATAAAAATTAGACCTGGGAAAGAGCTGCTGGGATTTGATTTGCACATAGTTATAGCTGTCTTTAAAAAGGTGTGTTTATGGAATGCTATGAAAAATCAGTGTTATAGTTTGGGAAATGTGGGAATGTTTCTGTATTGCATTTTGTGTTGTAAACAAGTAGGTCAGGTACCACAAAATGTAACGCCTGCTCTGTAAGCTCTTCAGTAAGTTCAGCCAAATGTTCTATGCTCACCAGTTGTTGCTAAGAAGCAAAACCTTTTTGAGTCAAGGAACACTTTAGCCTTGTCCAAATAAGTAAAAATAGACTAGGTGCCATCAAAAATAACTGACAATTCTGAAAAATAAAACACAACCACAGCCAGTATTTGAAAATTCAGGTTTCAACATAATCAGATACATGCCTCCTGAGCTGAGTGGCTTGAAACACATATGAGAAGGGGTAGCAATGGTTCCTTGAATAAAGAGCCCATTTTTCTTCTCTACAACATCATCAAAATGGGTTTCTTGTCAGCCAAAAAGAATGAAGCAATGAGAAGCTGGCAGAGAGTGAGGGACTGACCATTTTCAAAGTTCACTGTTGTATCCAGCAAGGTGGAGATAGCTACCCCAGTTTGTGTTTGTAAGTTTGTTCCTAGGGGGGTCCTGTAGCTTGGAGTTCCTACAATTCCCAGGAGGCACCAGAGAAGGAGAAGAATGAGAGTGAGAGAGAGAAGGGAAGGAAGAATGTGAGCGCTGTGAAAGAGTGAAGGGAATAAACCTCACCTTTGCTATTATCAAGTTTTCTGAGTTTTCCTCAAAGGGGTTCAGGTAGAAAACAAATTGGCAATGAGCATAAGACAATCGGAGAAATAGAACTCTAATTTAGCCAAGCAGCTCATGATTTCTGCTGTTGTGATCTGCTGTTCCTGCTCCCAGGATAACTCCACAGGCCTAAAGCCTGCTGTTCTCTGCAACTGTAGCTTGCTGAGAAGAGAAATTTAAAGGGGCAGTGCCTCCTTTGTCATAGTGCTTCTTTTTTGTCATGAAGACGACCAGTTCCAAGATGTGTGAATGACGTCTCATGATAAAAGTCCTTACCTAAAAGAAAACTGCAGAAACTGCTCAATAAGTGGAAAGCGCCATCTACTGTGCTAAGTCACTGTCCACAACACCAGATGTCTTCCAGCCTGCAGAGGTTAATGCAGTCCAATAAAAGTCTGCTACTTGCTAAACTCCTAAGTCTATAACCATGGTGCCTTTATCCTTCTACACATCACATTGCTACCAATGCTACAGATGCAGTGACCTTGGTCACAAGGTAGACTTTCAAGGATGAGTGCCAAGAAATCAGTAAACAAGAAGTGCAACAAAAAAGAACATTTTGCTAAAGTCTGTAAGTCTGCCATCATTGTTGTGTCTGGAGTTCTCACAGATAAGGATGATGGCAAACTGAACGTGACAGGAGATCACCACACCACTGCACGCTGCCAAGAGCAAGACAACTGCCATGAGATGAGCATATCAGTGGGTTCTGGTTCACCTTACGCTATCATTCTCAACCAACTCTATGCTGCACTATATGCCAGCTCCAAAAGTGAGTTGCATCCTCCAGACATATACCCTGGAGGGTATAGTGGATCTCCCATCCCCATCAGTAGCTATTTTACAGGTACCCTTGAGTACAAAGGCCATAATGTCCAAAGGAAAATCTATGTGGCCCAAAAGGGAGTTTCTGTGACTTATTGGGAGGACTTCCTGGTTCTTGCCAGGAGGTACCCTCTGCCCTTCCAGCAGGAAGTTTCAGCACTGACTGAAACTAGGAGCACAAGGCAAGAAGAGAGGAGGCTGCTAGACTGTAATGCTGTTCTGTTTCTCCTTACAGAATAAATCTTTGTTTCTGGTGGTTTGTCTGGTCTGACATGAATACACACTGACACACAATGCAGAGCACATAGAGGCACCTCAGGCTCATTTTCCTAAAGTTGTGTAAAAAGCCACAAGGCAGACTTACCTTATCTTGAACCTTAGGCGCCGACTCCGTGGCCGCTCTGGAGCGGGAGCACCCACGGGGGAAAACTGGTGGGTGCTCGGTGCCCTCCTTTCAGCACCTCCCCCAGCGCCTCCTGCCTACCGGTGGGCCCCTCCGATCAGTGCTTCCCCCTCCCACCCACCACAATCAGCTGTTTTGCAGCATGCAGGAGGCCGGGGAGGGCGGAATGAAGGAGCGAGGACCCGGCATGCTTGCAGGGAGGGGATGGAGGGAGGGTGGGAAGACATTGGGCAGGGGTGGGGCCTGAGGGAAGGGGTGGAGTAGGGGTGGAGCCTGGGGCAGATCCGGGGGTTGAGCACTCCCCAGCAGAATGGAAAGTCAGCGCCTGTGTCTTGAACAACTTCATACTGGGCCAGCGAACAAGAGGCGGGGTCACACAATGAAACTATTCATGAATGTGTTAAGAACAGACAGGATGTAGATCTTAAGAAAAGTGCTGAACCTGAATAAGTTTCAAATTGTAGATTTTGTTTGTGTGAAGCTGCCATATCGAGTCAAAAAAGGACATTCAAAATATTTGTGTCCTTTGCAAATAACAGAAATCTTAGGAGATGTATTAATAGATGGAAAGAAATGGAACACTTCAAGATTGTCTGCAACTCATCAGCCAGCAGCTGAAGAAGAGAGTGTCGATTTTCACCTTGGACCAGAGAACATCGGTGACACTGATAGTGATGATAGACAATCTATAGCTGTAGGAATTGCTCCACCATCTACTCTTGTTCCTGACTCATCAGGTATTAGGAGAAGTGTGAGACAAAGGAGACTGCCTAAAAAGATTGGAAGATTTTGTTACTGGACTCAAGTGACAGATTGGGAAGTGACTGTTTAAAGTTTTATAATGGTTATTCTCAAGGGGAAGTGTGTGTTTTAGCTAGAGAGATGCAGAAAGCTACACTTTATAGTAAGTTTGTTTCTAGATCATTCTTGTAGCTTTAAGTCCAGGAACTATAATTCCCAGGATGCACCAGTGGAGGAGGCAGAGAGACCGGGAAAAAAGGAGAAGGCAAGGAAGAACGTGAGCTCCGTGAGTCAGTGAAGGGAATAAACTGTACCTTTGCTGTTATCAAGCTTCTCACCAAGTCTTCCTCAAAGGGGTTCAGGTACAAAAATCACTTCACATATCTGCATAATGGTGTGGAATCCAAGATACCCTGTCCATATAATCATCTGGGTCAAACAATGTTCAGCGTATATCTTTATGGAGCATAGATACCAAACGCCATTGTTCATGTAACTATGATGCCTATTTTGTGTACTGCGCCTTGAAATGTCTATGAAGCAGCCATTTTGTTGTCAAAATTACTGCAACTTCTACAGAGTAGACACACACACACACACACACATGCTCTCTTGTGGAGTCTTCCCCTTTATTCTCAATTGTTGTTTTCCTTAATCTAAAATAAAAGCTATTTACACCAAAAGTATATGGTCTACTCCTTGTGATTGAGGAAAGCTCATCAGTGCACAAAGTTATCTCAGATAGCCGAGACATTGACTGTTGCAATGTATTAGCAGACACACACCATACCCCATGATGCATCCCACTCTAGAATAACCCCTATGGGTCTCAGGTCATATAGGATCTGCCGGTGAATTCCAGCTTCATGAAAAGGTTGAGCCTCCAGTATTGCTAATTTCAAATGTTCCAAAAAATCATAAGTAAGGCCTTAACGAAACATGAGATAAGCTTAATCATGGGAATATATAACCCTAAATAATTAGGTTCTCCTTCATTTGGCTTTTGGTTTTTGAGCCTTTAGGGTGCACTTTGATCACATCTTTAAGCTTTTCTTGGCAGCCCGAGGGCAAGAAGCATCCTTTCTTTTTAGATGAGTGCTAAGGTTCTCACGTAATCAAGGGACCTCAGGAGCTGAAACTTCAAAAAGAAGCATCAAATATTGTGGGACTGATAAAACTGCAGAAATTGGCAATACTGGGCCTCACTTTGGCTGCTTCCCCATGAATGTGTGAGAAGAAGCCTGAATATGAACTTGATTTTCAAAAAGCTTTGAGTTTTTGCTTTCTTAGGTGTTATTAGTAAAAAAAAAAAAAAAAAAAAAAAAAAAAAAAGTAAAATTGAAGCTATCTTGTCAATGTTGATACTGCCCCTTTAAATGATATAACTATGCATGGTGTAGATTACACAATAATTTATATTCTATTACTGGTGTGAACTATGTACTGTAATTACACTTTGGGCCCTAACATTTTCAAGAGCTAATGAGAGGAATTTTATTATCATGCCAATGGGGACAACTCTCTAGTTACTATGTAACTGAGACATTTGGACAACTTAGAAGTGACAAGGGTGTTATTTCCTAGTTAGTGCCTTAGAAAACTGAAATTATTTACAACAGTGGCAATCGATACATTTCAGAGTAGCAGCCATGTTAGTCTGTATTTGCAAAAAGAAAAGGAGTACTTGTGGCACCTTAGAAACTAACAAATTTATTTGAGCATAAGCTTTCGTGAGCTACAGCTCACTTCATCGGATGCATTCAGTGGAAAATACAGTGGGGAGATTTATACACATAAAGAAAATGAAACAATGGGTGTTACCATACACACTGTAATCAGAGTGATCACTTAAGGTGAGCTATTACCAGCAGGAGAGCGGGGTGGGGGGAACCTTTTGTAGTGCTAATCAAGGTTGGTCATTTCTAGCAGTTGACAAGAACGTCTGAGGAACGGGGGGGGGGGGGGGGGGGGGAATAAACATGGGGAAATAGTTTTACTTTGTGTAATGACCCATCCACTCCCAGTCTCTATTCAAGCCTAAGTTAATTGTATCCAGTTTGCAAATTAATTCCAATTCAGCAGTCTCTTGTTGGAGTCTGTTTTTGAAGTTTTTTTGTTGAAGAATTGCAACTTTTAGGTCTGTAATCGAGCGACCAGAGAGATTGAAGTGTTCTCCAACTGATTTTTGAATGTTATAATTCTTGACATCTGATTTGTGTCCATTTATTCTTTTACGTAGAGACTGTCCAGTTTGACCAATGTACATGGCAGAGGGGCATGGCTGGCACATGATGGCATATATCACATTGGTAGATGTGCAGGTGAACAAGCCTCTGATAGTGTGGCTGATGTGATTAGGCCCTATGATGGTGTCCCCTGAATAGATATGTGGACACAGTTGGCAACGGGCTTTGTTGCAAGGATAGGTTCCTGGGTTAGTGGTTCTGTGGTGTGTGGTTGCTGGTGAGTATTTGCTTCAGGCTGGGGGGCTGTCTGTACGCAAGAACTGGCCTGTCTCCCAAGATCTGGGAGAGTGATGCGTGGTCCTTCAGGATAGATTGTAGATCCTTGATGATGCATTGGAGAGGTTTTAGTTGGGGGCTGAAGGTGATGGCTAGTGGCGTTCTGTTATTTTCTTTGTTGGGCCTGTCCTGTAGTAGGTGTCTTCTGGGTACTCTTCTGGCTTTGTCAATCGATATATTGTATTTGCTAACACTGCATTTCACTGTTATGGCCACGGAAATCAAGAATCTTTAATAACCTAGACTTTACAATTTTAAAATGTTTGATTCTTGATGGAGCCTCCTTTTCTTATTGTGAACAATAATGTGTGCAGGGAATTTACTTTATACCTGTAAAGTGTATTTTATTATATTGAAATGAAATTGATTTAGCCATTGTAGTGGCCTCAAGTGGTCCCCCGACTCACGACTCTTATCCGTCCTGTTCTGCCCCTCAGCTTCCAGAGCAAGGGGCGGGCCCAGCATGGCTCTTCCCACCGGGGGCGGGGAGTGGTTCCTCCCTGTCAGCATCAGAGGGAGGCCAGTCCATCCTGCTACAGCCATTCAGAGTTCAAGAACGTTGTAAAGTTACTGATATAGTTTCTTCTCAGTTATGTAGTTCCCTGCACTCTGATTTGCATACGATTAAGGAGTCAGAATTTATTTATATTAGGATAAGGTTATTGCTTTGTAAATAGGGTGGATTCTCAAGTTACGGGAGTCAACTTTGTGTTCCTATATAGCACCTTCCATCTGTGGATCTCAAAGCACTTTGCAAATCTTAAAGGTGACTTGAAAAGGAAAAGAACAAAACATTAGGCTACTGACCAGGTCTATCCTTGAAAACTGTATGATGACTGGAGAACCAGTGAATTAATGACAAGAATTATGAGGGTGAAAGCTGATCAAGTGAGAGGGGAAGGGGGTTTTTAGTGGGACTGTTCAAACCTGTTTTCTTTGTGGGTTTTTTTAACCCCTATTTAACTTAAATGAGTAGCATGTTGGAGGAAGGCAGCCTTTATTATATGTTCTTCCTGGCCACCTCTTTGGTTTATTATTTATGTTTTTACTTTTCCCTGTACTCATCCTCATCGCATGTGAGAAAGGAGTTAATGGTGAGAGGGGAAAAAGAAGACTTGTGTGTGTGAGAGAGAGAGCGAGCTTTAAAATACACAAATACAATTTAATTAATTAACAAATTAATTATTGGGTGTGAGGATTATGATGATTAATCTTTCCTAAATAGCAACTGGGACTAGGGATGCAGACTGAAAGGACCAAAGATAGATGGGTTGGTGGGGTGTAAGGGAATGAAAAGTTCAGGTAACCAACTTTGTTGTGGTATATTATTCTGTGTAGAAGCTGTAGTGAATCAGAATGTATATTGTAATTAGAAATAAGCATACAGTCATCAAGTGAATCTGCCATTTTGGGCCTGATTCAAAGCCCAGTGAACTGAATGGGAGACTTTCTTTGACTTCAATGGGCTTCATGATTGGCTACTGTTGGATGTGAGTATTGTATTATTGTTATTGAGAAATTGCAACTGGTTGTTGGTCAGTAGAGCATCCCATTGTTCTGGATGGCTGAGATGGCCCCATTTCAGTACGATTCTCTTTAATCTGTAGTAAATACAGAATATTATGTAAATGAACAGTATTCAAAGGAAGGAAAGAAATCACAGGAAAACATTAGTGACAAGATCCCCTGCTGTTCTGAAGCAACTCTCTCACTTTTTCTAAAGTAGGCTGCATAAATATTGATTTTCCCTGGGTATGCCCTACATTCATTTGCACAGACATGATAAATGTGCTTCAGAATTAGAGATCAATCTTACTTTCCTGCACAGTGAATATATACACATTTCGGAGTGCATGTAGATAATGCAAATTCTCAATTCTCAAGCCTACCACTTAATCACTGAGTTATGTAAGAAAAATGTTATTCTTAGCTATTCAATATTTTAAAATATATTTCCATTAATCCCAATAAAAACCATTTAAAATGTATTCAAATCACATTTCAATTATAATTATCATGCCAAAGTTTCCTGTATTTTCCCTTTATATTTATTCATCTTATTTTTAATAAAATACTCTATTTTCGTGAAGTTGTAACCCGAAACATTAATATAACCACGTTGCTTTACTACCCCTTCTCCCTTAACCCTATTGTGGTTTCTATTGGTTTGAGGCCATGGGCAGCCATCCTTGACTCCATCCAGCACACCTCTCTCACCCTCTATTATTTTCCCTCTCATAACTCAAACACAACGGAATCTTCAATGAAATTGAAAGGGAACAAATTCAAAATTGATAAAAGGAAATACTTATTCACAGAATGACATACCAGAACTCGTTGCTACACAATATCACTGAGGCCAAGATCTTAGCAGGATACAGAAAAGGACTGGATAACAAACATATCCAGAATTACAATAATAAATATTATTTTAAAAAAAAAAAGAGTTTTTAAAGGGATAGGCACCCTCATGCTTCAGGGCATAAGCCAACCTCCAGCTACAGTTGTTTTGGAAGAAATATTTTGTGGGCAGCTCATCCCACAATTGCAGGGGGGGTTTTCACCTTCCCCTGAAGCAAATGTCACTGTTGGTGACAGGACACTGAACTAGAAGGACCAGTGGTCTGATCCAGCAGGACAATTCTTATTTTTCTGAATAGAAAGGAATAGTATTTTTTCTTTCTGAATACTGACATTCTTCAAATTTATCGAAGTGTGAGCAAACATGTGACTACACCCATGTACTTTGCAATCCCTCATTGTGCTCTAGAGTCTGCACTGACTTCCAATCTATTTGTGAGTGCAACTGAAGTTGCTGATTTGATCTGTAAAGGTCTTCATGGTTTTTATTCTGTGTTCTTAGAGATTGCGAGTGAAATACTGGTCACGCTGAAGTCAATAGGAGTTCTGTCATTGACTTCAGTAGAGCCAGGATTTCCCTCTGCCTTTCTCGTGTGTTACTGTGGAAGTTCAGAACTGGGACATGCAAACTAACAGCCCCCAGGTTTGACTGTTAGGGGGCTGAAGCAGAAGATTCCTAGGGGAGGACTCTGATTCGGAATTTTACTCCTCCAGCCTCTCTTGGTTCAATAAAGCTAGAATGTGTTGCCTTATCTATTTATGAGGCTCTGAGAGGGTTGCTCGAGGAGTTTCTGGGAAGCTGTATGTATGGGGGATGTTAATTGCTTTATTGTCATTAACTGGTGTATTGATAGTTAGAATTTTTGTACTTTGATTTTTATTTAATTCACCTAAGTATGAATCAGAAGGAATCAGAATTGACGGAGAACAGGTAACGCATCTTCTCTTTGCTGACAACTAATACTAGCGAAGGACACGGCAGAACTGGAAAACAAATTGCAGCAACTGCAAACACTTTCACGTGACATTGGGTTGGAAGTGAACAAATTGAAGATGAAGTGGATGTGGAATGAGCATAAGGAATTATTCATAAGGAATCACCACTGTAAATGGGAAAGAAATCATGGACAAATATATTTACCTGAGTCAGCAGCTGAGCAGAGACAACTCATTCGAAGGGGAATGCTGCAGGAAGAGAAAGGCGGAGTGGACAAGTTTCAACAAAATAAAGACGTCTCTAACAGATGATGAACTGCCCATGAAGAAAAGGAAAGAACTGTTGAACTCCACTGTTGTGCCAGCAATGATATACAAAGCAGAAAGCTGGTCAACGATGAAAGCAGAGGAAGAAAAATTTGCGGTCACCAATGGAAAGGCGAATATGTAAGATATCACTCTGTGATCATATACCGAATGAGGAAATCAGAAGGTGTACAGAGGTGACCGATGTAGTGCAGGTGATGTATGACACAAAGCAAAGATGGGTGGGTCATGTAGTCCGCAGGCAAGACAATAGGTGGATAACCCGCATTAGTGACTGGATCCCCAGAGACTACAAGTGATCGCTGGGCAGACTGAAAACGTGCTGGGCCAATCCTAGGAGAAATTCATTTGGCCAGAAATGGAAAGAACGTGCTCACAACAGAATAGAATGGTGTGGTGTCGACTTGTGTTCGTGGAGGGAGGGACGAGGACAAGTTGGACAAAGGTGAAGTATGAATATTGTTTGATATTTAAGTACCTTTTAATAAGGTGTATATTTTATGTGCTTAAGCAGCTAAATAAAAATAACTTTTGAAAATGAACTAACTGATGCATTTTATCTATGCTTTTAGTTAATTATTGTAGAAGCAGTTGGAGGCGGGTGATAGGCACCTTGTACAAATGGAAAACAATAAATAAACATTTAGAATTTTTTCCTTCAACTGTGCCCACTCTCACATCAAAATTTATTCTATTCAGATTTAAAATATGGGAATTTCTAAATTCTTAGGGTATGTCTACACTACGAAATTAGGTCGAATTTATAGAAGTCGGTTTTTTAGAAATCGGTTTTATTTATTCGAGTGTGTGTGTCCCCACAGAAAATGCTCTAAGTGCATTAAGTGCATTAACTCGGCGGAGCGCTTCCACAGTACCGAGGCAAGCGTTGACTTCCGGAGCGTTGCACTGTGGGTAGCTATCCCACAGTTCCTGCAGTCTCCGCTGCCCATTGGAATTCTGGGTTGAGATCCCAATGCCTGATGGGGCTAAAACATTGTCGCGGGTGGTTCTGGGTACGTATCGTCAGGCCCCCGTTCCCTCCCTCTCTCCGTGAAAGCAAGGGCAGACAATCATTTCGCGCCTTTTTTCCTGAGTTACCTGTGCAGACGCCATACCACAGCAAGCATGGAGCCCGCTCAGGTAACCGTCACCCTATGTCTCCTGGGTGCTGGCAGACGCGGTACGGCTTTGCTGCACAGTAGCAGCAACCCATTGCCTTCTGGCAGCAGACGGTGCAATACGATTGGTAGTCGTCCTCGTCGTGTCCGAGGTGCTCCTGGCCACGTCGGCTGGGAGCGCCTGGGCAGACATGGGCGCAGGGACTAAATTTGGAGTGACTTGACCAGGTCATTCTCTTTAGTCCTGCAGTCAGTCCTATTGAACCGTCTTATGGTGAGCGGGCAGGCGATACGGACTGCTAGCAGTCGTACTGTACCATCTTCTGCCAGGCAGGCAAGAGATGAGGATTGCTAGCAGTCGTATTGCACCATCTTCTGCCAGGCAGGCAAGAGATGGGGATGGCTAGCAGTCGTACTGTACCATCTTCTGCCGAGCAGCCATGAGATGTGGATGGCATGCAGTCCTTCTGCACCGTCTGCTGCCAGCCAAAGATGTAAAAGATAGATGGAGTGGGTCAAAACAAGAAATAGACCAGATTTGTTTTGTACTCATTTGCCTCCTCCCCTGTCTAGGGGACTCATTCCTCTAGGTCACACTGCAGTCACTCACAGAGAAGGTGCAGCGAGGTAAATCTAGCCATGTATCAATCAGAGGCCAGGCTAACCTCCTTGTTCCAATAACAACGATAACTTAGGTGCACCATTTCTTATTGGAACCCTCTGTGCAGTCCTGCCTGAAATACTCCTTGATGTACAGGCACCCCCTTTGTTGATTTTAGCTCCCTGAAGCCAACCCTGTAAGCCGTGTCGTCAGTCGCCCCTCCCTCCGTCAGAGCAACGGCAGACAATCGTTCCGCGCCTTTTTTCTGTGCGGACGCCATACCAAGGCAAGCATGGAGGCCGCTCAGCTCACTTTGGCAATTAGGAGCACATTAACCACCACACGCATTATCCAGCAGTATATGCAGCACCAGAACATGGCAACGCGATACCGGGCGAGGAGGCGACGTCAGCGCGGTCCCGTGAGTGATCAGGACATGGACACAGATTTCTCTGAAAGCATGGGCCCTGACAATGTATGCATCATGGTGCTAATGGGGCAGGTTCATGCTGTGGAACGCCGATTCTGGGCTCGGGAAACAAGCACAGACTGGTGGGACCGCATAGTGTTGCAGGTCTGGGACGATTCCCAGTGGCTGCGAAACTTTCGCATGCGTAAGGGCACTTTCATGGAACTTTGTGACTTGCTTTCCCCTGCCCTGAGGTGCATGAATACCAAGATGAGAGCAGCCCTCACAGTCGAGAAATGAGTGGCGATAGCCCTGTGGAAGCTTGCAACGCCAGACAGCTACCGGTCAGTTGGGAATCAATTTGGAGTGGGCAAATCTACTGTGGGGGCTGCTGTGATGCAAGTAGCCCACGCAATCAAAGATCTGCTGATATCAAGGGTAGTGACCCTGGGAAATGTGCAGGTCATAGTGGATGGCTTTGCTGCAATGGGATTCCCTAACTGTGGTGGGGCTATAGATGGAACCCATATCCCTATCTTGGCACCGGAGCACCAAGCTGCCGTGTACATAAACCGCAAGGGGTACTTTTCGATAGTGCTGCAAGCTCTGGTGGATCACAAGGGACGTTTCACCAACATCAACGTGGGATGGCCGGGAAAGGTGCATGATGCTCGCATCTTCAGGAACTCTGGTTTGTTTCAAAAGCTGCAGGAAGGGACTTTATTCCCAGACCAGAAAATAACTGTTGGGGATGTTGAAATGCCTATATGTATCCTTGGGGACCCAGCCTACCCCTTAATGCCATGGCTCATGAAGCCGTACACAGGCAGCCTGGACAGTAGTCAGGAGCTGTTCAACTACAGGCTGAGCAAGTGCAGAATGGTGGTAGAATGTGCATTTGGACGTTTAAAGGCGCGCTGGCGCAGTTTACTGACTCGCTTAGACCTCAGCGAAACCAATATTCCCACTGTTATTACTGCTTGCTGTGTGCTCCACAATATCTGTGAGAGTAAGGGGGAGACGTTTATGGCAGGATGGGAGGTTGAGGCAAATCGCCTAGCTGCTGGTTATGCGCAGCCAGACACCAGGGCTGTTAGAAGAGCACAGGAGGGCGCGGTACGCATCAGAGAAGCTTTGAAAACCAGTTTCATGACTAGCCAGGCTACGGTGTGAAAGTTCTGTTTGTTTCTCCTTGATGAAACCCCCCGCCCCTTGGTTCACTCTACTTCCCTGTAAGCTAACCACCCTCCCCTCCTCCCTTTAATCATTGCTTGCAGAGGCAATAAAGTCATTTCTGCTTCACAGTCATGCATTCTTTATTCATTCATCACACAAATAGGGGGATGACTACCAAGGTAGCCCAGGAGGGGTGGTGGAGGAGGGAAGGAAAATGCCACACAGCACTTTAAGCACAGCACTTTAAAAGTTTACAACTTTAAAATTTATTGAATGACAGCCTTCTTTTTTTTGGGCAATCCTCTGTGGTGGAGTGGCTGGTTGGCCGGAGGCCCCCCCACCGCGTTCTTGGGCGTCTGGGTGTGGAGACTATGGAACTTGGGGAGGAGGGCGGTTGGTTACAGAGGGGCAGCAGTGGCAGTCTGTGCTCCAGCTGCCTTTGCTGCAGCTCAACCATACACTGGAGCATACTGGTTTGGTCCTGCAGCAGCCTCAGCATTGAATCCTGCCTCCTCTCATCACGCTGCCGCCACATTAGAGCTTCAGCCCTGTCTTCAGCCCGCCACTTACTCTCTTCAGCCCGCCACTTACTCTCTTCAGCCCTCCACCTCTCCTCCCGGTCATTTTGTGCTTTCCTGCACTCTGACATTATTTGCCTCCACGCATTCGTCTGTGCTCTGTCAGTGTGGGAGGACAGCATGAGCTCGGAGAACATTTCATCGCGAGTGCGTTTTTTTTTCTTTCTAAGCTTCACTAGCCTCTGGGAAGGAGAAGATCCTGTGATCATTGAAACACATACAGCTGGTGGAGAAAAAAAAAGGGACACCGGTATTTAAAAAGACACATTTTATAAAACAGTCGCTACACTCTTTCAGGGTAAACCTTGCTGTTAACATTACATACATAGCACATGTGCTTTCGTTACAAGGTCGCATTTTGCCTCCTCCCACCGCGTGACTACCCCCTCAACCTTCTCCCCTCCCTGTGGCTAACAGCGGGGAACATTTCTGTTTAGCCACAGGCAAACAGCCCAGCAGGAATGGGCTCCTCTGAGTGTCCCCTGAAGAAAAGCACTCTATTTCAACCAGGTGACCATGAATTATATCTCACTCTCCTGAGGATAACACAGAGAGATAAAGAACGGATTTTGGTTGAATGCCAGCAAACATACACTGCAATGCTTTGTTCTACAGTGATTCCCGAGTACGTGTTACTGGCCTGGAGTGGTAAAGTGTCCTACCATGAAGGACGAAATAAGGCTGCCCTCCCCAGAAACCTTTTGCAAAGGCTTTAGGACTACATCTAGGAGAACCGCAAATGCCAGGGCAAAGTAATCCTTTCATATGCTTGCTTTTAAACCATGTATAGCATTTTAAAAGGTACACTCACCAGAGGTCCCTTCTCCGCCTGCTGGGTCCAGGAGGCAGCCTTGGGTGGGTTCGGGGCGTACTGGCTCCAGGTCTAGGGTGAGAAACAGTTCCTGGCTGTCGGGAAAACCGGTTTCTCCACTTGCTTGCTGTGAGCTATCTACAACCTCCTCCTCATCATCATCTTCTTCGTCCCCAAAACCTACTTCCGTATTGCCTCCATCTCCATTGAAGGAGTCAAACAACACGGCTGGGGTAGTGGTGGCTGAACCCCCTAAAATGGCATGCAGCTCATCATAGAAGCGGCATGTTTGGGGCTCTGACCCAGAGCGGCTGTTCGCCTCTCTGGTTTTCTGGTAGGCTTGCCTCAGCTCCTTCAGTTTCACGCGGCACTGCTTCGGGTCCCTGTTATGGCCTCTGTCCTTCATGCCCTGGGAGATTTTCAGAAAGGTTTTGGCATTTCGAAAACTGGAACGGAGTTCTGATAGCACGGATTCCTCTCCCCAAACAGCGATCAGATCCCGTACCTCCCGTTCGGTCCATGCTGGAGCTCTTTTGCGATTCTGGGACTCCATCATGGTCACCTGTGCTGATGAGCTCTGCATGGTCACCTGCAGCTTGCCACGCTGGCCAAACAGGAAATGAGATTCAAAAGTTCGCGGTTCTTTTCCTGTCTACCTGGCCAGTGCATCTGAGTTGAGAGCGCTGTCCAGAGCGGTCAGAATGGAGCACTCTGGGATAGCTCCCGGAGGCCAATACCATCGAATTGTGTCCACAGTACCCCAAATTCGAGCCGGCAACGTCAATTTAAGCACTAATCCACTTGTCAGGGGTGGAGTAAGGAAATTGATTTTAAGAGCCCTTTAAGTCGAAATAAAGGGCTTCATTGTGTGGACGGGTGCAGGTTTAAATCGATTTAACGCTGCTAAATTCGACCTAAAGTCCTAGTGTAGACCAGGGCTTAGTCTCTTATCACAAATCCTCTTTTAGCACTAGAGACTGTGACATGAATTATTTAAAGAATTTGCTTAATGGAAGCTTGTGATGCTATAGTGAAAAACTGCTAAATACTGTGGGTCATTCCAAACTTGTTAATGGTCGCTGTTCAGGTTTATCGCTGATGCTGAAATCAACTGTGTTTGAGTCATTGTGTTAGGTTATAGCTTTCTGAATCCACACTAATCCTGTTAGATTTATTAATGATGAATTTGTACTTCAGGGAGTTGTACAGTTCTGGAACACAACAGAAGTTTGAACAAGCAAATACCAACCTAAGGGGAAAATACTTGAGGAGGGGGAAAGGGCATTATAAGCTTTTGGAGGAGAACCTTTTAGTTTTTTAACATGCAATGGGTAACAAAACTTTTTTCCCCTTTAAATAAATAAACAAACAAACAAACAAATCTGTATTTAAAGACAGGAGAGTGGACGGCTGGGTAAGAGGATTAGTGAAAACTTTCTACTAATTAATCTTTCAGCTCTGAAGTCTGGTTTTGAGATTAATCCAGCACAAATTATAAACAAAATCTTTAATAAATGTTGCTTTCATTTTAAGACAATACTTACTGTAATAATTTGGAATATTTGATATACCATCGAACATACTCCTGTAGTTTATAAGGCTAGGTGGTTTTTTTTTTCTGAATTTGTTTCTGCGGGTGCTGTTTTTAATAGCATCACAACTCACCATCAGCGGCTGTCTCGAACAACACAATGGAAAAATTTAAAAGAGGCTTGATGTTTTATTTGTAGTTCTTTAAATCTCTCCCGACACATCTGATGTGACGCTGTTCCTAGTGCTGATAAAGGATCAACATCTTTGTGTTGGGAGTGACAGATATAATCAGAATAAGTTGGGGCCTTCTTAAATTTGCTAATGCATCCACACTTCTGAACTACTTCATGATAAAGCTAACACAGTATTACAAAGAATTATATATTAACAGTCTAGCACAATTTGGAAAAATACAATGCACAATGCTGATTATTTAGGAAATCCTTGTCTCATTGAAAACTATATGATCTAGCTACACCAAGGACCAACTTGAAATACTGGTCTTAGCCTCAAACTGGTCCTGCAGTTCCCGTGACTGGTGGGAACTGCGGGACATTGCAGAAGCAGCATCCTTCATTCTTGGGTTAGAGGGAGCCTTGCATTACTTAACAGAGACCCCAATAATCAGAAATGACAATGATGAGCCTCTCTATGGAGCCCTATCCAGCCTGCCAAGTCAGAATGAAGTTAGTGACATGGGCCCAGATCCTTAAATGTATTTAGGTTCCTAACTTCCATTGAAATCAAGGAGTCTAAAAACCTTTGAGGATCTGGGCACTGCTTCCAATTCAAAGAGTAGAGTCAAGAGCCACATATTCACTCTCTCCTATCTAGATTTCACAAATGAGAAACAGAGGGCCTGGAATCTACTCCCAGCTTTGAAACTGACTCACTGTGTGACCATGGGAAAGTCGCTTAACCCGTATTTTGCCATTTTCCCCATTTGTAAAATGGAAATAATTATGCTTATCCATCCTTTGGTAAAATGCTGTGAGATCTACAGATGAAAACTTACTATTGTAAGATAATTGGGTTTTTTAGCCTGGAAGAGGCTGTGGATTTGAAAAGGTGGGCAACCATTGCCAGAAATTATTGTAGGGGTTAGAAACAGAAAATAAATACCAAACAAAATTTCAGGATCTCCCCAGCTCCCTAAAGATACAAATGCAAGTGTAGAGTATTATATAATATATGGCCTAATTCTTTTAGTCCCCAATTCAAGAAAGCATCCCTATTGAGGCATGGCTCTTAAGCTGATGCTCAACTTTAAGCAAATATTTAAGATTACATATGTTCTTACATGCTTTCCTGAATAATTATGGACTTATGCACTTCCTTAAGTACTTTTCTGAATTGGGGCATTAGACTATTGATAACACCTTTCATATGAAAACATTGAATTGCATTTACCAAAAAAAAAAGACATTAAATTGCTTTATTTTATATATATATAAATATATATATTCTCATCCTTTCCCTACTTCTTGGATTATTTTCACTGTTGAAAATGCTTTGTCTTCCGTTGCAACATGTTAACACTTAAGCAAGCCTCTTGCCTCTTTCTCTTTAGGGAAATTCTCTTTCTCTAGCAAAAATAGGCTATTAAAAAACAGAGCTGAACAAGGCTCCAGATACCTTAGTACAGAGCTGCTGAATATTAAGTCCTCCTTTCTGAACTAGATGTTATTTCTTAGCTCCCATATTTTACCTTTTTCCCCCTTCACACATTAACTGGGATCACTTCAATGTTTTCCCCCAACCCTTCATATGCCTCCCATTCTTAAATATAGATGCTCATTAGCAGCAGTAATAAAACCTACTTACAGCAGGGAAACTATGAATATGATCTGTAAGTGTTCACCTGCTTTTGATCCAGCACTGACTCACCAGTAAAGTTTTATTTATTCAAGGACTGGAGAATGAGCAACACTTGCTCAATGAGGGCACAGTATTATACCATTTTTAAATTTAGTATTTAAAAATGAAGAAATAATTGCATATTCTATATAACAATAAACTTCTTTTTTAAATGTAGTAAGTTATCCGACTAATTATTTAATAAGGACTACATAATATATACTATTCTGTTCCAATGGATAAAAAGACAGGATTGAATTGCAAATCAAGACATTCATTTTAGCTAAAACTAAGAACTGTACAATTGCAAGTGCTGGAGGTTTAATAGAGTCAACACAACAAAGTGGCATTGAAGTGAGTTGACTGTGGGCTACATTCTCCCATCTATTTCTGCAATCAAAGAGGAGCCAAACCCCTAGAAACCAACTGGTGCCCCTACTATGCCCTCCTATAGGTGTACTTTAGTTTCAGGGCTCCATACAGATTTGTGGGAATCAGGGAGTAGCTGCTGTACTGCAGACTTCATAGATGGCTGAATGGGAGTTAATACTACTCCAAGCATAACTGATACGGCTGGGTCCCCTCCCGAGGTGCTACTGTGCAGCTACAGAATGCAGCTGATGGCAGCAAGCCTTATATAGCCATGCTACCACAGCAGAGGTAGGCCAGTAGGGAAGTGCAGAGAGTATCTCGGGCCTGGTCTACACTTAAAATTTAGGTTGACTTGGCTATGGTGTTCAGGGGTGTGAATAATTCACACCCCTGAGTACTGTAGCTATGCCGATGTAACCCCTGGCATTGACATGCCTTTTGGCTAAGATCAAGTGTAAGTAGTCTCTTGGCCTATCTAAGGCCGTGATCAAGTGTCTTGATGTTTTTGGTCTTTTGGCCTCGAGATGAAAACCTTGTCTGTGTCTCTTAGACCTTGAAGTGAAAAAATTATCTTAGCTATGCTGATGTAACCCCTGGCATTGACAGGGCTAGGTCAGTGGATGAATTCTTTCACTGACCTAGGTACCACAGCTCAAAGAAGAATTTTCTGGATTAACTACAGTGCAGTTGAAAACCTTTCTGTTACTGTAGGAAGCATCTACACTACAGCGGAACAGCTGCAGCACCATAGCTGTGCTGCTGTAGCACCCTAGTGTAGACATGTCCTTTCATGGATCTACTGGTCCCAGCCAGGGCTTCCAAACAATCTTTTTTCCCCTTGTTGCCTCTAATCTTCTCTTCCTCTGAGAGCTACATGTGAAAGAAACTCTAGCACGGGGTGGGCAAATTTTTTGGCCTGAGGGCCACATCTGAGTATGGAAATTTTATGGTGGGCCATGAATGCTCACGAAATTTTGGGTTGGGTGAGGGAAGAGGTGAGGGCTCCGGCCTTGGATGTGGGCTCTGGGGTGGGGCCAGAAATGAGGAGTTCACGGTGCGGGAGAGGGCTCCAGGCTGGGGCAGGGGATTGGGGTGAGGGCTCCGGCCTGGGGTGCGGGCTCTGGAGTGCAGGATGGTGGGACCGAGGGGTTTGGAGAGTGGGAGGGGGATCAAGGCTGCTGCTTACCTCAAGCAGCTCTCAGAAGCAATGGCATGTCCCCGCCCCTCTGGCTCCTATGCAGAGATGTGGCCAGGCAGCTCTGTGCTAGGACTAGGACTTTTCCTCTTGGAAAAAAGGAGGCTAAAGGGGGATATGATAGAGGTATATAAAATCATGAGTGGCGTGGAGAAAGTGAATAAGGAAAAGTTATTTACTTGTTCCCATAATATAAGAACTAGGGGCCACCAAATGAAATTAATGGGAAGCAGGATTAAAACAAATAAAAGGAAGTTCTTCTTCACACAACGCACAGTCAACCTGTGGAACTCCTTGCCTGAGGAGGTTGTGAAGGCTAGGACTATAACAGGGTTTAAAAGAGAACTGGATAAATTCATGGAGGTTAAGTCCATTAATGGCTATTAGCCAGGATGGGTAAGGAATGGTGTCCCTAGCCTCTGTTTGTCAGAGGGTGGAGATGGATGGCAGGAGAGAGATCACTTGATCATTACCTGTTAGGGTCACTCCCTCTGGGGCACCTGGCATTGGCCACTGTCGGCAGACAGAATTAGGGTGACCAGATAGCAAGTGTGAAAAATGAGGACGGGGTTGGGGGGTAATAGATGCCTATATAAGAAAAAGCCCCAAAAATCGGGACTGTCCCTATAAAATCGGGACATTTGGTCATCCTAAACAGGGTATTGGGCTGGATGGACCTTTGGTCTGACCCAATATGGCCATTCTTATGTTCTTATGCCCTGCCCACAGGCGCTGCCCCTGCAGCTCCCCAAATTGGCCCCTGGCTGCCCCTACACGTAGGAACCAGAGGTGGAACATGCTGCTGCTTCCGGGAGCCACACAGAGCAAGCTCCCAACCCCACTCCCCAGCAGGAGCTCAAGGGCTGGATTAAAACATCTGAAGAGCCAGATGCAGCTCCTGGGCCAGAGTTTGCCCACCCCTTCTCCAGCAGATTTATCTCACTTTCACAGGCCTACTGTTCTCTTCCCACCACTTTTTCTGTGGGACGGTATACTATGTCCCCTCATTTTTATGTAGTTTTTAGTCACAATGATTTCATAATGATAGACTTAAACTATATATTTTTTTCAAAGTGTTTCAAGTTCAGAAAATTCTTCATCAAAATTGCCAGATTCTGCTGGGAAGCCTCTAGATTGTGAATCATCCCCTTTCCCACTATTCCTTTTTATTGTTTAATAATAATAATCAATAAAAATATAGAAAAGCAAAGAAAATATTTCATCCACCTGTCCTAAGCTACAAAGATTAATCTTGAGAGTATCGCAGTATAGCAGCAGTTAATCCCTATCAACATTTCCAATTCCAATTTAAAAAAAAAAAAACCTGGTAAGAGGAGAATTAAGGTTGTAAATATCTCTCAACTACTGGGAAATAAATCCTAAAGAGAACAGTGTGGTTTTCACTAAAGATACAAACATGAGTCTGAATGTTCAAAGTTAAATTACATTTAAGAAAATTAGAAAATATGGGAAAAACACAACTGGTGAAATTCACTTCCCCACATCAACCCTAAGTAATCAGGCTTTATACAAGTGAAGTGTAGGGAGGCAGGGTCAGAACAGAGACTTTCTCATCAAAATTCAAAAAATGTGAATGCCCACAACCACCACGACTTCTTTGCCCTTGTGCCCCAACTCAGGGATCACATAGTCCTGGGGCTTTTGCACCTGAATGAATTTTATAATGCAGTGGTAAACCAAACAACCTTAACTTTAATCCAGTCCACCCTGTGGACTTCAGTAGTTTGCTACAGTGAGATAGGCTGGTGCACCTCATTTTAAGGACCACAGTAATGTAGCCAGCCTATCAACAAGAAAGTATCATATAAATCACTACTCAGTAAACAGAGTTGTTTTATGGATTTGAGTAGTTCTGTGGGCAGAGTTATGAGCTGGATTCACAGATAGCATCAGTTAGCATTGCTCCATAGATGCTAATGGAGCTATGCCATTTCACACCAGCTGAGAATCTGAAATGAGGTTGTTTGGATGACTGTAGCCACACATATGCATACTATCTAATACTGGATTTTCTGTATGTTATGGATTTTAGTGTAATCTTAACTTTGAACTTCCAGGTTTTCTAAATATTTGTTCTATTTGAGAAAACTGTTGTTTCCCCCTTTAGATAAATATTTACCAGCTTAACTCCAGCTCAGCAAAGTATTTCCTGGAAAATTCCTTTCCTTTTTAAAAAGGCTTAATATAATACTAAGTGACAACAGTCTCTTTGGAACTTGCTGTCTCCCTCTTGCTTGCCCCAAGCCAGGATCATTCTGCCCTGCCTCCTATGTCCTTCTCTCTCTTCCTCCAGTCTCCCCAGACAAGTTTCTCATATACCCCCTGCTGCTCTTCAGATTGGGCCATCTGTACTGGGGCTGTGGTGTCTTGGCAAGGACCACAGGGGGTCTCGAACTGTTCAAGGAAAACACCTTTGATAACTAAATAATTCTGGTAACACCCTTTTTGTTCACCTCCCCTCCCAAAAAAGTCAGAACACATCACCACCTGCAAAGTGTATTTGGACCTAAAATCTTGGAGAAAAGAGATGGTTAAAGAAATATATTCTGATTTGGACTCGTAATCTTTATTTTATGTATTTATACTATTTTAGGTCTTGTGTATAGTAAGACTAAAGCCTGAATCTCCTCTCACTTAAATTGGTTTAAATCAGATCAGGAGTAACTCCAGTTCAGTCAGTAGCATTACAGTTGTGTAAAATCAGCAGAAGTGAAAATAGAGAATGTAGAAGGAAGTGGAGAATCAGAGTCTAAATATCTGGTCTGTGATATACTCAAAGCTGCACTTATGCTGCATATTGCCCCTTTTAAAGTTGTTTTTGGACATAAATCTGAGCCTTTAATGGCTGAGTGCAGCATTCAGCTGCTGTTAATTTATGTTCTGGATGTGATTCTGGCTATCTAGCTTAGAAAGAATTCCAAAGATGCTTTTGCTTTCATTAGACCTAAGGATATACACAAGATAACTGCAGATTCAGAACACAGCAATTAATTTACAAATCACTCTGTTCTAAAGGACAACAGTCTACCAGTGAAAATAAACTTGTAAGCCTCCTTTGGACACATATTTTACAAAGATTAAGATATATTTACATCATAAATTCTTTATAGAAGACCTTGAGTGTTTTCTGTGGAGTGAGCAGCACACTTTTACAGGATAAAGATGATGATAATGTACAAATGGACACAGTCTGCTTTGTTGTTTCTCTTTACATTATAAATATGTTTTTTAAAAATCACAAGTTTTGCAGTAGGTTTCATAGTTAGTGTTTCACTGACCCTAGAGAGATTATTTTAGGGTTCTTAGTGGTGAAGATTTGTTTCTGTCTCCCATAATGTTGTTGATACTTGGTTAATTGCCAAAAGCAATTAGTTTAGTGCAGTCTGTAACATGTTAAACAAATATTTGGCAAAATGTTTCACTACAACTTTACAAAATGTACTAAATGAGGTACAGATCTCAAGCAGTTAGAACCTGATCCTGGGGACATTACTTGGCTAAAACTCCCCCTTGACTTCAGGAGCAGTTTTGCCTAAATAAATATTGTTCGATTGTGCCCCTACAATATTAAAACTCATACGTTCACATAGTTAAGTGTATTTATGAGATATTTACAATTTTAATACATTATTTTATTTTGAGGCATATATTTTTGAACAATTTTGCAGAATCATTTAGCTACTAAGCAATTTTTTTAAACAAAATACTTTAATTCAATTTTCAGTGCTTGAAATGGGTGCCAGACCAACAACCACTTCTCTGTGCAACAAACATAAGCATCAGCTGTACAAGTTTTTTCACAATTGTATGAGTTTTTCCATCCTGGTTCTAATCTGAAGAGATCATTCTCTATGGATGAAAAGGTAGCTCCGCCTCTTCTTATTAATTTGTTGGCCTCTTTACTAAAACAGCAAATAAGGTTGCCATTTCAGATTTTTAAAAATTATGTGGTTATGGTAAATGGACTTGTGAGATTGTTTTACATAGGCTCTCAAGAAGCTATCAGCTGGTAATTACTTTCAAACACTGTTGCCTTCACTCAGTATTAAACTAGTGAAAGGAGCTGC
This sequence comes from Caretta caretta, assembly GCF_965140235.1. Lineage (NCBI taxonomy): Eukaryota > Metazoa > Chordata > Testudines > Cheloniidae > Caretta > Caretta caretta. The sequence continues at coordinate 122,941,644 of NC_134207.1, read as the reverse complement.
ATGTAGGTTTCATTATCTGTGCCTTGGGCCATACAGGTTCCCTGGAACAGCTGGATTTATTTTTGAGAAAGCTCTGGATAAAATATAATCATTGGGTAAAAGGCAAAGTCCTAGTATAGATTTTAATACTAATTAACATTCACTACCACTCTTCATATGGCTTAAGTGACTTCCCCTGGGCGTTCTAGCTAATCAATTCTTTATTCAGTTTCTTAAACCTCATTGGGGTATCTGAGAATAAATGAATTTGAGTTCAGTACATTTATGATCTGGAAGAAGTGTGAAGAGAGGTTTCCCAGCGATAGTAAATCGGTTTCAATGATGAAAAGGGAAAGAAGATCATGCCCACTATCCTAACCAGGCCTCTGAATGCTGCTATCATCAATAACTGTGGAAAACGTCAGGCTGGACTTAAGCACACTGGGGAATTGAGCAACGCACAGGGGGAGGCAACTGTGCCTGGGGCCGGGTGGCTGCCAGCTGCGGGAGGGAACCCGCACAGGCTGGGGGCGTGCAGAGCGCCGGGGGAGCAGAGGCCAACACGAGACTACAGGCAAAGCCACCACGGTTTGTGCGGCCGCAGGTGAGGCATTTCTGACAGGGCCCCCGCCCTGGGGCAGTCACACGATCACGTGCGGGCAGGCGGGCGCGCCGTGGGGACAGGAGGGCGGGAACCTCGCTCCTGTTGGAGAGAGAAGAGGGGCAGGGGATGCTGGGACTTGTAGTTCGTAAGTGGGGGGGTGCCCTATGGGGGCCGGCCGCGGACTCCATTTCCCAGGATGCCTCGCTCGCCCCCTGCCGTCACCTTGAATTGATCATCGGCGCTCCGCCCCACCGCGCTAGGGACGGCGTCAAGCTGGGACGAGTATTCATGAGCCCACCCCCTTCGCTCCTCCCTGGATGCTATTGTAAATAGAAGGTTGGGGTTGCTTAATATTCATGAGGCTCCGAGGAGGGAGGCGGGAAGGCGGCTCCTCTCTCTGTCCCTAATGGCGCTCGCGACAGCTGTGGAGCGCGGCTGAGCCGAACGCGCGGAGGCACCGACCGACGGAATGTTCCCAATTGCTACATAATCCGCCTCTGGAACGCGGCGCCTCTCTCCGTTCTGTTTCCCCGCCCCCCTCCTCCTCCGGGCTGGGAGCGGCGCTGCCCCGGGGAGGAGGCGGCGGCGGCATCCTCAGCCCCCGGGCAATGGAGCCCGCGCAGCAGCTAGCGAGAGAAGCCCCGGCGGCAGCGGGGAGCAGCGGCACCGCGGAGCAGCAGGGCAGCTCCCCGGGCGAGAGGAGCTGGGCAGCGCCAGGCACAGAGAGCAGCGTGGAGCCGCCCGGCGGCGCCGAGGCCGGGCAACTAGAAGGCAAAGCAGCCGGGGGGGCGCGGAGGAGACGAGGGGCCGCTGGAGGCTTCTCTCCCCACGCTGCACTGATAGCCAACGGGACTCAGGCTGCTCCTAGCCGGGGCAGCAGCGCCAACTCCCTGCTGCTGAGGAGAGGGAGGCTGAAGAGGAATCTGTCTGCCGCCGCCTCCTCCACCTCCTCTTCCCCGGCTGCCCCTGCCTCGCTGGGCACCCGCAGCCTGGACAGGAAAGCACTGCTGCTGAAGCCGCCCCGGCAGCTACAGCCGCTGCAGCCCGCGGAGAGGGACTGGGTGCGGCGGGACCTGCGGCGGGGCTGCGTCCATGTCTACGAGCGCCACATGTCCTACCTTCGCCCGGTGCTCTGTACGCTGGAGACCACGGCGGCCGAGGTGGCGGCCCGGCTGCTGCAGCTTGGCCACCGGGGGGGCGCCGGTGTGGTCCGGGTGCTGGGTAAGGCGAGCGCGCAGCAGGAGGTGGCAGCATTCCCGGGGGAGACGCTCCCCGGCGCCGCGGCTGCAGCAGACCTGGGCAGCCTGACACCGCCCGATCCCCCGCCTGCCAGGCAGCAGCGGCCGGAGCACGATCAGAGGCCGAGAAGCCGCCGGGGGACCCGGCACGAGCTGGCCCGGCAACCGCCGGGGGACAACGCGGAGGCGGCCCCACCCGGCCGCCTAGCACTGAGCGGCAGCGCCGGGGAGAGTAGCTGGGCAGATCCCCGGCCGAGTCCCTTGTCCTCCGACTTCAGTCCCAGGGCGCCGCCGCCCGCCGAGCTCTACCTGGCTGGGCCGCCGCTATCCTGCCCCTCCCTACTGGGCGAGCTGGGGCTGGCCGGCTCCGACACCGAGAGCTTCAGCCTCAGCCCCAGCGCTGAGAGCGTCTCCGACCGCCTGGACCCCTACAGCAGCGGCGGCTCGTCGTCCTCCGAGGAGCTGGAGGTGGATTCTGCTGCGCCAGTGGGGGCCGGGGCAGGTGTGGGGCCGGGCAGGAGCCATCACCGGCCGGACGAGTTGCCCTCGGTGCACCCCCCTCCGTGGACAGGGTGTGCGGGAGAAGAGACCCCCGGGGTAGGGATGGCTGCGGCAGCCCCTGCCGGCTCCAAGGTGTCTCACTTGGGAGGAGAGGCGGGCGCCTCGTCTCCCCTGCCCTCGGCCTTGTACGTGCAGTTCCACGGGGAGACCAGCCGCCGGCTGGAGGCACACGAGAAACCCCTGCAGATCCAGAACGACTACCTCTCCCAGCTGGGCTTCCGGGACCTGTGGAGGGTGCAGGAGGAGGGCATGGACTCCGAGACCGGCTGCCTCATCCGCTTCTATGCAGGTGAGTAAAGGGGTGTGCGTGTAACAGGGTTGGCTGGGCGCGGGGACAGCTCTGCCTAGCAGAAAGACTGCTGCAGTTTCCACGGTACACATCTGATGAAGTGAGCTGTGGCTCACGAAAGCTCATGCTCAAATAAATTGGTTAGTCTCTAAGGTGCCACAAGTACTCCTTTTCTTTTTGCGAATACAGACTAACACGGCTGTTCCTCTGAAAACTAACCTTTGAGTAACTAGACATCCCCAGCTGAGTACCAGGGGAGTTACTTTAAAAACTGCATGCATCAAGCTGTGGACTGTTTGTTACAGTTGCACCAGAGACATGGTGGGTAGCCTGTATTTATTACAGTGTATTTGTAATTATGTAGGGCCCCCAAAGTGCCAGGTGCTTTACAAAAACATAGTGTGTCTCTGTTCTGAAAAGCTTACAATCATTTTCTTCCCTCCCATTTATTTGCTGTACCAAATTCCACAGCCCGGGAACCCCACCCCACCGAAAAACCTGATAAATGTTCTGTTATCATTTATGGCTAGACTCTCATGAAAACATATCAGTCAACTTTAGCAAAAGTCCCTGTTATCCAAAACTCACATCATCTGAGCGAATTCAGTGTGTCTGATGCTGTTTGAGTCATGAAGGTTGTACTGTATGTAATGTTGCAGAGTTTTCTTCCTCCTCCTAAGTGAAATTTAGCATCTGCAGTTAAGGTTAAATCAGAAATTCTAATATTGTGTGTTACTTCTGTTTTCCACAACTCTTTGTTAGGCTGAAAAGGCAAAACAAGTATTAAATACTAATTTTTATCATACAAATAGCTTAGCAGTATATTCTACATGGCTTTCAACTGTTTCTTGTTAAAACATGAAGCTGAGGGCAGGGCTGCATAGAGATATGTCCTAAAGATGGATCTTCAAAATTCAACCACTTTAGGCTTGTAATTGTACAGGCAGCATAAGTAGTTCCTGTGAGTTGATAAAAGTGCATGTTACTGAAAGCTAAATGCTGTATTTACATTTAAAAAAACTTGTTAAAAGCAACTGCTAATGTTTGAGCAGTTTATACAGAACAGTCCTGTCTGTATTAAAAGCATAAGACAATAACCCTGGAAGTGTATATGCACAAAGTAACCTTTAAGAATATATGTATCAAAACCTTGGTCACATAAATTTTTAATGAAACTTTGCTGTGTGGCTTACCAAGCAGAACTTGGGAAGTCACTTGTTTTAATTTTTGTACTGTAAATATGCACTATTTTGTATTTGTGATATCTGCTTAAAAACATGCAGTGCCAATTGAGTTACTGACTTAATGTAAAATGTCAACCATATAGTTGCATAAATAGTTTGCATTTAATTTCCTTGCCATCACTTTAAAAATGAGGGGAGAGAAAAGAACTATTGAACATTCAAATACCTGCCATGTATTTGAATATGTGGTCACCTGCAATAAGTGAGTTTATATCAATGTGTATGTCTTAGAAGTTGGTACTTTTAGCCATTTAATAGAAAATGACAGACACAGCATGTAGTGACAGACACAGCATATAGGCATTGCTGCTGTTGGACCTGACTGGACCATGAAACTTGCTTTCTATTGTGTACTACTTAAAGCTGCAGTACTTAGGCAGCCGTTCTTGTGTACTCCAATAAATGCAAAATGAACACTTTGGAAAAAAGTCTAACAGTAATACACTAGATCAACTCCCCCTCCCTTTTCAGTCTGATGGTCTGATGCTTAAGAACATAAGAATGGCCCTCCTGGGTCAGACCAAAGGTCCATCTAGCCCAGTATCCTGTCTTCTGACAGTGGCCACTGTCGGGTGCCCCAGAGGGAATGAACAGAACAGGTAATCCTCAAGTGATCCATCCCCTGTCGCTCATTTCCAGCTTCTGGCAAACAGAGGCTAGGGACACCATTCCTGTCTATCGTGGCTAACAGGTTCATCAATGGCTATCTTCCATGAATTTATCTGGTTCTTTTTAAAACCCTGTTATGGTCTTGGCCTTCACAACATCCTCTGGCAAGGAGTTTCACAGGTTGACTGTGAATTGCTTGAAGAAATATTTCCTTTTGTTTGTTTTAAACCTGCTGCCTATTAATTTCATTTGGTGACCCCTAGTTTTTGTGTTATGAGAAGGAGTAAATAACACTGCCTTATTTACTTTCTCCATACTAGTCATTTTATAGACCTCTATCTTATTTCCCTTTAGTCATCTTTTTCCAAGCTGAAAAGTCCCAGCCTTCTTAATCTCTCCTCATCAGAAAGCTCTTCCACACCTGTAATAGTTTTTGTTGCCCTTTTCTGAACCTTTTCAAATTCCAATATATCTTTTTTTGAGATGGGGCGACCACATCTGCACACAATATTCAAGGTGTGGGCATACCATGAATTTATATACAGGCAACATATTTTCTGTCCTATTATCTATCCCTGTCTTAATTATTCCCAGCATTCTGTTTGCTTTTTTGACTGCCGCTGCACGTTGAGTGGATGTTTTCAGAGAACTATCCACAATGGCTCCAAGATCTTTCTTGAGTGAAGGAGTACTTGTGTCACCTTAGAGACTAACAAATTTATTAGTCTCTAAAGTGCCACAAGTACTCCTTTTCTTTTTGCGAATACAGACTAACATGGCTGCTACTCTGAAACCTGTCTTTCTTGAGTGGTAACAGCTAATTTTGACCCCATAATTTTATAAGTATAGTTGGGATTATGCTTTCCAATGTGCATTACTTTGCATTTATCAACATTGAATTTCATCTGCCATTTTGTTTCCCAGTCACCCAGTTTTGAGAGATCCTTTTATAGCTCTTTGTGGTCTGCCTGAGTCTTACAAAATTACTAAAGATAGTTATCATCTGCAAATTTTGCCACCTCACTGTTTACCCCTTTTTCCAGATCATTTATGAATATGTTGAATAGGACTGGTCCCAGAACAGACCCCTGGGGGACACCACTATTTACCTCTCTCCATTTTGATGCTTCCCTTAGGTTTCTAGCATGCACCATAGCAGTATCTTCACTGCAACTAGAATATTGCTCAGTGCAGGAATTGGTTGGGGTGCGATGGATACCTTGGGATCAGAAAGAAATTTAAAACTGTTTCAGGTGGTTGTACGCTTAATGTCTTCACTATGCAGTAACTGTGGAATTAAGCAGGTGTTGCTGAAAGGAATGTTTCTTTTTTCTAAACTCATTATTTCCATTCCCACAATTAAGTAGGAATACACAAATCTGGTCCGAAATGGGGTAGCAACTCTGTTTGCACTTCTGTATGCTTCACAAACTGCACATTATTTAAATAACATTTAAAAAACATGAGCCTTTTACAGTCTTGCTCACACTCACTTACATATTTTAATGTTAATGCATGACTATTTTAATTTAAAAAGATCCATACAATGCCAAAGTTCTGAACCTGTAAATAATTATTTAGGCATGGAATAATCTTTGTGATTTTATCCACTTGATAGAAAACTTAACAGCTTGTAAAAATGGAATTTCCTGGCTTTAAAACACAACTTAGCAGGATAAGTTCATACGATGGAGTATGTAGTGGATTAAAGCAAATTTAAATTTGAGTTACACAATCTCAAATATTGCTTAGCATACCATTCTCAAGCACTTTTAAACAAGAACTTTTCACTCAGTTTTAGATTCATATTTCTCAGGTTGACCTGTTTTAATAACCAAATTATGAAACCCCTATAATAAGGTGTCTGTAATAGAATGGCCACATTAATTGGTAATCTATGCCATCCAAAACTAGTGATTAAACATAATGGACAACTTTTAATCATACCAACTTCATGTAGCAGTTTTGGCTACTTAATTAAATTCTATCTCCCTTTAATATCCTATTTCTCAGGCAAACAGGTGTAACAGTAAGCAATAGTGGTGAACAGACAATAAATGCACAGAGAAACGAGATGGGTGAGGTAATATCTTTTGTTGGACCAACTTCTGTTGGTGAGAGACACAAGCTTTCAGGCTTACACACAGCTCTTCTGAGCCACTAAGAGAGATTACCTCACCAACCTTGCATCTCTAATATCCTGGGACCAACACAGCTACAACAATACATAAAATAAACGCACAGGACAGAATTAACAAAAATTGGCATAGGGAAGTGTTGAATTATTCCCTATGCTAGTCTGGTCCCCTATATTCTAGTGGAGGGTTTCACCTAAGAGGGGTGGAAGGAGCAGATGCCCCTGACGTCGGACATTTCTGCCTGTGATAAGCAGGGTGGTTACAAATGGTGACTCATAAAGACCCTGATGGTGGAGGGTTCTGAGGGCTGCTCTAAAACAGTGTACCCCTTGTTCTCCATGACCATCGTTCTCTTGGGTGGTGCACCAATGAATGGAGGTGTTGGTGCTATGTATCTCCACAATTTCCTGAAGATACAGTAGGAATTGGTGTACTCCTTTCCCTGGTCACTTTTTTCTTTGCTTCCCTGATATACTAAAACTGTGTTACCAGAAGCATGCCTATGCAAGTTGAACATGAGTAATAAAGGGCATGGTTACTAATCTGAAACTTACAAGTGTAATGTCCAGTAAGGTATTGATATTAGCATCCAGATCTTAGTGATACCACTAACTTTAGAACATGACAGAACCTGTTATCTTTAAAAAACAAAACAAAAAAAACTCTCCACCCACCCACCCCCCTTGCAAAATGAAACTGGAAAAAATTGAAGAAAAATAAGTTTTCTCCCTTTAATAAAAATGTTTAACGCTTTAAGCGGAGGAAGATGTTGCAACGCTCATATGTAGCACTCTACCAGCATCTTATATTTTAAGTACGTTTCTCTGTGTGGAATGGCAGCTTTTAAAAAAAACCCAAACAAACAAAATGGAGAAACTTGTCGCTTGACATTTTTATTGTAAAGTTCTATATTCTACACGTAATTAGGAGGAAGCATGTTTACTTAGCTCACTTCAAGATGTGGCTTGCACATTTCCAATATTTCTCCATCTCCCTGCTCCTCCCTTATTTTTAAGATCATGGAGGTGTTTAACTCTCGTCTTAAGCTCTGTAACATTTAAAGTTATAGTATAACTCTGTTGAAGTGAAACCCATCTTTTGGGCCTTAAGGGCCTGATCCTATTCTCATTGACTTCACTGTGAGCAGAATCAGGCCTTAAGTGACTAGTCATGCACAGTAACGTCGTGCTCGGTGGGAATCTATTTTTAACAGACTTTCCTCAAAATCCAAAATATTAAATCTTAATTTTAAAGGATGTGGTTACATAGCTTTCTGATGAGGTATTATTTTACTGGATTATGGAACTCAGTAATAATCCATAGTGCAATTATACTCATGATATTGTAGCTGTGAGACCGATTAGATCAGAGTTCCTAAATTTATTCCTTAAACCGTACGAGTGGCTTTGATCCAACATGCTTTTTGAACACCAAGTATACTGTCCCTTACTGCTCTGTTTACCAAAACAAAACCTTGTGAAACGTTCTCCGGGTGGACTTGACTTCTTAATTTTTCAATGCAGGCAAAAATGTGTTGCTAGTATGAATAATTTTAAAATGAACAGATCATTGTAGGACTAATCACTTTGAGTTTTTAGGTCAAAAGAAAGCTTAAAAGGGTTTCCTTAACTTATTCATGCTGAATTCTGAATCTGCGCACTGTAAACAATGTGTTCTCTGAAATGATTTCTGAAAACTTGTATTTTGCGACTAGCATTTGGGGCTTCTTTTTGGCACTTGCTGAAATGTGGCATTACTTTTGACCCTGAAACTCGGTGTGAGTCATGAGGCTTCCATGCTGCTGGTGTCATCAAATACCGCTTTTCAGTAAGATTGCCTATAGGCAGAATATTGAGAAATGCCAGTTATAATAAAGAACTTTCATTTCAAACATGGTTGTCAGATCTTATTTGAGAAATGCTTCTTGCCCATATGACCTTTCAGAAAGCAGTGTTGAGAAAAATATGTTCAGCTTTATATCAAACTTCTTTTTGTTGTAAAATATGTCAGTCTTCCATTCTTATCTCAATCTGGGGACGATTAAGACATTAGTCAACTGGAATGATCTAATTGGATTAAAAATAGTCAGTTACTGAAGCTGGAAATTTTAATGTTACTATGTGGGCAGGAACAGGTTTTAGACACTTAATGTTATGTGACAAATGGGCTTTCTAGAGTGTGGCACGTGGAATTGGCTAGACTTTATGTATATTTTAGGCGTAGTGTGAAAGTCATGATTCTGAAGTTGTACCACTTTGTGGTAAAGAGAGAATGAATAACTTAATACAACTGTAGCAAAATATTGGCACCTTTTCTCTTCAAGGACTACTAGTGGTCTTAAATTGAGTTCACCAAACATGGCACATAAGCATAAAACTAGAACTGTACTATTAAGGTTTCTCTCTGTCTTTGCATCATCTTTTTTGTTTTCAACTCCATTATTTTATTTTTCCCAAAGACGTCATTGAGAAGGTGAGCTCTTTGGTGTGTTAACTTAAGCATAACTGTATGACCAAGCACTTTAAAGAAAACCGTTTTTAGCCTGAAACTTCCTACATATTTCCTTTACTTTTATTTTTCCTTCCTGTTTCTAGTTTGATGTAAATTGTATGTACCCTGATCACTTACATAGGAATGTCAGTAGTGCATCAGACCAGTGATCCATTTAGCTCAGCATCCAGATCTCTGACAGTGGCCTGTGCCAGATGCATCTGACAGTTGGAGGTTTAGGGACGTCTAGAACATGGGGTTGTGTCCCTGACTAACTTGGCTAATAGCCATTGATGGACCTTTGCTCCCTGAACTCATCTGATTCTTTTATGAGCCCAGTTATGCTTTTGGTCTTCACAGCATGCCCTTGCAACGAGTTCCACAGGTTGACTGTGCATTGTGTGAAGAAGTACTTCCTTTTGTTGGCCTTAAACCTGCTGCCTATTAATTTCGTTGAGTGATCCTCCATTCTTGTTTTCTGTGAAAGGGTAAATAACACTTTCTCCACACCATTCATGATTTATAAACTTCTATCATATCCTTCCCTTAGTCGCCTCTTTTCTAAAATGAGCAGTCCGTCTTTCTCATCTCCCCTCATACTGAAGTTGTTCCATACCTATAATCACTTTTTTATTTCTCTGTACTTTTTTCCAATTTTAATGCATCTCTTTTTATTGAGGTGGGGTGGCCAGAACTGCACACAGTATTCAGGGTATGGGTGTACCATGGATTTATGTAGACATTATGATATTTTCTGTCTTATTATCTATTACTTTCTTGGGTTCCTAACACATAGTTGTTTTTTTTTTTTGGTGGGGCTGCCACAGCATATTGGGTGATGTTTTCAGAGAACTTTCCATGATGACTCCAAGATCTTCCTTGGGAGGTAAAAGCTGATTTAGACCCCGTCATTATTGTATGTATAATTGGGATTATGTTTTTAGATGTGCATTACTTTGCACTTATCAACATTGAATTTCATCTGCCATTTTCTTGCTCAAGTCACCCTGTTTTGAGAGATCCTTTTTAACTCTTCACAGCCAGCTTTCGATTTAACTATCTTGAGTAATTTTGTATCACTTGCAAATTTTGCCACCTCACTGTTTATCCGTTTTCCCGGTCCTTTATGAATATGTGGAACAGAACAAGGTCCAGCAGAGATCTGTGGAGGGCCTAGGATCCTGCTGTTTACCTCTGCCCCCTGTGAATGCTGCACACTTATTTCTACTCTTTTTTTTTTTTCCCTGTCTTTTAACTAGTTACTGATCCATGAGAAAACCTTTCGTCTTTTCCCATGACTGCTTACTTTGCCCAAGAGCCTTAGAATCATAGAATATCAGGGTTGGAAGGGACCTCAGGAGGTCATCTAGTCCAGCCTCCTGCTCAAAGCAGGACCAATCCCCAACTAAATCATCCCAGCCAGGGCTTTGTCAAGCCTGACCTTAAAAATATCTAAGGAAGGAGATTCCACCACCTCCCTAGGTAACACATTCCAGTGTTTCACCACCCTCCTAGTGAAAAAGCTTCTCCTAATATCCAACCTAAACCTCCCCCACTGCAATTTGAGACCATTACTCCTTGTTCTGTCATCAGCTACCACTGAGAACAGTCTAGATCCATCCTCTTTGGAACTCCCTTTCAGGTAGTTTGAAAGCAGCTATCAAATCCCCCCTCATTCTTCTTTTCCGCAGACTAAACGATCCCAGTTCTCTCAGCCTCTCCTCATAAGTCATGCATTCCCATCCCCTAATCATTTTTGTTGTCCTCCGCTGGACGCTTTCCAATTTTTCCACATCCTTCTTGTAGTGTGGGGCCCAAAACTGGACACAGTACTCCAGATGAGACCTCACCAATGTCAAATAGAGGGGAACGATCACGTCCCTCGATCTGCTGGCAGTGCCCCTACATATACATCCCAAAATGCCATTGGCCTTCTTGGCAACAAGGGCACACTGTTGACTCATATCCAGCTTCTCGTCCACTGTAACCCCTAGGTCCTCTTCTGCAGAACTGCTGCCGATCCATTCGGTCCCTACTCTGTAGCGGTGCATGGGATTCTTCCGTCCTAAGTGCAGGACTCGGCACTTGTCCTTGTTGAACCTCATCAGATTTGTTTTGGCCCAATCCTCTAATTTGTCTAGGTCCCTCTGTATCCTATCCCTACTCTCCAGCACATCTACCTCTCCTCCCAGTTTAGTGTCATCCGCAAACTTGCGGAGGATGCAATCCACACCATCCTCCAGATCATTAATGAAGATATTGAACAAAACTGGCCCGAGGACCGACCCTTGGGGCACTCCACTTGATACCGGCTGCCAACTAGACATGGAGCCATTGATCACTACCCGCTGAGCCTGACAATCTAGCCAACTTTCTATCCACCTTATAGTCCATTCATCCAGCCCATACTTCATTAACTTGCTGGCAAGAATACTGTGGGAAACAGTGTCAAAAGCTTTGCTAAAGTCAAGGAACAACACGTCCACTGCTTTCCCCTCATCCACAGAGCCAGCTATCTCATCATAGAAGGCAATTAGATTAGTCAGGCATGACTTGCCCTTGGTGAATCCATGCTGACTGTTCCTGATCACTTTCCTCTCCTCTAAGTGCTTCAGAATTGATTCCTTGAGGACCTGCTCCATGATTTTTCCAGGGACTGAGGTGAGGCTGGCTGGCCTGTTGTTCCCAGGATCCTCCTTCTTCCCTTTTGTAAAGATGGGCACTGTATTAGCCTTTTTCCAGTTGTCCGGGGCTTCCCCCGATCCCATGAGTTTTCAAAGATAATGGCCAATGGCTCTGCAATCACATCCACCAACTCCTTTAGCACTCTCGGATGCAGCGCATCCGGCCCCATGGACTTGTGCTCGTCCAGCTTTTCTAAATAGTCCCGGACCACTTTTTTCTCCACAGAGGGCTGGTCGCCTCCTCCCCATGCTGTGCTGCCCAGTGCAGTAGTCTGGGAGCTGACCTTGTTCGTGAAGACAGAGGCAAAAAAAGCATTGAGTATATTAGCTTTTTCCACATCCTCTGTCGCTAGGTTGCTTCCCTCATACAGTAAGGGGCCCACACTTTCCTTGACTTTCTTCTTGTTGCTAACATACCTGAAGAAACCCTTCTTGTTACTCTTAACATCTCTTGCTAGCTGCAACTCCAGGTGTGATTTGGCCTTCCTGATTTCACTCTTGCATGCCCGAGCAATATTTTTATACTCTTCCCTGGTCATTTGTCCAATCTTCCACTTCTTGTAAGCTTCTTTTTTGTGTTTAAGATCAGCAAGGATTTCACTGTTAAGCCAAGCTGGTCGCTCGCCATATTTACTATTCTTTCTACATGTCGGGATGGTTTGTCCCTGTAACCGCAATAAGGATTCTTTAAAATACAGCCAGCTCTTCTGGACTCCTTTCCCCCTCATGTTGTTCTCCCAGGGGATCCTGCCCATCGGTTCACTGCGGGAGTCAGTCTGCTTTTCTGAAGTCCAGGGTCCGTATTCTGCTGCTCTCCTTTCTTCCCTGTGTCAGGATCCTGAACTCGACCGTCTCATGGTTACTGCCTCCCAGGTTCCCATCCACTTTAGCTTCCCCTACTAATTTTTCCCAGTTTGTGAGCAGCAGGTCAAGAAGAGCTCTGCCCCTAGTTGGTTCCTCCAGCACTTGCACCAGGAAATTGTCCCTTACACTTTCCAAAAACTTCCTGGATTCTGTGCACTGCTGTATTGCTCTCCCAGCAGATATCAGGGTGATTGAAGTCTCCCATGAGAACCAGGGCCTGCGATCTAGTAACTTCTGTGAGTCGCCAGAAGAAAGCCTTGTCCACCTCATCCCCCTGGTCCGGTGGTCTGTAGCAGACTCCCACCATGACATCACCCTTGTTGCTCTATGTGGGACCTTATCAAGGGTTTTTTGCAAGTCCAAATACACTGTTGACTGATCACCCTTGTCCATATGGTTGTTGATTCCTTCAAAGAATGGAATAGATGGGCAAGGCATGATGTCCATTTACAAAAGCTGCATTGACTCTTCCCGGTATTGTCTTGATCTGGGTCTGATTTTGTTTATGTAGTTTCAGCTAGTTTGCCTGGTATTGATATTAGGCTTACTGGCCTATAATTGCCAGGATCACCTTTGGAGCTTTTTTTTTTTAAATTGATGCTACATTAGTCACCCTCCAATCACCTTGTACAATTTAAGCGGTAAGTTACATACCGCAGTTAGTAGCTTGCAATTTCATATTTGAATTCCTTCAGAATTCTTGGGTCAATACCATCTGGTCCTGGTGACTTCTTCTTGTTTAATTTGAGTTTCTTCCAAAACCCCCTCTATTGACACCTCAATCTGGGACAGTTACTCAGATCTGTCACCTAACAAGAATGACTCTGGTGTGGGGATTTCCTCTATGTTCTCTGCAGTGAAGACTGATTCAAAGAATTCGTTTAGCTTCTCTGCATATCTTCCTTGGGCGCTTCTTTAGCACCTTGATCATCGATTAGCCCCACTGATTGATTGGCTTCCTGCTTCTGATGTACGTACTTTTTTTTTTTTTCTCCCCCCACCCGTAGTTTTTATGTCCTTAGCTAATTGCTCTCCAGATTTGTTCTTGGTCGGCCTTCTTAAATTGTGGCAAGTCAAATAAAAATATATGCCCCTTTCTGTCTCCGTCACTAGGATTTGACTTTCCATTTTTAAAGGGTGCCTTTTTCTGTCTGACTGCCTCTTCTACTCTTTTTACCTGTGGTGGCAATATTTTGGTTCTCTTGCTTCGTTTATGTATTTGGGATATACATTTAGTTTGAGCCTCCATTCTGGTGTTTTAAAATAGTCTCTGTGCAGTTTGCAGGCATTTTACCCTGGTGAGTAAGGGACATATTCCTGTATCATGCAGTAAGGGAAGAAAACATTGGTAAATCTTCACAACTCAGTGACACCAGACCCCATTAATCTTGTTTGAATCTGAAACATTTAACCTCAGTATGCTAAGGTGACTAAATGTCCACCTCTGAAGTTGCATTTGTTTCCTTGTGAGCAAGTTAAAATACTTGAATCACTGTTAGTTTGCAGCAGTTCAGTGGATGTGAAGACTCAGTTGGTGTTGTGAAGCTGGGGGCTGCGGAACATGCAGGCCTTTCAAACAGTGGAGGAGGAAGGAGCCACACTGATAACATTGGAATGCTGTTGCAGCTTGAGTTGATCTGCAACAGCTGCAAGTTCCATAGTGTTTACAGCTCACAAATTCTGATGCATACTTGTCTAGTTTACATTATTTATAAGTGCATATGAAGAAGTTCAAATATAAATATCCCAATATTAAGTAAATTTTAAATACTGCTATATTCTGTAAATATTTAGTACTTTAAATTAGAATGTTTAAGTGCTGAATTTCACTGCTGATGCAGTATAGAACATGGTATTTTTTTCTCCATGTTTCTTCAAGCATTCTTACATTTTAAATATCTGATATTCTGACTCACCCTTCTCCAAATCCCCAAAAACTCTCACTTTTGGAGTTCTGTGCATAAAATCCCTCTTGATGATGGTAACATTGATATACCTAAAAACCCTCTGTTCCATTAAAATATTAGAAGGCCCATGCAATCTGTCATAGGAGAACACAGCCTCATAAAGGCAATAGCAATGGGGCAAAAAGAAATGAAAGTCCTTTACACAAAACAGTATTAGCAACCGGCTTTTATTGACTGAAGTATTTACTACTTTATTGGTCTAATAAGACAATGTAAAGGAAGTTTCTTTTTTTAAAGACATAATTATATAATACAGCTGTAGTGAATGCTTCTGTGGAGTTGTCTTAATTACTTTTTTTCTGGAAAATGTAGACAAAGTGCACTTTTTACTGTTTTCCACTTTATCTTAACAAATTCTTGTAAATGTTGGAAATCCAAAAGAAAACTTCCCGTTTGTATTAAATTGTTTAATTTTGAAGTATAGTTTCACCTCTGATTACCTTCAGATCAAGTTCTCATTTTTACACTTCCCTTTGATTTTAAAGGACACACAATTTGAAGAAATTGATTGACAAGATATATTTTTTTTTATTTCTTAAGTGAGAATTTTAAAAACGCAGGTACTAGTGACTGTGCTTGATGGTTTCTGTCCTTTTTCTTGTTTTGGACAGTGAAAATCAATGGAAAGAAGTTTTTGTTTTATAGTCCATTATACTTTTGTAGATTGAGGTTTTTATTGGTTGTCTGGCTCATTTATTCTTTGGTGTTTTTAATTTAAAAAAAACACAACTTCTGGGCCAAAAATGCACATAGTGCACCTGTATCTAAACAACTCTTGCAGAACTTCTCTGGTGTTGAATTGGGAGCTGGATGCTCTGTGCCGTTGGAGTCCATGGCAAAAACTTCTTTGGTTCAAATTGGAACAGATTTTGGCACTTCGGACCTGTTTCAGTTCCTGTGGGAATTGAATCAGCCCTTTGATGACCAGACTAGACTGGTGGAACCTTCCTCCATGTGCACATCTTTTAAAGGTTGATTTTTGGATAGCTTATTTGGCAGCCATTTTAAAAAAACAACAACAACCAGGAAGCTGAAACTGTGCTCCTAATTGTATGAGAAAAACGTGACCCACTTCCACAACCCAACTGACTATTAATATATTTCATTTAAAAAAAACCCTCCATAATGAATGTATTTGAACTCTTTACAAAGTTTTTGGCCTTCGGAAACTTTGGGGGCAATCAGTTTATTCTAATGGTTGCTGCAGTATTAACATCTCACGGGAGGTGGTCTGTCATTTGCTTGTTCAGTTTTAAGTATTTTTTAGTGCTTTATGCTCTTGGGCTTCAAATACATTGTGTAACATGGGACTCGCCCTCCAAAAATAAATCCATGTAAAAACCTAATGAGTTCCCGAATCCCTCCCCCCCTGCCCTGCACCAGTGTGGCTAGAACTAAACCCACATGGACAACTATAGTTAACCATTCAAGTTGAAGGTGTTATGCTATCTAAACCACAGTTTCAGTTTTTATTGTGTGGCATAATGTTAGTTAAATATATTTTACCACAAAGCATGTTATACATGCATACAAGGAACAGCATCAATTGCTGCTGGAATGTGACATCTGTCTTAACTGCACAAAGCAACATTTGTGGGCTGGAAATGAATAACAATATTGTGTCCGTCTGATATTCCAGGGGGAATTTAGGTAGGCAGACTACTACCCAAACTGTCATTTTCTGTAGTACCCATGCTAACACACCATTTTGAAAAATAATAGCTGTGATCCCCTGTTGAGTCTTAGCTGTAAGATAGTACCTGTAATGGCACCCTGTGCCCCTTCCTCAAAAAAGCCAGGCATGGTCAATGACTCAAAACCACTGAATTGTCAGTGCCACTTTTGCCACAACCTGGATTTTATTTGAAAATATCCCATTCAAGTGATAACTAGACCTGGCCCTGTTCATCTTAGATGTTGTCTTCACAACTGAAAGTGGCATGGCTGCCGATGATATAAATGCTGGAAGAATGTGAATGAAGCAAACTGTCTTACTCTCCCTCAGTTTTTCAAAATATTGCTATTTACTATATTATTCAATTTGCATTTAAAATAAATAAATCTGTCTCTAAAATCAACATCTGTTTTAGTCTTTAAATACAAATTGCCTGGGGTGCGGAATTGTTGAATTTGACAATGCAGCACGCCTATCCTGTAGGTTTTCTATTGCCAGGAAACTAGAATTTCTCCTAACTGGCTTTTGTGGCCATGGCTTGATTGCTGAAAATATTCATTCCCAAATGAGATCAAGCATTTCTTAGTGTGACAATTGACAATTTTTTACGCAGTCAGTAAAACTTTCAAACAAATATTCAAAAGTAGAATTCTTTTAAATTGCATTTAGGCTTGGTTTTTAGGGTTAAAAACTAGAGTGAAAATAGTATGGTGTATATGTGTACACTTGTCTTTCTAGACGGACAAAATGTGTGAATTTATGCATGAAGTTGATCTCTGGCTTCAGTGTGTGTAACTCCATCGAGGAGTTGTCAAAGGTAAATTTGGTCCTGTAACTTGTATTCCCTTGGTGAGACACTGAATGACTAATAGCCTAAAGTCAGTGGGAGTATTTTGATTGACTTCCATGGCCTTTGGATCAGATCTATGGTCAGGATTGACAATTTTCTGGGGAAGAACTAGTTTAGAACATGGTGCTGGGAAATACCAGCTTAAACCCAGTTTACACTGGGGAAACTGGGAAAAAATAATTGCATTGGTGTCCAGCAAATTCAGCCAGCACATAACGAATCTTTTCAAACTTCAGGTACATCCATTCAAAACTGAGAAACAGGCTCCATCTATCCCAGTGGTCCTCAAACATTTTAACTTTTTACCTCCGCCCCTGAGCTGGGGCTGGCAGTGGGGCTGCACCTCTGGGAGGAGGGACAGGGATAAGGGGGCCAAGGCTGGGGGGGTGAGGCCGGGAGTGGAGCTAGGTGGTGCTCCCTCCACCCCCATGGGAGCATGCCCCACGGTTTGGGGAGCTCTGGTCTATCCACTACCTCAAAGTTGGTCTTCTGGTACAGAATGTTGCATGACCCAGTGGACCTGGGCTGGTAGTCTGCAAGTCTGCATACTTTTGATTTCGGAGTGCTTTAAGCCTACAACTCCTGAATTATTGTCGTTTTCATATAATCAGATGTTTTGTTTTTTGTTTCAGTAGTACTGGGAACTGAAATAAGTCATGACATGTATAACTTCCCTGAGGAAAATATCAAACCAAAATGTATCCAGACATCCCAAGGCTCAGTATTACAAATTAGTATTATGCCCACTCCAGTTCTACTTTTTACTAGTGTAACCCTAAATCTATGAATCTACTGCCTTATGTAACTGCATTTTGGATATGTAAAACTAAGTGTAATAGGGCGTGTATTAATAACAGTTTTTAAAATAAAAGATGCTTTAAACTGCTAACTTTTTTCCTGGGGCAGTAAAAACCATGATTTTACTTGGTAAAAAACACCTCTGGTAAATACCATGCCATCCCTGTCCATAGTTCTCAAAACAAAACAAAAACCCAACACTCTCACAAACAATCCCTACCCCCACAGCCACCTTCCCACTACAGTTTTCCAAAATTCTCATTTACTTAGCTGCCCTTCCTAGAGTTGTAGGGTCAAAATGTCTTTTTAAATGTGTTTATTTTGGGAATGTCTTTTACACACCAGACACCAATAACAAATTTCTTTCCTATAACACAAGTATTGTTTTAAAACAAGGTTCCTTGAGCATAAAAAAAAACCTTTTCCCACTAAGTAAGAGTGGAATGGAATAGAGTTGTTGCAGGATAATTTGTATTTCATCAAAGATCTGAGAGATCTGTTCTGTTACAGCACAAAGTTTGAGTCAGATAATGCTTTGCCTATAAACCGAGGCATCCTGTTTTCCCCAGTCCATTCATGCACAACTCATGTTATTAAGGAGTTATATATTTTCTCCTCCCTCTGCATGTGTCTGGTGGACCAGTAGGGTAGGTTCAGTCCTCAAACAAGGATATTAAGAGGTAAAGATGACCTCTTCTCGTAGGTCACCTGTAGCTGTATTAGGCCCTCTGTGCATGATGGTAGGGAATGGGGGTGGGGGGGGTGTCACGCCTTCCCTCCCCCTCCCTTCTGTTTCCAGGATTACATTGAATTGAATTAATTTAGCTCCTTTAACCCACTCCTCTCTTCTGTAAGCATTCAAATGGTTATCAACTTTATTTTAAAATAATTGGATGGATCCCACGAGGTGCTGAGTAGATATCTCCAGCTCTTTTCAGGAACTGGCCCTAAAGTGGTAGATGCTAATTTGCATAAAATCTCAAACATAATTGATGCTTTTATATTATGTAATCTTAATGCAGACTGGTTTTATCTGTTTATATCACACATAACTCTCATTCCCTTTGGGTCAGACTTATAACTAAAATAAATGGGGGCCCATTCTCTTTCTAATGGGTGTTCTCGTCAAAGGAGAATTGTTGAAAATGCATTAGAAAATAGGCAGCACTAGAACCAAATTAGTAATTCTAATCTCTACAACTTCGGTTAATCAAAACAATACCAATCCTGTTTCCTTATTTTAGTGAGGAAAAACTACACGTTTGTGTTGTACTTGCGTTGTTTAAACAGCTTCTTGATACTCAGTTCAGCACTTCTTTTTTGCTTTAAGATAAATGAAGTAGAAAAATTGAAACCTCCTATGAATTATGACTTGATTTTTATGTGGACCATAGATAGTCTTCAACTTGAAATTTAATGATAACTTCATATAGTTTTAATATTTGAAGGTTAATTAGGTCAGTGAGGCAGTCTCCTAACTAGAAATTTATATAGTGATATTGCTTCTTTGACAAGTAAACACTTCTTTTGGTCTCTCTCCTACCCTGACCCCTACAGAAACTCTCATAGAGCAAATTATAATCAGATAGAAAAGAGGAAGCAATATGTTTACAGTATTAGGGTTGTGATTCAAAACCCTGTAAATGTGAATTAAAAGTGGATTTTTAATGTTTGCACAGGTTCTCCGTTAGCAGCGTGATTGGTCGTTGTAGAGCTGACTACTTATTATTGTAGGATGCATAGTGACTCTGTTGGCTCAAATAAAGAGTGATGTAGCCTCGTCCATGATACTTTCTGCTGTACATTACTCAGTGCATTAAGAGGCACTGCAGCATGCAGTACAATCAAAATCCCTATTCATCAGTCATAGCCTTTTGTGATAAGTAAGGATTTGAATCTTGGGATATTTGTGAAACTGGGTTATATCGAGTGCGGCTTCTGTGTTTTTGTTTTCTGTACTGGCTGGGGTTGATATGATAGTGAAGCTGACTTTCTGGATCAGACCCTTCTCTTTACCTGCTTCCAAAGCCTGAGATGGCTCCCATTTGTAATATATCAAGGAGGTGTAGCCCCAGTATGTAACGCTCATCATAATCTGAGCAGTTTCAGATTAAAGGTGAAGGTTGCTGCAATCTGGGCTCTTGGCAAGATGCCAGTGTTACTTTTAACTGGTGGAACAACTTGGCTTATAAATATATATATTTCAATTATTTTGAGACAAGTGTGTTTTTTTTATCATCTACCATAGTGATAATGATGGATCAATTGCAGGCTTCCTCATCACACAACTTTGCTAAACTTGCTAGTAAGATGTTTGTCCTCCGTGAAGCCTTTGGGAGTTAAATATCAGAGCTTGGAGCATGTACCTTGGGTTTTTCCTCTCTTTTAAGCATGCTTACTGATATGCGAGGGCCTTTTTGTTCTGCAAGGTGATAGGCATAACAGTAGCCCTAAGTTGTAATCTGACAGGGAGGATTTGTTCTAAAAGAATTAACATCAGATGTTGGAAGCCTTCAACTGGAGGCCAGAATCCTGAACTGTAGTTGGCACGAAGAAGACAACTGTGAGGTTTGTCTACATAGACACACTCATAGAATCATAGAATATCAGGGTTGGAAGGGACCTCAGGAGGTCATCTAGTCCAACCCCCTGCTCAAAGCAGGACCAATCCCCAATTTTTGCCCCAGATCCCTAAATGGCCCCCAAGGATTAAACTCACAACCCTGGGTTTAGCAGGCCAAAGCTCAAACCACTGAGCTATGCCTTGTAGCATATCTATGTCTATAAACTGCGGAGAGGGGATAGCTCAGTGGTTTGAGCATTGGCCTGCTAAACCCACGGTTGTGAGTCTCAAACCATGATTTAAAGCACATGGATGAAAAGAACAAAGATTAGAGTACTGACAAAGCATCACACTTGGTGTCTAAGAGAAGTTTATGAAAGCAGTTGCAAAATCAATCTTTCTGTGGTACACATTTGTGTTACTAGTAGTTGCTCATTCAAATCTAAAGCCCTAAAACGCTCCAAAAATACTTGATCTTAGAAACATCTTGTAAAGTAGGTAAGAAAGAAATAGATGTGAGGCTGGTGTTGCCACAGCAGGGGAGTTAATGTCTGGATTGGCAGCAAAAATATTTCCATGTTTTTAATGTGTTTTAAGATTGACCTTAAATTTGAATGTCCTTGGTTCTTAATCCTGTGTTAAACTGCAGTGAAGGTTGAGACTGTAGTATTATATCAAAGGTTTTGTTTTTTTCTTGCTAACGTGTGTGAAAACCTTCTGTTAATGTCGAGGATTTTCTTTGCTGTGAATAGATATCTATTTGCAGGTTTAGACTATTAGCTGGTGGCTAGACAGCTGTCCTCTGCTGTTTGCTATAGGTATTGAGGTGTAGAGGACAAGACGGTAAAGCAGAGGTGGGCAAACTATGGCCCACAGGCCCGTCCTGCCTGACCCCTGAGCTCCTGGCCTGGGAGGCTCACTCCCAGCCCCTCCCCCACTGTCCCCATGGGCAGTGCTCATGTGTGTGTGGGGTGTGTGTCCGGCTCCAGCCGGGCGGCGCAGCAGCCAGACATGCTGCTATGAATGGCATGGTAAGGGGGCTGGGGGTTGGATATGGGGCAGTCAAGGGACAGGGAGCAGGGGGCGGTTGGATGGGGCGGGGGGGGGTAGAATGGGCATGGAGTCCCAAGGGGCAGTTGGGGTGTGGTTCTGGGGAGGGAATGATCAGGGGCCGAGGAGCAGCGCGGGGGGGAGGGCAGGTTGGATGGGGGGATTCTGAGGGGGGCGGATAGGGAATAGGGGCCAGTCTGTTTGGGGGCATAGCCTTCCCGGCCCTCCATACAGTTTTGCACCCTGATGTGGCCCTTAGATCCTGGTAAGTGTAGGCAAGCCCACAGGGTCTGTGTAGAAACTGCGTTCCTTACATCCACTGTTAGCTGTCTTGTCAGTTTCACAGCCGGAGCTGTGGGCAGCTGGAGCCCAGGTGTCCCCTGCTCACTTGAAGAGCTGGGCAGCTTGATCCCATTCCTGGTGGGAAGCGGGGGTGGGCAGCCCCCAGGACTATGGCTCCCCTTTGTCTATCTTGTCAATTTCGTGGCTCCATGCTGGAGCTGTGAAATTAACCAGGCTGCCTGGATCCTGGCAGGGTGGGAGGGGGGCTGAGAAGCTGGGGCGGCTGGACCCTGCTCCCCAGGGGCGACGAGCCCTGGGTGGCTTCCTCTCAGCGGGGAACAGGGATGCAAGAAGCCCAGGGTGGCTTCCCCACCACTTCGAACACGGAGGCTAGAAGCCCTGTGACCAGGCTCTCAGCTCCCCACACCGCTTCTCTTAGGTTGGTGGAAGCGCTTCTGGTGAGGATGTGCACCACTGACCCAAGGAGGGTAGTATGGACATTCACCACCTCAGTAATTACTGAGGTGGCTGTAAGTCAACCTAATATAGGTTGACTTACATTTCTAGTGTAGACATACATCCTTTCTAACCTGGAGCTGCCTCTCTGATTCATGAGGGGTAGTACTGCTGAGTTAAATCATGTCAACATGACTTCAGTCTAGTCAGTCACTGCAACTGAAAACTTGTTTTTTTTGTTTTACGTTTTTTTTTCTCCCACTGATAACTGTGAATATTCAGAATTGTGTGCTGTTCATGAAAAAAGTGTAGTTCCCTTTGAGAGAATCATGAATACATTAGTACCAAAAATCAGTTAAAAGTTTCTGTAGCTTTGAGAGAAATCTTTTCCTTCAGGTACATGCAATGTAAATTCTGTGGAGGTCTGACACACACCTCCTTTAGATAATCTGAAGTGCTGGTCTTGCAGATTTTGGAAATGTTCCTTCAGGGTTTTCAAACCCCGTACATGGATTTCAAAGTCTGCAACAGAGCACACTCCCCTGTTAAGTAAGGCTCGCAGTTGAACAGGGCTCTAGCTAAGGCATCCTATTGTCCCCAGTTCAGCAGCAGGGCTTTGGCAACTCCAACTAGCAGTTTACATCTAAACCTCACTTTGAACCTTCCTGACATGGTTGTGACATGGCCTTCATTTAGATAAACAAAGTGGGTGTGAGTGAATAATATACAAAATATCTCAGCAGGAATTGACCGGCAAACTGCTTTGGTGCAAGAAATGCAGCTGTTACAGAGGCAGTTAGAAATTGATAGCTAACTTCCACATCTCTTGTGGCTGGAGGTCATGATTTTTTTAAAATCATCCTCCTTAAAACTGATGTCCACTTGTTCTTTGTAGTTGAAAATTAAAAGCTGTGATTTAAATGTAGGATTGAAATTAATGAATCCAGCAGTTCCAGATGAGCTGAACCTTGGGGGGGCAGGGATAACTCAGTGGTTTGAGCATTGGCCTCCTCAACCCAGAGTTGTGAGCTCAATCCTTGAGGGGGCCATTTAGGGATCTGGGGCAAAAATTGGGGATTGGTCCTGCTTTGAGCAGGTGGTTGGACTAGATGACCTCCTGAGGTCCCTTCCAACCCTGATATCCTATGATTCTGCTATAAGCAAAGCACTAAGTGAAGTTTTGTCTGCTGAAAGTTTTTGCTGGTGTAGGGTACAGGCTACTGAATTTTGAATGGGCAGCTTTGCATTGAATAGGAGGGACAAAATAATTTGATTTTTAATTTGATTTTAATGTGACAGATTATGTATAAATAACTGGATGTTCGGGAAAACCTTGAAATATCTTGGCTTGTCACTTTCTCCTCGGGTTTTTGCTTTCCAGGGGTACTGGAGATATTGGAGGCGCTCAGTGACAACGTGTGCTCAAGCTGGTGGACCAGTGTGTTGGTAGAGGTCGTAATTGCCTCCTTAAAGGAAAGCATATTGCTGTGCTCCTTTAAGTAAACCAGTGTATGACTGCAGCACAGGAAACCATTGCTTGATGCTTGTGATCTGGCTATTTACTGCTGTCTCCGTTTTTTGGTTAAGATGATGGAAAAGGTTGTGGTGAGGCAATTTTCACAGTATCCTGGTTGTTTCAGATTTCATTGATCTTTGTGAATATGGCTACAAATCAGGTATGAAACAGATGTCACTTTGTTTGCATTGGTGGATTGCCTCTTCCTGGTGATAGACAAAGATCAATACCCTTGCTGATATTGGATCTAAAGATACCATTTATCATGAGGTGACTTTGATGTGTGAGCCAGATTTAGTAGGGGTTAGAAAAGCCCATAGTGCTTGAAAAAGGATAGAGCATTGTGAGGTCACTGAATTGTTTCTAAGGAAGTGGGAGTTTTCATTTTTTAACTCTCATGGCTTTCTGGTTAGGGGCTAGTAGGAAGGAGCAGTTGAAATTGTAATAGATTCTGATTATGCACACTTTAATCTATATTCAGGTTGCCTACAATATCCCCTTTTTATTGTGCATATATCCAAAGACAAATTAATAGTGGATTTCAGGGGAGGGGATTGAAGATACAAGAGCAAAGTCAAAATGTATCTTGTCTGGGAATGTGGTGGGAGTTTCCCTGTGTACATAGAGGAGTGGAGTTAAAAAATGAGACACTAAAGAAGCATGTACAACTTGAAAGATCACTTGTAAAGGCTCTATTCTTGCAGGTAAAGAGTGACTAAGATTGCAGTTAGCTCTTCCCTAATGCATTTACAGGAGTGTGATAATGACATCACCTCAAGAAAAAGGGAGAATGTCAGGAGAAGTCACTGGGTCTGCTTGTTCAGCACAGCCACTTGGAAAAGGCTTTCTTTCGTATGCTCCCTAATTATATTATAAAATAAAAGGCTGAATCCATTAAATAGCCAAGCCTTTGTGAAGCTCCTGAATTCCTTTAATTTAGCGGCTACACAGAAGCTGAATTCAGGGCATTCATAGGTCTGTACTATCTCCCTGACTAGTTGCCAGGTCTATTCATGTTGTTCTGAGTGCAGGAAGTTCTCACATTCATTCAGGAATGGGGGGAAACGGAGGGCGCTTTTTTTTTTTTAAAGCAAGGGAAATGGTTATAAGGAAAATTCTTTAGTGATTCCATGGGACCAATTTACCAACTGTTAATCTGTGAGTAAATAATGGGAACAGTTTATACTTTTGGCAGCTTTTGAGAATGACCTAGGAATCACAAAAGTTCATTCCACAGCCCCAAGGTAGCTAAACACTTCGTTTGATTCTCTAGGATTTGTCTTGACTAGGGTAGGAAGGTTTTGTTCTTTTCTTTTTTAAAAAAGAATGTGTTAGCTAATATATCCTAAAATCTTGTGTAGACAAGGAAAGATGTACGTCGACATCCTAGCTGGCTAAAGTTCAGCTCAGTCCGCTAATACGTGCCAAAGTACAACTTGCTCTGTCTACACAGGACTTTTAGAAGGAGCGATCGAGCATCTAAACATTTTCTTATACTAGCCAGGACAAATCCCCTGCTAATACTTTTTTTATTTCCCCAAGAAGGGGTTAGCAGAGAATTAGGTCAGTGTCTCCAGGGAGGGATGTATGCTGCAGTAGCCAGTTTTGGCTTTTTGAGGGCAGCTAGGGAATATCTGGGGGGAAGAGGAGCAGAAAAGAGAAACAGAGAAGGAAATGAATAAAAGGAAAAGAATTGACATTTGTTTCATATCTAAACCTAAAACCTTGTTTCACTTCTCTGGAATCATCCCTCACTTCTAGTCTGGTGTATGTAATTGCTACAACTAAAAACCATGATGGTAGGCACAATTTACACCTAGAATATATAAGGGAAGGGAAGGTGGCTGTAGAATGTTTTTGGTAATGGGACTATGGTAAATATGCAGCTCATGGAGCACTTAACTAGTTAAATGACAGGTTTCAGAGGAACAGCCGTGTTAGTCTGTATTCGCAAAAAGAAAAGGAGTACTTGTGGCACCTTAGAGACTAACCAATTTATTTGAGCATGACAGTGGGGTGGGAGGAGGTATTGTTTCATATTCTCTGTGTGTATATAAAGTCTGCTGCAGTTTCCACGGTAAACATCTGATGAAGTGAGCTGTAGCTCACGAAAGCTCATGCTCAAATAAATTGGTTAGTCTCTAAGGTGCCACAACTACTCCTTTTCTTTTAACTAGTTAAATGTGGCAGATGGTTCCTGAAAGAGGCAGTAGCATGTAACAATACCCCCTTTACCTTCCTGAGCAGTGGAAGCAGGATGGTGTCTTCAGTCCTGCAAATTTGGTGTTCTGTGGATAAACCTTTCATGGTGATAGATTCTCTCCACCATCGGTCTCCATTGCATAATTGATTGTGGGGGAAGGAGTTGCTGTGGGCTTATGAAGAAGGAGCCATATTGTGTTGTAGGTTTCTGCTCTTTTCAATGGTACTGGTACTGGACAGTATTGAATGTGTACATTGTTATAAGCATGAAGTGTGAGTATGCATTTCAAGTGATGAAAATTGTAGAGTGGATGGGACAAGTTGTGTTTTAACATGTTCTGACCAGTCAAAGTGAACTGTGGGTGGAAACCTAAGACTTCACCTTCCCATTTTGTGTTAAAATATAGCTTGCCCTGTCTCATGGGAGTGTTAAAATGTGGTAGCCAACACATTTTCTGTGTTTAAAAAAACATCTTAGTTGAGACCCCTTACGCTGGTGTGATTACTGCCTTTTAGGGTATCTCATCTTGATTTTGGCATAAACAGGCAGACTTAAAGGAAGCTTAATAGTGATATAAACCTACAAGCTTATCCTCT
The DNA here is from genome assembly GCF_965140235.1 of Caretta caretta. Taxonomy (NCBI): domain Eukaryota; kingdom Metazoa; phylum Chordata; order Testudines; family Cheloniidae; genus Caretta; species Caretta caretta. The sequence continues at coordinate 122,914,988 of NC_134207.1, read as the reverse complement.
GTCCCCTTCCGCCGCAACCCCTCTGAGTATTCTGTTATCTTCTACATAGTCTTTCTAAGGCTATGTCTATGCTGTGCACCTTATAACGGCATGGCCATGCCACTGCAGCTGCGCTGTTGTAAGGTCAGCAGTGTAGCTCCTGTTTGTCACAGGGAGAGCGTCTCCTGCCGACTAAGTGCTGTCCACACATGCGCTTTTTGTCAAAACTTTTGTTGTTCATGGGTGTGTTTTGTCTCTCAGGGTTGTGGGGGAAAAAATTTTTTCAACAACAAAAGTGTGGTATAGACAAAGCCGAAGGGAAGAGGTTCCACTCAGTTTGATACAGTTCTGTTTGTCCACTTTAACTGCTTCCTCTTTTTAGCTCATTTCTGATACTGAGATCTTAATGTCACTCCTCCACTGTCCATCAAATACAGTGGTGGCAATCCTGCTACTACAGTAGTTGGTGGGTAGTAGAGGAGTTAAATTAAAATTCCAGTATTAGGAATGAGTTAGTTTTAAAGTTCCATTGAGTTTGGAAAACACTTTCTATCTTCTAGAGAGGATTTTGTACAGGTTGTCATGGATGGAATACTCTTTAATGTGCCAGAGGAGTTCCCAGAATTGTGGTCTGCTAAGAACATTACTTATGTACTGATTATGGGACACATTAACACGCATATAACTATGTAAAAGTAATGCCAAATGTCTGGCTTGCACCCACAAAAAATAAGGAAATAAGTGTGTAAAATTACTGTCATTGGATCTCCTCTTCACACTTGTAAAACTGTTTTTGATTTGGAGCTGTGAGCTCTGCTTTCTGTTTTATATTAAAGAAGATCATAGTTCTGAACTTCTGTGGTGTTAGGGCAGCTTTTTCTTTAAAATAAAAGACCAATTTACTGTTTCGTAGTCTAGTAGTACTAACTTATTTGCTTTTATACATAGGAAAGCAAAAGTTGTATTTGTTTTTTTAAAAGCAGTTTGCAGTTTAAAAAAATAAAAAAGCTAATAGACCTACTTTGAGAAACCATTTGCATAGTAAGGCTAAAAAAGTAGCTAGAGAGACACTCTTATAGAATCATTGAATATCAGGGTTGGAAGGGACCTCAGGAGGTCATCTAGTCCAACCCCCTGCTCAAAGCAGGACCAATCCCCAATTTTTTGCCCCATATCCTTAAATGGCCCCCTCAAGGATTGAACTCACAACCCTGGGTTTAGCAGGCCAAAGCTCAAACCACTGAGCTATGCCTCGCCTGCGCGCCCCCCCCCCATGTACCTCTTATCCCTTACCAAGTTGAAGATCTCTTTTTGGCAGGTTTTCAGTAAAAACAAAAGCCAACAGCATCAGCTGTTCCACACAACCCTACTGGAGTATTTAGGGAGGAGGGGGAGTTTGTAGATTCAGGGAGAGATGACAAGGTAAATAAAATTCTGTTGCCAGGCAGCCCAAGAAATGAGACTTCACATCACTTGAAAAATAATAGGATGGGGGCTGGTGTTAGTGGGGTGAAGGAAATACAGGAAAGGGAGAACTTGAACGGTATTCTTAACGCACTTGCTCCTGCCTCTAAATACAGAACAGGGGAAAATGAGTTGTAGATTAATATTGATGGAAAAATAGCCAGTCATCCAGGAGGCCTGACCAATGAGTGATGAAAATGTAGCAGTGGATCACACTCGAAAATATAGTTCTATTCCTTTAGTTTTTAAAATGATCTTAATGCCGTAACTCAAATAGCTGTCGGGAGGATAGAATGTGCCCACTTTTGGGTGGTGGTGGAGTGTCAAATCACTTGAAATCTTCTCTCCATCAGACATCTTGGATATAAAGGTGCTTTAGGGATTCTTCCCTCACGATTGCAATGTTAAGCTTTTTTAAAAAAGCTTATTTTAGTATACTGTGCTGCAAAACAAGTGAGTCTAGCCTTTATCACAGGGCCCTGCAATGTACCTATTTCTAGGTGTGATACTTGTAAAAGTGTTGGAATATTGTCTCAGGATGATCCTTTTGTTTCCTTTGTCTTTGTAATACAGGATGAAAGTTTTAATATACCTTCCTAATTAGATACCTGCTGAATGCCTGAAGGAGTCGCTCTGCGGATCAGATTATATATTTCCTAGGTTATAAATGAAAGCCACCCCTCCCGCTATTAGTGCAGAGCTTGCTACAATGTAATGTGCGTAACTCCCATTAGATTAAACTTGATCGTATGCATTTTAATTTGTAAACCGCTTATAACTAATAGCGCGCTTTACCGTAGTTGCTCTAAAACATATTGTAATAACATATGGATGCAAGATTGTTTTGTAAACACTTCTGGTAATGTAGACACTTCAGAAGATCATTCCCATAATAAGAAAAGGCTAATGACTGCTCCTGCAACTTTCCATTACCTTGCTGATATTGTTAAGAGAGCCTGGTTAGACCTGAACAGTGAGTCAGAAGATGGAGTTTCTATTTCTAACTGCCGCTGACTGACTTTGTGGCTGTAGGCAAATTTCTTTAACTCAGTTTCCCCATCTGTTAAGATTATTTCAACTTTGAACTTTTTTTCTTGAAAGGTGCTTTGATATCCTCAGTTTAAACTTGAAGATCTTGAAAGTACAGTCTTGTCATTATAGTAAATACATGCAATATTTTTGTTGTATAAAGGGCTTGTCAAAACAGTTTTTGCATTGATTTAACTAGTTCAGTACAAATTTTTTTAGTAAAGTTGGTGTTTTTACAGGATAGCTCAGTGGCTTGAGCATTGGCCTGCTAAACCCAGGGTTGTGAGGGGGGCCATTTAGGGATCTGGGGCAAAAATTGGGGATTGGCCCTGCTTTGAGCGGGGGGTTGGACTAGATGACCTTCTGAGGTCCCTTCCAACTCTGCTATTCTAACTGTATCTACAAAAGGGGGTTTTCATTGACTTGACTAAACTTTCACTGATCTAATTAAATCAGTGCAAAAATTGCATGTAGTCACGCGCTAGTGCTTGAGCTATGTTTATTTTGTGGCTGCTCTCCAGTGTACAAAATCTTTAATCTTTGCTTATTGAACTACTCTTGTGAAGTTTGAAAGTACTGCGAAGGACATTATGACAGAGGGTTTTCATGGCAACATTTTAGATATGGCTCCCTTTCCTCATCCCATCCCCCGCTACTGAGGATTGTGAGCAATGCTGTTCCTGTGAACTTCTAGTTTTCTTCCAGGAATAACTTCAGAATAGAATTGTAATGAACAGGAAAAGTGCTTTTCTCCCTAGCTCCCCTCCTCTCCCTACATTTTCCTTGTTAATTTAGGAGACCCTAAACAGTGCTAAATCCTTAGTAGTGTTTTTCCCCAGGTGCTCATTGTCTAATTGTAACAGTCCAGAAGACTGTGATGAAAAGTGAGGTGATAAAAATGTCTCCTTTGTATGTCCAGGTCCATGAAAAAAGGAAATGTAACACTACCAGTGTGAGAGAACAGCTGCAACTGCAAATAGGGTGGGTGTAGGGAGGGACTAGCAGGTTGTTTGATAACAGCATAGCAGACTGTTCGTAGGCTTGGTTTGCATGGTCAGATAGTCTATGAAGACCGCTTACAAGCTCTGGATTTTGATGGTTGCAGTAAGATTACTCTGTGCCCGAGTGCAGGTTTCTCACTTAATTGGCACATGTTGGCCTATTCCCAGTTTGGGAGTGTCGGGGTGATGGTATGGTGATTTCCACCACCATATGGAAATCAGGCCATTCAAAGTTAAATTTCTGAAGGCTCTTCAAAGGGCAGCCAACACTTAATAGTGTGTTAAACTTCATGGTTGTTCACCAACTGCTCAGCGTTTACAACTTGTCTTACTCTCCTTTTTATACTTGGGGGTATGTCTACACTGCCAATGTGACAGCATGGCCGCGGCAGCGCTGTGACATGGGCAGTGTAGCCACACCTTCTCGCTGGGGGAGAGCTCTGCTGGCGATAAAAAAAAAAATCACCCCGAACGAAGGGTGGTAGCTTTATCGCTGGGGGCGCGGCTCTCGGCAATAAAGCACCCTCTGTGCTGGCACTTTTCAGTGCTAAAACTTTTGTCGCCGCGGGGGATGGTTTTTTCACACCCCTGAACGACTAAAGTTTTAATGCTGAAAGTGGAGGTGTAGACACAGCCTTGATCTCCCCCAGCTGTGTAGGTATTCTACCTACATATCATCCTAATGAGATGTGTGACACTGAAATCTGCTGGGACTCCCTCTCCAACAGCAGCTTCCAATTTCCATAGTACTTGTACCATCACCCACCTGTGCTCTGGGCACTCCTCACACCAATTTGTGACACAACACCACCCTGCCACCTGGATAGGAGTTTAAGCAGCCAAGTGATCTTACCTGTGTTTTAACTGAGTATGTAGAACATGATTTTCTGACCTAAATATTGTCATAAATCACAACTATCCCAGACCTCTGTCTGAATTTCATAGCGTTTCCAGCTCTCGGTGCTCTAACTTTGAAGATTAAATTTAATCTGAAACTTCGGTGGTGACAGTTCCTCTCAAATTAATTTTAATAAAGCCAACAGGGGATGAAGGTTTTCTGCACGGATTCAGCTAGTGGTAGGATACAAGAGGGTACTAATGACCACTGCTTCCGAGTTTCACTTTAGTTGGGAATCACACTATTCCAATGGGAGATGATTATTTTTATCTTTGGTAGAGGCCATATCTAGGCACTTAAGAAACATTTTTTAATGTCAGTTTTCTTAGTGGAAAAAATTCCCCAATCTGAATTTGTGTCCTAATTTTTAGTAGAAGTTGAAAGTCTACTTTAGCATCCTAGATTATAAAATGGAAAACTGGTAAATAAAAAATCTGATTGTAAATTTTAAAGTAAATGTTTTTTAAAAGTCAGTTTATCCCCCCTGAACTTAATCATACAGCTATTGTAAGACAAATAACAATACTTATGTATGTGCTTACAACAGTATATGTACATTTAGAACTTCATGATTTAGGTTTAAGGGAAGGTGTTTTTTCATCTTTCCATAGATTCAAACTCTGTGGCAACCTACTAGTGAGACTGCTGAAAAAGTGTTCTTTAATGCAGGTTGTTGCAGTAGAGTGAAGTTTGACACCTGCTGGGATTTTCTTGACACCCTCACCCCCATCCCCCAACAAAATAGGCTTTATAGAGCAGATGAATGATCCTAACTGAGCAGACAGCTTCACTAATGCCGACTGGAGGCAGACAAGGGGAGAATATAGTATTCTTCTAAACCAAATATAGCATCCTTCTTCCCCCCCGCCCCCCCCCCCAAACCAAACCACTTCTTATAATATCAGTATTATTACTTCAGCAACATAGTTACTGTATTACCAGCAGAAAGCACAGAAAGGCCCATTTTAATTAAATACAAAACCAGAAGATTCTTATTTTCAAATACAACTTGTATTTTATATGGTAAGAAATGCATCTCACCATTTGAACTTTCTTTTTTTTTTTTTTTCTCATCACAATATTCCAAGTCTCTTAACCTCTGCTACTGGTGGGTCTGGAGAGTCTGCCAATATTGTTTGTCTGCTTAGTGTCCAGGAAACCCGGCTCCTAGTACCAAGGGTTTCATAATGTTGGCCCAAGCTGTGTGAGAATGAATGTGGGATTTCTCTTTGGAAAAGAAATGGGCTTAAATTCTAATAGACAATATGTCATTGTTTTCTATGTTTAATGTATGTTCCTGCTGTGAACCCTAAGGTAGGTAAAGGATTTTGTTCTTTCTGGTTTAGTTAATTCATTGAGGTGTAGCTGTCTGCTAAAAACAAAGCAAGGGTACCAGCCTGAGGCTGCTTACTTCACTGTGCCATGCATGATCTCTATCTACCCAAACGTGTGGTCTGACTGAAGAAAATTAGTCTTCTGATATCTTCCATCTATTCAGGTAATAGAAATAATAATTAATGGAGGGTGAGGTAAAGTCTTATGTAACCTGCCTGGCTATATTTTCATGTATGGGAATGTGTTAAAATGTGTCATACAGGTGATTCTTGGGGGCTTTCTCTTTGTATATACTGTAATGAATAATCTTCGTAATATTCCCTAATGTGCTTTAACATAATACTGTTTCAAACAGCAGTACGTTCAAGTGCACTATGGAACCTTTAGTGCACACCAGCAGGGTCTGCATGGACCAATTAATGCACAACACGTTGGTGCGCTTTAGAAATTGCACCTCTGTTGTCCGCATTTCTGTTCCATCTAGATAAGGCCTTAGATACAAGGAACATTTCCAGTGTTTTACTGGCGTTTATTGGATAAACGCTGCCTTTTTTTATTGTGGGCGTTTTGTCGGTATTTGTCACCTAAACCTATAGTCAGAAGCCCTATATATGTGTACATTTCCACTGGGGAGCTACTCTGAATTTAGACTAAGTGTGAAGAGAACTTTGCCCACTTCAGGCAAGGATCCTCAATCCTGCTTCATTTACTGTTTACCCTTTTTTGTTTTGGCTGCATGCTGAATGAGATGGGCTCATGTGGAATCATATGATCATGTAATTAAAAACTATTGTATAGGTCACAAGGAGGCATTGTTAGGATTGCTTATGCAATCTTAAACTTCTGCATGAGTTTTTTTTTCTAATGGAAATTGTAAAATCCCCTCTCCCCCTTACATGTATGTCTATTATGCATTTAGATATATAATTTCCCTCTATCTGAAACTAGTAAAAGGAAATTTGTGTAAAGGAAGGCTTTGTTTCCCATTCTCCCTCTGCGAGGCTGTTTTTAGTTTTTTTTAAAACCATCTCCCTATGGGATTTGGAGGCTGAGAGTAAGACTTCAGTACAAGAAGACATTTGTGTGTGATTCACGTGGTGAAATTACTGAGTAATCTCCAGCAGGGTTTTGTTAATGTACGAGGCCATGTGAGATAAATTAAATTTAAAGAATAAAAGAAAATGACACACAGAAATCTTGTTATAACAGGTAACGTACAGTGGTGAGATCTTTCCATCTAAGCAGTACTGTGGTAGTCAGGCTTCTCTTCTCTACCTCTGAAGAAGACAGAGGTAACGTTCACCTTGATTTAGGCCAAAATTAAGTTGTGTTACCACAAAGAATATAAAAAGAAGTTTCATGTTAAAATGCCAGACGTGGTGCCAAGGGAAAAGAAAATCCTGCCACCTGGAGTGGTTCTAACAGTGTATTAAATGTTTTTCCCAACTTGATAGACATTAGTGGCTTTTAAGAGAGCCAACAATTGTCTCCTACATTAATGTATTTGTAATCTCTGCACTCTAGAAGAAGACAGCTCAGACATGTCTTTTAAGTGACATGATCAACAAGTGGTGGCAGTTCATTAGTTGTATCAAAGCATGCATATTTCCATTTTGAAGATAATATAAATGACTACAGTCCTTTTGTTAGGTATTTTGGGCAGCAGTATCAAGTGGGCTAAGGTGACAAGAATATTTCCTGTAAGGTCTCACCTAAGTGTTCCTTCCTAAACCACATACTTTCTTGGCTTGAGCCACTGTCAGTAGAAGCTTACACGCTGTACTCTGGAAAATAAGAGCCTGGCATACCTAGTTGGTGCTTCCTAACTCTATAAGGTTAGATGTGGTTTAGTAGTGAGGAAGGAAAAAAAGCTTAGAGGACTACATCTGTGAAGAATTCTAAAATGAAAAAAGTTGCATGATGACTAAAAATAGAAACTTTGGGATAAGGTGCCCAAACAATAAAGTTGGATCCAATAAATCACTTACTGAATGATGTCCACAGCTTAAATATTACAAAGGTTGCTTCCAGGATACAAGGAAAGACTAAGTTCATCACCTGTACCACCACCACTATCATATGTAGGGATTCATTAGGTGGAAGTGGTGATAATCATGTAAGACAGATAATCAGGGCTCACTCGGGCACAGACAGCATCCAGGGTTCAGCAGCAGTAACTCAGAAACAGTGGAAAACTTAGGATGTGATGTAGGGTGGGAGGGAAGCTGACAGGCTAGGAGCTCCTTGCTTGCATGTGGTATCAGGGTGGATTTGATTTAAATCAAATTGATTTAAATCATTAGTCAGGAAGACTCTATTTAATCATGGTTTTCTACATAAAAGTGCATTCTTTTGGTTATAACCTTAATACATATTCTTCACAACTCAGAGATAGCTATAGGTTTCATTTTTAGAAGGTACACACTATACATTTCAAAATAAATCACTGTTTTAACTTTTCAGATTAATTTTACAGCTATATCAGAAAATGAATGATTGGTTATTTAATTTACCAAAGGTAATTGAAACAGATATTTATGAAGTCGTTGGGAGGTGAACTATCTCCAGTTTAACAGGTTAATCATTAATATTTGGAGGATTTTCTTGCCATGCTGTATTAGGAGAACATCACCAGATAGACATTTAAATTGTTTTATTTAACTAAAACAACAACGATATGTATTCTGGATTTTTTCTTCAACGTCAAACATATAATATTTTAATAAAAGAAGCATATGTCCCTCGCTTCTCACATTTATCTCCAGAGTTCTTCTCCTTGTCCAGATCTATTCCACCCCCAATAATCTTCTATTCATTGAACTTTTTGAAACTTTGCACTTTTAGAGAGAGGTAGGGGACTGACTCTGTGTACACAAATTTACAGAGGGACAACAGGGTTGAGGTCTGTTATTTCTCACCTTTATATATTTATTTATTTAAAAACATTTTTGCTGTTAATAAGAATGTTACCTCTGGAGAGACAAATCCACAGTTTGAGAACTGCAAAACTAAGCATCTTTGATAGTATCTTTTAGACTGAGCACTGAGTCCCATTGGGTAGATAGAAAGATTAACCTAAATCTATACAGAAGCCTGTGGAACCCCATAAGATTGGGTCCCTAGTCCATGAACTATTGGAACTCATTTACAAAAATTTTCTTAAACATTACATGAATATATTGTTTCATACTATAGATTAGAATTTATAATCCCTACTCCATGATAAGCGATCTTTGAGCTATAATGTGTCTTAATTAAATCTTTAGATTGCTTTTTTTCTCAAAAAGCATTTTATCAAAAAAATCGATTTTTTTTTTTAATTTTTAAATAATTTTTATCCACCCTGTGTGGTATGGCAGATGGCTTATCCACTATGCAATTGGCTGTAACCTTCAGAGTTTCTGAAGAGTGCATTATTTTTTTCAATCTATATGGCAGCTGCTTTGGGGAGGGGATGATGTTCCTGTCCCTTCTGCTTTTTATCATGGAAATTTCTCCCCATGGGAATGGCACATGGTGGCTGCTCTCAAAAGATCTGTTCAGCCTACCAGTGAGTACATACTTGGCTGGGTATACTTTCCTCTCTGCTCTTCTGATAGAGGTGAAGGCCACTTTGCTGCTGAATACCCTAAGGGCTCTAGAAAGCTCCAATTTGAGTAGGGCTACACAACACTTTTCTTCATATTGGTGAAACATGCACATTCCAGTGTCTAGCTTCTAGAATACTTTGTTATCTAAAATAAGATGATAGTTATGTCAACTTCACACAGGTCTTTGATCTATGATTGGGTAATAGCATCCTTCTCCAGTTTATCTATTGACACTGTCTGGGTTTCACTTCCTCTAACTACTTTAAAAAGGAGTACTTGTGGCACCTTAGAAACTAACAAATTTATTTGAGCATAAGCTTTCGTGGGCTACAGCTCACTTCATTGGATGCATGCAGTGGAAAATACAGTAGGACAATTTTATATACACAGAGAACATGAAACAATGGGTGTTACCATGCATGCTATAAACTAGAGCGATCAGTTAAGGTGAGCTATTACCAGCAAGGGGCGGGGGGGGAGGGACAACCACCCTTTTGTAATGGTGATCAAGATGGGCCATTTCCAGCAGTTGACAAGAACGTGTGAGGAACAGTAGGGGACACAAATTATAACATTCAAAAACCAGTCGGAGAACACTTCAGTCTCTCTGGTTACTCGATTACAGACCTAAAAGTGGCAAGTCTTCAACAAAAAAAACTTCAAAAACAGACTCCAGCGAGAGACTGCTGAATTGGAATTAATTTGCAAACTGGGCACCATTACATTAGGCTTGATTTAAAGACTGGGAGTGGATGTGTCATTACACAGAGTAAAACTATTTCTCCATGTTTATTTTTTCCCCCCCGTACTGTTCCTCACACGTTCTTGTCAACTGCTGGAAATGGCCCATCTTGATCATCACTACAAAAGGGTTGTTGTTTTTTCCCCCCTCTCCTGCTGGTAATAGCTCACCATAACTGATTGCTCTCGTTTATAGCGTGCATGGTAACACCCATTGTTTCATGTTCTCTGTGTATATAAAATTGTCCTACTGTATTTTCCACTGCATGCATCCAGTGAAGTGAGCTGTAGCCCACGAAAGCTTATGCTCAAATAAATTTTAGTTTCTAAGGTGCCACAAGTACTCCTGTTCTTTTTGCGGATACAGACTAACACGGCTGCTACTCTGAAATCCAACTACTTTGGAACTTAAATCTGTAAGCAAAGTAAACCTTAACATACAGGTACTCTTGTACTTTTTGCATGTTGGCTAATTACAAATAGAAAGTTATTGCTGAATGAGACAGTATATTTATGTAATTTCTTAAGCAATGGTTTTGTTAATGTGCAAATGAGAAGCACCCAGTGAGAGTTCACTTGTGGAATGGAAAGTGTGGCTCTTAAATTGTGAATGCTTAATTAGATTAAAAATAGACTTATACCAGTCTGAATTTGACAGGTATATCCTGATGGGAGTTAAGTACTCCATTTTTCTTTCTGGTTTTTGTCCTCTTACTCCATGCATCTGATGGAGTGGGTTCTAACCCACGAAAGTTGATGCCCGAATAAATTTGCTGGCCTCTAAGGTGCCACAAGGACTCCTCATTTGTTTTTTCAAACATACTTCAGACTCCTTGTGCCAGTGCTTGCCCTTTGTTAGAGTTCTCCTGTCTGTCTCTGCTGTGGAGCACTATTTTGGGGGGATTGGTCAGATGCTGGTAAAGTTGTGAGGGAGGAGGCAGTTCAGTTCCCTCCTTCAGCCCAGTCTTGACTATTGCCTCGGTTCTTACTCTGGTGAGAAAAGAGCCAGAAAGTATCAGTGCAGCTGGCTGTGCTGGACAGGGTATAGCACAGGCAGGGTGGGCTTGCCTTAATCCCTTACCCCCTGCTTTCCCTGGGTGAGAGGAGAACTCATTTCAGGGCAAGCAGCCCCTTTCCCCAGTCCCCATGTGGGAAGTGAAGCCAGAGGGGCAATATGCCATATGGAAGATTGCACTTCAGTCCCTATAGGTCACACCAGCAGCTATGCTTCCAGCTGTCCACTCAGCTGCCACCTTCTCCTTCCCCCTTTTGCTTCTCCATGTGTCGTGGATGGAGGGCACTGAGCACAGTACAGATGGTGCTGATGCCAGAGGATGCTGTAAGAGGACTTCAGGCCTAGCTCCCTCTCCCTGCTGCCACTTCTGTAACAGACAACCCTTTTCTGCCCCCTCCCCAGAATCCCTATTCGTTTCCCGGGATGAGACCTCTTGGGGGGAAAACGGACCCATCTGACCTGTGAGGTTCCCATGTAACAGAGCAGTAGAGCCTCTGGAGACCCCATCCTTGAGCCACAGGCCACCACCTTTGTTGAGAGACTCAGAAGGGACCCATGTGGGGAGGGGAGATGAATAAGCCCAGCTTCCTTGAGTGGGGACAGGGAAGTTCGGTAGCCATTTGAAATATTTTTGGAACAATCTGAGCCCGTTTTGGTCTCCTGCTGAACCAGATTTATAGGGACAAACTCCCAAAGGGGAAGTGAATTAATAATGAAATAATTGATCAGTTCTCCTGTCCTCCTCCCCAGAGAACAGCATGGCAAATCAATGCAGAAAAAGGAAAGACAATGTCCATGTGCAGATTCTACTAAGTGTGCATGCACCCCTCCCCCATCGCACACAAAGGTAATCCTTTCCTAGGTTAGGAAGGAGAGCAGTCCAAATCAGAGTTGGAGAATCAACTAGTAAAATATGGCTTGGTGAAATCTTAGTTATAGAACATACCACCAATTTGGTCCTGTCTTTGACAGTCTGCCCTGAGATAGGTATTCACAGTCATGAGCTTTTCCAGACAGCGTTTACAATAAGGTCCATGGATCCAGCCCACCTAGAGACAAATGGGTCATCATCAATAGAAATAGAAATTGACATCTAGGGACATGGGTTTGTTATTACTTAGAAATTATTGTGCTCTACAGTAGGATAAATTTGTGTTTTCCCACAATAGATCTAACAAAAATTTTAATATGAGAGTAGATTTGAGTTATCCTGGCAGTGGAAGTTCTCTCAACTGGACAGAACTTCAGGAAGCTAGGCATTCCCCTCCTGTCAGCGACTGACAGGCCTGGTTCCGACCCCAACCTGCAAGCAAGTTGAAGTATCCATTGTCCTAGATTTGTGGAACTTGTTACTCAAAACTTTCAGATAAGCACAGGAATCTTTCTATCAACTGCTTGTTTTCAGAATTCATTCTGGGTGTGTTTTGAATGAGAGGGGAGTGAAGTTGATTGTAAGACCTCTAGAAGGAAGAATCTTGGCTTCTGATCTGTTTTGTAAACAGAGGAGCTGTGTGTGACCATAGCTAAGGTAGAATTAATTATACTGTAAATTTCCATCAGGGTGCTTCTCTGTTCAGAGCACTCAAGGCAGTGTGAAAGTTAAATGCATTCTCTTATTGCATAATTGTAACTGATTGTTTAAGTGGTGTTGTGCTGGACAAATTGGTCTGGGTGTAAATATTCACGAAGATTCTGGGCACAATAGAGAACTATGATACTGTAGACTCTGCATATAATCCCTGTATCCATGGAGTGGGTTTATTCTAATTTGGGTTTTGGAAGTGGATTTTAATTAAGAGCTCTAGTTAGATAGCAATTGCTAAATATGAGATACTTGCTGCTTTGATATGCTGAGTTCTAAAATTCATCTTAAACTAGAATAGGAATGTATATTCAAATTCCAGTGTGATGAATCTGAATCTTGGAAGTCAAACCTTGCATCTAAGAAATTATCTTTTGGATGATTTCTGATGCACTTTAGAAACTTTTTTTTTTTTTTAAAGAAAAGAAAGTAAGCGTCTGTGGTTGTAAAATGTTTCTGCTTAACTTCCAGCTACTGTAGCAGATTAATACATCCTTTTAATACTGGTATAGTCAGTTTCCCCTCTGTTATGCTTTTTGTTGGCTTTAAATGCAGGAAGTAATCAGTGACTAATTCCACATTTTATTTGTTAACCCATGGTGTGGTGTGCTGGTTGTATGTAAAAAGAAAAGGAGTACTTGTGGCACCTTAGAGACTAACCAATTTATTTGAGCATGAGCTTTCGTGAGCCACAGCTCACTTCATCAGATGTGTACCGTGGAAACTGCAGCAGACTTTATATACACACAGAGAATATGAAACAATACCTCCTCCCACCCCACTGTCCTGCTGGTAATAGCTTATCTAAAGTGATCAACAGGTGGGCCATTTCCAGCACAAATCCAGGTTTTCTCACCCTCCACCCCCCCACACAAATTCACTCTCCTGCTGGTGCTAGCCCATCCAAAGTGACAACTCTTTACATAATCAAGTCGGGCTATTTCCTGCATAGATCCAGGTTTTCTCACTTCCCCCCCACCCCCATACACACACAAACTCACTCTCCTGCTGGTAATAGCTCATCTAAACTGACCACTCTCCAAGTTTAAATCCAAGTTAAACCAGAATATCTGGGGGGGGGGGGGGGGTAGGAAAAAACAAGAGGAAACAGGCTACCTTGCATAATGACTTAGCCACTCCCAGTCTCTATTTAAGCCTAAATTAATAGTATCCAATTTGCAAATGAATTCCAATTCAGCAGTTTCTCGCTGGAGTCTGGATTTGAAGTTTTTTTTGTTTTAAGATAGCGACCTTCATGTCTGTGATTGCATGACCAGAGAGATTGAAGTGTTCTCCGACTGGTTTAGGAATGTTATAATTCTTGACATCTGATTTGTGTCCATTTATTCTTTTACGTAGAGACTGTCCAGTTTGACCAATGTACATGGCAGAGGGGCATTGCTGGCACATGATGGCATATATCACATTGGTGGATGTGCAGGTGAACGAGCCTCTGATAGTGTGGCTGATGTTATTAGGCCCTGTGATGGTGTCCCCTGAATAGATATGTGGGCACAATTGGCAACGGGCTTTGTTGCAAGGATAAGTTCCTGGGTTAGTGGTTCTGTTGTGTGGTATGTGGGATGACCCAACACTCTCTCACAAGTCTTGGGAGACAGGCCAGTCCTTGCCTACAGACAGCCCCGCAACCTGAAGCAAATACTCACCAACAACCACATACCACACGACAGAACCACTAACCCAGGAACTTATCCTTGCAACAAAGCCCGTTGCCAATTGTGCCCACATATCTATTCAGGGGACACCATCACAGGGCCTAATAACATCAGCCACACTATCAGAGGCTCGTTCACCTGCACATCCACCAATGTGATATATGCCATCATGTGCCAGCAATGCCCCTCTGCCATGTACATTGGTCAAACTGGACAGTCTCTACGTAAAAGAATAAATGGACACAAATCAGATGTCAAGAATTCTAACATTCATAAACCAGTCGGAGAACACTTCAATCTCTCTGGTCACGCAATCACAGACATGAAGGTCGCTATCTTAAAACAAAAAAACTTCAAATCCAGACTCCAGCGAGAAACTGCTGAATTGGAATTCATTTGCAAATTGGATACTATTAATTTAGGCTTAAATAGAGACTGGGAGTGGCTAAGTCATTATGCAAGGTAGCCTGTTTCCTCTTGTTTTTTCCTACCCCCCCCCCCAGATATTCTGGTTTAACTTGGATTTAAACTTGGAGAGTGGTCAGTTTAGATGAGCTATTACCAGCAGGAGAGTGAGTTTGTGTGTGTATGGGGGTGGGGGGGAAGTGAGAAAACCTGGATCTATGCAGGAAATAGCCCGACTTGATTATGTAAAGAGTTGTCACTTTGGATGGGCTAGCACCAGCAGGAGAGTGAATTTGTGTGGGGGGGTGGAGGGTGAGAAAACCTGGATTTGTGCTGGAAATGGCCCACCTGTTGATCACTTTAGATAAGCTATTACCAGCAGGACAGTGGGGTGGGAGGAGGTATTGTTTCATATTCTCTGTGTGTATATAAAGTCTGCTGCAGTTTCCACGGTACACATCTGATGAAGTGAGCTGTGGCTCACGAAAGCTCATGCTCAAATAAATTGGTTAGTCTCTAAGGTGCCACAAGTACTCCTTTTCTTTTTGCGAATACAGACTAACACGGCTGTTCCTCTGAAACCTGGTTGTATGTAGTATTCTTAAGATAATCATAGTTCTCGAGAAAAAGGTGGAGGAAGAGTAGAGCAACTTTCAAAATGGTGTCTTAACGAATAAACATTACCGAAGCAAAGCTCTTATCGAGCCTCTTCTACATCAGTCACGTGTTTAACCTTTTTTACTTAAACAGTTGAATGAGTGCTTGTCATGTAGCTAAGGTGTGGCATGACAACAGTAGGAAATGGAGGGCATAGGTAACTCCCTGACATTGGTGAAAAAGTGCTGCTTATTTTGAAAAAGTAACACTTCTTCACAATTGTAATTGAGAAATTTGATCTTTTCAAATCTAAGTGCTGTCTTCTCAGCCAGGTGAAATATTCTCATCATAGTGATTATGCACTGAGACAAACTGGGGCTGATCTTCAGGATACACTGCAAGATGCATCTATTTGTGTGGGCTACTGAAGAGGTGGGCTTTTGAGAGGAATCCGTTGTATAGAGGAAGAAAGGAGAACTTTAGGTTCTGCTACAGAGTGCTGATTTAAATTGCTTTGATTTAAATCAGTTCAATCAGGAAATCTTGTTTTAAATCCTAAATTTTAATCGCACTTTGCATTTGTACTTTTTAGTTCTTCAAGAAAGATTGAGTTGAATTTGTTGGTAACCATTAAAATATTTTGTTTGCAACTAAATATAGCATTAACATTAAATTTGGTGCTCTTTGCTAACCAGGAGGTTACACTCAACTTATACACATTTATTAAAACAATTGTATATCTTAATTTATTCATATTCTTATTTTATTATCTTCAGAAAATGGTGAATGATTCATTTCTTATTTACTAGATTTTTTACTTATGGCTTAATCAAGCTCTATTTAAATGGAAATTCTAATTCAATTAATGCACAAAAACAGCATTTTAAATCTTTTTTTAAAATAAAACTATCTTAAATATTCTGGATACATAAGAAAAAAGATTCAGTAAGTTTATCAAAACTTGTTCTGCATTTAAAATCAGTTTATTAAAGGAAATATTATCTGTAGTTAGTAAATTGAACTGATTTGTTTCTGGTCACCGGATCCTTCAAGATTTTAGAACTACTAGATCTCATCCTATCTGACCCGGTTTTCATGAACTTAACTTTTAAATTAACTAGTCATTGCATTGAAGAAATTTATATGAAGAAAATGTTCTTTCTGCACCTGCACAAGAGGCTACTGCTGTCAAAAGCCGGTTTGGTGCTTCAGCAAACTCTGGTTTCAGTTGCTTAGCCAATGACTTCCACCAGTTTGGTGGTTTGACATTCTTTAAAACTTGGTAACAAACATATACTGCTTTTTATTTTCTTTTAATTTAAATGAGTTTAATAGATTATAGTAAATTTAAGCCTAAACATATGGGTCCTAATTTCAAATTTTGAATAGGTTTAATTTTTTAAAAAGCCTGTATTTAATTTAAATTTAAAATAATCCATGTTTATTTATTTAAAAAGAAAAATGGACTTTATCCACCCTGTTCTGCTAGCTGTTGAATTTTGTTTTTGTGATTTATTTCCAGTATGCCTGGAACCTTGAATAGATGTCCCTTGAATAGATGAACTTTTAGTCTACATAGCAAAACTGAGGAAATTCCAAATGGCAGTTTATTTTCAGTGAGATTCATTGGGCATTTAGACTGTGGCTAATGATGATAGTCAAATATATTATATATACATAGCTTTTCATAGGTAAACCAGCATCTTGTTTTCCAGTTCTGTACCTGAAGTCCTCTAAGATTACTGAAGTAATGTGATTTTCCTTTTCCTGCAGCATTATGAAAGAATAGTGGTTGAGCAGCTTTAGTTAAGGAAACTGGGGAGGCTTTCACATTTCATCTTAGTCCTCTTTACATAAAGTAAAGGCTTTTCCCGACCAGGGGCCCATAGTCTCACTCCTTCCTAGGACTCTGTGTGAGAGGATTGGGCTTCTGTGTACATGTTGGCATAGGATGACCTTTGAGTCATCAAATTTTTTGTATTCTTCTAGTTTGTAGATGTCAGATTTTTGCAAGCTAACAGCTCCATAATGAGCTGTATAGATCTACTTAGCAACTGGTTATATTCTTTTTCGAGTGCTTGCTCACGTCCATTCCATGCTAGGTGTGCACGCACCGTGTGCACAGCTGCTGGAGATTTTCCCCTCAGTGGTATCCGTAGGACTGGCTCTAGTGCCCTCTGGAGCTGCCCACATATGTCCGGTATAAGGGGTGCCGCTGGCTCCACACCCTCTCAGGTTTTTTTTCTTACTGCCTGTGATGGTTGCCTTGAACAATCCTTATTGCTTTTGCAAGGCTTCTTTCCCAATGGTTTGGACTCTTTTGTAGTATATTGTATAGTTATTGTAGTTAGTGTATATAGTTGTATGTGAATAGTTGTCCCTGTTATCAAGGGACTTTTGCTCTGGTCCCAGGCTTCAGGCAGTGTGCCTCTTGTTGCAAGCTGCCATTGAGTGATCCACACTCTAGCTGTCTAAAGGGCCTCGGGGAAACTCACGTTAAAGAGAAATGCCAGATCTGTAGGGGCTTCAGACTATGCACTCAAGAAGACAGATGTTTGTCTGAGGGCCTTACTCATGGAGGCAGCCCTCAGACCAGTCTTTGAGCAGAGCACTTCAGCTTCCATGCAAAGCGTTTACCAGCACAGTGCTCTTCTCAGCATCATTCTCTGTCCCTGGTGTCGAGGAAGAAGCATATAAGAAACGGTACACCAAGCGAGGGTGCTCTCTGTTGCCAAAGAGGGACAAGCAGGGAGTGACCAGTGTAGTGAGACCTGCTGGGCCACTTGTCCTCTCCAGAGCCACTTTGGCTCTGGTGATTCTGCTTACAGTGCTGAGTCTGGTCCAGGACCCACCTCTGACTTCTTGGAGTGGCTGTGGGACCTTGTGCCTACGGACCCCTTTGACCCCAGAGGTTTTCCAGATGGCAAAGGACCTGATGTCCTTCCTGATCCTGCTGACCCCTTAACGACCCCTGCCAGCCAAGGTGACTGAGGATAGAAGGGATCAAGGAGTGCTGAGCTCCATCGTGGCATCAACCACCGTGGTGCCGTCCAGGGTCAAACCCTCCATGGTCCCAGTGGAGCAATCTCCAGCCCATTGTTGGTCACTGGTTCTCCAGCATCACCTGGAGGCAGAAGTGGGTACTGCATTGTCATGGTCTTCGAGGGAAGAATTCTCTTTGGGAGAGCAAAGGACTCCTCTTTGGACTCCAAAGACCTACCGATACCCTGTCTATGTACCATACTTTGGTACCAGCCCCCAAAGAGGCACTGGGCCACTGGCCAATGAAGTGGCAGTATCGGAACCTGTGGGGATTTCCCCTGGTACTGGGTCCCCTTTCCCACTGCTCATACTCGGTGGTATCCGAGAGGTGTCACTGTTTCATCCCATCCGGCACTGGACCCTGAATCCAAGAAATGGCCCCAATGGACATGCTGCAGGTGGAGGAAGGAGGAGGCAGCCCCTCCTCCGATGCAGTCCTCATCCTCCTCATCCCTGGACAAGATGGTTGTGGGCTCTAGTAACCCGCTCGTAACGGATGACTTTAGGGCCCATCAAGAGCTCCTGAGAAGGGTCGCCACAAACGTGGGGCTGGAAGTTGAGGAGCTAAAGGAGTCTGTGCACAGCCTAATTGACATCCTGGCTGCAGCTGTTCCCTCCAGAATGACCCTGCTTGTTAATGAGGCTGTGTTGGGTACTATGGCAGATTCCTTCATCTCTGCCCCCACCTCAAAAAAGAAGTACTACGTCCTACCCTGTGGGTTTGAGTACCTTTACTTGAACCCTTCCCTTCCCCCTGCGTCCCTTGTGATGTTGATGGCGAATGAGTTGGACATTCGGGCAGTCGAGTGCTACCCCCAAGAATAAAGAGGCCAAGAGATTGGAGCTGTTCCTGCACAAGGCTTATTGTGCTGGCAGTTATGCTCTGCTGGGGAGATACGTTTTAAACCTATGGGACTCATTGGCCAAATTTATGGACTCCCTGCCACAGGAGTCGAAGCAGGAATTCACCGCCATCCTGAAGGAAGGCAAGATAGTGGCCAGGATCTCCCTCCAGAGGGCTCTGGATGCGGATGACTCAAGTGGCCAGGACTAGGGCGTCGGTCGTCACCATGAGGTGGAGGAAGGAGGAGGCAGTTCATGGCTCCAGTCATTGCAGCAGTCGGTCCAGGACTTCCCCTTTGAGGGGACAGAGAGACACCAGGCTTCATGGCCTCAAGAGCCACAATTTGCTCCTTGAGCCTTCACTTGCCTCATGCCTCCAGGAGGCACTTTAGGCTCCAGTAGCCCCTAAGGTTCATGGCACCTCCAAGGCAGGAGCCCTATTTTTTTTTTTTTTAAAAAAGGGGGGGTGGAGGGCATCACTTATAGCCCTTCCCTATCTTCTGCCTCAGCCTTCCAGTTGGGTTCACATAGATGCCACAGCAGGGCCAGGTCAGCCTTTTGAAGGTACGCCGGAGGATGGTTTACCACTATGCTCCAGATCCATTTACCTCTTTTGTTGTTCCACAACAACCAGGACATTTTTCTTCCTGTCTTCTTTCTGAAACCTCACAAGACCACTGAGGAACGTTGGCTTCGGACATTGGATGTTAGGCGGGCGCTCGCCTTCTGTATTGAGAGAGCAAAGCCCTTCCGCAAGTCTGTGTAATTCTTTGTAGAATTCTTTGCAGAAAGGATGCGAGGGCTGAGTTTGTCATCCCAAAGAATCTCATCCTGGATAACTGCTTGTACTCGAGCTTTCTATGAGCAGGTGAAGGTTCTGCCACCAGCCATCATGACTGCTCATTCCACAGGAGCCCAGGCTTTGTCCGCAGCATTCCTTGTGCAAGTGCCGATCCAGGACATCTGCAGAGTTTCAACATGGTTGTCAGTTCATACCTTCTCGTCCCACTATGCCATCGTCCAGCAGGCCTGTGACAATGCCAGTTTTGGGAGAGCAGTGTTGCAGTCAGCATGTCCGTGAACTGCACGCCCACCTCTGGGGTACTGCTTGAGAGTCACCTAGCATGGAACGGACACGCACAAGCACTCGAAGAAAAAACAGTTACTAACCTTCTGTAACTGTTCTTCGAGATGTTGCTCGTGCCCATTCCACGACTCACCCTCCTTCCCAAACTCCGTCAGTTACTGACGAGAAGGAACTGAGGGTGCTGAGCTGGCAGCACCCTTTGTACCAGCGCATGTGTGGGCAACTCCAGATAGCGATAGAGCTGGTTCTGTGGATAGCAAGGAGGGAAAAATAGCTGGCAACTGTGCACGCAGTGCGTACACACACCTAGCATGGAGTGAACATGAGCAACACATCTTGAAAAACAAGTTACAAAAAGTTAGTAACCGTTTTTTTCATGCTTTGTTCTCAGATTGCCATGTGTAATAAATATTCTTATTAAAGCATCAGCTGTGATCATCAAAGGATCCACGTATCACCTGAGGTCTGGATTCCAAATATCTCAAGACTCGTTCAAAATTATTGTGGTCTTTCCTCTTTAACACTTTTTTAAATGTTTCTGAAAAGCACAGATTTTTGAGGGAAGGAGAGTTGTTAAAGAATCAACTGGTAGGCAATGAGGTCACTCTAACTTCTCTCTCTAAAGAGGCTGATAGTACCTAAAATGTGTTATGCACACGGAAATGGAGGAAAGCAAAGTCCCTGCTCTGGACAGCGTAATCTAAACAGACAGACAGACTGGAGGAATCAAGGAAAGAGATTTTCTTTATATAACTGATTAACAGTACATTTAACTTAAAAACCCAACAATCAAACTAAGTTCCCCATGTCTTCTCCATTTCGCCCCTCCTCCCAGCATCAGGCCATGTTCTCCAGCCCTTCCAACTCAGTGTCTAACCCCCTTCTCTCTATACAGGCACAGTAACTCATAAATGAATTAAATTAGTTCCTGGATGACTGACTTGCTAGTTTCTTGTAGACTGAACAGAGGAGTGTTCAAGAGGGATTTAAATTAAGGAGAAGTGTGGTGGCTTTGTGGACCAGCTGAGGGAGGGTGTTCCCTGGGTAAGGACAAAGTAGAGAAAATTATGAAGATGGCCGTGGGCATAAATGGCACATGAAATACTGCAGTTATTATAGTTGGCAGACGAAAGTGGGTATGGTAACTTGTTGGGTTCAGGAATAGACAGGTAGTTTTGAGTGCAAGGTTGGCAATTTCCTGGGGAAAAACTAGTTTAGGACACGATGCTGGTAAATACCAGTTTAAACCCTGTTTAAACCAGGAAACTGGGAAAAAAATAATTGCATCAGTGCCCAGCAAGTATTCTTCAAACTTCGGATATATCCATTCAAAACTGAGGAATAGGCTTAGTCTCACCACTAAATAAAAGTTGGTCTTGTGCCGCAGAATACTGCGTGGCCAAGTGGACCTGGATTAATAGTCTGCAACTCTGCATGCTTCTGATTGTTTAATGATTCACCCCTACAACTCTGCATTATTGTTTGAATAAACACAAGTCAAAAACATTTGATTATATATAATATTGAAAACTGAAATATGAGTCATGACATGTATAACTTCTTTGAGAAAACATGAACCAAAATGCATACTGACAGTCTGATGTTCAGTATTAAATACGTATGTCTGCTGCTGTTTTACGTTTTATTTGTAAAACCGTAAATCAGTGTTCCAACCTATTGTCCTCTGTAACCGCAATTTGAATATTTAACTAAAACTAAGTGTAATGTGGTGTGCTTTAACAAAACTGTTTTCAAAATTAAAAATTCCTTGCACCAGAACTAACTAGTTTCTCCCAGGGTGGTAAAAACCTTGATTTTTACCTGATGGAAATGATCTTTTGATATATACCACGCCCTTCCTGCTCATTCATTGTCAGTTTAGAAATGGCAATTTAAATTGTGTGAGCAGATGAAGTTGGCTGTAGATGGTGCTGGACAGAGTCCCGCAGAAAATGGGAGAGGGGACAAAAGAACCACCAAAAGGTAAGGTGTAAGGGGAGAACTATTAGTGCAGGAGTCTCAAACTCCCGGCCTGTGGGCTATCTGTGGCCCAAGAACCTCCCAATGTGGCTTGTGGGGCTCCAGCAATTTTGGGGCAGGGTCTCTCCCTTGGCCCCGCCTGCCGCCGCCCGGTGCTTCCCCTCCGTGTGATTTACAATGGCCTGGGGCCCTGCCCACCACCAGCAGTGCAGCGGAGCTGAGTGGCTTCTACCTGCTCACGCCATGTGTCTGCTGGCCCCTCCCTGTGGCCCCAGGGCGGGGCTGTGCCTCCATGTGCTGCCCCTGCCCTGAGCGCCACTGCGGCCAGTTGGAAGCTCCAGGGGCGGTGCCTGGGGGCAGCAGCTCATGGATGCCGCCCCACCCCGCCTTGCCTTGGAGCCCCAGGTAAGCGCTGCACCCCCCCTCAGAGCCTGCACACCCACCTCTTTCCCAACCCCGCTCTGGCTCCCAAACTCCCTCCCAGAGCCTGCACCCCTCCACCTCCTCACCCCCCCAGCTCCTAAACTCCCTCCGAGAGCCAGCACACCCTCCCTCTTTCCACACACCCCTTCCCGCCCCCAGA
Source organism: Caretta caretta (assembly GCF_965140235.1). Taxonomy (NCBI): domain Eukaryota; kingdom Metazoa; phylum Chordata; order Testudines; family Cheloniidae; genus Caretta; species Caretta caretta. The sequence goes on along the minus strand of NC_134207.1, from coordinate 122,892,141 downwards.
CTCCCTCCCAGAGCCTGCATCCCTTCCACTCCTCCCTCCCAGAGCCTGCAACCCCACCCCCTCCTCCTCCACCCCCAACCCCTGCCCGAGCCCAGAGCCTGCACCTAGCACCCAAACTCCCTCCCAGAGCCTTAGGCAGGTGGGGGGCGGAGTTTTGGGGGGTGGGTTTTGGGTGGCATGAGTGACATTGGCCCGCTGGGAGGATTTGAGGACTGGCACTGGCCCTAAGGCATATTGTGTTTTGAGACCTCTGCATTAGTGTATGGGGTAACTTAAGCCAAAGGAAGACAAGAGGCCAAGCAGCACAGTTCTGTATATGTGAGATGACATTCTTTAATTAGTACTGATTAAAGCTGCTGCTTTGTGTGGATATTCAAAAGAAAACGGTTAGTTTTGCCACTTTTTAAAGCTAGCTATAAAGAACTCTTATCTTTACAGCTTATTGTAAATGGTTGCTACGTTCCTGTCTTTCTTGCTTAGAAATGAGTACAGTACTGCTGTGAGAGAGTAATTTCCCCACATAATCTCTTAAAGCTAAAGCTTTTAAGATGCTACAGTATTTCTCCATTAAATATTTCCCCCAAGTTAGTCTATTGAACATGTGCAGTTGAAAGTCTGGCTAGACACTTCTTTAAAGCTGCTTACAACTCTAATATATAATGCTTAATGAATGTTTTCTTCAATTCATTTCTTTCTAAATATAAACAGATATTTGGAAATAGGTCCAGCAAGACCGTCACTATTCCAAGGGGTAACTTTATCTTGGATGTCCTTCATCTCAGTACAAGGGGAACCAATCTTCTTGGGGATGAGCTGGCTAGACTAGTTAGGAAGGATGTTGTTAAACTAATAACAAATGGGGAAGCTGAAAAAAGAGAACAGATGAGCAGTCAGCACATCTCATGATGTTGAGAACAAAATAATAAAAAAAAGGATGTGAAGAGAAGAAATTCCTTAGTTGCCTATATGGTAATGTCAAGAGCCTGGGCAACAAACAGGAGGAATTACTCATTTATGAACATAAATTCAGTCTAGGTGGTGGTACTGAAACTGGTGGGATGACTTGCATGATTGGAACATTCAAATTAGTGGTTATAATCCACTAAAGAATCAAGTGGACAAAAGGGGGAGGAGGTGTGGCTCTTTCAGAAATCACTATCTGTTTGAGTCACCGACCGCTTGGCAAAAATAAATTTGAGTGCTTAAAATGGGAGAAGAACTTGCTGTACATCAGTGGTCCTTAATCCTATAAATACCCTTATCAAAAACTGCGGAAAAATTAGTACAAGTCTGTTTCCTTACAAAAGTTATTTTCTATCTGCACTCTCAAACATTGTTTTAAACAGTGTTGTGTAGTGCAACTTAATACGACTTTGATTGTAGCATATTGAATCATTTTTTAAAATAAACTCCATTAGGGTTTTTATTTCCTTCTGAGATATATGATGAAATGTCAAGGACATGTTAAGTCAGTGAGGTAGCAGTATTCCTAAAGAGAAAGTAACTTTTAGAGCACTGAAGAGAAAATTGTCAGCCTACAACAGTTCAACTCTATCAGGCTTTTTTATTTTTGTTGTAGATGTACAGTAATTAAAGAAACTTTCACAGAAACAGAACTGAACTAAAACTGAATATTAAGCAAATATCTAAAACTTGCTATTGTTTGTAATATGCATAGCAGAACATTCTAAATCAGTCATATTCAGACCATAGTGGTTCAGGAGCCAAATTAACGATCAACATTACCCAAGAGAGCCACACAAGTGTGAATTCATTGTTTCGTTTACTGTTTTTATATATAATATATATTCTCACAGCAAAATGACTCACCCGTGTATTACTATTTTATCAGCTACAATTGGTTAATAACATAGTACAAGCATCCTGATTGGTTGTTAACTTAGATTGGTTAATAATTAAATTGGTGCGTTAATATCACAAAGATAATATTGCAAAGAGCCTGCAGGAGACTCATTAAAAAGTTACTTGCTGCTCACGAGTCTGAGTTTCACTGTTCTAAACCTATGGGATCAAGTAGGAAAATGCTCTTGTATTACTGACATTTTCTTTTGATTTTAAAGAAACATCTGTTGATCTGAGACCAAGAACGGAACACAGTCTTACTAAAGAAGTATTAAATATAGCTTCCTGAGTAAAATGTAGTTGTTGGTGATTTTAGCTCATGGGGAGACTTTATCAGGTGTAATCAGTCTGGAGTGCTAGTGCAGTGATTTAGTTTGGTTTGTAGCGGGATTGCTAAATAAGAAGACAGCATTTTCTGCAAATGCAAGCTTAAGGTATAAAATACTCTGGACCTCTGTAGGTTTTATGGAAGTGATACTTGCCTCAAAACAAACACCTCTTTACCCCGAACTAGGATTCCAATAATCTTAATAAATGCTCAGATAAAGTAATTTGTATACAAGATGGCTGGGTGTCTGGCTGTATTGCTTATTTTTGTCCTTTAGCCTTTACCAAAAGTCTTTTTAGCTGACTCTGTGTAAGTTGCTTAAATTACTCCATCAGAAACCTTTTAAAAATTGATCTCCAACTTCCTAACCCTAAGGAGTTAGCATTGAGTGAGTGTGATTCATTCGTACATCAGTTCAGGAAATCCCAGGATCAGATCAGATAGAAGTGAAGGCCTTTTTCTTTCTTAAACCCCCCCCAGACATTTTAAAGTAATGCACAAATTTCAGTCTCGTGAGAATGCTTACGCTTATCTGTTTAGTGGTGAACATAATTGATTCACCTTTTCACTGCACCGCACAGAACTTAATTATGGTAGGAATAAACTGTCTCTGGAGACAGAAGCTTGAGTGGTTATATGAGATCCTGGTCTTTGTCCAGCAAGTGATGCCACGGCCTCTCTTGCTTCTGATGCTTAAAATTTGGTATTAAAGTACTTTTGTGTGCTTAAAAAAAATCAACTACTGCATTTTTTAGTTGTGTGTAGCAACACAATGCTATCATTTAACATGTAAGATAGCATGCCTTTTGTTATAACTATACTTTTTCAAACTACTTCATTACCTTGTGTGGGGGTAGAGGGGCTCGTAAACTGTTTACTATATTTCTCACACATAGTCCATCTGCTGGAGTCCTTGCTACTGCCAGTTTCTCGAATATAGAGATAGCTTTGTTAAAAACTCATTTCTTTTATGGCATTTGTACTCCTTCACCAGGAAGACACTGTGCCGTTAGCCCCAATTCTCATGTTTGTTCTCTCTCCCTCCCTCCATTGAATGCTGCAGCTGTCCTTGTCACTCAGCTGTGACTTCAGGAATCTCAAAAATCTAAACATATTTCAGAGCAGCGTATAGACCCTTCAAGCAAAGCAACACCTGGTATTGTGCCTGGGGTGGTTCTGAGCTCTCTACTTGAAACCATTAACTTCCTTTGCCTGTGGCTGTTGGTCTGCCATCCCAAACACTAGAGGGCAATGTGTCCTGACCACACCAGTGTCTCCAACTATTTTTAAAAATGCAGAAGCGTAAGACTATGCCCTCAATGCTTTTTGGCTCCAACAGATATTCCATTATGAAAAAGATGTGGAGTGGGAGCATCTTGGTATAACTTATTTGGTAATGGGGGTTTCTGTCTCCTCCTTCATGTTGGACACTTTCAGAAGATAAGCAGGCCTTATCCAGGATCCCCCTACAGACTGACCTGACAATTTGTCTCTTCCCCCACCTGTGCTTTTGACTGGGATGGGGATTCTAGGCTCTATAGAAAATAGTTATCTCCCACCCCTTTGTGCATCTACAGAAAAATGCTGAAAGGTGTCACTCTTTTGATCTCTGCCCAGTTTCTTGTTTCAAATTGCCCTTCTGACAACTCTCCCTACTCACTGGAGGAACTGTTCTCTTCTGATCTGCTGCTTGGGAACCCTCCTCCCCCATTTTTTGATGATAAAATCAAAGCAGAAAACTGGGAAACCTCATTGGTTTGTATCTATCTCACATTCAATGTCCTTTTCTGAATCTCATAGAACAGTGGCTCTCAGCCTTTCCAGACTACTGTATCCCTTTCAGGAGTCTGATTTGTTTTGTGTTACCCACAGGTTTCACTTCACTTAAAAGCTACTTGCTTACAAAATCAGACCTACAAATACAAAAGTGTCACAGCACACTGTTACTGAAAAATTGCTTACTTATTTTTACCATATAATTATAAAATGTATTGATTGGAATATAAATATTGTACTTACATTTCAGTGTGCAGTATATGGGGCAGCATAAATAAGTCATTGTATGAAATATTAGTTTGTACTGACTTTGCTAGTGCTTTTTATGTAACCTGTTGTAAAACTAGGCAGATATCTAGATGACTTGATGTACCCCTGTTGCCCTGGATTTGAAGGATGTGCATATCCTCAGAAAGTGATCAAGCTAATTGCAACCATATTATGTGCATTCAGCCACCATGAATTAAGAAAATAAGATACCACATAGTTAAGCATTAATTGGAAAGCAAGCTTTTAGATGTAATGTCAAAACTAGCTACAGTTTCTGCTAATCAGAATGGGAGGGGAGAAAAGTAAATAACTGAGAATGAAAGAAAAGTGGATGAAAACGTTGAGTCTACATGCCTCTGATATTAGAAAGTTTATTGAAAGTTAGGAATAGTGATAATCCAGTAGGGGGTCATTATGACCTATGTGTTTTGTAGGAGTTAATTATAAAAGATTAGCAAATAGAGTGTATTTTGGAGCAGTCCTCTGAAGCCATCTTGAGAGGTTTTTTCTGACTCCTTTTCTCCCTGGTGGGGTAAGTAACTGGCCACTGTGAACCTGCTGTTAATTATTCAATACCGTTCCAGATATTAGGTGACTATCTGGGATGTTCTAAACCTAGTATTTGTCTGTGTGTGCTTAAATCTAATAACCTGCACTATTAAACAAGAGCATGCTTACTTGCGTTTAATCCTTGATCAGACAGAATTGCTGTGTTCCTATTGATTTATTCCTGACACTGCCTGGAGTGAAATAGTTACGTTACCACTGTTGGGGGTTCTAAAAACCCCGGGTAACATCTCCGGATGACCTCTACATACCCCTGCTTGAGAAACCGCTGTCACAGAACGCCTGATCACACTTTTGGAACAGCTCTAGCAGACAACTAATTCTTGCTTCCCTGGTCAATCCCTAATGTGGGGGGAAGGCTGAAAACAAAATTGATGCTTGAGCGGAGTAAATTTCAGAAAATTGGGGATTTATCAGAAAGCATTCTGTAACATAGCTTATGTGCTTTTCCCACCTTTTACTTGGTCTTCAAACCCCAGTTACCTATGACAAGATTGTTTCCTTTCTTCTGTGCAGAAACTTCAAGATATTGGGACAGTTAAAGGTTTTTTTAAGAGTTTGTTTTATAGTTTCCAAAGAGACTGATGGCTTTTCATCTTAGGTTTCTTGGTTCTCATTCTCTTTGTCAGAAAAGTAAGGTTGAAATGTTAATGCTTTAGACTTAGGGCTCCTTCAGGTCCAGTAAAGCACAGTCTCCTTTAGTTGTTTCCTGTCTTCATTTTCCCATAAATTGACAGCTCCTCTCATTGTGCACTAGTGACTTAACAATCCAAATGGCACTGTAAGTCATTAGTAACCAGGCTCTGTGAGAAACTGATGGTGATTCTGATTTCCAAATTGAGAGAATCAGGAGAGCAGAGAGGGCTACTTAGTTTGTGCACTTGGGACCAAACTTCAAAAGTTAGGGCAGAGTAGTTCTCCTGGAGGACGAATTTCAGAATAGAACTCTCGTCCACCTTGTTACTCGATTTCACCAGTGTGTGGCCATCTGATGTCTTCAAATCATTAGGATAATAGTCTGCGCAAATTGTGTACTAAGTCATGCTTCTCCTGTGCAAACCCAATCTTGGAGTCAGTAATGTTAAGCATGTATAAGATGCTACTGGTTTTGAGTCTAGAATAAAAACATGGAGATGGTGGACTTGAGTGAAAGATCTTTTTCCTGGATGTAGCACCACAAATACCAGCTTTTGTGGTTGGGAGTGCAACTGGAGACACCTATTTTTTAAGGCATCTTTGTCCAAAATAAATCTTTTGTAGCTGCAGGCAGTTTGGCTTTGGAGATATTCTCTTCTCTGAAGAATCAAAGTTCAGACAGTTGACCACAGAAAACAGTTCCAGCTCTGTGCAAGTATAAACTGGTGAGGGCTTGGCAGAAGGAGAGCACGTTAGACAAACATGCCAAATCCTATTCCACCTGGAAAATTAAAATATAGAAGAATCTTCTGAAGGTGGTAGAGTACAGCAGTTTACCAGTGTTTTATGAGATGAGGAAGTCTTGATCTTGCAAAAGACTTACCAATGAAGGTATAAGAGGATAAATTTGACAGCGAAGTAATTTGTGTCATTGGATGGTACTATTATAAGAAATTTAAATTACAGGTAAAGAAATAGTTTCTGTATCTGAGCTGAAACTTTGAGATGCTGAAGCAGTATTCAAAAATGTGTTCTCTTTTGATTAGTCAGGCTTTCTTAGTTTGCTTGACCATGTGTATACATGATGTGTGAAAAATTGGAACTTTCTGTATGTGCCCCACTGATTTTTGTGGGGGCAAGCTTTCAGAAATGCATGTTCAAAATTACTCGTGCTTCATTTGCAAACTACTGTGGTTGTGCATGCATTTATAATTGCATGCTCAATAATTGTACATGCTCAGTTGAGGGCGTGCTCTTCTGGAAAAGTAGGCTTGCATCTCCATAGAAGCAAGTCAAAATGCATGTTTTGTGCTTAAATAGCAGGTGGGATTCCTATGGCCATGGTCCCTATATTTATTCAGAGTTTGGTAGTATAGGACATCAAGCAAACTTTTCCAGTCGTGCACCCCCTCCCCATTAGTTGCATCTGTCTGTGACCACTCCCTCCATTTCTGCACAGCCAGAGCTTCCTCAGCAACTGTTCTTGGGCTGAAGGTGGAGCAGGGGGAGGAACTGGGGCTAGAGATGGAGCTGGTCTGGGGGCAGAGTGTGGGGCTGGGGGCGGACGCCCAAGCCCTGTTGCATACCCCTCTGAATCTTCCTCCGCACCACTCTGGAGCGGGAGTATACCCCACAGTTTGGGGACCACTGTTGTAAATCAACTGAACAGAATAGCTCTAGAAAATTGCTTCTGGATATTATGCATATTTTTGTAAAAGAAAAGGATGAGCAACTTAAATCACTTACTGATAACTGAGTGTTTTTGATGTTTGCATTTTTAAAAGATCCGTGTGAGAGGTGACTAAAAACATGGAGGGGGTATTGATGCTTAGTCTTCTGAAACCCACTGTAAAATCTCATTAGGCCTAATGCTGAAGCTTGCAAGGATCGTCTTGCCGCAAAACACTATACTTGCTACGGACAACGCTGAGCAATAGGCGGCTACGTGTCCCCTTGGACAACAAAATCAGTTGACCCCGGTTCCTCAACAGTGGGGTGCCACAAGGCTCAGTACTCATGCCGACTGTGATGTTGCACTCTATGATTTTATGAAAATATGCTAATGAATGTGAATATAATGTAACTGGAATATGCTTCATGCAAAATATCTCTTGTAAGGTATTAAAGCTTATAATCTACTGTGTGGTCATCCTATTTGTATGTATGTATCATTCTTGTATCTGAAACTAGAAATATGAAATATAATCCTGAGGGCATATTGTAATTATGCAAAGTGTGGGCCATTAATGGTAGTTTGGAATCTTGATGGCTCCCATTAACCTGGACAATTGACTGTAGATGGCTCTGTTTACTTGTAAGTCCTCCTGCATACCTGTGTGCTGGCAGTTGGGTATTGAAGTCCTGCAGTGACATGTGATCATGTCTGTTGAACTGGAATCCATCTTTAACATGGTACTTTTCCATTTAGAAGGAGGGGTGGGAACCCAGACGGGGACAAAGGATTCCCACCTTGTGCAAAAGATATATAAAGGGGTGGAGCAGAACAAGGGCCTGCGGTCATGAGACATCCCCTAGCTACCACCTGAGCTGGAACAAGGGCTGTACTGGGGAAAGGGTTTTGCCTAGACTAGGAAGGCGTCCAGTCTGTGATAGAAGCTTATTGAAACATCTCTGAGGGTGAAATTTTATCTGTATTCAGTTTTCTTACTGTATTAGGCTTAGACTTAAAAAGAAAAGGAGTACTTGTGGCACCTTAGAGACTAACCAATTTATTTGAGCATAAGCTTTCGTGAGCTACAGCTCACTTCATCACTTCACCTGTCATTAAGCTTAAACTTGCGGGTTTTGTTTTATTTTGCTTGGTAATTCACTTTGTTCTGTCTGTTATTACTTGGAACCACTTAAATCCTATTTTTTGTATTTAATAAAATCACTTTTTACTTATTAATTGACCCAGGGTAAGTATTAATGTCGGGGCGCGGGAGGGGGGGAAGCTGTACATACCTCTCTATCAGTGTTATACAGGGCAAACAATTTGAGTTTGGCCTATGTAAACTTTATACAGGGTAAAACGGATTTGTTTGGGGTTTGGACCCCATTGGGAGTTGGGTATCAGAATGCTGGAGACAGGAACGCTTCTTAAGCTGCTTTCAGTTAAGCCTGCAGCTTTTGAGGGACGTGGTTCAGACCTGCGTCTGTTTGTAGCCTGCTAGCGTGTCTGACTCAAACCGGGCAGGGCACTGAAGTCCCAAGCTGCCAGAGGAAACTGGCTCAGAGGTAGTCTTAGCACATCAGGTGGCAGTTCCCAAGGGGGTTTCTGTGACCCAACCTGTCAATGCTTTTCAATGTTTACATGAGCAACATGCCTCCAACAAAGTCATGCAAATTTGCCTATGAGGATAACCTTGTCCTGACAACGCAAGCAGTCACCTTCCACAGCCATCTGAAGAAGTTGCCAAGACAAAGACAAGGGTCAGCCTAGTCCAGAAGCACAAGCTGGGAAGTGTCAGCATCAGTTTTACGGGCATCATCGATGGCCCTTGTGTACTCCGTAGCCAAGTACTGTACACTGGTATGGACCAGATAGAACTAATACAACTCCAGTAAACTTACTCCCACAGGATTAAATTGGGAGCTATGGGTATGACCCCATAGTCCTACTACTTCTTATGGACTGCATTTCACAGAATCCTCAGTTCGTCCATTCTGTTTGCAAGTCTCTTAGATAAATAAGAGATTGTAACATTGATCATAACAATCTGCTTTCATACTGTGCTTTTTGGAATGAGTGTCGTCTTTGTTCTCTCAGTAGTAGGAGTAAAGAGGGGACATCTGAGCCCTTAGGATAAGCCATTTTCTGCATCTCTTCCTTTCCTCCTGTTGGTTTTTCTTTAATCTCCTCTTTAGAACAACTATCTTCCAGATTGCAAGAACAGTGGGAATTACTTATGAGTCTTGGTACATGTCACTCATCCTTTTGTATAAGAGGAAATGTGGAAACTGGAATAACACTCTTTTAGTTTACATAAGAGACCTTAATATAGTGGTTTCCTGGGATGTTCCATCTGCCTGCTGGGAACTTCAGATACCCATACAAGAATCTGGTCACTCAGGGCACTTGTCAAAAAGCTGCTCTAAGTATGATGCTTCTGTAAAGAGAATGTGTAGTGTAGTTTCACTTACTTAACTACCTCCTGTAACATAAGAGGAAATTAAAAAGCAAGCAGCTATCAATATTTTGGTCATTTTTTTTGACTTGCAGTTTATTAGCAAGTGTGTTCTGCCCGCTGCTTTGCAGGTTGCTGTTTTTACTGTTGATGAGTATTTTTGTAGTAATTCTAGAATATTTTTGTAGTGAGAACTAGAGATGGAAAATCTGATTGGATTTTAAAAAAAGGATAAACCTTCTTTCCAAATTTATTTAACCTTTCCTTTTATAGTTTGCATGTATCCTGGTTTCAGCCAGGATCCCTGAAATTCTGAATGGAAGGCTGCAGTCATGATAGTCTGTCTACCAAAATAATGAACTACAGTTAATATCAGGAGAGCCTGATCTTGCAAGGACTTCCACATCAGGTTAAACGAAGTCTCAAACTGTGGGTCGGGACCCCAGAGTGGGTTGCAACCCTGTTTTAATGAGGTCGCCAGGGCTAGCATTAGACTTGCTGGGCCCCGGGGCTCAAACCCCACCGTTTGTGGCTGAAGCCCGAGGGCTCTGGGTGATGGGGCTCAGGTTATAGGCCCCCAACCTGAGGCTGAAGCTCTTGGGCTTCAGCTTTTGCCCCCCCCCTCACTTGAGGCAGCTGGGCTCAGGCTTTGGTCCCCCATCTTGGGGGTCATGTAGTAATTTTTGTTGTCAGAAGGGGGTCGCAGTGCAATGAAGTTTGAGAACCCCTGAGCTAAGGCATTCCACTTACGGGCTGCTTATCTGAAACTGAACATCTGGATATTATCAGTCACTCTTTACCCAATAGCTCCACTAAACGCCATGGCTAATAACTTATGGTAATGTTATTGCACCGTCTTCAAGACGACAAAGCATTTATTGTAATACGATTCTGAAGTCAGTAGGCAGTGAGGTACGAAACCAATATTTTTAGCACTTCCTACTAGCATTCATCATCTAGCGGGGAGATTGGCCTTCTCATTCTAGGATCTAAGTTCCACTTTTTATTTTTATTCCTACTGTGTAATAATTTAAGGCTAGATGGGAATCTTCCACCTCCCCCTTAAAAATAAAATAAAATATAATAAAAAGGGGACACTGTGTTTTGCAGCTTTCCATGGCAACCAACCCAGCTTCCTGAGAAGACTGCATAGTGAACAACAGACGGTGTTGGGAGATTCCAAGTCTTGCTATTCGCTTGAAATGTTTCTTGCACTTTGATCTAAAAGTACCAGGCTTGAGATTAGCTGTGATGGTCCATGGCTGCAAATATCTTGCCATGGCACCTGTGATCTTTGAGTTTAGGCAGACAACCAAAGCATGCAGTTACTTGGGAGAGTCTCGGACTGAGGATATCTTTGAGGTAAATTGCGATTAGACCACTTAAGGTTTCTGCCTGAATCTCCCCCCCTTCCTTCCCCACCGTCCCCCTTTTTGTAGAGTACTTACAACAGATGTCAGAGTAGCAGCCGTGTTAGTCTGTATTTGCAAAAAGAAAAGGAGTACCTGTGGCAACTTAGAGACTAACAAATTTATTTGAGCATAAGCTTTCGTGAACTACAGCTCACTTCATCGGATGCAGTCAGTGGAAAATCCATTGTAGCTCACAAAAGCTTATGCTCAAATATATTTGTTAGTCTCTAAATTGCCACAGGTACTCCTTTTCTTTTTACAACAGATGTAACTTTCTGTCATGATCTAAGACCTCGTGCATTAGTTGAATCTTCCAAGTACTGCAGTAGCTTATTCTCAGGGTAACCGAGTTACTGATGAATGTTCTGCTCTCATCTGAGAAGATTGGGCACAATCTCTTGGCCAATCAAAGATTAAAAGAATTTCTGGTCACCACTGATAAGTCTAGGGGGATCAGGACTCTTAACTGCTCTCCAGTAGTAAGTCTCCAGTTATTCAAAATGCTTTCCCAGTATCCCACCATTTAATGTTCATTGTGCCCAAGGCCATTTGATTTAATCCAAGTCCCTGTCTCCTTCAAACATTGAGAAAGCAGGAAATGGTTTTTGTCCAGATCTACTGAAGAGGTTTAGGGCTTAGTATTCCTGCCATATTGATAATGCTGACAGTAATACACTATGGCCTATGTTCTCCTAGTGCCTTCATGTAAGTTTAGGGTTGAAAAGGTTGGACTTCGTGGAATGCCATAGCTGACTGCCCTGAGGTGAGGGAAGAGTACTTGTTCAGCATCCTCTTCTGCGATCTTGCAGAAGGGAATGCATGGAGCCCCTTTAAGGCATTCTGTTCATCTGTGCCTTCCAGGTCCTACAGTCAGGTTAGTTTTTCATGATCAGTGTTAAAGGCAGCTGGTAAACCTAGTAGTGTCAGCATGGAGATCTGACCTCTACTCATTGCCCTGAGAGGAGAAACTGCAGAATGACTGGCTTTCTCCTTCAGTCACTTTTTTCTGCCTTAGTTTCTGTCCATCATATAAAATAAAAAAGATGCTCTCTTCACTTCTTAGGAAGACAGGTTTGTGAACTCAAGCTTTGTATCCTCTGCAGCAAGTAGCCCTAAGGGAGCAAAGGACAAACCTCAATCCTGGAGGCTGACCTGACTATCCAGTGAGTAATAAAATACTGGGGAGCTGTTATAGGCAGAACTGGTAGCACTGTCTGTAGGTGATGTTGCCTGATGCTTCCATTATAAGATTTCAAAGTAACAGCCGTGTTAGTCTGTATTACCACAAGTACTCCTTTTCTTTTTTCATTATAAGATTGTGTTTTTGGTTGCTTATAACTGCCAAACTTTAACCATTTGGGCTGAAATTTCCAAAGCTGGGTGTCTGCCTCAGACTGAATTGTTCTGGAAAGCTTCATCAACAAAGTCAAGTAATTTCCAAGAAATGATTAGGGAAAATACGTTTTGCCCGTGATTTAAACTCATGCAACAGTTGTGTTGAAAAGCTTTAGTGACTGCATGCTTTTGGAGCAGGGACTTGAAATTTGGCAGCAGGGGTGTTAAACATGGAGCTTTTGCTGTTTCTGTGAAGAGCCACCCAAATCTGGTAAAGTTGTAAGCCCCTGGAAAATAAATTAGCATATGCTCAGAAACCAGGTTGTTAAATTCATGGAGGAGTCCAATGGTACTGAGCATGCTCCATCCCAGAGCTATAGGTGTTGAGCAATGGTTCCTGTTGTGTATTAGGGGCTGCTGTGGTGCTGGGCACAGGAAGTGTGAGTGGCAAGACTTGCTCCTGTGCTGTCAGTGCCCCCTATACTGGCTCCCAGGCTGCCTGCAGGAGGAGTCGTGTGACCCCAGTGCAAAGGGACAAATTGCTCTGAGGTGATCTTTGAACTTAGACTGTTCCCCCCCCCCATGATTACACTGGGTGTAAATGTAGTGCTTTAGGTTTTTTGTAGTCTGGTTCTGTGTTGCCAAGCTTCTGAAAGGGAGAATTAAAAAGCCCTTTGATTTTCACATCACTTGCCTTCCAAGCATTGCTATAGCTTCAATTTTGTACATAAAAGGAAAAAGATGATATGCACAGGACACAAGATCCAAAATAAGCCTTGTGTCCTAAGACATATCTGGCTTCAAGACTAAGTTTTGATAAATTTATGCAGGAGATGGTATGATGGGATAGTCTAATTTTGGCAATTAATTGATCTTTGACTATTAGCGATATCTATGCCCAATGGCCTGTGATGGGATATTAGATGGGGTGGGATCTGAGTTACTACAGAGAATTCTTTCCTGGGTGTCTGGCTGGTGAGTCTTGCCCACTTGCTCAGGGTTTAGCTGATTGCCATATTTGGGGTCAGGAAGGAATTTTCCTCCAGGGCAGATTGGCAGAGGCCCTGGGGGTTTTTTGCCTTCCTGTGTAGTGTGGGGCACGGGTCATTGCTGGAGGATTCTCTGCACCTTGAAGTCTTTAAACCACGATTTGAGGACTTCAATAGCTGAGACATAGGTTAAGGGTTTGTTACAGGAGTGGGTGGGTGAGATTCTGTGGCCTGCGTTGTGCAGGAGGTCAGATTAGATGATCATAATGGTCCCTTCTGACCTTAAAGTCTATGATTTGTGTAGCTGGACAGGTGATCCTGAATTTAAAATATGAATAAACAAATAAAAAGGGGCAACAAATAACTGCACCAAAGTTAAGGTTATAATATGGCTTCTGTTTAAAGGTGAATATCGAATCCATATACACAGTTAAATTAGTTTAAAAATATGTGCCCCAGTTCAAGGACCAGGGTAGAATGGACTTGCACATCTGAGCTTGCTCAGGCTAGGAATTCCTGAGATTGTTTAACAAGAACCTTGCTCAAATTCACTAGCAAAGCATTAAGTTCCTTGGGAAGCTAAAACTTTTATCTGACTCATCTCCCCTGCCCCTTGCCTAGCACAGAGACCCACAGAACTTTGTTTCCCAAATGTGTACTTCCTTATTTTCCTCACCATTCATATATTTGTGCTTCAGTTTTCTGCAGTGTTAAGACATAACCAACTTTATTTTTATTAGGTATTGTCCTTGCTTTGGGGAAGAGAGACTTTTTGTTTGCATGTTGCAGAACCTCATGAGATTAACTTACTGTGCCTTTTTGGGGTGGGATGTGACATCTGCGCCTCCAAATATATTTTATATGTAGATTATCCACCCAACAGCGTCTCAGATAAATTATTGGTCTTACCAGAGCCATTTGATTCCATAAAATTGTCTCTGTCACTCTGTCTGAATATCTGTATGGATCCTATATAAAATGAAGATGAGTTTGACATCAGAGATAATTCGGCAGGGTGGTAGGACGACCCTGATAATTACTCATCACAGTTCTGGAGTTAAGTCTGGTTTGCTTACAACAACCAGCTATACACACTCTTATGGATTCAGATAAATGAACTTTTTAACAAGATTTCTCTTAAACTGGGCTGTTTGGGTAACATCTGGCTTTCTTTTGTTTTTGTTTGGAAATGGATCTTGGTTACTCCCGGAGTTCAATATAGAGGCCATTCATTTTTCTCTCTAGAAGAGCCCTTGAAGTCTCTAAAGATCAGACAGTGAGAATGTCTTGAATTTTCTAGCAAAGCTTCATTTACCTCCTCATCCCAAATCTTTCAAATCATGTTAAGCATCTAAGTGCAAAAGTGATGACTCAAATGCAGAGACAAGGTCGTCTACATGAAGAGATGGTGTAACTTTATGAAGAAACAATAAAGTTCTGTGTCGCTCACAGTGTAGCTTAGCGGAGCTCCCAGCAGTGATCTGCCATCACTGATGTTCTTGTTGTTTCTTGTGTAAGCTTTAAGCACAGAATGAGTGGATTACATTTGAGAGTCTAGCTATTTTGTCATTTTAAAAATGAGCAGAAAGATTATAGGATTCTGTTTTTGTTAAGTAATTGTATGGTTTTTCTTACGTAGCTGTTATAGTATTGAAATAGGAATATAGATGCCATGAGAGAAATTGAGTCAGGGAAAATTCATGGTTAAGCATGTTGTGAAAATCACTGCCTTTACTCTCTCCATGACTCTTTTTAATGTGGAAAAATCCGATTAGATTTTCCGTGGATTTTTTTTGTGTTCACAATGCTTCAAAAGTTAGCAGTTATTAAAGTTTCCCTATACTTGTCAGATTTTTTTAAAGTTTCCTAAATAGAGTATGGATGATAGTGAAGGACTCTGATAATATCCCAATGGCATGCAATGTATTCTCTCAAACAATTACAGGGTGAAATTCTGCCAACAATGATGAAATGACTGCTTTACAAAGAGCCTTTAAAATTATATTTGATAGCCAGCATGAGAAACTTGGAAGAGAGCTTCAGCAAATTTTGGGAGGAAATTGATATAGACATTCCTCCTCCTCCTCCTCCTCATCCTCCACGTTGCCAATTTGCATGTTAGTAATAGGTTTGATTACTTTTGTGATGCTATATCAAGTAATTACAACAATATGCAGTCAAAGAACAAGAGGACTGATTACATGACTGGACAGTTGCTTTGCATACTGGAGATATAGGACCACTGACTTATGCCCTCCCCGCACCCCCCCCAATGAGACGACTGGATTGCATAGAACTCAGGAAAATGAGTAAATACCCATCAATTTAAATTTACATTTTGCTTATATTGAGGTACTTGTGGGGAAAGTTCACCAGTGTGGTGATGGTGCGAGAACTATATCCTATCCAATTCGTTTTAAAATATACTAGGAAATATTGAAAAGGGAAAACGTGTAACTTGTACATATACTAATTTAACTTTAAAATGGGTGAGAATTTAATATGCTCCAGCTAGCTGCGGATTGATTAGCTATTAAAACAGCAACACTCGGTGTCGTTTTCAATGTCGGAAAAGTTTTTTGCCTTAATCTGCAGCAAAATATATAATTCTTTAGCTCTGTCCATAGATCTCGGCAGATCAGGGTAATGTTGTGAGGCTGTTCTCTGCTATTCACCACCGCTCTTTAAATTGGTACATGGAAGCTTCTAAGTTCCACAGCAGCAGAGATTCTTCTCCTTAGTTAGTCTCTAAGGTGCCACAAGTACTCCTTTTCTTTTTGCAAATACAGACTAACACGGCTGTTCCTCTGAAATCTTCTCCTTAAGAGTTTACAGCAGTTTTAAGAATTTAAACAAGTCTTTCTCACCTTTTCTCCTCTAAGTGCCTTTTCGTTATATATTCATTTTCTGAAACTCTCAAATTGTTCCTGCCTTGCAAAAGGACTTTCCCAAGGAAGGAAAGGAAAGGGTTGGACAGTGAAACCTTGCTTGTTTTGAATTATTTAATAATGCGTCTCTTGTTGGGGTTTTAATATATTAATTTTTAATAGCAGCTTCAATATCCTCTGAGCATCCATCTGGGTCACTGCCTTTCCAGCTGTCATCTGTCCATCCATATAGAAACCGTTACAGAGAAGTCTGTATTTGCCTTTTTTGGGGGGGAATCTGTCCTTTTCAGTCTGAATGCCACTTTCTTACTTTTAAAGTGCTTCAGCATACCTAGTTCCAACAATATATCAAGCTGTATTGTTCCTCTCAGGTCATTAGGATGCTGCAGATAGAGATGAAAAAGCCACCAGTCCTCTAAGGCAGTATTGAGTTTTGGAGTCTCTGTTCCCAACCACCATTCTTGATCCAAAGCCTGGGTTTGCAGAACTTCAAGAAAGCTCAAACCACTTCTGCAGAAAAGAGAAGCCTCCACGTATTTGGTCATCTTATGAGCCAGAAGAATAGCTCATGGTTCTTCTAAGCAAGAAAGATATTCTACAGCAGAAAGACTCTTGATCCAGCAAGAATAAACAGCACAATTTGCTGGGGTCCAAAACATGCTTGAACCAAATAAGGCGTACATGTCACCCAACTTCTACCTTTCTGTTGTTCTCCCTTCATTTTATCCTCTTCCAGAAAGAAACACTGCAGGTTTGGCACCATCAGTACATCAACTTAAACATTTTGATGGGTTACTGCCTTTTTGTTCCAAACTGACTAGAAGTAGGCCATTTTCTTGGCCTCTGCCACAAGATAATTTTTGTCCTGTCATCTTTCTTCCTTTACCAGAGACAGCTTCAGCACACTGTTTCTGGTTTATTGAAAACAATGGGGGAGATGCCAGCTATTGGTTTCAAAGTGATGTATGGAGATACAGGAACCTGAAAGGTAAGAACTACCTTTTTTGAGACCCTCCCTTGGGCTAGCAGGGTTGCTGCTCAAGGAAAAGTGCAAGAAATATCACTGACAGCTGGGATGTTTCCTGTCATGTCTGAAAGCTAAATAATGATACAGTAACTTCCTCACTTGTCAGGGTGCTGTATCCTGAGGACCTTCACGAAACTGAAGAGTACACAAGCAGACCTGAGACCATTTGTCATCGTATGTTGAGATGTCTGGCAGATAAAAACTTTACCACTTGGCCACCAGCTCAATAGGCATACTCCATGTTGCCAGATACTAACCCTCCATGGCTAGATAGAGAACTGAAAAACAGGTGCTCTCAAGGTCATCAGCAAGCTCCTTGAACAAGGGCATTATTTTAATGTGTGTGCTCTCTTCTGAAAACCGTTTGTCTCCTGGGGCGCTTGTCCACCTAGCGGCTGATTAGTTAACTGATGTCTGCTCTAATAGCTCTTCTTTTCTTTGGGTTTGGTGCGTGTCATATGTGGTCTGTGGCGACCTTGATCTGAGTTTCCAGTGGCAGACCCATTTCATGTGGCAGTTGTCTGATGATGATTTTTAAATGCTGGAGGCCAAAAGAGAAGACTATCTGGGAGTGAGTATCACCAAGATGGAAATTTTGAAAACTAATGTAGTAGACAGGAGGTACATCTGAAAGACCCTGTTGTATTTCAGAGGGTGGCTGAACTGTGAGTTGCTGTGTTACCCCTCTGGCTCAGCATCTGAGAGCTTTGCTATTGCTAAGGTGTGTGAGCTCCCTGACACACCAGCCAATCTGCCTTGCCAGCAAACTCTTCAAGATTCTGCTAGTCTCAATGTTGCTTGGCAGGTAACAATCCGTGAATCCCAGTTTGAGTTCCCCAGAGACGTCTGCCTGCAGTGTCCATTCCCTCTTTCTGGACGCTCAGAAACTGTTAGGTTTGCTGCCTCCAAAGAGACCGAGCACACATCAGCTCATTAGATTAGCTGAAGACTCACACTTCATTTGAATACACAAAATTAAGATGGCTTAAAACAAGAATAAGTTTATTAATAAAGAACAGAGATTTAAGTGATTCTAAGCAAGGGTGTGGGGAGAGGGATAAGACGGATATTGTTACAAACCAAACAAAATAAAACATGCTTTCTAGTGACTAAAACATTATCTTACCAAGTTATCTGTCTAAGCAGTTTTCTTATTCACATCAAGTTATCAGCAACTCCAACCCGCCAGGCCAGGGGACTCCAATGTTCACAGAATCAAAGGGTGCTGTTCTCTAAGTGATGGGTAACTGAAATGCCTTTTTGCTCCCCTTATATCACCCAAAGTTCATAGTCTCTGCCTCAAGAGCCAGGAAGGATTCCTGGGGTGCAGACTCAGTTCCCCAGTGTGCTCAATAAGCTGCTGCTTGGTAACTTTGTTTACCATATATATAAATGTACTTTCATTGTCCTCTGCCAGTAATCAAGCTGGTCATACATGTTTCTTTGGCAGGTTTATTCACTACCTCCCAAACACATTTTAAGAAGACATTTCTGGCACACACACAATTTTGTACGCAATGCCCTACTGAATTTCAAAGGCCCGCTGCAAACATTGGAGGTACGAGAGAGCTTCTCGAAAGATGGAAAGTAGCTTTTATAATGGAAAGCGTTAGGCAACCTCCGTATAGGGTTGGTACCAGCTTCCATATTCTATTTCTTCAGTAGCAGTCACAAAATGCCAAGCAGCTTTCATGCCTAAGGAAAAAACTTACCATCTAGGGAAATGGGCACTGTTCAAATGGTGGGGGAGGGGCGGGGGAAGGATAAAACCAAAATATGTACATAATGTCTAATTACACTTGACTGTCCAATGTATCTTCTATTTTTATACTGCACACATCAAAAAAGGGGATGCTAAAGAGAGATTGAAGACAAAAGATGTTAGCATTCTATGAAGACGGGGCAAAATAAATAACACGGACACCAGACACTTGAGAGAAGCAGTTGACCTAGGCTAGCATCATTATTGGAATGGGAGGGGGAGACAGGGGCAACATAAGGGCCAAGCAGATAAACAAGGAAAGAGAGTTGGGAAGGATCTTGGAATACATCTTGCCATTTCTTCACTCTCTCAGTCCCAACTGGTTCTGAGCTAATGCATGAATACCTACTTGGAGACCCCTTAATTCTCTGAGGGATTCCAAAAGTAGAAAATACATTGCCTAGTCCTGTTGCCTTGGCGTTCACAATCACAGCAATGTTTAGGAGCACTCTTGCACATTAAATTAGTGAGTTAGGCTATGTCTACACTAAAGACCTTACAGTGGCCAGCTGTACTGCTGCAGCTGTGCTGCTGTAAGGTCATCCATGTAGCCACCCTATGCCGACTGTAGAGAGCTCTCCTGCCGGCATAATTAAACCACCCCCAATGAGCCCCGATAGCTATGTCGGCAGGAAAGCGTCTCCCACTGACTGCACTATCCATACTGGTGCTTTTGTCAGTGAAAGATATGTTGGTCAGACGTGTGTTGTTTTTCACACCCTTGATCAACCCTTGACCTTTGTAGACATAGCCTTAATGTTTCAAGCCACTACAGTACTGTGGAAACTCCATTTTACCTGTGACTTTATGCCTTCCCTGAGCAAATTGTAAAGATTTGAGCCCAATTTTGAGCAGCAGTTATTCATTTGGATCCATGGAATTATTGTGTATGCTCGAAGGATAAAGCATGTGTGAGACATAATAGAGCCAGGGAAGAAAGGCTGAGTGTTAATTTCTTTTCTCTCTATTACAGCCATGTAGGGAAGTGCATCAATTTCTAGTTCTAACTGGGAATGCTGCACAATGCCGAGAATTGTCTTACTAGAAGGCAACGCTTCTGCTTTAGTTCCACTGCCTCTGATTTTGTTTTCCTTCTCTCATCTGTTCTCCCCATCTGAAAAATTAAATAATCTTGCCTTGATGAAAAGACTTAAATGTTGACTTGACTGTAACTGCTACAACAAGGAATCCAGTCCTTTTCAGTCTGAGGCTATGGTTCCTGGTGCACAGAGGAAAATGACATCTGCAACTTCCATGGGCAGGAGAGAGCACCGTCAGATAGAGGCCTGGTAAGAGGGTCAGTAAAGAGATTTCATTTATTTTGAAGTCAAATACAGTAACAGAGTATCCGTGTGTACACCACAATAATCTTTATGGACAAAACACATTTGTCCAGGGAGATTCTGAGGAAGAAAAACTAGATTTTGAGAACTTTCTGAAAAAAGGGGAAAAGAGCTTGTTTGCTTTTTTAATTAAGTGCAGTATTGGGTTCAAATCTCATTGTGATGGAAGGATTCTGTAGTGCAGAGTAAGAAGCAGGTATGCTAGCGGGCCAACTAAAAGCTATGTTTCTGGGCTTCAGAATGAAATGTAAAATATTTTCCTTTGGGACGTTTTATATTATTGACAGCTTGTTACTGTTTCAGTTTTTAATGCTTTTGACCATTTTTGATATGTTTTTAGACAGTGCAGAGCATCTGAATTTTCTCATCTTTCAAACTGTTGGAGCTGAGAGGCTGTTTTGATTAAAGCGTTGTAGGGAGTGTTCTCTCAGGCACAAATTGTCATTGCCTACTTCAATTGGTGCTTGAGTCTAATTTAAGTGTCATTGTTGAAGTTTTCTCATCAGAACTGGGTCTTGTCATGTGATGTCATTCAAAGCCCCCTTCAGTTGCATCGTTTGTTATGCTAATGCTTTGATAAGCAAAGATATTTTGTGGGAGGACAGCCCATAGCTTTTAACACAAAACTACCTGCTTGTCAAGGTTATGGGAATAGAGTGCAACATACAAGCAGAGTGATCAAGTGATGGTGGCAAACATGTTAGTTATACCTTTTTTTTTTTCTTTTTTAACAGAGGTTGGGAGCTGTGATGGATTTAGTTGCAGTGGATTAAATGGAAAGACAGGGAGGGTGCGGTGGGACAGCAGGTGAGAAGAGGGAGGGGAGGAAGTTTTGAAGCAAACAGGCAGTCAGCGTAGGGCAGAAGGCCATAGATCAGTTCAGAAATAAACCATGGAAGCCTGATACAATATATTATGGGGGTCAAAATAACTTAAAAGGCCAGTGAACCTGTTACGCTGCCTAAAATGACTGTGCAGTACACGGTTTCCTTCTTCCCTCTTCTCCATTCTCTGATTAAAGTAAATTTTTTTCTAACCTGTTCTACTTAATCCTTAATGTGAGTTGTAGTAAAAATATGCACCCTAATTAAAAAACTAATCCCTTTCTGAGCAGCACAAACACTGATTCAGCTGTTATTAGCACGTCATTATTACATACTCCCAGGAATGATAGAGATAATTTGCTTATGTGGCTCTTTTTCTAATTCTCTCCCTTCCCCCAATTAGTCTATGATGCCTTAAAATAATTAAAAAAACCTGCAGATTTTATAAATGGCACTTGAGGCAGAGATTTTTTTTTAAAAGCACTAATAGCTTGTCTTAATTAACAAAGGAAATTTGATCAATATAGTGTTAGGCCAGTATGTCTAAGAACTGGTTACCAAAGTGTTATCACATGGGGAAATTGAATTTCTCCCCCTTCCACTGGTCCGATTTATTACCGAAGTGCAACTGCTCTTTGGTAAAATAGAGATTTCCCTGGGGTGTTTTCTGCTTTAAACAGGCCTATATTTGAATCATAATTGTCACTCTTGCTTTTGTGGTGGTTGTGACATTATTGCTTTACTAATGACTAAATTCCAATTTATTCCCAGTCTCCTGCGGTTTACTATAATAAGATGAGTCACTTAAAAATGTTATCTAATCATGTTGAAATGTTTTAAAGTAATTTTCCTATTTAAGTTATTTATTCTGAAAGTGATGCTAATTTAATTTTCTGTAATTTACAAAATATCCACTCACTTGATAGCTCTTTTGTTATGGATACAGATGTCTTGAACTTCTTAAATTAAAGAGAAAAACAAAAGATGAACCCACCCACTGTTATATTTAGCCTGGGCATTCGTTAATCAAGCAGTTTATCAGATTCAGTGTGTTCCCTGAGTAGTTCAGGATAGCTGAACTGTTTTGGAAATGATAAAAACTGATCCTTAACCTTTTCTATAGGTTTGTAGATGAACATGACACCTTTTGTGTTTTTAGAGTAAGGAAGGTAATACAGTAAGGCACGTAGTCCAAGCATGCAAAGCAATCTTGCTGGTAATTGTGGGCTGTGAGGGCTTAATTGTGACTGTCTTTGGTGGGTTGCAGGGGCGGGTGTGTGTGTGTGTGTGGAGTGAGGTGATTATGAGCTGAGAATGAAAGTCTCTAAAAGTTCAAGTAAGGATTCAAGCCCTTATTTCACAATCAATATAGTGTTTATCCTAGTAGCAGTCATGCCATCTGGATACATCTGCAAGATGGCAGGGTTTTACCTATAGATCCCTGTGGATCTTCTGTCTTGATGATTTGTAGGAAAGATGTGATTTTTTTGATAGGATTGGATGCCTTAGACAGGGTCTGAGTCAGGAAACTGGTTTATGCAGGTTGTCTTGAATCCACCTCTTGTTCTAATGCAAATTGGGTATTCATGAAAATGAGACTAGAAATAGGCGTTATTGTGGGCTCAAGATTTCTCATATAGTTGTACCAATTTTAATTCTGACTCCAGCGGCCTTGCTGTTCCACTCTGGGCCCCTCCCTGAGTAGAAACTAGTTGTTGTAGTGGGTTTGTTGTGAGGACATCCCAACAAAGTGGCCTACACGCTGCAGATAGCATGTTTTTAGTTTGGGCGGATACATAACAAACTAGCCACAGACTGCTGTGAAAGATCTAGGGCACAAGATTCAAAGGCAATACCCAGATGAGGAGCCAAGTAGTCTTCTCTCCCACTTCCTCTTCTGGCTTCTAGGAAAAGGAGGGAGTGCTGCTGTCCCTGTCCAAGTGCCCTGTGCTCCCTAGTAATGTGCTAGTTTGTAGTTCATATATTTTTGTTGCAATATGACAGGGACTTGCTGATGTGGTTCTTCGTTGCTCTGTTAAACAGTGTTTGTACTGTTGCTTCACCCTTCTTTCTCTGCACTGGGCAGTTCTTGCCTGTTCGAGTCTAAAGATTGACATGATTCTCCTTGTCAGTGCACACATAGGCAGGAGAAGATCAGGAATCTAGGGGAAGTCTCTCTGGGTTCACCTCAACGTGTGTCATTGCGTTGTGTGGACACTCCATTGTCTCAGTAACACTGGACGGCCCAATAGAGAGTCAGCTTTTGGTGTATGACAGTGTGGGACTTCGTGTCTCCAGCGACACCATTAAATTAGGCTTGAATAAAGACTGGGAGTGGATGTGTCATTACACAAAATAAAACTATTTCCCCATGTTTTTTTCCTCCCTACTGGTCCTCACAGGTTCTTGTCAACTACTGGAAATGGCCCATCTTGATTATCACTACAAAAGGGTTTGGTTTTTTTTCCCTCTCCTGCTGGTAATAGTTCACCTTAACTGATCACTCTGGTTATGGTGTGTGATAACACCCATTGTTTCATGTTCGTTCTCTATCTAATTTTTTCCTACTGTATTTTCCACTGCATGCATCCGATGAAGTGGGTTTTAGCTTGTGAAAGCTTATGCTCAAATAAATTAGTCTCTAAGGTGCCACAAGGACTCCTGTTCTTTTTGTGGATACGGACTAACACGGCTGCTACTCTGAAACCTGTCATTATGCAAGGCACTGAATTTAGCTGTATGGAGTGGAAATCCATCAACTTCATGAAAAAACTCGTACAGATACAGACAGACATCTTCCTTTCCAAATGCAAACAGATGAACGTCATACCAAAGGGACTGAACGTAAAAAAATCCATTACAATCTACATACCACACAGAGGGATAGCTTAGTGGTTTGAGCATTGGCCCGCTAAACCCAGGTTTGTGAGTTCAATCCTTGAGGGGGCCATTTAGGGATCTGGGGCAAAAATTGGGGATTGGCCCTGCTTTGAGCAGGGGGTTGGACTAGATGACCTACTGAGGTCCCTTCCAACCCTGATATTCTATGATTCTATGACTATGCTGACAGATTGTGCCACACACTCTCAAAGAAACTGTGGAACCAACTAATCAACGTCCTATACAGCAAACAGGGAAAGATTAAGAATGAGCTCTCAAAACTAGATACACTCATTTAAAAAAAAACAAAACAACCTTCTGCACAAACTTCCTCGTGGCTGGACTTTACAAAAACTAGACAAGCCATTTACAACACACACTTTGCTTCTCTACAAAGGAAAAAGGACACTACACTATCTAAACGACTGCATGTCACAAGGGGCCACAACAGTGGTTCCCTTAACCCACCAAGCAATATTGTTAATCTATCCAGCTATACTCTCAGCCCAGCAGAAGCAGCTGTCCTATCTCGGGGCCTCTCCTGCTGCCCCTCAACCCCCACGAACACGATACAGTTCTGTGGTGACCTAGAATCCTATTTTCGACGTCTCCGACT
Source organism: Caretta caretta (assembly GCF_965140235.1). Taxonomy (NCBI): domain Eukaryota; kingdom Metazoa; phylum Chordata; order Testudines; family Cheloniidae; genus Caretta; species Caretta caretta. Next base: position 122,867,498 of record NC_134207.1, on the reverse strand, counting down.
CGAATATTTCCAACACAGCTCTGAACAGCATACTAACCCACAGAGACCTTCCTACCAAGACTACAAAAAGAAGGATTCTGGGTGGACTCCTCCTGATGGTCAAAACAGACTGGACTTCTACATAGAGTGCTTCCGCCGACGTGCATGGGCTGAAATTGTGGAAAAGGAGCATCACTTGCCCCCATAACCTCAGCCGTGCAGAACGCAGTGCTGTCCACAGCCTCAGAAACAACTCTGACATCATAATCCAAAAGGCTGACAAAGGAGGTGCTGTTGTCATCATGAATAGGTCGGAATATGAACAAGAGGCTGCTAGGCAGCTCTCCAACACCACTTTCTACAAGCCATTACCCTCTGATCCCACTGAGGGTTACCAAAAGAAACTACATCATCTGCTCAAGAAACTCCCTGAAAAAGCACAAGAGCAAATCCGTGCGCGCGCACACACCCCTAAAACCCCGAGCAGGGGTATTCTTTCTGCTACCCAAGATCCATAAACCCTCTCCTCAGGCCCTAAGCGACCAGCACTCCTAGCTATCTTTGAGACACCACTGACTTCCTGAGGAGACTACAGTCCATCTGTGATCTTCCTGAAAACGCCATCCTGGCCACTATGGATGTAAAAGCCTTCTACACCAACATTCCACACACAGATAGACTACGAGCCGTCAGGCAAACCTGGTGGCTGAACTTTGTGACTTTGTCCTCACCCATAACTATTTCATGTTTGGGAACTATGTATACCTTCAAATCAGCGGCACTGCTATGGGTACCCGCATGGCCCCGCAGCATGCCAACATTCTTATGGCTGAGTTAGAACATCGCTTCCTCAGCTCTCGTCCCCTAATGCCCCTACTCTACTTGCACTACATTGATGACATCTTCATCATCTGGACCCATGGAAAAGAAACCCTTGAGGAATTCCACCATGATTTCAACAATTTCCATCCCACCATCAACCTCAGCCTGGACCAGTCCACACGAGATCCACTTCCTGGACACTACAGTGCTAATAAACGATGGTCACATAAACAATACCCTATACCAGAAACCTACTGACCGCTGTTCCTACCTACATGCCTCCAGCTTTCATCCAGACCACACCACGCGATCCATTGTCTACAGCCAAGCTCTACAATACAACCGCATTTGCTCCAACCCCTCAGACAGAGACAAACACCTGCAAGATCTCTATCAAGCGTTCTTACAACTACAGTACCCACCTGCTGAAGTGAAGAAACAGATTGACAGAGCCAGAAGAGTACCCAGAAGTTACCTACTACAGGACAGGCCCAACAAAGAAAGTAACAGAATGCCACTAGCCTTCACCTTCACCCCCCAACTAAAACCTCTCCAGTGCATCATCAAGGATCTACAACCTATCCTGAAGGGACGACCCATTACTCTCACAGATCTTGGGAGACAGGCCAGTCCTTGCTTATAGACAGTCCCCCAACCTGAAGCGAATACTCACCAGCAACCACACAACAAAAACACTAACCCCGGAACCTATTCTTGCAACAAAGCCCATTGCCAACTGTGTCCACATATCTATTCAGGGGACACCATCATAGGGCCTAATCACATCAGTCACACTATCAGAGACTCGTTCACCTGCACATCTACCAGTGTGATATATGCCATCATATGCCAGCAGTGCCCCTCTTCCATGTACATTGGCCAAACTGGACAGTCTCTACGTAAAAGAATAAATGGACACAAATCAGATGTCAAGAATTAAAACATTCAAAAACCAATTGGAGAACACTTCAGTCTCCCTGGTCACTCGATTACAGACCTAAAAATCGCAATATTACAACAAAAAAACTTCAAAAACAGACCCTAATGAGAGACTGCTGAATTTGAATTAATTTGCAAACTGGACACCATTGAATTAGGCTTGAATAAAGACTGGGAGTGGATGTGTCATTACACAAAATAAAACTATTTCCCCATGTTGATCCCCCCCCCCAACTGTTTCTCTCACGTTCTTGTCAACTACTGCAAATGGCCCATCTGGATTATCACTACAAAAGGGTTTTTCCCTCTCCTTTTGGTAATAGCTCACCTTAACTGATCACTCTCATTATAGTGTATATAACACCCATTGTTTCATGTTCTGTGTGGATCTTCCTACTGTATTTTCCACTGCATGCATCCAGTGAAGTGGGTTTTAGCCCACGAAAGCTTATGCTCAAATAAATTTGTTAATCTCTAAGGTGCCACAAGTGCTCCTGTTCTTTTTGCAGATACGGACTAACACGGCTGCTACTCTGAAACCTCTCCCAGGGTGTGTAAATCTCCAACAGAAGAAACAATGTCTCACCTGACTTTCAGCAACACAGTGTCATTTTGTGGCCTAGGCTTAGCAGAGAGCATGTTACTTTTAGATTGGGCTGATACATACTGCAAACATGCCCTGAATGCAGCCTTGGAAATGAGATAACTAGCTGTTCTAAAACTACATAATTTAGAAATGATGTGTGAATGCAGGTCTTGAAAAAACTTTCCAAAGCCCGGTAGCCTCTTCCCATGTATTTTTCTCTCCTTCCTTCTCTTCCACCTTGTCTCTCTCTCCCCCCCACCCCGATAAAATTCCTTTAAGGACCTTACTACTACTTTGACTATCCTATTTTTCCTATGCACCCATATATACTGCTTAAAAATTGTGCTGGACAATTAAACCCTCTAGCCACAGGTTGATGTGAAAGATGGGAGGCCCAGTATTCAAAGCCAATACCCAGATGAGGAGCCAAGTCGTCTTCTCTCCCACTCCTGCCTCTAGCTACTAGGAAAAGTAGGGGCTGCTGTCCCTGAGCTCTGTGGGGTTGCTTAATCGGATTCTTAGATGTTACATATATTGATGTTACTTGCCTGGAGGTCTACTTGTCGTGGCAGTGAATTTTTAAACCCTTTCTGAATAGATGTGATGTATAGGTGCTTTTTAAAGACACCAAGAACATGAATTGATGGAAGGCTTGTTATGCTGTGGTTTTAAAAAAAAAAAAGAGGAGAGTTAGATATCTGATTAATTCTCCAGATGGAAACCAAAACCAGTAAATCAGAAAATTTGGAGGAATGGTTCTTCTATTTAATTTATAGATTGGTGCACAGAGGATGTACAGTTCTATACTTCCAAGGCCCTTACTGCATTTTCTGCCTAGCTGACTACACTCATTACAATAGAATGGTGTGCAGAAGATAAAAGGACTGTACTGGGTTTTGATCAAGCGTGGATGACTTTAATCTTAATTTCTAAATCTCCACCACCTAAACACTTAAAGTGAAGAGTGACCGTCTTAAGTGTCTTCATTTTTGTTATAGCCTTAGTATTTTAGCATAGGTTTTTTTCTACTTTAACTACTCTTTCATAATTACATTTTTCCTGTGTATTCTGTCTGTATCCTCTTAAAACTGATTGGGAATCTTATTACTTCTGTGATTTCACATAAACAGTAAAAATTGAACTCCTTTTGAGATGGTGGCAAAAATAGAATGTACAGCAAACTGCCTGCCACTGTGCCCACTGCGGGTCCTGGGGCAAAAGATGACATTAACTTATCAAAGAACAAAATTCAGCTTAGAAGCTCTGCTTCCAGAAGCTTTTATTAAAAAATCTACAATAGTGTTTTCATAGATTCATAGTTTAAGGCCAGAAGGAACATCAGATCATCTAGTCTGATCTCCTGTATGTCACAGACCAGGCCGTTTAATTTCACCCACTTACCCCTGTATTGAGCCCACTAATTTTTTTTACATAAAATATTTTAAATGAAAGTCAAACTTACAGCAAATACATCTTAAAGAATTGTAGAAATGGAGAGCTGGAAGGGACCAAGAGAGTTCATCTAGTTAATTTTCCACCACACATATACACACTGAGACAGGATCTCCCCAGACTATCTTTGGCAAGTGTTCGTTGAAACTGTCCTTAAAAATCTCCAATAGGGATTCTACAAACGCCCTTGGAAACCTATTCCAGTACTAACTATCCTTATGGTTAGAAAGTTTTTCCTACTATCTAACATAAATCTCCCTTGTTACAGATTAAGCCCATTACTACTTGTCCTACCTTCAATGGACAAATTACGACTATCCTTAACATATTTGAAGATTTATCCAGTCCCCTTCTGTTGTCTTTTCTCAAGACTAAACATGCCCAGATCAGGTGTTCTAAACCTCTTATCAGTTTTGTTGTCTTCTCTGGACTCTCCCCCTAATTTGTCCACATATTTTCAAAAATATGATGCCCAAAACTGGACACAGGACTCCAGTGAAGGCCTCACAGTGCAGAGTAGAGTGGTATGGTTACCTCTTGTGCCTTTGTACATCCCAGAATATCAGCCTTTTTTGCAGCTGCATCACAGTGATACATGGTCATTTTGTGATCCACTAAACTCCCACATCCTTTTCAGCAGTACTACTGCCTAGCCAGTTATTCCCCATTTTGTATTTGTGCATTTGATTTTTCCTTCCTAAGTGTAGTACTTGTCGTTATTGGATTTCTTTTTGTTGATTACAGACCATTTCTCCAGCTTATCAAGGTCATTTTGAATTCTAATTCTGTCCTCCAAAGTGATTGCAACCTCTCCCAGCTTGGTGCCATCTGCAAATTTTATAAGCATATGCTTAACTCTATCCAATTCATTTAATGAAAATATTGGCTAGTAGTAGACGCAAGACTGACCCATGCAGGATTCCACTCGAGGCCCTCCCAGTTTGACAGCAAACCATTGATAACTACTTCTGACTGTGGTTTTTCAACCAATTGTGCACCCATCTTATAGTATTCATCTTACATACGGTACTTTTCTTGTTTCTGTTCTACAGACTGGAGATACAAAGTCCAACCTCACAAATATGGCATGATCAAATCTTTCTCTACAAAAGCATAAAAATACCATATATACTCGTTCATAAGCTGAATTTTTTAGTAAAAAAGGGAAGCCTCAGAGAAGCCAGTCGGCTTACGAATGGGTATAGAGCGGGAGAGGTGGGACACAGCCTCTCCCCCTCAACAGCGAGGGCTAGGAGAGGCCGCAGAGCCAGAAGGGAAGAGGCGGGGCCAGAGTCTCTCCGCTTCTGGCCATGCTGCTCTCCCTGCAGCCTCCGAAGCAGCTGCGGCTCTGGGGCTGGCAGGCTGTAGCCACGCACCCTTGCCCAGCCCACCGGAACATGCTGCGGCCGTGCTGCCTGGTCTGGCCTGCGGGAGCAGGCTGCGGCCGCGCTGCCCAGCCTGCCGGAGCAACTCCAGCCAGGCCAGAGACCTCCTCCCCAGATAAGGTGGGAAGGGATGGGATGGGGAGAGTGTGGGGGTCCTGGAGTAGAGTCGTGGGGGGTGGTCACAGGGGTTACTCCCCTGACCCCCAGCTTCTTCCCTCACCCCCTTCCAAATTTCCCCACCAGTTGCTGTCCTGGCCTGTCAGGGTAAGCAGCTGGCACGCCAGGACAGTTTGTTTACTTAGGTTTACCTCCATGCCTATGGATGCTTGAGTAAACAAACCGTCTCGGCCCGCCAGCGGCTTACCCTGATGGCCCAGGAGCCAAAGTTTGCTGACCCCTGAATTACAGGGTTGGCTTATGAATGAGTCTTAAAAAATTTCCACTTTTACTTATCCATCTTGGGGAGGGGGGGTCATCTTATAAACGAACTGGCTTATGATCGAGTATATACGGTAATCAAGTCTGGATATTTTTGCATACATAGAGGTATATTTTATGACTTTTTCTGCCTCTTACCAAGAAACATCAAGTTACGAGTTACAAATACCTGTCAAGTCAGGTTCCTCTGAGTGCTAAATCATCAAAGGATATAAATTAGAAATAAGAATTACAGATGTATCTAATACTAGAACCATGTCAGTACAAACTGGAACATTTATTGGAGATAATTAGTTGTTAGCTTTAACTTTCATGACCCTGCTTTTCAGCAGATATACTTTTGTTTTCCGCCCCCTAATGCTTCTAAATATTAACAAATTGATGATGATGCAACTTCATCATGCTGTATTTGTCAAAGAAGATTAAACTCAGTCATTAGAGCCATTAGGCAGAACCTCATAAAGTAGCTCAGGATATAATTCACAGCAGTCATGTTTTGTCATATATATACTCTTATTTCCTCAGAGTAGCCTTTAAGATCAGCACACTCCATAGTTGGGTGAGTGGTGTGTTGGCAATAATCTTTAAATTCATGGCTAGGATATTAAAGTGAAATGTTTCAAAAGGGGAGAAAGGGAAAACTTTAAAATTTTGTTTTGCTTACTGCAACAAATTCTGTAAAGAGATCTAGTTTTAGAATACTGGCATTGGGCATGCATTAACTGCACTCTGTTCTCATTCATTGAAGTGATTTGAGATGCTGCCAATAAAGCAAACCAAGATGTCCTGAATAAATAATATATAGTAATGTGGTTAGCTTCTTTCTTTGAAATGTTACATTGTGCTGACTTTCCAGAGAAACAGATTTTATGTACCATTCATGCAATTTAAAATGTGTTTAATGGGACTCCTGAAAAGCAATGGAGAACCTTTCTTCCACTGTTATGGTTTGCAAACCACATGGTGGAGAAGAATGCTAGAACAATACAGGATACCCAAATCTTTGAGGTTTTGTTTTTTCAGTTTATGGGGGGCAGTGACAGGCATCTAAGACTGAACACTGGATATTTCACGAAGTTAATATGGATAGCCGTGGCATGGAGAAAATGGACCTTCAGGCTCTTTTTAGAATCACGTTGTCAGTACACTTACTAATTCTTTTGTGTTTGTCACTGTCCGCAATATCGTTAAAATAGCTATAGTCGTCTCTACAAATTCATTGGCTTTTAGCATGTTGTGTAAGTTTATGAACCCTGTTCCTTGGATGAACACTTTTTGGTGGGGAAGGGTGGGTAGGGCAAAATGGCTGAGGAGGAGGAAGAGCATTTTGTAGAATTTTGTACCATATTAGGAATAATGGGAAGTTGAAAAACCATCAGTATTACTTTAGTATAGACTAGGTCCAAAATGTCACCTTTAACTTCTGGGTATCTGGTTTTCATAGTGTCTGATGAAAGGTGCTATACGTGCTGCAATTTGAAGCCACGCTAAGGAAGTCTGAAGATGGATTGGCTGAGCCTGGTGGGTTTAATTCCGATTTTTAACTATGCTGTAGGGTTAAAATTACCCAAAACAAATATGCTAGTAGTCACTAGTAGTGCAAGCTTGGAAATAAAAATCAATTTCGGAGGGTCATTTAAACGTGTTAAGGATAAATGGTAACCTGGCAAACACGCAACGAAAATGCTATTAACAGCTTAATATAAGGCTACATTACAGTTTACAAAACATCGCTACGGTTGTGGTAGACACTTACCGGCTTTGAGCAAAACACATGCAACAGAACTTTTTCTATGTACCGACCATCTGTTAATGTTATGGACATAGTGGAATAAATGCTTTGTTTTCCCCCTAATACTTGTATGAAGTATTCTATAAGTAGCTTATTTTTTCTGCATTGTCCGTTAAAAGTTCACATTTTCAAATTTTAATGACTTGAGCATACCAAACTAATACTGTTTAGCCCTACTAGCATATGATGATTTGGCTGTTCCTGTATGTTGTATTAGGATGTAACTGCATAAAATTTCAGTTGACAGCACTAGACTACATTCCTGTAAGTCTGTTTTTTTTTAAATCTCACAGGGTTTGCCTTGGTATCAAAGTACAAATTTAAAATAAGTAGACTGGCTAGTTTTCCTCTACTGCTATGCACTTGTTGGTCTGTTGAATCCTGGACTCAATATGAGACTCATTGAGTGGTTTTGAATTGTTCACTTTCTCCTTCTGTGGTGCTATTCATCTTGAAAGGAGATAGCATTGTGGTTCATGCCAGAGGTCACTGTGTGGGTGTGGAGAAAAGATGTGATTCTTAGCATGCAGGATTTATAGCTGTCCCAGTTAGAATTGGAGAAACTCTTGAAGCATTCTTTACATGACTTTGCAAATTGAGTGGGCAAATTCATGCCCTACGCAGATTGCCAATATGCAGTAAAACCTACTTTTTTTCTTAAAATGGCAACTTTTAAAATGTTTAGTAACATTATAAATGTCAAAGGAATAGAGCTGTTTCACATTGGGGGTTTACCTTGATCTATTTTGGTGGAAGGGGACATGGGAATCTAATCTATTCCTCTTTAGTATTAAATGTTTTTTCAGATGTCTGTGAAGTATTTTCTATATCAGTGGTTCCCCAACTTGTTCTCCTGCTTGTGCAAGGAAAGCCCCTGGCGGGTCGGGCCTGTTTGTTTACCTGCCGTGTCCACAAGTTTGGCTGATCGCGGCTCCCAGTGGCTGCGGTTCACTGCTCCAGGCCAATGGGAGCTGCTGGAAGTGGCGGCCAGTATGTCCATTGGCCTGGAGCAGCAAACCGCAGCCACTGGGAGCCGCAATCGGCCGAAACTGTGGACGCGGCAGATAAACAAATCAGCCCAGCCCGCCAGGGGCTTTCCCCGCACAAGCAGCTGAACAAGTTGGGGAACCACTGCTCTGTATAATAGTGGTGTCATACCAATTACAAAATCAGATAAAATACTGAATACGTTCTTCTTTTTTTAAACTTAATTAAAATGTCTTTCAGTACAAGAAACATACTATTACCTCAATCCTTTATGGTTCAAGGAGTGAGATTTGAAATAAAAACCATGGCAATATCCCATGTCACAGTGCAGAAAACTACTAAGACTCCTAGAGTTTGTGTAACTTTGTATTCTGTTAGTATGTAGAAGCCCCAATCAGAGATCATTGCCACATGGTGCTGGGAACTGAACACTGGTGCAATTTTAAATGACTGTCCAAGGTTTTGGCTTTGAAAACACTCTACAAATCATACAGTATGACTAATCCAACATAGTAAGGTCTGCAGAACTTAGTGAGTCGGAAATGCTCAGATATCCTGGTGACAGGCTGATGATTTGTTTAGGTGTGCTCATGTGTAACTCTAGGATCTGTCTATAGTGCACCAGCACTGCATGTTTCACTCTCGACACTGAGAGTCCTTAGCACATATCTAGCCTCAATTCCTGTGATAAATTCCGTTTCTCATAAATCACTGATAGTTTTGCTATCTTTCTGCTCAAATCATTGGCACTAGAAGACAAAACAAAACAAATCTCATATGCATGCATCAGTGGTGTTCTAAATAGACTGAATTAAAGCATTCAGCATCTTTCTGTATTCTAGGCCATCTGGTGATCTGAGGCCAAAAGGCTTCGGAGTATTAGATGGATCGTGTGTGTGTGTGTGCGCGCCTGAGATCTATAAGGTAAAAATTTGTCTTTTTTGGTCTTAGCATGCTTCTTAAGAGCAGTATGATTCTTGTGTACAGTGAGTTTATATACCCTGTGTAGAAATCTGGCTGTCTTCATCTGCCCACTTTTGCAAAACACTGGGTACGTTCTTGTATGCCCCTCATCACGTTAGTATGTGAATGCCTATGCTCTTTGGCAGAGGCTGGTTTTAGGACTGTATTATACATTGTAGTGCCTCAGTAATTTGAGAACTCCACGTGGAATGTAATAAAACTTGTGCATTTTTATGGTCCCTCCTTAGCTGTGCTGTTGATAAAATGTCACCGTAGAATGTATGTCTGCTACTATGCTGAGGATGAAGAAAATGTATCTATGCTTATCTTCAGATTTACTTCAAGTAGTAAGGTCTACAGACCATGCCAATGGCTATGCAGGGTCTAGACCACCTTTTCGGGGATGAGGGTTTGGGGGAGGGGGCTAGAGTTAAATAGCTGACTATCCTTTTTACTATTTAATTGTAGCACGGATAGACCTCTCATAAGTCAGTTTGTTCTCTTCGGACCAGGAGGAGTATAGTCCTCTGGTCTTGGCTGCTTGAAGTCCTTCTTTCCCCCACAGTATCAGATGTTTCTTGATAAATGGGACCGTGATGAATGGCTCTCCTGCAATAGGCTGTCTTTTTTCTGTGACTGGGAATGGCTCTGCAGCCAGGATCTCCTTTTCTCTATATGCCTGGGTGAAGCTTACTTATCTGCTTCTCACAGTCTTTGAGCAGTCAGGCTGGCTGTGTGCCTACTCTCATTAAAGCAATTCTCTCTCTCTCTCTCCTCCTCCCCCCCCCCCCCCATGGGGACTTCTGATCCTCTCTCTTGGGAGACTGGGGTTAGGCTTAGCCGGTTGCCACTTCTCTGGGTTGACTCCCAGAGCCTTCTGATTGGCTCTTTTCCTCTTTCCTCTCCTCTTCCACCTGCATGAGTTCCATGAGCTGTTTTCACAAAAGGAGGGGGGAGGCCAAACCTCATGGAGCCCGTTATTCTTTGTGCTCTCCCTTTGCAGCATCTGACCCCAGACCCGTCATGTCAGGCAATCAAAAGCCCTCCATCGCCATTTTATTTGTAGTCCTTTCCTTTTCAGTCTCTAGGTGAGAGAGTAGTCTAAGGGGTTACCATACGCAAAATATAAAAACAATGATTTTCTGTTGTAACCAACAGATTGTTTGTTTCATTTCTTCATTCTAGACTCCTCTACAAAGAAGGCAGTGACTGTATAAAACCAACAGGCCAGCTAAATGTTTGTTTTACCAGATTGTAGTGTATTTTTTTTAATTTTGCAATTATTTGCTAATCTTAAGGTGGAGTACAAAAACAATGTATTTTCAAGTTGCTAAAATGAAATCCCTTAAAACATGGCTGACTTAAAATAAGAGGACAGATTTAGTGATCAGATTGCAACAATTGGTTCAGTTTCTGCCGGTTGCAATGCTAAGATGGCTCAACCATCACCTGCAGCAGGAACCAAATGCCAGCTGCTTGAGACTGTTAGCATTCATGACTAAGGGTATGTCTACACTACGAAATTAGATTGATTTTTTTAGAAGTCGATTTTATACAGTCGATCGTGTATGTCCCCACTAAGCGCATTGAGTCAGCGGAGCGCATCCTCAATACCGTGGCTAGCATCGACTTGCGGTGCACTGTGGGTAGCTATTTCACGGTTCCCACAGTCTCCGCTGCCCATTGGAATTATGGGTTAAGCTCCCAATGCCTGATAGGGCAAAAACATTGTTGCAGATGGTTTTGGGTACATGTCGTCCCTCCCTCTCTCTGTGAAAGCAACGGCAGACAATAGTTTTGCACCTTTTTTCCTGGGTTACCCATGCAGATGCCATACCATGGCAAGCATGGAGCCTGCTCAGCTCACCGCTGCTGTTGTGAGCATTGTAAACACCTCGCGCATTATCCTGGAGTATGTGGAGAACTGGGCTAAGAGACGCCAGCACGAGGACGATTGTGAGGAGGACATGGACACAGATGTTCCTGAAAGCACAGTTTGTGGCAATTGGGACATCATGGTGGCAGTAGGGCTGGTTCATACAGTGGAATGCCGATTCTGGGCCCTGCAAACAAGCACAGACTGGTGGGACCGCATAGTGTTGCAGGTATGGGATGATTCAGTGGCTGCGAAACTTTTGCATGCGTAAGGCCACTTTCCTTGAACTTTGAGATACTTTCCCCCACCCTGAAGCGCAGGAATACCAAGATGAGAGCTGCCCTGACAGTTGAGAAGTGAGTGGTGGTAGCCCTGTGGAAGCTTGCAACGCCTGACTGCTACCGGTCAGTCAAGAATCAATTTGGAATGGGCAAGTCTACTGTGGGGACTGCTGTGATTCAAGTAGCCAATGCAATCACTGACGTTCTGCTATCAAGGGTAGTGACTCTGGGAAATGTGCAGGTCATACTGGATGGCTTTGTTGCAATAGGGTTCCCTAACTGTGGTGGGGCGATAAACAGAACGCATATCCCTATCTTGGCACCGGACCACCTTGCCAACCAGTACGTAAACTGCAAGGGGTACTTCTCAATGGTGCTGCAAGCACTGGTGGATCACAAGGGATGTTTCACCGACATCAACGTGGGATGGCCAGGAAAGGTGCATGACACTTGCATCTTTAGGAACTCCGGGCTGTTCGAGCAGTTGCAAGAAGGGACCTACTTCCCAGACCAGAAAATTACCATTGGGGATGTTGAAATGCCAATAGTTAGCCTTGGGGACCCAGCCTACCCCTTGCTCCCGTGGCTTATGAAGCCGTACACAGGCAGCCTGGACAGTAGTAAGGAGCAGTTCAACTATAGGCTGAGCAAGTGCAGAATGGTGGTAGAATGTGCCTTTGGCTGTTTAAAAGCTTGCTGGTGCTGTTTGACTAGGTTAGGCCTCAGCGCAACTAACATTCCTATTGTTATTGCAGCTTGCTGTGCACTCCATAATATCTGTGAGAGTAAGGGGGAGACGTTTATGGCAGGGTGGGAGGTTGAGGCAAATTGCCTGGTGGCTGATTTTGTGTAGCCAGACACCAGGGAGATTGAGCACTGCGCCTAGCCTAGAGAGGCTTTGAAAACCAGTTTTATGACTGGCCAGGCTACAGTGTGACAGTTATGTGTTTCTCCTTGCTGCAAACCCCGCCCCCTTTGTTGATTTTAGTTCCCTGTAAGACAACCACTCTCTCCTGTTTGATCACAGCTGGCAAAGGAAATAAAGTAACTATTGTTTTGAAACCATGCATTTTCTTTCTTAATTAAAAAAAAAAAAAGGGAGAGAACTGACAAGATAGCCGGGGTGGGGTGGGGTGCAGGAGGAGGGAAGGACAAGGCCACGTTGCTTACTGTAGCCACACTACAAATCAAAGCTGTTTGAATGACAGCCTTCTGTTGCTTGGGCCATCATCTGGAGTTGAGTGGCTGGGTGCCCGGAGCCTCCCCCTCCGTGTGCTTGGGGCTTCTGGGTGAGGAGGATATGGAACTTGGGGAGGAGGGCAGGCGGTTATGTAGCAGGGGTCTGTGCTCTTTTTAGCTTTCCTGCGGCTCCAACAGATGCTTCGTGTCCGTTTGTTCCCCCATTAGCCTCAACATCAGCTTCTGCAGCTGCTCTTTGTGCTTACTCAATGCTTTCCTGGCCTCTGCCACTGAATGCCTCCATGCATTAAGCTGTGCCCTATCAGTGCAGAAGGACTGCATGAGCTTGGAAAACATCATCGCAAGTGTGTTTTTTTTTCCCCACCTTCTAATCTGCGATAACCTCGGCGCCGAGATGATAGGGGGAGCATAGAAACACTTGCACCGCACATGTGCGTTAGGTATAAAAGGCAAAATGCAACCTTGTATTGAGTGCCTGCCAGTATGGTGACACATCACAAATGGCTGGGCAACAGAACTCAGTTTCCAGGCAGCCATGGTAAGCCTTTTTGTACGTGGGTTGGCTTCTCACGCCTTCATAACATGTGGGAATGGTTTCAAACTGCAGCGCCATCCTTTCACATAGCAAGCAATGCCGGTTGGGTTTCACTTTTAAAAGGAGGGGCTGCGGTTTTCGGGTGGATGTGTAGCACACACCGCCCCCCACCCCACCACGTGGCTATTCTCCGGGATGATCTCTTTAGCCAAGCGCAAACAACCCAGCATGAATGGAGTCCTTTTGCTGTTCCCTTACAAAAATTTCCCTATTTCAACCAGGTGACCACGAATGATATCACTCTCCTGAGGAAAGGAGTACTTGTGGCACCTTAGAGACTAACCAATTTATTTGAGCATGAGCTTTCGTGAGCTACAGCTCACTTCATCGGATGCATACCGTGGAAACTGCAGCAGACTTTATATACACACAGAGATCATGAAACAATACCTCCTCCCACCCCACTGTCCTGCTGGTAATAGCTTAAGCTGTATGGGGAGAAGAATTTGTGCAGGCCAAACACTGACCAAAAAGAAGAAATGCTAATATATATGCCAAAATCTTAAAAGCTTAAGCTATTACCAGCAGGACAGTGGGGTGGGAGGAGGTATTGTTTCATGATCTCTGTGTGTATATAAAGTCTGCTGCAGTTTCCACGGTATGCATCTGATGAAGTGAGCTGTAGCTCACGAAAGCTCATGCTCAAATAAATTGGTTAGTCTCTAAGGTGCCACAAGTACTCCTTTTCTTTTTGCGAATACAGACTAACACGGCTGTTACTCTGAAACTCTCCTGAGGCTAACACAGAAAGATATAGACCGAATGTTGCTTGAATGCGACCAAAATCCAGGACCATTCGCTGCCATGCTTGGTGCTGCAGTGATTCCAGACTACTTGCTACTGGCTTGGCGTGGTAAAGTGTCCTACTGTGGAGGACGAAATAAGGAAGCCCTCCCCAGAAACCTTCTGCAAAGGCTTTCGGAGTACCTCCAAGAGAGCTTCATGGAGATGTTCCTGGAGGATTCCCACTCCATCCCCAGACAAGTTAACAGACTTTTCCAGTAGCTGTACTGGCCACAAATGCATCCCAGTTCTTCAGGGCAAATCAAACATTAAACACTATTGCTTTTAAACCCCGTCCTGTAGTTACAAAGTGCACTCACCAGAGCTGCCTTCTCTGGCTTCAGGTTCAGGGATCCTGCCTTGGGAGGGTATTGGCTCCAGGGTGATGAAAAGGTCCTGGCTGCTGGGGAGAATGGATTCACCACTTGCCTGCTGCACATTCTCCTTCTCCTCCTTCCTCATCCACAAAATCCTCCTTCCTGTGGCGTGAGACTCTTCCCCTCCCCCCCCCCCCATTGCAGGTGTCTACGGACTGTGGTGGGGTAGTGGTAGGGTCTCCTCCCCCCCCACCCCCCCCGAATGCCATGCAGCTGATCATAGAAGCGGCATGTATGGGGCTCTGACCCGGAGCGATTGTTTGCCTCCTTTGTCTTTTGGTAGGTTTGCCTGAGCTCCTTAACTTTCATGCAGCACTGCTGTGTGTCCCTGTTGTTGCCTCTCTCCATCATGCCCTGTGTGATTTTGGCATATATATTAGCATTTCTTCTTTTTGGTCAGTGTTTGGCCTGCACAAATTCTTCTCCCCATACAGCAATCAGATCCAGCGTCTCCCTTTTGGTCCATGCTGGAGCTTGTTTGCGATTCTGGGGGGACTGCATGGTCACCTGTGCTGCTGAGCTCGCCACGCTGGCCAAACAGGAAATGAAATTCAAAATTTCCCAGGGCTTTTCCTGTGTACCTGGCTAATGCATTGGAGTTCAAAGCGCTGTCCAGAGCGGTCACATTAGAGCGCTTTGGGTTAGCTCCAGGAGGCCAATACTGTCAAATTGCGTCTGCACTACCCCAAATTCGACCCAGCAAGGTCAATTTTCGCGCTACTCCCCTTGCTGGGGAGGAGTACAGAAGTTGATTTTAAGAGCCCTTTAGGTTGACGGAATGGGGCTGGTTTTGTAGATGCATTCATTTTAAAATCGACCTAATGTAGCTAAATTTGACCTAACCCCGTAGTGTAGACCAGGGCTAAGTCTTTCCCTTTACATACTTTGGAAAACAAGACTTTTTCCTGTTTATCCTGGTTTGATTTCTTACTCCTCGCCAGTGGCTTCATTATGCTGAAGTTAGTAGAAATTAAGTGCACTGTCACTATTGTACAGCTTTTAAGTGTAAAGTTCAGATTCTCTAATTGGAAAAAGGCTTGAGAAATTTGTGAGACCCCAAGCTTCATGTCATCACAAAGCAGTTTTTCTTCAATAGACCACAAAGAATGTTGGTGACATGCTAAGTTATTTTTGGTGCTCTCAGAAGAAAGAAGAAGGGTGTTGTTGAAAATATGAAGTAGAGCATGTTATCTTGTCAGACAAGCACTTGCACTGCAGGGCCATTATACTGAACAAGCTAAAAATAATCCCTTCTGTGGAGAGGTTGACTGCAACTTTATTGAGATGCTTTATTTGCAGGTCCGATATGACCCTGATATTTCCAAGTGGCTGAGAGTCTAGAGAAATTCAGAATTCCTGTAAAATTATGTACTAGTGGCACCTTAGAGAATACAGACTAACACGGCTGCTACTCTGAAACCTGTAAAATTATGGTAGATGAAACAGATTTCTCCAATGAAGAATTTTGTTTTATGCCCGTGATGTGGATGATCTGAATATTCATGAAGTTAATTGCATTTGTACAGGCTAGCCTGTACATCGGTGAAGGTAATATAATTAAAGATCTATATTATTGCATCTGAATGTGAGGATCAGTAATAGTCATGGACGGTTCTATGGCGGTGTCGCTAATATGGCAGGCTTAGTCTTCCGTGTAGCAACCACACTGCAGCAGGAGGAACTATGAGGGTGTATATATACTCATTGTTATGGGTATGCTTTGAATTTGACATGCTAATGCCTATTTTAAAAAATACTGTCCTAAGAAATATGCTTGAAACTATATTTATTCTATTGTAATAGAATATTAAAAAATCACCCAGAGGAGATGCTATATTTCAAGACACAAAATGTGTTAAGTACCATCACCAGGCATCTGTCCAACAAAATGGGCTCCATGGAGAAGCACTGGATTCAATTTGAGAATTACCTTGTACTGTGCACAGCTTGGGAGGTTGCAAAGGATGAAATGGAAGATCCTGAAATGAGCTCAGATTGGTGGCATAGCAGCTCAGATGGAAAAATTTAAGTTCCTCTTTGGTACTGAGCTAGGTCAAAAAGTCCT
Source organism: Caretta caretta (assembly GCF_965140235.1). Lineage (NCBI taxonomy): Eukaryota > Metazoa > Chordata > Testudines > Cheloniidae > Caretta > Caretta caretta. The sequence continues at coordinate 122,850,978 of NC_134207.1, read as the reverse complement.
AAACCTAGTAGACAGTCTGTCCAAAATTCTACGAGAGTCAGATATTTTAGTAACAAGAGGCTACTCTCTTATGAAAGAGACACTTAATTAACTTTAGTCCATCTGCTTAGATGGAAAGGTATAACTTTTTGTACGAGCAAATGCTCTAGAAAAGCTTAAAGTTGGAGGTAGTCAGAATGCCTGAGCTGCTTGGGAAGAGAGATGTTCCGAGGAAGGTATAAATAGGGACGGTGAACCAGCAAAGGTATTTTAAAGTATATTTACTTTCAATTTAAACCTTAAAAATCAGCGTGCAATATTAAATCAAGATATTAATCGATTTTACACAATTTTTTAGTCTTGAAGCTCTCAACTCCAAATGCAAGTTAAAGATGTCCTTCAGGTGTATGATCCTGGTTTCAGTCATGATTAACTGATTACTCAGCTTCTTCTGTCACAAGCCAACAGTCAGTTCACAGAAAGATTGTTGAAGTCAGTTCAAAAAATATCTGTTCACTCAGCCAAAATCCAATGTCAGCTGATTTCTGAAGTGGTGAGGCTGATGATTTTTGTGGTACCAGCAACCAAATGCTGTAAGTGAATGTTGTTCCAGTGCTCTACATTATATTAAAACATGGCTTTGATCTGCAGTGGAACAATCATGGCTCACTTGGTGTATGACTTCACGTGTACAGGGCAAAACTGACTTAGAGCTTACAGATGTTGCAGCAGAACAAATTTCAAGAAACCTACGATGAAGATAATTGTTCAGAACCTTTTTCAGATTAAGGTTTTTTACTCTTCTTTAAAGTAATGCTTCAGTGAGTAGTCTTGTACCATCACTAGAGTAGTCCACTTTAAAAGTGAAATAAGTCTGCTTCTGTTCCAAACTCCAGTTTTCTTTATAGTTGAAATTCCTAATTTTTGGGGGGGGGAAGAGGGGCACCAACACCCTCCAGTTGGCTTTACCTTTGCAATTGTCTGATAAGGAATCGCTAATTTGGAAGCCAGCCTGAAACTATTCTTGTCTTCTGCTATAAGCAAACTCCATGCTAAAGTTCAGGATGGTTTACTACTTTTAAAAAAAGCAAGAAAACATCCTCTCTCCCCCAAATATGAGTGTTGTCTTTGCTGTGACAGTTTGTCAACTGCAAGGTTATTCAGAAGAAGGAGAGTATAACTTTCATAGTGAGAGATCTTTCCCCAAAGCTGCAAGTGGGCTGAAAAGATGTTGTAGAATCAGTTAGTTGTCCCTAATGCTTGAAGTAAGGAAACTTTTTTCCAATAAGATTGGATAAGGAGTTCTATTAATGTTGCTTTAGTTTTTCATTTGCACTTCAAACTTCTTGCTTTAGAAACTGAACAAGAAGTAAAGCAAAAATGGTATTAAGCAGAATATAAATCCACATTTTATCCCAGTCCAGTTACGTTGCAATTCCTTATCAATACTGCAAGAACTTGTATATGGTCTCGTTGACGGTATGTCCTTTAAAGTTCACTTTCCAACAGTTGTAGTGCTGTCTAGCTGCATTGGCTTTGAAAGAGGTACAGTAAGTAACTGAAGGAGATAATTTCGTTTTCAAATAGGAAACTCTAAAGTGTTCCCATTTTATCACATTCCCTAAACTTTCTAAAATAGTTTAGCATATGCAAGTAGAGATTAAATTACATAGATTGTAGGCAATATATAGTTTTTATCCTTTACTGGTTTCATCTATACATTTTTTTGGTATCAGAAATCACTTAGAAAGATGCACCTATTTTATTTGAGTTCTGCCTTTTCACCAGGGATATGGCATGTTGTGCCCACCTACCCTAGTGCACTGTTTCCCTCCATCTGCCCTTTCCTCCCACTTATTTAAAGCGAGGCAGGCTTCTGATCCATGGACTTCTAGTTGATCAATTATGTATTATCTATTCATCTTTTTTGGTGAGGGGGAATTGTTTTTTCCCCATACTGACTTGGCTGAGCAATAAATAAATTTCTAACCTTGACATGTAATCTTGAATCCCATGGCCTCATTCCTGTGACAGCGGCAATGCCGCTGGTCTTCCCAGTACTACACTTGTGGTACCTAGTGGTTTAACTATTAGTATATTAGGAATGTTTGAAATGTGAAGTTTTTTTTAAGAAAAATAGCGAGAGGAGAGATTTATATCAAAATTTAAATCACCTATCTAAATCATGATTTAAATTAGCAAGTAGGACATGTTGATTTTAAATCTATTTTAATCTTGTTTTGCATTTTTACCTTAGTTATCTTCCTAAAGAGAAAGTGTTTATCATTAGCTGACAATCATTGCCATGTTAAATATAGCCTTTACACTAAATTTGGTGTTTATTTAACATAAATGATTAAGATTATAGTAAGTTTAGTTCTTAGTATAGGTTATTTCAAATTTAATTTTACACTAAATATTTTCTCATTTTTTTTCAATATTTATTTCAAAATAAATGTATGCAAATTCTGTGTAAATTGTTTTTTAAACAATCTCTGATTTAAAAAATATGTGTGTATCCTTCCTGATAGCTGCCAGTATTCGCAACCGACTACCTACAACAGTTTTGCTCCAGTTACTTAATGGGTGACATCTGTAGCTGTACACTCTTAAACCACTTATGAAAGTGGTTTGTCATACTTCAGTGCAGAACAATTGGAAAAATCTTTGTTTTGTGCCTTCCAATATTCGGGTATTGAAGCAGGTTAGAAGTGCCTTTGTTATCTTGAATGTGTAGCTCCCATACTCCCTGAGCCACTGTCCAGCAAAGTCTTCAACTACCAGTTCCCTCCAGAATTGCTGGTTTACATTTTGTTTAAAAAAAACAAACAAACCCAAAAGCCCAAAATAAAACCCCTCTAAGTGTATAGCACCAGGGAGAGAGAAGTGTCATAATAGTTACCTACAATATACATAACTACATTCTGTCTTTATTAAACGGAAGCCTAGAATTGCTAAACCAAGGCACGTAATTGAAGGGAGAACATATAATACATTCCCAGTGCTTTTGAAGACTAGTAATTTGTCAACTATCTCTTCAGCTTTGGGCAACTTTGGTCCTAAGATAAACAGAAGAGGGTGGTGGTGGAGCAGCACTTAATGTTCTAAGATCAATCCTACTGGAAAAGTGCTATTTCATTCCAAAATGCAACATCAGGTGTTTCAACTGTTTATGAATCTGGTCTTCTGAACATCTCAGCTGCATATTAGCAAAGGTTCAGTGGAAGTGGGAATGGAGAGGAGTAAGTTCCTGAGAACTGGACCAAGTTATGAGATGGTCAGAATAACTTCACTAAAAAGAATGGTGACTCTTTGAGGAATGCCCCTGAAAATACACCCCGTGTAGACTGTAGAACTCTCTCTTCACTTTGTGTTTGTACAGCACCTAGCACACCAGGACCCTAATTTTGATAGGACCTTCTATTACTTATATACAAGTAATTCTATTTAATTCACCCACTTTAGCCTTCAAGAGCCTTTTGGGAAGCAGTGCTGAAGGGTGTTGTACAAGCATCTACGTGCTCAAGTTTGGAACAGAGCTTGTAAAATAAATACTGAATGGTTTTCTTAATCCTAAAAAAAGTAAAACTACAAGGGAGAGGGGAAGATGGGCAGGGACTGATAAAGTTGTAAGTGAATAAACTCAGATCACTGCTACTGAAGAATTACATTTTTTTCTTCGAGTATGGTCTCTACACAATCCTAGTTACAGGAATTTTTAACAAATTCTAAACCAAGGTAGGTAGACTGAATTGTAACGAAACATCACAGCATGACTTGCCACTGGAGTTGGTATTTTCACCAGTCAGGCCAATATATGAATTCACATGGAGGATGAAATATCTTCTCATCTCTAGAATTAATTGGTTCGTACTGTGGGGCAGTGTGGAGAAGCTGGCTGCCCTCACTCTGAATCTGTTCTATGGATTGAGGGTACCTGGCTGTTAGTCTGGCGTTCTTCACAATCACTAAACTGACTGTATTTAAATCAGAATGTTGCATAACCTGAAAATGTGCTTGCCATATAACTGAGCAAAGTATGAGTGAACTAAAACTTTAAATTCCTTTCATAGCTTTTCTATTGCCAAACATTGTACTGGTTGATTACAGAGGGACTCCTCGTAAAGAAAAGGAGTACTTGTGGCACCTTAGAGACTAACCAATTTATTTGAGCATAAGCTTTCGTGAGCTACAGCTCACTTTATTTGAGCATAAGCTTTCGTGAGCTACAGCTCACGAAAGCTTATGCTCAAATAAATTGGTTAGTCTCTAAGGTGCCACAAGTACTCCTTTTCTTTTTGCGAATGCAGACTAACACGGCTGTTACTCTGAAACTCGTAAAGAATATCACCTGGAAGACCTGGGAACAAAGTGGATCAGTCACTCATCTGTATCTACAGTATTTAGCACAGTGGGTCCCTGATTTGGTTGAAGCCTCTTAGTGTTACTGCAATATAAATATTTAATAATCCAATATACTTGAGATTTTACTGGATTAAGTACTGTAACTTGCTAACTATGCATCTGTAACTAAAATATCTTTTGTGACAAATCTAAGGTAGTATGTGACTTACTTTTTGTGGAAAATTTTCCTTTTATAATGAGTATTAAAATTTTAATTACAGAAACCTGATTCTCAGCACAAGAACTCTGCATCTATCAGCTTGGTATTTTCAGTTTCTTTTATGAGAAGCCTTTTTATCCAAGTGAGGTGGAGGCAGCCTGTGTTTTGAGAAGTCTTTTTTTTTTGTGATTATCACTTGCCATAGCTTCTTTAAACCCATTCAGTAGTGTATGTTTGAGATAGGGTATGTTGGTATTCTTCTTCCTCTTTTCTCCTCTCCCCCTCGTCCTATTCTCTCCCGTCCATCCTACCACACTCTTAGGCTTGGTCTACACTTAAAGTGTATGTTGACATAGCTATGGCCTCAGGTGTGATTAAACCCATACCTTTGAATGCCATAGTTCTGCTGAGCTAACCCTGGTGTAGATGCAGCTAGGTTGACAGAAGAATGCTACTAGCCACTTGGGGACATGGTATTCCTACAAGTGACTGAAAAATCTTTTTTGTTGCTGTAGGTTGCATTTACACCACAGGGTTATGCTGGCATGGTTACGGTGCAGTAGCTATGCCTCCTCAGTTCCTGTAATGTCGACATGTCCTTTGTAAAATAGTTAGATATATATGCTGACAGATTCAATCTAAACTTTGCTCCCTGAAGAGCCTCTTGCTGCAATTTGCCAGACATAAATGGCCCACAACAATATCCAGAAAATTGAGCCAGTTGTGGTTACTGTCATCTCTGATATAGAGGTGCAGAGACTGCTTAGGGTCAAGATGGACTGACACAGGCTGAGACTGCTGCCATAGGTTGCACCTGCTGTATTAAATAAGTGGCTACTCACTGCTGTGTAGACTTAGCCCATGGGCTGCACTTTGGCCACCCGTGTGTGTGTGTGTGTGTGTATTGTGGATGTTAAAATAAATGGTTTTAACTGCTGATGGCTGCTGACATGCTGAAGTAGCATGTTGTATTTTGTAAATATGATTTGGAACTAATGAAGCACGTCAGGGAGAAGCAGCCTTTTACATAATGCCATAGCTTCAGCACTAACGTGACTAATCCATTTGGACAAGTCACGATGAACTTAATGGCTCATTACAGGATGCTTGAGTAACTTGGTTGGTTAGAAACAACAATCTTTGTGTTGGCTTGGCATGACAATCTCCTTTTTATATGAACAAGTGGCTAGGTTCTCTTCAGAAGCATACTATTTTTGTTTCACAACAGTTGGATGAGAAGCCCTGGAGCAATGCTTTTAAAAATAAAAAACAACTCATTACGGCTGCAGGCTAGAAAACGTTGTTTGGAGCATAGTCCATGGACATAGAACATGGAGGAGGCTGTAGGGGATGTGGGGGAAAGGATGAAACAGCAATATATGAAGATGCAGGTTTTTAACCTAGAGTGAGTTAAGAATGTGGCAATTTAATATTAAATTAGGGGTTTTTAATAGTCCATCCAATTTTTCTTCTCTCACTGTGTGGTGTTTTATATGCATGTGTGTCTTTGCTCTGCTCCTGTCATCTCTCTTTAATCACCTTCATTTTATTAGTATGAAATGGAGACTTGAATGCAGCAACAAACATGAGGTTTTTGTTACTACCCAAGTAAATTGTCTCAGTGGACCATGAAGAACTCAGATTGGTCCCAGGTTTAAGAAACAGTGTTTGGCATTTCTTCCTTGTTTTTAGGTTTACAAGCTCTTGTATGCATATGCTTTTGTCAGCTACAGCTCTTCGAATGTCTTGCATAGAGTTAGAAGGCTAGATCTCGCTATGATTAGATAGCAAGCACAATTAATTCAATTTTCCACAAATACAGACCACTGTTGATTTTGACAACTATAAAAACATTTGTCAGTTCTGATTTATTATCCATTGTTCGCTAACTCTTAATAGTTTAGCTGGGCCAATCAATATTGCTTAACCATCCCCTCTCCCATTTTGAAACTGTTTTTGACAGGTAACTTCTATTTGGCCAATTTAATAGGGACCAAAATGTCCGTTAGCTATGGGCTGACTGTAAAGCAAATAGCAGATATGTAGATTTATTTTAGGGAGAGGAGGATCATAGAAATCATACAGTAATAATTGGCTATATCCCCTACTTGTGTATATTTTGAAGACAAAATATACTTGCAGATGTGCAGTAGCTTTTGATACTGATTTTTAAAGAATATTTATTAGAACTGCCTCCTGTCAATAGAATTATACCTTTCATAAATACAGACTTGGTGTATTTTTTTTTGGTAGTGGTGTTCGCTTGAAGCTGCGGCAGCTCCTTAAAACGTAATGGTGGGAATATTTAATATTTTCCCCATAAATAGTGTGTCTTACTTTAAATCCTGTGGCATTTTTCTTAAGTCTTATAATTCAAAGGCATTCTTACATCTTAAAAGATGTTAAACCCTTCATATATTAAAGAAGAAGTTGGAGCATAGACCAAGTATGTTGGCACAGATACTGCACTCTTAAATGTATAGTAACAAAATTTCTTGACATGGCTGTACTTGTAGTGACGGCAGGGCCTAAGGTGACTTGACTGCAAACAGGCCTTACGCCTTGCAAGAATTAATTGGGTAATGCGCACTTCTTGCATTATCAGCTTCTCAGACAGTCTCCTTTCTAAATTTGCTCTTTCGTTGTACTCATTCTTCTCTACATCAGAAGTGTCAGGTCAGAAACCTTGTTTAATCTTCCTAGTGATGTATCATATTTAGTCATGAGGAAAATCTTTTGGATTTATTTCCAGGAAATGCAAGACAGAGGGCAATAGTGAACAGTCCATTGTGACTGCACCTGGATAGGAATGGTATTCTCCAAACAGGGAGAACGTTGGTTCTGAAGAGGTTCTGGCCTTGCTGTCCCACTTAGTGATGCAAGTTCAATTCAATTTTGTGCCTTATAAGAGAACTGGATGAGCACAGCTGCTGTGCTCTGTCTGCATAGATTGTTTTGAAAGCCATTTGATTAGTGTATGTATTTTGTTTCTAAAACTGGTAAATACGGCATGAAATTTAGGAGGCACCCAAAGCTGGAGATAGTGGTTTGCATTTCAATCCAATATCCTGAAGCCAAGTACAGTGCATGCAGCCTACTTCCACTCTGCCTACAAAGTTTGCTAAAAGAATCAGAACTTAACTTCCATGCATTGTATTCTGAGTTTAGGAGAATTAAATAGTACATCTTGATTCAGAATGTCTTTTCTTTAACTTAACATCTTGGAAAATTGAATGTTTGTGTTTATAAACATATCACTTCTGCTTAAAGATCCCTGTACCAAATTTTGAAAAATCTTAACTAATATCATAAACTTTATCTTCAGTCATTTAAAATGTCTGCGACTAGATTAGCTGGAATTAGCGATCTGTGGTAAATAGAATGAAAAGTGGTTAGACTCCTATCTTCATGGAGCCAAGAGACCTATCCTGAAGGGAATGAAACAGGTTTGTCTAGCTCTGTCAGGAGACAAAGAACAAGTACATTTCATCCAAGAGATGCAGTCCTCTTTTTCCCCTGCAATTAGGATCTGGCTAACAGGTTGTTGTTCTTTCAAAGATGGTTATATCACTTCAGGTTATTTTAAGTCTCCTGTGTCTTCTCCAGAAGACTTTAAAAAAAAGAGCCTCTGAGACAGACTTGAAGTTGGCTCTAGAGTCTAGAAAATGGGCTACCTTATTCAGAGTAGCACCTAAGGGTGCAGTTTTGATACTGAGCAATGCACAGATCTGATTTTTAGCTCTTTAGTAGATCTTGTTGAACTATGCATTGCAAACCAGATAATTTGAATGCAGCCCTCTTTTCCTGTGTGCGAATTGACTGATCATATCACAACTTTTAATGAATTTGCTATTCAAAATTGTTCAACTAACAGTTTTTACTAACCTGTTTGAATTCTGGATTGTTTAGTCTTTGTTGTGAGCATTTAGTTAATTATTCAATATTTTGAATTCTTCAAGCTGTGACTGGCGACCTAAGTCACATGGCCCTATTTCTATTTCCCAATTAAATGACTTAACCGCTTATAAACTAGCTCTTCCTGAAACTAAGTTAGTCAAGATTAGTTTATCAAGAATTGTGGGTTCAATTTCTTTTTTGCGAGCGGTCTTACAGTATTTTGGCTCACTTTTTGTGAGCATTCTTCTAAGCAGTAGCCTGAGTAGAAGTCCATTGTGCAAAGATATTTGTGAATACTTCCATGTTAGTTGAAGCGGTCTGCTTTTTAGGCTGAGGGGGATTGGAAGAGAGTTCTTGGAAAGCTTTTTTTTTTGAAATTACATAAATCTCACTTCCTATTTTCTTATCGGGCTTTGTGCACATTCATTTAGATTAAGGGCGGGGGGAAGCTACAAAAATTATAGAAGTTTTTTTTATTTTGGGTCAAATATGTAGTCACAAAAATGCATGTTGAAAAGTTCTTCTCTGAAGCCATTTCTTTTACTTCTTTACAACTAAATACAATTGCATCCTCTTGTGGAGTGAGAGAAATAACAAAACCCAAAGCAAATAATGTGAACCAACATTTTTAAACTGCGTTCTCATGGATTCTCACCTTTTATTAACAACTCTTGTCTAAGAGCAAACAGTTTGGTCTTCGGCAAGACAGAGTGTCCAAGCAGCCTTTTATACAGTGACTTAGTATGCAGCATGCAAATCAGATGCAGTAAACCAGAGGCTTTTTCTCATAATTACATTCCAGGTCATTGGTTCAAATAAGCTCACGTACCAGCAGGAAGCCAGTGCAGAAACCCAGACTTATGAAGTAAGACTTTGAGTAAGATGAGCTGGGACAATTGGAGAGGGGTGAGCAGGGGGGATTCTACTTTCTGTGGTGGAAAGGTTAGCACCCCCCTCCCCCTTCTCCTTAACGCTTTGCAAGCATTCCATTGCTATAGGATACAAAACATTTTCCACCCTTGTTTGATGGTAAAGCCCCAATCATGCAGTCCGAATCTCCCTAAGAGCTGAAAATGAAGCAAAACCCATATGCCTCTCAGCCATGCATAGCAGATCCTCTAGACTTGTGATCTTCTAGACTAAACTATAAAGTGTTCCACAGACACTGTAAGTAGCTGTAACCCTATCTACTTAAATCCCTTCCATCTCTAAGTAATTTCTTGGCATTCCTACAGTTTCACAAGGCAGTCTTGAAGTAATTACCTGAAATTTTGTTCTCCATCTTGATGGGCGTGACCATAAATGATTGCTGATATAATTTTGAGAACACTAATTTTTCCTGCAATCTTTTCCCATAGAAATTAAAACTTGTATGCCATGGCAAGTGAGGTCTGTCTGCCTACATACATGCTTGCATATATTTCTCCCCTTGTCTCATCGTCATTTGGTGCAGAGTTTAAACAAGACAGTTCAAAAGCACACCCCCCCCCAAATCTTTTTGGGATGTTCACATCCCTAGCCCCTCTAATCCCTTTCATGTTAGGTTTGGCAAAAGCCTCTGATTTTGCAGTGTTTCAACCTTAAATCTTTCCTAATTTGCAGTCAGATTTAATCTGCTTGGTTGCAGCAAGACTATTCCAATTTAAAATTTCTGTACACCCGCAGTTCTGTATTACATCAGTTCATTTGACTGTGCAGTAAGGTGACCTCTTCAAAAATAAACTTTATAACTTGCACACTGTTAGTTAATATGAAGTAAATGTGATTACGACGACTCAGCTGTTCACATGTTTTGCCTTTTGTTCCCATCTCTCCAGAAAAAAGAGCAGAAAACTGTTAATGCAATTTTAACATTTATTTTGGCCCCTAATAATTATATGAAAAAGTGCCTTGGCTGTCTTTTTATTTTGGTCTTTTTGTTTATAGTACTGTAGAAACATAAATAAATGCTGACAATCCACAGAGGATTCAAAAACCGCTTGCAAGTATAATGTATCCTTGACCTCTCCCTTCCCTTTCTTGCCTGGGTGGAGATGCAGAAATTTGGAACAAGTATAGATTGTGTTAAAGTAAGATCCTTGAAAGTCTCAGTCCTCCTAACCCAGAGGAGGGGAAGAACCAGTAAGATTATGTTTTACTCAAATGGTACGGATTACTTTACAAGTCTGTTTAAACAAAAACCTGTTTCTAATGGTGGTGAATGTTGCTGAATTCGACAGTGTTGGAATCTCCGTACAGAGCAAGTCCAGTGCAGGCGGCCGTAGCAGCAAAAACTTCCCCTATGTTGTCCTGCCCGTGTGCTTCATCCAGGGCTTAATTTGTGCCAGGGCTGAGTCCTGTCGCTGTTAGGCTTGGCAGTTCATAGCCCCAGCACCCCTGGGCTTACCCCATCAGTTATGAAAGTTTATTATTATTAATAATAATTAATAAAGTCTTGAGCCCCAGCATCTCTATCATTACAAATTAAATGTAGTCTTCGTGCCTGTTCTCACGCCTAGAAATGGTTCCTCCAGTAGTTTAAACTGAATGATTCATCTTGAGTAAAATGATTAATCTGAAATAGGACTTTAAAAAGAAAAAAATACTTCAATCTACTGTTCTGGACCTTGTTTATTTACTCTGGTAATCTGGCATTTGGGACACTAGCAGAAGAGAATTCTTACTGCTAGGACATTTACTTTTACACTCAACCCATTTTCTTTCCACCTCTTCAATGTGGAAGGCCTGTGAAGGCCTTCTGAAAAAATTGTCTTCTCTATTTGCTGCTTTATGGTGTGGAAGGGTCTGGGAGTTGTGCTTTTTTTACCTTTAGAAATACCAGAAATTTTATCTTGAGCAAACATTAGTCCTCCTCTGGCTGGGATTTTTCAGATTCCTGGGATGGTTTTGAATATGTTCAGCTTTCGTGAGAAAGGGGATCTACAAATACCTTTTGATTTAGCTTAGACAACCTCCTGAATTAAACAGGCTTCAAGAGCACTAAATTGGCTGTGTACTTGTAAAACTGGACCATAGCACCAAGATCTTTTCATGAATCTGTTAGTTTTTTTTTTATGGTAGATCCATGAAGCAAGATATTTTTGAAGCATCAGGCAACCTTTATAGCCAGCACTGTAATATTCTTTGCGGCATGTTTAGAGTGTTGTGTACAGAAACTGACAGCAGGTGCTGGGAGGACTCTGAGATCAAATGAGTGTGATGGCTGATTTTAATGAATTTAGAGTGGCTGTGCAAAATTTGTATTTTTATAGTATGCAAATACCAGGATATGTATCTCTTCCATATGATTCCCATATCCTGTTGTGTTTTGTCAAGTTCTCCGGGAGAAGTAACTTCAGACCCATATTGACAGAGGTGAGGAAAAGTAGCATCAAACTTAACACCTGTGGGTGAGCGATAGATCTCCCCTAGCTAACGTTTTAAGGAATGGGGAAAGCATCAGACCTGTTCCTCTTCCAGTTTCTTCATGGTGAATCTCCCTCTTCTGTCCTCTCTCAAGAACTTCCCTTCTCTCTTCCATTATGAAGAGCGGCCTCCCTTTATCTCTGTCTTGCCCCACCCCATCTTTTCTCTTTTTCTCCCCAATATGGACACTTCCATATGGATGTTGAAGCTGCTGCTGGTGGTAGGTTAAAGCTGACAGACCAGTGAGTGGGGCAGCTAATGACACCAGCCCATCTCCTGATGTCTCTTCCTTGCTGTCTGCTGAAGAAGCAGGCTCTCACTTTAGAGCCCAGAGAAACAGCATGAGAGAAGGAAGAGAAACCCGTGCAGCCTTGTGATTGGTGGGCAGGAACTGCAGTGGAAATGCTCCTTAATCCCAATTGCTTGAGCCAAAGGCGCAGCTACTGGGGCAGAAAATTGGGACATCCCCATGAAAACAGGACTGTTTGGAGCTGTGTTGTTACACATGAAGCAGTTGTGGCACACAGGTTAAATGACTTTCCCAGGTCACATTGAATTACTGGCACACCAGTTGATGAGACTGAGCAAGATTGTTTATAGGGACACTGTCCAGTTACACATACAGTGATAAAGTGAAATAATCCCATTATCTTGGATTACTAAAACTGAAAAAAAGTTAAGTCTAATGCCCCCAAAATAAGTATGTCTCAATGGCCTTCCCTATGCAATGCAGTCTTTCGCTGTTTATGCTGTTTGGGTTTTTTGTCTTTTTTCCTCCCGCTTTGTACAATTTAAATTAGGCTGACTTGTCCGTTTCACTTTTGTTTAATAGTCAGCTTCACTTTTAGGTTCTTGCATAACAACAGTGTTGCAATATGTTATAAACATTGGTAGGTTCAAATCCAGTAGAATTGGGATTGTGAAAAACCAACAAATATGGGAACACTTCAGGTTTTGTAAAAGCTTGTTATTTCAAAACCTTAATTTTAGGCCATGTTTGACCAGACACCCTCTTTAAAACCTATTAAATTTGAACTTCTAACCATTACAATATACTGCTGCATTTTTTCCCAGTGTTTTCATAGCAATTAAATGTTTGAGAGGCATTTTAAATGAGAACTAAATTAGATATGCTAGTCACTGTCTTGCAAAACTGCACAAAATTGCTCTGACCGAAACAGCTCATCAGATGAATTCTAATAAATAAAACTGTCTTGATTCTGTTATGTGTTGTAATGCTGGTACAGTACTCTACTGCAGGGTGTATTACTTAATTTAAATCCTTTTAAAGCATTTTACTAAACTGCTTCTAAACATATTTTAGAATACCGAATCTGGTTAGTTTTGTTGAAAGAACATAGAAAATATGAAACCATAGCTGAGATACTGTATATTCACTGTAAATCATACTGTACTCTATGTACTCTAAACTATTTTGTGAATTTTAGTGCATCTCTTGGCTTCTAAAATTTTAGTCTCGAGAACCTTGAATGGCCACATGGTGGTAAATGTATATAAAACAATTGTCTTGTAGTATACGAACATTAATCAGGTTTATTCAGCATCATGTTTTATTAACTTGATATACACTATTGCTAGAGTGGAGTATATCAAGTTAACATTTAACACAGTAGTGTCAGCAGAGACGACAGTTTTTAGTGGAGAAGATAGTATTTTCATCAGGTCTGTTAAGTCCTGGGGGAGAAGGGGAGAGAGGATATTCTTGCCCTGAAGTTTTTTTGCTAAAGGAATGTGCTTTTAAATTTGTGACCATAAGAATTTTACTGTTTTTGTCTGACACTAGCCAAATTGTGATGCGTTTTTTTTTTTTTTTGCTGGTCAAATAGAATGTAGATAAGCCCTTTGATTTTCAGTTTAAACCAATTTTTACTGAAAAATTTCTGGGTTTTACAAAAACTATTATTCAGTTTTTTCTGATATTTCACCCTACATTTGCATCATTAAAATATATAAGAAATAACATGTTTTGTGGGCAAAATACAATACATTGCATGAGATATGTATTATAATACATTTGTCTGTGTGTATATGCAAAGCTGCCTAAGTAAGGCTATGTATTAATTTAGAAGATATACACAATAAACAAATAGGCATGCCCGCAAGCTCTGAAGTGCGTGCGTGTCTGAACGTACCGATGAATCTCATGCCCCCCTCGTACACAGTTCAAGCTGTTAGCAGATAAAAGGTTTAAAGATTTGACACTAAAATGGGAAGAAAAAAATCTGTATTGTTCTGAAATGTATTCCAAGGAAGTACGCAAAAGTTTAAAAAAAACGAAACAGGAGAAAAGGATGAAGTTGAGTGTATGCGCTGCTAATGGTATTACCTAATTATTAAATGTAAATATTTATAGGCTAATAGTTCTAAGTATACAACAGAACTGTTTGTTCAAAGACATTTTTATTTGGGGATTAGAGGTATATTGTTTTCTTAAACTCAGAGGTCGCATTGTGTTGTGAGTTCAGTTTTAGTTCCGCAGCAAACCACATTAATGAACTGAATTCAAAGCATTAATCTACTGAATATTTTTTCCCAGTCTTTCCATCCACCAAAATAAACCCTGAAAATTAAGTTGAAGAAAAATTAAGTGTTTTTGCACTGTTTTTCACCTGTTTTTGTTGTTGTGGTAATAAACATTGATAAATTCCTTGGGAAAAATTAAATAAAATAAAAATTGAAAAAGAAGGGTTCTACATATAGATAATTCTTTCCTTAGTGGCAGTGAGATATAAATATATATTACTGTCAAACCATTGCCAAGGACTGTAATCCACCACTGTTCCCTCTCTGTGGAGGATAGTTTTGTTTGTTAAAACAGTTGTTTAAATTTCAAACAGTGTAGTTTTTATGCATCTGTAATGTTTTTCAGGTATCATCCAAAACTGCTAACTGTGGGTCATCAATATATTTGTAAAGGAATAGTTTTCTAAAATTCCAGCAAGAATACAGGTGTTTTGTTTTTGTTTTTTTGTTCTTTAAGACGTTTTGCCACTACAGAAATTGCATTAGAGAGAGAACATCATCTGGGATGTCAAGAATTTTAGTCTGTGGTGTTATTAAATGTTGGAAGTCTAGCACGCAGAGTTCAGTTTTGCATGACTTCACAGAAATTAATCTGCATTGTTAGCATTCTGTTTATCTGTTTTTAAGGGGAAAAGACCAGTCTGAGCTGTCACTGGGGCCTATCGTACAAAATTTTCAGTGCGATCTTTTGAAATCCAAGGCATTATTTCCATACCATTAGGGATTATATTTTTGGCTAGTGTTTGATAAATTTCTGTTTTTAACATACATCTGTGCATATGTACAATTTTATCTGGAATACGGTTTACTGAGATAATCTTAAAACATGGATAACATTCAGTTTTTGCCAGTATATTCTCAGCATGAACCATCCTGCTGCATAAGGTTTCACTTTGGAGATGTGACAAGGTGGAAAAATGTTTATTCTTGAGGATTAGGTTTTAAATTAAAATTATCCTATTATCGGGAGAAATATTATTCTTCAGAGGGTGGTTGGATTGAAGAATGGTGGTGTTGTTCAAGAACACTTCTAAATAAATCTAATCTCTAATTTCTGTGAATTCAAGATGGAAGTTCTATTATGTGTTCAGTTCACAGTATTCCTACAGAATGACCTTTAAAAACCTGAGTTAATATTGAAGGTTTTTTGTAGAGCTGTCGATTAATCATAGTTAACTCATGTGATTAACTTAAAAAAATTAATCACGATTAAAAAAATTAATCACAATTAACCATGGTTTTAATCACATTGTTAAACAATAAAATACCATTTTAAATTTATTAAATATTTTGGATTTTTTCTACATTTTCAAATGTACTGATTTCTATTACAACACAGAATACAAAATGTATACTACTCACTTTATATTTTTTATTACAAATATTTGCAGTGTAAAAATGATAAACAAAAGAAATAGTATTTTTCAATTCTCCTCATACAAATACTGTAGTGCAATCTCTAGATCATGAATATGCAACTTACAAATGTTGAGATTTTTGTTCTATAACTGCACTCAAAACCAAAACAATGTAAAACTCGAGCCTAGAAGTCCACTCAGTCCTACTTCTTGTTCATCCGATTGCTCAGACAAACAAGTTTGTTTACATTTACGAGAGATAATGCTGCCCACTTCTTATGTACAGAGTCACCAGAAAGTGAGAAGAGGCGTTCGCAGGAGACTTTTGTAGCTGGCATTGCAAGGTATTTACATGCCAGATATGCTAAATGTTCATATGCCCCTTCATACTTCAGCCACCGTTCCAGAGGAAATGCCTCCATGCTGATAACGCTTTTAAAAAAAAAAAGGCGGGGGGGATGTTAAATTTGTAACACAAGGAGTTCAATGTCTCCTGCTCTGTTTTGCCCACATTCTGCCATCTATTTCATGTTATAGTAGTCTCGGCTGATGACTCAGCACATGTTCGTTTTTAAGAACACTTTCACTGCAGATTTGACAAAACGCAAAGAAGGTACCAATGTGAGATTTCTAAAGATAGCTACAGCACTCAACCCAAGGTTTAAGTATCTGAAATGCCTTCCAAAATTTGAGAGGGACGAGGTGTGGAGCATGCTTTCAGAAGTTTTAAAAGAGCAACACTCAGATGTGGAAGCTACAGAACCTTGGCTCCTCCAGAATTTGGGTCTGGGTGTCTAAAGCTTCCAGGACTTAAAACTGCCTACACTCAAATTCAGGGGCTGGTTTTCATGCCGCACTCTCCCCTTCCTCCTGGCCTTTCTCCTGTTCTGGTGGGCTCCAGACTCTGAATCCTGAAAGGCCAGGTAAGGCTCTGTGGAAAGCAATCAAGGTAATTATCTCCTGTAGATTCTGCCTAATTATTAAAGCTACCTAACTGATTCCCAGGTGTCAGCATTCTCTGATTTTTCTTTTCCACTTCTTTTTTCAAATGAGCTAGAACAGAGAAAATGCTGTAGCATAAACAACAATATACTTCATAATCTATTTGTATCCTATGCACTCAGTCATACCTTATAAAACCTCCCCTAAGATATCCAAGCTCACAAAACACGATGCCACCAGCCCGTAATAGTTTCTGTAGAACAATGGTGGGTTCTGCCTCTCCAGGTACTGTTTTCGGGTTGAAGAATTTGGAGCTTAAGTGCAGCATTGGTCTCAGTTCTTCATTCTCTCCGGTCCTGCTTCGCTGTGCAAGCATAATGCACTACTGCTAGAGGTGTCAAGATAGCCTAGGATTTCATTTTGTGCACCTGCTTATATGCACTTTGTTTTAAAACTTGTTAATGTACTGGGAATGGGGGGGGGGGGGAGGAGGGCAGAAGGGAGGGGGATTGTGGAGGGCTGGTAGTTTATCTTCTGCCCCAGAATGTTAAGGCCAGAAAGAAGGTTACTGAAATGTTTTTATTTTGTCAAATATTAGATTTTTTTTTCAGGGGTGGGGTGGAGAGTGAAGCTTTTCGGTATGTTTCTCCTGCAATGCACATTTGCAGATGTTTGCTAATGCATGGACCATTTCACAATGTACAGAGGCAGCTAAAACTGTCATTCATATGAAGGCCAGTGGGCCTGAAGGAACCTGCCTGCTTGTACTCTGTTCTGCCTCTAAATGGTAACAGGCAGCAGCTAGAGTTCCCAGACTGCTCTTTCATCATAATCTACAAGAGACTTGCGGTTGACTTGCTTTTTCTGATTGCAAGAAACATCCTACATTGACCATTCTGTCTCCCTCTTTGGTCTGTTGTCCTCCTTTAGGTCTGATCAAGATACAAAATTCCACCAAGTTAATGTTTTAAACTGATTTAGCTAAACCAGCACAAATCTATGTGTGGATGCTCCAGCTCATATCTATTTTTTGCCTGTGGTGTTAATTGTACAGGAAAAAGCTAAATCAAAATAATCAGTTTTAAGTTGATGCGTGCAAAATCCTGTGTGGATACACTTTTTTAACTACCCTTTAAAAAAAAAAACGTTAAATCAGTGTGACTTCTGTGTGGGGACAAAGCCTTAACTTTGGCATTAAGTCTGAATGGGGGAGAGGGGCAGGAGACAGACCTGTGAAAACTAGAAGTGAGGAGTACTCAGGCTGTGAAATCACGGATTTTTGTTCTTTCAGGTATGTTTCCATGTAAAAATAAAGATGAGGGATATCCACTGAGTTATGGAATCTGTGCTGGGAATCATACTACCAGCATTTTAGAAGCTTGCTCAGTGGGTTTAATGTAGTCAGGATGGTTGGTATAATACCACAGACATTACTTGCCTGGGTATACCGCAGGAAGGACAGGAGACTTGTTATGGGTTTTAATCAGGCTGCAACTTTATTTTACAGATGTCTGGGACTACCCGGCAGATAAAGTGTACAGTGCAGGCAAATCCTTATTCAAATCAATTTTCCACCAGCCCCCCTTTGTTTCCATCCAGGTCCCCTAGCCAACCCATGGCTTGGACCTTACCATCCACCAGCCTTGTAAGAGTTAAGGAGGGCTATGAGAATGGGGGGCAGGTGGGGGACTTGGCTCCCTGCCATACCTATCATAGGAGTCCCTGAACCCCCTCCCCCATTCTGTTCCTTTATCCAGAACCTCCTTTTAAGTCCTTTACCAGGCCATTTATCTGGTCACTGACTGCCCTCCCAATGGAGTACCTGCACTGAACATCCACCCAACCTTATAAAATAAGTTGCGACATATGGCCTGCCACCTTTTCTGTTCACCAGAAAAGGTCCATCCTCACATCCACTGTGGGGAAGGCGAAAAAACCATACTCCATAGAAGTCAATTCTAGTGGTGCGGGAAAAATTCCTTCCCAGCCCCCCTTTAAAAGGGGTGACTAGCGTAATGCCCACAGCAGGTCCTAACCCAACCTGCCATTAGCCTCTACCAGGGGAAGGAGGGTAGGTGCTGGCTTCCTTGCTGCGTGGACATGGAGACTTGCCTCACCCAGGTTTCGTACCTTTAGGCACATTCCTTGGCGGGTGGCGGAGGGTGAGTCATTGCTGCAAAGCTGACCACAAGCACCTTTTTACAGCAGTTTCTGACCAGCTTCCTCCCCACCCCATCCCCCCAACCACAAAGGAGAGCTGCCCTTCTTTGGGTAAGCCCAGACAGATTCTGCCCCCCTTTACTTGTGGTGCAGTCATTTCCAAAGTGACCTCTCTTGTACAGCAGTAGTGCTTCTCTCCCAGGGGTACTATCATAGTGAAGATAGAATATATCTCACAAAGGCCAAAGAATATCTATTTTCTAGTCCGCCTTCTTTTCGTAAGATGCATGGTTTTCTAGCTTGTAGCAGTAGTTCCTTGGGAAGAAAAGCACCAGATGCTTTGCAGTCTTAATAGAATTTATTATGCAAAATGTAGTTGTACAACTACAACCAGTCTGTGGACTGGATACGTAGGTGGCTTGGTTTCATTTTCAGGTAGTCTACATACCATCGAGTACTAGATCTTGAACTACTAATTCGTAGGCAAAGCTCAACCTGGATTTTTCCAGGTATAATACTGCATGCCGTAGCAATACAACAAGACTCACTCATCTGTCTTAAGAATGTGATTGAGTCCTCTGCCTCTCCCCATCTCCTACTACAAACTAAGAAAGGGAATCAATCTTTCAACAACCACATGTTAAATCTCATTACAATTTTTAAAGAAGACTTGGAACAGATTAGGATCCCTGATGTTTCCTTCAGCAAGGAAAATCCACTTGCAACATATGACTTGAATTACTGGTTGGTAGTCCACTTGCTTCATTAACTTGAATTACTAGTATGTTCCTGCACATAACTACTTGATTATGCTTCTCTGACTAGTGAAATACATAATCAAAGCTATTTATTCCCATTTCTGTCCATACAAGATGTATTGCAGTATTCCTCTTTCAACCTCCCATGTGTGTCTAATATACTGCTGCTTCTCTTGCCCCCCCCTTTATCCACTTGCTGTCCTATTTGCATCTGTCTGTCATTACTCTGCAACTTTGCCTGCAGTTGTTTTCTGCTTTGTTGTCGTCTTTTGACACACCTGAAGGATTAAGGAGCTTTAAATACTCAAAAAGCTTACGAAAACCATATCACTAGATTTCTTCGAAGCCTTGTATATCCGAGGGATAAAGAGCAGCAACAGTTAAAACAAAAAATACCACACTTGGGATCATTCAGCGGTTGGGATAGCATTGGTACAGCAGTTGCTGAGAACTGAGGGTATGTCTACACGGAAGAGAAAAACCCTTGCCACTGAGCCCAAGTCTAGGTCCTTTAACTGGGCATCTGGCTTTGGAGCTAAAAATAGCATAGTAGACATTCCCACTCAGGTTGGAGCCCAGGTTCTGAAACAATGAGGGTGGAGGATCTTTGAGCCCAGGCTCCAGCCTGAGTGGGAATGTCTATATTGCTATATCTAGCCCCGCAGCCTGAGTCCAATGAGCCTAAGTCAATTGACTCGGGCTCTGAGACTCAGCACTGTGGGATTTTCTTGTCTGTGTAGACCTAATTAAAGTATAAACAAGGACATGCAGAAGTTGGGACTATTTCAGCTAATCAGGGTTTACCCATACTTGTAATTGGGCAAAAGCTTGATTAGCCAAATCAGTACAAAACCTTAGTTTACTCTTACATTTAAGGTTCAGTATAGCTTGCGACTGCCGGTGGCTGAGTTGAAATGATTATTCCACATGAGCTACGTGATGCATTCTAGAGCACTCTGCTCTTCTGTTCAGACTCATGCACCTGGTACGAAAGCACAAAAAGTGAATCAAGGGAGTGAGAATGTCTGTCTGTCAACGGGGCAGTTAAGAAATATGGGGAAAGGAAGAGGATATTCTAAGTTTTTTATAATGGATGGTGGCCTAATTTTTTCAGAAATGACTAGTGATTTTGGGATACCTTGATTTTTTGGGTGCCAACTTGAGATACCTTAAAGAATGTGAGTGGTAAGTAATATAGTGCTCTCTGAGCACCCTTTTTCTGAAAGTTAGATCCCTTTGAGGTATCTGAAATTGAGTGACAATTTTTGTATGCGGAATCTGCAGTTATTCTTGAACCTTCAGCATATTCAAGCAGACTGACAGCTAAAGCAAGATATATGTTCTAAGTATGAAAAGCTTATATTCTTATTGGCTAGCAAAAATCTGTGACTTTTTGAGAAGACTGAGAATATACTAGGGCAGCCTGTGCTAACATGTCAGGCATTGACTGGGATTTGTCCAGTTGTATGAATGTTTTGCAGTTGGGGAGACTGTTTGTTTAGCACCGACCTCTGACAAAATAAAACTTATTACAAAGTCAGATGAGTTAGCAAGTCCAATACATCAGTGCTGACTACATTTTTTTTTTCTTTTGTTTGGTAACTTGTACACAGGGTTTTAAAGTTAACTTGACTACAGCTTTAATTTCATACAAATTCAGACACTCTAAATTTAATTCTTTCTAGTTTCCCTGTCTTTTCTGGAAATGCTTTTGTCCCATAATAAACAGCTATTTTATAACTTATCTCAGCAATGCATTGCAAATCATAAATATCTCAAAAGTCTTGTGACCAATAGCTATTTTCCAGATTCCAAAGCCAGCTGTTATGGGTTCTCAGAATGGTCTGAAATCTTTTGCAATCCCCTAGTAGATGTAGAGTATCTTCACAGTACTCATAGCTTCTTCCAGCTCAGTCAGGGACAATGATGGTCTCTCCACTTTATAGTATTCTGCACAAAACAATCAGCCAGGATAGAGTATTTTAAATTAGATGCATTTTTTCTATTAACATCAAAATGTGCACACCCAAATTCAAGCAGATTTTTATAAATTACGACTAAGGGTGTGACTTGTATAATTCAATATCATCATACATTATTTCATCCATTTAATCTGTTTGCATGCAACAGCTGCTGGCATGCAAGAGTTCATTAGTGTTGGTTGCATTGTGAATAAAAACAAACATTCACTTTTTGTAGAGTAAATATTACAGCTCCCCCAGGATATTCAAACTTTTCTTGTGTGGTTTTCAATTTCCATTGTTAATAAATCCTGATTGTTAGGTTTTTATTAAAATTTGGAAATCTATTGTAATTCCATTACAATTATCTCACTGTTTCTGAAGAAAGTAATGTAGCTAGGAAACCTCCAGAAAACAACTGTTACCTAACTTTGCTTAATGTGGGAGAGCAGTGCTTCTCCTGGACTCTTCCATCTGAAGGCATGTCTGCATTGTCACAACAGACTTTCTGCACAGCTACAGCTGGCCCCAGGTCACCTTACTTAGGCTCATGGGGCTCAGGCTATGGGGCTGTAAAAGTGTAGTGCAGACACTCGGGGCTGGAGCCTAGGCTCTGAGTCCCCGAGGCGGGTGGATCTCAGAGCCTGATGGGAGTGAGTCTAAGACTGGAGCCCAGGGTCTAAGCTTGAAGTCTACACCACTATTTTTAGCCCCGCAGCCTAAGCACCGCAATCCTGAGTTAGCTGATTTGGGCCAGCCACAGCCGTGCTGCTGGCTTTTATATGGCAAGTCTAAAGTTAAAATCAAAACCCTAGGTTTTTTATATCCTTATTCTAAATGCCACGAATTCTCCTCTAGGTCCTGGGACCAATTTAAAACTAAAGGTAGCTTATCATGAATGGCAGGTTATCTGAGTGGTCTGTTTCTCAATCTCAGACATCTCTTTAAAGCGTTGCATAGAATGTTATGTTATGAATGTCTTGTTATGGGTGTGTTAGGGTTGTACTTTTGGAGTCTGGATAGGAATGAAAAAAATATTTCTTGCCAATTTACCCAACCTATTTTGGTTGATTTTTTTTTTTTTTCAAATGCTCAATCCATTTTTCTAGTATGTGTTTGGGATTTGCTTTGGACATACTTGTCTTCACTCTTTTACATCCAGGTGATAATTCCTGCAAAAATATTTAAGATATTTATTGTTGAATTTTTTATTGGTGCTGTCCTGAAGCATCCTTAGGTACTTTTTATATATGAAAAAATGTGAAATGCACTGTTCTCTGAAATTCACCAAACTGGAGTGCTGTCAGGCTGCTTGAGGAAGCAGATTCTAGGTGCTGGTCTCCAGTCAGAATGCATTCTTTCCAGCTGTGAATAATTTAACACATTAACCAACAGCCTCCCAGCAGAGAATATGGTAATACTGGTACACTATAAGTTGTTTGCCTTCAGACCCTTGATCTGTACCCAAAGGAAGGTGTCTAAAGTTTGTTCGGAGTTCACGTTCATGAAAGGGATGGGACAGTTGACCAGAAAAGGAGTTTGTGCCCCCTTATAGTAGATCAGAGTAACTTCTGCTTCCAATGCATGGCTTGCTTTCCCCCCATATGAAGTGTGGATGAATTCCTTGGTCTTGGCTCGCTCTCCTCCACTTTTTCTGCTTCATTTAGATATTCTGTATTCTTTTGATTACAGTAATTCTGTAAAAAGAAAAGGAGTACTTGTGGCACCTTAGAGACTAACCAATTTATTTGATCATAAGCTTTCGTGAGCTACAGCTCACTTCATCGGAAAGCTTATGTTCAAATAAATTGGTTAGCCTCTAAGGTGCCACAAGTACTCCTTTTCTTTTTGCAAATACAGACTAACACGGTTGTTACTCTGAAACCAGTAATTCTGTAGTTGATGCCATATTCTAGCACATGCTGCCTTGATGACAGTGCAGTGAGAAGCAGCAAGTATGAGTTTCTTCACTCTGTCAAAAAATCTTTGTTCTTTTGTTGTCCAACTCTATAGCTCACCATTGCTGAGGCTTTCTTGCCTGTTGCATTCTTTGGCAACTAATAGTCTTGATCTTTTTAAAGTTACAAGCTGTTCAAGCTAATCTGTCAGCAGACGAGATTGCTTCCTGTTAAACAGTTTCTCCTTTGAGTCATGTGTACCCTGGGTGAGAGTTTCGCTATCCGTTCACTCTGAACTAGTGACACATTAACTCAGTGGTGCTCAGACAGATTCCAATAAGCTCAGAATAATTTAGCACCTCTCAGAATCCTGTAGAACTGCCTCGTGTTTTTCTTTTGCACTGTAAATTGAACTACGATCACACTCCAGATAACATTAAATATTGAGGAATTGCAGTCCTGTAGGAGGAGTGACCCAAATGACAGTGACCAAAATATTAGAGCACTTTGGGCTGCAGGAAATAGTGATATGTAGTATTAGTATCAAGTCTTGCACTCAAGAAAATGACAGGTTTCAGAGTAACAGCCGTGTTATTCTGTATTCGCAAAAAGAACAGGAGTACTTGTGGAACCTTAGAGACTAACCAATTTATTTGAGCATAAGCTTTCCGATGAAGTGAGCTGTAGCTCACGAAAGCTTATGCTCAAATAAATTGGTTAGTCTCTAAGGTGCCACAAGTACTCAAGAAAATGATACTCATAGTGGAGATACCAAATGAGGAAGGGAAAGGACATAAGCAAGCAATAGGCACCTATTTTAGTAAAGCTAATTTTATTTTTTCTCTTTATAATGTTGCAATTTTTTTTGTATAATAAAGTACTGTAGTTGCTAGAAAGTTTGTTAGCTTTTTAAGACCAGAAGGGACCATATGACAATGTAGTCTGTATTCCTATATAACACAAACCTAAGGTGCCACAAGTACTCCTTTTCTTTTTGTGAATACAGACTAACATGGCTGCTTCTCTGAAACAGAACTTTGCCCAGTAATTCTTAAATCAAATCTGGTTTTTTGGTTGAGAGCAGGGTTTTAAAAGATAGCTAGTCTTGATTTAAAGACCTTCAAGTGATGGAGAGTTACTGCATCACTTGGTTCCAAAGATTAATTACCCTAACGGTTATATTCAGGCTAGAGATACCAGGGAAATATTTATCTAGCTTTGTCTGCAAAATCAGAGGTGTCTGACAATTCTAGTCACTTAGTTACTTACAATGGCCAAATTACCTCTTAATTCTTTCTTGGATGAACTAAGTATATGCAGCATCTTTAGTCTCATGCTATAAGGCTGTTTTTCCAGACACCCCGTCATTCTTGTATCTCTTTTTTCTGAACCCTTTCAAGTTTTTCAACATTTTTTTCCAAGTGGGGCTAGAATTGGAAACCATTTTTACACAAGGCAATATCACTTCCCTACTGCTCTTCAGTATTTCACACCAGCCGTCTTAGGGTATGTCTACACTAAGAAATTAGGTTGAATTTATAGAAATCGTTATTTTAGAAATCAGTTTTATATATTAGAGTGTGTGTGTCCCCACAGAAAATGCTCTAAGTGCATTAACTCAGCGGAGCGCTTCCACAGTACCGAGGCTAGAGTCGACTTCCGGAGCGTTGCACTGTGGGTAGCTATCCCACAGTTCCCGCAGTCTCCGCTGCCCATTGGAATTCTGGGTTGAGATCCCAATGCCTGATGGGGCTAAAACATTGTCATGGGTGGTTCTGGGTACATATCGTCAGGCCCCCGTTCCCTCCCTCCCTTCCTCCGTGAAAGCAAGGGCAGATAATCGTTTTGCACCTTTTTTCCTGAGTTACCTGTGCAGACGCCATACCACAGCAAGCATGGAGCCACTCAGCTCACTGTCACCATATGTTTCCTGGATGCTGGCAGACGCGGTACTGCATTGCTACACAGCAGCAGCAACCCATTGTCTTGTGGCAGCAGACGGTGCAATAGGACTGGTAGCCGTCATAGTCATGTCCGAGGTGCTCCTGATCGCCTGTGTGAGGTCAATCAGGAGTGCCTGGGCAGACATGGGTGCAGGGACTAAATTTGGAGTGACTCGATCAGGTCATTCTCTTTAGTCCTGCAGTCAGTCCTATTGAACCATCTTATGGTGAGCAGGCAGGTGATACGGATTGCTAGCAGTCCTATTGCATCATCTTCTGCTGGGCAGGCAAAAGATGAGGATGGCTAGCAGTCCTATTGTAGGTTTCAGAGGAACAGCCGTGTTAGTCTGTATTCGCAAAAAGAAAAGGAGTACTTGTGGCACCTTAGAGACTAACCAATTTATTTGAGCATGAGCTTTCGTGAGCTACAGCTCAATTCATCCTATTGTACCATCTTCTGCCGAGCAGCCGTGAGATGTGGATGCCATGCAGTCCTTCTGCACCATCTGCTGCCAGCCAAAGATGTAAAAGATAGATGGAGTGTATCAAAACAAGAAATAGACCAGATTTGTTTTGTACTCATTTGCAAACCCCCCCTCCCCCGCCCCCCGTCTACGGGACTCATTCCTCTAGGTCACACTGCAGTCACTCACAGAGAAGGTGCAGCGAGGTAAATCTAGCCATGTATCAATCAGAGGCCAGACTAACCTCCTTGTTCCAATTAGAACAATAACTTAGGTGCACCATTTCTTATTGGAACCCTCCGTGAAGTCCTGCCTGAAATACTCCTTGATGTAAAGCCACCCCCTTTGTTGATTTTTAGCTCCCTGTAAGCCAACCCTGTAAGCTGTGTCGTCAGTCGCCCCTCCCTGTGTCAGAGCAATGGCAAACAATCGTGCATTTGAGTTGAGAGTGCTGTCCAGAGCCTTCACAATGGAGCACTCTGGGATAGCTCCCGGAGGCCAATACCGTCGAATTGTGTCCACGGTACCCCAAATTAGACCTGGCAAGGCCGATTTAAGCGCTAATCCACTTGTCAGGGATGGAGTAAGGAAATCAATTTTAAGAGCCCTTTAAGTCGAAATAAAGGGCTTCATCGTGTGGACGGGTGCAGGTTTACATCGATTTAACGCTGCTAAATTCGACCTAAAGTCCTAGTGTAGACCAGGGCTTAGACAGAGCATCGCACTAGGAGTTCATGTTCAGTTGGTTATCCACAGTAATCCCTAAATCCTTTTCAGAGTCACTGCTTTCCAAGATACAATTCCCTATCCACTAAGTATGACCTACGTTCTTTGTATCTAGATGTATGACGTTGTATGTTATATTAAAACACGTGATGTTCAAATGAACTCAGCTTACCAAGCAATCGAGATTGTTCTGTACAACTCACCTGGCCTTTACATTATTTACCATTCCACCAAGTTTTGTCATCGGCAACTCTGTTAGCAGTGGTTTTGTATGTTCTTCCAAATAACCGATAAAGGCCTGGGCTATAGAGTTAGGTCAACGCAAGGCAGCTTACGTCGGTCGAACTGTAAGTGACTACACTAAAATGTAGCTCCCACTGATGTAAGTTGCCCAATACATTAACTCCACCTCCACGAGAGGCGTAGTGCTTTGGTTGATGTAGTTAGGGGATCGCTTGTTGGCTGTCAGTCCCGTGCGGGGCTCACAGCTGGAGTCATCCCCCCCATCCCAGGGCTGACAGCCGGAGTCGCGCCCTGGAGCAGACAGCTTGGCTTGTCAGCCCCAGAGTAGGGGGGAAGAGAGGATTCCTGCTGTCAGTGCCGCACACAATTAAGTCGGTAGATATGCTCCTGGTGAGGGCGCATACTGCTGACAGGAGAAGCGTAGTTTGGACATGAGTCACCACTTTAATTACTGTGGTGGCTGTAGGTTGACTTAAGTTGACTTAATTTTGTAGTGTAGGCATGCCCAAAGATCTTGAATGGCATTGAGCCAAGAACAGATCCCTAAGGAACCCCTTCTTGGATGATGATTCACCTAGATGATACATTTCAGAGTAACAGCCGTATTAGTCTGTATTTGCAAAAAGAAAAGGAGTACTTGTGGCACCTTAGAGACTAACCAAATTATTTGAGCATAAGCTTGAAGTGAGCTGTGGCTCATGAAAGCTTATGCTCAAATAAATTGGTTAGTCTCTAAGGTGTCACAAATACTCCTCTTCTTTCTAGATGATACAGTTGCCTTTTGAGTTTGATCAGTTAGCCTGTTTTAATCCATATAATGTGCTAAATTAATCTTTTCTAATTTTGTTAATTTGAATGTTATATGGTATTAAGCCAAACACTTTGCAGAAGTCAAATTACCCTTACTTGTAATGTCGAAAATATCTAGTTTGTTGATTGGTACTAATTCTGTTATCCTCCTTTAATTTTTCTTACTGACTTCACTCTCTACTAGCATCTCCATGACTTTACCTTGGATCAGGTTTTGGCTAATTGGTCTGTAGTTAGCATGATCATTCCACTTATCCTTTCTAATTATTGACATATTCACCACTTTTTAATAGGCCTCTGGAACTTCCCAATATTCCAACATTTGTTAAAAATCTTTGTGTTTCAGAGTTCCTCATCCAGTTCTTCTAAAACTCTTAGGTGCAACTTATCCGTTCCTGCAGATTTAAAGATTTGTTTAATGTTTTAAGTTGTGGAATCAGTTGCAAGATTGGAAGTGGGAATTATTCTTGATCTGTTGAAAGATATGATCCATAGTATAAAATGGAGAGAACTATTACTTAAAAACTCTTCCAAAGATGGTTGTCTGAAACATAGTATTGGTGGATGTTAACTGTGTTCATGGATTCTTTCTAAAGTCTTCTTGTATGTAGTTAGCTTTGGAGGATGAGCCTGTGTGTTTACCTCATTAAACAACAACACTGACTTTAGTTAGAGAATTATTGTTAAAGTATAACTGAGGGTACGCTCTGGTCTGGTATAGCTGCCAGTCTGTCTGAAGACCATTGCCCTTCATATCTTGGCTCTGGACATGTCAGACTTTTCTGCCATGTAGCAGCAACATGGCCTCTCTAGACATCTTGTAGAGTTTATTCACAGGAATTTTATCTCCAAACAGCACCAGCACTGGTGGTCTACTTTATGACTTTTCTAAAGGAGTTCTGAGTTTGGTCACAAATTTGTAAAGCTTTCACAGCAAGCATCGTGCCTACTTTTGTATTACACCTAGCATGGCACAACACTGATTCACATTCCTATCACTACTGTAGCCATATATATATATATATGAACAATAAGAAGGTGTTTTTCAAACTACTTTTGCCATGTAAGCTCTCAAAATAACTGATTTGCCTCATGAAGATTTCTCCTGAAGGTTTGGTCCTCAGTACTGTACTAGTTTCATTGCATTTGATATCAGGTTCATACAATAAAGAAGTTCCAGCCATAGCATGATCCTCTGATCAGATTGCAACTGATTACAGTGTGCTCCCATCTTCAAAGTGCTGTTGGACATAATAGGAGTACCTTTATCGTCTGATAGATTTGAGTTTGATACTTGGTCGTGCCATCTCGGAATATCAATTTTTAATAAATGCCAGAAATCTGTAGGCAGTGAAGTATCCTTTAAGTTACAGCAACAATCTTGCAGTTCTAAACAGGCAGACAGTAGCCTAAATGCCAGTGTTAATTAAAGCATAGCAAAACCGGGACTAACTGTGCCAAGTTTGGGTTTAATAAACAGATTTTAAAAGGGAAGTGATAGTTAGAGTTGTCATTGGGGGAAATTACTTTGGGGTAGATGGCTTAAATTGTTTGGTTTCCTATGGCAAATTTAAAAGAGCTGACTCAATGAGAGATGTTAACCCTTAGAAAAGGGTGTTTCTGCACCATGACTTATCTTTTTTCAAATAGTGGACCCTGACTGGAGTGATCCTAATCTGCAGCAGATGTTGTAATAATCCCCCAGAATTGTGGAATTTCAGGTTTTCTTTAAAGAAATTATAGCTTGTTAAGATTTCTCTTGGATCTCATGGTTTATGGTTTAATTTAGAAAACAGATGAATCTTCATTTTACCAGTCTTTTGTCTAGGCGTCGGGAAACTTTTTGGAATTACTGCTTCTGCTCTTTCACCCGCAGCAAAACCTTTCTTTTAAACATGCTGTCAGAAAAGTTGCACTAAAACCGAGCATAGTATTAACAAGGTTAGCCAGTGTATCACACATCTGTGATTGCACCTCTGTCCTGACTCGCAGCAGCCTTGCTACTTTAGTCCTAGGCTTGTCTTTTGCTGAGTAATGCCAGATTTGGAGGTGGTGGTAATTTAATATGGATAAATGCTTCAGATTATAGTGAGACAATGAAAAGCCTTTCCACCTGAGGCCTAAGAGTTTAAACTTAGAGCTCCATAATCTACTGTACCATGTGGCCACTGAATGTCATTGTCACGGTGGCCTCTACAGAAAGAGCTTTCCTTTAAATGATCACCTTGAAATGATCCACCTGGTCACTGTTTTGAGCTGCTCATTTGTTACCCTGTCTGCAGTTTCTCTGCAATACGTAGTATGTAAAAGTGCTGTGGGCTCTTTGTGGGTGGAGTAAGATTAAAAAAGTAACATCTAGAGATGTTTGAAATGAACTCCAAGATCTAATGAACAGAGGACATTCCAAGTCTGAACACTTCAATACTATTAAACAAATATTCAAAATGCCTATTTCACGGTTTTTGAAATATAATTACTAGGGATGGGCTAGTGCGGTTTTGGCATTGGTTCAGAAGAGAGGCAAGAAAAGGTATTATACGTAGTTGTAAAGCAGAAGATGCAAAACATTATTTTTGAAATAGTCTGGGCAAATATTTAAATGTACCAAAACTGCAAGACTAATACTGAAGAAAGGAAATTGTACTAGTCAGTATCCATGTATTGATACTGCAATGCTCAAGTCCCTTTATTTACTTGTTTGGCTCCAGAGTTGGTTGTCATTTGTCAGATTGTGCTCAACATTATTAAGAGTGATTGAAAAAGGAAAACATCCTTAGTGATAAAGTACCTGCTTTTGTTTCTATTTCAGGAAAGCCACACAGCACTGGCAACTCTGAACGGATTCAGCTCTCAGGAACGTACAATGTTCGAAAAGGGAAAATGCATTTGCCAGTCAACAGATGGACAAGACGCCAAGTTATCCTTTGTGGGACGTGCCTAATTGTATCATCGGTGAAAGAAAGCCAAATTGGAAAGATGCATGTTCTCCCTCTAATTGGTGGAAAAGTAAGGGTTTTTTTTTTGTTTTTTGCTTGAGGCTGTTCACTTCATCCTATTTTTCAGTGTTGTAGGTATACGTGATGATTTTCAGACACGGGTTGCTGCACTCTGTGGAATCTGATAATGAAAACAGTTATTACTAGATGTAACACTTACTACCTGTATCTGAATCATTTGTATCTCCTTGCAAAGTTCTTACATTGAGAACTTAAAAATGGAAAAAATCAGGGAATGGCCATTAAATTGTGTATGTGGGATCATTATCGCTTCTTCTTTTCACGTAGTATTAATTGTTCTGTGTATGTATGTGTGTATGGCAGGGATGGCCAAACTTACTGACCCTCCGAGCCACATATGACAAGCTTCAGAAGTTCGAGAGCCAGGGTGCGCCTGCCGGGGCTCAGGGCTTCAGCCCCTCAGGAGGTGCCTACCGAGGCTTGGGGCTTCAGATCAACTTCTGCTGAAGTCCTGAGTGCCAGCAGGCGTGCCCCGTGGGGCTGAAGCCAGAAACAACATACGGGGGGGCACATGGGGTCACATGTTTCCCCAGATTTTTGCTGGAGTTGGCTGGCCCTGCTCAGTTACATGGTTCCATGGGGCCCCCTCCCTGCACTGCAACTGCTGGCTTCCGCAAGCTGGGAGCTGTGGCCCTGGGGAGAAGCAGCAAGAATCAGCTGGGAGCTGCAGGGAGAGCCGCTACTTTTGCTGCTGCCCCTCCCTGTGGAGCTAAAGCAGTGGCCCCTCCCTGCCCTTCTTAGCTGTTTGCTGCTGCCTCTGGGAGGTTCAGGGAGGGGCTGCTGAGGGTAAGAAGTGGGGTGTGCCTGGGGGGCATGCCTCAAGCTGTTGGCGGGGCCAAACCTTTAAATTGTCATCTCAGCAGGAACTAGTAGTCTCTGGCAGAAGCCCCTAGCCCCACCGCAGGACAGAAGCCCTGAGCTCTTTTTCTCCCCCTCCACCCAGTCTGGTAGGCAGAGAATGGGGGAGAGGAATGGGGGAGGGAGGACTCTGCGAGCTGCACTTTAGCTGTAAAAGAGCCGCATGTGGCTCACGAACCAATTTAGCCATTCCTGGTATGTGGCAAAAGACATATTTTTATTGTATTTGCTGAGTAGTACGTTACTTTGCCCATTGGCTGAGTTTAGTTTTCGCTAGGTAGCATGTGTAAATATATGCACTTACGTTTTAGAGCAATTCCACAGCATAGCTGTAAAATGGCATTATCTTAGTCAACAAATCTGTTTTGTATATTCAGTTGTATCTTTCCAGTGACCTAGTGTTTGTTGCTGTTTGCTCATGCTACCTGTTTGCTAAGAGATGGAGTTGGGTTCTATTCCATTTTGTGCATCAACAGAATTTATTCCCATCAGATTTTCCTGTGAAACGGCACTGACAATGGGGCTACCACAGGAGTAATTGGAGATCCAATATGGCCTGCAGAATCTTCATAACTAGTTGTAACGCACAAGATGAAAAGAGTCCTTCTTGGTTCTTGGACCCTAGGCTGATTTTGCAGGACTGGCAGCTGAATCTTTTTTTAACCTTGTGTACTAGCACATGGTATTGAAATCGACTGAGACACGATACACATGGGAGTCCGTGATGTCATATTTACACAGTCAGTTTTCAGAGTTCCACCTTAATATTCTGTTTTAGGGCATTTTATATGCCAAGTCTAGTTGTGTGGAGCTTCCCCTGTTCTAGCAATTCTTTTCTCTCCCCTCTCTACCTTCTCCATACAAGAATGTTCCCACCTTTTCCCTGGAGTGTGTCCTTTTTCTCAGCCAGAAGAAATACAAAGGGATATTCCACAACCCTCTCCCCAGAAGCAGATGGCATTACTCATTGCTGCATACTGGGAAGTGCAAGATTCAAGCTTTCCTAGCCTGCTGTTATCTCTGGGAAAGCCACAAGGGAGGAGTAGGGTAAAATCCTAACATCAAAGATAAAAAGCTAACCAAATGGATCCTGAGCCTTTAAAGGGTTTTGTTCATGGAATTGGCAAAACGTATGTCTTTGTTTCTGTCTCCTGTCTGTTGTAGGAATTGCTTATGTGCAAGGGGTCAAGTTGAAGGTAGAATGCAAACATAAAATGAAAACTGAGTCAAACTCAGTTGAAAAGCCTACGCTATCGAGGCTTGGGTGGGGGACAGTTGGAACAGAATAAGTATTGTTGAACTTTTTTTTTTTAAATAAAAAATTCTCCCGCACCCACTTAAATCCTCTTGCACTTCCTGGTTTGCAAAAGGCATTCCAGAACGTAGTGTTGTGAAACATCACAGAAACATCTTGGAGACCATACATTGTACCAGTTTCCTTTTTAAAGGTAAATTTTTACTGGTGAAGAACAAAACTAAATTATATATTCTTTGCAGCTCCTTATTGCATGTATAAAAGCAGCATAAAAGTCTTTCACAAGGAAATGCTCTTCTTTTTTCCGTAGAGTTCTTTTCAGGTTATCCATATCCCTTGCTGAAGACCTCTAGCAAAAAAAAAAGATGAAGACTTCTTGCTTTTACGCATTTGGAATATCCAGACGAAACTAAATATTTGATGACGGTTTTTATATATTTATATAAAAGGAGCAGCAAAGGGCACAAAATATTTTGTTTCACATTCCACTGTTAAAGGCTTATCAACAAATACTTGTTTAAACTAGAAAAGAGTTATTGCCAAACTCCTTTCCCTTCTCTGCCCTACCCACAACCCATCAGATTTACTTACCTCCCACTCCATTTCCCAATAGGGAGAAGCATGTGGTTAATACAAATTTTTTTAAATGCCAGAAAATAATTGGCTTTTTGGCCGTTTAATTTTGGAAAAGTCTTAAGATATTCAGGTCTTAAGAATTATCCAGATCTGTATCTTCAACTCTAACAGTACATTTATATAACTTAATTCAAGAGTCCTGTTAAACAGTTCAGGTTTCTTAATCTGTTGCTTGCATGGGTTTTGTGGCTCCTTGACACTGGATTAATTAAATTTCAGGTTTAACAATACTTAACGAGGCTTTTGAGCTCCTCCTCCGTTTCACAGCTTCACTTTGCTTGCACACTGACACTTTCCAAATGTTATGCAGTAATTATTTTATCTTTTTAAATACAGGTGGAAGAAGTGAAAAAGCACCAGCACTGTTTAGCATTTAGTTCCTCTGGACCTCAGAGCCAGACCTATTACATTTGTTTTGATACCTTCACAGAGTACTTACGGTGGCTTCGACAAGCATCAAAGGTAAGAACACCTCTAGCAAGTAGAGTTCTCCTAATTTTTCTAATTAAGAAAAATGTTTGCTCACTTTCACCATAATGGCATAAACAGTTGTGGGCCTGTGGCTGGAGTGAGGTGTGGTGTGGTTTTTTTTGTTTTTTGTTTTTTTGGTTAAACTCCATTTGCTTGCACTGTGTAAATAAAGATACTAGCTAGAGTTCCTCCCCCCCCCACCCCCGCCCAAATCTTGGTGTAGCTCACTAATGTACGGAATAAGACCCTTAGAATAGAGAAGGTCAGTAACGTCTCTTTCCAAGATTTTAATATGAAAAGTTGTGTTTCAGAAGTGATAAAAACTGTGGTAATGCAAGGCATGTAGAGAACCCAAAGACAGTGCTAGAAACTTCAAGAACCAGTTGGAGGAGTTTTTCTGTTGGGAATGTTGTGTTTCGCTTCTGTCTTAAAATAGGTGAAGTTGAGTGACTGGCAAGATATCAACATATTTCCTATTGCTGATCAATTAGTGTTCTCCAATATACTGTATTTTGGTACCTATTCAATATCATAGAGCATCAGCGCTGTAATTGACTATGCAGTCAGATTATATATCTACCAGTGCTAGTCTCTCCACATATAGAGCAACCCACCTTCTAGCTGAGCTGATGAATTTCTATTTCAGAGCTCCTTTGCATTTGCCTTGTGCTGGAAAGACAGGGCAGAGGTGAGGACTCTGTTCAGCACGATCTGGTCTCCTCACTTCCCTCAGGGGACAGAGTAGCAACCATGTTAGTCTGTATCCGCAGAAAGAAAAGGAGAACTTGTGGCACCTTAGAGACTAACCAATTTATTTGAGCATGAGCTTTCGTGAGCTACAGCTCACTTCATCAGACATTCTTGTCAACTGCTGGAAATGGCCCACCTTGATTATCACTACAAAAGGTCGTTTCCCCCCCCCCCCCTCCTGCTGGTAATAGCTCACCTTAAGTGATCACTCTCTTGTTACAGTGTGTAGGGTAACTCCCATTGTTTCATGTTCTCTGTGTATATAAATCTCTCCACTGTATTTTCCACTGAATGCATCCGATGAAGTGAGCTGTAGCTCACGAAAGCTTATGCTCAAATAAATTTGTTAGTCTCTAAGGTGCCACAAGTCCTCCTTTTCTTTTTCCCTCAGGGGAGTGGCTCTGGACAGCAGTTGTGGCAGAGTTCAGAGCAGCCCTGCTCTTTCTCCTACCGTTCTGATAGCAAAGCAGCCTAAGGTGTTGCAGTAAGAAAAGCCAGGCAAGGGAACTGGAGGTACTGAGGATACAAGGGAACCTCAGAATAAAAGAAAAGTAAATAATTGAACAGAAATCCCACAGTGAAATGGGCCGGGTGAGGCAACAAGGGAGAGTAACTAAGCTGACACTAAAACACTTTCAACATCAGTCCAAAAATGTTTAGACTCCTGTCAATGCCTTACTATGTGTGTACGTGTGATGGGGAGGGCCACTCATGTTTAAAAATGAAAGCTCTGAGCATGTTAAAGTAGAGTTCCGGACTTAAAAATAGATCACGTGTGTTTAGAGCAGGCTTTGCCAACAGAATTTAGGGTTTGTTTTTTTTACACCATTTGCATTATTAACCTCTTACTATTTGGCACCATATTACCTTGTCTTGAGAGATTGTTTCTGCAATTGTCTTTCTCTATTATACTAATTTTTTCCCTTCTGCTTCTTTAGTCAGGTTCTTTGCAGTGTCTGATAATAGCTCATATTCCTGTATCTTGTGCACTGAAGGGTAAAGAATGTTTGTTCTTTTGTCACACTGGTTACATATTTTTCTCTTTGGTTTTCCACTGTATTTTTAATGTTCGTTCATTCATTCCATATTTAGTAAGAGACTACTGGTTTTTATGTTCTCGATTGTATTAAGTAGTTTGTGTGATGCTTTTTCAAGATATTTGTAGATTTATGGCACTCTAGATCACTTTCAGTCTGGCTTTTCCAAAAGGCAGTATACTTTATTTAGTGAATGTTTTGAAGTATTGGTTTTTAAAGAGAATTGTTAATTTTATGCTCTTATAATTCAACTCGATTTACTATATTATAGCTTTCTTTGGGAATAAATGTTTGGGATTCTTTCTGGCATAGAATGCCCTTTGTGCATGTTCTAGTAGTTCATCTACTTTAGGATTTTGTATCGCTCTGACATTGGAACGCTAACCTAAAACTCCCTGACTTCTTATTGTGAAGCCAAGATACGCATGGTTTTGGGTATGATCTGATTTCCAGTTTTGAGCTTGTTCTTGTTGTTCAGTCGATCTTTTATATAAGACAAGTGTTCTTTCATCTCCAGTGGCTCTGACATTGGGTGAATGAAGGATAGATCTCATGAGTGAGGATAAACAGTGTAAAACAATGAACTTCAGAAGTAGAAATAAATGACCAGAAAGTCCCATTGAATTACTGACAGCATAGGCTTGTTCTGTACCATGCTGTGCTTCTCTCTTGCTCTCTCTCACCCATATGACTAACAGTATTGGGAAGGTAGCCAACCTGAGGACATCTCCCCATATAATCATGACATCTTCCCTTTTTTAAATGTAGGGGGAGGAACTCCAAGCCCAGAGCTCCTAGAAGGCTTTGAGTGCCAGAACTGAGGAAAGCCACTAATATTGGCAGTTGAACACTTCAGTATGTTGACAGCAGCATATAGCAAGTGAAAAACTGAGGAAAATCTTGGTTTCATCGTTACACGTTCATCTAACTAGATCACTCTGTTCCAGTAGTATAGCTTTGTAGAGTCACATCTTTCAGACAGGACTTAATATGTGTTAGAATGAAGTTTCTCTAAACTGTTTTGTAAAAGCAATATGGAAAACAAGTGATACCAGCTCAGCTAAATGTGTTTGTGTGGGAAGTATCATGCAATAACGGACTAGTATGTTACTGAAATAGAAAAAACTAGCAACAACCACAAATTTAAATCTCGTTTGGCTACTGATACCAGTACCTGTGGAATTCAATTTAGAAGATGAAACACACAGTTCCTGAATTACATGTACAAAGTGGAAGGATGGAAGGAATCTACCAGTGTGGGTTATCTAATGAAGGTCCTTTTGTACCAAAATAAATCCTAATCCTGTATTTCTATTTATCTTAAAAGAATGCTACCTATTTGAAAGCTAGTTCAGTTAAAACTGGTTTTAGGCACTCAACGCACTCTTGGAAATAGAAAAAAAATACAAATGTGCTGTTTAAATGTACAAAGTAAACAATTTGGGGGGAGGGAGGGTGGGAATTTTCTCTAATCCTTCATTGTTAGCTTTTAAGTGTAACTTGTAACAGGTTAAATGTTTTATATAGAAGTGATCTATTTAAAATGCTATCCACTTTTAAATGAATGTTTTTGGCGCAGGGGATGTATGAAATTTGTGTCATAATGTGAATACTCAAATATACTCTCTGAAATTGTTTTTTAAAATACATTCATTACTTAGTGGCATCTATTTGGATTTTTATTAACACTCAACATTATTAAATTCACTAGTGTTCAAAAGCACTTCAACATCTTTAAAGGATAGTCTGAAAGTTAAAATTGTGTTGTCCCTAAATAGTATCTGTTTGTGTTCTGACAAATGAGA
This sequence comes from Caretta caretta, assembly GCF_965140235.1. NCBI lineage: Eukaryota > Metazoa > Chordata > Testudines > Cheloniidae > Caretta > Caretta caretta. Next base: position 122,813,497 of record NC_134207.1, on the reverse strand, counting down.
GTAAAAACTTCCACTTACTAGTATATTCAAAAAATAAAATGCATCATAAATTTAATACACAGGAGGAAGTCACAGCACAAGATATCTGTTTATGAAAAATGTAATTTTAGTTTTCAATTACTAAAATCTTAAATTGAAAAACCATTAGGTAGTATTGTTTATACACGCTTCAGGAAAAATTCTCAGATGGTCTTGTGTACTTTTATATAACTCACATAGTTTAATCTTAAACTGACTTTGCAAAGGGTTGCTTGCTTTGACAGCATTTTTGTACGTAGGGTGTGGAAGAAGGCTATGTGACTATTTTAATAGAATGTCAAAGAAAAAAAATCCCTAACAAATCATACATGCAACAGAAAAACATGGGTAAGGAAACAGATTTCATTCAAGCTTCCAAACAATTAATGGGTGAATTGTTTGCATTCAATAATTCAATTTATTTCCATTTCTTATTTTATTCCGGAGACTAAAATGAATTCCACACTTTTCTAATTCTGCCTATCACTAATTATCAGTGAAAGACTAAAAGTTAAGATCGTAGGAAACATGTCCATGCTGTTGCTTCTTTAATTTAAAAAGCTTAATGTTAACTAACGCTCAAAAGAAAAACAAAGTGATTCAGTGTGTGCATTAGCTTCCACCCCCAATGTATTTTCTGTTTATTGTTAATGGCTTTTTGATAAGTTTGCATATGTCCTGTGACTATGCGTGCACACATTTTAAACAGTGGGGTGGGCCGTTAGTGTGAGACTTGTACACAGAAAAGTCCGAATTATGGGGAGAGGTAGAAGTGGAAGAGATTACAGTGAATTCTGCTCAAGACTGAGATTCAATGGGGTCACTGCAGAAATGCTGACCTAGATATGCAACTTGGTGACACACTTACTCCAAATAGGTCAGTTTTAAATATGTTGATTTAGCCTCAAATGGAATGCTTTTAAAAGCTGGAAATGTGCATGTTCTTCATTATTGATAGCCTTTTTCTACACTGTATCATAACTTTAGTTTTAATTTCTAAATATTGTAATTATAGTTTGTAGGTTGTTCAAAAGGGGCATAAAGAGGATTCAGTTTTATTAATCTACTGTACTTACCCTATTGTCAGGCTGAGAACTAATAGGTGATTTTTGCGTATTTGTGTGTCAGGGGAGAACTTGTTTCCCTACTCTGATATTAAAGGTATTTTATGTTGTCCATATTAACTTGAAATCAAGATGCTGATACTTGTACAGTTCCTTAGTGCAAGTGATTCAGGTTAAGCAGTTGATTCTGGACTGTCACTGTACGCATTTTCAACAGGAACTACAGGAGTGAGAGGAGAAAGAATGTAGTAGTATTAAACAGCAAAAAGAAGCAAATGTTAAATTACAAAGGTTGATGGGGAGAACGCCAGAATTTTGGCAGTTTGGACACCTTATACCTTACAGCATTAGTTTGTAGGCAGAAAAGACTGAACTGAGTGGGGAGGTAGAAGAAAAAATACCTTGTATTTCATGCCTTTTCACAAGACATTGGAACTTAAACATTCCTTTTCACATTTTGTGTGGGACTTTTCTTAGCTGTTTGATTAAGTTACCAAGGGAAAATATTAATACCCCTTCCACATAGACCAGTTTATTACCCACTATGCATGTGGGTGCCATTCCACTTCATGAAGAGAACACTGACCTGAATCAAAAAGTGTGTGTGAAGTTTGTGAGGCTATGCTTAAGAAAAGCTAACTTGTCCCACACTCTTGTTACACCTGTTTGAGTCTTAGCCCTAACCAGGAGACTATCACTGCAACAAGATGTCATTACAGTTCTCACTGTTCCAAAACAGGACACCAGCAGTACATCTCTATCTGATATCCTGTCTCAAAGTACCTAGTGTTTGATGCTTTTCTAAGGAAGATAAAAACATTTAGTGTGCCCCTATTTAAACTCTACAATACTATGCCTTAGAGAGAAATATGCCCCGGAGCATGAGGATTCAAAACTCCTTTTTTTGCTAGCTAAATTGTAGATGTCATTAGTCACGTAGTACTTAGTACTTGTACAGCACTTTCATGTCTTCAAGCTGTTTTACAAACATGACTATTACAAATGCCCAAGCTGCCTTTTTTTAAAAAAAAAGAAAAAGAAAAAGAAAATGAATTGCCTTGTGGCAATGACTTCCATGGATTTATTATACATTCCATACAGAATTATTTCCATTAAGATATATTCAATGTGTTGGCTGTTTAGTTTAAATGAGCTGTCCTTCTCCTTTCCAGTAATACCAGAATAAAGGCGGAGGGCAGCTCTGGGCAATTCTAGCTGCTTTGCATTGTTCGAGTGGCATAGAGCAGCCAGGATATACAATGAATATGGCCACAAAAGTTAAAAATAAAAGGCTTAATATTCCATACCTTCCAGTAATTGGAAATGTCAAATGGTAACATTCTCCTTGGGTTTATTTACCTTCCATGTATGAAATTTTTAATTTGAAAAAGGGAAATTCCCAGACTCAAGCTGCATTAAAATGGACTTAAGGTTGAGCATAAATGTCAGTAACATAAGGTAAAATACATTACAGGATATTGTAATTTTACTGTAAATTCTCAATCTTAACTACATCTTAATACAGCATTTGTTTCTGAATTAAATGGAATCTTCAAATTCTGGAGCACCATGTGACGGCCAAAATCAGGGACCCTATGTATGGGCCTACTGGGCCTAATGCTTAATCTGGCCTTGATTTGCTATTGTGCCATGTGCTTCCGTTTGGTTGTCTTTTCCAAGGTGATGGAGTTTCATTAGGTCATATACCAGCATTTCTAGTTGTGTGCGCAGCAGGAGAAGTTCAGTTCTGCCTAGTACAGTAGAACGTCAGAGATACAAACACCAGAGTTACGAGCTGACCGATCAACCACATGCCTCATTTTGAACTGGAAGTATGCAGTCAGAACGGTGTAGGGTACTAGCTGTGTGCTTCTTTGAGGATTGTGGGGAGAGATCAAGCATTTATATGGAAATAAACTATTATTTACATCCTAAAAAAATCTCTCATCTTGGTTTCAATACTATAAGTATATTCCAAAGTAAGTGACAGAAATGTAATTAGTGTGTATCCCCATGATGTGCCAATCACAGGGTTAGTCCTGAAGAGCTCAAAGAAATCGAATGTGTTGCTGACTAGTAAAGTAGGTTTGATTGCCAGTTGTGCTTTTATTTTTGAGGTAGCTAAAGATAATCAAGTAGGTGAATGTTTTTCCTTTGGACTATTTGCTCATTAAAATGAAAGTTGCATGTAATCAAACTCAAATTGTGTCCAGAGACTTCATTTTCTAGACTGAGCATATATCACTAACATGATTTTAAAACTCATGGTACTAAGCATGGCCAAATATAAGGAAGTTTAAAATTTGATTCCAGTTTAAACGGATATCAGAAGTTTGGGTTTCACAGAGCTTTCTAAATACAAATTACCAGTCCCAATTCAGAATGTAGAGGAGGCTAGGACGAATTAAGCTTGTGGCTGAGTAAACTGAAACCACTCCAAAGTTTTCAGGTTGGCATCTCTTTCCAATTCTATTTAGCTGCTCCTGCCCATTCTTGGAGGCTTCTCCATTCTCCTCTTTGTATCTGCAGAAGCTACAGTGAGCTTTACTGTTCATACCTAATTTAAGGCTTGAGCAAATTTTATAGTTAAGTGTTTTTTTTGAGGTGTCTGTGTGCGTTGCATACAAGCTGCTCTCTAGTAGCTACTATTCAGAGCCAACCCTGAAAATTATTGCTCTAAACTAGAGGTGGGCAAACTGCAGCCCATGGGCCACATCTGGCCCGAGGACCCTCCTGCCTGGTCCTTGAGCTCTGGCCGGAGAGGGCTGCTGCTGTCCCCCCTCTCTCGCAGCCTCAGCTCACTATGCCACTAGTGCTCTGGGCGGCAGAGTTGTGAGCTTCTGCCAGGCAGCGCAACTGTGAGAGCCGCCAGCTTGCTCCGGTGCTCTAGGCTGCTCAGCGGTGTGTCTGCTGGTCCTGGTGCTCTCATCGGCATGGTAAGGGGGTGGGGAGCAGTGGAGTTGGATAAGGGGCAGGGAGTCCCGGGGGGCAGTCAGGGGGTGGTTGGATGGGGTGGAGGTTCTGGGGGGGTGCTGTCAGGAAACGGGGAACGGGTGTTGGATAGGCATTGGTGTCCCGGTGGGCCTGGCTGGGGCAGAGGTGTGGATAGGGGTCAGGGCAGTCAGAGGACAGAGAGCAGGGGGGTTGGATAGGGGGTAGGGTCCCAGGAGGGGGCAATCAGGGGATGAGGAGGGGGAGATGGATGGGTCGGGGATTCTGAGGGGGGCAGAAGATGGGAGGGGGGGCAGATTGGGGGCGGGGCCAGGCTGTTCGGGGAGGCACAGCCTTCCGTACCCGGCCCTCCATACAGTTTCGGAATCCCGATGTGGCCCTCAGGCCAAAAAGTTTGCCCACCCGTGCTTTAAACCCTTGGCCACATATTGGATAAGTCAGAGAAAACAGTAGCACAGCACATGCAAAAGGAAAAATCCTGTATAACTTAGAATATTGTTTGTTACAGTACAATTGTTTAACATTGATGTTATAGCTTTTTATTTATTTTCCAGTGGAAAATAAAAGCCCTGAATGACATTTCCTTGCATTTAATATGGTGATTATGAGATGGTCACTTCTGAGTAATTGGACCCAATTTTCACTGTTCCTCATACTTTGCACCTCCTTGCTTGAGACATTGTTTGCTCTCTGATCACAGAATAGCATAATTTTTTTCATTAAGTAAAAAATACAAACCTGTTTTACCTCGTGGGATTTTCACTCCATTACGAATTTCATGGAAACAAATCAATACCATATTGAACAGCACCAGGAATAAGATACTTTTTACAACAGCAAAATACAAGCTTTTTCTCTTCGCATTTAGATTGATAGTTTCTTTGATTTTTAAAGCATCTTGTCTAATTTTGACAATTGCTTTTTTTTTTAAGGTTTTTGAGATTGCTTTAAGTAAACCAGTCTCCTCCATACATAGGCATAGTGTTCAGATAATGCTTCTCTGAAAGTAGAGGTCTAAAAATAAACCCACAGTTTCCTTTTAGTGGTGATTTCAAGTACTGAAACATAAACAAAACCTCCAGTTTCCACACCGGATCTTAACTTCCTTTTTTGTGTACGTATGAAACTTTGAATATTAAGACCTTTAGTCCCTAATAATATCTAGGAGTTCCTGTCTTTGATGGTTTACAGTATGTGTATTCATTGATGACTGTCATAAATATAAAGGGAAGGGTGACCACCTTTCTGTATACAGTGCTATAAAATCTCTCCTGGCCAGAGGCAAAACCCTTTCACCTGTAAAGGGTTAAGAAGCAAAGGTAACCTCGCTGGCACCTAACCCAAAATAACCAATGAGGGGACAAGATACTTTCAAATCTGGAGGGCGGAGGGGTTGGGGGTGGGAAACTAAGGGTTCTGTCTGTCTGTGTGATGCTTTTGCCAGGAGCAGATCAGAAATGCAAGCCTTCCAACTCCTGTTAAGTTAGTAAGCAATCTAGCTAGAAAATGCATTAGATTTCCTTTTGTTTAATGGCTGGTAAAATAAGCTGTGCTGGATGGAATGTATATTCCTGTTTTTGTGTCTCTTTGTAACTTAAGGTTTTGCCTAGAGGGATTCTCTGTTTTGAATCTGATTACCCTGTAAGGTATTTACCATCCTGATTTTACAGAGGTGATTCTTTTACCTTTTCTTTAATTAAAATTCTTCTTTGAAGAACCTGATGGATCTTGAGAACAATAAAAAATCAAAAGGTTTGGGTATGTGTTCACCTGTACCAATTGGTGAGGATTCTTATCAAGCCTTCCCCAGGACAGGGGGTGTTTGGCTTGGGGGGATATTCTGGGGGAAGACGTCTCCAAGTGGGCTCTTTCCCTGTTCTTTGTTTAACACGCTTGGTGGTGGCAGCATAGGGTTCAAGGACAAGGCAAAATTTCTACCTTGGGGAAGTTTTTAACCTAAGCTGGTAAGAATAAGCTTAGGGGGTCTTTCATTCAGGTCCCCACATCTGTACTCTAGAGTTCAGTGTTGCTCAAGGAAGTGTTCCTTTAATGCAAGCCCTAGGTGAAGAGGTTAAAGGCAGAATTTGTGTGAGGGGTGAATTGCTGCTTAGAAAAGCTCCTGGGGAAAGGAATCCTCATGGTAGTCTTTGCAAGCAGTTTACTGCAACTGAAGGGTGTAAAAGTGATCTTCTCAAGAAAGTTTCAATTCCTAACAGCCAGAAATTTTCTGTTGTGAATGGATCCACTGACTTTCCTTTTGAAAGATCCAGTGTGGGTAGCATTGAGAAGGTCTCAGATGGAGTGAAAGCTGTTAAGAACGTTGAACAGTCCTACAACCAAGTGGCTGTGTTTGGCCAGCTTGTTGGGGAGACAAGGTTGTTGAGAGAGGAATGTCTCCATGCTGATTCTGTAAGTGAACAGTCTGTGTCTGAGGTTCAGAGGGGAGACTGGGTAGCTGAGTCTGCAGAGCAGAACAGCTGTGCAGTTAATCTCTCGAGAATGCAGGCGATGTCAGGTAAACGCTCATCTCTAGGCACATTAGATATGACTTGTAGTCTCTCAGTGAACTTAGCATCTAATTCCATGTGGAATCAGAGGTTGGTAAGGGAAGGACAACAGAACTTTGAGTCTAGCTTGTTAGTGAAAATGGATGATTTCTCTTTAAGACAGAGTCCAGCCTTGGAATTGGTAGCAGTGAAGGATCTGAACACTGGTGAACAGGCTCCTGTCTGTCTGAATGCAAATGACCTGACTGACTGGGAGAAGACGACTTGGCCAATCATGTGAAGCGAGCCAAGAGGCTGGGAATGGTCACCCGCAGCCAGGCTAAGCAAGCTGTCTCACCTAGCTCTGTTCTGGAGACTTCTACCAGGACCCGGTCAGAGGTGATGGAACCGGACCCCATACCAATGTCTGCAACAGCAGTAGTGGATACAGTCACAAAGACCCAGACAGAGCCCGTCCTTGACAATGACACTTCCTGGGAAAAATATGCAGTTGAACTCTTTGAGTGCAATGCAGTCAGTGAGCCTAGTTTTTGTGTTCTGACATGTCCCCTGAAATAACGCAGGTGAAAAACCCACACTTACCCTTCAAGTTACTACTCCATTTTACCAACAAGATCCATAGGTACTGGAACTGTGGGGGGAGGGGGTGTTCCTGCTGTGCCCCCACCTTAGTGATTTCTGTTGTATTACAGGGTTTACAGTTGGATTCAATGGCTCTCAGATGTCCCGTCCCCCCCCCCCCCCAATTGTTCCAGCACCTCTGACAAGATTTATACTTTCTGTCGAATAAAGTTGAAGTAAGAAAAAAAACTTTGTGGAGCCCATACCATATTTGTGTCCCTGGAAGAACAAAAGAATGATCAAAACAGGTTTGAAAATTGCTGTGTGAAATAAGAATAGACTAGGGTTTAATTGTAATCGTAAAGCACTTAAAAGTGATTCTCTTCCTCTAATAGCTATTGCTGTGTTCTGTGCCTTCAGAGTTGTTAGAGGTTAGTTGCCATTTCAATTATGAACCTCGGTTTTCCAGGGTTTATAACATGACTGTTACCAGGATGGGAGTGAAGCTTTGTATTCAGACCGACTAGACTACAGGTTTCCCCCACCTATTATAATCATTGAGATCTTTATGTATAAGACTCCATAGTACATGACATGTTTAGTGGTTTGAAGCTTTTAATTTCCTTGTTTCAGTTAAGCTGTGGCTTTTCCAATGGAGGGAAAAATAAAACAAAAACACTTAGCAACCCTGTGATCCCCTTTCTAGATTGCTGCCTTTAGTTGTTAATATATGTAAAATGTTCCAGCCAAGAGTGAGGACATGAAAAGTGGTCATTGCACACGTGGAATAATTTTCAAGCGCAATCATACATTGCCATCAAATCAGTCCTAATTAGGGCTGCCAACTTTGTAATATTTAAAAACTAGATACTCCAGCAGGAGTGCCAGAACCTCCCCCATCCCGCCTCTTCCCCTGAGGCCCTGCCCCTGTTTGCAAATTCTCCCCCCTCCACAGTAGCTCGCTGCTTCCCCGCCCAGTCAGGAGGGACTCACTTGTGGAGCCAGGGCTAGAGTTGCAGCTGCCCGACACAGGTAGGAGGTGGCCCCAGCTGAGTAGGGGCTCATGCGGGTGAGCAGTGCCTCCCCTGCCCACAGTAACTGGACTTTGGGTATCTGGTAAGAAGATCTGACTGGACATTGTCCAGTCTCCTTTTTGACTGGACTTCTGGTCAAAAACTAGACACTGGGCACCTCTATCCCTAATAAATGTGATTCTACAGCATACTTTTGTATATTTAGATATACAAGACTTGCAGATTTTTCTGCTGAGTTAGTAATTGCATGAGGTGCTGTGTACACTGATTTAATGTGTGGCACCTTTAATACAGAAAGATCCCAAAGTGTATTGCAAAATACACACCTATTTCTAAAGTGCAGTCATCTTAGAGAGTTCCAGATAAACCTGTGTGTATGTGGCTTTTCAGGGGGAGGTCAGTAAGAAGGGAAATGAATGTGGATCCAAATTTTGGATCTGGGCAGGGTATTTGCACAACATGAGGAATTGTTGAGTAGTTTTTAATTTGGGGAATTTGGGTGGTGAATGCATGGGAAGGTAAATATGTCTCACTCGCTCCACTACTTAACTTCTCATCTAAGGGTTGTTTTCCAGGAATGTGAAAAACCATGGAAGTTTGAGGGGAATCTTATTTTATAAGAACAGACCTTTAAAAATCAGGTTAATGGCTCACACGGAAGGTAAAATAGAACCTCACTTATTGAAACTGCAACATTCAGTCTTAAATTTTACTTTATTAATGGTGGGGTAGGATGCCTAGAGCTTCAGATGACACCTTTTTATTCTTTTAAATCTAAAATAAGTAAAAGTGTGAATTAATTTACCTAAAATCTTGCAAGTAACTTTGAAACAACTTGCTAAACACTAACCTTTTCTACGAATAGAAACATCTGGTAATCTATTGTCATCAGAACAGGCAGCAGTTTGATATACTATCCTAGAACAAAACTGAGGTTCTTGGATCAAGAAGCCTAAACAGAACCAAAATCAGAGAGCCCCTTGAAAAATCAAACCCGCAGAAGGGGCGGGGAAGGGAGAGAAGACTGCCACTTGTATCACAAAATGTTCTGTGAATTTACCACTGCAGACATTGCATCAAAGTAAGTTTGGGTTAGTACAGGACTCTGATGATCAAGGCTGAGTGCACAGCTGTGTGGAAGTGTTCCACCATAGGTAGGTTGTTCATCTAGGTAATGGATTTGACGTTTCTCTCAATATCTAATGGAAAGTATGGCTAGAAAAATAATTCTTAAGTAAAAATTCAAACTGAAGTCTTTAATGGTATTTGAGAGAGACCGTTGTGTGACTTCTCCTGGATGGAATATGAGTCAGAAAATAGTGACCTAGCCTTTTCAGCTAGTGCCTTTTTCTAAAGATGTCCCTTGTTGGGAGGGTAGGACCCAAGCAAATAAAAATTGTTGGACTCACTAGTAATTTCCTCAACAAGAAGTTGAAAGACTGTCAAGCAATTACTGGAGTGGAAACTACTCCAGCTGAAACAAACTTTTGGTACTGGAGGACTCTGCCAACACAAAATAAATTATAAAAACATGTTCTTATGAAAATGAATTTGACTATTAAGAATATAGCTACTCCTGATGTCAGAATATTACATCTGTCAGAAGGTGTAAACCAGGGGTGGGCAAACTTTTTGGCCTGAGGGCCACATCTAAGTATGGAAATTGTATGGCGGGCCATGAATGCTCACGAAATTGGGAATTGGGGGTTGGGATGCAGGAGGGGGTGAGGGCTTCAGCTGGGGGTGCAGGCTCTCAGGTAGGGGTGGGGATGAGGTGTTGGGGGTGCAGGAGGGTGTTCTGGGCTGGGACCAAAGTGTTCAGAGGGCAGGAAGGGGATCAGGGCTGGGCAGGGGGCTGGGATATAGGAGGTCAGGGGCGCAGGTTCTGGGTGGTGCTTACCTCAAGCAGCTTCCAGAAGCAGCAGCATGTCCCCCCTTCAGCTCCTTCTTGGAGGTGCAGTCAGGCAGTTCTGCATGCTGCCCCGTCTGCAGGTGCAGCCCCTGCAGCTCCCATTGGCCGTAGTTCCCAGCCAGTGGGAGCTGTGGGAGCGTTGCTGGGGGAGGAATACGGAGCTCCCTGGCTGCCCCTACACATAAGAGCTGGAGCAGGACATGCCGCTGCTTCTGGGAGCTGTGTGGAGCAGGGCAAGCCCTGGACCCCAGCTGGAGCGCCGGAGTGGGGCAAGCCCCAACCCCCCGCCCCCAGCGGGAGCTTGAGGGCTGGATTAAAACGTCTGAAGGGTGAGATGTCGCCCCTGGGCCATAGTTTGCCCACCCCTGGCGTAGACGGTGGTAGTTCTGAGTCTTGCAAATATGTGATCAAACTATTATGGAGCATAAGGGATTACTATTTTGAGGCAGAACAGGTGCACAAAGTGCTGGCCTCCAGCCTGGACCCAAGCAGTGAACTCTATTTAAAACTGTAATTGCCAATATTTCCCAAACTAAATATTTTTCATGAGGTTAAAAACTTTTGAGACTACCAATAGCATTTTTTCTTTTGTCTGTTTTCTATCTGTCCATACTCCTTGGACTGAGTTACAGAGAAATGGTCTTCATTTCAATCAGAAAATTACTTTTTCATATGGCAGCTTAAAAAACAACATTAAAGATCAACATCTAAGTTTGTGGCTTCCAGTGGCATGGAATGAATCATGGCTGTCCCTCTGAAGACAGATCTTAGAGGACGGTGGTTCACTCGATGTTCCATGGCTTGACTGTCTTGACATTTGAATATCAGCTGTCCTTCATTTTCTGTTTGTGTAGTAGGTAATAGCAATGCCTTTTGTGAATCTGATGCAGTTTGCTGTGATCCATATATTGCATGGCATGGTGAAGCCAGGTAGTTGGTCTGTAGGATCTATGGTTAGGTCTTGATTCTTGACCCCACTGTTCTCCCCTAGCCCCCACCATTTGTGTTTTGGTGATAGTCCTGAGGTTTTGAAACCTTTGATCACTAACCAGATCGGGTTCCTGTACTAAAAGCAGCTTGAGTTGCTTGAGATTGAGTTGCTCAAGCAGTTGCTTGAGATTGTCAGTGGGCAAGTCTGGGTTGGTTATTGCCCGGTTGTGTTCTTCTATTATTGCTGCTGCTTTGGAGGGATAGTGGTAAGATGTACGCCAGGATGGAGAAATGCTGTCTTCATTTTCCACCTGTACAACCACCATGGAAAGAAGTGCCTGAATGTGACCTTCCGCAACATCAAACTCAAGCACAAGGATTTCCCAAAACAACTGATAGAGAACTCTGCCCAGATAAATGCTGGGAACGATGATATCCACAAACTGGCTGGGACCAGTGGTGGGTACTGATGCTCACCCCTTGCGGACAGCCTTAACCTTAATCCTCTCTGTAACTGATTATTGCCTACTGGTGTCGGCAGGTAGCATATATGCACAACTTGTCTATGTGCAGTTGAACGCTGCTGTTAGAATTGTCACATGAGTACTGAAGTCAACACCAACTGAAAATTACTTAAAGTGAAGAAATTAGGTATGTTCTGCTGTACTCAGTGCACCTGAAGATTACCTAACAAGATTGCATGTTTGGGGATTGTCTACGCTGGGAAACTTACTGCCATATAGCCAGTGATGAGCTGCCAAAACCTTAAAAACTGGTTCCCTCCTCACCCCACGAGTGGGTCGTTGCCCACCCCTGCCCCCCAGGACTCCTGCCCCATCCAACCCCCTGCGTTCCTTGATTGCCCCCTGCCCATACACCCCTGTCCCCTGACTGCCCCCAGAACCGGGCAGGAGGGTCTTGTGGGCCACCGTAGTGGTTGCCCACCCCACCCCTAAGAGCCAGAGGGACCTGTCGGAGAGCAAGGTGGGGAGTCCCGGCGGTGCTTACCTGGGGCAGCTAGGTGACCATAGCTGGGGGGGAGCAGGGGGAGCGGCCTCTCTCCCAACTGATCACATCCAAAGTGGCGCCTTAGGCGCCGACTCCATGGGTGCTCTGGGGAATTGCCCATGGGGAATATTTGGTGGGTGCTCTGCACCCACCAGCAGCTCCCTGCCCCGCGCCTGGCCCCAGCTTACCTCACCTCTGCTCTGCCCCTGACCGCACTGCCCTGCTCTCCTTCTCTGCGCTGCCCCGTCCCCTGGCTTCCCGCAAATCAGCTCTTTGGTGGGAAGCCTGGGAGGGCTGAGAAGCAGGTGGCGACTTCCGGCTCAGGCAGAGGTGAGCTGGGACAGGGAGCAGTTCTCCTGCGAGCTCCCCCCCCCCCCCACCAGGTTACCTGCTGCAGCGCGGCGGTCCTCCTCGCGCCCCCCTGCCCCAGCTCACCTCTGTCTCCCTGGGCTTGATTGCGAAGCCGCCGCTTGCTTCTCAGCCTGCTCTGGCTTCCCGTGCGAACAGCTGATTCGCGGGAACCCTGGTGGGGGGTGGAGAAGCAGAGCGGGGCGGCATGTTCAGGGGAGGAGGCGGAGCAGAGGTGAGGGGGGGAGTTGCTGATGGGTGCTCTGCACCCACCAAATTTTCCCCTTGGGTGCTCTAGGGCTGGAGCACCCATGGAGTTGGCACCTAAGGCACCACTTTTGGCCGGTTAAATTTAGAAGCCCTTTTAGAACCGGTTGTCCCTTGTGGAACAACCGGTTCTAAAAGGGCTTCTAAATTTAACAACTGGTTCTAGTGAATGGGTGCGAACCGGCTCCAGCTCAGCACTGCATATAGCAGTATAACTACAGTGGTGTAGTTGGTCTGGTAAATATTCCCTCCCACAGACAAGTCTGGCCTACAAAATCTGGAAGAATCCCAGGATTTCATCTTAAGTGTTCAAGTCATCTTCTTGGAACTTTCTTCTCGAACAGGTGGGGGCTGTTTGTATGTAGGTAACTATTTTTTTTATTGGTCTGTTTCTATAGTAACTGAAACTTCTTTGAGATGTGTCCCCTTATGGGTGCTCCATGACCCGCCCTCCTCCCCTCTGCTTTGGAGGAGTTGGCATTAACTCTGCAGTTGAGAAGGAACTGAGGAGGGTTGCTCGCGCATGCTGGCTAGTCTTGTGGCAGGCAGGGAGCGGTCACCTACCAAAGTTCTCCGATCAGCAGCACAGTGACACTGACGCACCTACAATGGAGCACCTGTAGGGGACACATCTTGAAGAACTATTGTTAAGACTGCGTCTGTCACAGAAGTCATGAATTCCATGACTCTCCATAACTTCTGCAGTGGCCTGACAGCCCCTGGGCTAGCCACCCTGACCGATTCTGGGGCAGTCTCGGGCCACTGTTCTCCCCCACTCCTGTCCCCCCCCCCCCCCCAGCAGCAGTTTGAGTGTGGGAGGGGGCTCAGGGCTGGGGCAGGGGGTTGGGATGTGGGGCGGCTTACCTTGAGGGGCTCCCCAGAAGCAGACAGCATGTCCCTGCAGCTCCTAGATGTAGAGGCCGGGGGCTATGTGCGCTGCCACTGCCTGCAGACACCGCCCCTGCAGCTCCCGTTGGCTGCGGTTCCCGGTCAATGGGAGCTGTGGATCTGGCGCTTGTGGCAAGGGCAGTTCACGGAGGCCCCCCCTGCCCCCGGCCTTCCATCCCCTCCTCTTAGGAGCTGCCAGGACATGCCAGCTGCTTCCAGGGAGCTGGGTAGGGAGCATGCCAGCCCCACCGCCTGCCCCTTCAGCACCAGGGGCGCTGCTAAATGATAACATTTAGGCAGGCAGCACCAGCAGGGGTCCCAGGCCATGCGGTGCTCCCAGCACCCCCGGGGGCTGTCTCCCAGAGCACCTGTGGCCCCACAGCTCAAGTTTTAGTTACAGGTATATCATAGAATCATAGCATATCAGGGTTGGAAGGGACCTCAGGAGGTCATCTAGTCCAACCCCCTGCTCAAAGCAGGGCCAATCCCCAATTTTTGCCCCAGATCCCTAAATGGCCCCCTCAAGGATTGAACTCTCAACCCTGGGTTTAGCAGACCAATGCTCAAACCACTGAGCTATCCCTCCCCCCATATATAGGACAAGTCATGGACAGGTCACGTGCTGTGAATTTTTATTTACTATCTGTGACCTGTCCATGACTTTTACTAAAAATACCCATGACCAAAATGTAGCGTTAGCCACCATTACTGCATGACGTGAGTAACTTCTTGTTTTGAGAGTCAGAATCCTGGGTCACTTTACAGTGCAATCTGTTAATTGAGTTTTCTTCTGTTGAAGGCTCTTTTTTTAAAAATGTGTATCCTTTTACTATTTGAATACAGCTTTCAGGAAAGGGGTGGACAGGAGGAAATTTAAATTCACACCTCATGGTTTAAAAAAAAAAAAAGTTTCCTGCATAGACAAGGCCTATAACTTTGTCCATACAGCTGGTTCAGTTGACACTCATTGTCAGCAACAGGTATTTTTTGTAGCGTAGCCAAAGCTTTAGAATAAACAGGGCCAGTGATCAGTCCTGGCAAGCTTTGTGATAGTGGCATTTTACTGGACAAAGGAAGGCTTTCCTTAAATACCATTCTTTAGATGCAAGGATATCTATTGATTCACAGAGGGGTTCGGTGCAATGGTTTCTGCTGCAAACAGCTAATGATTTGTAATGAAACTAGACCATTTTTTTTGACTTTCTCAAAATACTTGGTTTCCTTCAGATTGGATGAGACAGTACTGAGCAAGGAAAATTTTGTGTGCAGAGCATTTTGATCATTCAAGGACACCACTGGCTTTTGTGAACTCTTGTTTACATTTGTAAGCCTTACGACTGTACAGATACACAGATGGTAGTTTAAAAATGCTTGCGTTCCCTGAGGGTCTTCATATTCTGCTAGTCATAGTTCTTTTCTAAGTAAACTGATTCTCGGTGGAGAATGAGAGAACATTTACTGGCTTTCATTGCCTGATGAGAGAGAGTACTCTGCCAATACCATTATGAATAATGATGCTGGAGTAGAAGCTGCATTTTAATTGCTGTAGGACTGGGAGCAAAAAGCAAATTGACAACATTTAGAACTCATTGCTATGGAGGGGCACGTGCTAATTTTATTGGCACATTAAAAAGGTGGAATAGGATCTAGAATAAAGACTTTCACATTGCCATGCTTGACTCAAAGGAGATGAAGGAAGCATTTTAAAATACTGTAGGTCTGAGTTGCATAACCGGGGTTGGACTATGGACTTAAATTTGATTGAAGATCCTTTATGTTGCTTTTTAATGTATAAAATTGTATCTGGACTGCCATATTACTGTTCCTTTAGGTCTCCTTTTGCAATATTAACGGGGAAAACCAGATTTCCATAAAATCTATTCAGACAGTCGTCTTTGAACCGAGTATAGTTAAGTGTTTTGTTTGCACCCATGTTTTTAACTGCTATCCTTAGTGATCCTGTACCCACCACTGCAAACCTACCATTTTTCTTACAGGGTTATTGCTACAGTCTATTTTACGTGAACAGTAGGCATCGCACCTAGGTCTAGCTTAGGGCAAGATAACTGAAGAAAATTCAGGAAGATTCAGCTGGCCCCCATGGGTTTTTTCACGTTGGAGATTATGAACAGGTCTGGGATCATGATCGTCCTACTTTTTGTATTGTTAAAAGGGGGTGTTTTTCAATATAGATGAAGTTGAGAAGCGTTGGGCTCCCTAGACAGAACAAGTCTGATGCCCTCTCTGTAAACCTGAGCAAAAGCAAACAAGAAAAAACCCCAAACAAACCAAGTTTTTATCATGGTAGTAATTTTAGTTAATCTTAGTTGTTTTTTTTTTTTAATAGTTAATGCTGCTGGAGTGTAGTTCTCATTCTGCAAGAAATATTTTTTGGGGGAGGAGCTTGCTTTTGCTGTAATTTATCTTTTCTCTAGAGGGGCTAGGTTGGGGAGGAAATCTAAGGAAATCTTTCATGTTCTTTTTGCAGATTTGATTGCCCCTAGCTGCAAGGCTTCTTTTTCTTACCCTTTTGTGTGAAGATTGCTCTTGTTGCCTGATTTTTTTTCTTCAAGTGTGCTATAAATTCATTGCTGTGATTTTTAGCCATGCCTAGAAATGTCCTGTGTCCCCCACTGCAGTAGGCTTTATAAGAATGCTCTGATTTTAACAATCCAATAGCAAGTAAAAAAGTCATGCACAAAGTCCCTTTCAGTCTGGCTTGAGGGAAACACAAGATTTTAAATCTCCTCCTTTACTGTTTAATTTGGAAGCCAAGACATCACTTTAATGTTTACCCAGATTTTGAAGATGAATATTACATATTTTAAAAAACTCACTCTTGAGAGCTGAGAGAATATATTGCAAAGGATTGCTTGGGTTTTTTCCGTATCTTTCTCAGTGTAAATGTGATCCAGGAAATCTGCCCTTGTGTTGCCTACCAGTTTGTGGTAGCAAAAAGAGAAATATTGGAAGGCAATATGTTTATGGTTCATTGAGAACTATGGAAATGAGCTGTTAGATATATATTAATATTTTCCATTGGGATACTAAAATTCATTGTCCTCAGAATATTGCTTCATTTATAAGCCATATACAGAGTTTGATAAGTCAGTAAAATTGACAGTTGTCTGGACTAAAACTTTTTAATATGTATTTTTGCTTACATTTTAGTTTTGTATTAGAGGCATCTTCAAAGAAACCCACTTTGGGAAGTAATTAGGCTAATTGGGAATAGAGCACTCTTACTCCAGAACAAGAGCATCCACACAGAGTTAATCAGGAATAGTTAGTCTACTTTAAATTCACACCCTACCTTAATCCAAATTAACTTCAGTGCAGACAAGCTGTGTGGGGGAACCCTTGTGGTGGTGGTTGGTGGTGGTTCATACCTTACCAGCCACATTCTGACACTAAAATGGAATTATCACTGTGCTCTTATGCTTGGTTAGAATGGCATACAGATGGCATTTTGGTTAGTATAGAAAAAAGCATTCTTGATCCTTTAGGGACCTAAGTATGAAATGTATGGGTACACTAAAACAGATACAAGGTGTAATTGGTGAGTAGACAAAATGAGCATTTTGAATGAAAAAACTATACAGAAAACTACAAAACTGTTTGTAACTGACATTTTCCCCTTGAAGCTTACAATGGAGTTGATCTATCCTACAGTCGTGTCCCCCCCCCCCGCCCCCTTTGCATTTAAAATATAATGAATGAACTCTACTTCTTGTTCCTGACCCCTGCCTTCAGCCTCGGCCTCAGAATGCAATTGGACTGTGCTGGCTAAGCCTGACTTGTGTGTCTGCATTCAGGGCCATGACTTTGCACAAAAATTATTTTATAACTTTTGAGCTACATGTCATCTTACTTATTGAGCTCTTATCAGATCTCCTTGTGTGGTGTTTATGAATTTTTCCTTTTGTGTCCATTAGATGTTGTTTGTATTTTTATTGGGCCTTAAAAGTATGAGGGCAATAAAAATGCCACTGACCAAATAAAATAACATTGCTGTTGGAATGAATAGCTGATACAATATATGTCCATTTAAGCATCATTTGTGCTACTGTGGAGGCTTAATATGGTGAGATGTACCTCTTCTTTTGATTCTTATTTCTTTAACAAGGTCATCACACAAAGCCCCTTCTCTCTATACAAGTCGTGGACCTTCCCAGTGGTAGACTTTCCCTTATTTCTTTATTCATTGTCTCTGGCTCATCTTCACTAGAAAATTAATGTTATGGTTCCAGTAGAGTTTACTCATAACTGTATGTCAAACGCAGCATTCACTGACTGCAATGTCCTATCCAACATTCTGCCTGTTCACATAGCTCCTCAAGGTCTTTTTCTAATGTTGAGCTGATTTTCTAGGGAAGACCAGCCTGTTTCTCTGTCCCCATCCCCCTTTCTGCATGACCAAGTGAAAAGGATTTTTAAATAGTTTTGGCAGAAGCTGCGTTGGTGGGAGGCAGGAATAGGGTACCTTCTTTTTGAAGTCTTTTTGCCACAGGGGCCTTATTGATGTATAATGAAGCATGAGTAAGTACAGACTTGTTGCTACTCAACATATCATGTCTGAAACCAGGTTAGCAACAGGTGTAAATACGGTGGCTGGTGGTATTTCTTTGATCAATATGGATAGGTATCTTTTTCTTCTGAGGAGTATTAAACCCCCCCCAGATCTCAGCATCTCCTTTCTCATACCCTCTCTTGGTTACTCTTGGCCATTTTTTCCTCTGAATTGTAGTGGCCAGGGTGGAATTGCAACACGAGCAGCAATAGGCGTGTCTATAAATTAGTAACCTATTTTTATGTTGGTTTTTTAATGTGATATGGTGATTTTTCTTTCAATATCCCATCATTAGTAATGCATTTAAGTGTTTCAGATAGGGCAGGTGGATATGGCACCCTTTTGTGCAGTTGTGCTTTTTTCATCATTCTGGTATACTCCCTGCCTATGGAGCAATAAAGACATTGGCACTGTCTCATTTGCTACGGTTATCCACCCGCAGCCAATCTCTGATCTTTCCCTCAGGTCTTAAAGTATTGCTTTAATTTTTTTAGATGTCTATTTGTGAGGATTTCAAATGCTTAAAGTCTTGTATTAGAAGGCCTGTATTGTACATGTCCGTATGGACTGATCACCAGTGGAGCTGAAGTGGCATTACAACAAAGCAAGGGAGAGTTGAAAAAATAGGGTCAGAATAATTGGTGAGAAAGTTATACACACATGGGCATGTGTACTGACAACATTGACCAATGATGTCTGCTGTGTAAAAAATCTTATCTTGCACTTGTACGTGTAAAGGATGACATTCCCATATTTTAGGAGTGTTAATGTGTTCGATTATCTTATTTTCTAGGTTGCCTCGCAGCGCATAAGCTCAGTGGATCTCTCATGCTGCAGTCTGGAGCATCTGCCTGCCAACCTCTTCTACAGCCACGACCTCACGCATCTCAATTTAAAACAGAACTTCCTGAGGCTAAACCCCAGCCTGTCAACAACTAGAGGGCTTAGTGAACTACAGAGGTAAATAAAAAAAAAGCCACATGCTTCTAGCCACATCCTCCATTCTGTTCTTACTCACTGTGTGTAAGTTTAGTGATACTTGGTTTGCAGGAACTTCCGTCAAGGTATATCTGCAAGAGGGCAAAAATGTATATATTTGTGTATGGAAACGCACTATGGAGCGATAGATTCTGGTCTTTTTTATAGATAACTAATTTGGAAAATGTGTGTACAGGGATTTGAATGTTGTTCTCTGAATTAAGCAAGCTTTTAAAATCCAAAATAGTTTTCCACATTCACTGCTTTTTCCTTACACACCTGAGCCCAATTTAAATCCATTGATCTTTCACGTGTTTGATCATCAGTGTACTTTTATGAATTGTCTATCAGATGGGTTCTGTTCTTGAGCTGTGGAGTATAAACTGTGTAGGACTTTACGTTACATTCTTTACATTCTGAAGCACTTAGACGAGAGGAAAGTGATCAGGAACAGTCAGCATGGATTCACCAAGGGAAAGTCATGCCTGACTAATCTAATTGACTTCTATGATGAGATAACTGGTTCTGTGGATGAAGGGAAAGCAGTGGACGTGTTATTCCTTGACTTTAGCAAAGCTTTTGACCCGGTCTCCCACAGTATTCTTGTCAGCAAGTTAAAGTAGTATGGGCTGGATGGATGCACTACAAGGTGGGTAGAAAGTTGGCTAGATTGTTGGACTCAACGGGTAGTGATCAATGGCTCCATGTCTAGTTGGCAGATGGTATATAGCGGAGTGCCCCAAGGATCAGTCCTGGGGCCGGTTTTGTTCAATATCTTCATTAATGATCTGGAGGATGGTGTGGATTGCACCCTCAGCAAGCTTGCGGATGACACTAAACTGGGAGGAGTGGTAGATACGCTGGAGGGTAGGGATAGGATACAGAGGGACCTAGACAAATTGGAGGATTGAGCCAAAAGAAATCTGATGAGGTTCAACAAGGACAAGTGCAGAGTCCTGCACTTAGGACGGAAGAATCCAATGCACCGCTACAGACTAGGGACCGAATGGCTAGGCAGCAGTTCTGCAGAGAAGGAACAAGGGTTACAGTGGACGAGAAGCTGGATATGAGTCGACAGTGTGCCCTTGTTGCCAAGAAGGCCAATGGCATTTTGGGGTGTATAAGTAGGGGCATTGCCAGCAGATTGAGGGATGTGATCGTTCCCCTCTATTCGACATTGGTGAGGCCTCATCTGGAGTACTGTGTCCAGTTTTGGGCCCCACACTACAAGAAGGATGTGGAAAAATTGGAGAGAGTCCAGCGAAGGGCAACAAAAATGATTAGGGGACTGGAACACATGACTTATGAGGAGAGGCTGAGGGAACTGGGATTATTTAGACTTCAGAAGAGAAGAATGAGGGGGGATTTGATAGCTGCTTTTAACTACCTGAAAGGTGAATCCAAAGAGGATGGATCTAGACTATTCTCAGTGATAGCAGATGACAGGACAAGGAGTAATGGTCTCAAGTTGCAGTGGGGGAGGTTTAGGTTGGATATTAGGAAAAACTTTTTCACTAGGAGGGTGGTGAAACACTGGAATGTGTTACCTAGGGAGGTGGTGGAATCCCCTTCCTTAGAAGTTTTTAAGGTGAGGCTTGACAAAGCCCTGGCTGGGATGATTTAGTTGGGATTGGTCCTGCTCTGGGCAGGGGGTTGGACTAGATGGCCTCCAGAGGTCCCTTCCAACTCTATTATTCTATGATTTTATGATTAGTGTCAGGAAAACAAACTAGTAAATTAAATGTGACATCTGCCCCTTTTCCTTTTCCCTACTACCCACTCCTCTAGCAGCTGTGACCTTAATGATTCTGTCTGGATATGACCACTAATATATGTGACTGTTTTCTGATGGGCATAGAGCAAGAAGGAACAAATTAATAGTAAGCAGTGTCATTGCATAGTTGGGGCATGAACATTGTGTCTGTGTACATCCCCTAGAATTACAAAACAGACTAGCTGTTCATATTCAGACAGATGAATGTTTCTATATAGCAAGTAAAGATGTTTTGCAATTTCAGTGGTGCCTGAATTGCAAAGTGCACTGGGATTATTTGTGAATGGTCCTGTATAAATGTATTGTAATATACTATAGCCAGCACTTCTAATCCTTTTCTTTTTGAAAAATATCCAAAAAATACAAAATGGATTATGCAGGCTGCTACATTTTTAAATAATCTCCAATTGACTTTTAGAAAAACAAAAAATTTGGCATTATAGGGGATGAACAAACCCAATAAGTCTGATTCCCGAACAAAACAGACAACATTTCCAGGAACAGATGAGCATAGCCAGCAGTAAACTGTAGTGGAATAGTTGATTTTATTTCCTCTAAAACCATATCAGAAATGTTGTATTACTTGATGTTGCCAGTTGGAGATGAACAAATTGGTGAACATAAGAACCAACTTGCACCTTCAACACGAAACCATTTTGCTCTTATTTTTAATATTAGAAAAGGTACAGAAGTCCTTTTTTGTGCACGGAGTGGCTTGGTTCCAACTGCTGTTAAGAACATAAGAATGGCCATAGCTGGATGGATCTTTGGTCTAACCCAATCAGTATCCTGTCAATTGACAGTGGCCAATGCCAGGTGCCCCAGAGCAAGTGAATTTAACAGGTAATGATCAAGTGATCTCTCTCCTGCCATCAGTCTCCACTCTCTGACAAACAGAGGCTAGGGACACCATTCCTTACCCATCCTGGCTAATAGCCATTAATGGACTTAACCTCCATGAATTTATCCAGTTCTCTTTTAAACCCTGTTATAGTCCTAGCCTACACAATCTCCTCAGGCAAGGAGTTCCACAGGTTGACTGTGCGCTGAGTGAAGAAGAACTTCCTTTTATTTGTTTTAAACCTGCTGCCCATTAATTTCATTTGGTGGCCCCTAGTTCTTATATTATGGGAACAAGTAAATAACTTTTCCTTATTCACTTTCTCCACACCACTCATGATTTTATATACCTCTATCATATCCCTCCTTAGTCTCCTTTTTTCCCCCAAAATGAAAAGTCCTGGCCTCTTTAATCTCCCCTCATATGGGACCCGTTCCAAACCCCTAATCATTTTAGTTGCCCTTTTCTGAACCTTTTCTAATGCCAGTATATCTTGAGATGAGGGGACCACATCTGTATGCAGTATTCAAGATGTGGGCATACCATGGATTTATATAAGGGCAATAAGATATTCTCCATCTTATTCTCTATCCCTTTTTTAATGGCTCCTAACATCCCGTTTGCTTTTTTGACTGCTGCTGCACACTGCCTGGACGTCTTCAGAGAACTATCCACGATGACTCCAAGATCTTTCTCCTGATTAGTTGTAGCTAAATTAGCCCCCATCATATTGTGTATATATAGTTGGGGTTATTTTTTCCAATGTGCATTACTTTACATTTGTCCACATTAAATTTTGTTTGCCATTTTGTTGTCCAGTCACTTAGTTTTGTGAGATCTTTTTGAAGTTTTTCACAGTCTGCTTTGATCTTAACTATCTTGAGCAGTTTAGTGTAGTCTGCAAACTTTTCCACCTCACTGTTTACCCCTTTCTCCAGATCATTTATGAATAAGTTGAATAGGATTGGTCCTAGGACTGACCCTTGGGGAACACCACTAGTTACCCCTCGCCATTCTGAAAATTTACCATTTATTCCTACCCTTTGTTCCCTGTCTTTTAACCCGTTCTCAATCCATGAAAGGATCTTCCCTCTTATCCCATGACAACTTAATTTATGTAAGAGCCTTTGGTGAGGGACCTTGTCAAAGGCTTTCTGGAAATCTAAGTACACGATGTCCACTGGATCCCCCCTTGTCCACATGTTTAACCCCCTCAAAGAACTCTATTAGATTAGTAAGACATGATCTCCCTTTACAGAAACCATGTTAACTTTTGCTCAACAATTTATGTTCTTCTATGTGTCTGACAATTTTATTCTTTACTATTGTTCCAACTAATTTGCCCAGTACTGACATTAGACTTACCGGTCTGTAATTGCCAGTATCACCTCTATAGCCCCTCTTAAATATTGGCGTTACATTAGCTATCTTCCAGTCATTGGGGACAGTAGCTGATTTAAAGGACCGGTTACAAACCATAGTTAATAGTTCTGCAATTTCACATTTGAGTTCTTTCAGAACTCTTGGTTGAATGCCATCTGGTCCTGGTGACTTGTTACTGTTAAGTTTCTCAATTAATTACAAAACCTCCTCTAGTGACACTTCAATCTGTGACAATTCCTCAAATTTGTCACCTACAAAAGACGGCTCAGGTTTGGGAATCTCCCTAACATCCTCAGCCGAGAAGACTGAAGCAAAGAATTCATTTAGTTTCTCTGCGATGACTTTATCGTCTTTAAGTGTTCCTTTTGTATCTCAATCGTCCAAGGGCCCCACTGGTTGTTTAGCAGGCTTCTTGCTTCTGATGTACTTAAACATTTTATTACCTTTTGAGTTTTTGGCTAGCTGTTCTTCAAACTCCTTTTTGGCTTTTCTTATTACATTTTTACATTTAATTTGGCAGTGTTTATGCCCCTTACTAGGATTTGACTTCCACTTTTTAAAAGATGCCTTTTTTATTTCTCACTGCTTCGTTTACATAGCTGTTAAGCCACGGTGGCTCTTTTTTAGTTCTTTTACTATGTGTTTTAATTTGGGGTATACATTTAAGTTGAGCCTCTATTATGGTGTCTTTGAAAAGTGTCCATGCAGCTTGCAGAGATTTCACTCGAGTCACTGTACCTTTTAATTTCTGTTTAACTAATCTTCTCATTTTTGCATAGTTCCCCTTTCTGAAATTAAATGCCACAGTGTTGGGCTGTTACGGTTTCTTCCCACCACAGGAATGTTAAATGTTATGTTATGGTGACTATTTCCAAGAAGTCCTGTTACAGTTAGCTCTTGGACCAGATCCTACGGTCCACTCGGGACTAGATTGAGAGTTGCCTCTCCCCTTGTGGGTTCCTGTACCAGCTGCTCCAAGAAGCAGTCATTTAAAGTATCGAGAAATTTTGTCTCTGCATTTCGTCCTGAGGTGACATGTACCCAATTAGTATGGGGATAATTGAAATCCCCCACTATTACTGAGTTTATTTTGATAGCCTCTCTAATCTCCCTTAGCATTTCATCGTCACTTTCACTGTCCTGGTCAGGTGGTAGATAATAGATCCCCACTGTTATATTCTTATTAGAGCATGGAATTGCTATCCATAGAGATTCTATGGAACATGGATTCATTTAAGATTTTTATTTCATCCGATTCTACATTTTCTTTCACATATAGTGCCACCCCCACCCCAACCCCCCGCATGACCTGTTCTGTCCTTTCAATATATTTTGTACCCCGGAATGATTGTGTCACATTGATTGTCCTCACTCCACCAGATTTCTGTGATGCCTATTATATCAATAGCCTCCTATAACACAAGGCACTCTAGTTCACCCATCTTATTATTTAGACTTCTAGCATTTGTGTACAAGCACTTTAAAAACTTGTCACTGTCTGCCCTTTTCTGATGCCAGATTCTTTGTGAATGTTTCTCATCTGATCTGGTCCATACTTTATCCTCTTCCATCCTCTCCTCCTGACTAAAACCTAGAGAATCTCTATCAATAGACTCTCCTCTAAGAGAAGTCTCTTTCCAATCCACGTGCACCTCTGCAGCAATTGGCTTTCCCCCATCTCTTAGTTTAAAAACTACTCTGCTTTTTAATGTTAAGGGGAAAATGTTAATTTAACATTTAATGTTAATGTTGAAAAGGGAAGTGTTCAAACAACATGGCAGGCTACTCTCATTGTCTGCCATGTTTGTGGTCTGCAGGGTGATGCAGTAGTAGGAACTGCTATAGTGCCTCAGTGAAAGACAGCAACAACAGGAGCCAAAATTTTGGATAATACTGTTTTAACCAGTAGTGGATGTACATTCAACAGCTTCTGAAAGAAATCTGTTTGGAACTGGCTGCTTGAAGATTAAAGTACTATAAAGTTATTGTAGTTTGTTTTTGTTTCTATTTTCAAGATCATATACCTTGCAGGGCTGAACAATACATAGTCAAAACTCTGGTTCAGTATGTCATATAGATAAACAAAGCCTGTCATGGTGATGAATTGTTAGCGTTGTAAAGGCTTGCAAACACTAGAAACACTTTTCTTGTTGGCCTGCCTTCCTCAGCATCTTCTTCACATTAAAATAAGATGCCAGGTCTGACTGTTCCAGTGAGGGGATAGGACAGAGTAGATAAATAATAATCCTGAGATTCAGTTCTGCTCTCAAATATAGATGTTTATTGCTGCGTGCTGTAGGAAGACGTTTTATAGTAACTGTGCATTTGATATTTTCCAAGTATTGTAAAAGGAAGAATCAAGATGAGTTAATGTAAGTTCGGCAGCTTCATGCATCTCTTTTGGGAGGGGAAGGAGTGGTAAAGGACATATTTGCTTGGGGCATGAGATAAGTAAACATTACTTTGTGAGACTGTTCATGTATACTTGTTTTATTGCTCATTTAAACTTGTTAAATCCACTTCGTAGTGTGTTTCTCATGGTCCAAAATTGTAAACAGAACTTTGAGTACTGGGTAGTTTTGTACCAACACCTATATTTTTCCATTTGTGTGCATGCCAGAAAATAGGGAACAAATATTTGAATTCAAAAGTAGGTGGTGTGAAAATTCAAGTACAGTAAAAGATAAATGGCCTATTGAGTGAGTTGGGTCTACTTGCTCCAATTCACAGTGGCTTCTTTAAAACTTATAACATGGTGCCTTTCAGGAAAAGTTTCCCCCCACCGCCCCACCCCCGGTTGTTGCAGTAACGGAAGCTAATGAAAAGGAGTACTTGTGGCACCTTACAGACTGAGAAATTTGAGTATAAGCTTTCGTGAGCTACAGCTCACTTCATCGGATGCATTCAGTGGAAATACAGTGGGGCGATTTATATACACAGAGAACATGAAACAATGGGTGTTACCATACACACTGTAAGGAGAATGATCACTTAAGATGAGCTATTACCAGCAGGAGAGCTGGGCGGGGGGGCACGATGGGAACCTTTTGTAGTGATATCAAGGTGGGCCATTTCCAGCAGTTGACAAGAACATCTGAGGAACAGTGGGGGGGTGGGGGGGGGAATAAACATGGGGAAAGTTTTACTTTGTGTAATGACCTATTCATTCCCAGTCTCTATTCAAGCCTAAGTTAATTGTATCCAGTTTGCAAATTAATTCCAATTCAGCAGTCTCTTGTTGGAGTCTGTTTTTGAAGTTTTTTTGTTGAATTGCCACTTTTAGGTCTGTAATCGAGTGACCAGAGAGATTGAAGTGTTCTCCAACTGGTTTTTGAATGTGTTAATTCTTGACTTCTGATTTGTGTCCATTTATTCTTTTACGTAGAGACTGTCCAGTTTGACCAATGTGCATGGCAGAGGGGCATTGCTGGCACATGATGGCATATATCACGTTGGTAGATGTGCAGGTGAACAAGCCTCTGATAGTGTGGCTGATGTGATTAGGCCCTATGATGGTGTTCCCTGAATAGATATGTGGACACAGTTGGCAATGGGCTTTGTTGCAAGGATAGGTTCCGGGGTTAGTGGTTCTGTTGTGTGGTGTGTGGTTGCTGGTGAGTATTTGCTTCAGGTTGGGGGGCTGTCTGTAAGCAAGGATTGGCCTGTCTCCCAAGATCCGAGAGAGTGATGGGTCGTCCTCCAGGATAGGTTGTAGATCCTTGACCATGCGCTGGACAGGTTTTAGTTGGGGACTGAAGGTGACGGCTAGTGGCATTCTGTTACTTTCTTTGTTTGGCCTGTCCTGTAGTAGGTAACTTCTGGGTACTCTTCTGGCTCTGTCAATCTGTTTCTTCACTTGAGCAGGTGGGTATTGTAGTTGTAAGAACGCAATTCTTCAACAAAAAAACTGTTCCTCAGATGTTCTTGTCAACCTCTGGAAATGGCCCACCTTGATTATCAGTACAGAAGGTTTTCTCCTCCTCCCCTGTCGTGTGTCGTCCCGTGTTCTCCCCCCCCCCCCGCCAGTAATAGCTCACCTTAAGTGATCACTGTCTTGTTACAGTGTGCATGGTAACACCCATTGTTACATGTTCTCTATGTATATAAATCTCCCCACTGTATGTTCCACTGAATGCATCCGATGAAGTGAGCTGTAGCTCAGGAAAGCTTATGCTCAAATAAATTTGTTAGTCTCTAAGGTGCCACAAGTACTCCTTTTCTTTTTACTAAGAACATTGTTTGTAAATAATGATGGGAAATCATTCAGTCAAATGTTTGTCATTAAACAGTGTTTTAGTGAAAGCATGCAACTGAAATTAGAGTAAATAGTATTGGCAAACACCATTTTCGTCAGCATGTTCTAGCAATTCTTCTTATGATGCTAAGGAACTAGCTTTTTCCCCCACCCCTTACATTGTAATGAAGGTTTAATAATTAACAGTGACACTATAGATTTTCTTTTACAAATACATACATGCAGTCATTACCGGTTTCCTAGGGGCCTTACTCAGAAATCTAATCTCCTCTCAAGCATCCCTTACTTGAAATTGCTTTAGACAGGTGACACAGCTTTAAATCTTCCAGCTTTCACAAGGTATGACAAAGCAAAGGATTTATACATTATGGATGCTAGCAGTGAAAGTGTTTGAAAGAAGCACAGGAATTCAAAAATCAAATACCCCAAAGGGCAGGAAAATAGTGTCATGCTTTCCAGAGAAAATATAACCTGCAAATGGTATATTCTGGGGTTACAAATGTACACAAGAGGAAGGAGGGAGAAGGGGATAAGGCATATAATAGCTCAGTTGCAGGAAAATCATCTCTGTATGAGGGCCCAATCCAAAATCCACTGAAGTCTATGGAAAGAGATTGTTTTGACTTCAGTGGGCTTTGGATCAAGGCTTAAATGCTGAAGCATTTTATTTTCATAGCTGCAGATGCTGAGAAGGAACTTAGTTTTACAAACGTAATTCACTGCATTACTGGTGGGTGGGGAAAACCTTTTTAAATAAAATCTTATTTTACAAATAGCCGCAGATCATTAAAACTGAAAGTTTTTTTTAAATTGAACTTTTAAATTACACAAAAACAGCAAAAAGAAAAGGAGTACTTGTGGCATCTTAGAGACTAACCAATTTATTTGAGCATAAGCTTTCATGAGCTACAGCTCACTTCATCGGATGCATAAAAACAGCAATCACTTTCTAGTCCGTTTTGCCTTTGTTTTGTGTTTTGCAAAATACTACAATGTTTGAGTTGCAAACATTGTAAAGGGTTGTTTTAAAAGTTACCATTTGGAAATTAAAAAATAACATAACAGCACTTGTTAATTTTTAGGTATTTAAAACAGAATTTTGTGGCCACATTTGAAATTACTATAATGCAGCTAAGCAGAGTAGAAGATGGTATTTGAAGGGGATATTCTGTTTCTTATGTAATCTTTATTTCTTTTTACTTGTTCAGTATTTTCCACTCTAATCTCCCCTTCTGTTTTCTCCAGTATTTTCTGAGTCTTTAGCTGCATCTTCATCTTTTCTCTCGTTTACCAGCCTTTAGTAGTGGTCTTTACAATAATAGCCCTTGGCTTTCTCCCTCAGAGTTCTCTGGGACTTACCACCATGTAACTTCAAAGACCCTATCCTGCCGTGATGATTCTTGTGAAAGAACTAGGGCTGTCTATGAATCACAGTTAACTTATGTGATTAACTCAAAAAAAATCGTGATTAATCGCACTGTTAAACAATAGTATACCAATTGAAATCTATTAAATATTTTGGATATTTTTCTACATTTTCAAGGATATGAATTTCAATTACAACACAGAATACAAAGTGTACGGTACTCACTTTATTTTATTTTTATTACAAATATTTGCACTGTAAAAATAAACAAAAGAAACAGTATTTCAGTTCATCTCATACAAGTACTGTAGTATGATCTCTTTAAATACATTTAAATTTAAATAAACGGTATTCTATTGTTTAACAATGTGATTAATTGTGATTTATTGCAATTAATTATTTTAATCACTTGACAGCCCTAGAAAAAATCCTAGATGTGCTGCTTCATATAGAAGAGGGATGATCATCTATAGCTGCCAAATTTGGAAAAACTGTCCCTGGAAACACTTTTCAAATAAGGTGGGCAGAGCACGAAATCTCCAGAGACTCTGTGCATTCTGGTTTTAAAAGGCATTATTTATATACAAATGCCTTAGTTAATAAGGCTTGAAAACATGTTTCCAGACCTTTCTTAAAGGCTTGTTTATTTGCCAAGCTGACAATCTACTAAATCCTGTATTCTCTGCCCCACAAGATTACAGTGGTGAGCATGGTAAGAAATGCCAAAATAATAAAACACTGTATTGTAACATTGCATCATTGTGACAGATCGCATAATCATACTGTGCTACAAGAACATGAGCTATAAAACGCATTATTACAAAAATACATAAAACCAGTGATGTGTGAACCCTTTAAAGGTCAGAGTCTTCCTAAGCAGAATAAAATGTAGTTGATACCCTATTTGCCAGCACTCCTTAATTGTGAGGTCCGTAAAGCTCTGATCATGTGAGCAGCTGCAGGTGGCTCAGGAATCTGAGCTCAGTTACCTCTTCCACCTGTGGCCATGAGAGACCTCTTCCACCTGTGGCCATGAGAGACCTCTTCCATCTGCTGAGAGGGCAGCTGCCTGTAGTTCTCGTGTACCCCTCAGTGTCCTGCATGGAAGTATCAGGGAGCCACCTCCACCCCTCAAAATGAGGCAATAGGGGCCTTAGATGGGCCTTCTTCCACTTGCAGTGCAGTAACTGTGGACAGGGGTCATATTGTTTGGGTAATGGTGCAGGAAAGCAGGGGGAGGCGGCAACAGCGTAACCTTCTATTGGCAGAGAAGTTGGCCGTATTTGTTGGAAACTGGGGTGAGGCTGATTCCACGGGGTTGAAGGACTTGAGAGAGGGGAATTAACCTGCTGGATTGTTGGGGTAACCGACCAGGTTCTGGTGCAAACTGCTGAAGTTGAAGTAGTACTGGAGGGCAGAGGCTGCTTCGTGCCATGTGAGGTGAGGAAGAGAATTTGGAACAAGTGATGTCTGCTGGGGTTAGGGGCAGCTGGAGAGGGTGGGTGAAAGTCTGTGGAAAGATGCTGGAGAGAGTGCTTGTGGGAGAGGAGAGTGGGGTTGCCAGGGAGTGGTGACTGAGAATAAGTATGTCATGCCAAGAGTTGTCGGGAGGAGGGGGGACAAAGATGGGAATGCTGTGTCCCAAATTTTTATGTACAAGTTTTCTGTTCATTTCTATTCGAATTTTCATCCTGAAAATGTGCACACATGGGTGTCAGGAGGGTTTTCCACAGACAGTTACAAAATCAGGAGTCAGACCCAAACCATGCAATTCACTCAGTTAAGATCTCATGATTTTTAACAATCACATGTGTTTCTGGATCTTTCGTGACTTTGACGACATACTTGTTTCTTCTTCCAGTGCTTGTACATGTCCATTCCACTGTAGGTATTCTGAGCACAGTCACTGGAAAATTTCCCCTCCGTGGTCCTCTTTGGGGCTGCTCAGATGTCCTCTGGTGCCGGGTGCACATAATGCCAGTATAAACGGCCCAGGTGACCCCATGCCCCCTCAGTTCCTTTTTACTGCCTGTGATGGTCGCTGGCCCTGCTCTCCTTGCTACGGCAACCTTTTCTCGGTTGTAAATAGTTTTTTAATATTAGTATGTTAGCATAGTTGGTTTTCTTCATTAGTTAGCGGAGGTTTGTCCATTTCCGGCGCTGAGGCACGCCTCAGAAACCGGGCTTCTAGCCCTGTGTCTCCTGCAACAAGGCTGTGCCTCTGAGCAACCCGCACTCTAGTTGCCTAAAGTGCTTGGGTGAGGCTCACGTCAGGGATCAGTATTAGATCTGCATTGAATTAAACCTCATATGAAGGAGGACTGGGAGTCCAGGTTAAAGCTCCTACTAAGGGAGCAGCGCTGAGATCTTCCTCTGAGCTAAGCTGGTTGGACTTGGCACCGAGCACCTCAGCGTCCGAGAGGAGTGCTCATCCCACCATACAGGAGTCCTGGCACCATTCAGCATCCCAGTTGTTGAAGAAGCAGCACAGAAAGAAGCTGGCTGAAAGGGGACTTTCCCCCACACCGAAGACAGCCAGGCATGGGGAGCAGAGTGGAGTGTGACCTCGGTCAGGCTGCTTCTCTGCCTCGGCATCGCAGTCGGCACTGTTGACTCCAGCCTTGACTCAGGCACTGAATCTGGTACCAGACAAACTGACTGCACTGGAGGGACAACATGACACCAGCGCCATTGCCTATCAATGAGGCCATTATGGACCCAGTGAAAGCCCTGTGGCAACCCCCCTGCTTCCCTTCCCCCCACCTTAAAAAGAGTTGAGAGGAAATACTTTGTCCCTGCCCGTGGCTATGAGTTCCTATACACATACGTCTCCCTGTTCCTCCTCTCTGCCTACCCCCCCCTCCCCCCCATACCTGGTGATGTCCATGGCCAAGAGGGAAAGGCAGGGTCTGCAGGCAACTCCTAAGGCGAAAATCTCCAAGAAATTGTACTTTTCAGTAGAAAGGTGTACTCTACTGGGCTGCAGCTTGGGATCACTAAGCAGAAGTCACTGCTGAACAGATATGACGTCAACGTGTGGGACTCCATGTTGAAGTTCAAGGACTTGCTTCCCCAAAAGGTCAGGCAGAAGTTCTCGCTGGTGGACAAGGGGAAGTTGATAGCCAGGGCTTCCTTGCAAGTTGCCCTGCATGTGGTGGATTCAGCAGCTATATTCACAGCCTCCATAGTGGCCATGCAAAGGAGTTCATGGTTACAGTCCTCAGGTCTCCAGCATGAGGTCCAGCAAAAGCCCTTCAGGACCTTCCCTTCAAGGGAGCTTCACTTTTTTCTGAGCGGACCGATGTGAAGCTCCATGATTGTATAACCTAGGGACTGTGGAAACAGCAGAGATTTTAGCTGCAGATTGCATGCTCTTCTGCCTTGGCGTCAGTGTGCCCCTTCCAGACACCCAGGGAGTGCTAAGCAGAACTTTTGATGAGATGCTCAAGGACATTGTACCAGCTTCTATATTCCCGGATCCTGTTTCCCCTTTATTAGAAGACCACCTGTACCACTTCACCAGGGTGTGATCTCGTATCTCCACGGACAGTTGGGTGGAAGTGGAATATACCCTTCAATTTGTTTCTCTCTCTCTCTCTCTCTCTCTCTCTCTCTCTCTCTCTCTCTCTCTCCCTCGTGGAATTTAATGAATCTGCATTACTAAACAGGGCTTTGCTGCTGGAAATGCCTGCTTTGGCATGGGAGGACTTTTAAAGTGTATTGAAATAAATAATAGAGATTATGTATTGGTCTACTTCTGACTATTCCTTTTTTGATGCAGCTTTAAAGCTGCTATGTGAATTTTTTTGGTAAGCTTTTGTCTTTCATCTGTTTTTCTCCCATCCCAACCTCCGAAATGATAAGATGAGATTTTGTACGTTGTGCTAGCTTCTAACTTCAAGGACATTTTTATTGCCATTTTAGTACAGCTTTTGGAGAAGACTAGCTTGTAATGGAAATGGTGACTGACCTTCAACTAAGTGGTGTTTGCATGTGTCACAACAGTAAAACTACTTTATTTATAATTCTGTTGTCAATGACATTTTATAGAGATTGAGATGAAGTGGAAATAGAGGTGGCAAATGTGTTAATTCAGTTTCAAGATAGGAGCTTATTACAGTGAACTACATTTCCCTTTTGAGTTGATTAAGATTAACATACTCTTTTTTAACTGCTCGAAGATGAGAGCGAATGATCAAGTCAGTACATAAGTATAGCATGAGGCTTACTTTAAAAGGTGATTCTCAACTAATTGAGAGAGAGCATGCTAGGCATTCCAGGGATTCTGGAGTATGTATGGAACCCTTCTTTGACCTGCCTTTCTAGCTCTTTGAAATCTAATGCAAGTTAGGTTTCAGAGTAACAGCCGTGTTAGTCTGTATTTGCAAAAAGAAAAGGAGTACTTGTGGCACCTTAGAGACTAACCAATTTATTTGAGCATAAGCTTTCGTGAGCTACAGCTCACTTCATCGGAGCTTATGCTCAAATAAATTGGTTAGTCTCTAAGGTGCCACAAGTACTCCTTTTTTTAATGCAAGTTAGTTTACCATTTCAGATTATCTGTCACTCTCTCCCTTTCTGAATGGTTAATTGAAGAGGAATCTGTCCCCTTTTTTTAAATACAGTTTATAGTTTTTTTGTTAATCTGCTAGTGATCTCACATCACATCCGCTGGTTGTCCTTGTCTGTGTCCTCATGATATGACTATTCAGGAATAGGAGTTGTACAAAAGTGATGCACTGACTATTTGTGATCAATAAAAGATCCTGTGGTACTTTTTGCAAGAGCAGAGATGTCATTCTAGTCTTTCCGGCTCATTTCTAGGGTAAGTATTTATATTCTGCCCAACTGAAATTCCCCCTGTACTTTCAAGTGAAAAACATTTTTTCACTTTTTCTGTATTCAAGAGCAAGTTCTAAATTTGTTTGGACTTATTTTTATTTTTGCTTGGCTCTTTGATAAAGTATTTTTCTCTCTCAGTACCTAATAAATACCTAGTAAAATTGATTTGGATGCTCATTCCTATTTTTTCTTCTGCTGTTAAGCTTGTTTTAAATGTAATATCTGGACCAGTACATTTAAATAGCAGAGGCATATTGCCTTCAGTAATTGTCATAGCAGTATATCGAAAAATTACAGCTGAATTTCCTGAGCATAAAATATTATGCTACTTGCTATTAGATAGGAATAAGTTGGAGATTAAAATCTTCACTAGTTTATTTGCATTTAATATTCCCTTTTATCTTGTAATCACATATGGTTAGTATGAAAACACATTGATTGGTGTTCTCAACCACTAACTTAATTGGACAGCCTTTCTAATTTACATATACTTGGCAGGCTAGGATTCGGGTCAAATCTAGTTTAAATCATACGGTAAACTTTTTTCTTGATCGTGTTTTTTTTGAAAAGCATACTGCATTCTGGAATAGAGGAGTGGAGTTTTTGCTCTCCATCTTATTGAAATTCTGCATATGATCGTTATATATGCTTAATTGAATACAGTTTTTATTTTGGTTACAGTAGTAGCTGGATTATTTGCTTGTTAATAACAGAAACTGGGTGTCAAGAAAATTTACTATAGCAAGGAAGAGTTGGAGATTGTTGAAAAAGCGTCTTGCGTGGGGAGCTTTGTATGTAATCATAATAATTTGAAAAGCTTTCCTATTTTGGCACTCTTGTTATTTAAGAAGAGATTCCTGAAAGAGAAGGGTCTCTCTCCAAGCAGTCTGCTTGCAGTTTAAAACACACTGGTTTTGTAATTGTCAGGTTGGCAATACCCGTCTGCAAAGGGGCACTCACCTTGAATGCCTCCAATCATCTGGGTAAGGAACTGCAATCCTTTTTGCCCTGGTTCCTCCTGCAGGTTACTGACCGACCGTGATGGGTCTTTAATGGCTTGGTGCTCTGGCTGAGTCTCAAAGTCCAAATCAACCCCTTCCAACATATTAAAGAGTCCAGCAAATAAGCAGTCTGTTTCCTTGGGCTAGGGTTTTCAGCCCCGGCTCTAGGCTCTTTACATTCAGCCCCTTTTTTCGTGCTCCCTGATGAGGCATGTCCCCTTGTTAGAGTTTACACCACTTTACCTGTGACGGGTTGGGGAACCTGGACTGCCCACTACTTCAGATTCCATCCCCGGCACCCCTATACACGGCAGCTACGTCCTGCTTGCGTGAATCCGTTGCTGCTATTTCCCTGGGCCTTGTCCTACCTTTTTATTTCCAACCCATTTCAGGGCCAGGTTTTTTTCTCTCTCCAGGCCAGAAAGGAGCACATTTCATTATTCCTCTGGTCCCAGCCAGGAACTGACCTGCTAAGGCCAGGCAGCTCCTTTTATCTGGGCCAGCAGGGCTATGATTAGCTGTTGCTAGCTCCTCTAGCTCCTTTGTTCTGAAGATAGACTTCCAGTGTGGAGATAAGTATAGATTTTTACTTTCATCCCTTAGGATTTCCTTTTCTTTGCAGGTGAGAATAGTCTTTCCCCAAGTAAGTAGTTTGCAATAGGCTATTGCAGAAATTGAGAATTGTTAAATCCTGCTTCTGTGTAAAGCACCATATAACTTCAGGTTGTTTCCATTAACAAAATATTTATCTTTTTATGGTCTGGCTGATTTTTATAATAGAATAAAAGCTGCTTTTGACTTGGATGTAGTCCTAGTTTGATTTAACATCTGTGGCTATTTGTATGTTTTGAAAAGTGAGCCACTAAAGTTTGAAGTTGCTCTTTGTGCAGTGAGCTACATTTCCTTTGTATAGTCTTCAGTGAAAGATATACTTTTGTCTGCATATAGAGACTTTGAAGTTCATCTTCACGAACCCAAGCGCCCTTTACTGTGTTGGATTGAGAAAAAAATGGCAGGGTCCCTGTAGTGTTAGTAAAAATGCAGTAAAACTACCAAGGACTGGGGCTTAACTTTAGTTTGTTTTGTTTGTTTGCATGGGGATTTGAAAACATTTTTAGGAGGTAGGGTTATATTTGAGTTTTAGTTACTCATCCAATTAACTATGATTGTTAATTGGTTTGGTAGCCAAAACAAACTCAAATACAATCCTTACCCTAAAATTAATCAGTTATCTCTGTCTGTTCCTTGTTTTGGGATTATTTTCCCTGTTTGCTTTTGTGTGTTGTCATCCCCGTTCTCAGATGCATTGGAGCCAGTATAATAACTTTGCCTTCAAAATGGAGGGGAGATCTGAAGCACTCTCCTTCTTCTCTGGCATCTGGAGTGAAATCCTGGGTGTATTAACCCAGTGGGAATGTTTTCATTGACTTCAGCAGGATAATGATAACCCTCTGCATCTGGATTATTGCTGAAAGATTGAATGGATCCATTTAGCACAGTCTTTGAGACATCTAGCTTCAGGGAAGGGTTTTCCTATCTGGAGAGAGCTAGAGTAGCAGGGGCCTTCATAAAGCTTTGATCCTGACAGTTGCATGGCTACTTTAAAGTCTTAATGACTATACCTTAAAGGGAAAAGAGATGCTGTCTGTCTTGTATTTCTGGCTCTAGGGTAACTAATCCTTTGGGGAGGCATTAACACTATGGTCTAGGAGGGTCTGAGACGACAGCTAAAAGAGACAGTAACTTGGATTATTAGTAGTAAGAAAGAAATTTAACAAGCATGTAAGCTATTTGGCAAATACTTGTAATGAGATTGCCAGCCAATGTAGCAGACCTTTGGCGTAGAGGTAGGTTCTGTTCCAATACTTAATTGCCACATCCTGCTTGACTGCTAGCTAGTGCTCTCAATGTTCTGCTGGAGTTGAGGAGGAGAACTTTTTTTTTTCTGTCTGAAATGATGTTCTATTGTAACCATAAAATAGATGCATCAAATACCAAAAATCAGTGGGAATGTTGTTTTCTTTCATGTTTGGTCCCTTATTACTCTAGGTATCCTGGTTGGATATAGTAAAAATCACCTTTTGTATAAACACTTTTTGATAAGAATCAGACAAACTGGGTATGTCAGGCCAACTGCTATGGCTTTGCTTGACTAACAGCACATAGCCAGCTTTACTGTGACCCTTATTTCAAACATATTGGAACACGAATTCTATGTAGTATAATCAATATTCCTTTTTTGTACACTTCCAGTGGATCAGAATCCTAAAATTAGAAACTGTGATAAACGTGCACATATTACTGTGAAAGAGAACTTGGCTTGTTGAGCCCCCCTGCCCCCCCTCCCCCCGCTTTCGTATATGTCAAACTAGAGTCTCTCCTAAATTGGCAGCTTCAAGAACAAATAATGTGGACATAATTTGGCTCAGTTAGAACAATTAGTGTTCAATCATCTTGCATGTTCAAAGACCAGAGTTGACATGTCCGTATTTTGCTCTAGTTTAAAGTTAGGACTCTCTTTGGTCAGGGAAATTATAGAAGGCTCAGAATCAAGTTTTCTGATCTTGGTGTGTTCAGGAGAGGAAGGAAGCACAATTCTGCAAGTGGCTTTTTTTTTTTTTTTTTTTTTTTGAAGAATGGCAAAAGTCTAAAGACAGGAGGGAGAAAATGACACATCTTGAATTATGGAATCAGCATGTCATCAAGTAGTTAACAAATGATGTACATTGTGGAGTTTTCTCCCTACCAAGGAATGCTGCAAAGGCACCAGTGTTGCTTGTCACCACTTTTCTAGTTAATACTGTCAGCACAATGTAATAATTTAGGAGAAACGGAAACAGTGGATATTTAATTCTTTAAGCCCACTTAAATTAAAGCCTGATTCCTTGTGCAAACTAGTCCACAGAGAATTGTAGTCATTTACATATCTTCATGGTATCCTAATTGTATCAGTGACAATGTATGTTAATGGTATAACTCTAAATATAAAAAACATTGGAAGCAAAGTCAGTATTTCAGATCAGTTCATTTTTGGCAATGCTCCATAATAACACAAACACCCTAGACCATTAGGGATTCATGCTGTTGTTAATAAATGTGAAGCAGGTGACTAAGATGTGAGCTTGACTTACTATCTTTATTCTCTGAGCAACTGCCCACCAGCCGTCATTACTAATATATCTGCTGAATAATTTACACTGCTGTATGAAGAACGTGGCTTCAGCATCTTGGAACTGAGAGAACACACAGACGGAAATAAACAACACCTCTCCCCTCTGCTCATCTTAAATTACCCTTTAATGGGGGGATAATTCAAAGTATACAGTCCTTCCTTCCAACTTTTCTTTAAGTGTAATTTAGCAATCATTATTCTCTTCCGTGTGATGTTCGAAACATACTCAAGAAGCAGTTTAAGTATCTACCTGTTGATAATTTCATGTTATTCAAAGAACACTAGTTTTGTGTGTGTTTTGAATCTCCTCTTGTAAGTCTTCAAGCTGGCAATGCTCTGAGGCCATAGCCAGTGTAATAATCAGCACATAAGGCTAATTTTCTTATGGCTGATTAAAAAAATGTAATGTTTGTTTTAGAGTTTCTCCATGGTTGTAGATGTATTGACTGTCACTTTCTCTCTTCTGCCCTCCATCTCCCCTCTTATTGCAAATTGAAGTTACGTTGAAATATTATTTCTATACAAGTCTGGGTCCGTTATGCATCCCACTCATGTTAGTGTTTGGTGCAATCTAGCCTGAGGGGGAAGTAATGATGAAGTTTTATCACTGGATCACTGAGATGTAATCCCTTAACTGATTTTCTTCCTTACATCGTGATAACACTTTCCTGTTGATCAGCTAGAGGTGTGAAATGAAGCTGACAAGTGGAAAGCTTACCCTGGTGAATGAAGGACCTCAACCATCTATTTCTCACTGGGTGACTAGGCAAAAAAAGGTCAAATGAAATTCAGTGTTGATGATAAGTACAAAGTAATTCAGGTTAAAAAACATAATCCCAACTGTACATACAAAATGATGAGGTCTAAATTAGCTGTTAACACTCGAGATCTTGAAGGAGTCATGGATAGTTCTCTGGAAACATCTCTTAGTGTGCAGCGGCAGTCCAAGCTAACAATGTTAGGAACCATTAGGATAGGGGTAGATAATGAGAGAAAAAATATCATGACACTATATAAATCCATGGTATGCCCACACCTTAAATACTGCATGCAATGCTGGTCACCCCATTTCAAAAAACTGGAAAAAGTATTAAGAAGAACAAAAACCATTAGCGCTATTGAAAGCTTCCATATGAGGAGAAAGTAAAAGGACTAGGACTGTTAATCATAGAAAAGAGGCAATTGATAGAGGTCTATAAAATCATGAATGGGGTAGAGAAAGTAAATAAGGAGGTGTTATTTATTCTTTCCCATAACACAAGTACCAGGGGTCACCTATGAAAATTAATAGGCAGCAGGTTTAAAATAAATATAAGAAAGTACTTCTTCACACAAACTACAATCAATCTGTGGAACTCATTGTCAGTGGATGTTGTGAAGACCAGAAGTATAACTGGATTCAACAAAGAATTAGCCAAGTTCCTGGAGGATAGGTCCATCAATGGCTATTAGCCAGATGGTCAGGAACGCAACCTCATGCTCTGGGTATCCCTTAGTCTGCCTGAAGCTGGGACTGGATGATGGGGATGGATCATTTGATAATTGCCCTGTTCTATTGATTCCCTCTGAAGCATCTGGAACTGGCCACTGTCAGAAGACAGGATATAGTGCCAGACGTACCACTGGTCTGAACCAGTATTACCATTGTCATTGAAGCCTTTGTAAATGTTACACATCTTCACTGTCTCAGCTTCCAGTGACATAGCCCCTCCTCTTTGATATATATACAGCAGCGGTGGGCAAACTTTTTGGCCCTAGGGCCACATCGGGTACAGAAATTGTATGGAGGGCCAGGTAGGGAAGGTTGGTGGAGGCTATGCCTCCCCAAACAGCAAGGCGTGGCTTGGCCCCCGCCCCCTATCCAGCCCCCCGGAACCCCCACCCCTGACTGTCCCCCAGGACTCCCGCATCCTATCCAAACACCCCTGCTCTCTGCCCCCGGGATGCCCGTTCCCTAGCCAATCTCCCCTGCTCTCCACCCCCTGACAGCTCCCTTGGGATCCCCTGCCTCCATCCAACCTTCCCAGTTCTCCCCTGTGCGGTGGGGGAAAGTGGGGCTCAGTCCTTTCCCTGTGCATTTCCCCTGCTCATTTGGCTGCTCTCCCTGACAGTCGGGCAGGGCTTGCTCCCTGTCTGGGCTTGACTGCTGGGGACAGGGGACAAGCATGCTGGGGTGGAGGGGGGGCCCTGGCTTGCTCTGCCCCTGTCCCCGGCAGCAGAGCCCAGGTCCCTTGACTGCCCCCCTGCACATCCCCCTGACCGTGCTGCCCTGGAGCACCAGGTCTGGCAGCACTATAGCCGTGCCGTCCAGCCGGAGCTGCAGCCACGTTGCCCAGGCGCTGGGGGAACTGTGACTGCAAGGGAGGCAGGGAAGGAGGGGAGCGGAAGGGGAGGGGTCAGGGGCTAGCCTCTGCCCCACTCACAGCACTGCTGGGGCGTTGGGCTGGCTCCTCCGCAAGCCTGTCCTGACCCCACTCCATGTTCGGAGCTTAAGGGCCAGAGGGAAGGGTCTTGCGGGCCGGATGTGGCCTGCGGGCTGTAGTTTGCTCCCCTCTGATCTAAAGTCTAACTATAGTCTGAAGGCATTGTTTATATCTTGATGGAGGAAAGTTTTTGTCAGTGGCTGCATATTCTGTGTTAGTCAGCATGCAAGCTGGCTAATTGGATTGTTCCCTATCTTTTTTAATCTTTTTGTAGTTTTTATTTTGTAACACTTTTTTGATTGCTTTGATTGTCCTAATTTTCTAATTGGAGAACAAATTATTTTAGGATATTAATGTGTCTGGGCAGTCCCCGGGCTGCAGACTTCTAATCGCATGCTTTTAGAGCTCTTTTTTGTCTATACAGTTAGTGTCAGTAGGTGTGGTACCATTTTCACTGACTTTCTATAAGAACACAAAGGAACTGAGATTTACTGATGGGAAAATGAAGTCTGAATAAAATGCATTAGTTAGCCATGCCAGAAAAGAGCTTCCTCTCATCTATTGGCTCTGACACAGATCTTTTCATTCATCCAGTTAGTTGCCTTTAGGCACTCCTCCCAGAGGTTGTTAGGCAACCATAACAATGTTGCTGCACATGCAGGCTGGCTAATTGGATTGTCCTCTCTTTTTTTAACCAGTATTTTTGCATTTTTAACAAGG
Organism: Caretta caretta; assembly: GCF_965140235.1. NCBI lineage: Eukaryota > Metazoa > Chordata > Testudines > Cheloniidae > Caretta > Caretta caretta. Next base: position 122,772,683 of record NC_134207.1, on the reverse strand, counting down.
TGAGTGTAGGCTGCATATGCAAGTTTTCCTTTCAAGAGATATGAGAGACCGAAGTTTTTAGGAATCCCATGACATGTGTCAGGAGGATAAAATTATGAAATCAGTGTAATTGCAGGCACCCTTGTCTGCAGATATGCAGAATTGAGATTTTAAAGAAGTGCTTCTTCCATTACCAAAAGTGTTGCTAAATTTAAGTTTACTGTAATGGATATTCCCTTTCAGTTCAAATTAACATAAAAATCTATTAAGAATTTTCCAGTTGAGATATGAAGTCTGCACAGATGAACAAAACTGAGCCATGCAGCACAGGGTTTTCAGTTGAAAGGGCTTATGTAGAGGGAACCATGCACCTGATAACTGATGCTGCTAACTATATGGGTGGTCCTGTAGCATGAAGCATGTTAGTATACAGTAGTACTTCAGTGCAAGATCAAACTCCACAGAAGACATTGTTAAAAGTAAAATCTACCATACTGTTCTGACAGGATGGGGGTGAATATTGCACTCTGATGCACTTGTAGAAAATGTATTTAGTGTTTCACTCTGGTTTCCCTCTTCTGCCTATATCAAATGGTGCTTTGACATCAAGGGAATCAACAAACTTTCAGTGGCCCACTTAAGTATCTTTAACTGAGCCTACAAATCTGTGTATGACACCCAGAAAGTACAGACTTGAAATGCACACCAGCAGCATTCAAATAATCAAATGTACGTTATATTTCAGTTACTACAAGACAACTGTAGTAACTTGGTGCATTTTATATTCCATTTTCTTAAAGTGTGTTTTCCTCTGTTTCTTATTATAGATTCACAAAGTTGAAGAGCCTTAACCTTTCCAGTAATCATTTAGGAGACTTCCCATTGGCAGTTTGCAGTATTCCAACCCTGACTGAACTCAATGTGTCCTGTAATGCTCTCAGAAGAGTTCCAGCAGCTGTAGGCGATATGCACAAGTACGTATTTTTAAACTTAATGTACGTACTCAGTGGGATCCTATTGATACAGACAATAGAAGATTGTGAACCCCTATGCATGTCTTACTATATGTATGTATACACTCTCTAACTTGCTGCACTGTTTGTCACAGAGAGTTTGCTTTTATGGTCATGTTGAGCAATTAGAAACAGCAGGTGGGGGAAGAGTTGTCTTTGTTCCTAGCTTTTCTATTCTCAATGAAATTTTTAAAATAGCTTTATTTATACTGGGAAGACGAATTTAAAATCCATTTGTTGTATAAACAAAGCTAATTGTGTAAGATCTAAAGAAGGCTGCAGTACGTGCAAGAGAAGTGGGAATTCTGGAAACCTTTGAAGATGTGACACAGCTGTGGTCCACGGTGCAGAATTAGCAGAGCTTGTAAGATTTTTGTCATATTTTTGCACACCTATGTTATGCTTACCTTTTTAAACTTTTTTCTCACTACCTTAGTTTTCTGTAACCTTAGTTGACACGATTTGTGCTGAATACATGTTCGGTACCAGGAAATGTAGTTTAAAGGGTCATTTTATTTTTCCCCTAGTTTGCAGACGTTTTTGCTGGATGGTAACTTTCTCCAGTCCCTTCCTGCTGAATTGGAGAGTATACATCAGCTCAACTATCTGAGTCTTTCCTTCAATGAATTCACGGACATTCCAGGGGTACTAGAGAAGCTGACTGCCATGGATAAACTTTGTATGTCTGGAAACTGTATGGAGACCCTCAACCTACAGACATTAAGAAGAATGCCTCATGTTAAACATGTGGATCTAAGGTAAACACTTGAGGGGAAAATAAGCAAACTTGAATTATTGGTGTAGAAGTTACTTTTACATGGTGATAGTTGGCCCTGGGTGTGATGCTGTTTATATTAGTTCATCATACCACATTTCAAATCATACTATACAAACTCACACTGCTTACGATGACTAGAACTCTCTTGGGAAAAGGTGGGGGTTAGGGAAATAAAGGATTTAATGTTTAAAAAAAAAAATCTGTAAATTTAAAAAACGAAAACAAAACAAAAAAACACCTTGCAAAATCACTGACACGCCCAACCAGGTCAGGGTTTCATTGTGCAAGTAGTGTATAAACATACAATAAATGATAGTCCTCTGTCTGAAAGAGCTTACAACTTAAAAGACAAGGAATAACAGATGGACTAGACAAACAAGTGGGCAGTAAAGGGGAGAGAACAAAAATATGATACTGCACAGATTAGTTATCTGGACAATACCTAGCCAAATTCATCATATGTAATATTTTATTGATGATCTCAGCAGTGTGTTGACAAGTCCTCTATATAAACAACTGTGGTGGGGCTCCCCTCTCTGCTAGATTGTTTCAAATTCTTACAACCTTTGGGGAAGCATGAATTCACCCAGGAATCACTCCAGTGCACAGCTCTCTCCCAATGCATTTATTAGCATGAACAGAATCCCAATATCATTAAATAGAGCAGTCATTAGGAGTATGACATAAATCCAAAATGCTTAAAAGGAAGTCTCCCTCCATCAATCACAAACTGTCTCAGGGCCCCTCAGAGCCTCAGCCTCGGTCATGGATTAAGTCATCTTCTTCCCTTTGGATAGTATCCAATTCTTACGGCATGCTTAGATTGCTCCTTAGGACAATTCCTGAGCTCCAAGTTCAGACTTTTGGCCTGCTGTGTTCTTTTAGTGGTAGCATGGTCCCTCTCCACCACTTGGAAGAGAGCTAGCACCGAAGTAAGGATGGAGTTTCCCTGCCAGTTTTCTAGTCAGCCAGGGCTCTGTGTGGGTGGAGAGGCCAGTTTCTCCAGTCCCTGTCCAATCCTAACCAATCAGGCTCTGGGGGAGGGATAGCCTTCATGGCACTGCTGCAATGCTGATGAGCAAAGGAGTGCAAGGTTCCAAACAAAACTGGATTTCAGAGTGCTTTTTGGAAACTAGGTTAATATAACTGAAATGTACTGGATATCGCGTTGTCACATAGCCCGGTTTCTTTGCAATGAAGAAGGGCCAGTACAATGATGGATCCATGAGGAAAGTATTCAGATATTGCAAATGGACCCTTAATCTGTTTTTTTAAAAAAAGTTGCTTTTTAAAATTGTATGTGGGCTTCTCTTTAAAACTCAAGTTCTAATAATGGATGTGAAAAATCAATTTGATAATCAACACACTTTACTAAGTGCAGCTCATTTAGGAGAAGGCAGACTGGTCATTGTGAAAAGGGTGCAAGTCCTAGAAACGCTCTCTACTCAGCTCTAAGGAGGCCTCAGCTGGAGTAGTGTGTCCAGTTCTAGGCACCATGCTTCAGGAAAGACAAAATTGGAGAAGAAACAAGAGAGCAACAGAAATGATTAAAGGTCTAGAAAACATACCTACAAGGAAAGATTGAAAATACTGGATGTGTTTAGTCTAGAGTAGAGGGGCGACATAAGTCTTCCAAGTATGTAAAAGGCTGTTACAAAGAGCGTGATAAATTGTTCTCCTTATGCACTGAGGACAGGACAAGAAGTAATGGGCTTAAACTGCAGTAAGGGAGATTTCAGTTAGACATTAGGAAAAGCTTCCTAACTGTAAGGGTAATTAAGCACTGGAGCAAATTATCTTGGGAGTTTGTGGAATTTCTGTCATTGGAGGTTTTTTAAGAACAGGTTAGACAAACACCTATCAGGGAAATCTAGAGATACTTAGTCCTTCCTCAGTGCAGGGAACTGGACTAGATAGTCAATCGAGGTCCCTTCCAGTCTTTCATTTTTATGATACTGTGGAACATATGGCATGATTTTCAGAGGTGCTAAACACCTCCAATAATAGGGCTAATTTTTTTTGTAAGGAGGAAAATTTTGCAGATTGGTTTGTACTCAAATGACCCTTCTAGTTTTTTCATTCGCTTTACATAGCAATGACTGTATATCCTATGGTAACAGTGAATAATATTGGATACACAAGCTGCCATCCAGGAACCAACTCTCATTATAATGACTGATTTTTAAAAATCATTCTTTTTTTTTTTTTTTTTTTGAACTCTTTGGTCATTTGGTGATGGGGAGAGGGAGGAGGAAGCTCTTGATCTTTAGGAGAAATGTGAGTGTTCACTGTGCATCCAGTGATCCATTCCTATCCATGTAATGTCATTGAGCTTTTACTGTCTATTAGCCAACCAGGTTTATACTGCTCGAAGTAAGAAAGGAAAATCATGAAATCCATGATGGCTGTACCAAGCTCAGCTTTTGAACATTAATAATATTACTCGGTGGCCTCATAGTACAAATAGGCCTGAACCAAAATAGTGTGTCAAAATATCCTGAACTTTGGAAAAGTCTGCTGCTCGGAGCCCATCTCTGTCATCTGCTTCCTTGTACCCCAAGAGATGAATATCACTTTTTAAATAATGAATGTAGTACTTCACCAGCTTGAGTGTTTTGTGTTGGATTTGTTCATTAACCCTATCTGCTACATGATATGTATAATGCTGCAGTGAAACCAGGGAAAAGCATTTCCTGTCTAGTTAAAAACACCAAGCTGTGTTGACTTTTTTTTTAAGTTAGGTTTCGCTGCTAAGACAATTTTTTGAAGTGCACTGAAATCTTCTTGTTGCTCCTTTTTATAGATCATCTCTATGTTCATAACAATTCCTGGGGAGGTCATTGAGAACTGGCTGGCTTCAGTCTAGTAACTGCTACATTGAAAACAGTAAAGCAGTAAGAACTGTTCTTGTCTACACAGTGGGTTAGTGTGTGGCAGGCTGGTGCACTGTAGATTCATACCCAGACTTGCTGCATACTAATTCACTGGGTTAGATAAGCCCTTACTTCTAGATCCTCTCCCCTCGTTACCTTTTGAGTTCAGTACGCTTTCTTCTGACTTGGTATTTGGTTGCCTTGGAAGGTGGTGAAGTGAGATGTGAGTGATGGTGTGTGGAATTTAGAATTCTGGATCTTGCCTTTCAGTAAGTCAGACTCCCAGTATTTTCAGCTTCTCACTTCAGCACGGTACGTACTGGTATCTGCTCGGCCTGTCTAGCAGATGACTACTGTGGTTCTTTGAAGGCTAGCCAAACTGTTAAGGTTTTACTTTTTGAGTAAATCACAGCAAGACCACCTTTATTGTGTTAGACACCATAATAATAGCACTAGCTCTTACGCCGTGCTCGGTAGATCTCAAAGCATTCTTCAAAAGAGGTCTGTGTTGTTATCGCAGTATAACAGTAGATTTGATAAGAGCTGAACCATCCTGTTTAAAGATATCCCAAAGAAGAGAGAAGAATAAAACCAATTACAATGGAAGTAGGTCAGGATCCTGAGGCTTATCATTGTGTCCTGGACATCATGGAATAGCTTAATTGGAGTGCAAAGTTGATCTTTTCCTCTACCCTGCCAGAGGGGAGTGTGTAGTAATTGTGTACTAGCAACTCTTATTTTTCCCTCCCTTTGCAAGATTGAATGTAATTAGGAGGCTGGTGGCAGATGAAGTAGACTTCCTGCATCATGTGACCCAGTTAGACCTACGAGACAATAAACTGTGTGAGCTCGATGCAACAGTTTTCAACAACATCGAAGTGCTGCACTGTGAACGGAACCAGCTGGTGACCCTCAAAATCAGTGGATATTTTCTCAAAGCTCTTTATGCCTTTTCAAATGGTAAGGCTGTTTTTAAGGCTATCATGTTGAGGTCTGTCCTTTCGTTATCTGGTTTTCTTACAGCAGAATGAATGCTTATTAAGTGGAATACAGATAATTGGACTTAATCAAGGGGTCTGTTAATATGACCTTTGGATAAATGAGAACCTTATGACCTATATCACGTCAATGGTAATTTTAAGTTTCAAAAATTATGTTCAAATGACACTAAGTGACTGACTTGAAGAACACAGCATCATAGAAATTTAGAATGAAGGCAGAAATTCCAGTCTTAACCCTCCACATTATACAATGTCAGAAGAGTCTTGAAAGTGTTAATTACCCTATATGCTATGTGTGTTGCCTTGCCAAGGCAAGTGAAGGAAGTTGTTTCTCCTTTCTGGAGGTAAGCAGTGTTTGAACAATTGGCCTTTTGGGAGACCTAGTAAAGTGGTATGTATTTTTATGAGCAGATCTCCCTACCTGTGTTGTGGTTACAGTTACAAATCCTATGGTCAGTCAACGTTTTGGTTATGATCAACTGCTTATTTCAGTCAAAAGTGATAGGATAGGCAAGGACTGTTCTGAAACAGAAGCAAGGGACTCTTCACAAGTGGTCCTGGGTGAACCAGCCAACATAATTTATTACTGTCCAATCTCTCTCCTCCTTCCCTGTTCTGTTTTCGTAGCTCGTTTTACTATTTGTAAGTTGTAACTCTGAAGGTAACATATTGTGTACGTACATCTTCATTTTAGAACACTATGTAGGCTTAATTGTAATTTGTATTACTCACAGTGAGTTTCAGCCTTCATTCTGAATTGAGAATCTTAATATTTGTTGCATAGGTCTTAGTTTTAAAAACCTTATTAAACAAAAAAAGTGCTTACATTGTTACTAGTGGTACATAATTATGAAATGCCTGCTGGGCTGCTTAAAAAAAGAAAATCCCACAGGAATGCAAATGACTCTGACATTGTCACTGAATCCCAAATTGAAGAATGTGCTTCATATCTGTGGGATCTGGTTGAGCATGGCACATCTAAGAGATGACCCATTGTGTCTGAGAGGAGACCATCTGCTCCTGGTACCCAGTAACAATGACTTTATTAATTAGTGAAAAAGTAACACAGATTTATGCCTGTCTCTGCTGTCTTATTAAATAGAGAGAGAATAAAGGAAATAAAGCCAAAGGTTGGAGCTGTGGGTAGGAGGAAGTTGGGAAAATAAAATGTCAGTCACTTGTTTCCTTTTGTAAAATTAAGGAAATACTGTTTTAAATGGTTCATTTTGATTATTTTATTGTCTGCTGCATAGCAAATACACTTCATATGCAATACACTCTGACACAATTAATAAAGCTACTTAATACAGTAAATGACTATTTTGCCTTTCATAAAATTAGTTGTCTTTTTTCTTCTCCCAGAACTTGTTCATCTTGATGTGTATCCAGTTCCAAATCATCTGACATCTATGGATATTTCTAGGTAAGAAGGATGATGTGCCTTCTCTTGCTATTTGTATCATCTACATCAGTCAGTTAAGTTCACGTGAAGTAAGCAAGGCTCACCTGTGTTTTACTGAGCTTAAATACCGAATTATGGAAGGGTTTTGATGTTGCCCAAGAGGTATCAGGAATTTTGAATTTTATTCCCAGTTCTTCAACTGCCCCCTATCTCTGGTCCTATGTACTGGACACTCTGCCTGTTTCTCTTTAATTTTGTGATAAACATACTACTGGAGTTATTTACAGTTACTTTTGTATAAACTTCATTGGTTAAAAGATAGGCTGGATTCGTAACAGGGAGGTTTCTTGAGCACTTCCTCTGTATCGGTTTAGTTCTCTATTAAGCTCAGTATTTAAATCGTGTTCAAGTAGTTTCCTAAACACGGATAACTTATGGTTGTGCTGCTTTTTTGAGTGCTGTGTTCCACACATGGGTACACATGCGCCTGAGTCCAGAGATTTTGACAAGTAGTGTCCGTTAAAATCTACAAGCCCTTACGTGCAGATAAGTAAACGGCCAGTTCCGTCCACCAGTGCAGCTCTCAACTCAGTGGTACCGACTCGTCCTCCCAAAGAACACAGCATGACCAGAGATGTACTGTTACCGTCAGTGCTGACCATCAGAACTCCCATCTTCTCTGGCCTACCCCCCTGAGGGACATAGCTACACTGGAAGACTGCTTTGGTGTCTCAGGAACAGTCTTTCTTACAACCATCAGGCGGGATTGCCCCAGTACTGACAGCTTCACCATTATAAGAGCAATTTTCAGATTCAGACAAATATGATGAGCCAATCCGTCCTTCATCCCCACAGAGAGAGCTAAGCCTGGACACCTGAGCCAGGATTTATGGTCACTACTGTTATGAACACGACCTCCCTAGGAACCAGTGGTTCTCTATGCCATGGGATCCCCCTCAAACAATTGGCCACTCTTTTTTGCCCTATTGGGGACCGTGGGATCCCTATACCAGACATCCAGGACACACCCAGGAGTCTTTCCAGTCCCCTCCCCCTTGCTCCAACAACTGGTTCCATCAGTGTATGAGGAGGAGGAGGATGTTGCACTGGGACAGCAGGTACCAACATTTCCGATGGAAGTCTCCTCTTCCCTGGATGAGATGGTCTCTCCTTCTTGCCCCTCCCCACCAGATGACCATAGGCAATACCAGGACTTACTGTGAAGAGCAGTTGTTGATCTCCAGATATCTCTTGAGGAAGTCCAAGACCCACACCACTGGCTGTTGGACATTCTGCAGCCTCCAGGGTCAATAAGGTGGTTTACCCTGTTAACAGGCCATATTGGAACTGGTGGCGAGATTGGTCTGGCACACCCCAGGATCCTGCCCCCCACATCTAAGAGGGCTGAGAATTGCTCTTTTGTTCCAGCAAAGGGAGCTAAATTCCTGTTCTCCACCCTCCTCTCAACTCCCTGATGGTACAGGCTGCTACGAAACCTAATAGGTCTCAATACTTAAAGACCACCCCATCAGACAAGAGCTCTAAGAGACTGGACCTCCTGGGGAAAATGTCTTCTCTGTGGACTTGCAATTCTTCCAGTTCCAATTACCAGGCTCTCCTAGCCAAGTATGACTTTAATAACTACTCTAGCCTGCCAGCCTATTCAGGACAAACTTTCCTCTGAGGACAGAATCCAATTCCTCTCCTTTCTAGAGGGTGGCAAGCTGGTAGTGAAAATGGCTCTGCGGGATGCAGTTGTTGCAGCATCCAGAAGCTGGGCCACTGGCATTGGTACAAGGAGGGAATTGTGGCTGTAAAGAGATGCAGAATATATCAAAGATCTTCCCTTTGTGCCCAACCTCTTTAACACAAAGGCTGACTCTCTCTCTACTCATTCAGGGACTTAAGGCCTATTCTCCGGTTCCTGATAAGTCACCAGCCCCAAGGAGAAAGCACTAAAGTTAGACCTATAAACTAAGGTCACCACCTTCTCCTCTTGTGTTTTACTGCCAGCATCCTGCCGAGCCTCCCCACAAGCATCAGAAGACTGAGGCCCTGCTTTCTGGCCCCCTCCACCACCACACCTGTGACCCATTCCTAGCCCACTGCTAGGAGCCACTTTTGACATTTTAGTTGTGCCAGCGGACACAGTTAAAGTCTACAGACTCGGGTGCATGGCATGCATGTGTACCCACGTATGGAATACAGATAGGGACCACACATCGAAGAACCTCCAGTTACAGTAAGTAACCTCCACTTAAGTGCCATTAACTTAATAAACACTGCTTCAGTCACTTGTAAGCTATTGAAAACTTTAAATGGGAGAACAGCAGTAAATGAGCTAGCCTGGGGAAGTGGCCATCAATTTTTAGAAGTGCAAGAACATAAATCAGGGTAATTGGGTATCTAACCTTAGTGTACTTGCATGCGTAAGTATGATTTACTGAAAAGTGCTGCTTGTAATGCTTTGTTCTCCATTTCTTACAAATCATATTAAGGAATATTTGATTTTGCAATGACTTTGAAACTTTTTTATGATTTCATTTTTGTATTCTATAATAAATTGGCATACAGTTAAGCAATGGCGTTTCTTCAGTTTTTTTCTAGAGGAATAGTTTGATTCATTTGGTATTCATGATTATATCTGTAAGGTAATTGATATTTCAGTAAAAGTATGGACTTGATCACTATTAGCTTTTTTGGGTTAAAGATCATTATTTGAATAAATCCAAAGGGGACACAAGTACACGAATGACAAAGGACTGTTGATTTCTTTGGAGTCAGAAATATTGTTCCCCAATCTTAAAAATTCTGCATGCAGCTATATTAAGTTAGATGCCTAGTTGTGTATCTGAGCATTCAGTTAAGTGCTATATCTGTTTTTCCTTGTACTAGGTGCTTTACAGTTGCAAAGAGGAAAGTATTTGCAGTATATGTATGCCCAGTTTCACCTTTGTGCATGCTTTCAGTGTAGAGTTTGAAAACTTACCCTCTTCTCCATAATGTTTAGTTTATAAAATAATTGGCTGCTTTGTTTCCTCTTTCAACCAAAATCTTACTTTCCTCAGTGTTTTCTCAATAGTGAGAGGATCTACAGTTCCCACTGGGACCTGTGTGTGCAGCAGGCTTTGTGTGTGTGTGTATACAGATGAGTGTTCGATTGTGTCAGTAGCAGTCTTTAAGGACTACACCTTCGTTTGATCCCTGTGTTCATCCCCATAGAAACCACCTGGAAAGCCTGCCTGAGTGGGTATGTGACAGCAGAAAACTAGAAGTGCTGGATGTTGGCCACAATCAACTACGTGAACTGCCTGCCCGGTGAGTCCTTCGGACCAGGTTACGTCACTTGGGACAGGATAATCAAGTTCAAAAATAATTGCTGATTCAGTGTTTAGTGTGTTCCGTTGACTGACAACCTTGTTTTATCTTTTGATTTTTATTTTTACCTCATGGGATTGTCGTCATGCCATAAGCTTCAGCACAGCCTTTCTTCTTTATTTTCATGCAGAGAACAATGTCTTTGAATTCCAGAAAGAAGTTCTAAAGCTGTCTATGCAGCTATTCAGAGAGGAAACCTTATTAAATATTTACAACCATAACTTTGAATGATGCTTTATAGATTCAGAAATTACAACTTAATTCTGTTCCCCTAGAAGCCCCAAATAAGGCTCCATGGTGCAAAGTAGAAACATAGAGCAATCCCTGCCCTTAAGGACATTACCCACCTATTTGACAAGACTCAGCAAATAGTTGAAACAAAGGGCTGGGACTTTTCTAGGTTTGTACAGAAAGTTGTTGGATAGTCAGCAGTATTCTCAGGTAAAAAGATGGGCCCTGCCCCCGAAGAGTTAGCTTAACAGACCAATATAAATTATAGCAAAGAGAAGAAGGATCTTAATATTTTCATATCTTTTGTAAATAGCACCTTGAGACAACGGGAATTAGCTGACACATGAGTGGAGGTCAGTTTGGAAATCAAAGTGAAAAGTGGGTTTTGAGGAGGAATTAGAGTGAAAACGTGTGGCTCATAGGAAGAGGGTTGTCATACCTGGCATAGGGAGCAGCATGGAAAAAGACATGGTGAGCGTGGGAGAAGACACAGGCAGCAGTCATGTGGTGAGAAGAGTGGGTGAAGGGATGAGGGGCATATCCATAAAAGTGAGGATAAGTTCAAACTTCTTATGGAAAAAGAGCCATTGTAACAACTCAAAGGGATGAGACATGGGAAAGGAAGATTTTTGGTGCTGTGTTGATTACATGGCAAAGAAGAGTGTTAGGGAAGCCAGAGAGGAGGTTATTTTAGTCCAGGTGAGAACTGTGGTGTGAACCAAGGACTTTGCATTAGAAATAGAAAGTAAAGGCAGAATTTAGAAATATAGGCTGAAAGAAATGTGAGAAAATGACTTGAGCAACCTAGCAGGCTAACGTACATACTGTTAATTCTCTAGAAATGCTTTGTTCACATCAACTGAAACTGCATTACTCATAAGAAAAATATGTCCAGTTGCCTTTCACTTGTATTTTAGAACAGCAAAAACTATCAAGGCATACATAGGGCATCTCTGGAGATGAATGATTGGCTGAAACTAATGGCTCCAAGGTACAATCAGCATGCATCTTCTCCCATCTTCCGATTAAATGCCAGGACATGTCTTAAACCTCGGTAGCTCTTCCTGATAGCATATGCTTAGGTAATTTAGTGATATTATGCTTATTGATGGGCCCACCCCAAAACATTGGCTCTGAACATCCCTGAACTTCAGGCAAGTTTGGGCCTGGATTCAAGCTTTGATATCCATTCCCAAATGTTTATCATCAGTATCAACAAAATCCTCTGGCACTTAGGTATAAATATGGTCTTCAGAGCATTCCCTTCTGCCCCCTTACTCCATCCCACTCTCAAAGGAAACCTGGTTGATTTGTTTCCATATTGTACAGAAGTGCCAGGACATGCTAAGTGGATGAAGAGCTCACTGTTTGGAGGAAGCTTAATACCATAAAAACAAGTGTCCATACTTTGATGAATAAAGAGCTAGAGTAGTGATTTGCTGGGAGCCTGGGGGTTGCACCCAGTTTGAATAAGCTGCAGCAGATTGTAGTTGCACTTACCTTTTATAACTGAGATATAGTCCTTCAAGCTGCGGAGATTACAGTCAAGATGGAGCAGAGTTTACAAAGAACAGGAGTCTCAATGTTCCCGCATCTCCCTAACATGCTGGGTTGCTACTCTGAAACTTGGGTAATCAGGTAGCTCAAGGAGCAAGCCAAAAAATTCCACTTTGGTTCTCCCAAAATTGATTATATTTCTTTTCAATTTAGCTTCCACAGAAAACTTTAAGCTTTTGATATTCCATCCTGATTTGGGACAGAAGCTGTTTCCAATTTTTTTTCACATTTGCTACGTTCTGTTTTGTTGGCCAGCTTTAGTTACTACATTTTAGCTAAAACATTTTATGTTGACAACATTGACCATGCCTATGAGAAACAAAAAATAGAAGGAAAATTCCATAATTCTTTTTCTTTTATAAGAGGCATTTTTGAACAAAATTGAGAGTTGAAGCAAAACAAAACTACTAAAATAAATGGGTTCAACAATATATTTCAGAGATACTTACCCCTGTTGCTGAGTTGTCTTGGCTAGAGAAAGTGGTGACATTGATTTGTATTCATAATTACATAATGCAAGCCATCATTCCCCTGAACTGTTGATACTGGTGCTCACTTGTAGTGTCTGACTGCATCTGTCAAGGAAAAAGCCAGCATACTTAATTGATTACTTTGGCACACTTGCCCAATGACCTACAATGGCACTGCATAATAATAGTTGATGCATTGGGGTGGGAGGGAAGGCAGGATTCTTTGCGAGTTTATGGGTCTCCTGTGAAGAGGGGGAGGAAGGTTTACACTAATGCTGAGTAATATGTGACTCTTTGCTTGAAAGCAAGGTCAAAAAGGGGCTCAGTCATCTTTTGATTAAACTGTATAGTCACTGGACTACAAGACAGGTGGCAGATGAAGAATAATCTTTTTTTCTTTTGATTTTATTTTCCTGTTTAAAATTGAAACTTGATCAGTTTGTGTTATCAGGCTTTTTAGGCCCAATATCTAAATTCCTGTAACCATTTTTGTAGGAACAGTTAGTGGTTTTGACTTACAGTTGACCACAACAAACCTTTTATTCTCACCCCAAGCCCAAAAAGAAGCAGTGAGGGGAACTTTGGGCCATCCGCAGCTTGTAAAAGCTCAAGACAGAAAAGCGGATTAGTTAAATTTCATTCCCTGTAGAACTGGAAAGGAGGCTTTATGTTAGTCTGGTATTAACAAAAAGAAAAATGGAAGCGGGAGGGGCAGCACAGTGGATTATGAGTCAGCACATGATCAGCACAGTGCTGCTACTGCTACTTTTTCAGGGTGGTTGGTGTTTCTCTCACTTTTTTTAATCCTTCATTATCTGGAGAGATCCCACAGGTGCAGCTTTCTGAAGTCACTGTTGGTAATTACCCACTTCACCAGTGACATCCTCTCTCTAGGAATAGCCTGTGGAGTCATCCGATAACCCTTCCTTGTCCCTTCCCCTCCTCCCCCAAATCTATCAACACTCATCCCTTTTCTGAGAGGTTGGTGGGGTGTGGGAAGACATTGTAAGGTCTCATGTATTATTAAAACCACACTTCTGCTAATCAGTTGTTTATAAACTACTTTTTGAAACAAGCTTTGGTCCCCTATAAAGTAGTAGTTCTCAGTGTGTCCTTATCTAATTTAGAATTACTTATTTTTGACATTTTATTTTTTTTAAAGGTTGTTTTGCACTAACAGTTTGCGTAAGCTGCTGGCAGGACATAACCGATTAGGAAGGCTACCAGAGAGGTTTGAACGAACGCAACTAGAAGTCCTGGATGTGCAACACAACCAGCTCCTGGAGCTCCCATCGAACCTTCTTCTGAAAGCTGACAGGTAAATAAAAAAAAATATCTTTTTTGACAAACCTGATTCATTTTATTTCTTAGTTGAAAGGGTAATCTGAGGGTCCCTTAAATTGAAAGCTGTGAGCCTTCTGTGCTAAGAACAGATGTCCTGTCCAACCCACTAAAACAGAAGTAATTTTTTTAATTCTGGTTTTATGCTCTCATGCTTATTTTTTCTGTCACTAAGCTCCCACGGTACCCCTACATTTTGAAATCTAGCTACAAAGAAACATGATGCCATTTTTTGCTATATGTTCCCAAACCTGTTAGCAGCCATTTTTAAATAAACATTTTAACCTAGAGTGTGGAAGCTTCTTTGTGAATCAAAAGCCAAAATTTATTGTTTCTTTTCAGACAAAATAAAACCTGCCACATAAGATTGTCAAAATAACTGACAGTGGTTTCTTCTGGTCCTGCTTCTAAAATTTTCCTGCCTTTCAGTGTTTCACTAATTTAGTTGGTGGCATCACTTGATTTGATTCTCCCCGCCACCCTCCCCTTTTATTTCTGTACTGCAGCTTCACATGCCTTGGAGTCTTTGTAATTTTGTTCCTGAATCTAAAGACATACATTTCAAAATGTACTTTAATTTGTATATGGTCTAGTGGCATGAAGAAGTATTTTAAAAACATATTTGTAGCATCTGAGTGAGGCAGGTTCTAGAGGCCTTTGATGGGACTACCTTGCTTAGCTTTTTATATTTCTCGTACCTTCATGCATCAACAATGGTCATAGGCTTACTGGTGACATCAGTGCTGCGTGTGACTTGCCATACAAGACTGTTTAGTTTGTTTTTTAAACTGACAGCAGAATGCACAGCTACTGGCTTTCCTTGGGTGGGAAACCAAGCTGTTAATCTCACTGTCATTATTTAGACAAGGCTCATCACCAAAAGATTGGTAGTATGTCAGTCAGATGGATGCCCTTATTTTGTTATAAATCTTTTATGAAGGCAGTGTTATATCTTCTTTTTTAAGGGCTCATTATGTGAGGGTTATAATGCTACAGGTTTGGTTGGGGAGGCGGTTTGCATATAAATTCCAAACTTAAGTAATTTGCTGTGGGGAAAACTATCCTTTAGACTAAAATTTGTAATGCCAAAAGGTTAATTTTCATTAGGAAAGGTTTCTTCAGTTCAGGTTGCCCAAGCATAGAACTTCATTCTTCATGGTTTTAAGGAATCTTTCAAATGTGCTTGTGCTGGGAGCTGAAATGGGGTTTTGATTTTAAAAGTTTGATTATTGCAGTATGCCCTCCATATTCAGCGCTATGTACATGCCAGGTTTGCTCAGCCAGTTTATTCGAATGAGTTGTTTGATATTATGGTTGGAATTTTGCAGCCACCGAACACGCAATTAAGTTAGGAAACATAACAATATGGCTACCACAACAACTGTAACTTCTTGCAGTAAATTTAACAGCCTGTATAGTAAAGAAAAATATTGCCTATATTTTGTGTGCAAAAGGACAGATTTATAGTTGCTGTTGCAGGGTGACAACTTTGAACTTCCTGTCTTTTGTACATATAAAATCTCAACCATAACATTGCATGAACATAGAGCCTGCTCCTGCAAACATGTTCATAAGTGCACACAAGAATAGATTCATTTTGTTTAAAAAAAAAAAAAAATCTAAATAATGTCCTGCACCCTCCCCAAACAGGAATATACATTTCTACTCAAGATTTTTTTAAAAGAAAGAAAATATACTCAGTCAAGCCTGGAGAGCAAAAAAAGAAATAGAAGTTTCAGAAAGCTACTCACATCTCTGAAATGGGGGGTGGGGAGGTAAACCTTTTCTGAATTAGATTTACCATCTGTTTGTGGCAAGATAGAGAAGCTGCAGGTGGAGATTGTACCATAACATGCACATCTTAAAATCAACTGCAAAAACATTAAGTACCATAAAAACATTTGACTGAAATAAAGAATCAGAAGAAAATTCAGAATTTAAAGTAAGATGTAAATGACAGATTCCAAATGTTCTCTTCCCTTGCATGCTAACATCAACTTTAGGTCCACTCAAGGTTCTGTGTTTTCCCTCTGCTACCTAGACATCCCAATGCATTGTAAAGGAGATCTCCTTTAGATACTAGTGATGTCAAGTATTGTTCCAGGAGATACATGGGCCTTGTCTACTCTAGAATTTTTCTTAACACCTTCACAGCTCCACTGTTGGTTGGATTATTTATGTAGACCTATCCTGGGTGTAAATTGTTACCACGTCATCCAACACAGTGGTTCTCAAACTAGGGGCCCCGCTTGTTCAGGGAAAGCCCCTGGTGGGCCGGGCCGGTTTGTTTACCTGCCGCGTCTGCAGGTTTGGCCGATCGCGGCTCCCGCTGTCTGCGGTTTGCCACTCCAGACCAATGGGGGCTGCAGGAAGAGTGGCCAGCACATCCTTTGGCCCGTGCAGCTTCCCGCAGCCCCCATTGGCCTGGAGCGGCGAACCGCAGCCAGTGGGAGCCGCGATCGGCCGAACCTGCAGACGCGGCAGGTAAACAAACCGGGCTTTCCCTGAACAAGTGGCACCCCTAGTTTGAGAACCACTGATCTAACCCTAATCAGAAAAGGTATAGATGAGACAATAGTAAAAACGACACTTTGGCTGATCTACTAGTGCAGCAGTGACAGTTGAGAAAAAGGCCAGTGTGGATTAGGCCTCAGACTTGGAGAGTGTGAACGTGGGTCTTGTCTGGAAAATGTCTTTTTACTTCATGTTTTTAAAAACATGAACTGAAAGAATTGCAGTTGAAAAAAATAAGTAACCCTTTATCAAGGGTATCAGCTTAATACGCTGTACAACTGAAGGTGACTTGTTTCAACCAGAGCTGAATGTTTATTACCCCAGAGGAAACTTAGCACTTTGTCAACGCTACAGAATTCCTTGTGTGTCTGCCAGTGACTTAAGTTTTCTTTTTTATCTCTGTAACTGTTGTTAATTCATATTTCCTCGCTATTGTATTCTGGTATGTCTGAGGGTTGTGCAATCAAGTTCTTATGTTGATGATGTACTTTTTCATGTGCTTGTGGTGTGGTTGGTGTGTGTGGGCAGAGTGAAGGAAAAGCAATTAAGTTTGGACTAGGCTTTCATGCTTGACATTCTGGTTCCATCTGATAGTGATATAAGTGGGATATCTGCAGGCACATGGAATGGTTTTTGAATACAGGCACTGGAAAGATGGCAGTGCTTGTATCTAAGTAAATTCCCAGCACTGTGGCCTCAGAGGGCACTGATGGAACATGAAACAAATTTGACGTCGTAGCCAGCAGTGCCAAACCCACCTGGAGGTTTGAGGATGAATTATAATGATTCAGGCTATGTCTACACTGCCACTTACATCAGTAATAGCTTATGTTGCTAAGGGGTGTGAATAAGCCCCCCCACTGAGTGACATAAGTTACACCGACCTAAGCACCAGTGTGGACAGCGCAATGTTGGTGGGGAGAGCTTCTCCTATAGACATAGCTACCACCTCTCATTGGGGGTGGATTGATTAAGTTGATGGGAAAGCTCTTCCCTGTTGGTTTAGGGTGGCTACTCTAGAGAGCTTATAGCGGCACAGCTGCATGCTCTCTAGTGTAGCCATAGCCTTGGGTAGGCCCAGTAAGTTAAATCAGCATGATGGAAACTTATCTGCGGATGCTCATCAACTTATTTTATATACAACTAGTTTAGAGTTAATGGTTTGTTTTTCCAAACCATCCATTCATTAAGCCCTCTGCTCTGAGAATATTGTCCTTTTATATATGGGTATGTGGTTGAGAATTGCTGGCAGAGTATTCATTTTTATGAATCCTTCAGTGTCCCAAAAACCAGTATCAGTTTGGAATGACAGCTTCTAAAGAGGAATGTTAATGAGCAGTGATGATCTAAGTTATAGATGGGGGAGGGGGAATGAAAAACGTAGGATCTGATATCCTAACCACAAACATGGAAACTGTAACTATATACACTTGGGTTTAAAAAAACAAACAAACCAAACCTGTTATATTAAGGAAAGGAAAGGCGGATAGAACAAATGAGTGTAGATTTGAGGATCCCAATCTTGAGCTGTAGGGAAGGACTGTGCCAGAATTCTGCTTGGCATAGAGGAGCCCAGGCTGTGGAATCCCTGGGCAGTGTAAATTTTAAAATGTCAGAATTTTCCATGGAACAGAAATTCCAGTTTTGACCAGCTCTACTGCCTTAGAATTGCTGCGTGCAAATAGCTTAGCCTCTCTGCTTTAGGGTTTCTGTATAGTTACTTTGTTTGGATTCATGCAGCAATAGACACACCTATGCAAAGCTCGAAGTGCCCCTGTTGCAAATCACAAGAAGTAAAGTAAAATAGCAGGTTATCCCTTTAAGCCAGCAGAACTTGGTCCCCAAGAAAGCACTACTCCTCTCCACAGCACAAGTCCAATCCCCATGAAACCCCACCCTCTCCTGCAGGCCCTGCAAATGTGTGTGCCTGACATTGTGTTTTGAAAGTCACCAGAGCAGTTTTGGACCCAGGTGGAGGGCTGAGACCCCTTCCACAAGAAAGCTGTACTGCCAGACCTCTCTTCCAAAGGGATCAAGCTTGAGTAGCTCTACTGGTTTCAACTGTAGTAGTGCAGCACAGGAAGTAGGTGGTTGCTCAGTGGTAAGGCCCTAAACCATTTTCAAAACCGACCATTCAGTGAGGGTGGTTGCAGGAATGTTTAGTTCTTCGTAAATGTTGTTAAATCACTTAGAGCACCTTTCATTTGAGAATTTATTTGATCAGACCTGATAAAATATAGCGGACAAAAGAGAAGACTAAAAGAATGCTGTTGCCAATGTAAGTTATTACAGTAACTTCTCATATATTTTAGCATTAGGTGTGCATTCTTTTGATTTAGTAAAGTAATTTGTTTGGTTCAGTAAGCTTATGCTTTGTAATCCATTTTGGAAGAGACAATGTATTTTTGTTTGCTAAAGGATGAAGTCGAGAGTGGGGCCGGGAGGAGATTTGTTTAAAAAAACAAAAAATAAAAAACCTTGCAATTGCAATCTTCTTTCATCAAGTCATACCGCTCCTGTGAATAACAAATGAGACTGTTGATTTAAGCTGCGTTTTTCTGCGTTAGTGGACTCCTCTGGAATCTGTGTAAACTAGTTAACCTAGTTTCAGTTCTTCAGAGCTCCTGGAGGTTTCTTGTTTAATGGAAAGAATTTTTAATCCCTCAGCATTCTGTGTGACTTTTTTGTAGTGTGTAAACCCTTATTTTCTGTGGAGAATGTTCAACAGGTTGCAGCTGTGACTTCTCTTGGAAAGCAGTTTCATTCATTAATAAACCTCAATGTTTGGTGTGAATCCTCATGTAGTTGGATGACTAGAGAAAGATTTATCAGTATTTCATACCTTCCTCATGAAATAAATCAGGCAGTATTGCTTCTTCAGTCAGACACAAATACTTTATATTTTAAATGTGTTCTGTTCCCTTGTTTTATGGGTACTGACCTGCTTTCTTGTCTACCAAATTAACCTGGTTGATCTTCTGTTTCTTGAAAATAACTTTGACTGTTGCAGCTGTCATTTTTCATTAGTTGCTGAAAACCGTGCAGTTTGATCTCAAGAGACTGGACACTGTATATTTGCACGCACACTCCCCTCCCCCTCATTCTTCAGCAAAGTGTGTTCCTGAAGGCAGTCTCCTTGCGAAGGAAATAGTGGGATAAAAGTTCTTCCATTTCTCTTGTAAAATGTATGTGGCATTAAGATATTTTTCCAATAAGAATTATATCTATTTGCAAGATATCCCTGAGACTGCTGTATGTACCAATCTAGCACTAACATGATTTAAACAAATGAGAGTTCCTTGTCTACTGCTCTGTATAGGTATAGCACAGGCAGTGAGTGCAACCTTCTCCACACCAGTGTCAATTGTATTTCGTCCCAGGGCTGCAAAAGCTTTTTTGAGGGAGGGAGAAGGACTCAATTTTCCTGCTTATTCAGTGCTTGGCCTCTCATCTAGGACTGCAGAAAGAATTTAAGAAAGCCAACTACTTGGCTATGAGCATTGAGGGGGCCTGGTCTGGGGGTAAGATGTATCCATCCATCAAGAACTAGATACATAGGCAACCAAACAAATATATAATAGTAACCTCTTCTTGTCACTATTAGTATCTGTCAGATTTTAAACAATGATGTAGAAGTGAAAAGTTTCAACTCCTAAGCCACCCAGCCCTTATTGCCAGGTATATCTTTATTATTTACCTTGCATGTTTGTATAACCAACTTTTCCATCGTAAACAGATGGTTCCATAGTGCATTTCATACTGTACATTAGAAATGCCATCTATGGTCCAGTGAATACTAGAAAATGCTTTTTTTATCCATGCCACCTCCAAGTGAACAAAGTCTCTCACTACTTTAAATTTCCATTTACATTGTTTAGTTTTATACATGTAAAATCATTTAACTGTCTTCTGACTACTTCCAGCAATTTTCTGCTTCTGAATGTAACATTCTGTAAACCTCTGGTGGTGGTGGGGTTTATAAATGAAGACGGATGAACAATACAGTAACTTTTAACTACATGTACAATCTTGTTTTGCAGCTTGAGAAACTTGAATGCTTCTGCCAACAAACTGGAAACACTTCCTCCGGCCACCCTTTCTGAAGAGACCAACAGCATCTTACAGGAACTTTATTTGACCAATAACCACCTCACAGATAAATGTGTGCCCTTGTTAACAGGCCATCCACACCTGAAGATCCTGCATATGGCTTACAATCGGTTACAGAGCTTTCCTGCGAGGTAAGTAACTTCTTAGTGCTGCTTGTCTCTTTATTAGAAAGCAGTCTTAAGTGGAAAATGCAGAGTATATTTTCATAGCAAGGTTTTGCTCACAAATTGGAGTGTTGCATTTGTTTTTTAACTGCATGTGCGCATTGCCTGTACAATGGTGGGTTTGTCCATTGCCACTTGAATGTGTATAACTACATGCTGTCATGTTGTACACAGGAACGAAGACACTTTGTGTGTTGTTTTGTGCATTTATCTTTAGAGATTGTGTGCTTTTCTCAACTAAGGAAAATCAGTGCACTCTCCTGTCGCAGCCACATTATGGAAATCAGGAAGCTGTTTCCCACATAGTTAACATAACTTGGTCGCTTTCCACACACATACCAAGGCCTTATCTACATGGCAAAATTGACCACAATAGTTATTCCAGAATAGCACATCATGTGAAGGCTTATTTCGGAATAAGAGTGCCTTTTTCCAGATTAGATTAATGCATTTTCAAAATGTATTAAGCTAAAACAGAAAAAAACACTCTGATCGTGGAATTAGTGTCTGCATGGAGAGCTATTCTGGATTATCTATTGCACTTAAATTCACAACCTACCTTGATCCAGAATGTCTCTTAAGTGTGGACAAGCCAAGTGTAAGGCTGGGGATGCCACCGATTCCAGAAGGTGTATCATATCTGTCCTGATATGACATTTCACACAGCCAGGCTACTGACACTGGTGCCCCATCACACCCTTTCCTTCAAATTCTCTCCCTCCTCCCATCGGTACCAGGGCACTACATGCCACTCCTCCCTAGCACACTGCTTTCAAGGGAGTAACACATGGGAGGGGAAGTGAGAATACGTGTTGCTCTGCAGAGAACAACAGAATGAGGGGAATTTAGCAAGTATTCTGTGAGAGGGAATTGAAGCAGGATGCCAGGGGAAAGGTAAGGAAAGAGCATAGAGTAGGAAAAGAAAAAAACTAATTCTAAAAGAGAAACGAACAAAAAATAGAAATAAACACCAGAAATTTTTAAATTAAGAAATTAACGACAAAATAGAACAAGTGAGACCTTGTGATGTAACCTTGCTGACGTGACATGATAGGAGAGATGGCACACAGTGATCTCTTACAACAGTATGGGCCTACAATTAAAAAAAACCCAAAACACTGCTAAGCTTAAAATTAAAAAATAAGAATATATATAAAAAAAAATTCCTTAATCTCCCTTCTTTCTTTTCATAGTAAAATGGCCAAGCTTGAGGAATTGGAAGAAATTGATATCAGTGGGAACAAATTGAAAGCCATTCCAACAACCATTATGAACTGTAGACGTATGCATACTGTGATTGCTCACTCCAACTGCATTGAAGTCTTCCCAGAAGTCATGCAACTTGTTGAAATAAAGGTATGGAATGGATGCATTATAAAAAAAAAAAAAAAAGTTAAAAAAAAAAAAAACCACACAAGTTTTGAAAGGGTTCTAGATGCTAGAAATAGCATGAATAAAATGCCTCAAGAATGAGACCCCCCATCTACACAGTCCGTCGTACAGTGTGTTTGTAACAAGGCCGAGTTGTGTCTTTATAAGTTTGTCACAGCACACATGTACTAGTCGTGTATGTGAATCCCAAATCCATCGTGCTGAGTAACTCCTACAGAGTTTTTTACATTCTGTGGAAATATGGACAACTGTTACTGCCTGGTAGGACACCGTGCCAGAGGACATGAGGAATTCACTTTGGAATGGGCTGCTCCACAGGGCAAGAAGAAAGGACTTGCTAACCAAGCACTTTCAGCGGGTCCTATCTTCTCTGCAAAATAAGTATTAACTGTCTTCCTGTAACCAGGCTGTATATGTGATGAGTCTATACTTGTAACCATGACAGCTAACCATGTATGGAAACGAACAATATTTAGAGCCAGCCATATCACTAACTGGTTTAAAAATACCTTTAAAAGCAATAGAGCAGGCAAGACCTAAGGGGTAGTGATAGTATTCCAGAAGAGGAAAGATCTGGCAAATTATTTTGCAATCAACAGTCTCAGTGATATTTCGCAAATTGCAGCTCAAAAGCACATAGCTCTTTAAAAATGTTGTGTTGCTTAAAAATAATACAAACCTGAGTTTTCCTTAAGAGATTCTATCTTTGCAGGCATGCAACAACTGAACATGTTCAGGAAACAATTGCTTGCCTCATGTAAACTAAAATTTTGTCTTTTTTCCAGGCCATAACACAGAACTCTAACAGGGTCATATGCTAATTGTCCAAGTAGAAAACATCTAAGGTATAACTAGGGCTGTCAATCGCTGTTAACTCAAGCGATTAACTCAAAACAAATTTAATCGTGATTATTTTTTAATTGAATTATCACAGTTTTAATTGCACTGTTAGTTAATAATAGAATGCCAGTTGAAATTTATTATTAATATTTTTGCATATTTTTCTACGTTTTCATATATATTGATTTCAGTTACAACACAGAATACAAAGTGTACTGTGCTCACTTTATATTGTTTTGATTGTAAATATTTGCACTGTAAAAATAAAGTTTTTCAGTTCACTCATACAAGTACTGTAGTGCAAGGTCTTTATCATGAAAGTGCAACGTTCAAATGTAGGGTTTTTGTTACGTAACTCAAAAACAAAACAATGTAAAACTTACAGCCTACAAGTTCACTCGGTCCTACTTCAGCCAATCAGTAAGACATACAATTTGTTTACAATTATGGGAGATAATGCTGCCTGCTGTTTATTTACAATGTCTTCTGAAAGTGAGAATAGGCATTCACATGGCACTTTTGTAGCCAGCATTGCAAGGTAAATAAGTTTTACATCTGGGGTCTCAAACTCAATTTATCTTAAGGACAGTGCCAGTCCTCAAATCCTCCCAGCGGGCTAATAATGCCACTCATGCCACCCGGAACCAGCTGCCCAAAACTCCGCCTCCCCCAAGCTCCACCCCCCACCTGCCTAAGGCTCTGGGAGGGAGTTTGGGTGCGGGAGGAGGTCTGGGGTAGGGGAATGGGGTGCAGGCTCTGGGAGGGGGTCAGGGGGTGCAGCGCTTACCTGGGGCTCCAAGGTAATCACCCCCAGGCATCACCCCCGTAGCTTCCCATTGGCCGCAGGGGCGCTTGGAGCGGGGGCAGGACGTGGAGGCACAGCCCTGCCCTGGGGCCGCAGGGCCGGCAGACACATGGAGTGAGCAGGCAGAAGCTGCTTAGCTCCGCTGCGCTGCCGGTGGTGAGTGGGGCCTCGGGCCATTGTAAATCGCCCGGGGGATGTGGGGTGGGGGGAGGGAAAGTGCCCGGGGGTGGCAGGCAGGGCCAAGGGTGAGACCTGGCCCTGAAATTGCTGAAGCTTTGCCAGCCACATTGGGGAGGTTCTTGGGCCGCAGATGGCCGGGAGTTTGAGACCCCATTTTACATTATTTTATATTTGAGTGCAGTTACGTGTTTTTAATAAAAAAAAAAAAAAAAAAATTCAATATGTAAGTTGCATTTTCACAATAGAGATTGCACTACAGTACTTGTATTAGCTGAATTGAAAAATGATTTGTTTTTTACAGTGCAAATATTTGTAATAAAAATAATATAAAGTAAGCACTGTACACTTTGTATTCTGTGTTGTGATTGAAATCAATATATTTGGAAATGTAGAAAACATCCAAAAATATTTAAATAAACGGTATTCTATTAACAGTGCGATTTAAAACTGTGATTAATTGTGATTAATTTTTTTAATCATTTGACAGCCCTATATAAAAACACATGTGCCATCATAACACAGAGCAGGTTAACTGTATTTATCTTGAGACGTAAACAAGGTGGAGAGCAGGTTACTGTTGTTGGACCAAAATGCTTACTATACAACTCCAGCTGTTTGGAGGGTTTTTTTGGCTTGTGGAATAATATAGTTCTGAGAACAGTCTAAATTTTTCAATAAATCTGGTCACTCGAAACAGTTACTAAGCTGCTGCTTGAGCATGAGCACATCTAAGGATGAGATGCTTAGGCTGGTTTTAGCCAGGATATGTAAAACAAAGTTGTGGATTTGGGATACTCCTCCCTCTTTGGAACAATAGCCAGAGGAAATTGAATGCCATTTAAAATTAATTGATCTTTTAATTAAAGGAAGGGTTGGGGTGGAGAGGGGCAGACTTTCCGTGGGAAACGTTTTTGACAAAACCTATACACTTGTGCTTTTTTTTTTTTCTCAAAGAATAATGTAAACATGCTGATGGGAAGCAAATAGCTTTTCTTGTGTTTCCGCTCATAGTCGGCAAAAGCAGAAAGCCCTATGGAATAGTCAGTCTTCAAAATTCTTTTGAGGCATCCTCAGAGAAAACAGGTTAAGGATTTGTTTTTCATTTTGTCAGGAGTTGCTTAGGCCTCATATTAAAATAGACAAGAAAGCCATTCTTATCTGAAAATTGTCCTCTCAGTTTCAGAAACGCTTTATTAGAATATACAGCAAAAGATAGGAGGAAATACTGCTCTTGGGCTTTTTCTTTAATGTACAGAAAATACCCAGTTGGTACTTAGCCTGTTTTACCCAGGTGTAAAGAACTTGGTGGTCTCAGTCCAGTTCCAATAAACAGGTGTTCACATAACTACTAACCTAGCTAACACTCTGAGCAGAGAAGCTTTAGACTTGAAAAGCTTGGAGATCAAAGTGCCCATAACAAATTTTCTGGACCTTAAAAGATGAACCTCAATTCTCATGGGGAGGAACCATCTGTTTGGAGCTTGAACTGCTGCTGATTGCTTTATCTGTTCCTTGGCTGTATAGGAAATTCAATCTTCAGGACTGTCAATAATTCAGCGCCTCTGAAAAGTACTTAACTAAGTACCTTATTAAAGGTATGTCTTCACTACCAATATTAAAGGGCTGCCATAGTTGCAGCACCAATGCTGGGGGAGAGGTCTCCCAGCGCTGTGAAAAAACCACCCCATGAGGGGAGCTCTCCCAGTGCTGGTGCACTATCTACGCTTCCACTTTACAGCCCTGAAACATGCGTCGCTCAAGGGGGTGTTTTTTCACACCTCTGAGCGAGAAAGTTTCAGCACTGTAAAGTGGCAGTGTAGACCAGGCCGAAATTTATAACTTGTCTGAGGGCATGTTTTGTTTAATCTAATCCCTAAATCTTTTTATATAAAGTCTCATTGTATGAGAGGCACAGTGTGAGCATCCATATACTAGGATGAATAGTGTGCATATATATACCATGTTATATCAGTAATTGTTTAAGCTATAAGAATGAAATAATGGTGGTGGCATTAAAATAACTTTTAAATATATCGCGTAACTATATATGGCCTGAGGTAAAAGTAATTGTATTCTGTTTTCATGTTTAATTCTTCATCTTTTTGGGATGGTTAGATACTGAATTTCAAATACTGTATCATGAAACATGTGGGTTTTGTGCTTTGTGATATACCAGTTGCAGAAGAAAGGTAATGTAGATAATGGAAACAATTTTCACTTATGCTTCTGGAATTCTGAATTAAAAATATTCAATGGGGGCATTGAGAGCACAGCAGATACAGGCTCCCTGATCCAGGGCCTGGCCCCAAGTAGCCATTATAGGGAAAGTCTGGCTTTGGCCTTGTAGCCTTGGGCTGGAGGGAGCATTCTCAGTTGCTTTATAGGGATGATGCATGTGCTGTCTGGTCAGCAACAGGAGCTTTGAGGGGATGGGGCATGCTTAGTGAGGATGGAATCTCTGGAGATTTTAGAAGCTGAAATGAAAATTCTCTACTAAGTATGTGTGAACTATTTTTCAGAGGCTTATAAATTGGCCACAATTAGGTGAATTTTCACAAGAATGGCAGAAGACAGGTAGGTCCCTAACGCACAATTTGATTTCATTTGATTTAAAGGCCTATGTGGACAATCGTAAATTGATTTAAACCTATTTTATCAATTTTTTTAAGCAAATCATTTTAGAAAGTCGACACACAAGTTTGCATTGATTGAATTAAATCAATTTGAATGACACCTTTAGTTGAACTGGTTGTTGAGTGTGGTGCACAGGAGCTGGGTGGTGTTGGTGGCCTGTGATATACACGTTGTAAGACTAGATGATCTAGCCTTAAGCTCTTACACTGACAGTGCAAGTTTTGTGTGCAGACCAGCCCTCAGCAGGTGTCACTTAGCTGATCAAGATCATTATCTCTAGCCCTCAAAGGGTGGAGAATTGCTAAGTTTGTCACCTTGAGGACACAGGAAAGGATGTATCTTGATTACCAGAGACTGAGTACAGTGCACTTCATAACACCACCCAAACAAAATGAGTTTTTTCAACTTTTGCTAATTTTTTCTCCTTTAAATTATGGGAATAGGAGTCCTACATGCAGCTAGAGAATGGGTGCAGAACGATGTCTCCAGTAACACCAGTCATGGTGATCCCCAACTCTAGGGTCTGTGTTGCCTGTATGTAACTAATGGGAATTTCCATGTGTTATAAATTTTCTAAAGCATAACATATCCCAGCAGAATTTTTTTTCCTATCCACCTTGAATTTTGTAAGGTTGAAAAACAACTGTTATAAAAAAGGAGTAATTTCCTGGCAACATGGCTCTGCTTTCTGGGTCAAACCAACTGGGATATATGTTGTTGCATATTTAAGCAAATTTCTGCTGTACCAACTCATCCTTTTGACTGGGTCCAGGTTTACCCTGCTGGTTTCACAGTATATATATTCTAGGTTGAGAAGTATCTAACTCTTCTGCTGTAATTACAGGGTCTCTCTCCAGAAATAACTGTTTTGGTTGAATCTCTTTATTATATGGTTGCTGTTGGAACACTTGACGATTGTGAAGTTTTCTCCTTGTCTATCTCTTTTGGTCTTTATAGAGATATTCCAGAGTATTAGTGAAGATCTGTTACAAGTAGTACTTTTTTGAAGAAGAGAATCTTAACTTTTGATAGGTGTTCTCTGAGTTATTATAGCTCTCCCACACTAACACAGTCATCTTCAGCCAAAATTAGGGATACTGTAATGTGCCCATGAGCTGCAGACAAGACGTGACTCTTAGCCCTGGTCTACACAAAGACTTTAGATCGAATTTAGCAGTGTTAAATCGATGTAAACCTGCACCCGTCCACACGATGAAGCCCTTTATTTCGACTTAAAGGGCTCTTAAAATTGATTTCCTTACTCTACCCCTGACAAGTGGATTAGCACTTAAATCGGCCTTGCCGGGTCGAATTTGGGGTACTGTGGACACAATTCGATGGTATTGGCCTCCGGGAGCTATCCCAGAGTGCTACATTGTGACTGCTCTGGACAGCACTCTCAACTCAGATGCACGATTGTTTGCCGTTGCTTTGATGCAGGGAGGGGTGACTGACGACACGGCTTACAGGGTTGGCTTACAGGGAGCTAAAAATCAACAAAGGGGGTGGCTTTACATCAAGGAGTATTTCAGGCAGGACTTCACGGAGGGTTCCAATAAGAAATGGTGCACCTAAGTTATTGTTCTAATTGGAACAAGGAGGTTAGTCTGGCCTCTGATTGATACATGGCTAGATTTACCTCGCTGCACCTTCTCTGTGAGTGACTGCAGTGTGACCTAGAGGAATGAGTCCCCTAGACGGGGGCGGGAGGGGGGTTGGGGTTTGCAAATGAGTACAAAACAAATCTGGTCTATTTCTTGTTTTGATGCACTCCATCTGTCTTTTACATCTTTGGCTGGCAGCAGACGGTGCAGAAGGACTGCATGGCATCCACATCTCATGGCTGCTCGGCAGAAGATGGTACAATAGGACTGCTATCCATCCTTATCTCTTGCCTGCCCCGCAGAAGATGATGCAATAGGACTGCTAGCAATCCGTATCACCTGCCTGCTCACCATAAGATGGTTCAATAGGACTGACTGCAGGACTAAAGAGAATGACCTGATCAAGTCACTCCAAATTTAGTCCCTGCGCCCATGTCTGCCCAGGCGCTCCTGATCAGCCTCACACAGGCAACCAGGAGCACCTCGGACATGACGATGACGGCTACCAGTCCTATTGCACAGTCTGCTGCCACAAGGCAATGGGTTGCTGCTGCTGCGTAGCAATGCAGTACCGCGTCAGCCAGCACCCAGGAGACACATGGTGACAGTGAGCTGAGCGGGCTCCATGCTTGCCATGGTATGGCGTCTGCACAGGTAACTCAGGAAAAAAGGTGCAAAACGATTGTCTGCCCTCACTTTCACGGAGGGAGGGAGGGAACGGGGGCCTGATGATATGTACCCAGAACCACCCGCGACAATGTTTTAGCCCCATCAGGCATTGGGATCTCAACCCAGAATTCCAATGGGCAGCGGAGACAGCGGGAACTGTGGGATAGCTACCCACAGTGCAACGCTCCGGAAGTCGACTCTAGCCTCGGTACTGTGGAAGCGCTCTGCCGAGTTAATGCACTTAATGCACTTAGAGCATTTTCTGTGGGGACACACACACTCGAATATACAAAACAGATTTCTAAAAAACTGACTTCTATAAATTCGACCTAATTTCGTAGTGTAGGCATACCCTTAGTAATAGCGCTGTCAGGACTGCTGGGTGACCGGCCGTGGCTGGAGGCACAGGCTGGAGCAGGAGCAATCTGTCAGAACTACCAGGTTCGTGGATGACTTGTGCTCTGAACACTCATCTCACAAACTTTGGAACACAAATATTTAAGATTCATCCTTCTTTTGCCTCCCCTCCTTGCCCAAACTAAATTTGGAGGGGAGGGAGGAGTCTGACTGCGTGGAAATCTATATACATTTGAGTAATCTTGGTGTTGTACAGGCTGGGTTGGTACTACTTGCATTAAAATGACACATCAGGCAATCCAAATCTGTAATGTGATTGAAATTAGAAACTTGTTCTTTCCTGTTTGTGTATGGAGTAGAGTGAGAGCTAGATTTGACTGAAGACACGCCCTGTTATCCTTTGGGATAAGGCTGCAGAGAATTTTTAAAATCATCCTAGCATGGCAACAAAGTTATGCCTACTGGTGCCAAAGGACTAGAGTTGCTGCGACAAGGCATTGCTGTGTTTATAGGTGCTAGGAGTTCCAGAGAGGTCTACAACCAGCTAAATCAAAGCTATGTCATAGCCTTCAGACAGATCTGTGACTGCATAGCTTTGTTTTGGTTTTCCATTAAATCTTGAAAGGAGCTTTGAATAAAAGGGCAGTGTGTTGACATGGCCTTGAAAAGCCAGAGGGGTAATAGGTAGGGATTAGGGCTGTCAAGCAATTAAAAAAATTAATCGCGATTAATCGTGCTGTTAAACAATAATAGAATACCATTTATTTAAATATTTTTTGATGTTTTCTACATTTTCAAATATATACATTTCAATTACAACTCAGAAAACAAATGTACGGTGCTCACTTTATATTTATTTTTGATTACAAATATTTGCACTGTAAAAAAACAAACAAGTTTGTTTACATTTGCAGGAGATAATGCTGCCCGCTTCTTGTTTGCAACGTCACCTGAAAGTGCAAACAAGCGTTCGCGTTGCACTATTCTGGCTGGTGTTGCAAGATACTTCAGTGCCAGATGCGCTAAAGATTCATATGTCCCTTCATGCTTCAACCACCATTCCAGAGGACATGCATCCATTCTAATGATGAGTTCTGTTTGATAACAATTCAAAACAGTGCAGACCAATGCATGTTCATTTTCATCAGCTAAGTCAGATGGACCAGCAGAAGGTTGATTTTCTTTTTTAGTGGTTCGGGTTCTGTAGTTTCCGAATCAGAGTGTTGCTCTTTTAAGACTTCTGAAAGCATGCTCCACACCTCGTCCCTCTCAGATTTTAGAAGGCACTTCAGATTCTTAAACTTCTGGGTCGA
Source organism: Caretta caretta (assembly GCF_965140235.1). NCBI lineage: Eukaryota > Metazoa > Chordata > Testudines > Cheloniidae > Caretta > Caretta caretta. The sequence goes on along the minus strand of NC_134207.1, from coordinate 122,742,078 downwards.
GGGCTGTATCTATCCTTAGAAATCTCACATTACCTTGTTTGCATTTTCTCAGATCTGCGGTGAAGGTGTTCTTAAAACGAACAACGTGCTGGGTCGTCATCCCAGACTGCTATAACATGAAATATATGGCAGAATGTGGGTAAAACAGAACAAGAGACATATAATTCTCCCCCAGTCACAAATTTAATTAACACATTATTTTTTTAACGAGTATCATCGGCATGGAAGCATGTCCTCTGGAATGGTGGCTGAAACATGAAGGGACATATGAATCTTAAGCGCATCTGGCACGTAAATATCTTGCGATACCAGCTACGACAGTGCCATGCAAATGCCTGTTCTCGGTGTCAGGTGACATTGTAATTAAGCGAGCAGCATTATCTCCCATAAATGTAAACAAACTTGTTTGTCTTAGTGATTGGCTGAACAAGAAGTAGAACTGAGTGGACTCATAGGTTCTCAAGTTTTGCACTGTTTTGGTTTTGAGTGCAGTTATGTAACACAAAATCTACTTTTGCTAGTTGCACTTTCACAATAGAGATTGGACTACAGTACTTGTATGAGATGAATTGAAAAATACTATATCTTGTTTTTACAGTGCAAATATTTGTAATAAAAATAATATTAAGTGAGAACTGTACACTTTGTATTCTGTGTTGTAATTGAAGGGAATATATTTGAAAATGTAGGAAAAACATCCAAAAATATGTAATAAATTTTAATTAGGATTTGGCTGTTTAACAGTGCGATTAAAACTGCGATTAATCGCAATTAATTTTTTAAAGTTAATCACGTGAATTAATGGAAGTTGTATGTGGCTGCTTAGTCATCTTTTAGCTAAAAGATGTGCATTTAGTTTTTTAATCATTTCTCAAGTCAACCCCTTCAGACCACTCACTATTCTTTTTGCTCTTTTTTGACACACCGCTAAATGGAGGTTCCTAGAACAGGGTACAAATATTAGTGCTTTCTCACAAAGACCATGCTGTTCCTCCTGGATTCGTGTTGATAAGCTTCTGGGTATTCTGCTCAAACTGCATTCAGGGGTTTTGCCAAATATTATACTGGCCTATATAATTTGCTGTCTACTTCCTAGCTTCCAAACATTCCCCTCCCATTGGGCGTTATTTTTCAGAAATGTATTGACTTTTATTTTTCCTAAGCAAATTTGCTTGATTTTTGCCTGCTTTATTTTTGTCCCCCTCCATCTTATTGGTGCACACCTCCCCCCCCCCCCCCGCACCTTCCCAATATAGCACCAGCTACAAATTTAATATTTGTCTTCAAGATATTTAACAATGTTAATTAAAACTAGGTTTAATACTGATTGCTAATATTGATTCCCCTCCTCCCAGCACAATACTTTGCCATTTATAAAACTTTATTTTAATATCTTTCAGCCAGTTTTCAAACCTTGTCAGTGCTCATATCCAAGACAGTTTGAAATGACTCCCAAATAAGATTTTTTTTTATGCCCCACTGAAGTTCAGATCTATTGCATCTATTGTTTCCTTTATCTAGGATTGCCAGGCATCCAGTTTTCAACCGGAATGCCTGGTGGAAAAGGGACCCTGGCGGGTGGCTTCAGTAGCACCGCTGACTGGGCTGTTTAAAAGTCTGGTTGGCTGCCCACAGCAGGGCAGGTAGGGGGCCTGCCTGGCTCTGCGCGGCTCCTAGGAAACTGCCAGCAGCTCTCTCCAGCTCCTAGGCAGAGGCGTGGCCAGGTTGCTCCGCAAGCTGCTCCTGCCTGCAGGCACTGCCTCTGCAGCTCCCATTGGCTGACCCGTGGGAGCTTTGGAGCTGGCGCTTGGGGTGAGGACAGTGCATGGAGCCGCCTGGCCCTGGCTCCACGTAGGAGCCAGAGGGAGATGTTGCTGCTTCCAGGAGCCGCCTGAGGTAAGCACCACCCAGAGTCCGTGCCCCTGTCCTGAGCCCCCTCCCCACTCAAGCCCCCTCCTTCACCCCAGACACTTCATCATCACCAGCGAGAGCCCACACCCCAACCCCCTGCCCCAGCGTGGAGCCCCCTCCTGCACCTGAACCCCTCATTTCTGGCCCATACGCCCTCCCACACCCCAACTTAATTTAATTCCAGTTTCTATTCAAGTAGAGCTCAACACAATTCACAAGTAAATAAAACAGTAATTTAGTTAAAATGAAATGCATCGTTCATCATTTTCTAACCCATGCAAAATTTAAGAAACCTGTAAGTTATGCTATGTAAATGCTGAAGTATATGTGTATGGATATAGTGTATCTTCCTGATCAGCAAAACGAACCAAATTTAGTGGAAAGGGTATACTTTGAAAATCAACAAATTTTAATGGTTACAAACCAGTGAGAATAAATTTTTCTTTATGAAAATAAATAAAAAGTACAAATGCAAAACAAACTTAAAAAGTATTTAAATTATGGTTTCCTGATTGCTAATTTAAATCAATCCACCTATGCTGATACAGACATTAAGACTAATAAGAAATGGGAGGGGCTCAAACAAATTTTCAGGTGTCCTCTGATGTCTTTGAAGATTACAGAAGAATTTTCTGACTGCATTTAATAAGACAGTTTTATGTAAATGGATGATGCAGATTTTGGGTTGTCATGTGTAAGGCATGTATACTTTTAATTTAGGCAGAAAGTTACAGGTCCCTCTCCAAGTTCTCTTTTCTCTTTTTCCACCTCTTTCTGCAGTGTGTGGATCTGAGCTGCAATGAACTGAGTGAAATCACATTACCTGAAAATCTGCCTCCAAAACTACAGGAACTAGACCTGACTGGAAACCCCAGACTAGTCCTGGATCACAAAACCCTAGAGTTGCTGAAGTAAGTAAAATGTCTTTTTAATAATGCAGGAGGCAGAGTGACTACAAAGGCATGTGGGACAAGAACCCAGTTCACAAGCGTGAGACATACATATCTCTTCAAGGAGGGCAAAAAGGCAACACATGTGTAGGTAATTCAGAAAATTAAAGCTTCTCTAAACAGAATTATTTTACTGGCACACAAATACAATTGCTGTCAATTACCATTCCTAATCAAAACCAGCTGTAACTACAATTGGGCTGATTTGACCTAATTTTTCACACTATACATTAGTTTATTTCACTACTGAGATGCCTATGGCTTGAAACTATTGGTTTCCTCCCTTGTCCTCTCACTGTCACTTGTCACAATCCTGTGCTTCTTTCCACATGACTCTGCTTTGTATGACTTTCCTGTGGTACTTACCCTCTCCAGACTTGTGGCTTTTTAAGACGCACTTCTGCAGTGAAGCTTAGTTATCTTGTTTGGGGGTTTTCTGTCCTTTGATTGTGAGCTCTTTGGAACAGGGATCATCCCTTATTGAATGTCTGGAAAGCACCTAGCACATTACAGGTGTCACCATAAATAATTGGGTTGGCGCAGAGATAAGCAGTTTATTTTGAGCCTCTATAGATTCCTTCCACAGAGTGTTCTGGGTTTTTCCTCAGGGTGTAGGTGTTCTAGTGGTTCTGCCTTCAAGTCTCTCGTATTCTTTAACATTCAGCAAGCCAGAGCTATCTACACCAACTCTGGGGCTCTTTGCCTGTCTGATCCTTCCAGCCTGTTAGCTACTTAGACCAAATAGGTTCTGGGAACAGTTTAGATTTTTTTAAAAGGTTAAGCAACTGTTCATATAACGCTAAACAATTTTCAGACAAACAGTGCAGTATTAAATTTCACCTGTCACAAGTGATGCTTGTTCACACTAAATTCGTTAGCTTTTCAGAATTAAATCTTGGTATCGTGTTAAACAGAGAAAAATTATTTAAGACCAGTAACCTAGGTTAAATGGGAATTTAAGGCAAGTGTTTGATAGTTGAAAATAAATGTCAGTATTTTATACAGCGAACAAGGCAAGTGAACAGGAAAAATTATCCTTCTCTATTTTAGGAGTAACCTTAACACAACAGCAGTGCAGAAATATGTCTCTGTTCTGCAGATGACTTCTGAAGATGGTAATTGAATTATGCTTAATTCTTTTACAATGGCAAATCTCCCTAATCCACATGTGGATGACAAGTGCAGTATGTGCAATAGAGAACTACCATATAGATTGCATGGTGATTTTTAGTCCTAAAAGTGCTACACCTAATCATGTAGAAATGCAATGTTTGCACTTTTATGGAAGCTACTCTGCCAACAATGTGAGGTAGCAGTTACCCTCATTTTACAGATGGGTAACCTGAGGTAGACAGTTCATGGCTTACCCAAGGTCAGTAGTCTTTAGCAAAACCAAAAATCGAACCCAAGTATCCTGACTCAGTCCTCTACTGTAATTACCAGATAGTCTCACTCTTAAATGCAAGGTACGTTGTTCACTATGGGAAGATTTATCAGCCAATATATTTTCACCAGTGATCCTTCATGTTAAATTTATTTATGTTCACTAAACCTTTAGGATATTAAAACTGAAGGAATTCTTAATCTAAGTTTCTTTTCGCTGTTTAACTAGTTTGTTCAGTTTCTGCTTCTCAGTTTGGACAATGAAAATAGACTAGAGAGTTTTACTACAGTCCTTATTAATTTCTTGTCACTTTCAGGTTACCACAGTGCTGCAATTTTTAAGTTGGGAGCAATGCAAAAGAAATGTGTCTTAATTTACAAACTCTTTGCACTGGTGTATTAGTTTTTAAACTTCATGGAAACTTGTTTTTGGCCTTAAGATTATTAAAGGAGCCAAAAGTTGGGTTGCATTTGACCTGTTGCTGTTGTCCTAACAATGCATCACAAGACCCAGATCTCTCCATGAGAGTTTTTAAATTATCCTGTGTTGATGATGTGTGTGTACGTACACACACACACACACACACACGAGAGAGAGAGAGAGAATCTCACAGCAAATAAGTTAATAACTTAGTGCAAGTTGATAAATTAATTGGTTAATAACATAGTAAAAGCATCCTGATTGGTTAATATCTTAAATTACTTAATAATCAGTGTTTTAATATCATGTGTTGCAAAGAGCCGCAAGAGGCACATTAAAGAGCCGCTTGTGAGCATCAGTCTGAGTAGCACTGGTCTAATAGATGGTTTGCTGGCAGGAAGGACCATTCTTTGCCTTATGTCCAATTATTGAAGATGCAAAGGAGTCACTGCTGGTTTTTCCCAGTTGCCCGTCAGAGCTGCAGTGGAGATGTGCGAAATTCAAACAGCTTAATGGGACTAAATCGGGGGGCCCTGATAATCTTCATCCAAGAATATTAAAGGAATTGGCACATGAAATTGTAAGCCCATTAGCAAGAATTTGTAATGAATCTGTAAATTCAGGGGTTGTACCGTATGATCGGAGAATTGCTAACATAGTTCCTATTTTTAAGAAAGGAAAAAAAGTGATCCGGGTAACTACAGGCTGGTTAGTTTGTCATCTGTAGTATGCAAGGTCTTGGAAAAAATTTTGAAGGAGAAAGTAGTTAAGGATATTGAGGTCAATGGTAAATGGGACAAAATACAACATGGTTTTACAAAAGGTAGATTGTGCGAAACCAACCTGATCATCTTCTTTGAGAAAGTAACAGATTTTTTAGACAAAGGAAACACAGTGGATTTAATTTACCTAGATTTCAGTAAGGCATTTGATACCGTGCCACACAGGGAATTATTAGTTAAACTGGAAAAGATGGGGATCAATATGAAAATTGAAAGGTAGATAAGGAATTGGTTAAAGGCGAGACTACAGCGGGTCCTACTGAAAGGTGAACTGTCAAGCTGGAGGGAGGTTACCAGTGGAGTTCCTCAAGGATCAGTTTTGGGACCAATCTTATTTAATCTTTTTATTACTGACCGTGGCACAAAAAGTGGGAGTGTGCTAATAAAGTTTGCAGATGATACAAAGCTGGGAGGTATTGCGAATTTAGAGAAGGACCGGGATATCCGACAGGAGGATCTGGATGACCTTGTAAACTTAGTAATAGTAATAGGATGAAATTTAATAGTGAGAAGTGTAAGGTTATGCATTTAGGGATTAATAACAAGAATTTTAGTTATAAGCATCAATTAGAAGTAACGGAGGAGGACCTTGGAGTATTGGTTGATCATAGGATGACTATGAGCCGCCAATGTGATGTGGCTGTGAAAAAAGCTAATGCGGTCTTGGGATGCATCGGGCGAGGTATTTCCAGTAGAGATAAGGAGGTTTTAGTACTGTTATACAAGGCACTGGTGAGACCTCACCTGGAATACTGTGTGCAGTTCTGGTCTCCCATGTTTAAGAAGGATGAATTCAAACTGGAACAGGTACAGAGAAGGGCTACTAGGATGATCCGAGGAATGGAAAACTTGTCTTATGAAAGGAGATTCAAGGAGCTTGGCTTGTTTAGCCTAACTAAAAGAAGGTTGAGGGGAGATATGATTGCTCTCTATAAATATATCAGAAGGATAAATACTGGAGAGGGAGAGGAATTATTTAAGCTCAGTACCAATGTGGACACAAGAACAAATGGATATACACTGTTCATTTGGAAGTTTAGACTTGAAATTAGATGAAGGTTTCTAACCATCAGAGGAGTGAAGTTTTGGAATAGCCTTCCAAGGGAAACAGTGGGGGCGAAAGATCTATCTGGCTTTAAGATTAAACTCGATAAGTTTATGGAGGAGATGGTATGATGGGATAACATGGTTTTGGTAATTAATTGATCTTTAAATATTCATGGTATATAGGCCTAATGGCCTGTGATGGGATGTTAGATGGGGTGGGATCTGAGTTACCCAGGAAATAATTTTCTGTAGTATCTGGCTGGTGAATCTTGCCCATATGCTCAGGGTTTAGGTGATTGCCATATTTGGGGTCGGGAAGGAATTTTCCTCCAGGGCAGATTGGAAGAGGCCCTGGAGGTTTTTCGCCTTCCTCTGTAGCATGGGGCACGGGTCACTTGCTGGAGGATTCTCTGCTCCTTGAAGTCTTTAAACCATGATTTGAGGACTTCAGTAGCTCAGACATAGGTGAGAGGTTTTTTGCAGGAGTGGTGGGTGAGATTCTGTGGCCTGCGTTGTGCAGGAGGTCGGACTAGATGATTATAATGGTCCCTTCTGACCTTAATATCTATGAATCACATTGCTTAAAGAAAGTCTATTGTAGATCTAGGTGCTGATGGCACTTACTGGACTAGAATTCTGTTGTGAACAGATAAAAGTGCCACTAAACACACTAGGAAGTAACTCTCTGGAGGGGGAATGGTAAAAGGATGCGGGGGAGGATCCAAAATAGGCCAGTTTAGGACCCAAGGTGGGAAGTAATGCCATTTTGGAGTGTTCAAGAGCCTCCAAAGGGACAGAATTAGAAAAACAAAACTGCTACAGGCCTAGATCTGGTATAACCTTTTCCTAGTATGGGAAGATGGTCAAAGGTAAAATGGATAATAAATAGGGCATGGAAGTGCAGACTTCCCCCCCATCTTAAGTAACTCTCCATATTAAGTTTTGCATAAAAACTGAGTTTCTGAATTCAAGCCTAGTCATGATGGTCTTACTTAGCTTTATTTTCTGGGTGTATTTATGCACTAGAAGATAATCCTAAATGCTTTTTAATAGAGGCTTACTGTATTGCAAAAATAGGGGTTTTTTTATAATGTCCAGGAAATATGCAAATAGTTCTAAAGAAGTGATCCTCTTCTTCTATGAAACTTTGAGACTGGGAGTTGGAATTTCTCTAGTACTGAATGCTACTACTAAATGCCACAAGAGTCCTTGGTCTGTCAGTGCCAAAGGGGTGAGAGGGTGGCAAATTCAGTTCTCAGAAATCCATTTGGATCCAAGTTCCCACTTCCTGGAAAACAAGTGCAGTGTACATGAGCCACTTCAGTATCTGCTGTAAATTGCATTTGGGTATACTTTATACCCAACTGCAAGTAGCATTACTTTGGAATGGGTCTGTTTTTTGTTTCTTGATTAGTGACCGTTCTTACAAGGTATATTAGAAGTATATTAAGTTTTCCTTCTGTTTGACACTTAGTCTCTGGGTTCCAAATCCTTCTAATACATAAACATCATTATGAGCATTACGTGGGGAGTTTTTTGTTTGTTTTTTAATGTGCTCTGGCAAGTGCATGTCCTACTTATTTATTTGTGTAGGAAAAGACTCTGATCCAGATAGAGCAGCCCTAATTTAAGTTGTTTGAGGAAGAGTTCCAGGGCCATGCAGATTGTGTACGCACAATTTCTTAGCATTTCAGTTTTAACAGGCAGTGAGGGCTTGGATAGGGAGAAATGCACTTTTAAATAGCGTGAATAGTTAAACCTTTTATGTTTGTCCTTTTATAATGCATTTGTTTCACTGAAAGGCTCTGGTGCCTTTGAAGATGTTGCATTGTGTGGAGAACTTGCTTAACTGCCAATGGAGCAGAACAACAGAGGGTCAGGTTTTTTCCTTCACATACAGTAGCAGTATGAAAAGATGGGTATGAACAGATGGGGCTGGCCCCTTTTAAAAGCTGTATTGTGCTGCATACCATTTTCAGATGTTTGAAATTGAGACCAGAGTTTACACTGATAGTTAATTGGAGGGAGGAAGGATCCAATACCCTAAGTAAGAGCTACCACTCCAGAGTCAGGGGGTAAGAGAGTGGCAATTCTTACAGCTAGAGCACAGACCTGAAGGCACCTAGAGGGGAGAGCATCCTCATACTAGCTTTTAGGCATTTTCATAAGAGGTTTTAGAACATTTTTCTATCAGGTTTTGACTCAGGGGTGGGAGGAAAAGCTGGATATGGTGGTGATATGGGAGCTTTCATTTTAATACAGTAAAAATAGAATGCAGAAAGGTCTCATTCTGGAAATGAGTAAAAGAAATGCACAAGTTAGATAGGATTTTCCCCCCATGCCTCCTCTCCTCCATATATTCTCAGGCCAGTGGCAAATTCTGCTTGTGTTTTCTGCAGAGCCAAGGTTAAGGTTCAAATAGCTGAGAAAAGAAAAGACAGTTAAGGCAAACAAGAATGAAATAGACATGCATAGGACTGCTTATTGTTTGTGTTTTTCTTGTGTGTATTCTGATGGATAACATTCTACACACTCTATTAAGTGTTTCCCTTTACAGGGACACCTCATTTTCTTAAATGTAGTCGTCTTAGCATATGCGCAACGTGCCTCAAGTGGCAGGTGACTAGGATAAGTGGGACAATAAAAGCTTCCTTACAATTTTAAGATAGCAGTGACTTTAAGCTAAATGTTTGTAGTATTCATTGGGCTTTTTTCTTTTCCCTTCTCACTGCAGTAACATTCGTTGTTTCAAGATTGACCAGCCCTCAGCTGGTGACGCTTCAGGAGCCCCAGCAGTGTGGAGTCATGGTTATACCGAAGCTTCGGGAGTTAAGAACAAGTAAGTCTGGCTTGGTATCAGCACAGAGGTGCTCTGCTGCTGGAACACTTCTGTATTAAAAAAAAAAAAACACAAAACCCTACAAAGAAACTCTTTTCTTATGAGAAAGTTAGTTGGGGACATTCGTCTCACAAAAGCAGAGGGCATGGCATGACTTATATCTGTAAACTAGACCCCTGCTTGGCTCTCATATTTCTTCTTTGTTAAAGGAGTTGCTAAGATACAAGTGTAACTGATGCATTTTGTCTATGTAAGACTCCAGTATTTGCAAAAGACCCAAGTGCTTAAATGCATCTCTGCTCTTTGAAAAGCCTCTTTATCTTTTGCTTAAGCATGTGTCCCAAGCAAATCAGGGATGCTGCTGGAAGAGGAGTGTCTTAAACTGTGCATATTCCTGCACTACTGACTGGTCCTTTTTTAATGGCTAAAGCAGCCCTTGACAAGTAACATCTCAGGGGCCTGGCATGTTAACTGCTTGTATGCTGCTGGTTATATGATGTCATCTCACATTAATGGTCTGTGAATAACTTCTAAAAATCTTTTTGCACTTTCAGTTAAGGTTTTCAAACACTTGAGTCAAGTGCCAGCAAGCTTATACTCACCATTTTATTAAACGTATCAACAAACTAAAATGATTATCACATAGAGTAAAAATGACAACTTTAAGGGGCCAGAGGAGTGAAGGCAATTTAAACTATGGTGTTCTCTTTCCATCCACCTCCACCCATTTACACAGTGCAGTGCACACATGTGAAATAACTATTGAAAAGAAAAAACAACAGTTAGGTGTACCAGATTAGTTTGAGTTGATCAGCTCACCAGGGCTTCGCTGTGGTAGTGGTGCAGGAGAGAGTAGGAGTTGCTCAAAAAGTGAATTGCTGACCTCTGTATATGTTCTTGTTTTTAACACCATTTGGAAGTTAGTCAGAGAGCATAAAACAATTCATGGGATTGTTCATACCAGGTCCTGAGGGGTCAGAAGGCTTCCTCCTTAGCTCCGATAGCTTAGTGGAAATGGTACTTAGTGTAAACCTACTTTTCTTTGTGAATTTGTAGATTGAATCTTCCTGTCTGACGACTGTTCAGTTAATCTTACTCCAGCTGTCAGTGGGCATGCGTCCACATCATAAAACCCATGTCACAGCTTATCCCATGTTGGCCGCCTCAACAGAGGGGCCAAGATGTTATATGGTCTGAACTACCCTCTCACTTCTAAAGGCATTTGTTTCCATACTTCGATGAAACTTGTTCAAGGGGGCAGTATGGAGAAGCTTGCTTTACAGCTTCCTATGCTCACTTTTCATGGGTAAACCTAAGAGTAAACAGTGCAGTAGCTTTCTTGGGTTTTACTACTATTTTTTTTTAATCACAAAAATAAAGACTGCATTTCACATGCCAGAAAAGTTGAAAAATCATTAGTGGGTCTCTGTTTCAACATCTTTGTTACTCTCTTTACCATGGAATTTAACAGTACCAGAAATGCTACTTATGTTGTTCACTACCAGGATCTGAAGTGAAACTGCATGACTCATGAAAAGTTTGTGATGCTCATTATAGTCTGATCTACCTTCAAGCTGCACATCCTGGTCAGAACAATGAGAAAAGACTTGAGGAGTGTTAAAATGCTCTTCTGTTACAAATGCTTATTTGTTAAAATACTATTTCCGGTTTTCCCTTTTTCCTTAGACTGTGTGTGGCAGCTCTTTCAGCGAATAATTTCTGTGACAACAGGGAGGCGCTGTACGGCGTCTTTGATGGTGATCGCAACGTGGAAGTGCCCTACCTTCTGCAGTGTACAATGAGTGATATCTTGGCAGAAGAGCTGCAAAAAACAAAGAGTGAAGAGGAATATATGATCAACACTTTCATCGTTATGCAGAGGTTAACCCCAGATCTTTAATTTTTGTCATCTTCCTCCATATGCTGATCAGTCAGCATACTTGCTTCTATCCCAGAGCTGTTTTTTCCACTGTTTTCTAAATGATTTTGTTTGCTAGCTTGTTACTGCACATTACTTAATTGCTTGTTTTTTTTAATTCTGACCTGCTGTTCCACACATGTCCTAAAAGGTTCATGACCAAGGAATGGATAGTTTTAGTCTCTTTTCTGAGATGTACTTAATTTCTTTAAAAGTCTCATTGTTCAGAATTGTTAATATTTAAGGTAGTGATGTGACTTTTGTTTCCTGAGACTAATCATCTTTAAACATCCCCCCCCTTACAACTCACAAAGCCCAGCGTGTTTCAGCCTGTCCCTCTGCACGAGTTCAGATGATCATAAACGTCAAAACTGTTGTTGAGGATATGCATTCTAACTGTTTAACTGCATATTTTCAATCCTAAAATTGAATTCTTCAAGCAGGCATAAAGAGACGGTGCTATAAGCATAATGTGTAGTAGGTATTTTTGCAAAAACAACAAGGAGTCCAGTGGCACCTTAAAAACTAACAGATTTATTTGGGCATAAGCTTTCATGGGTAAAACACCCACATGGGTTTTTTACCCACGAAAGCTTATGCCCAAATAAATCTGTTAGTCTTTAAGGTGCCACCCCACTCCTCGTTGTTTTTGTGGATACAGACTAACACTGCTACCTCTCTGATACTAGGTGGTTTTGGTTATTTGAAAACTAGTGTATGCTGTTCTCGACAGTATAAGAGACTGTGTCTTGGGGAATAGAGTTGAATGAAGAGGATCAGACAAAAGGGAAGGAAGAGATGGGGAAAGTAAAGGAGAAGACATGTAAATAGGCTTTACTACATGGCCTCACAGTGTGGACTACGGAGGTGTGAATTGCTGTGTACACTAAAGAACTGTGTTAACATTAACTAGGCCCCTTCTAGTTTGTGCTAGCAAGGTCTACACAGGGCAGTTACAGTGCAACACTTCAGTGAACGCTGTGACCCACATAGTCCGCACTGGAGGGCCATGAATTCCTGTGTCTGAGGGGTTGTTTACACCATATTTGTCAGACAGTCACTTCCTGAAAAGATCCAATTCCTACATCAGGAAGTAGGAGCAGTAGGATCAATCTGAATCAACTGTACACAAGAAAAAAAGGGCTACTGTGCCCTTTGTTTCTGTAATATTGTGGCTCCCCATTTTTATCATTACTTGGGACATTGCCTCACTCTGACAGGTGTTGGAAGTGAATCCTGCAGGATGTTTAGAATCCTAGGTATGAGGCAGGGAAAGTACCTAATAGGTGGCCTTAACCATCTCTTTAGATTTCCTTGAAACTATACCAGTTTTTCTGCAAAAAAATATTTCTTTACACGTGTCTCAAAGAATAGGCTAATCAACAATTCATAGAACCCAGAAATAGTATTGGTTCTAGTTGCATGTATCCATTTATTGAGGGTTAGTACAATATTTCTGTTTCTCAAACATTCCTGAGCTAAAAAAAATGCTAACCTACATCAGACCTTGGATAACTGAATTTGATTATTATCACCTCAGAGTTCTATATCAAAGTTCTGATCTTTGTTAAAACAAAAGAGCTAAGAAAGCTAGGAACGTTCAGTAATTTAGTTGTTCAGTTACTGCAAAGAAAGTGAAGGTTAGAAGCCCATGCAGAGGGAGAGACGGAAAAATTGTTAAATACAATCAGAAATTAAATTGCAAAATGCTATAAAAAGTAGATTAGTTTTAATATGAACAAGACAATACTTTGTATGCTTAAGACAGGTTTTATCATTGAACTTTAGCCAAGGCTTTCTAAAATGACAAGTTAAAAATATTCTTCAAATGTGCCTGATAAGATATTACTTCTGGTGTGATAATAGGTTTGTGAATTAGTGATCTGGAGACCAATTACAATTGGAAAGTGTTTTTTGTGTTTTTAATGGTGATAACTGCAAGTGTTCTAGTTTGTTTAGGTTAGATACTTTACTGTGGAGCTTTAGGAGTCTGAAAGTGCAGAAAAACCATGGTTAAATACTTAAAACTGAGTGGCAATAAGCAGTAAAACATTGATTCCAGCACTTTAAAAAATACATTGCTGTTTTGGAAACTAAAGCTTCAGGTTCACAAATGATCATATTTTTAGATTCTACCTCTAGTTTTTCAATAGCTTCCTAATCCTTAAATTTCCTAAAGGTTTTCTGGGGGGATGTATAAGGTAAAATACTCTAGCTGTCTTGGTAATGCGATGACAAGAGAGCAGTGGCACTGGGTTTGTGAGGGTTTTTTTAATTGAGCATGGATCCAATTGAGGATGTATATCTTCTTTCTTATAACACACTGCCCATGAGTTGTACATAACTTCCTCACGACTTTGGTATAAAGCGTCACAATCTGAACTGGAGTGCCTGTTCTTCCCAGTGAACCTTGAGAGTCTGTGTCCTGTGATTGGGATTGCTGAACTGTGGTCCCCTGCTCCTCTCTCTACTCTGACCTCATAGTGCAACTTTTCCCATTAATCAGCAAGTATTGCTTTGTTTACATTCCAGGAAACTTGGAACTGCAGGACAAAAACTTGGAGGCTCTGCTGTCCTTTGCCATATAAAACACGATCCCATGGACCCAGGTGGATGCTTCACATTAACCTCAGCAAATGTGGGGAAGTGCCAAACTGTTCTCTGTAGGAATGGAAAACCTTTGCCTTTGTCCAGGTCTTATGTGATGAGTTGTGAAGAAGAGCTAAAGAGGATTAAACAGCACAAGGCCATTATCACAGAGGTAAGAACTGTAGTGCTGGTGGAGGGAATGTTAGTCTGCAACTTCCTCTAGAGACAATTCTGAGCAACACACCAAACATATTTCCTTATCATATAAATAATAACCTGTAGTTTAAAGACAGGTGCGGCTGTGCTGGGAATTTCATCTTCCCCTTCCAGTATGTTTTGTGTCATGTGGTCCAGTTGCTGTTGCTCTGCAGAGATACTCAGCCACAAGGGTCTGAGCATGCTGACCTTAAACGGGGAAGATGAGGAAACCAACCTTCTACCTGGAAGAGGAATTGCTGGGCTGGAGTAGGGATGAAGAGCCCATCCTCTTTGTGTAGGGTGGAAAAGTGCTCAGAGAGAGCTTGGGGTGTGATGTCTTTTCTTCTGTAAAAAGAAAAGGAGGACTTGTGGCACCTTAGAGACTAACAAATTTATTTGAGCATAAGCTTTCGTGAGCTACAGCTCACTTCATCGGATGCATCCGATCAAGTGCGCTGTAGCTCACAAAAGCTTATGCTCAAATAAATTTGTTCGTTTCTAAGGTGCCACAAGTCCTCCTTTTCTTTTTGCGGATGCAGACTAACACGGCTGCTACTCTGAAACTTTTCTTCCATAAGAGACTCTCTGCTCCTTCCTTCTATCTGACCAGCCAGGACGCTGACAGACAGCAGGCTGATTTTTCTGTCCCACGACAGAATGTATTGTGCCAGCTATGGGCTTGTGCTCTGGCAGGCAGCTCTGTTGTAGAGAGACTGCAGCTTCTGCACAAGGAATCCATTCTGTGCTCACCCACAGATTGGAGGTTGAGTGAGCTGCTGAAAGAGTAGAGAACCAGTCTCCTCCCTTGGAAGATAAAGACCCAGAGGGCAGATAGCTGACACAGAACATACATGTGGGGAACTGATCGAAAGCAGAAAGAGAGAGGAGCCCGTCCTTTTCTTTTTGGTCTGCTGCATCCCTACGTAAGGATTTGATGCTCAGCCTACTGCTGTACATGCATAGATCTGTTAAACCTGCCAAGCAAAGGTGGTGGGGGATTAGAATCTAAAATGTGACATGCTTGAAGCGAGCCACTCCATCACGTCCTGCAGATAACCAGGGAGCTGTCAGTATGTCCCTTTGTAAAGGAGAAGTTAATTCCTGCTTTAAATCTTAAAATGACTCATCAATTTCACACACTTGGATGGCTTATCAATTCTGTCAGGCTTATTTATAATATGGAACCCTACCAGGCCAACGAGGTTTTTCTGTTCTGAGGCATTTTAAAGGCCTACCTTTTTCTTAGTCTTCATTCACTTTCCTTTGGTTATTTGTTCTGTAGTGGCCATTGCTGGCATCAGTTGGACCAAATGATTTATAATCAAAGTGGTTCTCTAAATTAGCTGGGTTGGAGTTATCCCCGTCAAGGCTGGCAGGTAACCAAACACAACAACACTTGAGATGCTTGCTCTTCTTATCCTGCCAGCTCAGATTCTAACTAAGCCAGAATCTTGGGGTTTGAACGTACATGGGATGTATTTCTTAAATACACATTTTTAATGGTGTTTTCCCGCTCAGATATTACTCCTCCTCCCCTTGGGAAATCTCATATCTAAGAGGAAATGTAGTAAGTAATTGGGGTATGTAAAACATTTCACTACAGCTCAGCTGATTGGAAAACACAGACTTGCACTCTGCTATATTTGACTTGCATGCTCAATTTAAAGAATATTTTTAAATTGTACCTTTCGAAGGGCTGAGCTGAGATAAATAATGTACAGCTGCAGGAGAGATGCCATAACCATGATCCCTAGCCCAGGGGTGGCCAACCTGAGCCTGAGAAGGAGCCAGAATTTACCAACATACATTGCCAAAGAGCCACAGTATTATGTCAGCAGCCCCCACATCCGTTCCCGCCCCTCCCCCACCCCCCCACTCCCAGTGCCTCTGACCCACTGTAGCCCTGCCAATCAGTGCCTCCCCCTCCCTCCCTGCACCTCCTGATCAGCTGATTCATGGCCTGCAGGAGGCGTGGCGGTGGGTAGGAACGAGGGCATGGCAGGCTCAGGAGAGGGGGCGGGAAGGGGTGGAGTGGGGACAGGGCCCGTGGCAGATCCTGGGGTTGAGCAGTGAGCACCCCCCGGCACATTGGAAAGTTGGCGCCTGTAGCTCCAGCCCTGGAGTCGGTGCCTATACAAGGAGCTGCATATTAACTTCTGAAGAGCCGCATGTGGCTCCGGAGCCACAGGTTGGCCACCCCTGCCATAGCCATTGTTCAGTATGGACTTGTGGGGGCAGAGAGGATCATACACAAGATAAAATACCTTAAGTGGGGGGACAGATCTGACTGGCTAACAAGACAGTAGTTGCATGAGCCATTAGCCAGAGCAGTGACCCCCACACCCTTATGCACAGTGTGTACCATTTGCAGGAGTTTAGGGGATGGTGGGGTGGTGTAAGGGGTGGTTTTCCCTGGGCCCCCAGGTTGAGAGACTCTCAAAGAAGGAGGTTCTACAGCCCCATGTGTGCCACTCAGGTTTGGTCCCACAACTGCTCTCACTACGGAGGGACCATGGGGCCAAACCTGAGTGGTGGTGCTACCTCATAAACCGGGTCGCAATGCCTGGAGCAGGGAGCCAGGCCCAGCTTTATGGGTGCAGGAGCCAAGCTGCTGCTGTGGATTGTGGTTGTGCATACCAGAGAAACGGTTCTAGGGGGGGTCTCAAGCTAAAGTTTATTTGCCCAATCATATGCTCCATTATGTTGTCGAGTAGCCTCTTGGGCACTAGAGAGACAGACCTGTGTATATGTGACACCATAACTGTAACTTGTATTAAGTCCATTGAGACAGCATGGTGTATGAGCTAAGCGTGAGCCATAAACTTGAGTCCTAATCCCAGTGCGTGCACTGAGTCAGTGTAGCCTTTTGCAAGACACTTCATAGAGCCTAAGGTCAGAAGGGATCACTGTGATCTAATATCTCCTCCTGTATAATTCAGGCCATAGAACTTCCGCAAAACAATTCCTAGAGCATATTTAGAAAAACATCCAGTCTTGATTAAAACTTGTCAGTGATGGAGAATCCACCATGACCTTTGGTAAATTGCTCCAGTGTTTAATTATCCTCACTGTCAAAATTTTACACCTTATTTCCAGCCTGAATTTCTCTAGCTCAACTTCCAGCCATTGGATTGTGTTTTACCTTTCTCTGCTAGTTTGAAGAGTCCATTGTTAAATATTTGTTCCCCCTGTAGATTCTTACAAATGATAAAGAAGTCACTCCTCAACTTTCTCTTTGTTAAGCTAAATAGATAGACTCAAAGACCTCAATCACCATAAGGCATGTTTTCTAGTCCTTTAATCATATCTTCATTAATGATCTGGAGGATGGTGTGGATTGCACTCTCAGCAAGTTTGCAGATGACACTAAACTTGGAGGAGTGGTAGATATGCTGGAGGGTAGGCATAGGATACAGAGGGACCTACACAAATTAGAGGATTGGGCCAAAAGAAATCTGAGATTCAACAAGAACAAGTGCAGAGTCCTGCACTTAGGAAGGAAGAATCCCATGCACTGCTACAGACTAGAGACTAGGAAGCAGTTCCGCAGAAAAGGACCTGGGGTTATGGTGGACAAGAAGTTGGATATGAGTCAATAGTGTGCCCTTGTTGCCAAGAAGGCTAACAGCATTTTGAGCTGTATAAGTAGGAGCATTGCCAGTAGATCGAGGGACGTAATCGTTCCCCTCTATTTGGCATTGGTGCGGCCTCATCTGGAGTACTGTGTCCAGTTTAGGGCTCCACACTACAAGAAGGATGTGGAAAAATCGGAGAGAGTCCAGCGGAGGGCAACAAAAATGACTGGGGGCTGGAGCACATGACTTATGAGGAGAGGCTGAGGGAACTGGGATTATTTCTTCTGCAGAAGAGAAGAATGAGGGGGGATTTGATATCTGCTTTCAACTACCTGAAAGGGGGTTCCAGAGAGGATGGATCTAGACTGTTCTCAGTGGTACCAGACAATAGAACAAGGAGTAATGGTCTCAAGTTGCAGTGGGGGAGGTTTAGGTTGGATATTAGGAAAAACTTTCACTCGGAGGGTGGTGAAGCACTGGAATGGGTTACCTAGGGAGGTGGTGGAATCTCCTTCCTTAGAGGTTTTTAAGGTCAGGCTTGACAAAGCCCTGGCTGGGATGATTTAGTTGCGGATTAGGTCCTGCTTTGAGCAGGGGGTTGGACTAGATGACCTCCTGAGGTCCCTTCCAACCCTAATATTCTATGATTCTCATGGCTCTTCTTTGAACCATCTCCAGTTTATCAGTATCCTCCTTGAATTGTGGGCACCCAAACTGGACACTGTATTCCAGCAGTGGTCACAAAGTGTCAAATATTAGAGGAAAAATTACCTCTCTGCTCCTACTTGAGATTCCCCTGGTTCTTGATCCCGGGATTGCATTAGCTCTTTTGGCCACAGCTTCACATGCGGAGCTCACGGTCAACTGATTATCTACCACGACCCCCAAATCTTTTTCAGAGTCACTGCTTTCCAGGATAGAATCCCCCATCTTGTAAGTATGGCCTACTTTGTTCCTAGATGCATACATTTACATGTAGCTGTATTAAAATGTATATTGTTTGCTTATGCCCAATTCATGAACCGATCCAAATCTCTCTGAATCAATTACTTGTCTTCATTATTTACCGTTCCCGACCTCCCCCTCTCCCCCCCCCCCCCAATTTTTGTGTTATCTGCAAACTTTATCAGTAATGATTTTGTTTTCTTCAGGGTAATTGATAAAAATGTTAAATAGCATAGGACCAAGAACCAATCCCTATGGGACCCCACTGGAAACACATCCACATGATGATGATTCCCCATTTTCAGTTATATTTTGAGACTAATCATCTAGCCAGTTTTTAATCCATTTAACATGTGCCATGTTAATTTTATATTCTTGTTTTTTAATCAAAATGTGGTGCATTACCATGTCAAAGACTTTACAGAAGCCTAGGGATATTATGTCAACACTATTAGCATATCACCCAAACTTATCATTTCCTCAAAAAAAGAGATCAAGTTAATTTGATAGGATCTATTTTCCATGAACACATCTTGATTTGCATTATTTACATTACCCTCCTTTAATTCTTTATTAATAGAGTCCATATCAGCCAGTCCATTATCTTGCCCAGGAGTCACGTCAGGCTGACAGGCCAATAATTATCAGGGTCATCCTGTTTACCCTTTTAAAAATTGGCACATTATTAGTTTTCTTCCAGTCATCTGGAACTTGCCCAGTGCTCCGAGGTTTATGGAAAATCAACATTAACAGTCCAGTGAACTTCTCAGCCAGCTCTCAAAATTCTCGGATGTGAGTTATCTGGACCTGCTGATTTTAAAATGTCCTCCTGTCCAATCCTCCAGAGCTATGAGTAAAATGGAAAGTGTGTTATCAGCATATGAGACTACATCTGTTTTTCCCCAAAAAACTTCATCACTCTGGCTCCCCATCTATAAAATAGATGGGATGTATAGATGCCATACAGGATGTTGTGAAGATGGACATTTCTAAAATGCTTGTAAGATGTAAGCGTCTTTGTATATTCTCAACTTCGTGTCTTCCTTTTTTTTTTTTTTTTTTTAAATTTCAGGATGGTAAAGTAAATGGCGTGACAGATTCCACAAGAATCTTGGGATACACCTTCCTTCACCCAAGCGTTGTGCCCCGCCCTCATGTCCAGTCCATGACCTTGACTCCACAGGATGAGTTCTTCATTCTGGGTAGCAAGGGATTGTGGGACAGCCTCTCCATCGAGGAGGCGGTGGAAGCGGTAAGAAATGTGCCTGAACCACTGGCAGCTGCAAAGAAGCTTTGCACTTTGGCCCAGAGCTACGGCTACAATGACAGCCTCAGCGCGGTGGTGGTTCAGCTCAATGTGACGGAGGACAGCTTTTGCTGCTGTGAGCTTAATGGAGTCCCGCCTCCCAGCCCAGGCATCTTTCCCCAGTCAGTCAACGTAGTAATTAAAGACAGACCTACGGATGCTTTGGGAATGCCATCTTCCAGCAGCGGCATGGCCTCTGAGATGAGCAGCGAGATCTCCACCTCTGAAATGAGCAGCGAGGTGGGGTCCACTGCCTCTGATGAGCCCCCTCAGGTAGCCATGAATGAGAATGGCCCAGCATACCCCAACGAACAGCGCTGCATGCTTCACCCAGTCTGCCTGTCCAATTCTTTCCAAAGGCAGTTGTCCAGTGCCACCTTCTCCAGCGCCTTCTCTGACAATGGCCTTGACAGTGATGACGAGGAGCCAATTGAGGGTGTCTTTACCAATGGGAGCCAGGTGGAAGTGGAGGTGGACATCCACTGTGGCCGAGCAAAGGAGAAGCTGCTGCTCCAAGTGCCTGTGGAAGCCAGCGACGAAGGCATCGTCATTAGTGCGAATGAGGATGAAACGGGCCTTTCCAGGAAAGCCGATTACTCCAGCACTGGTACAATTGGGCGCCGACGGGGCAATGGTTCTGTGGCTCCTCAGGAAAGGAGCCATAACTTGATTGAAGTAGCAACCGATGCACCCCTCAGAAAAACTGGAGGCTACTTTGCAGCCCCAGCGCAGCCAGATCCAGATGACCAATTCATCATCCCACCAGAGCTTGAAGAAGAGGTCAAGGAGATTATGAAACAACACCAGGAACAACAGCAGCAGCAGCGACAGTATCAGATGGATCAGCTGCCAGACTATTATGATACACCACTATGACCCAGTCTGCGTGCTGTTCAGAAATAAACTAACGAACAAGAAGACATGAGTGCAGGACCCACATAGGGCTCACGTTACAGCAGGGGTTTTACTACATTTTGTTTTCCTTACCCTACCACTACAGATAACTGCAGTTTCTCTTTCTGTTTGTTAGTTTTAATATCAACCGACATTGTTCTAGAGATGATTTACCAATAAGATTTAAACTAGTTAACTTTCCCCTTAACATATCAAGTGTAAAAAATAAAAGGTTTAATATATTGCAGAGAGACATGATGTAATTTTTTTTAAATGGCTCGGTTTTTTGTTTGTTTGGAAAGCAGGGCAGTATGCCAGTGCTAAATGATTAAGTAAAATTGTAATACTGTATTTCTTTGAGAAAGAAAAAGCCTTTTTTGGTCTTGAAAATGATAGACATTTGTAGAATATGGAGACTAACTCCTAGGAGTTGCTTTAGTCTTTCAGATGACGTAAGTCACTGAGATTCACTAATTTTCTCTGAGAGAACAGTTGATTGGGAAATTACTGTAAATAGGTCTGTGTTGTATAGCGAGGCTTAAAATGTTTTGTAGTCTTGGCATAAGGACACAACCTGAACTTACTTTTGTTTTCTTGACTCTTTGGGCCATGGTTGTCATATTGAGTGGCTGTACAAGTTACCTACAAATTTAGGTGGTTCTTAAACCGTAGAAAACAGCCTCTTTTTCTTCTGGTCTCTGTTTTTCTTCCTTTTACTTTTACATGCACATTTTATTTGTGTTCCTTATTGCTGCCACAACCAGCATGATTGTATAGAGCTCCTTTACTGTAGATCATTTACATACCAAGAGTTATATTAAAGCAGAATGCACAAATGAACATGTCATAACTTTTGTTATAATAAATACAAAATTTACAAATAATGAGAGTCTGCTTTTATGTCTGAGCAGCTGGATGTATGTATTTCCTGAACAAAAGTTCTTGGAGTTCTTTGGGTTCATCTGGATAGCACACACTGTTTTTTAAATAGCTCTGTTTCAATTGTTCTGTGAAACTGGAGAATTTTACAAAGGTAAACCTTGAAAATATAGGAATCTGCTGTAAAAATACATCACTAGGTACTTTTACAGTGAAATCATATTTCTTATAAAGGGGCTCAAATTCTCTAGCAGAGAAATATTGCATTTAATTCCTATTGCCTTTTTTCTTTCAGTAGCACTAATCTGTTGACAGAGCTTCCTCCAAAACACTATTGACGATATTGGAAGACTCAGGACCACCTATGGTCTGACTTCAGACCCCACAACCCTCTTTCAGGAGAGAGGGGCGAGAAGTCTGAACAATTTGAATTTGAGTTTAATGGTAGTTCTGCCTTTCGCAACAAGAAAAAAAATTTTTTTTCCTGCTTTAGTTGAGAAGTGGTAACACTCTTCTCAATCTCACTTTCATTTGAATGCTGCAGATCAGCCGTATTTTGTCTTTGATAGATGGATCAGTGTTTAATAGCAGGTGACGTACCTCTCTGAGGCTGTGTTGAGTCAACATCTTGTAATGGGAGCATAATATGGGACAGGCTTCCCAGTCTGCTCCAAGGACCTGATGGCAAAAAGGAGAGATTTCCTTTAATACAGCTTTTGACTAGCTAAGAATACTATGGGCAATTAAGAGGTGGGGAATTTGGGGGGAAAATACAAAAGTACTGATATTCAGTTTGGCAGACACTGATTCACATCGCTTGCCTGGTGTGGTTCTAATGCAGAACGTGTTTGTAGTCCCATTGGTATCATTAATGAGCTCAGTAGGGACATGTACAGCTGGGGAAGTATGTTAATTTGCTGCAGAATCAGCTCCACAACGGGAGCACAAATCACTATTGTTCTGGAGGAGCCATAAGATACAATATTTAAATAGAGACTAGATTAATAACTTTTAAGCAGGTAACACTGTGGATAGTCTTTGATAAATGGTTCCGAAATCCAAAAATGGACTGGCAGTGGTTCATTTTGTTCTGAATAATCAGACTTAATGTCCTTGGCGCTGAGATTTTTCAGATGTTGCCTGAGCCTAAAGGCGCTAATGAACAAAGATTATACAAGGTCCTGGGCAAGTGGGTACAAGTTAGGGCTTCCTGAGTAATTGTAAACCTTCTCTGCACCCTAGGAATGGGAATTTGCTCCAGTGCAGAGTCTGTTGTTAACAGTGCAATAATGTTGCTGCTGCTCTGTCAGTGAGCAGGACAAGCTTGAATTGTTCTTCTATTTCTCTTCAGTCTGAAATGCCTCTGTGAAATAACATAGGATAGCATAATGGTGAGTGAAATTTCCTCTTTTATTAATAATTTCAATTGATACTTAGGTGCTGGGTGCAGATAAGAGGGACAAAATGGGGGATTCTTATGAGTCTATCAGACCCTAACCTCAATAATCCATATACTCCTTTGTATCCCATCTTCTTTGGGTTTCACACAGAATGTTCTCCTTCCTCACCTTCAGAGAGGATGAGACTAAAGGAGAAGTTGAGTCCAAATGTTAGCTATTTCTTGCAGGAAATGCCTTTTAGCATTGTCTTTTTATGCCCATGCATGGTAACATAAAGACAGACAAAACTGACACATCACCAAATCTTACTCTCCTCTACTACTTTAAAGATGAGTGATGGTCAGTTCACCGAAAGGGCTTCTGTAGTCTTATAATGTCAGGATTTGGCTGAGAAACTATATTTTGGATTTCTTGTGAGACAGGGTTTTGCTTGTGCAATTCGGGCTGCTGTCCTGGGAAGCCTGAGATCAAGGACTGAATGGACCATAGAGACTGAAGTCTTCTTTCATCTTTCCAGTGGCCCTCCAGAGCATGCTGAAAGACATCAGCATTGGACTAGGACTTGCGAGATCTGGGTTCCGTTCCTAGCTCTGCCACAGACTTCCTGGGTGACTTTGGGGAAGTCATTTAACTTCTGTGACTAAATTCTCCAAGCTGGCTAGGCAATGTGATGCCGTAGTGATGATCACCCCAGAAAAGCCATAAATCTAGGTGGTGTGCTGTGAACAATAGCCAATTCATAAAAATTAGCAAGAAAGAAGGGAAATTTTCAGTGAATAATGAGCCCAGCTCTAATGGGATGAGAAATTGAGAAAAGGAGGTGCTTAGAGACACAGACAATGTTAAACTTAATGCAGCCTTTGAAATGTGCAGAAGGAGAAACCTGAGACAGTCAGATGCATGACAGGAAAGAGGGGAAAGGCTCGTGGTGGAAAGGTGGTTGTCATCTCCATTGTTTTACAGAAAAGTACCTTTAATACTAAAGAAACTAGTGTGTGTATGAAAAATAACTTCATTTGTTTACAGTATATATGCAAACCCTTTTTTTGGCATTGTTAAAGAGAAATATTTCATCTTCCCTGTTGTCAAATAGCTCTTAAATAATGCATTTTATTGTGGATGATGGATCATAGGAATTCTGCTAGGGTGTTTCAAGCGTGACTCTTTAAATCACATCATCTTTTTCATTTGTAAGTAATGAAGTGATTTTCTTATCTCTTTAGATGATTTATTGCTTTCAGAATGAGCCCAACTGTATCTGTATTGATGCAGTCTCTTGCTCTTAGAACTAATTACCTTGTTGAAGTGGCATAGAAATAGCAATGCTGAAAGGACAACAGTTTCAGTGATCTTAATCTGAGTTCTGACTTGTTTGCTTATAGATTATACACATTTGGTTGCAAGCACAATAACTGCATTTCCGCACAAACTGGACAGATGTCTAACTACTCAACTTGTATGTGAGGGTATAATAATTGTTTGTGCAGTTCTGTGCACATACAATAGAAAGTCACTTTATGAAAATTTTCTCAGTAGTGATGACTTGTCCTTAGAATATCTAAATTAATAACATATCCAGTAGAGAGAGATGGACAAGCAAGGCATGTCTACACAAAAACGACGTGCAAGTTAGATGTATATTCTACACCATTCCAGAGTGTTGCACACTAGCTGTCCATGTGGATCCTGCTGCTGTGCACTGAATGTTCCCTAGTGCACAGTGACCTACTTTTGTTTCAAACCACAGTTAGGTCATTGAGTATAAAGGAAGTTTTAGTGCGCAGCAGGCTAGTGATTTAGACCCCAGATTTTCACACACCAATTTTTCATCTAGACAAGCCCTTTGATTCAGCCACATCCAGAAAGATTTGAAGTATGAAACTATTTTAGCTTGGGATTCATTTAGTCTCCGATAATTTTTCTTACTAAAAATACTTTAGTGCTTTTTTTTTTTTTAAACCAGTCAAGGAAAATAGGATTCTTGTGCGTGGCTGACTTCTCAAATCTTTTAATGCATTCAAAGAGCGCTGTTTTTGTCATAGACACATACATCCTAAATAAAATTTTTTAAAGGCACAGTGAGGAACACCACCAGATCAATCCATCCCCCTGCCACTGTAGGCTGTAATGTCCTAAATAAAAGACGAAGTTGTATCTGTTTTTGTAGTATTTGGTAACAAGACAGTTGATGAGTGGGGCTTTTTGAATGTAGGGCAGAGTTTCCTCTCCCAGAAGATGACTTACTCGCATATATAATTTCCATGATGGTACTTCAAATAGGTACAGGTTTACAAAAGAAATCTGTAAGTAAGAGGGCTGCTGTATTGGTGTACTTCAGCAATACTTTTGGATGGGCTAATGCAAGTGAGGGCTTAATGGTATAAAACTGGACATCTCAACTAGTGGGTTGCAACCAGAAAGTAGATACCAAGGGGTTTCCCCTCACCACCTGAGGGTCAGGGGAAAGTACGGAAATCCTGCAATAACTAGGATTTAGGGGATACCAGGGCAAGGAGGGGAAGCTTGCTCCTCCCTTCATTATATGCTTTCCCTGCTCTGCCATGTCTCCAGTCCTGAGACAGCTCTTCCTCTTTTCCTTTCCTGCCTGGGCACAGGAGGAGAGGTGATATATTGGCCCCACTGCCTCTGGAAGAGACTCCTCCTCCCCCCCCCCCCCATCTACAGATCTTTGTGGCCACAGTTGATTATGGGATATATTGGGTTGTGGAAGGAATTTCTGTCCAACTTTTTGAATTTCGCATAAAAAAAAAATGAATGCAGTTAGATTTTTAACAAGTCTTCACAGACCCCTCTGCCAACAGTCCTCTCCCCTGACTTACCGTCACTGTGTTTCAGTTGTGGACCTCTGCTTTAGTGGGTTGATACTGCAGGGCTGGGTGTAGAGAAATTTACATGATCTGCTTGTGGGTCCAGATCGTAGAGACTCTTGAATTTTAATCCCAACCCTGCAGGCCTTGCTCAATTCACCTAAGCTTTTATTTTAAAGAATTTTATTGAAGAAAATGTTTAGGGGAAGTCTACCTCTTCTGTGGTGTTGACCCTTTGTGCGTTATCTTATATTTTGATATGGAGACAAAGATACTTTCTTTTGTACTTAGCGGAGAGGTGTAGTGAGCACTAGATAGTGAAGTGTTTGAAAATGTATACAGTACTTCCCAAGTGCTTTGTATCATTGTCCTTGATATGCACAGATACACAATAATGGGCCAGGTTAAGGTAACCAAAATTCAGTGCAAAGAAATTCTTTTGTATCCCTCAGTCAGAATGGAATCCAGTTTTCCAAAGTGAAAAGCCATTGGATGGGCCTTCTCAGCCACTCATTCTTTCCTTCTCCTATCCTCTGTACGGTGTCCCTTGAGAATTGAAATGGCTTGTTTTGGAGCAGGATTACTGCACTATACTTGGCTAATGATTTCTGTCTGTTGATTACTCAACTCACTTCCCTTGTCATGACGCTCTTGGAATGTGCTATGTGGGTAGGTTTGTGCATGTGTGCTTGATTACTTGAGTTTTGGAGAAGGTGACGCACATCCATTTACAATACCAGTGTTATATTGTTAGAAAAAGGTCTACTGCTATTACATAGAAAAAATAAATTCTTCCCGCATCTGAAAATCAAAATATAGAGGAAAACCTAAATTTTCTTATATCAAAGGGGTAGCCGTGTTAGTCTGTATCCACAAAAACAACAAAGAATCTGGTGGCACCTTAGAGACTAACAGATTTATTTGGGCATAAGCTTTCATGGGTAAAAAACCCACTTCTTTAGATGCACAAAAGCTTTTTTTACCCACGAAAGCTTATGCCCAAATAAATCTGTTAGTCTCTAAGGTGCCACCAGACTCCTCATTTTTCTAAATTTTCTTAACTTACGACAGTAGTGTTCAGGAGCTTCAGTGAAGAAGTGGGGCCCATTTAGGTGCTATACAAACAACTCAGAAGTTCCTTGCTGCAAGTCTCCTGCTCAGATGACTAATCCATGCCTTCTTTCTCTTAGCTTATTTATACTTTCATTTGTTTGAGTTCAGCCATCAGACCTCCCTCTGTTAGGTGAAAAGTTGAAATTCCCATGCAGTTAGTTCACATACCTCTTCTACCAACGCTGCTTTTAGTCTGTAAAGCAAGTTCAGCAAGTGACAGCCTTTTATCTTGGTCATGACTAAGTCGAGCTAAATGGAGGAGACGCTATATTTCACCTTTCTCCAATGGGTATGTGTTATCTTTATGGGTAAAACAAGCAGACACTCTTATTCAACAAGAAGTAGTTGGGAACTTAACAGTAGAGTATGGTGTTGGAAGACTTGAATATAATAGCTGAAATGCAACTGAAGCCTGTTTTCTGACAAGCAAGTATTGGTGTGTTTCTCAGCAAGTAAATATCTTCTGAGTAAACACACTTTTGATATTTTCTGCTGTAGGAAAAATGTAAAGCATCAGCCACCATTAACTAGATTAACTGATGATTGAGTGGTTGTACTAAGAGCTATAGCTAGCGTGTGCTATAACATTGAGCTGCTACTGGCTGTTACCTCCCCCTGCCGATTAGTGTGTTGCTTTCAGACTACTTGTGTCGGCAGATCCTACTATTCCTGACTCAGGCTGCAAGTTCTCTTCCAGACTTCTCTCTCTGTGTTGCTGATCAAAGCTCTAGTAAAAATTGAAAGAATATTTAAAGAACAGTTCTACTCAGAAAAGTGGCTCTGGTTTAAAAAAAAAATGCACTCTGGGGTTCCATATTTTTTGTGTGTCGTTGATTTACAAATCTAATGTGCCACACTTTGCAGTACAAATACAAAAATTATTTCACTAATTGCCAGTCCCGAAAAGTCTGTTTTGGATGTGGAAATACAGCTGGCCACTTTTCTCCTTTCACATTGCCAGTAAGGCTGTCAAATGATTTTAAAAAAATTAATCACAATTAATTGCACTGTTAATAATAGAATACCATTTATTTAAATATTTGTGGATGTTTTCTACGTTTTCAAATATATTCATTTCAATTACAACACAGTGTACAGTACTCACTTTATATTTATTATATTTGCACTGTAAAAAAACAAAAGAAATAGTATTTTTAATTCACCTAATACAAGTATTGTAGTGCAGTCTCTTTATCATGAAAGTTGAACTTACAAATGTAGAATTGTGTACAAAAAAACTGCGTTCAAAAATAAAACAATCTAAAATTTTAAAACTTGCAAGTCCACTCAGTCCTACTTCTTGTTCAGACGCTCACTTAGACAAACAAGTTTACATTTACATTTGCGGGAGATAATGCTGCCTGCTTCTTGTTTGTCACCTGAAAGTGAGAACGAGTTCTCGTGGCACTGTTGCAGCTGGTGTCGCAAGATATTTACGTGCCAGATGTGCTAAAGATTCATATGTCCCTTCATGCTTCAACCACCGTTCCAGGGGACATGCGTCCATGCTGACGACGGGTTCTGCTCCATAACAATCCAAAGCAGTGCGGACCAAAGCATGGTCATTTTCATTATCTGAGTCAGATGCCACCAGCAGAAGATTGATTTTCTTTTTTGGTGGTTCGGGTTCTGTAGTTTCCAGATCATTGTGTTGCTCCACACCTTGTCCCACTCAGATTTTGGAAGGCACTTCAGATTCTTAAACCTTGGGTGGAGTGCTGTAGCTATGTTTAGAAATCTCACATTGGTACCTTCTTTGCATTTTGTCAAATCTGCAGTGAAAGTGTTATTAAAATGAACAAAGTGCTGGGTCATTATCTGAGACTATCACATGAAATATATGGCAGAATGCAGATATAAAACCGAGCAGGAGACATACAATTCTCCCCCAAGGAGTCCAGTCACAAATGTAATTACTGCATTCTTTTTTTAACAAATGTCATCAGCATGGAAGCATGTCCTCTGGAATGGTGGCTGAAGCATAAAGGGGCATACGAATGTTTAGCATATCTAACACGTAAATGCCTTGCAATGCTAGCTACAAAAGTGCCATGCAAATGCCTGTTCTCACTTTCTGGTGACATTGTAAATAAGAAGAGGGCAGCATTATCTCCTGTAAATGTAAACAATCTTGTTTGTCTTAGTGATTGGCTGAACAAGAAGTAGGACTGAGTGGACTTGTAGGCTTTGAAGTTTTACATTGTTTTGTTTTTGAGTGCAAAAGTTATCTAACACAGAAAAACCTTACGTTTTAAAGTTACACTTTCGTGACAGAGATTGTACTACAGTACTTGAATAAAGTGAATTGAAAAATACTATTTTGTTTGATATATATATAATATATATAATCAAATAATATACACTTTGATTTCAATTACAATACAGTATACAATATTTCTGAAAAGGTAGAATATATAATCAAAATATTTAATAAATTTCAGTTGGTGCTCTATTGTTTAACAGCGCAATTAAAACTGCGATTAATCAGGATTAATTTTTTTAATCGCAATTAATTTAAGTTAATCACATGAGTTAACTGCGATTAATCAGCCACCCTAATTGCCAGTAACTATGGTTCTACAAGCCTTGTTTTCAGGAGGGTTGCACCAGTGTAACTGGAACTTAAGAAACAATTGTAGCGGTAAAATGAAATAGCCAATCTCTTCCTCCCCTACTTATGTTGGCTCCTGCAGGGCTGACAGGAGTGTAAGGAGATAAATATTGTTATGAGCTGGGTGAAACCTTGTTACAGGTTGAGTTAAAACCCCACCGGGGTTGGCAGGTGTGAATTCATCCTTCAGTTAACATAACTATAAGCATAATATATAACTATAAGCATAATGGTTGGAAGGCATGAGATGCTATGTCCTGAGGTTGGGAGTTCCACGACCACCACTCCCAAGAGGAGAAGGCGGGTGGTGGTGGTCGGGGACTCTCTCCTCCGGGGGACTGAGTCATCTATCTGCCGCCCTGACCGGGAAAACCGAGAAGTTTGCTGCTTGCCAGGGGCTAAGATTCGCGATGTGACGGAGAGACTGCCGAGACTCATCAAGCCCTCGGATCGCTACCCCTTCCTGCTTCTCCACGTGGGCACCAATGATACTGCCAAGAATGACCTTGAGCGGATCACTGCGGACTATGTGGCTCTAGGAAGAAGGATAAAGGAGTTGGAGGCGCAAGTGGTGTTCTCGTCCATCCTCCCCGTGGAAGGAAAAGGCCTAGGTAGGGAGCGTCGAATCGTGGAAGTCAACGAATGGCTACGCAGGTGGTGTCGGAGAGAAGGCTTTGGATTCTTCGACCATGGGATGGTGTTCCAAGAAGGAGGAGTGCTAGGCAGAGACGGGCTCCACTTAACGAAGAGAGGGAAGAGCATCTTCGCGAGCAGGCTGGCTAACCTAGTGAGGAGGGCTTTAAACTAGGTTCACCGGGGGAAGGAGACCAAAGCCCTGAGGTAAGTGGGAAAGCGGGATACCGGGAGGAAGCACAGGCAGGAATGTCTGTGAGGGGAGGGCTCCTGCCTCATACTGGGAATGAGGGGCGATCAACAGGTTATCTCAAGTGCTTATATACAAATGCACAAAGCCTTGGAAACAAGCAGGGAGAACTGGAGGTCCTGGTGATGTCAAGGAACTATGACGTGATCGGAATAACAGAGACTTGGTGGGATAACTCACATGACTGGAGTACTGTCATGGATGGTTATAAACTGTTCAGGAAGGACAGGCAGGGCAGAAAAGGTGGGGGAGTAGCACTGTATGTAAGGGAGCAGTATGACTGCTCAGAGCTCCGGTACGAAACTGCAGAAAAACCTGAGTGTCTCTGGATTAAGTTTAGAAGTGTGTGCAACAAGAGTGATGTAGTGGTGGGAGTCTGCTATAGACCACCGGACCAGGGGGATGAGGTAGATGAGGCTTTCTTCCGGCAGCTCACGGAAGCTACTAGATCGCATGCCCTGATTCTCATGGGTGACTTTAATTTTCCTGATATCTGCTGGGAGAGCAATACAGCGGTGCATAGACAATCCAGGAAGTTTTTGGAAAGCGTAGGGGACAATTTCCTGGCGCAAGTGCTAGAGGAGCCAGCTAGGGGGGGCGCTTTTCTTGACCTGCTGCTCACAAACCGGGTAGAATTAGTGGGGGAAGCAAAAGTGGATGGGAATCTGGGAGGCAGTGACCATGAGTTGGTTGAGTTCAGGATCCTGACACAGGGAAGAAAGGTAAGCAGCACGATACGGACCCTGGACTTCAGGAAAGCAGACTTCGACTCCCTCAGGGAACGGATGGCCAGGATCCCCTGGGGGACTAACTTGAAGGGGAAAGGAGTCCAGGAGAGCTGGCTGTATTTCAAGGAATCCCTGTTGAGGTTACAGGGACAAACCATCCCGATGAGTCGAAAGAATAGTAAATATGGCAGGCGACCAGCTTGGCTTAATGGTGAAATCTTAGCAGATCTTAAACATAAAAAAGAAGCTTACAAGAAGTGGAAGGTTGGACATATGACCAGGGAAGAGTATAAAAATATTGCTCGGGCATGTAGGAATGTTATCAGGAGGGCCAAATCGCACCTGGAGCTGCAGCTAGCCAGAGATGTCAAGAGTAACAAGAAGGGTTTCTTCAGGTATGTTGGCAACAAGAAGAAAGCCAAGGAATGTGTGGGCCCCTTACTGAATGAGGGAGGCAAACTAATGACAGAGGATGTGGAAAAAGCTAATGTACTCAATGCTTTTTTTGCCTCTGTTTTCACTAACAAGGTCAGCTCCCAGACTGCTACGCTGGGCATCACAAAATGGGGAAGAGATGGCCAGCCCTCTGTGGAGATAGAGGTGGTTAGGGACTATTTAGAAAAGCTGGACGTGCACAAGTCCATGGGGCCGGACGAGTTGCATCCGAGAGTGCTGAAGGAATTGGCGGCTGTGATTGCAGAGCCATTGGCCATTATCTTTGAAAACTCGTGGCGAACCGGGGAAGTCCCGGATGACTGGAAAAAGGCTAATGTAGTGCCAATCTTTAAAAAAGGGAAGAAGGAGGATCCTGGGAACTACAGGCCAGTCAGCCTCACTTCAGTCCCTGGAAAAATCATGGAGCAGGTCCTCAAAGAATCAATCCTGAAGCACTTGCATGAGAGGAAAGTGATCAGGAACAGCCAGCATGGATTCACCAAGGGAAGGTCATGCCTGACCAATCTAATCGCCTTTTATGATGAGATTACTGGTTCTGTGGATGAAGGGAAAGCAGTGGATGTATTGTTTCTTGACTTTAGCAAAGCTTTTGACACGGTCTCCCACAGTATTCTTGTCAGCAAGTTAAGGAAGTATGGGCTGGATGAATGCACTACAAGGTGGGTAGAAAGCTGGCTAGATTGTCGGGCTCAACGGGTAGTGATCAATGGCTCCATATCTAGTTGGCAGCCGGTATCAAGTGGAGTACCCCAAGGGTCGGTCCTGGGGCCGGTTTTGTTCAATATCTTCATAAATGATCTGGAGGATGGTGTGGATTGCACTCTCAGCAAATTTGCGGATGATACTAAACTGGGAGGAGTGGTAGATACGCTGGAGGGGAGGGATAGGATACAGAAAGACCTAGACAAATTGGAGGATTGGGCCAAAAGAAATCTGATGAGGTTCAATAAGGATAAGTGCAGGGTCCTGCACTTAGGACGGAAGAACCCAATGCACAGCTACAGACTAGGGACCGAATGGCTAGGCAGCAGTTCTGCGGAAAAGGACCTAGGGGTGACAGTGGACGAGAAGCTGGCTATGAGTCAGCAGTGTGCCCTTGTTGCCAAGAAGGCCAATGGCATTTTGGGATGTATAAGTAGGGGCATAGCGAGCAGATCGAGGGACGTGATCGTTCCCCTCTATTCGACATTGGTGAGGCCTCATCTGGAGTACTGTGTCCAGTTTTGGGCCCCACACTTCAAGAAGGATGTGGATAAATTGGAGAGAGTCCAGCGAAGGGCAACAAAAATGATTAGGGGACTGGAACACATGAGTTATGAGGAGAGGCTGAGGGAGCTGGGATTGTTTAGCCTGCAGAAGAGAAGAATGAGGGGGGATTTGATAGCTGCTTTCAACTACCTGAAAGGGGGTTCCAAAGAGGATGGCTCTAGACTGTTCTCAATGGTAGCAGATGACAGAACGAGGAGTAATGGTCTCAAGTTGCAGTGGGGGAGGTTTAGATTGGATATTAGGAAAAACTTTTTCACTAAGAGGGTGGTGAAACACTGGAATGCGTTACCTAGGGAGGTGGTAGAATCTCCTTCCTTAGAGGTTTTTAAGGTCAGGCTTGACAAAGCCCTGGCTGGGATGATTTAACTGGGAATTGGTCCTGCTTTGAGCAGGGGGTTGGACTAGATGACCTTCTGGGGTCCCTTCCAACCCTGATATTCTATGATTCTATAAGCCCCTACCAAAGACAATAGGTGTATGTCAGGGGTAGTCAATAGGCAGGCCACATCTGGACCACTAGATGCTTTTAAATGGACCCCAAAATCTTTTTACTTATCGCTATTATTGTTTTATTACAATTTTGTCTAGAGTCTGGATCTTGACTATATCTTGAGCAAGAAATTTGGATCTTGACAAAAACTAGTTGGTATATGTGAACCCACCCAGGAGGTTTTGGCTGAGTATCTGTTTGGGGTTGTGTGTGTGTGTGTACAGAAATCTCAAACTGAGAACAGACAAGAATAGAGAGGAAGAGGGAGAGGCAGGAACCTAAGCACAATGTGATCCTGGAAAAAGCTTGACAGGGCTTTTGAGTCTGTTGTTGGCTAAAGCGGCTTTGGTGCTGTAAGAAACAGCTCCTTTTGTTCTTGGTTCACTCTATATTCAGAGAGACAGTACTTGGTGCATTCCTTGTAAATAAACAAAAAACAAGATTACATCAAAGTAAATACCAGACTCCCATCAATTGCTACTCCCAACTTGAACATCCCTGGAGCTCTGGGCTTGGACTAGCCAGTTGAGTCAAAAAGGACCAACAGTATTTTTAATACTGAAGTGATCAGAATTCATTTTCCTACAGATAGGAAGCTTCTACTTCTCAGTAAAAATGTGCCATTTTTACATTTCAGAGAAGAACCACACTTGAATGCTTTAGAGAAAATTAGTACACATTGATTGTGAAAGAAAGCTAGTTGTGTGCAGGGGACTGGACTAGATGACCTCTCGAGATCCCTTCCAGTGCTATTATTCTGTTGCGCTGTAGAAGTATGAGAGACAGTGACTTGTGAATAAAATGTTTTTTCATTATAACCACGACCAAGGAAGAGGACACCAGCACTGGCAAATAAACTTTCATTAAGTGTACTTGCTGTAAGCATTTATACTTTGATCCTGAAAAATATATTGAATATATACATCATACAATATATGGAATATATGGACTATGTTCATTTTTTATTAAAAATTGGGTGGTGACGGAACAAACCTGGAAACTGGGGTGTCTTTTCCTCTAGGAAAATAAATATATTAAACTCCTGACGCTTGCATTCCAAATGAAAGTAAAAACTCTTTATATGACTCTTTTTATGAACCTCAGGTGAGCTGTTACAGGGATGATTCTGCAGGCTCCATGAAGGGGAGAGACTTCATCACAGGCAGGGAGATTGTCCCTGCATGACGTTTGACAGAATTTTAAGAGGGAGCTTCTGTGTCGCCTCCCAGCACATCATTGTACCTCAGGCAATCTTTCTACAGCAATCTCAGAGTCCTAAATCATTTCCAGGCCCAGCTCAGTCTCTTGAACTATTGAGAGCCTTCTTCAGGTTGAGGGAGACTTGATTGTAAAACAAATGTATTCCGGGCTCATTGTCCTGTTCAGAAGCTGAGCTCCCTAGGAAGCTCCTTGTGCGAAACTAGTTTATGTTGCTATGGAGCATGTGCATTGGAAACTGAAAGAACTGCCTCTTGTGGAAGCAGAAGCTAGAAATAGTTGCCGTGCCTTGGCTTTTCAGTGGCTCATGTGAAATTAGTTTGTTTTACAGACTAACTCTTCTATTGCACCTGTGAAATTCCCGAAGTACATGTTAATGGATTTGAGTTACTGGTCTCAGTCCAGTTCATGGTGGACTCTATTCTGAAACTCCCACCTCCATCTGGTGATACTGTCAGAAGTCACCCAGTGGAGCACTCATAGGGATATGAAGAACCATAGTTACTGCACAAAGTGAGTAACCTTTTCTTTATGATCACTAAGTTAGCGTATTTTAAGAAAATTAAAGGAAACAGATATAGCTGTCTCGAGACATTCTAACTTGAACCGAATCCCCATTAGCTTGTTCAAGGTCTTGACATAATTACAGGCCATCTCAGAGTCAAGGTGTGTTTCCACATCCTCTGAAGGAAGGAAAGCAATTCTCTGCATCAATTGAATGTGTCTGTTTTTTCCCTCCATGGTGGCCAAGAAGCATCACTAACATCCAATTTTATTTTCAAAAGATATTTTTCTGTCCATTAATTTAAGGTGTCATGGGCCAGATCCTTAACTAGTGTCAAATGGCTTCTGCGGTGCTGCTGATATGGAACTCTATTTGTTAAAACTTTTATCATTTGAATCCAACATAGTGTGTATATAGTATACATATGAGAATATAAATACAGTGTGTATATATAAGCGGCTCTCAACCTGCAGCCCATGGGCTGCATAGGGCCCAATTATGGGCCAGCTCAGTTGTGTGCTAAAAGCAGATGGTCCCCTGGGCTGCTGCTGCGCAGCGGGGGGGTGGGCTCTGGGCTCCTGGCTGTTGTGCTGCGGGGCGGGTGGGGTCCAGGGGTGCGGTCCTGGCTGCTGCCAGTTGCACAGCAGGTTCTGGGGTCCCGGCAGCCTCCCTGGCCCCACACAGTGGAAGTTGGGGGCTCCCGCGCAGCAGGGTCTGGAATCGGGGTCCCTGCCCCATGCCCAGCTCTCCGCTCCAAGCCCCGCTCTGTGGAGAGGTCTTTGGGTGGAGAGCGCTGAGCATAGAGGTTTGTGGGGGGCACTGTGGTTCTCAACCGTATGCAGCCCACGATAAATAGGTTGAGAACCACTGGTGTGTATATAATCCATATGGGAATACATGTTTGTTTAAGGATACTTCATATATCGAATTCGCTTAAGAGTTGATGAGGTTCCAACTTGCATTAAGAGCAGATGGGCAAGTTTGAGCTTTTACTGTTTTTGCTCATATTCATCAAACCCCAACTTGAAAACCTGTATGGAACAAGTTTTCAGGTATCTACTGTTGTCTAAACAATATTTTACTCATTACTAAAAGGAAGAATATGAATAACGTAATGTATCTGAATCTTAATTGAATTACCCAAAGCACATTTAAAACCTCTATATCCCTTATCTGTGTATCTCTCATGAGCCTCTCAGAATCTTTTTGAAAAACTAATTATCTACAGAAGTCGTGTACACATTTTCCTCATTTAAGCTGCTCAACATGCCATGAGAGCTTCTGAAAGTCCAGTAGCAGCTGCATTTCTCAGTATAAATGGGATCAGTATAAATCAATCTAGACCATTTGTATTATTGAAGGGTACCCTCTGACTTGCTTGTCTTGCATTGTCACATGCCAAAACCAATCACATCAAATGTGACAATCTGCAGACCTTGCAAGGAGCCTGTTTTATTTATGATGGGTAATGGGGAGCATCTGCAACAGTTTTCATGCTGTGCTGGCATAAAGCTTCTTAATACATTGAATGCC
Source organism: Caretta caretta (assembly GCF_965140235.1). NCBI lineage: Eukaryota > Metazoa > Chordata > Testudines > Cheloniidae > Caretta > Caretta caretta. The sequence continues at coordinate 122,705,407 of NC_134207.1, read as the reverse complement.
ACCCTTTCTTAGAGCGATGCTGTGGAAGAGATGAGTAACAATGAATGTTTGTCATGTCTATCATGAGTAACGCGGTTTCTATTTCTGTTTTAATAACTTCTGAGATTTTAAAGAAAAAGTTCATGAAAGTTCAGTCAATACAATCAAGCAATACCAAAAAGACCTAATCATCAGTGTGCATTTATGTATATATGTAAAACTAAATTATACAAAGAATACAGAAGAAAAGCAAGAAGAACAGAGAGACTAACTTAAATACAAGGGAAAGATTACAAGTGTGAGCAAAATACATTCTTTGTACATGGGGACAAATGTTAATGACTAATCAAACTGTTCTTTGATACATTAATCTGTGCAAACATTTTCGTTTAAAGCTGCATCAATGATTCAAATTGTAATCCAGAGTCTTATGCTAGGCTTTGAGTGTGATTTCCAGTGTTGTACAATTATTTGCTTGCATTCAGTACTTTTTCCACATTAAACGCAGACTATTCCAAAACACATTGAAAAGAATGTATAGTACTCTAATCCTGACAACCATTAAAATGCTTGGTGAAAGAGAATAGGAAAACTTTTCCGTGTTTGTGGATCTTATTACTCAGAGAGACAATATTCAGGTAGATTGTTACAATGGGTATGTCTGCCTACTTGCAGCTTGGGGGAAGAGCTAGATCTGCAAGTCCCTGGTAGGAGGGGAGTACCCTGCTTCCTGAAGTTCTCTTGAACTAACCTCCCCAGTCAGGATAATTCATATCTATTTTTCTAGAGTGAGGAAAAAGCACAAATTCTCTTACTGCAGACCATGGCAACAAAGCAAATCCAATTGACATCTCTATTCTGGATGTTCCATGTGTCTCCAGGCTGATCTATGGGCCTTGTTACGCAAAGAAGGTATATTTTCAGGTAAGCAGGCCCATTCATTGTTCTAAGGCACCCAGATTCATTGTGATGAGATTTTCACAGCACTGTGCCTCTTGTGGTTCTTTAAATATATACCAGCTGAGATATTAGTGTCCAGGGGAGGATGGAGGATATATAAAGTGGGGAGAAGAGTTCTGCCAGTATGTGTTGGCTAACCAATATGTAGAATTTTGGTGAATTTATGTATTGATGCCCTGTGGCCACCTAGCAGGTCTCAATACAGAAAACATGACTCCTGTGCCTGAGATTCAGTGCTTCTAAGGACGGGACTTTGATGCCGAACAAAAAGAAGACTATTTATTGAGTTTACTTAGGGGATTTAATGTTCTGATTGTAGTGAGGACTAATGTCTGAATTGCAAGTACTACACTGGGTGTCATCTGAGTAAGCTCCCAATTTAAACATTCATCTCAGTGAAGACAGTAGCTATTGGCGGGGTCTGCTTTAATGGATAGGAAGTATGATGTATCGTGTACAGGAGTTTGATCTAGGCAGGTGCTGAAGAAGCAGAATGAGATTTTAAGGTTATTGTTTTCTGACCTTTATTGGGTTGGAATAAGCACTGATGTCCTAAGGAAACATTTAATGCTGGGATTTGTACCAAACTTACTTTTCTTGAACGTGAAAACATTATAGGGATTTACCTTTCTGCTTGGACTCTCTTATACACCCACATTAGCCCTCCTTGAGGAATTCAAGACTGTTTTACTTCTTTTACATGGTAGTTAAACTATGGGCTTTGCACCAGCCAGCAGAATTTGTTTTTGTTGAGTTACTTTTATAGTCTGAGAGTGATGATTTTTAACCTGTCCTAACCCAGATGAAGAACTGTTTTTTTTCAATGGCAGACGGCCTCTGTGACACAGAGGCATCAGAAAATTCAATGCTAGTTAATTGCCTGAAATACATAGCCTCTTCACCAACAAAGGCAAAAACAGTATCACTGCCATGCTCTCCTTCCTATCTTTTGTATGGTCCTGGGCAACAGTAGAAAGACATATAACATACACATTGCCCAGTTTTGTGAGAGGTCATTCACCACCTCACAATCCAGGTCCTGACACATGGAAAGGCCAATATGGCTTTCTGTTGTTTCTAGATGCAGATGTCAATCACTAGCTCACCAAATTGCCTGAGTGAGGGTATTTCTGGGTACAGATTCCACTCTGCTTAATCCATCTTCTGCTATAATAAGTCTTGGTATTCATCTTAGCTCTTGATATGGAGTGCGCATAAAGATAGGAAACTTTGGTCAGGACAGGACAGGAGAAGTTGATTTATTTTTTTTTTTCCTCCCTGAGTTGGAATGATCATGTTTCCCTTAGTTTATGTAAAACTCCCTCAGACACATTGATCCTCAAGCAGAACAAGTCTTTTATCCATGGAAAGAAAAGCACCCTGAAGCTTTAGTAAATCATTGTGTTTCAACTGGTGGATGCTCTGGATTGAAAGAGTGCAGGGGAAAGGTACCAGAAGAAATTGAGACTTGAATGAGCCCCCAGTATTAGTCCCAGCTGGCATTTTGATATAAGGCTTACTCTTCCTGATGCACTAATGGGTGGATCCCTTCAAAAAAAAATTTTTGTCTACACTTGGTTGAGGAGTGGAGAATATATGATGGGGCCTTGATCTCTGCCAGTGGATGTGATGGGGTGAGATGGAGGGGGATAGCAAGAATTACTGAACAGGTCTCATAGGAGCTCTGGTTCATTGAAGCACATCTGTCATGAGATCAGGATTCTCAATAGGCTCCAGTAAGAACTGGATTTTGTACGAGACACCACTTGTTTTCCTTTGTGGCCATAATCTTCTGTTAATATTCTTCTGAGATGAGAGCTAGTACCTGATAGTATTAATCTTCAGTCCAGGCCTGTGATAGACATATGGTGTGAGAGAAGTTAATCATGAATCCAAGATATTCCAGAAATGGTATCCTTCTGTTTGCCTCAGCACTCTCTCTCTGTACAGAACCCTGACCAGAAAAATTGTCCAGAAAGAGATGAAAGTGAATTTCCTTCTTCCTTAAAGCCAATTTTAATAATACCGTTATCCTAGAGAGGGACCCTGAGTACACTTTCAGCTCAAATGGTCTTCCTTCTCTTCTTCTCTACCCCTTCCCCCCCAACTTTTTTCACTACCATCTATATGTAAAATAGAAGAATTGTCCATGGGATCATAAAATGGAAATGTGTAGATAAACCTTCTTTAGAAATTATTCAGATGCCCTGTTTGTCCTAGATTCAGAAGTTAGAAATAAGATGTGGACCGGGTTGTGTAGCTCCAGTCTGAAGTGATGGATGGCTTCGTTCATGTCCTGGAATTTCCATGGTTTGAGTTTGAGGATGGGACAAAGCTGTTCCTGTGATTCTTGCTCCTAGGGTACCTTCCCTGGCCAATGGATCCAGAAACCTCACCATGACCAAAGCTGTATGTAGCCTTTTGCTCCCAAACTGGTATGTCTAATTGGGAGTCATGAAAATAGCTCTGAGGCAACTGAGAGCAGCTACTCACCTGACCTCAGCACCTTGCACTTGTTTTAGCAACAACTTGCTGAATGGTATTGTTTCCGGTTGTACTTCATGGACTGCTTCAACTTGCCATTTACCCTGTATTTCTTTCAATAGTGTCTGGCAGGAGCTAGGATAGTAAGTCAACTTCCAATGACTGAATAGCCTCAGCTGTCCATAAAGTTTCTCACTGTATCGCTAAGAGGGCTGGGAACTGAATTGCTTGAGCATCTGATCTCAAGGTGCCATATAGCACTTGTATAGCTGCATGAAACAGATTTGTATCCCACTATCTAATTTAGGGAGATGCTGTTAGGCTTGTGGGATTTTTAGGTTGAGAGGGACCGTACTGCCAACCTCCAATACCATTCCTTGTGAAAACTGAGTAACGTGGGTGTCAGATAACAGTTCATAATTTTTGGTGGGGGGGTCTGTCTGATGTTCCCTTAGTTTTTCAAGACCAAATAAGGGGCCTGAGGCGATACTTTCCTGGATTTGGTTGCCTGTGAATGGCCTGTATAGTGAGGAGGCTGCTCTTCTAACTAAAAATCTCCCTCAGTTAGAAAAAGAGACTCTGATCCTCAGGGGAAAATAACCACAGTTACCTTCAGTACTGACACCAGGTTGAATTTTCACACCGAGGAGCCTTCTGGCCATATAAAATGGAGGATGGGGGACAAGAAATAAATGGTGAGTCAAGGGGTCCCTTACTGCCTGCTTGTTCTTCTACATCTGGGCTCCTGTCTCTCTCCTCACTCCATGGCCAGCAGCTGTGGGGAGGGGTTGAGGTGTTGGTGAGGCATGGCAGTTTGAGAAACTGGAAACAATAACCTGGGCTTCAGGGAATGGTGAACCAAAGCAGCAAGGAATGACATCCCAGTAGGTAAGTCATGGCAACATGAAGTGGCAGATGGGGGATGACAGACTGATACTCTCCCAGTCTTTTAGTGGTAGAAGGAAATCCTATCCCTGTGTTACATCTTCCTGGGCAGCATGAAGAGGGGTGTAGTTTATCTAGGGCAATTGCAGTCCTCCTAAGCATAGTTTCACAGGATGGTGCCTGAGAATCCACCCTTTGGGGGATGGAGGGTTTGGGGGCTGAAGGGGAGAGATTTGGGGTTTTTTATACATATATGTATATATTAGTATTATTATTTGACTCTGATTTTTGTACAGGTGGCCTTCCTCCCCTAAGGCAGAAGAATTTCCATTTTGTGTGTGTGCGCTCAAGAACATGTCCAGAGAAGTTTCATGTCTATGACCTGGTCTTTTCTGCAGTGATCTGCCATACAGCACTCCATGAAGGTGAGCTGGGAAAACAGCACTGATATTTATTTCCCTCTTTAGGAGTTTGTCCCCATAATCCTGCTTCAGAGAGGGGAGGGAAGCGGGGCTCAGAGACTGCTCCAAAAATATTTCCAGTGGCTAGCGATCTCCCTGTCCTCCTAGAGACTGAATTTGTCTCATCTTCCCCAGACAGGCCTCTTCTGGGAATGTTGGCCTGGGTCTCAGCAATGGTCTCCAAGAAGTTTTACCCCATCTATTGTATGGTATTCCACTGGGGCAGTGGCGGTGGTGAAATGTTGGCGGTGTCAGCAGGGGAGATGCATTCATCAGCTTAAACAAGATTTGATCATTAATTATCTTCAATTTAGACCAAATGACGAATCTTGAACTCATGTTATTTCCATCTTAACTTATGGATGTGAAAGCTGGAAATCAACTGAAGGTATGGCCGCGTATATCCATACCTTTGAAAGCAAATGCCTCAGGAAAATGCTAGATATTGAATGGAATGAATTTATAACCAGTGCTGAGATAAGTCAGTTAACCTCTTATCTGAAAAAGACCATGGAAATATTTGGGAAGTGAGGTAAGAATGAAGCCAGAGCATCTGCATGGCAGGCATGCTATTGGGCAGATGGAGTAATACCCAAAAGGGACCCTGTGAAAGAATTCCATAAGAGGGAAAACTTATGGGATGGTAGGTAGGAGACATAGTGGCCCAGGATAGGCAGGGATGGCAGGGCCTTGTTTGTGCCCTCGGTGACCTCTAACAGTGCAGAAAGGGTTCCGACTCAGTGGTGAAGAGAGCTGGGCCTAAATAACCCAGACTGCACTCTCCAAAGTTGGCAGCATCCATTCATGTCCTCCAACTGCGATTGGCCAGAAAGCAAAGGGTGGGGGGAAGCAGCTGAGCTACATAGAGGCATGTGCCTGCTGATGCAAGCCGTAGGGACTTGAGCCTTCACTCCCCTCAAGGAGATGCAGGAGTGGGGGGCTGCTTGCCCTGGAGCCAGTTCTCTTCTAATCCTGTCTGGCTTCTTTCCTGCTGGGGAAGGAGGATGGACTGAGGCAACCCACCTGGCATAAGCTGAAGGAGAGAACTGCACTCTGCCCCCAGAGCCACCCAAGCTCCCTGGTGTAGGAGATGCAGGCCCTTCCCTTTTGTTTCTTTTTTCTCTGTCTGGCTTCTCCGTGAAGCATGCATGGCCACCAGCCATTGCACAAGTACCTCAGAAGGAGGAACAGAGCTGAGGAGCCAATCACCCCAAAAAATCAAATACAGCTGGGAATTAGACAGAAACACTGAGCCAAACTGTTAGTCTAAACTTCTGAAAAAGTTTGGAGTTTCTCTCTCAGGAAAGCTCTGCACCAGGGAGGCCTGCCTGAGTCGCCAGGCACTGGGGAGTGACTGACAGGTCTCATTCTGCCCCAAAGCTGCAAGCAGTCTGATGTATCCATTGTAATGTATCTGTGGACCTTAGCACAATGAATGTGTTTAATTAAAAATGTCTGTTGCTAAAAAGGACAAGTAGGACAGTGACATCAATATAAAAAAGGAAAACAATATACTAGCTGGGCAAGGAGACTGGGGCTGAGAACTAGTTTGGCAGAGGGCAGGACGTGAGAGGAGCTAGATCTGGTGAGGAGCTGACGTGCATGGGCAAAGAGAGGGGGACAAGTAGCCAGGCAAGGGGGGATACTGAGATTGCATGAGCAGACCAGGGAGGGAGATTGGGACTGCGAGCCAGTGGGGATAGGAAATCTGGAAGTGGGTGAGATGACTGGAGGATAGCGCTTGGGAGAGATGGATCAGGTAAGGAGCGAGAAGAAAGATTAGGAGCGGCTGGGCATGAGGGGACTGGCTAGGTGAGAATGGGTCTGGGACAACGAGCTTGGAGTGGGGAAGAGAAAGCACTTGAATACACAAAAGGGGACAAAGAAGAAAGTTCATGCTCGGGGGAGGTGGGGGAATAGGCCCACTAAGAGCGCACACTCCTCCATAGCCTGGAATGAAACCCTCATTGGAGTCTCACCATTCCTCTGCCAGTGGTTTTCACAGCTGTTTGCTGAGAGCAAAGTGTCCCAGTCCCTGCTAGTGTTGGTCCATGCAGAGAATGACTGCCTACTGCTGCCATAATTTACTCCATTGATGCAAGTGATAGAGGTCTGTGTGGCAGATCTAAGGGTTCCAGCACTGCTGGTGACCCATGTAAGTATCAATATGATGCCACATGATGGAATTTGCTGTTCTGATTTTTTTTTAAAAAATCCTAGATTACATACAAAAATCCATTAAAATAATAAGGTTGCAAAGTCAAGCTGTCAAAAGTTAGGAAATACCACATTTAAGGTTGCCTGTGCAATCTTAACTCGACTCCCTTGTGATTATGCATTATGATAGTCCTAATTAATTATTGTATTCCCCGCCCCCACAGGATCCCTTCATTCAGTGCACAGGTGGACCTGCTCTGGGGATGAATCAGTGTTGTGTAATGAAGGAGATGGTTGTCTGTAGGACCCCTGCTTCATTTATTTCAGAAGCTGAAGATGTGTAGCATAAAGGGTTGCAGGAAGAGAAGGGATGGTCTCATGGTTAAGCCAGTTGAATGCTGCCCTGGAAAATTGGGTTCTATCCCTGCCTCTGCCACAGAGTTCCTATGTGATGCTGGGTAAGTTGCTTAAACCAAACTTTTCACAGGTGGTCTCTCTTTCTGTGTTCCTCATTTTCTGGGTGCCAGACTTGAGACCCTGGGATCTGGTTTGCAGAAGTGCTAAGTGCTCACAGCTTCAAGTGAGGTCAATGTGAACTGTGCTTGGAACATATAAAGTGCTATATAAAGTACTCTGGAAAAAACAGGTCCTAGGCATCTCTAAATTAGTGGATACTTTTTGACCTTGAGCTCTTTGTACCTCAGTTTGCTATCTGTAAAATGGGAATAATACCACCTCATGTCAGGGGCATTGTGAAAATAAATTGTTTGTGAAGCACTCTAATACTGCAGTGATAAGCACCATACAAAAGCTGATGGAGAAATTATTTAATGCCTGCTCTGAAGACAAAATTATGAGTGTGCAGTAAATAACCCATGAAGCCATAGGTTTGCATGAAGAGAAAACAAGCTATTGAATAGCTGCTTCTTCAGTGAGCACTGTCCATTCTATGTACTGAATAAGGCAGAGGTTTTGCAGACAAAAAAGTATGTGATTAAAGACACTGTCATTGTACATATACAGAGCAAAATCAAATTAAGGTTGCACAGGCAACCTTAATTGTGGCATTTCCTAACTTGCCAGTGCTTGATAAGTGCAACCTTAATGTTTTCTTAACGTATTTTTTGTGTGTAATTTTAAAAGGTATAGAATATGATCATGTAACTACAGTCTGTACCACAATTTATATGCACAATGGGGCAGCAGACTTGAGAGCGCTTGTGCAGCCTTAAATTTGGAATCTCCTGATTCAAGTGCAAAATTGAGTTGCGATGGGTATTATTCCTAGTAATAGATTTGCCAGTGGTAGACCGTTATGCCCAGTGGAAGGCATTCTGGTCTGGAGCAATAAGCACAGGGTTGGAAGTTAAGAGATCCTGAGTTCTAATCATCCTTCTGCCACTGACCGATTTATTGAGGAGTTTGGTTAAGTCACTTCACCTGTTTTCCCCAATCTGTAAAATGGGGATTACATTTATCCACCTTATAGGGGTATTCTGAGGTTTAATTTAACATCTGTTCAGTACTTTGAACACATACAGCTTTATACAAACACTAAATATTATTGCTAAGTCCATTCAGACACATCTGCACAGTCCAGAACTTAATATTAACATTTTGTTTGTATGGATTATACATCAAACATCACAATAATTATTGTAATATATGTGGCTGCATATCAAACTATTCCAGTATGAAAAGAGGGCTTCATCTGAATAATGACTCTGCTTTCAGCTTTGCCTGGATGAAAGAGCACAGCTAGGATAATAGCCTTTTCCACATGTTGACATAATCATGATGTGATTCAACAACGCTTTTGCTTTCCCTTTCATCTTTGCTGTACAGTGATCTGTTTGCTCTGCAGACAGAGGACTCTTGAAGATGTTTTCTTAAATGATAATTTTTTTGACCCAGGGAGTGTTTAATTACTGCTGTGCTTCAGAGTTTTTCATGCAAAGATGTTGGAGGGGCATGTGCATATGTCACTCGGTTACAGCTTTTCTCTGGGGAAAAAACCTGATTTTAATACCCAAAGGGAGTCAGTATGTTCAAGTGTATGTATGTATTTGTCTAGCATTCATCCCCTCATTCCTGTGTTTTGAAGTTTGCAAACTGCCCTTCGTTCAGGGGAATACTGACTCAGACCTATTGGGCCCAGTTCTGATGTTTCACTGTAAATTCAGATTAACTCCACTAGGGTCAGTTATGTGGACATAAAAAACCATTGCGTTTGGAACTGTAGTTAACTCCTGTCTGCAAAATTCCTCAGGGAGCAGTGTAATCAGGGTGTGTAAATGGGGGTCACTTTGGATAGATAGTGGGAGTTGAAAGCCTTTCCCTAGATTAGTAGCATGGTAGCAGCCCAGGCAAGGGAGTCAAGTAGCAATTTAGGCCCTGATTCAGTGTGATACTTAAAAACATTCTTATCTTTGTTAGTAGACCTCACTGAAGTCAACAGGACTTACTCACAAACTTAGTTAGGCTTAAGTACCTTTCTGAATAGGGGCCTAAATCTATTAGCTGGAAGCGCTGATAGATTATTAACCTCTTATATGGGCTGGCAGCTGGAGGGGAAGAAGAAATGAAATTCCCACCCTCCTAGTTGGGGTTACATCTATACAAAGGAAACTTTAACAAAAATAATTCCCACCACCATTAACTAGTTCAGCTCCCCCAGTGTTAACATGCTGCTGGTGTTTACTAGAGTCAGTTGGATCGGCTCTGAGCAGGGTTGAACTATTGAAACAGTATATATTTTTACACTGAAAATAGACTGAAGTAATCGGTGCAACCATCTAAAAATAAAATTTATTGTGACAAAGTATACATTTTATTACATTCAGGACTTTTTAGTCCATCATAAAATCAACAATTAATGCTGTACATGTGTACATTATGCTCAGTATGATACAGATGGTCTGTACTAAAAAAACCCCTAAAAATATCAGATCTGGTGTCTGCCCATCACTGGAGTTTATGCTCCCTGGCACTGCACTGAGTTCCATGACAGATTCTACACCAGTGTTGCTAAGGTCTGTGCATTGTGAGTGCTTTTGGGGCTTCTGTAGTCCTTTTGGTATTCTCTCTCTCTGTAGCTGTTCTCAAGGCTGTACTGAGTCCTGGTCATCTGGCTCCGAAAGGCCCGTACATTTCGAATGGTGAGTGCACAGATCACAGAACTTGGGAAGTACAAACAAGCAGCAACAATGCCAAACAGGCTGACAGCTGCATCACCCCCCTGAACCTCGCAGTTCATCCAGGTGTACCCACGGCGTGCATACAGTCTTTCCCTCTTCTTGCATGTGTCTGTGGAGTTCACCTGGATGATAAAGTGTAAGTAAAGGCCAACAGCTGCAATATACCCCATACAAGCCAGCATGTCAAAGGCACATTCTGCCACAAGCATCTTCACAGAGAGGCGATCAATGGGTTTTGCCCCAACGACAAGGAACAGGAGTGTAAATGCTGCTAATGTCAGGCTGAAGGCTACTCCCCCATACACACAAGGGGCTCTCATCTGGCTGAAATGCATGTCCAGGTCTCTCACTTCCTGGAACTCGGTTCCTTCAAATGGGCTGTAAAATGAACCAATGTTGAAAGAGCCCACTCCCAAACCTCCCATAGAAGTGAAGCCTGCAATAGCTGCCTGGGAGGCTCCAACACAGATCAGCACTAGAATGTTGACGGTAATTTCAACGAACTTCAAAATACCTGCAGGAAGAAAAGGGTGAATGAATTAAATATTGTATTTGTGTAAATGGCGGGGGTGGGGGGGAAGGGAACCAAGACATTTTAAACTACAGAGAGATCATATTGAGCTTTTCTCCTCGGGGAGGCTACAGAAAAAGCCCTCCTTTCACTTTAATTAATGTATTTCAGAGCCTGAGCAAGATGGCTTTTTCTTCTTCTTTTTCTGTAATTTGATAGTGCACTTGATAAGTGGATCATGCAAGAAAAATTCATGAAGATTTTTACAGTGTTGCTTGTGCTGTGATGAAGAAAAGGTAACAGCACCAACAGGTTGTATTTGGTACTCTAGCTGCTTGACACACAACCACACAGAATTGGAGCTGTCCATCTGAACAAAACTGTGAACAAGATTTTTTTAAAAATCTCCAAGCTCTTAGTGACTTTTTTGAAAAAATCAGGCCATTTACTGGATCCCTAAGCATGCATTTAGCAACCTTACTTAAGGAGCCTGTTTTTAAAAATGTTTGGCCTCTTATTTGCTGGATCTAATCTAAATCAAACAGGGTTTTTAAAATCATATTTAAGGAGACACTTGTTCAACCCGTGTGCTTCAACTGACCTCCTTTTAAAGGGAAGTAAATCCTATGATTCTTGGCTTGTCTTACTTAACTCCCACTTTCAAAAGCTAAAACTGTATGAAAAAGTTCTTCTAGGCTGACCATCTTCCTCCTCTTGTTTAAAAATAAATAAATAAATAATGGCATGGACTTTAAAGGAACAGCATTTGGATAATTTGACTCTTGTTTGTCTGTCACAAAGTAACAAAAGTAAAGCTGAAGTTCTTCAATTTCAAACCATCCACCGTTGCAATGGCAATTTTATGAAGAGATACCATTTAACGTTTATCTTCTAATCCATCACCAAGCTAACAGGAAAAGGACCTTTTTGTAGAAAGGATTCCCAGACCCCTGCTTCTAGTAGTGGGCCATATATCTGTATTCTAAAAGTGTTTTAAAAATCAGAACTACATGTAACTTTTCCATAGCAAGGCTATAGGGGTTGATGGCTGTCCATCGGATATCACTTCCTGGAGCATAACTGCATGTTAAGTGTATGCAATCCAACTGAATCCTGGCATTTCAAAAGGGCATTTTAATCAGCTGGTTGCTCCCCAATGCAAGATAAGTCATAAATATAACATGTAGCTCATCTTAAAGTGGCTTACAAAATATATCCACACAGCACAACAAATACCTTCATCCTGGTGTTTGGAAAATGAGAACAGTTTGGGAGGAGAGAGAATTTTGCTCAAGATCACCAAGGCAAAACCTTGCTGTACAAGGAAGTGTAATAGGATTTTTAATGTCCATCCAGGGAAGACAGCTTTCATATCAAAGGTTAACACCCATACACAAGACTGCATAGAACTCAGTTTATCTATCTTGCAATGTTGAACTGTATGTCAGGCATTGAACCAGTACCTCTAGGGAATTCAGGTATTTCTGTCTTTGTTTAGATACTCTCCCACCTCTCAAAACATGGATAAAACAGGCCTGACCAAATAAAATGGCCTGTTTTTATTAAATCTACATTTTTTCTACTTACTAATTCAGTCTTTACTGTTTTGTCGTACTCCATTAAAAAGGACTGTTTATTTTTTCTGAAAAAATGCTGTAGTTTGGATCCTGCTCACTTCAAGCACTGAGCCTCCTAAAATGTAAATAGTCTTAGAGGAAGAGACCGTACAGAATTTAAGTGTTAATCTTATGTGATGACATCACCTTAAACAATGAATTCAAGGTCTTGTAAAGTGCTGGTTCGAGCCAGTGATGCATGTAATACCACTGTTTTATTTAGTGTGTGATGTAGGTGGTATTTTAGATCTTACTGCATATTTTAAAATCTCCAGGATGGTAAATGTGAAGTTGTGAAGAATTTTTCATGGGTCTAAGTAAATAATTATAATGTAGAATTTGAAAAATATTAAATACTTTAACATAGTGTGTCTGCTTCTGTGCTGTGCAGAGCTAGTCCTTCAATATGTATGTAGTAGTAATGATCAGCTCATTAACCACTAGAGGGCAGACTAAGCTTAGTAAACCTTTTATTGCAGTTAAATTTGAAGCTTCAGGAGGCCAAACCCGTAGTGTAGCAAACATGCTGCACCTCCTAACTTCTGAATGTAATTACTGAGTCTCTAAGGCTCTTCTTACCCCCACCCACAATTCTTTGCAGCAATAAGTGAATACAGGCTAAATGTAAGAAGCTTGCCAAAATGGTCCTGCATTTACTGGCCATTACAAAGTGGGACACAAATCGCAAGAAGCCTACAGACTTTCACTTTATGCTGCCAAATTCATCTGTGTTGCATTTCCCTGCTGTTATCTAGCCAGCTGCTCTCTGTTGCTGTCAGATCTGTATTAGCTTGCAAAGAAAGGAATGAAGCAGCACAACAAGGATTAGACTATGGAACATCCTTCCTCTTGCTAGGCTGTGTTGTTCTAGAAACCTTTGTTGCACTTCGGGATTTCCTGGTGCAGAACCAACTGGGCTCTTCCAGGGTTTTCCAGACCTTTTCATTGAGCTGTACAACAGCATGAAAATTACTGAACCCAATCTACAATGTTGCGGTGCCTATAGCTTACTATGTAATTGCAATGGGCCTGATTCTGACCCACTGATTTCAGTGGGACTCCTCCTGGAGTAAGGTACTACAGTATGAGTAAGGGTAGCAGATCTGGCCCTTGTCCAGCAGGAGAGGTCATGGATTGAGGTCACTACATGTGTAACCATCTCTGACAGTAACAGGAGTTGCTTTATGGCAGGTTGTGAATTCTATTTCCACAAAGGCAAGAAATTCAGGTTAGACAGGTTTGTGTGTCTGTACGATTTTAACACTGAACTCCCACAATGCTGACTTTCTGAGGAATCTGGGCTCGGCTTCATGGAACCAAGTTCACTGTACTTGAGTCAACAACACACGCAGTCTTCCAGTGACCCAGTTACTTGCAATATATTCAGACTGACTGTAAAATGGCCAAATATCCACAGCTCTCCTAAATAAAAGAAAAAAAAATATTCTGCTCCAGGGCAGAACAGGCAGCTGTGAATTACAGGGCTAGGTTTTGTCTACGTAATAAACAGCTAAAGCAAACCTGAGGGGCAAATGGAGATTAGAACTCTGGATTAAGAGCCCTTCTCAGTCTGACTTCCCTCAAAGTATACATACTACATTGATCAGAGTACTCTATCCAAGCCCTGCACGGTTTCTCAGCCCCTCTTGTTCCTTCTCTGATCTCATTTATTGCTGCCTCCAAGAGAAACTCCCAAGCTGCTGCTCCTGCCACTGCCCTCCAGTTCCACCCAGGTAGGAGTTTGCTTATGTGAGGTACATTTTGTAAAATTTTCCCATGGCAGCCACGCAGGTGCCTGTGCGATGGGCGCTCTAGTGTGCTCAGCCTACTGTCGGTTTCAACACCCCACGTCGGTTACACTGCGCAGGAGTCCATGGCCCTGTGGTGAGAATACCAGCTGATGCACCTTGTCCGAACAAGAGCTTGCAATATCACCAATACTTGCAGAGCTACACTATTCTGAACAATAAGAAAATATTACAAAAAATCCCCTATGTACACAAGGCTTGGTGTTTGCTCGTTTAAACCTAGTCTCCAACTTTCAGCACCAGTACAAGCAAGGGTGTAGATCAGAGGTGGGGAAACTACAGCCCGCGGGCCCCTCTTGCCGGGCCCCTGAGCTCCTGGCCCGGGAGGCTCGCCCCCGGTCCCTCCCCCACAGCCTCAGCACGCAGTGCTGCAGCCACCAGTGCTCCAGGCATCACAGTAAGGGGGTAGGGAGCAGGGGGGGTTGGATAGAGGGTGGGGGGGTTGGGGAAGGTGGTCAGGGCAGGGGGGTGTAGATAGTGGTCGGGGCGGCCAGAGGGTGGGGAACGGGGGTGGGGGGGGTAGTCAGGAAGGAGATGAGGGTTGGATGGGGCAGGGGTTCCAGGGGGCAAATCAGGAATGAGAGGGGGGTTGGATGAGGGGACAGGGAGCAGGAAGTGGTGGATGGGGTAGGAGTCCTGGGGGGCCATCAGGGGATGGGGGGGTTGGATGGGGCAGGGGGCGAGAAGCAGTGGGGGGGCGGGTCAGATAGGAGGCGGGGGCTGGACCACACCTGGCTGTTTGGGGCAACACAGCTTCCCCTAACCAACCCTCCATACAATTTTGGAAACCCAATGTAGCCCTCAGGCGAAAAAGTTTGCCCACTCCTGGTGTAGATGCAAGCCCTGATACTGTTGCTGAGGAATGAGCACTAAACATGCCAATTTAGTGGGTCTTGCCCCCCGTGCTCAGGCTCTAACTGATCACCATATAGATGGTCAGGAAGGAATTGTCCCCCAGGTCACATTGGCAGAAACCTGGGAGGAAGGGGTGTGGGGGAGAGGGAATGGGGGGTTTTGCCTTTCTCTGCAGCATGGGACACAAGTCATTTGTTGGTCTGAATTAGTGCAAGTGGTGGATTCTCTGTAACTTGAAGTCTTTAAATCAAGATTTGAGGACTTCAGTATCTCAGCCAGATGTTCTGGGTCTACCACAGGAGTGGGTGGGTGAGGTTCTGTATACTGTGATATGCGGGAGGTCAGACTAGGTGATCATGGTCATCCCTTTTGGCCTTAAAGTCTAAGCATGTGGTGCAGCTTGAGTATTTCCACGTCAAGCAGCAAGGTCTCAGGTTTTGCCTAGAGTAGGATTTACAGGTGTGCTGTTAAGACATGCTAGCTAACTCCTTCTAATAGTCTAGTGTAAACAAAGCAGAGTTTAACTCGTGCTAAGATGGTGAGTTAAAGCCTATGTGGCTTTGACATTCCACTTTACCGTGTGTTAAAGTCTATGCTGCCTAGTCTACTTTCAGGTTTCAGAGTAGCAGCCGTGTTAGTCTGTATCCGCAAAGAGAACGGGAGTACTTGTGGCACCTTAGAGACTAACAAATTTATTAGAGCATAAGCTTTCGTGGGCTACAGCCCACTTCTTCGGATGCATAGAATGGAACATATAGTAAGAAGATATATATACACACACAGAGAAGGTGGAAGTTGCCCTACAAACTGTAAGAGGTTAATTAATTAAGATGAGCTGTTATCAGCAGGAGAAGAAAACTTTTGTAGTGATAATCAAGATGGCCCATTTAGACAGTTGACAAGAAGGTGTGAGGATACTTAACATAGGGAAATAGATTCAATATGTGTAATGACCCAGCCACTCCCAGTCTCTATTCAAACCCAAGTTATTAGTATCAAGTTCGCATATTAATTGAAGCTTCCAAAACAGACTCCAATGAGAAACTTCTGAGCTTGAATGTTAGATGGGGTGGGATCTGAGTTACTACAGAGAATTCTTTCCTGGGTATCTGGCTGCTGAATCTTGCCCACATGCTCAGGGTTCAGCTGATCGCCATATTTGGGGTCAGGAAGGAATTTTCCTCCAGGGCAGATTGGAAGAGGCCCTGGGGGTTTTTCACCTTCCTCTGCAGTATGGGGGGCCTGGGTCACTAGCTGGAGGATTCTCTGCACCTTGAAGTCTTTAAACCATGATTTGAGGACTTCAATAGCTCAGACATAGGCGAGAGGTTTATTGCAGGAGTGGGTGGGTGAGATTCTGTGGCCTGCATTGTGCAGAAGGTCAAACTAGATGGTCATAATGGTCCCTTCTGACCTTAATATCTATGAGTCTATGAACCTGGTAGGTCAGGGGTGGGAGAACCTTTTGGCCTGAGGGCCACATCAGGATTCTGAAATTGTATGGAGGGCAGGGTAGGAAAGGCTGTGCCTTCCCAAACAGCCTGGCCCCTGCTGTCTATCTGCCCCCTCAAAACTCCTGACCCATCCAACAGCCCTGCTCCTTGTCCACTGACTGCCCCCCTGGGACCTCCCCCCCCCATTCAACCCCCTCCTTCTCCCTGTCCCCTGACTGCCCCGACCCCTATCCACATCCCCGCCCCCTGACGGGACTCCCACGCCTGTCCAACACCCTCTGTTCCCCATCCCCTGACTGCCCCCCGGGACTCCCTGCCCCTTATCCAAGTCCCCCACTCCCCACCCCCTTACCATGCCGCTGAGAGAACCAGGACCGGCAGCCACGCTGCTGCGCAGTCTTGAGCACCGGGGCAGGCCGGCGGCTCTCGCAGCCGCGCTGCCCGGCAGAAGCTCATGGCCCTGCCGCCCTGAGTGCTGGCGGCATGGCGAGCTGAGGCTGCAGGGGAGGAAGGACAGCTGGGGAGGGACCGGGAGCTAGCCTCCCCAGCCGGGAGCTCAAGGGCTGGACAGGAAGGTCCCATGGGCCACAGTTTGCCCACCTCTGTGGTAGGTTAAACGAAGATGTATTGTTGCAGTCTGTGGTGTAGAATGTGAAGACCATTCTGAAAGCCTTAAAGGAAAATGACCCTTTTTTAACTTCAGAATAATCTTGGACTATCTCAACTAATGGTATTGAATTTTTAAAAAAAAATAAGATAACATTCATCATGAAAGCTAAAAAATACACAGGGTCTAAGCCAAAGCCCATGGAAGTCAACAGACTCTCCCTTGTGTTGCAAGGATCAAACAGTGTATCTTTTAATAGTACCCTTATTGAAAAGTTCTGTAGAATTTAATAATGTAACTGTTCTATATTTTAATGGCACTATTTATGCATGATGCAAAATTTGTGTAGAAGGTGTATCACTATTATATAGATTTTAGAGTAGTTTCTGCAGATGGATATTCAATTTCTGTTGAACCCTGATAGATTTTCCTTATGAAAGTTGGTAGGACTTTTTCATAAATCCTCATGAAATCTTGACCACACCCAGACCAGGTAAGTCTATAGCTCCCCTGTACCTGAAACTGAACTCTAGTTACTACTCCACCTAACCTCATCCCTTACATCATGTCCCGGAATACTTGTCACTTCCTCCCCTCCCCCGGCCTCTTCTTGGTTCTTTTTTCCTCCTCCTGTTTTTCACTTCTGTGAATTTTTTTTAAAACTTTGTGTTTTGCTCCTCTTTCCCTACTTGTCTGCCTACTCTGACCCTCACCTGAACAGTGTGTACTACTGTATTTGGGTTGGGCAGTATTCACTGGTGGCCCCGTAAGTGCCACGCTATATATGTGGTGGCTGAACTGAATGTGAAAACTTGGGCCAGTGAGCTACTGCATAAATCTGCAGCCCTGTGCACATGAGCTGTTCCTGTGGCAGGCTCCATTAGGGGCTGTTATAAAAGCAGGGAAGAGAGAGAGGTCAGATGTGAATTGGTCAGCTCAAGGGTTAAATAGCTCAACAGCCCATTTTAAATTCCCTGAGCCAGAGAGTCTCTCTCATTTGAAACAGAGATTTTAAAAAAAGGAGGCTGGCTTTTGGTTTTTAAACGTAACTTTTTAAAAAGGCCCGTATTCTGATAACATAAATGCAATTGCAGAAGCAGGAGTCAAACAGTTCTACAAAGGACTCCGGATGTAGAACCACTCTTGCCAATAAACAGGTTGCACTCCACAGAGTAAAGTTACTGCTGAGGCTTGAGGCTTTACAGTCGCCTCTGTGCTGCAGCAGCTGGATTGAGAGAGGACGGGGGAGATGGAAAGTTAAGAAAATCTGACAGAAGAAAGGAGAGATTTTTAAAAACACCAAGGGAAAGAAGGGACACGTCAGTGAAAGCAAAAACAGGTGAGGAGGATGAAGAGGAACAGAATGAAAGGGCAGACAGAGGAGAGGAGGCCATTATAAAAATGGGACGGGGTGGGAGGTAACGAAGGAAAAGAAAGCAGCAGACCTAGAAAGGTAACATTCTAAAAATAATTTAATAAAGCTGGATGCCTCCATATTGCAATAAAGTTGCATGTTCACGTGAGTGTGTTTTTGTGTTGTACACCTTACGTGTACATATGCATGAGGTGTGATCCTGCTGCTATTGACATCAACAGCAAAAGTCCCGCTGTCTCTAATGGTGCAGGATCAGACCAATAGAAAACATACTATGTAAAAAACCACCCACCCTGCAGTTCAGATGTTCCCTTTCCAGTGGTGCTCTTCTTTCTATGGATCTTGCTAAAACATCTCTAATGGGGTAATACTTAAAAAGCACTCAGGTTCCAGGAGGCAATGTAATGACAAAAATTAATAACTGAGCCTGGGAAGTTCAAGGGAGCCTAAGGGAGTTAGGTACCTAAATACCACTGAATTCAAATGGCATCCAGATGCCTAACTCCTGACAGAGAAAAATTAGTCAAAATTTGGAAAATTACAAAATTTGATGTATCCGCTCTAGTCAGAAGAGAAGCAATAGCACTATCCTTTTAATCTTTGTAAAATGTCCCTTGTTAGTGAAGATAACAATCTTGCTTAGAAGCCTCAAGTGACTCCTCCTGATATCCTGGTAATTCTCAAGTTCATATGCAGGGATTGTTCTATTCCCCACATCCGCCCTGCCCCAGAGACCATTTTCTCCCATAGGAACAGTTTTCCCATACTGCCAAGAACTTACTCCAAGTCCTACAGTTTGAAACTCATGCCTGTACTGCATCTGTGGCATACTTGGGACTTGCAGGACTGTCCAGGCAATACTGGTCCCTAAGTGATGGAGTGCTAGCATGATATTAACTTCATGCTCCAGTACCACATAGCGCTAAGCAGTAGCTGCATCATATGGACTGAGAGCAACATGGCAAATAACTTCAGGCCACTTGGGGGATCAGGACATCCTAACCTTTTTCATGGTTCTTGCCTGAGCTTATTCCAGGTCCTGCCTTCTACTTACTCTCTCCATCCACTATTTTCCCTGATACTTCCTACAAAAGTGGGAACGGCTTCTGAACACTTTCCCTATTTGCTGCTTCTATGACTGCTTCAGGGACGAATTTTGCATTGAAGTTGAAGCAGATGAGGAGAAGGTCACAGAGAGGCCTACAGTTATTTTAACTAGCACTGGGCACTTGCAATAGCACTTCCTGTTGTGTGTTTCAAGTACTGAGATTTTTCACCCAGAGCTCTTTCTAGAAGGTGTCAAGTAAATATCTCCCTGGTGCTGGAACAAATATGCTGAGTTGGCATGAGAGAGGCACCTTTCCCCAGCTCTTTTTACGATCGCTCCTCCTAAATGAACTTTATTAAACGGTCCTTAGTAACTAGAAGATATTCTGATAGTTACTGCTTTTGAATTAGCATCCCTGGCAGAAGTTGGGGCAGGCCAGGGGAACCTGTATGCTGGGACATCTTGTTAAATCAGGAAAACCTAGGTTGTAGAACCAATGCCACAGCAGCGACAGTGGACCCTGTTACACAATATGCTTTCTTTCTTTCTTTTTCTTTCTTTCTTTCTTTTTCTTTTTCTTTCTTTCTCTTTCTTTCATTAGTTTATCCTCTTCTCAGGAAAAATGTTATAGCTAAACTTAATAAATACATAAGTAAGCTGACTGGGAACAGTACTAGTCTGTTGGGGTGATTACCTCTGAGCGTGATTATATTTGTTAAAGGAAATAATTATTTTTATTCTAATTGTTAGGAGTTTGGCTCAAGTGTGGGGAATCTCAGCCTGACATGATCATAAAAAACAAGATACTCCTAAATGGGCATAATAAAAGTTGTGAACTTAACCGATCCATTCTAGTTTGGTCCATCAAGCATAATGGACAGTGTCATTCTTTTTTCCTTTTAGAGGTTGTATAAATTAGTGACATCATGGAGTAGTATCAAATGTCTACCTAGTAGATCATACCCGCTTTGCTACTGTCACCCAAGGCCACAGCAGGAAAGTCACTTCAGCTCTTAGCCTCAGTTTTCCCATCTCTGAAAATGGAGGCAATACCCAGCACACCCTTGGAAGATCAATAATTTGTGCTGATACTGTGTTTTGAACATCAAGCTGTGCAAAGAGCTGATTTTTCAGTTCTCTGGCAGTTCCAAAATATTAAAAAGAGATTTAGTTTCAGATCAAATAGTTTCATTCAACCCAAAACAAAACACTTTTGTTTTGATTTTGAGCTTTTTATCATTTAATGAAATTAAGAGAAATTTCAAAAGTAGTTACAAATGCTGTGTATTAGGTAAATTGTAAGTAACTATTGCAAAAAGTAGTTCCTTAATTTACAGTAAGTCTTCATTTAAGTGTCACCATCATTGTAAATTTTTCTTTCATATCCCCATATCAAATATGGGATTTTTAGAGGCACCATTACCTTGAAATCTAGTCAGTTAAAATACATCTCAAGGTGAATAATTTTTGGTGTTAACACTAGTCCCCCAAGATCCCCTACCAATCCTTGTGGGATAATCTCACTTTCCTATTTTTTCAATGGTTTTCTCTCCTTCTCTGAAAGATCCTTGCAAATGGGGGAAACTGACTATACAGGGGAGGACAGTAAAGTTATATACACACACTGCTATTAAGTGCACAAGATTTATAACAGAAAAGTAGTGAAGAGTACAGACTCTTCCAGTTATAGTGGCATTACATGTTACTTGTAACAACACCAGATAAAAAAAAAATCAGATATCTGATTTTTTTTAAATAAAGTTGATAATATCTCAAGTCAGTATAAATTAATATATAAAGGATTTTGTCTTTTTGAAACAGCTTTTTTTACATTGTTAGGTTGATTATTTTGCACTTTAGCTGAGCATTTATTAATTGATTGTTTAATGTATATTGTCATCAAATACCAATATTGTAAAATAATTTGTCAGTGGCTAATTCTATTATATAGTTTTTTGCTGCATCGAATCCATTGGTTTGTCAAGCCTTCAACGCTTTTCCCCAAAAATTACACTGGGAGTAATTAGTCATTAGTTCCTAGAGCAGTACCATCCTCTCACAGGCGGTGCTAGTTTGAATACCAATGATATCTAAAATTGAGGCAGGTAAATGTGATTGGAAGAATGGGATTCACAGGTAATAACAGATCTTGCCTTACTCAGTATTAATATAGTTAGCTACCATAGTTTGTTCACATAATTGTATTAATTCACATTTTGACTATTGTACTTGACAGAATAATAAAAGCAATATGAAACAGATCTTGATACAGATACATTGCTCTGATAGGTTTTATATTTTAATAAAGTAAGAGGGGCATGGTTTTGTCTTGATACATAATGCAATATCTGTATGGACCATTTTAGCATCACAAGAAACAGTATTTCTCTGCAATAATTTTTATAATTTCTGAATTTTAAGAAACTTTTGGAATTAGATCCATTTGTTTTGCACAATATTTTTCATTTGACAGCTGGAAAGAGGCGAACGGATAAAGGTGGCTTGAAAAGGTCAAAGGGATGATATAGTTCAGGAAAATTATTGTGACTGCAAACCATAAGTCTTGAAAATGTGTGATATCTAGGGGGTGAAAGATAAAAATGTAATAGGAAAAGGCTTGTGTTTCCAAAAACAAAAGTTTAAGGAAAGGAAGAGCCCCATCCTGCAAAAAAAAAAAAGAAAAAGAAAAAGAAAAACCAGGTGAAAGAAAAATTAAATTTCTTTAAGAGGATCCTCTTGTGTGCCTTGCTCCTACCTACATGTTAGAAATAGAATGTAAGGATATTTTAACTACTATTCTTATTTCTTCTGTCTCCCTCCACACACTGCTTTAAAGAGAAAAAACTGAAAACTTAAGTGGCATCAAATGTTCGGGGAAAAGTCAGTTTTAGGTGGTAGCTTTCTTTTATTGACTCCAGTACTGGGTTGTTTTTTTTTTTTTAAACAATGAACACAAAAGGAGGAGAGAGAACAGCAAGAGATGGAAAAATGCAGTTCCTTTCTCTAGTGCTTGGAGTTCAGTTTTTGGAAGGCCATAGCACAAACCAATTGGCCTCTTCTAGGCCCCCATTTTAATCCCCTGCCTCTGAGTAGGCTGCCAACTTTGACTGACTGAATTCCTGGCGGTTTTGTCACCTGACATTATCTTTAATTAAAGATTCATCTTTAATTCCTGGAGACTCCAGGACAATCCTGGAGGATTGGCAACCATAGCTCTGAGGGGGAAAAAATCTCTCTGGTCTGAGCAAGGCAAAGATCTTGAGAGATCTGGTCATTTGGGAATCTTTTTGCTGTGACTAGTTTGGCAAGCCAAGTGTGCAAGGATTAGCCTGGTCATGGATGGCTAAACAAAATAGAAGACAGAGGAATAAGGTGAGAGTAGAAAGTAAAACAATAGGATAGCAGGAGCTCTCAATTCACACATTAGGTCAGGGGACTCAAACACGTGGCCTGCATGCGGCCCACAGAGTTATTTCCTGTGGCCGGCCATAGCTCCCTTCAACCCCCCCCCAAGCGCGCCGTGTCCCCGTTCTTCCACCTACCTCCCAGCACTTCCCGCCACCAAACAGCTGTTTGGCTGCACTTAGGACTTTCCAGGGGGGAGAAGCAGGGACACAAGGCACTCAGGGGAGGAGTTGGGGAAGGGGTTGGGATGGGGGTGGAGCAGGGCAGGGCCTCATGGAAGGGGTGGAGTGGGGGCAGGGCTGGGAGCAGGAGGGGCTTTTGTAACTTTGTATGAAAAGGTGTCAGTGATGTGACCCTCGGGCCAATGTACTAGTCCTCATGTGGCCCTTGTTGTGAACTGAGTTTGAGATCCCTGCATTAGGTGTTGCTCAGGAAACAGCCGTGGAGAAGATGTTATTTGGCTCCCTGTTCTGGTCTGAGCAGCGCTTATTTCAGAATCGGGGAAAAGAGTGTTCAGCTGTGTGGTGCTAATTTCCTGAGTCTGAACATGTGATGGTGGAGATAATTCATGTGGTAAGGATACCTCAGTTTCTAGATATTCCACAGAAAATGTCTAAAGGGAGCAGCAACACCCCCAGAGAGAAACAGACTATCGTAAAACAGAAAGATGCCAGTTCTGCTTGTCTGACGAGAACAGGAGCGATGAGGCTTATTCCAGACCAACCAAGCTGCGTATATTTATCATTAAATCCGTATATGGCTAGATTCATCAGGAGACTTAGGTGCCCAGAAAATCACTGGATTCACAAAACCCAAGTTTAGCTCCTAGGCTCCCTATACAACAAGCTCTCCTGTTGAAGCTGTTCCACTGTGGATAAATACTTAAGTCATTGGAGCAGGAGGACTGGCCCCTGGGTACTCTACTTACCAGGCTGTACCGTCACTCATACTTGCTCTGGCTCTCTATCTTGGGCCCAATGATTCAGAGTGATTCCTTAACGCAAAATTCCATGTTTTAAGGTGGCATATAAAGGCTTAGGGGCCTAAAAATGCAAATAGGTGCCTTGAGCAATTTACAAAAGCATCTAAGCAGCCTAGAGGCCTAACTCCCATTGAAAGTCAGTGGGAGTTTGGTGCCAAACTCAGGTACTTTTGTGAATCTGACTAGGGGCCTATTTGCATCTTCAGGCACATCTTTGTAAATCTGGCCCATAGACATTTAATAGGACCAATAACTGAATGGCAGCTATGCCATTCATGAATTAGTCTCCCTGGACGTTGTTATTCAGTCCCCTCCCTCTTTTGTCCCTCAGCCTGAGTTTGTTGTGTTTATGAATCAGGATGTCTGATTGAAACAAGGACATAAATCTGTGAAGAGACACATGGAAGGTAAGCCAAAATAAAAATCCACATACCTCTCTTTGAGCATAGGTTATTACATTTCTCTGAAAAGGTCTCTTTCTCAGGATTATAATGTGATGGTGAATCGATATATTCATGAGTTGATAGTGTGTTTTTTTGGTACAGGTCTGAATTAGCAGTAGAAGGTCTCGAGTGTTGGTTGCCAGGAATCCCTTGTGTTGATCTGCAAATGGGATAGGAGTAAAGGATTATCTATAGGAGACAGCACAGTCTAATATTTTTGGACAAGTGCATCAAAAGAGTATTAGTTTTAGTTTCTGGAATTTTTGCTAACTGACTTGCTTCACTGCTATGAGTGATCCCTTTTGTTTACAGACATTTGATCAAATGAGATCTGTTTGCAAGAGTGTTCGTGAAATGTATCACCTGCTTGCACAAATAAATATTCACAATGTTTTGTGAATATTTCAGCGATTTTGAAAAACTTTAATTATTCACTTCGTAAGTCCATTCAACTATTGCTAATGCTTTTGTGTAATTTGCAAAAAGAAAAGAGGAAGTGGGTGGAACTCTGTTTCTAAATACCAGTGATCACTCATCTGTCATGACAAGCAAATACTCAATTACCAGCCCATGGACAAACCAGAGGCTAAAGTTTTCTGTAACATTTGCACGTAACAAACAAATCTGTAAATAAGCACCACCAATTTGTGGATAAGCAATGTATCTCATGCATATTTGCAATTTACTGCATTTCACAATGATTCTTTTACAAGAATACAAAAGCATGGCATTAAAACCAGAATATAAAATATTTCATGACAGTAACATTGTATCTACTCACATTCTCCTTTTTACAATTTTACAAGATCTGGTAGGATCTAGTCTCTCCCCCTTTCTCTGAACTCCTTTCCAATTTAAGAATATCTTCCTGTACTACAGCAATGAATGCAATATTCCAGCTGTGGTAGCACCAGTGTCAATGCGTATGATTACCGCCTTTCTGCTTGCGTATCCAAAATGGCGCTGGCCATTTTGTTGCCTTATCATACTGTAAACTCATCTATGAATAATGCTTTTCTACCATTTATGGTGGACTAGGAAACTATACCCCATCCTGGCAGATATTGGCCTGACTTCATTCATTTCCTCAGCTGGACTACAGCAATGCAGTACGCTGGGGCACGAAACTATTAGTCCTTAGTTTAGTCCAGCTAGTGCAGTACATCTCCTCAGTAACCTAAGCTATTATTAATACACCTGTCTGCCACTTTTCCCATAGAATAGCAAGTTCCAGGTCTTAGTCCTTTATCTTCAAGGATCAAAATGGCTTGGACCCAGGAGAGCTAAAAGATTTCCTGAAGCTCTGGTATGAGGACAGTGGTCAACAACTCCACCCCTCTGTCACAACAGAACTTACATTCCCCCCCCCCCCCCCCCCCTTTGTGATAGAATCTGTGCAGGAGACAGCTTTCTTGGGGGCAGGTTTGAAACTGTAGAACAAATCCCTGCAGGAACTAAGGATCATCACAAGAATTCCCAAGGGAAGTAAGGATTATCACAAGCCTCACACCTTCTGCTCTAAGTGGAAAGCATGCTTCTCTGACCTGTGTTCTCTAATGTACAGACGTAGGAGCGTGAACATAAGCCCTATCAAACCAAAACACAATGCTTCCCTACAACTAAAACACAGTCCTCCCTCAAGGAGGATGAGAGAATGGACTTCATGTGACCGATATTGCACATATTTCAATGCACTACTGAAAGGCTCTCCACCACTATAAGTTATGAGGATGGAATAAAAAACTGTATAGAACAGAACATGTCTAATATGGTGTCTTATTACTCTTAGATTCCCTTCAGCATTATTGCGTCAAAATTTCTCCTTCCAACTGAACATCTGTCTGAGATTACTTATCCACAGGTCTATTAGCCTGCATTTTTCCTCAACTGAATTTAGTTTCATTTTCTGATCTCTAGGTTCTTTTACATTTCTCTGTCCTCCTAAAACTCCATGAATTTAACGTAATCCACAAATATCAGTTAACCTGGATGTGTAAGCAAAAGCATCTTCACTCTCTAGAGAATTAAGTGATTTTTCACTCTAGTTCTTTAACTTTAATCAAAAATTTTCTGACTTTTGTCCTGGATCTTGAGGAGCTGCCTGACAAACTAAACTGTTTATAAAATCTCTCAGCTAACTCGAAAGCAATCCCTTTAATACTTCTGATACTGTGCTACTTGCCAGGAACGTTGATATTCAAAAAGAGAGAGTGATACAAGTTCCAAACGAAATATAGCCTTTTTCTGATACTTTTGTAATTTTCTAGCAGTTTCTTTTCCTGTCCACTGTGCTCCCATTCTTCTCTGTGGGTTGGACTCTCAGTCTGGACTACATGTCCAATGATGCAACACTTTCTCCCATCTTGGTGAGGGGAGGTGGTGTGTTTATTATAGGACTCTATGGCCATGGGGCATCATGGGAAATATAGCCTGGCCAGAAAGCTAAACCCACAGAGAAGAGTGGGATCACTAGGCATCACAACTACACTCCCCTAATGCACTGAAATGTCATTTTGTATCAAAGTATTTTGCTTTTCAGATGAAAACCGTTTCCTTCCCAATTTTCCACATCCTTTCAAAAATTGTCAGTGGTACAGTAAGTTCATCAGCAAATTTTCTTAATATCTTAAAATTCACATCAGCTGGACCGGGTGATTATTTTAAAGATGGCTGCTACCCTGAAACCTATATTCTTTACCTATTTTATTCCCTCTCCTCTTTACCATCAGTTACAGGGATTGTCTTGTTGGAATATTTTTTTTCCTCCCTGTTAAATATAGATTTTAAAGACTTCAGTATTTCAGCCTTTTTAAACCATAATTACAATCATTCTGCTCCCCTGCATCCTCCCCTTTTTATTTTATTAATGGTCCTGAAAATTCATAGTCTCTTCCTCTGTCAAATGCAGAAGAATAAGCCAGGCTGCACCCCAGTATGGTCTAGGCTGGAAGGGCTGGACAGGGAGAGCGCAAAACATGCCAGTTTCTGAAGCCACCCCAAACTTCTAGATTAGCTAGGGTTGCCAGGCATCTGGTTTTTGACCGGAATGCCGGATCAAAAAGGGACCCTGGCGATGCTGGTCAGCATCACTGACCAGGCCATTAAAAGTCCAGGTGGCAGCACAGCGGGGCTAAGGCAGACTCCCTGCCTGCCCTGGCTCCATACGGCTCCTGGAAGTGGCCAACATGTCCCTGTGGCCCCTAGGTGCAGGGGTGGCTGGGGAGGCTTCGCACACTGCCCCCACCCCAAGTGCCGGCTCCACAGCTACCATTGGCTGGGAACCAAGGCCAATGGGAGCTGTGAGGGTGGTGCTTGCAGGTGAGGGCAGTTCACAGAGCCCCCTAACCGTCCCTCTGCCTAGGAGCTGCAGAGATGTGCCTGCAGCCCTCACCCCCTCCTGCATCCCAAACCCCTCATCCCTGGCCTCACCCCAGAGCTCGCACTCCCAGCTGGAGCCCTCATCCCTGGCCTCACCCCAGAGCTCGCACTCCCAGCTGGAGCCCTCATCCCTGGCCTCACCCCAGAGCTCGCACTCCCAGCTGGAGCCCTCACCCCCTCCCACACCCCAACCCCCTGCCCCAGCCTGGAGCACCCTCCTGCACCCCTCATCCCTAGTCCCATCCCAGAGCCCACCCGCCCCCAGCCGGAGCCCACACCCTGAACCCCTCATTTCTGGCCGCATCCCCAGCAGGAGCCTGCACCCCAACCCAGTGCCGCAGCCTGGTGAAAATGAGTAAGTGAGCAAGGGTTGGGGAGAGCGAGCGATGGAGGGAGTGGGGGATGGAGTCAGCAGGGGGCAAGGGTGTTCAGTTTTCTGCAGTCAGAAAGTTGGCAACCCTACCATTAGCTGCTTCACATGTTGCACCACATCTACCGCAGACATTGAGGCCTTGCTGACACACTAACACTGGTTTACTAAAGAGTGACTACACATGTTTACAGTAGTTTATTTTGGTTTAGCTTAAACCTGTTCCTAGTTGAAAAAAGTGTTCACTCAGCCTTAGCATCTGTTCAATTAAACAGCATCTTCAGTTAAACCAGTGCAACTCTGCCTGTAGACAAGCCTGCTCCAATTGTAACCTCTGGGAAGACCAGGCCATGACCCCCCTCCTTGGTCATATGACCCAGCCACATCTTCTCATGCCCACAACTCAGCTCTTCCCATCTTCCTTCTCCACCTCCATGACTCAGCCTCACCGCCTTCCTTTCCTGCCAGCCCACATGACCTAGTTCTCCCTCAACATAGTTCTTTAGTCAAAGAATGTTTAATTAGACTCCTTAAAACTTCCAACAGCAAAATAATTCCGTCACAGTTCTGAATGTGGCATATTCACATTTCTGAATTTCAAAGCTGAATATGTCTTTCCTGGTATTTGTAATAACCACAACATGAATGTAAAACAAACAAGCTCCGCACCCCATAGTGAGGGACAAAGGAGACATACCTTCCATTGAATGGGTATGGCTTTTTAGCTCTTCTCTCCTCATGGTGTCTGTCAGATCTGTGGCTCTCATAATATTGGTGCTGCTTATTGAGGTGAGGTGTCTCAGCATCAGCCATCTTGTTTTTCACATGTATTTCTTCTTGCTGAACTCTTCTGAGCTAGAGAGATAAAACCAATTCAGTTTATAGTTCTAATTACTCATTGACCAGCATTTACACAAAATGATCACCTCTGAATTAGTTAGGATTTCAGTAAAGTGATTGAGAAGTACAGTGTTGGGGAAGGGAGGGGAGGGTAAGGAAGCTGTCCTTAGTCCATGAGTAAGATGTAGCTTCTCAACAAGGAAGTAAGTTCCCTTCCTTTTACTTTTCCATTGCCAAGTAACTTTGACTTTTCTGCGTTCAACAGTACAGGTATTTAAACAGATTTTTCTTCTCTCCTAGCCTGAGTACAAGGACAATGCATATCGTCCTCCTGTGTTCTTATATAAAGCATATCTCAAGACTCCTGTAATGGTGTCTTTGTATAAGACATTAAGCATAGGAAATGCACACCTACCTATTTAGGTCTGCATTGTGTGCATATGTGGTTCTCCCTGACTTTACTAGGAGCCATGTACATCTGAGAGCAAAATTTATCCCTGCTAGTATGTTTAAGGAGAGAACACAAATGCCCTTTAAAGGGAGGATTATAGTTCTGTCTATAGCACGGGTGGGCAAACTTTTTGGCCCGAGACCACGTCTAGGTATAGAAACTGTATGGCGGGCCATGAATGCTCACAAAATTGGGGTTGGGGTGTGGGAGAGGGTGAGGGCTCTGGGGTGGGGCCAAGAACGAGTTCAGGGTGTGGAAGGGGGCTCCGGACTGGGGGGGGGTTGGGACACGGGGGGGGTGGTGGTGTGCGGGCTCTGGGGTGAAGCTGGAGATGAGGGGTTGGGGTGCAGAACGGTTCTCTGGTCTGGGACCAAGGGGCTCAGAGGGCAGGAGGGGGATCAGGGCTGGGGTTGGGGCACAGGAGGGGTTCAGGGGTGCAGGCTCCGAGTGGCACTTACCTCAAGCAGCTCCCAGAAGCAGTGGCATGTCCCCTCTCCGGCTCCTATGTGGAGATGTGGCCAGGTAGCTCTGTGCGCTGCCCCATCCGCAGGTGCCACCTCTGCAACTCCCATTGGCTGCTGTTCCTGGCCAATGGGAGCTGCAGAGCCAGCGCTTGGGGCGGGGGCAACATACGGAGCCCCCTGGCTGCCCCTAAGCGTAGGAGCTGGAGGGGGGACACGCCACTGCTTCCAGGAGCCATGTGGCAAGCCCCAGACCCTGATCCCTGGCGGGAGCTCAAGGACCAGATTAAAACATCTGAAGGGCCAGATGTGGCCCCTGGGCCGCAGTTTGCCCACCCTGGTCTATAGCTTGTGCTTCAACCTAGGCTATGTGCCCAGACACGCGTGCCCCCCCTCCCAAAAAAACTAAACTATTAACATGGGATAAGATTGAGAGTACATTATCCTCAGTTATTTAGGGTAAAATACATTAGAGGTTGTCATAAATATAAAGGGAAGGGTAACCACCTTTCTGTATACAATGCTATAAAATCCCTCCTGGCCAGAGGCAAAGTCCTTTTACCTGTAAGGGGTTAAGAAGCTCAAGTAACGTGGCTGGCACCTGACCCAAAATGACCAATGAGGGGACAAGATACTTTCAAATCTGGAGGGAGGGAAAAGGCTTTTGTCTGTCTGTGTGATACCTTTGCCGGGAACAGATCAGGAAGCAAGCCCTCCAACTCCTATAAAGTTAGTAAGTAATCTAACTAGAAAATGCTTTAGGTTTTCTTTGTTTTGGCTTGTGAATTTCGCTGTGCTGGAGGAAATGTGTATTCTTGTTTTTGTGTCTTTTTGTAACTTAAGGTTTTGCCTAGAGAGATTTTCTATGTTTTAAATTTGACTGCCTGTGAGATTATCTTCCATTCTAATCTTACAGAGTTGTTCTTTTATCTTTTTTTAAGAATCTGATTGGGGTTTTTAGCATTCCTAAAAACCCGAGGTTGGTCTGTGCTCATCTTCTTTATTCTCAAGCCTCCCCAGGAAAGGGGGTGTAAGGATTTGGGGGGATATTTTGAGGAAATAAGAACTCCAAGTGGTCCTTTCCCTGATTATTTGTTAAATTGCTTGGTGGTGGCAGCATTTACCTAATCCAAGGGCAAACACTTTGTGCCTTGGGGAAGTTTTAACCTAAGCTGGTAGAAATAAGCTTAGAGGGTCTTTCATGTGGGTCCCCATACCTGTACCCTAGCATTCATAGTGGGGAAGGAACCCTGACAGAGGTGTTGTAATTATCCTCCAACAATCAATGTTATAAATTTAGGAAATTCAAATGTAAGGTTAACCTTAAAAGGAATCCCAAGGTGTTAAGGTTGTTTACATGTAATAACCACATAGTTCCATGCCTCAACTCAGCTGTGTAGGGATACCATGTAACAACCAAACAATTGTGATTAATGCATAAATATTTCTAGACCCAAATTAGATGTAACTGATTTGTAAAAACATCCCCTCCATCCTCCCCTCCTCATTTTTCCCCTGGTGGTGACAGTGAAGGGAGGAGTTAAGGTTGTATGGCTGACAAATGGGGAACCACCATCTTCCCTGAAGGCAGGGAACGGCTTCACTTCCATTTTTCTCAAAGGAATGCTATGACCATTTTGACAGTGGGCCACTGTCTTTCCTGAGAGCAGCTTGTGGCCTCACTTTCATTGAGAACAAAAGGAGATTGCAGCTAATTTGAAAGATGGGCCCTTTGTGAAATTCTTTGCTGAAGGAGACAGTTATAAAGTGGCAAAAAATGACCACAGTTTCTTCTAATGTAGCCAATACATGAGATTTCAATGACTTTTAATTATGAAAAGTTTTCATTTGTCCATTAAGATTACGCAGGCTCTGTGTACACACTCAGAGACACAGAATGATAAATTTAAAGTTCTCACTTTAAAATTAGTTTTGTCCAACTAATTAACTTGTGTACGTGTACAGGCTCAGAATATTCATTCTGTACTCCGCCTCAGTGCTGTAGTTTTGGGGCGCATATACCGTGCCTGAATCCTTAGCTGTGGAACTACAGTACCCTACTATCCTAACGTGCCCTAGTTCCCAGCTCTGCCCATTTCTGACCGTGTGATCTGGGGACAGTTGACTTATATTTCTCAGCTCTTTAATTTCCTTACCTGCAAAAGGGATAGACTGATTTTCACATCTACCAGTCTGGATTCCTAGTCTAAAATTTCAACCCCATGAGCCCCCTCTGAAGAGGAAAATGCCCCACACCCTTTAGCTCGGTCCTCTGGGAAAATCAAGTGCTTAGTAAACAAAAAACACAAAAACAGCAGGTGCAGGACTTAGAAAGGGTCACACCTATCTCTTCCCCAACCAGCAGGGGCCACTCTCGGAGAGAGTCCAACCCAGCCCCAGCTCCTCTGGCATGACGCCCCCCCCCCCCCCCCAAATCCCCACCATGTAAGACCCCGGCCATGCTCTAGTCCACAAAAACCCAGCCTCTAGATCCCTGGCTGCACAGTCTCCTTCCCCGAGAAAATCCAGACCGCGCCCCATGCACTTTTCCCGACCCTCCCCACGATCTCTCTCCCATTCCCCTCTTTAAAAAAGTCTTTAAAGCTCCTCACTTGTGCGGCGGCGGCGGCGGCAGCACCCAGGGCCTGTGAGCGAGAGGTTTTAGCTGAAGTTTCCCCCCTGGCTGCTCCCCCGGGTCTCCCTGTTTTCCACTCCAAGCCAGTGGAGCTGCATTTCCTTGTGTGTGCGAGGCAGGGGGAGGGGGAGGACGAGTCTCACAGGTGGAGGACAGGTCACCGCCCCTCCCCGCGGCTCCCCGCTCTCACCAAGGCTGGAGCTTGCTGAGCGGGGGAGTTTCGCTTCACACCACGCTGGCTTCGTGGCCTGGGCGAGGTGCCGGCGACGCGCGGCTCTGCAGCCGGGGAGCTCGCTGCGGAGGCCAAAGGGTGGGTAGTGAGGGGGAGACCAGGCAACCTGAGATCGGGCGGGCGGGCGGGCGGGGGACGTTGTTAATCTCCCCGGGAAAGCAGGAGTCAAACAGCACCCTACCCGTGCAATGTGCTGCGACCCAGTAATTGGGACACACGTGGCTGTAACCCGGCTGCTTAATTAGGGTGTAGCGCCGCCTGAATTGATATTTATACTTTCGCTCTCTAATATGTGTGCAGCGTTTTGGGGCTGTTGCTGTGTAGTGATATTTATGCCAAGTAGGTGGGGATGTTCCTTTATTTTCTCAGCAGTAACTATTGGGGGGGGCTGGACAGGACATGACAACATGGCAGGCCTCAGAGCCGGCAGCAATTAATTCCCTGTTTTTACCCCCAGCTCCAGCCCCTACTGTTTTGCACATTTAAACAGTATCTTTTGGGGGCAGTGGGGTCTCAACCAGGGGTACATGTACCCCTAGGGCAGGGGTGGCCACCCTGTGGCTCCGGAGCCACATGCGGCTCTTCAGAAGTTAATATGCGGCTCCTTGTAATAGGCACTGACTCTGGGGCTGGAGCTACAGGCGCCAACTTTCCAATGTGCCAGGGGGGTGCTCGCTGCTCAACCCCTGGCTCTGCCACAGGCCCTGCCCCCTTGCTGCCCCTCAGAGCCTCCTGCATGCCATGCCATGAAAGAGCCGATCGGGAGGTGCGGGGAGGGAGGGGGAAGCCCTGATTGGCACGGCTGCCGGTGGGCAGGAGCTGATGAGGGGCTGCTAACGTATTACTGTGGCCCTTTGGCAATGTACATTGGTAAATTCTGGCTCCTTCTCAGGCTCAGGTTGGCCACCCCTGCCCTAGGGGTACGCAGAGGTCTTTCAGGGGGTACAGCAACTCATTTAGATATTTGCTTAGTTTTGCAACATGCTACATAAAAAGCACCAGCGAGTCAATACAAACTAAAATTTCATACAGTGACTTATTTATACCGCTCTATATATTATACATTGACATGTAAGTACAATATTTATATTCCAATTGGTTTACTTTATACCTATATGGTGAAAAAAAGAAAGTAAGTGATTTTTCAGTAACAGTGTGCTGTAACTACTTTGTATTCTTATGTCTGATTTTGCAAGCAAGTAGTTTTTAAGTGAAGTGAAACTTGGGGGTACGCAAGACCAATCACACTCCTGAAAGGGGTACAGTAATCTGAAAGGTTAAGAAAAGCCACTGCTTTGGATTTCTAAGCAGAGCAGGGGAACAGATAAGTGAGACAAAGGCACAACCAATGACAGCACGGGTTCTGAAACTGGGGTCGTGACCCCTCAGGGGGTCACAAGGTTATTATGTGGGGGGTCACAAGCTGTCAGCGTCCACCCCAACCCCAGCTTTGCCTCCAGCATTTATAATGGTGTTAAATATATAAAAAAGTGTTTTTAATTTATAAGGGAGGGTTGCACTCAGAAGCTTGCTGTGTGAAAGGGGTCACTGGTACAAAAGTTTAAGAACCACTGAATTATAGCCACACAATTAGCCAGTGCCCTGTCCCCTTAAAAGTGAAGGCTGAGTGGAATAAAATAGTAAACAGGAGGGAGAGAGATTGAGTAGTGAGATACTGATGCAGACCCTGGGACAAAGGGATGGTGCAGCCTGATAGGCAGTACTGCCAACATAAATCCTCTCTGACATCTGCATGAGACTCAAAGTGGGTGAGAACAAAAACAGTGAGTAGTCCTTGTGGCACCTTAGAGACTAACAAATTTATTTGGGCATAAGCTTTCGTGGGCTAAAACCCACTTCATCAGATGCATGGAGTGAAAAATACAGTTAGCAGAATATATATCAAGTTGGTGAGATAATATCTTAAGCAGTTGGACTGCAGCCTGTAGCATATGGATTGGTCCAGGTGTCAGGAGATAGAGGAAAAAATTAAATGGAAGAAAAAGAAACAAGGGCATAAATGACTGCATAAACTTATTGCTCCCAACTCTCACGATTTGACCATGGGCCCGGCAACATTTGGTGTTTTGCTGATAACCCAGAGCTCCTAGAACTGTGTAACTAACTATGTGAGAATCTTTCATTTATTAAAAACTAAGTTCTAGCCCTGCTGATTGCCAAGAAAAGCTGGTAAATGGACTCCTGAAGGCTCAAACACCAGAAGGCAGATAAAAAGCCCCTAAAGTTGTTACTGTATTTTAAGATAATCTCATGTATTTTGAATATTTAGGGTTGGCAATTCTGTAGCTTGAAATCCCTGAAGAACAGAAACCCAAAGAAGACAGAGTAAAAGAGGAGAGATCTGGGCTCAGGAACTGGAAAGGTAGGAGTGGGGGATTTAAAGATTAATAAAGGGGAAAAAAGAGTGGTCTAAGTCAAGAGGGAAATACATTAAACTTTAATTTGATATAAAATAGTGTTAATTGCCCATTTGTATTAATAGCCTTCTAATTTCTTTGCATTATTTATAAAAGTACTTGGTCTGGTTGATTGAGTATAGGACTGGGAATTCTTGCTTCTAATCCCAGGCATGCCAATGCTTTGTGATCTTGAGACTCTGGTCCCTTAAAATGTATGCCTGGAATCACAGAGACCCGCAAGACAAGTCTTTGATAACTGTCTTATTAGCAAATAACATCAGGGAATGAGAATTTACCATTTTAGTTTAGGAGAGAATAATGCATTGCTTCCCACAAGACATTTCATATCCAGGGCTGTCAAACAAAATTTGATTTTTTTCAGCAGCCACCTAAGAAAGATTGAATAAAGAATGTCCCGGAGATCCCTGAATCAACACACACAATAGTCTAGGGTGGATAAGTATAATACAGCAAGTAAGGTAAAAATATGGATGTCTTGACCTATCAAGACTAAAGACAGCGTCCCACAGCAATCTGTCCTCCAAGAAATAGTCATGTTCTCACAACTCTGCATATATCAGAGCATTGTGCGTCCTCTCCTTGCAATTCTTCTGACAATAGTGCAGAGCTGTGCAGCTCCATGCATCTGCTCAGGTACTAGAACTGCGGGTGTGGCAGGTGCTGCCGCAACCCCTGGCTGGAAGTGGTTTCAATTATATACAGGGTTTACAGTTTGTTTTAGTGGCTCTTAGCACCCCCGCTGCACAAATTGTTCCAGCCCCCTGTGTGTCTGTCCAGAGATGACAGACAGCTAGGAGGGCTGTGTGGATTTGTGGGATTTTTTTTTAAAAGGTGTGAAAATTGTGGGGTGTTGATATTATGGGATGGAGACAGTTGCTGGGAAGCTGACCCCATACTCCTAGTCACCCTGTGTGACTCCTTTCTGTTCCACCATGCATTGCCAAAACTTCCCAAAAGAGAGTGCGCTGGATGGCTGTGGGTTGCACACTGGGATACCTCCCCATGGTGCATCGCCCTGCACAGCAACACGAGCACTCTTAGTGAGAACACACGCACACAAGCAATTTACTAACTACAGCGGTTTTATGCTGACAGAACATGCATCAATCAAAGTTTGTAGTATAGACATGACCTCAGTCTTCCACTCTTCGTAGAGCTGCATATCAGACTCTTTGTATGTCTGAACAAGGCATAAAGCAAATTCCCCCTCTCCCCCACGAGCATGTCTTAGGGAAAATGGCAATTTAAAAAATAGACACCCACCCCCCCACATGCACACCCTAGATGGGCTGACTCTATATTTGTTCTAGAAGCTAAGTAAGGTGAGTGGAAACTTCTGTGATCTTTTAGCTTTAAAGATAGTGCTTTAGCATAAAATAATCTTTTATGGTACTACAAACTGTTCCAGCTATTTAAAAATATTTGGTGGCTGTCTGCATAAAAGGTGACTTTCCAGCTGTGGAAGGGTGAGTACCACTAGCCTATAGGCATCTTAGGGCTTGTCTAGACTTGGAGTAAAAGTTTCAAAAGTGCCTAAATCCCATTTTCAAAAGTGATGTAGGCGCTCAGGAGCCTAACTCACTTAAACACTTTGACCCAATGTAACTCTATTGTAGGCACTACAAAAGTGCAAAATAGGGCAAATACCAGACCAACTTACTGGGAAAGGTCTTGTCAGTATTTTATACCAGTGCAGTTCGTTCATACTGGAAGTTTTCACCAGCATAGCTAAAACTATCTAGTATAGCCAGGGCAGTAGGTGCTGATCCTGCAACTGGAGAGAGTTCTCCATCCATTCAGAGCCTCATTGAAGTCTATGGGGTTCCATACAGCTGCAGAGGTCTGTCCATGTGGATCCATTTGCAGAACTGAGGTTGAAGATGCATCTTAGTTTTTTCTAGCCGGAACACTACCCTCCTAAGGTCAACATGACTAACATTTACACTGAGACATTTTTTTTCTCTTCTTATAACTGGAATCTCTAAGATTAATAATTATAAAAAGGCTGCGAGTTTGTCATGGAAGTCACACACTATCACCTCTGTGAATTCTGCAGTGGCTGATGTGGCTGGCCCGAGGGCCACCTGAGCAGCTCGGGCGGCCCCTCAGCCAGCTGCACCGGCTACTGCTGGGGCAGTCGTGGACCACCGCCCCCCAGCAGCAGCAGGAGTTTGGGTGGGGGGCTCAGAGCTGGGGGTTGGGGCACAGGAGGGGGTGAGGGCTCTGGGTAGTGCTTACTTCGGGGGGGGAGGGGGAGGTGGAGGCGGTTCCCTGGGAGCGGTGACATCTCTCGGCTCCTAGGGGGAGGCATGGCCAGGGAGCTCTGTGCATTGCCTCTGCTTTCAGGCACAGCCCCTGCAGCTCCCACTGGCTGTGGTTCCTGGCCAATGGGAGCTGTGAAGCTGGTCTTCAGGGAGGAGGCAGCACACAGAGCTGCCTGGCTGCGCCTCCACCTAGGAGCTGAGGGATGTTGCAGCTTCCAGGGATGCGCAGAACTGGGTAGGGAGCCTGCCAGCCCCTGCGCCCCAGCACCAGTGGGGGTCCTGGGCTGAGTGCCACCCCCCTACCCCCCACGATCACCCACAGCACCTCCAGGCTTTCCCCCTCCCCAAGATTTAGTCGGGGTATATAGTGCAAGTCATGGACAGGTCATGGGCCTGGAATTTTTGTTTACTGCCCATGACCCTGTCCATGACCTTTACTAAAAATACCCATGACTAAAACTTAATCTTAGTTATGAACAAGTGACTAGTACCAGCAGAAGAATTAATTTGCTTTGGGGGTGGTGTTTTCTTGTGCTTTTCTGTGTGGTTTTTTGTTTTTGTTTTGTTTTTGTTTTTTTTAACAGATTTTAAAAGATCCAGTCTTGTAGAGTAGGATGTAAATTGAGTTTTGGAACCAAGTAATCGGTTATGTCTCAGTCAACTTTCTGTTCTAGCGAAAAATAAATATAATCACACTGGATACTGCCTCGGCAAAGGAAGTAACAATCACAAGTTTTTATTAATACTGTATCTTTGCTTTGGGATGTTACACGTACACACTTCATTTCTTAAAAAAAAAAAAAAATAGAATCATCCTTAGACACCTTATTTTTGTTGTATTTTTCTGCCCACCCACTTTCCAAAGCTAAGTTCTTCCACCTTCTCCTGAGCAACAAAAAACACATTCTCTTTCCCCAATAGATCTTTGTAGGGAGAGGAATCTGCTCAGATCATGAATCCAAATCCTAGACTATGGAATATCTTGGTTTAGGGAGTGATCCAAAACCCGTTGAAGGCAATAAGAGTATTTCCATAGACTTCAGTGGGCTTTGGATTTCAGTTCTCAGCATGTCCCTTCAGAAATCTTATTCCTATAATTCATATATAATTGAACTTTAACTGTGCAACCCCAACTGCAACCTCAATAACATCTTTACCACCACAATTTTCCACTCTCGTGTTGACCTTCTTCAGAACTGTTGTTATTGACTATTTAGCAGGTGTTAAAACATTTTCATCCATTCTTGTTTCTGTTTTCCTGAATCTGAAAATGAGTTATTTTAGGCTGAAAGCATATGTTTTTCCCTTTCAAAAGTGACAAAAGGAAACATGTATACATTTTTCTACTTTTGAAAGCTGAGAAACTGTGTCCCATTTCTTACCAGCACCCTGCTATTGTACCAATGTTAGGGGAAAGTATTTTCACAGTAAAAGTCTCAAACTTGATAGTGCCAATTCCATATTTAAGGTCTTTTAAAAAAATACTTAGCACTTTATATATAAGCCTAGTATTTCAAAATAAGCTGAATATAAAATGTAATGTGATATTTTGACACTTGTTCAAAGATATCTAGAATCAGTTTGGATCTTCAGAGTCTTTGATTTTTTTTCAAAATCTCTGGCCCCAATTCAGGAATGAGCTCCTTACAGATATACAGCCTTGATTTTGCCTGGATGGAGCTCATTGCAGTACTGGGGCCTAAGGTCCTAAGGCAGGTGTTCTCAACCTTTTGTTCATAAGATAGACCACAGCATAACATAGAAATCTTCTCCCACACAGTTGCGTAAACCACTTTCCCTCCCATTGGTGAGCACGTTACATCCTAGACTGCTTACATGGAAAAGTTATATTAGGAAAATATGGATTTTTAGCTGCCTTTAGTGTGCTAGATGCTGTGTGCTTTTTCAAGAGTTAATCACACAAGCTACTTCGGCTCTTCATTTTGTTCCATCTTCCCTGTATTCTCCATCTCTGAGCTGGAAACAAGTAAAACCCACCAGAAGGTATTTGTTCTTTCTTTTGCATTCACAACTACCAGAGCCAGTACCCGTGGCAGTCAATGAGCAGACCCCTATTTACTTCAGTGGGCATTGGTTTGGGACCAGAGTGCATGGGAAATTGTGTGCACATAAACAATGGCTATAGGTACCCAAACATTTTA
Organism: Caretta caretta; assembly: GCF_965140235.1. NCBI lineage: Eukaryota > Metazoa > Chordata > Testudines > Cheloniidae > Caretta > Caretta caretta. The sequence continues at coordinate 122,665,946 of NC_134207.1, read as the reverse complement.
TTTCTGGCAGACATTTTGTACTGTGATACTGAGCTTTTCACATCAGGTATTGTCTGCAGTTGTATTGCTAGTGTAATACAAACAAAAATTCATTCATATGAATAAAAAGAACAGGAGGACTTGTGGCACCTTGGAGACTAACAAATTTATTTGAGTATAAGCTTTCGTGAGCTACAGAGTTTAAGCGTAGAAGTTTCTGGTTGTCAGGGAATAAGGTACAGATTATCAGATTATCCAGGGGTGCAAAGTTCGGTTTAGGATCGGATGGCATAAGGAATACATAATTTGCAATATCCCCGATTAGGGGTAAAAGGTTAACTGGTCAAAGTACAGACATAGAGACATAAGGGTATGTTGTTATATAATGGCTATGTTCAGGTGTGGAGTATAATGAGTGGATACGATGATGAGGATGGATTTACGCTCACGAAAGTTTACGCTCAAATAAATTGGTTAGTCTCTAAGGTGCCACAAGTACTCCTTTTCTTTTTGCAGATACAGACTAACACGGCTGCTACTCTGAAACCTGTCATATGACTAAGTTTTTTTCCTTCATTTATTTTGACCTACAGAAAAATAAAAGAAACAGCGCCATCCTGTGGTCTGTATTGTTAATGGCAGGTGTGTCTATTTTCTAGAGCAGAGTCAATCTTTCTTTCTTTGTGGAATGGTAAGAAATTTGAGTTATTTCGGGGAACTTTTTTTTATTAAATCTTCTCCACACACAGTACAAATCTCAGGGCTTCCATCAGTTTATTTCACTTTCACTTTTGATTTCTTTAACGCTTTCAAGAACCACACAGCATATACTGTGTTTGTGCTGCCAGTACTCCAGCACCCTAAAAAGCAAGTGGCTCTACAGAGTTTCACAAACTTTAATCATGTTAACTGTGCCAGGAGGGTCTGTGCCTGGTCTTTGGTATCTTTATCATTATACAGCCTGGATATCCGACAGCAAACTCACAAATACAATTACCTGAAGCATCATGCCTTTTACTTATCTTCTCTCCGATGATTTGTTCTAACAGAAAACAAAAAATATTACATCAGATACTTGATTTGGTGATCCGGAGTAAGACTGATACAGGAGTGTTCTCACAGGTTGTATGTAAGATTCAGTGACAAAAAACAGTGTTAAGGTTGCTTGGTGATAGGTTGTCCCCTTGCAGAACATTGAGTTTAGCAAAACTCAAACTTCTAAAAACCAGGAAATGCACACCTAAGGTTGAGAGACTGTCCTCTGAGTAAGTGTATGGCAGTTGTAAAAGTCTGTGAAGTGGTTGTTAAATTGTACACGTGTGGTATTCTTTCTGGGGAGTTGGCTAAGAGTGTGAATGTATGTCAAGATCTAGAATCTCCTGAATCAAAAACTGCTAAGGGCCAGTGTGAGTATGTGGATATTAAGTCATTGCTTGAAAAGAGTAGAGGGAAGGTGGCATGGGCAACCTTTTTTCTTCTTATTTTCTTACCTGTTTGTCCTTTATTAGTGTTGGATGGAATCCTGTGGATGACTGTTAATAAGTTATGAAAGGAGTTGGCTCATTACAAAGGGACCTAGACAAATTAGAGGATTGGGCCAAAAGAAATCTGATGAAGTTCAACAAGGACAAGTGCAGAGTCCTGCACTTAGGACGAAAGAATCCCATGCACTGCTACAGAGTAGGGACCGAATGGATCGGCAGCAGTTCTGCAGAAAAGGACCTAGGGGTTACAGTGGACGAGAAGCTGGATATGAGTCAACAGTGTGCCCTTGTTGCCAAGAAGGCCAATGGCATTTTGGGATGTATATGTAGGGGCATTGCCAGCAGATCGAGGGATGTGATCGTTCCCCTCTATTTGACATTGGTGAGGCCTCATCTGGAGTACTATGTCCAGTTTTGGGCCCCATACCACAAGAAGGATGTGGAAAAATTGGGAAGAGTCCAGCGGAGGGCAACAAAAATGATTAGGGGACTGGAACACATAATTTATGAGGAGAGGCTGAGGGAACTGGGATTGTTTAGTCTGCGGAAGAGAAGAATGAGGAGGGATTTGATAGCTGCTTTCAACTACCTGAAAGGGGGTTCCAAAGAGGATGGATCTAGATTGTTCTCAGTGGTAGCTGATGACAGAACAAGGAGTAATGGTCTCAAGTTGCAGTGGAGGAGGTTTAGGTTGGATATTAGGAAAAACTTTTTCACTAGGAGCGTGGTGAAACACTGGAATGTGTTACCTAGGGAGGTGGTGGAATCTCCTTCCTTAGATATTTTTAAGGTCAGGCTTGACGAAGCCCTGGCTGGGATGATTTAGTTGGGGATTGGTCCTGTTTTGAGCAGAGGGTTGGACTAGATGGCCTCCTGAGGTCTCTTCCAACCCTGATATTCTATGGTTCTATGATTAAGCTGTAATCAACTAGGATAACAATAGACCATGCAAACTGGATAAAACTCGAACAATCCTGGTGCCCAAATATAGTTATTCATAGTAATAGTTGGGTTAAAAAGACATTTAGGTCACCAAAAAAAATAAATAAAAATCATCCATTCATCCAGAACCACTTCGGACAATTTTTTTTGAATTCCTGTTGCCAAGGCCCTCTCCCTTAACTACTTTCATTAATAATCAGGAATTTATCCAAAGGCAGTACTGTATCGTGGGTAACTATTTATCATGGGTAAGAGATGAGGTTACTTGATTTGGACAGCTGTTTCTGGATCCTAATTTGAAATCATGTCAAGAAATATGTAATAATATAAAGGTTCCATATTTTCAATATGTATAGGTCAAACACTTCATTGTGAAATCTGGATAGAAAGCAGGTCTATCTAGACCTTTAACCACATTTGAGGAGAAAAGATTTAATTTCTAAGATGTAGACAATTTGATTGAAGAAAAAGATAAGAAAACAACTCATATGAAAAGATAGCAGACAGATTTGGACAAAGAAATTGATCTTGATGACTCTCTCTCTCTCTAGGGGAAATTACTGTATAGATGGCATTTAACTCCAGTTAAGATCCATCATATTTTTTGCTACTGGGGGGATGCTGTGTTGGAACGGATGGGTGGAAAGGGGAACATACTTGCACATGTGGTAGTTGTGTCCAGGAATTAGACCGTTTTGGGAGGAAATTATTAGAGATTCATCTTATGTCAGCTTCCTAGGGATCCCCTGACCTGGTTACTTAATGCTCTAGTAAAAGATCTGCATTTTAAACAGAACAATAAATTAATTTATTTTTATTGTTAGTTAGCAAGACTTTGTATTTCATATTACTGGAAAAATGTGAGTTCTGTGTAATTGTGGTATAGTAAAATATGGACTGTCCTCATAACGCAAAAGCTTTCACACCAAGTCCACACACAAGAGAAAAGCCAAAAAGAGGATAGGTATTTAGAAATTTGGTTACCCTTTTAAGCATAATCAGAGGACGAGGGCTTCCCAGCCAGCAAGCCAGAATCTTTAGCCAGGTTCTTTGAATATTAATCTGATCCTGAATAAGTAATGTACGATGTAGTAAATTAGTGTTTTATTGTAGCTTTGCCTTAATAAAAAGTTTTTTAAAATGTACATTTTCTTAAATACTATTCTCAGTTTGGGTCCCTAAAAGCTTTAATGGGTGTCATGCACTACCTTCGGTAAAACTTCACAAATTGAGACCATTTTGACCCACATTATCTCTTTTTGAAAATGGCTAGTTTTGTCAGGGCTTATATCTTTGCAACCGTTAGCTCAAATGACCCCAAATTTGGTTCAATACCCCTACACAGTACCCTCTGGAGGGAAACGAAATTTCAAAGGAATCTAATTATGCATGTCAATTTTACAGGACTTAAAAAGATCAACCTGTCCACAGAAGTCAGGATGCAACCTTCACTATAGTGGTGCTGCTGTGCCATTAATACAGGTTTTAATGTAGGAAAAAGGTTCCTGAGTAGTCTTATTATGGGGTAGCAGTAACTGAACCTTAAAGTTGAGTCTTGCTTACCATTATAAGCCTGTTTTAGCCCTTCAAACAACAGTGCAATCGATACAAGCACTCCTGGTGAGGACACACATGGCCAACACGAGGAGCAAAGTGTAGACACGCACAAGTGATGTAATTACCATGGCAGCTATATGCTGACCTAAATTAGGTTGACTTAATTTTGTGGTGTAGACATTCCCTCAGTATGCGGCTTGTGGCCAGTATAAAAATACTTTACTAAATGTGATGATGTTTGAACCAGTCAGTTTTAAGATATGGGAGATAGGAAAATATTGATAACTATATAGCTTGCATGTTCTTGTAATGCCACATCCTAGCTACACAGTGGGTTGTCTAAATTAAGCTTTTGTATGCACCAAGCTCTTTCAAGAGCAAATGTGACCTGTTGAAAATCATATGAGACCTTGGTGTACATGATAATAAAGTAATGAATGAAGCAGACGTTTACAGGACCCCTGCCTAATTTACAACTTGTTTGGTGTGCGCTGATTGATTGAATGGCAAGTATATAAATAAATATGGCTGACCTATATAGTTCACTGTGCGGCATTCACCTATGTACTGAATGAGGCAGGAATCTTGCTGAGAATCTATGATTATGTAATTAAAGATTACAAGTCAGATCCCACCCCCGCCCTCAGCTGTCTTGGGCTGCTTTGGCACAAAGATAACAGACAGCTGCCTCAACAGAGGTGATACGGGTAAGAGAGTGGCCATAGAAAGAAGGAAACATTCTGAGGAATTAGTGAGCTGAGAGCTCTTGTGCACTGAAGGTAACTATCTGCCTTTTAGTGTCCAAAAGAATGCACAATCTTGGAATCTTAAGGGATTATCACAGCTCTGGATGCTCAAATAGCAACAGTGGCTAGAAATGTCTTCTTTCATCACTGACTAGCAGTGAAACTGTGCCCTTTCCTCTCAGATACATTCTCAGCCATGGAGATTCATCTCTCCACACTGAACTACTACAACACACTCTACCTGGGACTAATAGTGAAAGTCACTTGAAACTTCAGTGAATGGCTGACCAATAGAAACGGATCATACTTGATTTCTGCAATGCACTCCAGCTCTCTGTCCACTTTCAAAGTTGTTTCAACGTCCTGGTCTTTACCTTTAAATCCCTGAATGGGCATTGGTCTAACTATCTTAAAAACAGCCAGTCATCTCCTCTACAGCATACATCAACAACTGTGATCAATAGGGATTCTTTAGGCCTCAACTGGAGTATTGTGACAAGTTCTGAGTGCTAGATTTCAGGATAGATGTGGACAAATTGGAGAAAGTCCAGAGAAGAGCAACAAAAAGGTCTAAAAAAACATGACCTACAAGGGAAGATTGAAAAAACTGGGTTTGTTTAATCTGGCGAAGAGAAGACTGAGAGGGGACATAATAGTTTTCAAGTGCACAAAAGGTTGTTACAAGAAGAGGGAGAAAGATTGTTCTTGTTAGTCTCTGAGGGTTAAATTGCACCATGGGTGGTTTAGGTTGGACGTGAGGGAAAACTTCCTAACTGTCAGGGTAGTTAAGCACTGGAATAAATTGCCTAGGGAGGTTGTGGAATCTCCATCATTGGAGATTTTTAAGAGCAAGATAAACGCCTTTCGGGGGTGGTCTGATAATACTTAGTCCTGCCATGAGTGCAGGGGACTGGACTAGATGACCTCTTGAGGTCCCTTCCAGTCCTACGATTCTATGAAGGGTTTGCAAGACACAGCCTGTGCGGACCAGGGGAAGAGTGGTGAATGGCTGTGGAATTCACCCTCAGTGGAGATCAAGGTGAGCTGCCTCAATCATCTTTACAAGGGGGTTGATGACAGGCCTTTTAGTAGCCTAATCCCCCACAACCCTCTTTTTAAGAGGAAAAAGCAAGAGATGGGGTCTTTCAAAGCCTATCCTTCCCCTCTGATCCCGTCTACATTAGACCTAGAGGTGAAAGCTTCTGCATATCCATTATCATTCACCTGAGCTATCCAATCCTCTCCCCCCCACTTCTCCAACAATTACAACTAAAATAAGCAAAGATAAGGCTGGAAAAAATATGGACTTGTCAAGGTGACTGTGTTCATATTAAACCTATTTTGTACTGCGTTCTAATGGGACTAACCTCCACAAGTACAAAATAAAGTGACTTGGACTATTCTTTCATTTTCACCAGTGTCCAGAAGGATATTACATTTAAGGTTCATCTATATTTCACGTGATTCTGCCTTAATGGGTGAAAAGCAGACTTCAGTGGTCAGAGTGGTTTCCTACTCTCCATACACCGAATTTCTTGTGGGTGTCAAGTTTTCTGTTGCACATTACAGTCACAGCAGTCCCCTTCCTGGGAGAGTCTGACAGGGATAGAGAATAGGGGCTTAACATCTTAATAAAGAGATAAAAGTTTAAGGAATGCTTATGAAAGCAAATGTTTTGCAGAACATGAACCTTAATCTCTTGTCCATTCAATTACTGGGCTGCCCCCTGAAATAAACATGCTTGAAAAACAAACGTTTAAACTTATTGGAGCTGCAGTAATGTTAAAACAAGCTCCTTTTTGTCAGTTAAACTGACAGCTCAGATAAGAGGAGCTGGTTTCAGTATCATCTGTTGCATAACAAACCACTCTTGAAGAAAGAAACGGTACCCTGTCAAATGAATTTCCTTTAACTGTCAAAAGGGCTATTTTTAGTTTGATCTGCCATCTTTTTAATTTTTTCCCCTTAATCATCTCTTTCAATTTTCTCAGTTTTTAGCCCTCCTCTTTTTTTTGTGGTCTGCTTCCTTCCAGTACAGATACCTGGTAGCGTGGTTACTTCTAGCAGTAATTTGTCACAAATCTCTCAATGTCTGTATTTGCTGGGACTGGACTACTGTAGCGCTTGCACAGAAGTGCATTTCTCACCTGCCCTGCCACACCCATGTCAGTCCCTGATTTTCCAAGGGAGGGAGGCCTGGATCCACAAAGAGGCTTATGCGTTGCAATGTCTAGAAAACCGCAGGAACCACACTGGAATCCACAAAGCCTGAATTAGGCCCCTAGGCACCTTATGCACTGAATGGGGAGAGAGAGAAGCACCTTGGAATACAATCTACAATAGCCGGAATACCAGGTGAAGCCTAAACTAGCCAATGGAAGTTGCTGATGAGAGGGTCCTAAGCCCTGCCGCTCTTGTCAAGATAGGTGCCTAAATCCAGGGTGCAGGGCGGTGCTTAACTCTGCTAGCGATCCACAACTGGGTCCCCCTCTACTGGAAGAAGGTAGCATAGACACCCAAGTCATTTCTTATGAGGGAGGAGTTAGGCACATACATCGCTCTCCACAAAACACAGGGCAGGCGAGGGGGTGATGGTGCCCACTTTAACTTTGAGCCCCGTGCTTAAAGCACTCAGCTGGAATGTAGAGGACCTGGTTTCAGTTTCCCCCTCTGCCTGAGGAGGGGAGAGGATTTGAAGAGAAGTCTCCCACGCCTCTCAGGAACGTGCTGTCGCCACTATGGGATATTCTGATGTGGGGCTCCCTCAGTCTCTCCTGTTGCCACCTCTGTCTGACTTCCTTTCAGTCTGTGTCTGCTGGTCAATCATGGTGCTACTCTCCCTGTTTGGCATATTGTCATTCTGTTCATTCTTCTTGTAAAGCACAAAATCTCTCTTCTGGACACTAAGTGATGTGATGTAGAGAAGTAGCAGGGAGCATGAGCACTGGCTGAAAGCGTCTTCTAAGTTACCTTAGGTTCCATTGAGGGTCTAACCTTTCAAAAAGTTTCTCCTAGGTCATGAGGAGATTCTTGGGCAAAAGCATCAGAGAGAAACTCAAACTGTACTTCCGAAATGGACCTGAGACCAAAAAAGCAGAATGCTTCCTTAGGCAGATTTTCTTCTTAGAGTGCAGAAAAGGCCTCTGTCAAAGACACCACCAGCTGAATGGGTATGAGAAATAGCCTTCATGATCATTAAGCCCATTCCTGAAGCCATGAGAATAGCTGTGGATTATTTAAACAAAGCAGTGAGCAAGAATGAAAGGAAAAATTAGAAAAGAGAAGCTGTGCTATAAACAATATTGTCACACACACACAACACACCACAGCATTGCCAAATTACTGTGCAACATGGAGAAGTGGGTCAGAGCAACCTCTTTCCCTCCACCCTGTCAAACTGATTTGAGCTTCTATTGAAAACATTACAATGGGAAAGCTTGGCGGTCACATTCACTAAGCAAAACTGATCCGTTTTCCACAACTTGGACAAAGCTGCTGGATATTGCATGCAAGTATAATGCAGCAGTTCAGCTGATCATAGAGAGCTGATGGTCTAGTGATTTGCTTTTATTTTAATAAGACCCATGTTGCATTAGGTTTTAAAATTAATGTACATGTGAGATCTACATGTAATATCCAAATCCCTATTTGCTTGCTATATCAGCCCATACATAGGTACAGTTGCCCACCATCCTTAGTTTACCGGTGGATAAATTATTTTAAATTAATTGAGATGCTAATTGCTATTTTATGTCACTGTTGATATGTGTCTGGTCTAGTTGGCTTATTTACTTTTGGAAAAATAGAATTAAAATATTAATAAAATGCCTATTACAGCATGTAGGTGAAATGAACAGGAGACAGCAACCATGGGAATTCGAGAGGGTGAAAAGGAGATCCCCCTGCTGAACAAGGTGCAGTTGCTAAGTTTGGGGTGAGTGAGCTTGTTTGGTTTTTTCTCCTTCAGGTTAAAGTTACAGTATCTGTTGCGATGGAGTTTGGGAACTGTTTGAGCCTTTGTTCCCTGGATCATCCTTGTGATCACCCTCCCACTGTGTGTGATTAATGAGGGGATAGGGCTGACTTAGGAGGAGAAGGACTTAAAAGCCAGAGGCCAAGTGATCTAGGGGACAGCAAAAGGGAGTTTGTGGGAGGGAAACCTATTATGATTAGGGAAGGCCGCATGGCCAGTGCCAATGCTGCTCTTGTCTCCTCCACCTGCACCTGAATCCAGACAGAGAATCTGACCAGGGATACTTCCGCACCTGTTGTGGATTTGCAGAGACTGTGGCCTGCATTGCCCAGTCACAAAAAGCCAGGCTGGGGGTGGCATCCAGTGTGAAATGTGTCTGCTCGTGGAGTCTCTCAGGAAGCAGGTGGAAGAGCTACAGGAGGAGGTGGCGAGGCTGAGGAGCATCTATGCGCACGAGGAATTCATCAAAAATATTCATATGGAGACCTCCAAGGCTGAGGAAGATATCCAGCTAGAGGACTGCTTTCATGCCCCCGGGGGAGATAGATATGGCTCTGCCACAGGGAGGATACTAGCCCCTGGTTACTTCTGGCAGCAGGCTGTGCTCCACCCCTACTCCCAATCGACCAATCATAATAATGAAGAACCATTATGCAGCCCTGGCAACGAGAGATGAGGATTTGCCCCCAAAGGTGGTGGAGGAGAAGCTCTGTACCCTTAAGGCTGGAGGACTGCAGCCACCACTCCCAAGAACCCATCTGCAGGCCTGACATGGCATCTTGGGAGGTATGCTGCTTACTAGGGACCCATATACAAGATGTTACAGAGGAATTGTCAAGGAACATAAGGCCCTCTGATACTACTCCATCCTACTCATCCATATGGGCATTAGTGATACTGTGAGGTATGAGCCTGAGTGGATCAGAAGTGACTACCGGGCTCTGGGAGGGCAGGGTGGTCATCTCTTCAGTCCTTCTGGTCAAGCGAAGGGGCCTAGGCAGAGACAGAGGCATCCTGGAGGTGAATGATTGCATGGCTGTGCAGATGATGTCACCAGGAGGGTTTTGGCCTTCTTGACCTCAGGATGCTCTTCCTAGAAAGACTGAGCCGAGATGGGGTCCACTTATCGAGGCAGGGAAGAGCCTATTTGGATACATTCTGGCCAACCTAGTGGGTCAGGATTTAAACTAGGTGTGATGGTGGCAGGAAACAAAGACCCTGAGGTAAATCAAAAACAGACCTGGGTAATCTGGCGGGAGTGTGGGCAATTATAGCAGGGACAAAAGAGACAAGAGGGACCACAGAGGTGAAATCAAATCAGTATCTTAGATGTCTGTATATTAATGCAAGAAGTAGAGGGAATAAACAGGAAGAACTAGAAATACTAGTGAATAATCACAACTATGACATAGCTGGCATCACAGAGACTTGGTGGGGTAATACACATTATTGGCATATTAGTATAGAGGGAAACATCTTGCTCAGGAAGGACAGGCAGGGAAAAAAGGGAGGAGGTGTTGCTTTGTATATCAAAGATATATACACTTGCCTGGAGGTTGAGATGGAAATAGGAGACAAACTTATTGAAAATCTCTGGGTAGGGATAAATGGGCTTAAAAAAACAAGGGCAATGTTATGGGTAGGGATCTACAAAAGAACACCTAACCTGGAAGAGGTGGGTGTCACTATACCTCAGTGGGTCACAACTGAGAATACCAAATTCAGGACAAACTGCTTAGAACTAGAGCAGACACACCCCAAAACTGGTGGTGGTTCTTCCATAAAATATACCAAACCAGCCACAAAAGTAAACTGCTGTCTCACCACACTGGCTAGCAAGAAGTCAGAAATGCAGCCTCCTTAGGTATTCGTGTCCTTGCAACATCCAGACACTAGACTTAATGATGAGTAGTGTTACGAAACCAATTTCATCAACCAAAGGGTTCTTCTGATCCGAAAGGACCAGCCACGTACCCAGGCCAATGTATAACTCAGATCTTACCCAATAATCAAGCTGTTGCCAATCCTTTAATATCTAAAGAGAAAAGAAAGGTGAGAGTTAAAATTGGTTAAAGGAATCAAATACATACAATAATTACAAAGTTCTTGGATCAGGCTTGAAGCAGTCATGGAATAAACTGCTGGCTTGAGTCTCTGGTTGCTTCCAAATGATTGGAACGTCCTCAGGCCCTTGCTGAGAAATGCTCTCAAGTCCATAGTCCAGAGATCAGAGCAGGAAAGAGGCAAAATGGAGATGTTTCCAGGGCCTTTTATAGCTTCTGCCATGTGGAGGGAACTTCATTGTCCCAAGCAAAGCCCTCAGCACAGTTTGTGGAAAAGTACAGGCATAAGATGGAGTTCAATACGACATGATCTAGTCACATGCCTTGAATGCTCTGAGTCATAGCAGAGCCATTACCCATATTCTAGCTAGAACATCCATAGGAAAATCCATCAGGTGAGATAAGCTTCTTCCATGGCCCATTGTGTTTGTTGATGGGTCATCACCTAGAATAGTTCATTTACAATGTGTTGGCTAGATTGGATGCAAACTACCTTGTGTGTGTTACCACAGGAGCAAACACATTTAAAATACAGGTACCTAGACGATATTCCTAACCTCGGATACAAAAATGATACATGCATACAAATAGGATAATCATATTCAGCAAACCATAACTTTTCCATTGACACCTTACATGACATACTTTGTCACAAGATTTGTTGCTATTATACAACAGTGGTAGCAACAATGGTAATACTTTAATCATATAATGCCACAGGAGGTGAGGCTTTTTTAAAATAAGTAACAAAATCATCCAAAGCACAGGACTTGGTCGTGATGGGCTACGTAAACTACCCAGATGTCTGTTGGGAAAATAATACAGAAGGGCACAGATTATTAAATAAGTTCTTGAAATGCATGGAAGACCATTTTTTATTTCAGAAGGTGGAGAAATCACCCAGGTGAGAGGATGTTCTAGATTTAATTTTGACAAACAGGAAGGAACAGTTGAGAATTTGAAAATGGAAAGCAGCTTGGGTGAAAGTGATCGTGAAATGGTAGAGTTCGTGATTCTAAGGGAGGGTAGGAGGGAGAACAGCAAAAGAAAGAGAGGATTTCAAGAAGGCAGACATTAGGAAACTCAGGGAGTTGGTAGGTAAGATCCCATGGGAAGCAAGTCTAACGGGAAAACCAGTTTGAGAGATTTGGCAATTTTTCAAAGAGATGTTATTATGGGCACAGGAGCAATCTATCCCACTGCGTAGGAAAGATGGGAAGTAGGGCAAGAGACCGCCCTGGCTTACCAGGAGATCTTCAATTATCTGAAACTCAAAAAAAGTGGAAACTAGATCATAATACGAAGGAAGAATATAAAAACAACATAAGCATGTAGGGACAAAATTAGAAAGGCCAAGGCACAAAATGAGATTAAATTTCCTAGACACATAAAAGGTAACAAGAAAACATTCTACAAATACATTAGAACAGGGGTGGGCAAACTTTTTGGCCTGAGGCCACATCTAGGTATGGAAATTGTATGGAGGGCTATGAATGCTCACAAAATTGGGGGTTGGGGGTATGGGAGAGGGTGAGGGCTCTGGGGTGGGGCCAGAAATGAGGTCAGGGTGTGGGAGGGGGCTCCGGACTGGGGCACGGGGTTGGGGCACGGGGGGGGTGCGGGCTCTGGGGTGAAGTTGGAGATGAGGGGTTGAGGTGCAGGACAGTTCTCTGGTCTGGGACCAAGGGGCTCAGAGCAGGAGGGGGATCAGGGTTGGGGCACAGGAGAGGGTCAGGGGTGCAGGCTCTGGGTGGCGCTTACCTCAAGCAGCTCTCGGAGGCATGTCCCCCCGGCTTCTAGGTGGAGGTGCGGCCATGCGGCTGTGTGCTGTCCCGTCCGCAGGCACCACCTCTGCAGCTCCCATTGGCTACTGTTCCCGGTCAATGGGAGCTGCAGAGCTGGCACATGGGGCAGGGGCAACATATAGATCCCCCTGGCTGCCCCTATGTGTAGGAGCCAGAGGGGGGAACACACCGCTGCTTCTGGGAGCTGTGCAGAGTAGGGCAAGTCCCGGACTCTGCTCCCCGGCGGGAGCTCAAGGGCCAGATTAAAATGTCTGAAGGGCGTAGTTTGCCCACCCCTGCATTAGAAGCAAGAGAAAGACAATAACAGAAAATGTGGAAATGGCAGAAGTGCTAAATGCCTTTTTGTTTCAATTTTCACCAAAAAGATTACTAGCAATCAGACATCTGGTGTAGAGAATGCCAGTGAAAATGAGGTAGGATCCAAGGTTAAAATAGGAAAAGAACAAGTTAAAAATTACTTAGACAAGTTAGATGTCTTCAAATTGGAAGGGCCTGATGAAATCCAGCCTGGAATACTCAAGGAGCTGACTGAGGAGATATCTGAGCCATTCGTGATTATCTTTGAAAACTCATGGAAGACTAGAGATTCCAGAGGACTAGAAGAGGGCAAGTATAGTGCTGATCGATAAAAAGGTAATAAGGACAACCTGGGGAATTAGACCACTCAGCTTAACTTTAGTACTTGGAATGATAATGAAGGAAATAATCAAGCAATCAATTTGCAAACATCTAGAAGATAAGGTGATAAGTAACAGTGAGTCCGGATTTGTCAAGAACAAATCATGTGAAACCAACCTAATAGCTTTCTTTGACGGGGTAACAAGTCTTGTAGATAGGAGGGAAGGAGAAGATGTGGTATATCTTGATTTTAGTAAGGCTTTGATACTGTCTAGTATGACCTTCTCATAAACAAACTATGGAAATACAACCTAGATGGAGCTACTATATGGTGGCTGCATAACTGGTTGGAAAACCATTTCCAGAGAGTAGTTATCATTGGTACTCAGCCAAGCTGGAAGGGCATAACGAGTGGGGTCCTGCAGGGATCAGTTCTGGGTCTGGTTCTGGTTCTGTTCAGTATCTTCATCAATGAGTAGGTAATGGTATAGAGAGTACACTTATAAAGTTTGTGGACAATCCCAAAATGGTAGGGGTTGCAAATGCTTTGGAGGATAGGATTAAAATTCAAAAGGATCTGGACAAACTAGAGAAATGGTCCAAAGTAAATAGGATGGAATTCAATAATGACAAATGCAAAGTACTCCACTGAGGAGGGATCAATTGCACACATACAAAATGGGAAATGACTGCTTAGGAAGAAGTACTGTGAGACGGGATCTAGGGCTCACAGTAGATCTCACGTTAAATATGAGTCAAGAGCATAACACTGTTGCAAAAAAAAAAAAAAAAAACCAACCAAACATCATTCTGGGATGTATCACTGGGAGAGTTGTAAGCAAGACACAAGTAATTCTTCCGCACATTTAAGGTCTCAGCTGGAGCATTGTGTCCAGTTCTGGGTGCCACATTTCAGGAAAGATGTGGACAAATTGGAGAAAGTCCAGAGAAGAGCAACAAAACTTATTAAAGGTCTGGAAAACATGACCTATGAGGGAAGACTGAAAAAAACTTAGGTTTGTTTAGTCTGGAGAAGAGAAGTACACAAAAGGTTGTTACAAGGAGGAGGGTGAAAAATTGTTCTTGTTAACCTCTGAGGATAGGACAAGAAGCAATGGGCTTAAATTGCAACCAGGGCGGTTTAGATTGGACATTAGGAAAAATTTCCTAACTGTCAGGGTGGTTAAGCACTGGAACAGATTGCCAATGGAGGTTGTGGAATCTCCGTCATTGGAGGTTTCTAAGAACAGGATAGACCAAGAGTTGGCAAACTTTTTGACCCAAGGGCCACATATGGGAATAGAAATTGTATGGTGGGCCATGAATGCTCACAAAATTGGGGTTAGGGTGTGGGAGGGGGTGAGGGCTCTGGGATGGGGCCAGAAATGAGGAGTTCAGAGTGCGGGAGGGGGCTCTGGGCTGGGGAGTGGGGTGCAGGGGTGGGAAGGGGTGCAGGCTCTGGCTGAGGGTGTGGGCTCAGGTAGGGCTGGGGATGAGGAGTTTGGGGTGTAGGAGGGGGTTCTGGGCTGGGACTGAGGGGTTCGGAGGGCAGGAGGGGGCTCAGGGCAGGGGCAAGGTGTTGGGGCATGGGGAGAGGCTCAGGGGTGCAGGCTCCAGGCGGTGCTTACCTCAAGTGGCTCCCAGAAGCAGTGGCATGTCCCTCTCCGGGTCCTATGGGGAGGCGCGGCCAGGCAGTTCTGCATACTGGTCTGTCCACAGGCACCACCCCTGCAGCTCCCATTGGCTGTGGTTCCCAGCCAGTGGGAGCTGCGGGGGCAGAGCTTGGGGCAGGGGCAGCATGCAGAGTGGAGCCCCCTGACTGTTCCTACACGTAGGAGCCGGAGGGAGGCTATGCTGCTGCTTCCGGGAGCTGTGTGGAGTGGCCCTAAAGCCAGCACCACAGCTGGAGCAACGGAGTGGGGCAAGTCCCAGACCTCGCTCCCCAACGGGAGCTCGAGGGATGGCTTAAAATGGCTGGCGGGCCATAGTTTGCCCACCCCAGGGTTAGACAAATACCTGTCAGGAATGGACTAGTTATTACATAATTCTGCCTTGATTGGAGGGGACTGGACTAGATGACTGTAGAGAGGCTAGCCGGGGCTCTTCTCTCTCCGGCGTGGCAGGGAACCACACCGCCTCACTCCCTTTGGGAATAGCTCTTGCAGGGAATTAGTCCAGTCGCAGGAGTCTTCCTCTACGGCCTTAGTGAAGGTACAAATAAACACAGTGAGCCCAGGCCCTGGGTCAGGGCGGGGCACTGGCGAGTCAGGTGCTCAGGCCCTCAGGCAGGGGCTGAGCGATATCAGTATTTAATAAGAGTAGGCCCAGGCCCTAGGTTCCGAAGGGCCTGGGAGAGGGGGAGACAGCCAACTGCGAGTTGGGTGGCAGGGGGACGCAGGCCCTCCCAGTCCATTGCGTCCCACCCTGGGGCCCTAGCAGCAGCAGAAGACCCACTGCTGCATCAGTGGGGATCCTGGCCGCAACACACTGACATGGGTTCTGGCAGTGCTGCAGCCAAACTAGGGTCGGCTGCCCCAGGGCTTATCTTCCTGACTCCTCCTCTAGAGGTACCTGGGTCAGGGTGGTATCCTCAGGGGGGTCCAGCACCATGGGTTCCTCGGGATAGCTGGCGCAGGGTAGACTCAGCAACTCCTTCTGGTAGCTGGCGCAGGGCAGGCTCAGCAACTCCTCCAGGTAGCTGGTGCAGGGCAGGTCGTGCCAGTCCTCAGGTCTTCTGCAGGCTGCTGGGCTTTCCCACTCGTGAGCTAGGTCAGAGGTATCTGGCCTCCCCGGCGGCTGCTTACCCAGTGAGCCCTGAGGTCAGGCCTTTATACTTCCAGGGCAACACCTGACACTCTGGGGGGCGGGCTCAGAGCTCCCTGGCTCTGCCCACTCTGGTGTCCGGAGGGGCTCGTCTCTCTCCAGGAGGCAGGAAACCACACCGCTTCACTACAATGACCTACTGAGGTCCCTTCCAGTCCTACACTTATATGATTCTGTGACTCCATACCTGAAATTGTTGGGCCTTTCTTACTTTGATTTTGAGTGGTCATATAGGTAAACTCTTTTTCATTCTTATCAACTGTTCTCCCATTTGTGATCTCAGTCTGCTTTCATGCTCTCTCTTTGTTCTGTTCTGTTTTCTTACCATTATCTTAGTGGCTATTTAACTGGCTGCACCAGTTCTCCAAAAAGGGAAAACAACCTACACTTTATGGATATGTAATGCCCATCCACCACAAGCTGCCATTAAGGATACAACCTGAGACCTTCCCCCTTGAGCTACAGGAAATTACTGCAGTACCTGTCAGTGTTAATAAGCTCTTCTCATTCAAAAGTGCCATTTCCTAGGTGAAATAACACTCCAGGGTATGAAGCTGTTCGATAATCATATTTTGCCTGCACTTGAGTAATTTTATTCTCTAATTTCACTATGCATCCGGGTCATGCATTTGTCTCAAAATAAGCACATCCTTTGTCATGTTTCATTCCCTACATAAGGTGTCTTTTGTTTCTCATAAATTCTAGCTTGATGAGCAGCAGTGCCAGGAGCTATCTAATGGAACGACCCAGCCAGGAAAGCTGTGCAGGCCAAGCCTGTTAAGTTATATTGCAACTTGTGAATTTGTGCAGCAGCAAGTTGTGAGGGGAACGTCAAGAAATTCCCCTCTTTCTCTAATAGTTAAGCCAGGGGTCGGCAACCTATGGCACGTGTGCCAAAGACAGCACGCGAGCCAATTTTTAATGGCACGCTGCTGTCTGCCGGGTACAGCAGACAGCAGCGTGCCACTAAAAATGCTGCCTGGCCTGGCCCCCTCTCCTCCACCCCCGGCCTACTGCTCTCCTCCTCTTTTTTTTTTTAAAGTGTTTTTTTATTATTACAGATGGTACAAAAAGTCAGTTTAGTCAAAGAGACCAAAACCTATGTCATCATCAGATTCCTCAGATTCTTCTTTCTTTTCTTCCTCTTTCTTCTCCTCAGCAGGGGCAGCACCACCAGCAGGGGCAGCAGCCGCTCTCCTCTTGCAGGGCAGGCAAGCTTCCCCCCCCCTCCCCCGCCTCTTCCCCTGGCGTGCTGGGTTCCTGCCCCTCCTTCTCTCCCTCCCTGCAGCCGATCAGCTGGCGGTCCTTGCTACAGAGGGGGAGAGGGAAAAGCGGAGCCACAGCACGCTCTCTGCTCCGGGGACCTTGGGGAAGGGGGTGGAATCGGCATATCCCCTCCAGCACCCTGCCATCAATCAGCTAGGAGCACCCCCACGATCCCAGCCCTCTGCCCTGACCCCTGCACCTCCCCCCCACAACCCCAGTCCTGACTCCGGCACCCCCCACGAATACCCAGCCCCCCCCCCCCCCCCGCCCTGACTCCTGCACCCTGCTCACACACCCCCAGCCCTCTGCCCTGACTCCTGCACCCCCCACACATCCCCAGCCCCCCATGCCCTGACTCTTGCACCCCACATATCCCCACCCTCACCCTGAGCACCAAACAGGAGCTCCTGCACAAACAGCCCTACATTCCTACCTGCACCCCTCACACCAAATGGACACTGCCAAGGTAAGCGCTCCACACCCAAACCTCCTGAGCCCCCCCCCTCATTCTAGCTCCTGGCCAGACCCTGCACCCCAATCCCCAGCCTGCTCCTTCACCCCCAGCCCTGTACTCAGTGCACTCCCATCCTCATCTCAGTAGCTAGAACCAGGGAGAAGGTAGGTGCCTACTCTATGTGGACAGGGCTGGGATCCCAGACTGGCAGCGGGGCTGAGCCAGGCCAGCAGCCGGGACCCTGACTGGCAGGAGCCGGCAGCCGGACCCCCCCAGACCGGCTGCAGGCTGAGCCGCTCAGCCTACTGCTGGTCTGGAGTCCCGGCCACCGGCCCCACTCAGCCTGCTGCCGGTCTGGGGTTCTGGCTGCCGGCCCCTTGCCAGCCGGGGTCCCGGCCGCAGGCCCCGCTCAGCCCGCTGCCAGCCTAGGTGAATGGAACCCCAGGCCGGCAACGGGCTGAGCGAGCCGGCAGTGTAAGATCAGCATTTTAATTTAATTTTAAATGAAGCTTCTTAAACATTTTGAAAACCTTGTTTACATATGACAATAATTTAGTTATATAATATATAGACTTATAGCGAGAGACCTTCTAAAAAACGTTAAAATGTATTATTAGCACGCGAAACCTTAAATTAAAGTGAATAAATGAAGACTCGGCAACCTTGTAGAAGTGGTGTGCCGACCCCTGAGTTAAGCCATCACTCTGGATGGTGCTAAAACTATTTAGTTTTTAAATACCGATGGTGTGACCCATTGCTACCAATTTGGCCCCAGCTCATAACTATGCTTTTGAAGATTGCACCAAATAATGTGCTCCCAAAAATATTCTTTGTGCGGGGAGGATGACTTTCATGTCTGGCCAACCTCTACAGAAGGGCTCCCTCTTTCCTCTGCAAATGATTCCGTTCAGTCAGGGATCGACATTTGGAGAGGAGCTCTTACTTTTCCCATTAGTCACATTTAATTAAGTCATCTAGGTCTGTAATCTTTCCTTGGATCTTTCAGCCAAAAAGTCCATCAAAAACTGTTTTTAAAAAAAAAATAACAAAAACCTATCTTTGGAGAAACTTAAAAAGAGAAACCATTTGGAAGTTCGACTGCAGGAGACTGCTCAATCTGTTGTCAAGCCTCATTGCTTCAATCTCCCCACCCCACCCCAGAAACTATTTTATTTGTAAGAATGAAATCCATGCATACGGCATGAATTTTTGACAAGACAATATTTCTTAGTAATTTAGTAACTGCGCATGCACACACAGAAATACATTTATAATTAGCTCTTGTCTCAAAAGTTGGAAGAGCTTTTAGATTCATTGGAGGCTGGCAGCCAAATTTGTTATCTAATTGGATGAAGCTCCTACTTTCTTCAATTTGGATGATGTCTGCTTTTGCCCAAACTCATTAAATGCAGCTGTACTTAAAGTTTATAACGACAGCATCAGTGAAGACTAGTCTGAAGTTAATAACCACTCTGTTTTCTCTTATGTGTCTGAACTTAGGCCCCTTTGTTGGTAGTTGAAACATGTCCAAATCTTCTCGCCTTTCACTTGTCCCCCACCCTTTTTTATTTTTTGATTTGGGATTTTCTTGCTAATTATCAAGTATACAAATTACATTGGGGTCTTGTGTCTCTTTTGAAACCAGAGTGTTTACAAGGCACTTTCAAAGAAGAAAAATTTTAAAGCAATTACTCACTTCCATGACACACGCAGTGCTGATTTATATTTTGTATTTCAGCATTGGGGGATAAACTGTCAATTCCAGAATTACGGAAATTGTCACAGATGGGTAGGGTGACCAGATGTCCCGATATTAAGGACTTTATCTTATATATTTATTATAAATCCCCCCCCACAGTGTCCCGATTTTTCACACTTGCTATCTGGTCATCCTACTGATGGGCCTCTGATTATGAAGGTGAAACAGTGACTCCATAGTTAAGATTGCATTAAGCTTTTGCATTTAACTGGACTTTAAAAGCCTTTCTCTTGGTCAGAATGAATATTTTAATCCAACAGTGTAATGTAATAGTTCTGAAGTTTCTGACCTTTTCAAGGTCTGCTTTGGAGTTTTAATTTCTTACTAACATAAATATATTCAAAAAATCTCCGTTTTTAAACTTTGGGTTGGTGTCACTTTATTTCCTGCATGGATTCATTTCACATTTACTAAGGTACCACACAGCAGCCCCATCTGCAGTACAGATGTATCCATATTTTAAATGATTTGATATCTTTTATAGATCTCTCTCCCCCCCCACCCCGCCATAGCTGGGAACTATGCCAAGTTTTGCCAGAGAATTTCCAGAGCTTTGCAAGAGACTTCCTCTAGCCAACAGCTGTATATTGGCTGTACAAATTACTTCAGGGACAAGTCTCCCTCTCTTCCTTCCCTTTGCCATGTTCCATTTTCCTACCAGACCAGGAGAAGGAAGCTGAATGGAGATGGGGAGTTGGAGCTGAAGTTGTCTTTCAGGAAGATCCATTAGCTCCTGTCCTTAGGGCACTTTCCCTTGCCAGTGAATCACCTGTAATTCACTGTCAGGGAGACTTGGTCTTACAAACCAGAGAAGGTGCATGAGAGCAGTATTAGATGGCAGTGGAAAAATGGTGGTGGTGGGGAATGGAAATATGGGGAGTGGAACAGTTTTATGGGTAGGTTCACAGAGGCTACCTACATGACAAAAGTCCCAAAGTGATGAAAATCTACCTCTGACAAAGGCCAGCAGGAGAAATAAGTGTGGGAGGGTCCTGATCAGAGGTATTTTGGTAGGAGTTTTCGTGGATTTTTAATTCTGGCATTCATAAAGTTACAGATGGTGAGGTTTATCTTCTAGACGCTGAACAGCGTTCCTTGATGAAATGTGAAATATCAAATTGCGTAATAGTTATTATATATGTTGTTAGTAGTGTATGTTGTTAAAAGGTTCCCATTAATTTTGAAAAAAAAAAGGAGTACTTGTGGCACCTTAGAGACTAACCAATTTATTTGAGCATAAGCTTTCGTGAGCTACAGCTCACGTCATCGGATGCATACTGTGGAATGTATGCAGTATGCATCCGATGAAGTGAGCTGTAGCTCACAAAAGCTCATGCTCAAATAAATTGGTTAGTCTCTAAGGTGCCACAAGTACTCCCTTTTTTTTTTTTTTTTTGCGAATACAGACTAACACGGCTGTTACTCTGAAACCTGTCATTAATTTTGAAATCATACTACATTTCACAATCTTAATGATAGTTGCTAGGAAGGATTTTAACCCTATCAGAAAAGTAATTAAACTATTTTAAATTATGCCTGTGGTGGTACTAATACATTTCAGATAATAGATCAATAGATCAATAATGTAAATGACCTTTAATAATTCAGAAAAAAAGGAGACTGCTTCAATATTTATTAATGGGCAACTAACATTTTTCAGTTGCATGTTTAAAGAAAATCATACGTTTATTTGTACTTAAAACAAATTGAATGATTTTACTGCAACAATAATAAAATGTTCATCTACCCTTTAGTTATTTTTGTATACAGACAATAACTGCACAGGAGCAGTTTCATTTGAAAAAAACAATCATACACAGTGGCAAATTAGATTGTGAAATCTGCAGCCTCTTCACAAACTTCTTACAGAAGGAAGAGGCTCACAGAATAAGGGTGTGACAATAGTTCTTGGAGGTCTTCCATCCATAAGACATTAAGATATTTTTCATGAACATCTTTGTATTAATCCCATGGTCTATGTCAGATGCTCCTCCATCCAACACTTATGCTGCCTAGTGTCTATATTCTGTGGGTTGTTGTGCTTTTTTGTCTGAGTCCTTAGCTCATAAGGGCTTGATGCTTCAAGGTTCTGGCTTCAGTGGAAGTTGCCAGGAGCTCAGAACCTCACAGGATTGAGCCCCTGGGTGACAAGACAGTGGAGGGTGTGGGAGGGAGGGGAGAGGTAATGTCTGTATCTTATGTGCACATACCCTTTTTGGTCGTACTATAAATTCCCCCCTCTTCTCCAAATAGATATAAGAAGATACTGGAGTTGCATGTTGTATTAGATTATGAAAACTGAGAAGCACTATAACTGATTTCTTCTGTTGATTGTGATAAGGAAATATTTTTATAGCAAAGCTCATTTTGCGGATTGATTACTCATTCTTTTTAATGATGATGTATACACTTGATAGGTTGTCTTATATTGGAAAAAAGTCAAGCTGCAGAGCTGAGTCTGATCCAAAAATAGTTTTGAATGATCTATTGTCCTAGGCGGAAGAATTAAACCTGTACATCTCTCTGACTTAGCACAGTTGTGCCTGTCTCCAGATTTTCAAAAGACTTCAGCAGCCACAACTCCCATTTAGGCAACTAAGTGAAATGGTGAAATTGTCAAGAGCTCCTCACACAGCAGCCCTCATTGTTTTCATGGGTGGGTGCTGACCATTTTAGAAAAGCTGACCCTGACTATGTACATAAAATGAGAAGACTGTCTGAGGTCATTATAAGTTAGACAAGTGTTAGGTCTCGAGGAGTCCTCAACAATAAAGGTAATTCTTATATCTGACCTCTACCATACTGGGTCTTCTAAATGCACAAATATATTTGATTATCAGAAATATTGGTTTATAGATGAGTTCACTTAATGCTAAAGCATTTTTTTCTACCGGCATACTTAGCTATGGCACATCATGAAAATGGCAATGCTTGCTTCTCTGTGTTGTCCATTTTTATTATGTTTTGACAGAATTTGTGATATGAATATGTTTGTCCCGCAGTCTTTGATGACTCATACTATTTAATTTGATTGGTCAATGTGACAAACAGATATGGTGTTCTGGGAATGAAAAGAAAGCTTTTTCGTATGTGGTACTGAGCTCATGGACTGCTTTTCTTTGGATGAGATTAAGAAAAAATAGTGAGTTCTTTCACTAACTTTTGAGTTGGGGTGGCAGTTGAAGGATGTCATGACAGAAACACATTTGCTTCTTAATATTTGTTAATTTTGTTTTTGTGTTTGGAAGGAGAAAAAACAAGATACGTTAATGAAGCAATGTTGACAACTATTAATTCATAGAAGTGTGAAGTCTTTCATGCATCTCACTGCCATGAATGTGTGTCATTCTGTGCAGTCTTCACCACTAGAGAATGCTGGAAAATGCCAGTTATAACCAAAGACAACTATAATTTGGACAACAAGCAGCTGCAAGAATTAAAACGAGACATCAGATAGTTCTTTTATAAGGCTTCCTCAGAAAAAAGTGAAATTTCTTTTAATTATTCTTTCAAGACCATTTTAAATAACAATTGACAATGTTTCAGCTTCCATTTTTTTAAAAAAATATGCCACAATAAAAAAAGAAGAAAATAAAAAGGAATAAAAGATTTTCAAAATCTTTTCCTTCCACTAACATTTCCTGTTGTTGTGATGAAATTTTAAACAGATTGATATAGAAAAGACAGTAGTTATGCAAATATTTAGGAAAGTTTGAGGTTAAAGATCATCCAAGAACTAAGTGAGAAAATAGAAATATCTTGGTAAGTGAGGGGAGGAATGTGTACACACTTACACGGCATGTTCCTTTTCCCTAATATCTACATCAGTTTGTCATGGATGTTGATGCTGGTCCAACTGCAGCATTAACTCTGCCAACTTAACCTGCAGGGAGATTTAAGGCTATCTGCTGCATGGTGGAGGAGCCAGTGGCAGCCACAGGGGTAGGGTGGAGCTGGCAAGTAGCCAGAAGGGGCATCTGTTCTGTAATTGTGACCAGGGATTCATAGGGGCTGGGATCAGCCTTGATGTTCCTCTAGTTAGAAAACCCCAGTCATGGTCAATCTTTGCTAAAAACAGGAGAGATTTGAGTAGACCTAGAATTTCCCTAGCTGCTGTTAGAACACACACAGCTAGCTATTAGAGCTATTTTGTGACCGTAAATATTTCCGTTACCGGATACGAAAATAAAGGATCTGCCCCTGCTCCTACTGAGGTCAATGGGAGTTGTGCAATAGAATTCAGTGGGAACAGGCCCCAAGTTTGTGATATGTCTTAAGAAAAAAATGGAACTTTTTTCTGGACCACAGGTACTACCCCAAATATTCTGAGGTGGCCCCCCAAATTATTCTTTCCTTTCCATGTTTCAGGGATTTCCTTTGTGATTGGTCTGTCTCATTTTCCTCTTGACAGAAACACCAGGCTTGTGACCTAGACCGACAACTGGCGCTGGTGACTCAGTTTAACTGGCATCAGTGCTTCCAGTCTGTGGATGAAGATTGATTTAAATTAGAGAGAGAGGTTACACTGGGTTTTGTTTTACGTTTTAAGCAATGATATCTTAAGTGATCAGATAAGGTGTTGGGCTTGATACAAAAAACCTATACAGAGAACATAAATGTTACTTAAGGGTCAAAAGGAGTTAAAAGTAAGTACATTAGTTTAAAATGAATCTGTGCCTAACGCTCACCCATGTTTTAAAGTATAAAATACAAGAACCATTTTTCTTAGAGCTGCTTGTCAGAGAAGCATTTGTGTTAACAGAGGTTGAATTTCAAAATGAGAGACATGCTTGCAGAATTTACATATTACTTTAGAGAAATAACAGCTGCTTTTGTGAGTGCAAAAAACCTGGAGCATTTAAGGGAGGGGGGGAATGGGGAACTGTTGTGAAAGTAATGAGAAGAGGATCCAAACACCTCACCTGCTTTATCCCTAGGTGTAGAGGGAATTCAAAATTAGACTCCAGATGGCGAACAAACTCTGAACCATGTGAGCTTCCAGCCAATATCCCTCGGCAACGTTAATTTACAGCCTAATGAGTGAGCACCTTGGTTTTCTGCCAGTCCTAGCTAAAAGCACATTATACGAGGACTCTAACATAGTCAGCAATCCGTTCCAGGCCAGAACTTGGGCCACATATTTGTGAGGTGAAATTAGACAGCACAGCCTGTTAGCTGGCTGGGAGAGACAAACAGATTTGTCTGTGTTC
Source organism: Caretta caretta (assembly GCF_965140235.1). Lineage (NCBI taxonomy): Eukaryota > Metazoa > Chordata > Testudines > Cheloniidae > Caretta > Caretta caretta. Next base: position 122,641,267 of record NC_134207.1, on the reverse strand, counting down.
AGAGTCCTCAGTGAAAAGATTCCCCATATATTGTGAAAAAGCTCTGTCCTTGCCTCCATGGGTCCTGCGTTTCCTGGCGGATTTCGCTAGCCTCAGAGGATCACTGTGACCCTCCACGTAACCATTCTCTCTCTAGAGACAAGGGTCACAGTCTACTGAGCCATTTTCATCATAAGCCAGCGAGGGAAGTGAGGAGAAGTTATCCTTCCTTGCACAGTCTTTGTTGTCTCCCAGTCTTAGTGATTAATCAGGGGGCAAAGGTGGTGGTGGTGGGGAGCCCGGGTACTCCAGTCCAGGGACCCTAATAGTATCAGCTATGGTAGCTGACCTTTTAGAAACATGACATGTACAATTCCCTGGGCTACTTCCCCCACAGCAGCCCTTACTTCCTCAAGCTCCACTTCACCCTTACCTCAGGGCCTCCTTCCGTGTGCCTGATATGGTGTTACTACTCAGCCTCTCCAACAGCACAACTTCCTCCCACAGCTGCTGACATGCACACCCACCTGACTAACTGGGAGGCTTTTAACTAGTTTCAGCCAGTCCCTGATTGGCTTCAGGTGTCCCAATCAACCTAGCATTCTCCCTGCCTTCTGGAAAGTTCTTAATTGGCCCCAGGTGCCTTGATTGACCAGGAGCAGCTTCCATTTCACTTAACCTGGTACCAGGGATTTGTTTAGCCTGGAGCTAATATATCTATCTCACACTACTTTTCTATAGCCATCTGGCCTTGCCCCGTCACAGTATTCATTACAGCCAGGTACTGTCCCTTCTCCACTGGCTGTCGGGACTACAGATACCAGCATCTGTGTTTTATAAAAATTGGTTTGCCACAATTGTCATTCAGGTTATTTAGAGGGTTTTGCATTATTAGATTCAGGTGCTGGGTTGCTTCTTTGTTGGATGAAAGACTAATCAGGGTGTGGCTAACAGCTGAACAAATCAGAAAACATTAGAAAACCCTCTGAAAGAGTGTGTTTAACTGTAATGAATTTGGCTTTCCTTATTACAGTGCAAGGTACAAAAGTTGTCACAGTGAGCTTCTATATATATTATTAGATATGGAGTTTTAGCAGGGATCAATGATACATTTTCAAGGAAGGATAATTCATATTTCCTTGTCAGATATAAAAATTATCTTGGTCTGTAATTAGATCTTCAGACTCCCCCTGCACCCTGCCATTTTTTTTTCCAGATTGCCCAAATATCACACGAAAACTTGACTTCATCCTGAGAGATTTTCATCACCTCGACAGCCTGATAATTTTGGGATTTTATCAAAATTTTATTCAGATTCCCAAGGCCGGTGCCACATTCTGCTTCTCAGTCCTCCAGGGTTCTGTGCACTCGTGTGGGGGTGGTGACTGCTGAGTGCATTCTACTGCCACAGATGTCAATAGGAGTTTGCAGGCACACACCACCTTTAAGTGTGAGCCCTTATGGAGACCAGCAAGCTTTTTATGTTAAGATATTGGTGAGGTATTTTTAATTGTTCAGGTAATGGTCAGTGTTTACATTTTTGTGGGTTTTTTTTTTTATGGATTGTTTTGCATTATTACTGCAGTGGGAACTATGTAGCTTTTTAATTTGATTAGCAGGGAGGGAGGACACACACATGCACACACTCTTCCTTTTTTAAGAGGGCCATTTTATATCTGCTTTTACTATCGACTTCTTCCACTCAGGTGTTTCAATCAGCTCATTGACAACGAGGATCAGATGTTCAAAGAGTTAATTTGATCTTTGTTGTCTACCCAGCTTGCTAAACGAACTTCTTTCACTTGTCTTATCAGTAAGTAGGGTGACAAGATACCAAGTGTGAAAAATTGGGAGAGGGAGGTAATAGTTGCCTGTATCAGACAAAGCCCCAAATATCGGGAGGTCTGATCACCCTACCAGTAAGGCTAGGTAACACCTTTCTAGAAGAAATTCTCGCTAGCATGTAAAGGTGGAATTCACTCCTGTGAAGAAGGCCAATACATAGCTCCTCTACGGGCATAATAGTCGCACAGCTGAAGTGCTGTGACTATACCATTATAACCCTGTAGCATAGAGGCAGATTATAGCAACAGAAAGGGTTTTTCCTTTACTGTAGGAACTCTGTCTCCCTGAAAATGATGGTAGCTAGGTCCACAGAAACAGCCTTCCAGTGACCTAGCTGTGTCTACTCTGGGGGTTCTGTTGGCATAGCTACCCTCAGGATGTAGATGTACCATTTAGGGCTTAAATGAGACACAGTGGTACATAACCCTTGTTTTGCTTCTCTGAGCAGGGGTAAATTTCACCCAGTATGATTGTTAGTCTATTGATTAATGAAGGCACAAGTTTAAAGGACAATACAGGGATTTAGCCTTAAGGATCATAACTGTGGGTACTGACAAGGTTAAAAAGCACTTTGGAAAAATGGATGGAAGGAGAAAATCCAGTGAGTCAATGGGTTTGCAATACTCTAGGATCATTACAAACTTTGTTGAGGAGCTGGGTGTAAGGGAGCTGCTCCTTCATGTGCATTCATGGGAAAATTTAGGGGAGGCAAAATTAGAGATCTCTTTTTGTAAATGTAGCTTGTTATTTTCTGTCTAGTCAAGGTTTTTCTGAGGGGACTCTCACCACGGAATCTAGTGCACGTTTTGGTTGTCAGGTCTGAAACACATTCTGACTCAAGCCAAACTTACTTCCCCTTCATCTTGTTCTCCTCATCATCTTACTGCACTTCTGCCCAGGTCACTAGTGCCATTACAGATGCTCATCTCTCAACCATTCAGAAAAGAACCAGCGCTTGCACCCAGTGACAAAAGGGAAAGGAGAGTCTGTGGAATGGGCATGCACTGGGATTGTTTACATATATTTTGCCTCTCTCGTGGAGAAACTTACACGATCACCTCTCCACACTTCAGATGTCATTCTAAAAAAGAGGCGCCTCCCTAACTCCCCTCCTACCCAATTAAACTAAGGGCCAATTAGGGCCAATTAAACTAAGCCCTTAAGATGTAAAATATCTCAATACTCATGGGCGCTGATGATAATGGCAGCAAACCTGTAAGAATAACAGAAACATAATCTTTCTTATTCTTAGTGTTGGTTAATCTTGCTATTATAATTTCTCAATGTCTTTGCTGAGCAACTTTTTACTCTAGTATAAATAATCAGTTAGTTACAGCAGACAACTAGATAAATGATAGAGCCAAAATGCAGTCATGGCCTAGGGTTTCCAAAATGTGAGGTGCATCTGCCTCCGATATTTCATAATGTGTTGGCCCATCAAACACTGGATGTTATAGCTTGATGTTTGGGGCCCTTGCAGGAAAATTCTGACAATCCAGACTCTCTAAAATATGACCTTGACCAAACGTCCTTCTCTTTTGACAAATTCTGTTCAGTTCTGGTTCTCGATATTGTGCCTATCACCAGGGTACCTTAGCTGCAGTGACTCAGGTTTGGGCTCCAGAAAAGAGAGAATTTGGGTAAAAAATGTAAAGTGTTTGAATGGAAGTTAAATGCCATTGTTTATGAGCTGCCAACACACTTTTTATCATACTTATGGAAAATTCTTATATTTCATTCTTTTTCTAGGAGCAAGTCTTGTCATGTTAATATGCCCAAAAGCAGGATTCTGCTGTTGACAACACTGGATCTTAGCTTGTATGGTTCCATTTTGACATGGCTGTTTTCTAGGTCTCCTCTGGAAGATTCCCAAGCTGCGTGGTACTTGATTTATCTACTTTGGAAGGATGAAACCTGAACTGACTTGCTTGCTGGGACCCAAGCCCATAATTCCAAAAGGCCTAGGTATGATAAAATTAAAGCTCAGATCACTAGGCCATACCCTTTGAATAATCTTATCTAGGGTCCAGTCCTGGAAGCACTTAGACCACAATTCTGCAATAATCTCTGTCTAGGCAGACACCTGACTTAACAAGGTGCTTGGAGTGGGTGCAGGAGTCCACCTCAGTACTGTCAATCTCAGGTGTTTAAAAATCAGAAGTTGGATCCCCAAAAAGTCAGGACATTGGCTTGAAAAAATCACAAGATTTTTAAAAACACACATTTGAAGTTCTGTTTATTTGCCGTCTGGCTTTGAACCTTTCAGGTTTCTCTCTGCAACCATGAAGGCCAAAAATCCAATTCACATGACTCTGGTATCTAGGGCTTTAGGAAAAAAAACAAATGTTAAGAGATTTGCAATTAAAATCAGGTGAGTTGGCACTGCTTCCACAGAGCTCATTGCAGGATGATGGTTTTATATGCAGCCCAGTGTGTCAACAGAACTATTAAGTAGTAAACTCTAAACTCTAGCATTTACAGGATCACACTCATAAGATGTTTGCCAATAGAGGGAAAAGTAAAATGTTACTAACCATTTAAATTTATAACAAGTAACTCACAGTGTACTTTATTATTTCTTCACAATATTAACTAGACAGACATAGAAAGTTTAATGGCAACATGTAACAGTTTAAACACAAAGAACAATGTAATCATGTTAAACAATAATAAACTGGCAAACTACTTTACCTTACATACATCATCCAAGATAATGCATAAACAATATCTGCTTATATACAATGATGCTGGTGATATTTAAAAGTCAAATATTCAAAAGAAAAAGAAACAATGCTATTTAAATAATAAAAATATACATGATTTTTTGTGTGTGATGGGCATTCTTAATGCTCTATAACTTGGTTGTAAAGATTTCACTCCAGGATGAATCTGCATTAACTTTTAGCACAGGAGCACATTTTAAAACCAATTTAGATTAAATTGATTCCTTGTCTGTTATTGCTTAGTTTTGTTTTAAAGATATATAGGAATGCAAAATAAAACTGAATTTTTCTGGTTTCAGAGGATATTTACACAAAATCCAAAAAAAATTAACTTATCATACATGGTATTAGGAGTCATTAACAAATAATGTGAATGAATCCATATGCTATCTTGTTTAAAAAAAAAAATTAGAAATCCAGGCTCTTTGCACATGCAACTTCATCACTTTTCATCAACATTTAAAAAGATGTTTTGATATGAAATTAGTGCAGATGCATGGCCAACCGCATCACCATGCAGAACTCCCACTGAGGTGAATGGGAGGTTTGTGTATGCAAGGACAAGAAGTTTTGGGCCCATAACCTGCACCTTATATCATCCCATATTGACCTTCACACGCAAAAGTCTGTTTCTAAAGGAATTATTCCAGTCTCTAGCTGTGTGCTTTATTAAAGCATCCCATGATTTCACATATCACAACAGGAAACTCAGAAAATATATTAATTGTAATTATGGGTTGATGCACAAACATGTAGATGGTTATGATTGAAATCTACTACTTGGACCATTGTGGCCAAGCTTCTGCATCATACAAGACTGTGTGTACGAACCCCACTCTAATCGTCTTTCAGCCCTCACGATCCCACTTCTCTCTGTAGCTTCAATTACCACAACAGACATGTTGTTCCATTGTCAGAGCCAATGTCTGAACTACCAAGAACTATCCTCTGTTTCTCGTCTAATACTTAGTTTTAGGCTCCTTCCCCTTGTTTTAGAACTCTTATTTACTCTGTACATACAGCCCTTTGTTTTCAGTTTTTATTTTATTTAATTTTCCCTGGGAATTTATCAATGTTTATAAACACAACCAGAAAATCAGTGCAAAGAAACTATTAGTTTTTCTGGGTAAATATTGGGGTTTATTTTGGTGGATGGAAAGATGGGGTAAGGGGGAAAAGTATTCAGTAGATTAATACTTTTTGTAAAGTCCAGGAAATTTTCAGTAAAAATTGGTTAAAACTGAAAACAAAGGGGCTTATCGGTACATTGTGGAACTATAACAAATCTTAGATGATCTTATGAAGTTTTCCTTTGTTTAAAAAAACAAGACTTTTTCTTTATTATTTTATTGAAAAACAAAGCCCAAAAGAATTAAAGGACAAAAAAAAATTGTGGTACAATAAAATCAAATATCTGATCTGGTTTGCAGATGATTGCTGCTAGAATTAACAAGGCTTTACTTAAATACTTTGGGGGGAATTTTTGTAACCTTTTGCTCTGTTTATCTTCACTGCCTAAAATTCTTTTTCTTTTCATCTAGATGAAAGGTGGCCAAATTTCTCAGATGCTTTTATCCTCAGTCATGGAGTTATTTCAATGATATATCTCCTCTCAACACTTCTTAACACCTCTTCCCATGTTGTCCCTTAGTTCTCCACAGCCAAGTAACTTTAGAAGTGCAACTATTTAGATTCTTAGCTTCTTTTTATAGATTGCCACCAGGACTGATCGTGGTGAGAGAAGAAGTGATTTTTAACTGAAATGTAGTTTTGGAGTGTGACTATAAGGCCTTGCATTTTGTAGGGAAAGTTCTGTTTCATACGGTAACAAAGAAAATGGAAGGGACAGGAATCATTGCGAAAGCAAGAGGGTTGAGGGGGAGATTTTTTAAACACGTTCAAGCTTTTATATACATTCAATGTTTCTAGTATGGTGATTAATAATAAATGCATCATCAACTATCCTTACAGCTAATGCAGCCACAATATTGTACAATTCTGCAGTCAGAATTGGAAAGCTCCATTATCTGTTTAATAAAATAACCATTAACAGTTGCCTTGACTTTGTTAACTTATTAACTAATAAGCTGGGAATCCCAGTGAATAGATACAACAGAACACAAATTGGCAGCATCTACATAATCATCTCTGTAATGTGACTACTTCATATTACTTCTAAAGCAGCTTTGAAAAATCTTGCTACTGGAGGACAGTCCAAAACAAACTCTCTCCAAATTATCTTGGTAGTATAGCAGCACAGGAATTTGTATATAGTTACTCTTTTTATATTTTTTGATCATGTAAACCGTCAATAAACAATTCAACATTGAAAAAGTTCAAGGTCAAATCATTCATTATCTCTAATGAGGGTTAATGGGCACAAACTGAAAATGAAGACTAGATTGTGAAATGTGGATTGAAACGTTAGTACAGTGCCAATTCTAGTTCATCTTTGTACCTGGCTTTCCATAAATTAAACCTGCTAGGTGGAAAAACCAAGCCCACATTCAATTCCTAATACCTGGTTCCCTATGCTTTTTAAATATTTTTCGTAAGTGCCTTGCACAAATGCATACAGTTTTGACATTTCAGGTGTGTTTACTCAGCAGAGTTTACAAATGGATCACATTTGCTTTAGAAACATTAGTTCCATTAAATGTTTCTGTAACTTTAAACCCATTTCAAATTTAAAATCCAACGCTCGCTCCATCTTTGCCCATAGAAAATGTAGGTGCCACGGACTAAATAGCAATAAAAATGCTGAGATGCACAAATCTAAAAAAAGCAGCTTTGAAGAAATCCCATCAATTACAGCCTTAACAATGAACACATCACATTCCTAAATTACTGCAGCTATTTTGCAAATAATGCCACAAAGTTAGATTATTGAAATCTCAAGGTTGACTCTGCAGTTTTTCATTGTATTGTTTTCACTCTGAAAGTACTTGTATGTTATTCCTGTCCTTTTATCCAGAGCTTTCTAACTTGTCCCTGGATGTACATTTAGCCATAAATTTCATATTTTGACAATTTCATCGTAAAAAAAAAATAAAATAAAAACACTTGACTTATAGAGATTTTTAAGGTGGAATTCACAGAAGCCAAAAGCTTGTTAAAGCCCACTTTAAAGTTGTTGACATGTCTAAGATATGTGGTTCCAGGATTTATGCAGTTGTTATAAAGCTGTATATTAAGTATTCTGAATTAATCTTATTTAAACTGCATTTATTGTTCGAGAAGCCGACTCAGTCCATCCTTTCCCCCTTCTTATTCTCCCCTGAAATGACAATAGGCACCTAAGGAATCTGGATGTCAGTGAGTCTCTGTCCAGCTTGAGGATTAGGACAATTTCTTCATCTTCTTTATTTCTGTAGAAAGTCTTAAGAAATTATTAGCATGAAATACTTTGGGTGTGGGTGTGAGATGGGGGAAAGAATACAGGTCATCTGACTTCTTTGTTATGAAAATGAATGTGATTTTGGTGCCCAGTTTGATAAACAAGTATAGTTCGAGCTAATCTGGAACTCAGATGAGGTCTGTTTCTTGCCAACTAAATTAAACCTTTTTCGACTTTCAGGGATTTAGAGGCCAAACTTAATTGGTTTCAAAACCCTAGAGGAGCTCAGCAAGTAAACAGGATCAGTTGCAGATATGAGCCCACTAAAATGGGACACAAGTCAGGACTCCAGCTGTGCTCTGTAGAGGCAGGCACTTAAAGTCTCATGGTTTGTGTGTGTGTAGCTGTAAAAGACATTTTACTGCTGAGGAAATCATTGAAACAGTAATTTCTTGCATGTTCAAAGGATTTCATTTCATGCGCTCATAAAGTGTATCTGAATTGACATATCGTTTTAAGGTATCAGACGATACTGTTATGATTATGATGTATTGACACAATTTGGTAGCTTAAAAATACTTTCATAAAATATATGCAATCGTATTTCAAATTGTTGTCCTTCCAGGAGACTCCTATAGATGGCTGTCCTTCGAGAAGTTGCTATTCTGACACCAAGTATGTACCATATTGAATTGTATACTAATGTCAGTACTTGCCAGCTGGAAATAATTCTAACTTCACTCCCTCTGACTTTTTTAGGATCCCATCTCCTTGGATCTGTGAGAAATTGTAAGTAAAATCAATTCAATTACACAGCCTGAAGCAGCCCAAGTAACTGCTCCCCCAAGAGAAAGCAGGTAGGTCTTTGTCAGTATATTTAATCCATCCAGCTGCATTAATTTTTTTTTTTTTTTTAAAAAGCTCAAGGTATTTGGGACTCATTACAATTCATAACAATATTATGTGATACTCAGATATAAATTGTTAAATGTAAATATCTTTAATAAATAACTTTGTTTCCTGCAATGTAAAAAATAAATGATACCTCCCTTTGGCAGTAATAGCTGATTTATATTTAGCCAGGAACTTCTGCTCATAAAACTAATATCATTGTGCTACTAGAAAAAACATATTATTTTATTGTTTCGTAAGACTTTTGTAATCCATGGTTAGATGGGTGACTTCACTTATGTCCCAGATAAGCGCCAAGGGTGATGCAAGCTCCCACCAGAGCTAGACTTAGGATAGTCTTCAAAGAGATCCAGGAGAAATCAAACAAAGGTCTCATGTTGCTGCCGTACAATTCCACAAAGGCATCCTGGGTTGGGAGGAAGGGAAATAGGAATGTGAGATTCCAGAGTAATATGATATGCAGACAGGAACAAAAGACATTTATTCATTAAAGCTACCATTAATAATGGTAATAATGATAATAATATAATAATGATAAACACAAATTATTCAGAAAAACTAAGAAAAGCACAAGAGTGAGCTCTTTCATACATGCAGGTAACTCCGGAATCATTTTAGCATACAAACTATGACTACAATTTTAAGTTCTTTAGGTCAGGAATCGTATTTTTGTACAGCACCTAACACAATGGGCTCCTCGTGCTACTATAGTGCAAATAATAATAAATAATAATAAAATAAATCTGAGCACCTTCAGCTCCTATTGATGTCACTGGTATCTGTGGGTGCTCAGAACTTCTGAAAATGAGGCCACTTTTGCGTAGTTTCCTAAATATGGATCTAGGAACCTAACTTTAGGCAGCCAGGTTTCTTTTCAATGAAAAAATGGCTTTTATTTTGTGACCATGCTGAGCTTTACATTTTCTTGTTTTATATGTGTAGTCTCTCACGTGCATAGAAAACTGTTTTACAGACAAGAAAACTAACCTTTTTAATGAAAGGTGTCAAAAACGTCTAGACGCTGGGGGAAAAGATGAAAACTTTCTGAAGTTGTGTGTGAATTATTAATGCAATAAGATTTATGCCATTAAAAGGATTAGTAATCATACTAATAATGCTTTGCACTTACATAGTGTCTTTCTTCCAAGGAGCTCAGAGCTCCTTACAAATATTAAGTCTTCTACTATCCCTGAGGGTAGTTAAATGAAGAGAGAGGTGAAAGGACTTTCAAAATGTCTCAAATTAAATTGGTAGTAGAGTTTGGAATAGAGTTGTGGTTCCCAGTTTCCTGTTGTAATTCCTATGCTCTGCTACCAAGATACTGATAGATAGATATAGATATATCAGTATCTGGGGGTGTGTGTGTGTGTATATATATAATATAATATAATATAGCTAACTCCTACCATTGCTTTTAAAGGTTTTAGTGGCAGGCTTTCAATTTGTTGTAGAAAATAAACATTCCTTTTTTTCAATTGCACGTTCTGTAAAATGTCTTCGGCCATCTATAATGTTACATTTTATACAAGGCGAATAGCCTCCTAAATTAACTCCTAAAATACACGAGTTCATTCATGAATTACAGCAACAGAGGGGGGAAAAGCCTGAATTACATGAAATAACAATAAACCTTTCAACCATGCTGTGTGTTTTTCATAAGATATGGACATATTATAGTACTTTACGCTGTCCTTTGTCATCTGATATTACTAGCTATTGTAGGTCAGAATGGAAAGGTTAGTTTTTGCCACAAGAGGGCATGTACGTTTTTTACATTTTGCTATTCAAATCCAGTTCAATAGAAGTTCGGCTCTGAGGGAAATGTACTTAAATGGAGAAATTGTATCTACTTCCACAATTTCTCTTTATAATAAGTGATACTGGCCAAATCCGGCACCCCTTACTGAGGCAAAACTCCTGTTGATTTCAGTGGGTGTATTGCCTGAGTTAGGGGCTGTGCGGGTTGGCCCATAGAATGACTGTGTGCAGAAAATGCATCTCTTCGTATCATTTTTAGACATTTTGTTCCTTTAGGCCAATATTTTCAAATTTGTGTTTCTGAAGGTAGGTACTTAAATTCATACATAGGCACCTAAATAAAAGTCTGATATTCAATTATGCTTCCATGGAAACTCTGAGAAAATCAGGTCACTTTTATTTGCATACCTAACTTCAGAAACACAAGGGGGTTTAATAATCAGAGGGGTAGCCACGCTAGTCCACGAAAGCTTATGCCCCAATACGTCTGTTAGTCTATAAGGTGCCACAGGACACTTTGCCAAGGTTAATAATGCCGTTCTTAATGTTTTGTTGTGTTAATGTTGGGTTGTAAAACACATTTGCTGTGCTGTTTTTCAAAAAACACCTTTTACTCCTCCTCCTTACGGTTATGAGACAAAAAAAGGATTGAGAAAATGCAAGTCACATGAAAAATTTTTAATGTTAAACTTCAGTGACGCTCTTTCTACAGTCTTGATCCTACTTCCATTACACCAATGGGAGTAGAAACATGTCCTATATCAACCCCGCCCCCTCACCCAGGTTTAGCGGATGCTCAGCCCAATTTATTACAAAAACGATTGTTAGGAATCCAGGAGAGAGAGCTCTTGGTGCCTGGCATGAAAGTAGATGAGAGGGATGCATTAACACAATGCAAAAGCCTTGACTTAGGGCTCAAGAAAAGGAATGTCAGCACAAAACGTTAAGCATGAAATAGTTTTTGTTATTGAGACTATTATAATAACAAGATGAACCCAACCTTATGGTTTCTGTACTATATATTACAAGTAGCTACTTTATGGGTGCCTTTTTATTGCGCTTTTGCCTTCTCAAACATCCTGATTAGGCTTATTTCCGAAGCCTGTTTGAACAGCCTGTCACTATTTGTTTAAGTTTCAAACCTGTTTTAAATAAACACATGCCCATTTTATGTATTAAAACAACAGAAGAGGGGGGCCTACCCCCTCTCCCTAGTGAAAACTGCTTTTAATGCCAAGAGAACTCTAAACTGTATACAGAATGTTCCATAAGTTAGGTCTCTTTCTATGTACATTAGTACTTGTAATTGGATTTTTGTAATCTAAATTTATCTGATTAAAATGAGTGCCTGTATTAAAAAAAAACAAAAACAAAAATACCCCCCCACACACGACTTGATACAAACTGCCTGAAGCGTTTGAAGTCCTCTGAGAAATACTCTCCCTAAGTGAAAATGCTTTGCACCCACATGGAGGCTCAGAGCCTGAATCCTGTGTACAGTTTGATGGGCCTCTGCAGAGCTGCCATGCTTACTGAAAAGGCTTGTAGATTTTGAGAGAATGGTAACTCTTGTAGTTTTTCGTTTTCTTTTGAACTTCACAGAAAGTTATGCCCCTCCTATAGAATTCTCTAGGACAGTTCAAAAACCCTACAGAAAGGATTTCCTTCTCTATGAAACTATAGGTTTTTGAAAGTAATTTCTGTAGAACCCTACTACACTCCTATTACAACAAAACCCTCCCTTTTCCTTTAATCTGTTTAAATTATGTTGAACTTTAAGGGAAGAGGGTGGTGAGGGAGGAATGGAATCCTCATGTACCTGCTGCATTCTCTTCTACAGTCCGAAAAGGACTGGCTGGTAGATCTATGGAGCTGAGTGTCATTACCAAACTGCCCAAGCTGCATGGAGGTCTTGGCCATGATGTTCTACATGGCCAGCCTGTGAGGGCACCCCATGACAGTTCTGCTCCACCACACCCACCCACAGGAGTTGGAGAGGGGATCTGCTCCCCCCAATAACCAGTCATCTCCAGTTAGCCACCCTGTCATTATTTAAGGGTAATATCACTGCAAATTCATAAAGGCTCAGTATCATTGCTACATAATCTACCTCTCTCTCGTTCAGTTCAGGCTGGGGCCAGCTTTTTTAGGCTGTGTAGAACTCAATATTTCCCATATGCTGAGCCCAGTGATGCATTAACAATGTGAGTTTTCTTCATTGAAAATATAAAGGGAAAAACCAGCTTAAGTGCCACACGCTGCATTTATTAGTAAGGGGGTGGTGGGCAGAGCAAACATGAGGAAGTAAAGACTTCCTTTTTCTACCTGAATCAAACAGCTGGTGAGGAAGTGACTTTATTTCCCTTGTTATCATTGGTTGACAGGATATCCTCTTGAGCCACATTGTATTGAATGAAGTGCCTATGAGACTTCCATTTCACTGAACGGGAATTGCCTTGTAGCTATTTTATGCTGCCCTCTCTGTGACTCCAAAATAAACAAACAACCAACACTAATTCTAGGCTTTTGAAGAAACTTTCATGACACAGCTTTACAGAGAATGACATAACTGCTGATGCAGAGAGTGAGTGGATGAATGACTCCTCACTTCTCCCTTGCCTTGATATATAAAGCTTAAATTTTCATAAATCTCTAGCTTTAGGAGAAGGATAGAGAATTGACTAAATCAGCCGTCTTATAAAATAAAACCTCATTAAAACGTCATCCTGCAAGTAACAAGAATGCTCCTGGAACATGAAAAAAACAGACAAATGTCTTGCTGTTTTTCCTGAAGAGTTCATTGGTATTTTATGTAAATACAGACTGAGTACGTATGCAAATAAGAGCAGCTCAGATCTACAGTACGTTGTGCCTGGTTTTGGTGTTTCAAGAGCCTGACTTTTACAGAGGCCACTAGGTTTACGCTTGGAATGCTGAAATGTTAGCAGTCCAGCAGGCTGTGCTTTTCAAATCTTACTGCAAAGGAGCAGAATTGTACTGTAATAAAATCTGTGTTGAACACCACCAGGGAAGCATCCAGGAATGGGCTTGGTTCATTATGTTCATCATTGTGATGATAGGGTTTTTATACCCTACTTTGCACATCTGGGCAACCCACTGTGCAATACGTCAAAGCACTGCATTATTTTCCAGTCATCTATTTTCCAGCAGTGGAACTGGACTGGATTTGAGTCTTACCTTTCCCAAAAGGTTAACCTGAGGCCTAACACTTTTCAACCCAGTTAGACAAAGTATCTCTCACAATGGTGGCCTTGCTAAACTGTTCCTTATCGGTACTACCTGTTAGTGCAAATACCTGCCTTAACAACCCCACAATCTCAGGGGCAAATCGTGCGGTTCTTATTCTGGCAACACTTCCATTTAAGAATAATGTGAATAAAGTCAATGGAAATATTGCCAGAATAAAGACTGCAAAATATGGCCCTCAGACTACAAGATCTATGAAACAGTTTTGATTTGTGCAGGCCAGCCCCTGTAAAGTGCTGAATATACTTAAAGAGCTATATTGATAATTATAGTAAGTATTCTAATAAGTAACGCATGAGTGGTGGTGTTCTCTCTTCTGGAGGCTGAGCCTATGAGAAAAGGGATATTTCACCCACTGTTCTGAGAGACCGGTAAATAAACCTTGGTTAGGGAGAGTGATTAATTCAGTTTGGTTAACCACATGATTGGTAAGGTAGTGGTAAGTCAACTTCCACAGAAATCTACACAGTGTTCAATCTCGGCTGCATGCTTGTTAAACCAAGTCAGTATGTGAAATGTTTAAGCAATGAATCTTAGTGTTTTCAGCTCACTAAGTTACGCATGGTTCTGCAATTCCCCCCAAAAACCCCAGACCCAGTGGAGGCTGCCTTGTTTTGCTTTCATTCCTGGAAAATGAGATACTTCTGGCACTGGGATACCAGCTGGAATATCATTGCAACAGCATTACCCAATCAGTGGTATCTGATGATGTGACACCTCTTCTTAGGGAGCAATATTTATTGGAAAATGAGCAGAGAGTGCATGGGGGGGGGGGTCTGAGGGAAGGAGATCTGTATGACCAAGCATCTCAATTCCACAAAGAATAATTCAATTTTAGGCCCATCTTCCTGTTCAAGCCAAACTAGGTTATAAAATTAGTTTTGAGGCATTTAAATTGCACGTAGCATGATAGTCTAGGTGAATATGTGTGTCAACATTTTTCTATTGTTCCAACTGTGAGGAGGAAATAAACTTCATGTAACTGCTAACTGAAATTTCACATTACATAAATTAAGTAAAATATTATATTGGTAAGAGTACATTTTTTACCATTAGAAGCTGGGTAAAATCTTGTTACGGGGTGAATCAAACTGATGTGTGACTGTGCCTTTCACTTATGATAGTTGTAAGAAACACTTAAAGGGGCCCAACTCAAAACAAGACCAAATAGAATCTGCCCAGAAACTAGCACCATGTGGGTGGAGGGGTTCTAGAGGGTAATGTGGCCAGCTGTGGGTGACAGCGGGCAGAACATATAGAAACTCAGAACAGATAAAGAACTGAGAGAGAGGCAAAAATGAATAAAGCCAAGTAGCCTGTGAGCACAGCGTGACCCTAGGAAAAGCTAGATAGAGATCTTTTGGGTTTATTGGCTTAAAGAGGCTTGGGGCTGTAAAATAAGAAACTGCTCCTTCTTGTTGTTGGTTCCTCCTGTGTTTGGCAAAGCAGGACTTTGATGCAATCTTGTTTTCTTTCAAGGAATATACAAAGAGAATACTAGACTCCACTGATTTCTACTTCCAACCAGAACATCCCTAGGACCCTGAAATGTCAGGCTGAAAAGGGCCATACCCTTCAAAGTGGAGAAGTTGGATGCATTATAGGTTATTACATTCTCACCTCTTTAAAAATCACTTTACAAATAGAAATAAAAGTGATAAAATGAGTGTGAAAAAGTCAGCCTGGGCCCACATTTCAAACTTGAGTATGTAAGGGTTCAAGCCTTCAAACACTTTACTACTGTGAGTAGTCCCATCACAGTTTACTGGGTTGAGGCCTAAACAAGGCAGGGGTGCTGGAACTAGGGGTGCTGCTGCACCCGCTAGCTTGAAGTAGTAAAAACAAACACCAAATACACGGTTTCCATCATCAGTACCCTCCACCCCCCATACTATACAAAAATTGTTCCAGCACCCCTGAAGTTAGGGTGCTTAATTCTGCACTTAAGCACTGAAATGCAGTTCTCATGTTAGATGCCTGACTGTCAATTTGGCACTAGACCATGTAACTCAGGAGCCCACGTTTACAAACTGGGTTCCCCTTCAGTGCTGTAGTAATACACAAAAATATTAGCACATGTGCCATTACAATCCCTGTGTGTTCCAGCTGCCAGTACCTATTAAAAACTGCTGCAAAAGAGTTAATTCATGTAAGTGTGAGAAATGGGAACCGAAAGTAGCTGCTTGTTGCCTGTTCAAGTTGTCATCAACACACTGCATCCATGGTGGAGGGCCTGGTGTTTTATTACAGCTGTTCAGTTACACTGGATCATGGGTTTGAACCTTGCTTGTTTTAATCGGCAGGTGCTTACTGAGGTTAAAAAATACACACACAAGGAAGATTAGTTTCCTAAAAGGAACTTGCTCAGAGTGATCTCAGCATTAGCCAAGGCAGCATGAAGAGGGCGAATGGAACTAGTCTGAGCAGGCTGCATCATCAGCTGAACACCACGAGGGTCCAGTCATGCATTCTCTCTGGCTTTTGCTTTTTAACACCTTAGGAAAATATGTGATCCTTCTCGTTTAAACTAGACATTAAGTTTTGATCCAAACACCTTTGGCTTTACTGACCTGCCCTCACCCTTGAGCAATAGCTACCCAGGACTGCATTTGAACTCATGGGGTTCTAGTCCAGCGCCTGATGTTAAAAGTTCATGCAGTGCCACTGGCACCTTCTTCAGAAATGCCACAAATGCCTCACATGGCCTAAAGCAGACTCCTAAAAAAAAATAATCTTGTGATTGTCAAGTGACTTACAGAAAGAACTCACATTTGTAATGAAAAGGCTGCAACCAGAGTAAGAATGCTTGAGCCAAATAAACAGCCCAGGAGACTTTATTGGACAAGTACACCGCCTCCACCACCACCTTGGAAAAATGATATGAACTTGTGCATGTGTGTTCTTTGGCAACTACATGTTTACTGATAACCCAAGCCGTTTTCGTTTACTTGGAAAGACTTGATATAAGGAAAAGGAGTAGCAGCAGGGCTTTGGTTTTTGGCAATTCCTCTCCCTTGCCCCCCCACAAGTCAATCTCTTCCTATAGCACACGTTAAGGCAGGAGATACAGGAAACAGAAGCAGTGCTGACATTACATTGGGGAAGCATGGTAGAGCAATGTAAGCTCTCGTGATGACTACTCAGCACGCAATAATGGGAAGAATGAAGGCATCGGTTTGCAAAGTCTCCTCTTCATTACTGCAGATTTTATGCTATTCAGTGTAGTGGCCTCCAGAAGTCCTACTTCATGACTTTATCTTCCCCTCTTCCCAAGCAATAAGGGGAAATGAGATGGGGAGGTTTCCTCATCTGCAGCTGGTTGGAAGGTAGATTTTCTTTGTCCTAGTGCCTCCCCTCTGCTCCCAGCTCCTGTTCTTTTCATGATATAAATGACTCACACAACTGGAGGAGCCAGGAGATGAACAAAGGGAGACTCAGCTGGCTCATGCACCTGCACAGCAGTGTAAAGAAAAATCATGAGTCTCCTGTGAAATTAGGCACATGGGAGGGTTGTCATGAAAACGGATTTAATGGGACAAATTAAAACTTCTTCCTGCCACAATGAACCAAACTCTGCTCGTATTCATAATGTCCTAAAGCATCCTCCAGATTCCATACAGCGTCACACACCCGCTCCGCCCTACTGACTTCATTGGGGTTGCATGAGAGCTAATACGATAGACTTTGGCAGATACAACTACATTCCTTTTGTTCACGCAATTAAGCCCTTGTTAAATCTTAGCAGGTAAGAGCTAGCATGGACAATATGAAAATCCAGGGCCAGGTCAGTGTGTAAGAATATGATTAATATACAGATTGAGAGACTGCATTTTGTTATTCAAATCAGCTCCTTCAAAGTTCATTTGCATAGATAGTTGTAATCCATTAACTACGACAGTTAGGCTTGTTCAAGTACCACAGCACAGAAAACAAAAAAAACCCGAAGACTTAAAAACAAGAGGCACCAAAGTGAAAAATAGCTGAAACTCCCTCAAAAAAGACAATTCCTGCTGGGATGTTTGAGAGAGCAACACTTTTCTTATCATACATGTTTTTCTGTACAAAAATAGTCTGCTAGTGATAGAAGCAAAGGCAGAAGGTCCATGTTTTAAAAGGTATTCCTATACTGCAATTAAAAACCCGCCGGTGGCCTGTGCCAGCTGACTCAGGCTCAAGGGGCTTGGGCTAAGGGGCTGTTTAACTGCAGTGTCGCCATTCCGGCTGGAGCCCAGGCTCTAGGACAGCGTGAGGTGGGAGAGTCCCAGGAGCCCAAACATCTACACAGCAATTAAACAACCTGTCAGCGTGAGCCTGAGTGACCTGGCATGGGCCAGCTGCAGGTTTTTAACTGCAGTGTTGATATACCTGTAGTCACAAAACTGAACTGATGTTAAAGGAGAATAAGAAAAAAAATCTTTTATTTTCAAAATCAAACCATCATTCATTTTAACTAAATGTTAAGCACTGATCTCTTTGTTAGTCTGTGCATTAATTTATACTACACTCTTCCTAGCAGGCTAAATAATTCTCACTGCAAATGAAATGCACCTTGAGAACCAATAAGTTTCCTAACACACTGACTATACCATAAACTTAGGATAGGATTTTATGGGTAGCTGAGCACCTGCAGCTCCAGCTAAAGTTGTGAATGCTCAGTCTCTCTTGCAAATCAAACCCCAGTACAAGCCCAGTAAGTTCCAACATTTTTCATGCAATTCTACCAGTTTACCAGACATAAACATTGCTAGGGTGTACACAGCTGATCACATGGTGACATGCTGCCTATTGCAATTTATCAATGGCTCATGCAGGGTGCACAGAATCTTTCTAGACTGAGCCATTCGGTAGAGTGAAAGCTTAGAGTGCAAGCCCTTTGGGGCAGGAAGCATGTCTTTGTTCTGTAATCGTATAGCATCTAGCACTATGGGGGTCTCGACCAGAGCTCCTAGGCACAATCACAATACAAATAATAAATAATAATAATAATAATGAGTCCCAGTAACAAAGTACCACTGAAGCCTGACGTACCGCTGTTGGCAAACTGTACACACAAGTCTTTGGGAACAGCTGAAGTAAAGCATAGCCACAGCACACTGAATTCCTATTGTTAGTCACAATAGAAACTAAAAGGAACATTATTTGGTTAACCATTTTTTTTTTGTAATCTTGGACACTATTAAGGCCTGAGCTTCAAAAGGGCTGAGCAAGCATACTTCCATTTGTCTTCCATTGGAGTTGTGGCTGTCCAGCACCTCTCACAAACCAGGCCCTTAGTGTACAGTTTCTGAGAAAAACAAATCAGATTCAAGTTCACAGAATGCTTAAGCCTGTCACAGTGATCTAGAGTTCACAGCACTAGGAAGGAGAGGGCCGTGATCCCGACAGGAAAACGCTTCATTTATTTATTTGTCTGGCTTTTACTACAATGAATAGGAAATTCACACAAAATTTCAGATAATCAAAAGAAGAGTAGGATGCAAAAACAGGAACACCATCCGAGACAGCAATAAAAATTAAATATAATTAAATATACATCCAAATTGTGCTGGAAGGCATTACTCTATTTCTGAAGTAACTATTACTTCAAAAATTGATAACTGTCAACCAAAATTGGCATGACGTAAGTGTATAGTAGAGCAAGTAAAGTGTACTGTATGTAGCACAAGTAAATCTTCTGTCTACCTAGGAAGCTAGGTCAGTGCCAATGGGTCCATCCAGAGTGAGGTTAAAAGGGAATGTGCTTTAGCTACAAGTGCTGCATAGAAGTTGATGAAATCAGGGACTGATAAAAACACTGTGTGGTACCAAAGTGAAATTGTATCAAACCAGTGTACTACCAGCATTACGCCATGATCTGGAAGCAGCTGCATTAAATGAAATGGACATCAACAGTCTGGAAGCAGTCGAGATGAGAGTTCCTTGGAAAAGGGGCAAGTGGAATGATTTTAATACAAAATGAAGAGGTTAGAAAGAAGGAGAGCAGGATGTGAAATCAGGGTACGCCATTGGCTGCAATCAAAAAGATTACAGTGATGGGGAACTGCAGAAGACAAACAGATGATAAAATAATGCAACCACAACTGAGGTCCCTCAGACCGATGGGCCCACCACCAACTAGGCAGCAAAACAGCGTGTGCACAGGCACGGCCAGGCTGGGCTTAATGGAGGAACAAGCCAAGGACAGGAATGAATGGCAATGCAGTAACTGCTCCCTCTGTCGGCAAAGATGCTCTGGGGTGAGAAGAAGAGAAGTGTACTGTGTGCTTCCTAAAATCTATTCATTTAATTCTAATTAATTTTAATAACTAGGTGTTCAAAAGTCATCACTGCAAATATTACAGATTCTTCTATATGGAGAGAACCCAAAATATCCTCTTCTCTGTATACATCCCACACACAGTGATTTCTGCACTAGCAACCACCACTGGAGGGCAAATCCCTGTCTAAAGTGGCCACTTCAAGTATCTACAAGAATTTATTAAAATGCTATCCACATAGAGGATAGCTAGGCACAGAGGAAAATAAATACAGGATCCTTGGGATCCACATCTGGTATAGAGAGAGGAACCAGATGCAGCAATGAATCACAACAGCCGGCCATAGCACTGCACACAGGATGACTCCTGCTGGCAGCCTCCTGCTGGCAGCCACCTGCTAGGGCTGCCTCAGTTGAGAAGATGATCAAGGTCTCAAGTCTCCCCTGCCCTCAAGCTCTGCCACACCCCCACTTTGCCCCATGCCCCCAAACCTCCCATCCCTAGTGTGCCTCTGCCCCCACCATCAGAGGTGGGTTGGCGCAGGAGCTATCTCTGTTCGCGTTATGCCCATGGGTAGTTCACCTCTGCAAAGAACATTGTCTGTTGGCTATTCACAGCTGTAATCCAATGAAGAAGTGACATAACCACCAATGATATGGCTTTAGGACCATCTCTAATTAACTGTTACATTTTAGCCTGTCTCAGGAAATAAATTTTTGTCTGATATGCTGTCTAGGTTCTTATACCACACACATTGCTGTGGAATCTGAGCATCTAGTGATAGATGGATGCAATTTAGTTAGACCTTCTGCAAGCTGACAGTGGAAGTTGCAACCCAATATCCTATTGCTCCTAAATACTGACAGCTGTTTGCCAGAAACCAGCTCTAGTGAAGCTGCCTCAAAAGTTCCCAAACTTAGCAGGCCTTCTGCTCAGTTATGTTCCCAGATAACGCAAGAACATAGAACGGGAAACTTGCCAAGCATCATGCGGAACCAAAACAGAAATTCAAAGTGCTGCAGGTCTGAGAGCCAATGGAACATACCAGCCTGCCAAAATGCTACTGTATCATTCCCAACAAGGTCACTGCATCAAGATTTTACTTTGAACTTGATTTTCTTTGTATCTGTCTGTGTGGGGAATATGTCTACACATCAAGTAGAGTGTAGCCACAGCAGCATGGTGGCGAAATTGGCTAGCCGCCCTGAGTGCATACCCATTGGAGACGTCAGGCATGTACATGGGGTGGGTAGCTCCTTCCACCACTTGTGCCATGTGGATGTGTCTTCTCAAGTGGGACTCTCACTCCCAGCTGCAAGTGTAGACATACCGTAAGAGGCTCATCCATCAGAGGCCAGGAGCATCACTGCTTCTTTAATTCATAGTAAATAAAAAAGTCACAAACAATTACAAATCATTTCTTCGTTTCAAAAGTTGGAATCGGCCTTCAGATTTTGTGGATACTTAAGGCTTGATCCTGCTCTGATTGTCAGTAGGAACAGGATCATTCCCTGAAAGAGCAGTTTTAAATGCCCCTTCTTCTGATTATCATACGAGTCAAGACAAGAAGATAGAGAGGGACTGAAGGTTGGGGAAGATTAAATTGTACTAAATACTGTTCAAAAATACTCTATGTTAAACTGGAGGTCTGATTTGCTTAAGGGAAGAGAAAAATGGAGGGCTTGTCTACGCTAGAAATTTTGCTGCTTTAAATATCCCAGTATAGTTAAAGTGGCAACCCCTAGAGTGGGCCTGATTATAATGGTATATGAAGCAAAATAATCTATACTGATATAAGGCATCCTTATAGTGGTATAAGTGTGTGCACACTGGGGCTATGTCTGCACTATGGACCTTACAGCTTTGCCACTGTAAGGTCTCCTTTGTAGCCGCTCTGTGCTGGTGAGCAGGGCTGGCCTTACTATGAGGTGAACTGAGACGGCCACCTCAGGTGCCAGGTTATGGGGGGGCACCACTAGGACCCAGAGTGTAGAAAATTGTGTCTGCTGCTGGTGCATATGTATTCTCTCTGCTCGAGATGCACAGAGATGGTGGAGTGCTGTGCTGGAGGAAGGAGGGCACAAGAGATGTAACAGGCAGGCAGAAGAAAAGGTGAGAGGGAATAACAGAAAGCAGCAGGAGCTGCAGGGAGAGAGGAGGAGGAGCCTCTTACGTAGCTCTCTAGCATGCCCAGGAGCCTGGACTGATGAATACCAGCTTCTCAGGGAGCTTCCTGTTTCCTGCTGCTTCCCTGAACCCACTTGAGGAGAACAGGCAGTCAACTGAAGTAGTAGGAGTCAGTTAGGCCCTTAAGACGCTGATCTCTTCCCTCACTCAGGCTCTGCTACCAGCCTGCATATTTGTCCCCTTCAACTGAGTGTTGAGAGCCACTATAGCTGGCACAGAACAGCAGTCATGAGTGAAAGAAGAAAACGTCCCTCTGGGCCAGCATTCAGAAAAAGAAAGAAAGCAAAGGAAACTTTTCTATCTAAGCAGGCAGGAGCTCTCCTGAGATACATAGACACAAATGTTCACGGGGAGCCTTCAGGCCCCAGTGAGGATGTGAGTGGTGAGGAGATGCCTGATCTTCCAGTTAGTCAGAGTGCAGGTGACCTGGCAGCTACTGCAGCATCCATATCTCCATCTCATATGGATGTAACCATGCACATTCCTGAAGAAAAGTGTAGATCAGAGAAGAGCGTGGTGGAAGCGCAAGAAACAGCTGCTACTGAGTTTAGTTCCTTAAGTCTAGATGATCCAGGACTGTGGACCAACTTGAGCAGTAGCCTGAGGGACTTCCTTGTACTGCATGGGCCACAGCAAGTGAAAAACTTCATGTTCCCATGCAGTTCTCATTCATTGAACTTGGTGGTCAGTGACCCAGCATCAGCTTCTAGTGACACTGCTGAATTTTTAAATGTAATTCAAAGCATCTATTTATTTTTCTCTGCATCAACTCATCAATGGCAAATTTTGAAGCAACATCTGGGAACATCCTCTCTGACACTGAAACCATTGAGTGCCACACGATGGGAAAGTTGACTGGAGGCGTTCAAGCCTTTCAAACACCAAATTGGGAATATAGATGATGCTGTAGTTGCCATTATGGAGGATAATGCTATGATAGGAACTGTTCGTGGGAGAACAGTGGCAGAGGGAAATGGAATCACCAGAAACATACATAACTTCAAATTTCTGTGTGGCTTAGTGTTGTGGCATGATATACTGTTTGAAATAAATGTTGTAAGCAAGAGACTCCAAGGTGTTGACCTTGATATATCTGGAGCAATGGAACAACTGGACAAAGCAAAGTCATACCTACAGTCTTACCGGTCAGATGAGGGATTTCAACATGTTCTGAAGAGTGCACAGAAGTTGGCAGAGGAACTTCACACTGAAGCTATTTTCCCACCCATTCAAGAATACAACAGTCACCAAAGAAGATGACATTTTGATTATGAGGCACAGGATAATCCCATAAGAGACCCCAAACAACAATTCAAAGTTGAATTCTTTAATCAGGTGCTAGATTGTGCAATACAGTCAGTTGAAGAACGTTTCATGCAGCTCAAGGAACACAGCAGTATATTTGGGATGTATGATATTCCAAAACTCCCCACTATACCTGAAGAAGACCTACACCAGCAATGCAGGGCACTAGAAACAGTGTTGACAGATGATGACATGCGCGATATTGACACAAGTGAATTAGGTGATGAACTGAAAGCCCTTTCAAGATACATTTCAGCAGGATCAACTCCAAAGGCTGTTCTGGAATATATGTACATAAATAAGAGGACCACCCTCTTTCCAAAAGCTTTTGTTGCTCTGCGCATACTTCTAACACTTTCTGTAACGGTTGTCAGTGGAGCATGCAGCTTCTCCAAGTTGAAGTTAATAAAAACACATCTATGCTCCACAATGACACAGGAGAGGCTGGTCGGCCTTGCAACCATCTCAATAGAGCATGAGCTGGCCCAGAGTGTGGACCTTCAGCAGGAAGCAGTTCAAATCTTTGCAACCAAGATGGCATGGAAAGCACCACTTTGATTTTTCAAACAGATAAAAATGCCAGTGTTTATTATGCAGACAAGAAAAGTTACATTTGCTGTTCAGGCGTTTGAAAGTTAAGTGTTACTTAAAATTTTTGAACAAGGCATTTGAAGTTGTTAGTTCTCCTTTACTGGGGTAGGTAGCAGAGCAGTACCATGAGAGAAGTAGAACAGGAAGAAGGCAGAATTGAGACCTTTCAAAATTTTGGCCCAAGCGAGAGGGCATGGGGGCATCATTTGAGTTCCCCGCGTCAGGTGCCAAAATGTTGTGGCCCAGCCCTGCTGGAGAGAGAGAGCTTTCCTGAATGAATAATTAAACCACCCCCCACTAGCAGCCGTAGCTATGTCAGCAGGAGAGCGTCTCCCGCCGACATAGTGCTGTCCACACCGGTGCTTTTGTCGGTGAAATTTGTCAGTTGGGGTGTGTTTTTTTCACATCCCTCAGCAACAAAAAAGTGTTAGTGTAGCCAAAGGCTAGGGCTTATACTAGTATAAATAATCCGTAAAAAAAAAAAAAAAAAATCACACCCCTAAATGACGTAGTTATACCAATATCACTTTTCTGGGGCAGACCTGGACCTAGTAAGCCAAGAGGAGGGGGTGAGGGAGCAAGGGTGGAGGAATCATTTGCAGGCTACTGATTTATTATAATTTGTTCTTTAAAAGATCTTACAGATCTTTCATGAAAGCAGATAAAACAAAAACAAAAAACCACCACACCAAAGACCCTTTTCCTCTCCCCTACTACTTAATCCCATAACATTAAAGTTAGATTTGTTGATTTGTTTCTGGAAAGCAAACTGAACCAAGTCCGTGACTGCAACACTACGTTAATTTGGTTATTTGAGAAACACTTTATTTTAAATGTTCCCCACAGAGTCGTTAGTATTTTTTTATATTTTATTTCCTGAATCTGTTTGACCTGAAAGGAGAGTATTTTTTACAAGCCACAGGATTGTAGGATCAGAGTAGTTAAGAGAGGGAACAGACCTATTGGATCATTAACTTCATTTCCCTGTGAGTCCCCCGGATATTGGGGAGATAATAAAGAGAGCATCTGACTGGGAAAAAAGAATACTCTGCTGCACTGTTTCCATCTTGCCTGGCTCTTTTCTCCATACATTTTGGGACCATAATTTTATAATAAAAATGTGGGAGACGTTATTATTCCCCCTGTGTCTGCCCCGCCTCTTTCCTATATTTTCTCATTTCATTTTAGGCTTTATTCTCTCACTCAAATTCTCATTGCTTGCACCTTACTCCTTCTATTTAGTCTAATTTTCTTTTTTGTATACTTTGTCTATATTTTGTTCTTGTACATTTCTTTCAGATCTTTAACCTCCCTTCCCTTCCCCCCCCCCTTTACCTTCTCCCTCCCAGTGCTACCCTGGGAAATTTCTGCAAGGCACTAGTTATGCCTCTCCTCTACTCATAAATTGGCTACTCCCAACCACAAATTGCAGTGAATGTAGAAAAGGACAAAGACATGTTTAGCATCACATTAGCTAATCATTGTAAAACCCTAGTCCCAGTAGGTTTCAACCATGACCAGCTGACACAATGCTGGACATAATTTATCTGTACCAAATGCAAAGTTTTGAGTAGCATTGTGTTAATGAGACTCTTCAAGGTCATGTTTTAACAAATTTTATTGTGAAGTCAAGCCCCACATGTGGCTCTGTGAAGAAAGTATAAACTGGTTTATAAAATGTGTAATGCATGCTCAAAATTGAAACTCAAGGTTATTGGAGAAGCCAGAAGCATGGGGGGAAACTTGTATTATATGTGCTTTCCTGATATAGTTTACATCCCCATTGAAACTGTGATTGGGTTAAAACATTGGTTTCAATACAGTTATATGAAATGCTGTGAAGCCAACACAAAATCATGACAGCAGAAATGGAAGGTATGGTCACCCTATCCATGTGGCTCAAATTTTAGCTAAGAGCATTTGTCTTGTTGCCTGAAGAGAGGTTTTTCCTTCCATTCTGCAGTCTCCTCAATGGTCAAAGAGATATTAGCAGCTGGGCTGCATGAGAAGTTCTCTGAAGGCTCTGAGACTGACATGTCTACAGGAGGACATGCTCTTGAGGATATATTTGGCATCTTTCTCCTCACCTGTGTATCTGGCTACCAGAAAATAAATTGTTCAGCATTTTAAGAAGATTGCAGTTATCTTTCCACTCACCCTTTAGATAAGAAAAAAATCCCTCTCAAAAAAGTTTTGTTAAGCCTTTCCCACCAAATGGAAGCAGAAAAAATTCCGTTTCTAAAAAAAAAATTAATACGGGACTGATCCTCTCTATTTAATTTCTTACATGTGTCTCTTATCAAATCTCTTTGGATACAAGTAAAATAATGTCACCTCACGTAGATACAGAATCTAATATTTTGAACACAGGAACTGCCGTACTGGATCAGACCCATGGTCCATCTAGGCATTATTACTCAGTGGCTCAGCTACTATCACTTCTTCAATTAACTTCTGTTTGTTAGTTCAGACAAAGTCAAGAATAGCTGCCCTCCCTTCAGGTGCTCTAGAACTAGCTGTTCCAAGATGCAATCATATAAAGTGTCAAGAAATTGTTTGTTTAAATTTTGTCCTGTTGTGCCATTTAACCAGTTTATATGTGTGTCTTACATTATCATTTTGTTCGAGTTTGCTGCCTCTTTGATTTCTCTCAATGTTGTGCACTCAATTTCCTTTTCTTGATCACAAGGTTGGTAGTATAGCCTTACTAATATATTTAGATTCTTATAGCTTGGGATTTGTATCTTTGTATTTGGCGATTCAATGATGTGGCCCTTTCCACTCAGAATTTTTTCTCTCACTAGAGTCTATCTAATCCTTTAGTTACAATGGTGGTACTCTACCTTTTTGGACTAGCCTGTTTTTCTTGTATAGGTGTAATTAGGCATTGCAGTATCCCATTGGTTTTTGTCATTCTACCACGCTTCCATAATGTTTATTATATGAAGGTCCTCATCCTTTGCAAGGCATTCAAATTAATGTTTTTTTATTTTTAAACTTCACATATATGTATAGATATTAATAGATGTTTATTATTCTTTAGATATTAATAGATGTTTATTATTGTGTAGGTACCTTTTTTTATTTAACTCTAATCTGACATGCTGCTGGTTTTATAGCATTTACCTGTGTTTTTATCCTGTTCCTGTTCAAGTTCAGTTGTAATTTGCATCCTATCCTTGGTTGGATACACAGATATTGTTGTATTACGAACGTCTTTAACAGACGTTTCTATCTGACTATGTGCTTCTTGTTCCTGCTGGCTCCTGTCCCACTCTTAATCAGTCCTCTAAAACCTTGTTTGTTTTACATGGCAGTTGTTGGTTTCATTTTGATCCCCTCTGTATAGGGTCCCCCTTCCTCAAAATGTTTCCTGATGCCTAATAAACCGACACCATCTTCTTTGCACTGTTTTCTCTACCAAGCATTGAGACCCTGAAGGTCCCTCTGTTCACTGGACCTGCATAAGAGACTGGAAGTATTTCAGAGAAAGCTACCTCTGAGGCCTTGGACCTAGTAGTCTAAATTTAACTTCCAGGACCTTTCTCCTGCATCTCTGGTACCAAGATGTAACATGACCACAGAGTCCTCTCTAGCACTTTCAAAAAAGGACTTCATTGGGAGCTGCTGGGAAAATCAGGCCACTTATTTAGGTGCCTAATTTTGCCATTAGGCATGTTTGGAAATCTTGGGTGAAGTAATACGTTACAAAATTACAGTATAGATGAGGACAGGGCAACCTAACTTTACGCTCCCATTTTTGAAAATCTTGGCCATATCACTTTCTAAAACTATGATCACTTGGGCTAAAATTTGCTTGGTTTTTGCTTAAATGTGACTTATTTGTAAATTCTGAAGAAATCTATTTACTCAGAGTTGAATTTTCTGCTACACTGAAGAATTTGAGGGGGTTCTGAGAAAAGCAACAAGAATGACTCACAGCATGGCAAAAACACTCTCATATGAACAGAAATGGAAAAGTCTGGGGCTGTTATCTTAGAATGGAGCTGAATAAGAGGGGACATGACAACAAGTTGATAAAATAATGATATTTAGGTTAAATAGGGAAAATTGAAGCTCCCTGTCTCATAACACAAGAAAAAAGGGACCTTTAATAAAATCAAAAAGTGGCAAATTCAAAACTGATAAAAGGAAATATTTTTTCACACAACACATAATCAGGCTTTAGGATTCACTGGCATAGGCTGCTGAGGTCAAGAATAGATTGGAAGACTCAAAGAATAGATTGGAGAGTTATAGGGAAATACTGGTACATAGTCAATATTCATAACTTTAGATACAAAAAGTATACGTGCATACAAATAGGATAATCATATTCAGCAAATTATAACTTTTCCATTGATACCTTACATGACATACTTCATATAAATCATATGATAATCATATTACTGTGGTAAATATGGGGGTGCCAGGGTGTTGCTTTTGGGTACAGAATGTCACAGGGGAGTGGGGAAAGGGTTAACAAATCCCACTTGACAAGCCCTAGGGTTGTGGTAAGTAAGGCCCAGATTCTCTGCGATATTTAGTCTCTAAATACCCTTTGAGGATCTGGGCCTAAGGACTTGACACAAACTCACACAGAAACTCAGAGACATGTAACACCAGGAACATATGCCACATCTCCTGACAATAGGTGCAGTCATCACTCTCTTTGCATCTTCTGACCTGAGAATCTCAGACTGATGCAGATAGGGACTTTAGTCAATGTTCAGTCTGAGATTCTCAGGTCAGAAGATGCAAAGAGAGTGATGACGGCACTCGACTGGAAATCCTATTGTCAGGAGATGTGGCCTCATGGACCTCAGCTGGGTGCGTCCATGCCTGTAAATGTTAATGTGAGTGCAAGACTGAGAGAGGTCTGCAGCTTGTCACAGCATCACAGTGACAGAGGGCACCCCAGGCTTGTGAGACAGAGGGCTCACCAGTACCCCAATTCCAGAATGCAACCTGGGGAAGTTCATTACACCCCTGCACAAGCGGGTTGAGATTCATCCATGCTCAGATCTGGGGTGAGTATTCTTCCTTCGATCGTCACTACAGAGATAGGTTGCTCACAGCAAATCAGTTTTAGCTTGTCTTTTACTTTATCTAGCTTTATATTCCTGCACTTGGTTACGATAGGAAAATAAGTCTGACCCACATTTGTGTATTATCTTCCTTCAGATTCAAAGAATAAACAAAATAATGAGAAAAAAATTGTCATTACTTTTCTCAAATATTCTTCAATCTCTTAGGTATCTGGTGAATTCACTGGAATGTTACAGGACTGTTCTTGTGGCCTAGTCCTAAATGACTTATTTTATCTTTTCAAGCCATCTATACACCATTTATTGACAGAACAATAGATGCTTGTCAACACCTGCCACCTGACAGAATGACTAGGGAGTATTATAGTCTGATTTAGAATATAAATCAGCTTTTGCACAGTACCCAAAAGTTTTTCTGTAAACAAAACCCAGAGGCAAAACTAAAAAACACTAAATATCAGTGTAGTAGGAGGCAGACCAGACATCAGGAACATTACAAAGAAATAAAATTCAGTTCCTAGTGACTTTTTTTGCCCGTTGGTGACTATCCACTAGAAATTATTTAACTAATCAGCAGATCCCACTGGTCACCAGCTGGACTTGTGCTATATCCATCCTGTACATTGCGAGGGTCTGTATTTTTCATCAAGGGCCTGATCTAAACTCCATTGATGTCAGTGGAAGATTCCTATTGTCTCAGTAAGCTTTGGGTCAGGCCCTTAATAAGCCACTGCTGACGAGGCGAGGTAGAGCAGCCTCTCCAGCGCAACTCTGAATGGGGCTTCATAGGCACATGGGGCTAGATTTACAAAAGGTGTTAGGTGCCTAATTGCCATTTTAGATATCTGGATCCCAGAATCAGGCCCCACTGGGATGCACAAAACCTCTGCTCAGCTGCCCCTGAGCCATGCAGGTGCCTAAACGCCTTAACTTTTGCAGTAAAAGTTCCCTATGTTTCTGCCTCCGAGCATGTGCGCTGTACCCCACGCCAGGCATGTGGACGCTTGGGCCCCAGTGAGATACACAAGCTGGGGAAGAGCAGGTGTTCCTCCACCTAATGTGCATGCAGGGCCCAGTCTGGTGCTCACAGCTCAACTACCAGCTTGGGCCCCTCTAGGGACATGCATTCAAGTCCCTCCTCCACCTGAGCAGGAGAAAGGATTTGACAGGGATCTGTCATGTCTCAGGTGAGAGCTCCAATCGCTGGGCTATCGGATATTCTGAGGTGGGGCGCTCTCAGTTTCCACTCTTTGAAGCTGTTCCACGGGCTTATTTAAAAAAAAAAAAAGGTCTTTGGCACAGGGGGACTGGATCCTGGGGCTCTCAGCTCCTGCATGCTCTACCCACCACATTACAGCATCATCCTCCCGCTTGCATTCAGTCATTCTCTCTCTTTCCCCCTTCCTCCACCACCCAACAATTTCCCCCTTATGTAGCCACAGTGAAACAGTTTCAACAGGAGAGAGTGAACGGGCATCTCCCACTGGCTAGATTAGGTGAGGAGCTGCCTCAGGTGCTTGCCCTTTTTGAATCCCATTCTGAGGTGACTGTCTCCTCCCATCCATTCTGTAGGGAACCTAGGCACCTAACCTAGGCTTTGTGAATCACAGTGCTTTTCTAGATGCCATCACCATGCCTAATTTCTTTGTGAATCCAGCCCATGGGCAGTGGGTGTGCAATTCTGAGGACCAACTGGCCAATAACACATGGATAGCAGGCTGTAACGCTGACCCTGGAGGGGGCTTTGCAGGCATTCTGTATAGTTCCTAGAGCATTCCTACCTTTTCAAAGCTTGTACCATTCCCATGCATAAAACCAGTTTACTTGGGCTTTACATGGGACCCTGACTTGGCCCTAAACCATTAAAGATCTGAGCTCAGGTCCAGTAGAAGTTGCCCTTGTTAGATTATGCAATTCTTGTATTTAATAAATGCTTCCTAAAATCTTCAGTTTTTAATCAAATCACCCTACTGTATGGCAAAGAATGATCAACAACATTTTGTGTGTTCACACATTCCCAAGCCTGATAAAATGCTGTATATTAAGAATCAAAGTAGAGTCAGTACCCTCACAACATATATTAACTATACAATTCAATTAACTAACGCAATTCCTATTTCATTAGAACAGACGCTATTTATGACCTCAAATGGACAACAATTTGATGGGGGCACTGCAGAATTTTAATTAGGGAAATAACAAAGAAAAACTGAACGGCGGGAGGGTGGAAGGTCTGCCAGGAAGAATTGTTCCAAAGAATTTAAAACAAAAGATGTATTTGTTTTACTAAGGCTTTCTCCTCCTTCCCCATCAGCAGTGGTGCAGAGAACAAAACATTGTTGGCTTTCTTTGACTACGATTAACCATTTACAAGGAAGGCTATGTCACCATTTATACTGTAGTACAGTATACTGTGCACCTATAGGTACAGAGAGACGGATAAAACAAAACTCTGTGGGTCCCCGGGTACTTTTCGCACACTATGGTACAAATTAAGAGCAACTCTACTGAAGGCACTGGAGTTATGCCAGTTTAAAGCCTGTGTAACTCAAAGGATAATCAAGCCCTATAATTATCAATAAAGTGGACTAACAAAAAGACACTTAATTGTAATATATTTGATCAAATACAGAATGCCACACATCTGTACAATCACTGACAGGGTTAAAGTAGAGATGAGCTGAGAGTGAACTACCAAACTTTTGTATGTTAGCATTTCCATCTAAAAACACATTTATTTTTACAGGTATGTTAAAGATGGGGTGGGCATGGAGTGCGGGAGCTTGTTGTTAATTCACTCCCCAAACTACTGCTTGTTTCAGTTGCCATAGCTACAACATTTCTTTACATGCTGCTTTGGGAAAAGGAGCAGTGGTGTAGTTCCAATAGTGTGAGTGATGTAGTCATGCCAGAGTCCATGAGGTTACAGAGGCCCAATGAGATGGAGTGGTGCTTCAGCATTTCACTTGGCGCATGGGATCATAGAATCATAGAATATAAGGGTTGGAAGGGACCCCAGAAGGTCATCTAGTCCAACCCCCTGCTCGAAGCAGGACCAATTCCCAGTTAAATCATCCCAGCCAGGGCTTTGTCAAGCCTGACCTTAAAAACCTCTAAGGAAGGAGATTCTACCACCTCCCTAGGTAACGCATTCCAGTGTTTCACCACCCTCTTAGTGAAAAAGTTTTTCCTAATATCCAACCTAAACCTCCTCCACTGCAACTTGAGACCATTACTCGTCGTTCTGTCATCTGATACCATTGAGAACAGTCTAGAGCCATCCTCTTTGGAACCCCCTTTCAGGTAGTTGAAAGCAGCTATCAAATCCCCCCTCATTCTTCTCTTCTGCAGGCTAAACAATCCCAGCTCCCTCAGCCTCTCCTCATAACTCATGTGTTCCAGACCCCTAATCATTTTTGTTGCCCTTCGCTGGACTCTCTCCAATTTATCCACATCCTTCTTGAAGTGTGGGGCCCAAAACTGGACACAGTACTCCAGATGAGGCCTCACCAATGTCAAATAGAGGGGAACGATCACGTCCCTCGATCTGCTCGCTATGCCCCTACTTATACATCCCAAAATGCCATTGGCCTTCTTGGCAACAAGGACACACTGCTGACTCATAGCCAGCTTCTCGTCCACTGTCACCCCTAGGTCCTTTTCCGCAGAACTGCTGCCTAGCCATTCGGTCCCTAGTCTGTAGCTGTGCATTGGGTTCTTCCGTCCTAAGTGCAGGACCCTGTACTTATCCTTATTGAACCTCATCAGATTTCTTTTGGCCCAATCCTCCAATTTGTCTAGGTCCTTCTGTATCCTATCCCTCCCCTCCAGCGTATCTACCACTCCTCCCAGGGATCAGAATGCCATTCATCCCTGCCAACTCTGAGTGGAATTGAAACTTGTCACACAGGGATTGCTACTCAGGATTGGCCCGGCCACCTCTACCCCATGATGGCGGAGCGGCTGGGCCAGACCTGAGTGGGACTGTTACTCCATGCACCAGGTTGTAATGCCACTCATCACTCAGATTTGGTCCATGCTGTGTGAAAGTGGGAACAAGCAGAGCCACTGGGTTCAGGAGGAGCCACCATAGCTAGGATGGGAGTGGAGAGCTGAGCTGGAAGTGCTCCAGGGAGTGACCAGGAAGGCCCCGGGGTGGTGGCTGAAGGGCTAGGGGAAAGTTGTTTGGGGTGAGGGGTTGGGGCAGAATTGGGAAGGGGACTCCAGCCCTTACCTATTCTTGCACCAGGGTTTTCTGGGGTTTTGTTACACCAGTGAAAAGGAGCAAACATAAGTAGTTTGCATACCTCAACCTATCTAATACCCATTGGCTAAATGCCTACTTGCTAATTGGCTTATTAATATCAATAGTTTCAACTGACCCAGTGGGCATTTCAATGATTTGACTCAACTCTCATCAAAATCCTACAAAATTCACTATTGCTGATTATATAAGAAAATAACATCCTCTTGTCAGAAATTTGATTTTTTATTATTTACTTATATAATGCCAAAAGTGTTCCAGGTACTTCCTAGACACGTAAGAAGGGAGATTCTGTTCCAAATATAAACAGGCAACATAAGAATGGGAAGCTTATACAATTCTTTTTCTTTTCCTTTTTTTCCTATTTACCATTATTTGTTGTTTCTAAAACATGCTTATTTTCTTTTTTAAGCTTTTTTGTTTGTTTTTAACCCTTGCTTTTTTCTTTTAATATAGCCCTTTTAAGCTTTAATACAAAATTAGTAACTAAAATCATATAAAGCTTCCCAGATTTTGCATTATAAACAATGTACCATATAGGAAGGAACTGGATATGTAGCAAGATGCAGCTGTTTAATCTGGATATTTGTTGATCTGGGTCAGTAACTGGGTGGGTATTTGTCAAGGGCCAGTGGGTGGTAATGGCAGCAAATGGCTTATAATAGACATGGATTATTTTTAATTTTGGTAAACATATCCAGATGGATGTGATTTAAATTCATACATGGCAAGGCAATATATTTATTAAAAAGATTTTAAAACTAGTTTCATAACATTGTTTACAATAAAACATCTCACTATTATTACATAGTACTTTTAAGTAATACTTGAAACCAGGTTACCATATCTTAAAGAAAAAGAAAAAATATTTTACCTTTTACCATGCCAACATATCTGACGTTGCTTATATGTTAGATGTAAAATTTGTATTTTTTTCATAAGGGTAGGTCAAAAATACCAGCACCGTTTAATAGTGACTCTCTCAAACTTACTGTAAGTGAAGCCAGTTTTACCAGAATAGACCAAGTTATTTTATTGTCAAATAACTTTTTTTTAACACAAAGAAAACAACAGAAAAAGTACAGTTACTAAATATGAGACACCGTAGAAGGGGAATTTCCAGAAGTCACTGATATTAGCAATTCACCTCTACATTCCCTTCCCCTCTAGTTTCAAGATGGGATGATTATAAAAAGGCTGATTTGTCAGAAAAATGAAACTGAGCAAATTTGCAAACTGACACCAACCAACCTGGGGAATTCCCACGCCTGCACGTCTGACATGCATCCAAAGAAGCAACAGACCTGAGACAGAATTATTTTATGATGTTAAGCATAACTCTTTCCCCCTTTCCCTATTTCTAAACCTCAGTATTAATGATGATTAAAGTTTTACTTTAACTTTTGTTTGGCCCAAACTATAATAGTCCTGGTTAGAGCAAAAGACAGTTTTATTTAGCCTTGCCTTGCCCCTTATGTAGCCATTTACACCTGTTCAAGGTGAATGTAAACACTACGTGATCAGAATGGTAGCTTTTTGTACACCCACTTTGCACAGGAGACATTTCTATGCCAGTGTGCAAAGCAGGGGAGAATCATGCCCTGGGTATTCATTTTTAATGGTTCACCTAATGAGAACTTTTTATGAAGCTACATTGCATAATTTCCTTTAACTTTTTTTCCATTTGTTTTTGGCTTAACTGATAGGGGATGAGGAGGAAATGTCTGCCTAGAACAATCACCTATCTCATTATCATTAGAGGGCTGTCTCTGGATAATCTTACTGTCTTATGGACACAATTTGAGATATCCTATAAATTATGTTAGTGTTATCTGTATCAGTGTTGTTATCATCATAGTA
This sequence comes from Caretta caretta, assembly GCF_965140235.1. Classification (NCBI taxonomy): domain Eukaryota; kingdom Metazoa; phylum Chordata; order Testudines; family Cheloniidae; genus Caretta; species Caretta caretta. The sequence goes on along the minus strand of NC_134207.1, from coordinate 122,605,934 downwards.
GAATATAACTGTAAGTTAATATGTTCAAGTCTTCTGCATTGTCTTTTATGCAACCGATTGTACAAATCTGACACCAGACTATGCTCTGTTACAGTACTGTAAATCTGATGTAACTCCGCTGAAGTCAATAGAGTTACTATGGATTTAAGCAGGTGTAACTGAGAGCAAATTAGCTTTTAGATGGTGGAAGTTGAAGTTAAAGAGTAATACATATGTATCTTCTTCTTTTGTTCTTGGAGACTATTTCTGGCACTCAGGAAGGATTCACAAAAACTGATAATACCTATTTTGGTCAATTTCACATAATTCTTAGTTTTCAGTATTCCAGAGGCGTGCGGTGTGCAACAGGCTTTAGAGAAATGAGGACACACTACTGTCTCACCCTATGCTTATATAAATAGAAGTACAGCATTCCTACTATCTGATTGGGAGCTGTATGTTAAAATAGTTGAGAACAGTGTCTTAAAACAATATTTGAGACTATTCAATGGGATTGAGTCCAAATATTGTATTCTAAAACGAACACAAGGTCTTCTGATGATCATAACAATGTGGTTTTTAAAGTATCACTTTAAAAGGTCAGCTATACCACCCTTCTAAGAGCACAAAGTATAGCGGATATATTGAGTCATACATATTGTTCATTGTTCATTTGCATTTGGTGAAATCCCTGAGTTGGACCCAATTTAGTAAGCAAGCACAGCCTTGGACTCCCTTGGCAATACTTACCTTGTAAATATAGTCACTGTGTTTCTCTAAAGCAAAATATTATTCCATCCTGCACTGCTAAATCACTCAAGGTTCCTTTGCTCTGTCGTTGTTGTTGTTCATAACATGTGGGTTATGTCACATTGATGGAGAGAGAGACAGAGGGATTATGGGTATTTTGAGATTCACATCTTGGACACATTTTCTGCTTCTTCTAAACAAAGTCATCAACTATATCAATATGCAGATAACCACTAGTACATGACAAGATGTTAATCTGACCTATTATTGCATGCGTGAAAAACTATTATATCCACTGAGCTTGATCCTGCAATCACTTACCACTGAGCTTAGTGCTAACTATCATGGATAAGTCAAGAAAACAATCTGTGCGGCAGCATGTGTAGTAAGTGTTAGCAAGATTGGGCCCCATGTTTTTGTCCTTGAGTTTTTGCATATTTCCTCTGATGTGGACTCTTGTGCTTTCCAGTTGTCATGTGGACAACATCTGCAACCTGTACATCGCATAAGTTGCCCTCCCGCTTCCGGGAGCTGCACTTAAAGTGTAAGCAAATTATGTGGGTATTTTCTAAGACTTTTATGTTGTATGAGCAATGTTAAAAAAAATGACTCATTCTCAGCTCCGCTAGTGTTGTATTGGTACGTACTGGTACGGAGTGATCATAACTCTAGATTTGTAAATAAAAACATTTCTCACCGCACCCATTTTCCTGCCCTAATATTGTTGGTTAAATTTGACTTCAAAATGAGAGGAGGAGGATATAGATTAGTGTATGTAGATGGCCAGTTCTGCAGAATGTGTGTTTGGGGGGGGGAAACCAAGAAAGCATCCAACAATAGAGAAATAAAGGCGGAGGAAAAGAACAGCTGATAAACTTTAATATTAGTAATACGGACGTAACACATTTGAAACCACTGAACGAAGACCACAGAAAAACAATGTAATGTTGGCGAGCACCAAAACCCATTGAAGTCAATGGAAGACTCCCACTAATTTCAGTGCACTCTGGATCCGGCCCTGATTGAGGATTAGTAAGTAACAAAAACCGACTACCTTACAACTAAATGTCCTTGCTGCATTGAGAAGAATTTGAACAGAATAGCATGAAAGCACTTAGACATAAGAAAGAAACCACTCCAAAGTGGGTCTTAACTGTGTCCTTACAAATAATTTCCTAGCACTTTTCATCTAGGAATACTAATATGCTTGGTAAAGATGAATTATTTAGTCTTCACAACACCCCAGGCAGGTATGGGAAGTATTATTTACTCATTTTACTGACAGGGAGACAGTGGCCCAAAGAGGTTGGTTAAGTGACTTGCCCAAGGTCACCCAGTAATTCAGTGGCAAAATTTGAAATAGAACCATGCAGCCCTGACTCTCAGCCTCCTGTTTTAGCCAGCAGACATTACCATTTGTGATCATTACCATTTCCCTAGTTTTGATGGCTTGTGCCTGCCCAAGCATCTAAGGGCTCGTCTACACTGCCACTTATTTCGACATAACTTATGTTGCTCAGGGGCACGAACAATCCACCCCTGTGAGCGACGTAAGTTACACTGACCTAAGCGCCAGGGTAGACAGCGCTAGGTCAGCTGGAGAGCTTCTCCCACCGACATAGCTACTGCTTCTCGCGGAAGTAGAGTAATTAAATCGACAGGAGAGCTCTCTCCTGCCAGTTTAGAGCATCCTCACCAGATGCGGTATTGCAGCGCAGCTGCGCCAGTGCGGCTGAGCCGCTGTAACATTTCTAGTGTAGACTGGCCCTTAGTATGGCCAGTCCTCATGCCTTACTTTCTGGTTCTCACTATTGTCCGCCTGTCACCATCAGACTTCCACTTCATCTGGGAGCCCTAAAGATATGTGAGGTTAATGCCCTCTTTTTAGAGACTCATCGTGTCCCTTCCCCTGTCACCTGGTCAGGGTTGCAAATCTGACATCTTTCGTGAGCACTGAATTAAAAAAGAACAACAATAAAAATCAATTAAGCTAGAAACAAATACCATTTAACCTCCTGTAAGGCTTACATAGGTCATGTAAGCAAGTAACAAACAATATTTATATTCACAATTGTTTGCTACTTATATAGCACATTGTGTTATAAAAGGGGAAACCCACCCAGCAGGAATGAGGATGGGACAAGATTATATTGGACCCACATGCATTTTAGCTACTTAAAATGCTATATTATGTTGAGGGGAGGAAGTATCATTGTTAACCATCTTAAAGCCACTCAGCTGGACTCAATTAAAAAAAAAAAAAAAAGTCTGCCCAACATTTTACATTGTGGAAGGCTGTGTAACTTGCTCCAGAACTTTTAATTGAATCCAGCCCTTAAACACAAAAAAGAATTCTTTCGAACTAGTTCCTGATATAAAGTAGGATAAAGAACATCATACTGATTCTCCAAAATGAGGCTTTTGCTGTATACCACAAGCTTAACGTGCACTCAGGTCTTCTCTGATCAATGTTTAGTACAGAGTAGTGTTTACAAAGATTAAATATTTCCAGTCAGCACATGCTGCTCAATGCATAAGTAAGTCTGTCCTAATTTTGGCTTGATTCAAAACAATGCCCCTGATTCTAATTTCACAACAGTGTAAATCAGAAGTAATTCCACTAAAATCAATGGTCCTAATCCTAAAATGGGGGAGGAGTGCATAGTATGGGGGGGGGGTGTGTGTGACAAAGATGGAATTAAAAAGAACTTTGCGCTCACCAGATCATGGGGCCACTGTATGCTGGTCTGGTCCCCAAACACTGTGATGGCCACTGCTGATCTCAGTGACTTAGGGGAGCCCGGGCCATGCTTTTTCCCAGCCACATCCCATATACCCACCACAGGGAGCATGTGGAAGGAAAAGGGACCACTATGCCAGTTGTATGCCACACAGTAATACTACATGACTGAATAGACTGATTTCAAGGCTGCTTTGCATCAGTCAGGCAGTGTTAACGGCACAAGATCAGGGACAATCAGTTCCACCAGTGTAAAAATGGTGAAAATGCAGTAATTCTCAAATGCACTGTTATGCATGACAAATAGTATTTTAACTATAGATATCAGCCCATTATAAGACTCCACCAAGAGACACTACTTTAGGGTATTTTATCTTTGAAAATATTCTGTTTCTTTGGAAAAATTAGGTGATGGGAGAATCAAATTTGAGTTTCAGAATTGAAAGCATCTTCTGACTGTTTTTAAGATTTCTCTTTTGTATCATAAATTTTCCAGTCTGCATTTTACTTGTGTATACGCACACACAATGATCACAGCATACGTTTATTATATTTATAGATTATGCTGCCCTACAGCATACAGATTACTTTTTTCATGTTCTGCCGTCACACTGACTTAATGGATTAAAAAGGCTGCTAATATCAAACACATAGCTTTTTAGCCTCTTAGAAAAATAAAAGAGGATTCAATCAAGGTGTCATAAGGTTTTTAATGGCCCATTGATACAATTCATATTGTAGTATCCATTCAGCTACTGTACAATCATAGTGTGAATGAAACTGACTCATTGCTGAGCAAACAGATAAGAGTTTGGAGGAACTGATCAATATGTTTAGATAAGGTGTAATAAGAATACCTAGCAACCTGTGCCTTTGTCTGTGCTTGGAAGATTAAAGATTTAAGGGAGAAAAAATCTCCTCTATATTAGAGACTTCAGGCCAAATTATTCTCTCAGTTACACTTGTGTACATCTGGAGTAACTAGGCTAAACCTTCTCTTCAGTAAATGAACCCTTTGAACTTCAGTTTGCCCACACACACTCTTACTCACAGTGTGTTTACAGAGAAGTAGTCAGAAGTTTTAAAAATAACCCAATCAAACTGTCAAATTGGGAATGGCCAAATGCAGATAAAAAGCATAAAACTATAGGTTTGTTACATTCAAGAAAACATAAAAATTTATGCAAATACTCATGTATTACGACTAACAGGAAACTAATGTGTTGCTCCTTTGCCTGCCTCCCCTCCCACTCCAACCCTTATTAGTTGGAATTCCATTAACTGTGAATGGGATCTTTGTAGGAATTAGTACAGGAAAACTAGGACAACATTTAGTATGAAACAGCCTTTGATAACAGAGCTAGTTCCATTACCAAGGCTGTGTTCAATTGCCTCCTCTGTTTTCTTTCAGACAGCAGCTGAGTAATTTTAAATAATGGAAAAAGAGAATCTGTTTTTAGTACAAACTGGAAATTAGACTCTACTGAATATTCTATATAAGTTAGCTTCACTTGTCTGTTTTTCTTAGCAAAGCTAAAAATCTTTCCCTTGTCTATATTATGTAATAATTTGGTGGAATACTGTACAAAAATCAAGCCTGAAGAAGAGTATTTTGAGAGCTGTTCCATTTTGGAGGGCTGGGGTTTACTCACTGTAAATGGACATGAAAGAACTAAACTTATCTGTGCTTACTATAAAAACCTGATACACTTCTTTATACAGTACATGTTTGCATGGACATGTTTACAATGGGGCAACCACCAGATGCAAACTCCAAAAGAGCTGGTACCCACCAAGTTGTACATAATATAAATCTGCTTACAGAAAAATGACACTAATTTATGTCTCATACACCTCAATACCACATTGTCTCCTTATATCCATGATCATATACTGTTTAGTGTATACACTGTATTGTCCAACATTAAATACCTCTCACATTGTGCCCAAACCTTTTGAGAAATGCAGAGTAACCCCAAACCTGCCCCTCCATTGCCTTCAAAAATAATTTCACTTCAGTTTGTTGGCGAAATTGAATTCAGTGGGAGTTGTGGGTGTTCTTTAGAGGTGTTTAGCCTCTTGCAGGTTCATGTCTTTTATTAGCCAACTGTCCTTGGTGCTGGTGAAATGTATACGAAGTACACAGGACATAATGCTCAAATGCAACCTGCCTGATTGCTATGAGGCTATGTCTCCCTCTCTGATGACTGTCACAGCAAGAGATTATGAATTTAAACAATCGAAGACCCCAATCCTGCTTTCTGATTCATACCTGTGGGCTGCTGCACCTGTGATGAGCCCCACTGAACTCAGTTGGACTTCATTCAGGTGCAGCAGTACACCTCACAGATTACAGTGCAAGATCAGGGACCAAATTTCCACACAATATAATGGAAAGTTGTTCTTGGTTTGTACCCTATCAAAATAAATGTAATAAATAACAATATTTTTGCCCTCCATATCCAACTTTTTCTTGCTAATTTCACTGTTTTTGTCACAAGTATCAAAATTTCAGGCAAAATTGCATTGGATACACTAAAAATTACCATAGTTAACCCTACAAGTCTGATGAAACATAAAGGATCAGCATAATTTCAGGACAATTCCAGCTTGTGTATACATTAACTGTACTGACTGTTATTGTGTTATGGGCACACCCTATCACAAGCACTGTCCCTATGCCCATGAGAAAAAAATAATTTTAAAAGAGCCAGGGAAATGTCTGCAAAATTATTTTTTTAAAACGAAATCGTTTTTATTTAATATAAACATAATGGGCTTTATTCTCTTCTCACTACCAATCTTGCACCGACGCATCTCTAGTAACAGAAGTAGAGTTACTGCTGATCTCTTCTGGTGTAAGTGAGAAGAGAATCAGGCCCAATCGTCAGGCTGCAAATTTCAGCTAGGATTATAAACTGTTAACTTCAGCCTGAGCTTGTGGAGCTCAAACTTTGCTTCAGGCTAAGACTGTCAATCATCCTGATTTTAATAAGTCGGACCTACACACTGCAAACTAAGGAGCTGAACTCGCTAAGTGCTGAGAACTTGAAATTCCCATTTATGTCCAAGGGGAGTTGAGGCACCTAAACACCTTTAAGGATCTGGACCGCAGTGCTGGTCAAGATTAGGTCTCTGGATTGCAGGAAATAGTATTGAAGTTAATTCAAATATCAGCATTTGGATTCCATAAAAGGAAGAAGCATATGGCTGAAATCCTGACAGCCTGAGAAATCCCTCAAAAACCTGAGTGTCAGTACAAACACCTGAATTGAAAGAAGAATGCCCATGATCATCTTTGACTATATTTAGAGGCTGAGGGCCAGCCAAACATTTATTTTCTAGTCAACGTATTAGAGACTAGGGGATGTCTTCTTCCAAATAACACTTAATATAGTTACTTCTTAGAGTATCTATGGTGTGCGTGTAACTCTCAATGCATAAGCAGTCCGTGTTATTGCTTACAAAGTAAAGAACACTATGCTTACGTGTATTTAACTGCACACCCAACATGCTCGACATTTGTTCAGCATGGATGGGCTCGGTGGTTCAATTAACGTAAGCTTAGGCTAGTCTGAACCAGTTAAGTGTTCAATTAAGTATGATCCACTGCATCTCCCCTCTTTATTTCATACATATCCAGATACTATGTTTTTTTCCGTGACACAAGTACCTCTCTAGTCCTTTTGGAAAAAAGCTTTCGGCTTTGACGTGCCTTGCATATATAAGACAAGATAGGAAATGTTTTTTATCTCAACATTGTGAAGGGGAAAAAAAAATCATTGAATGTGACAGATTGGCCCTGACTAAATGGAAGTTATTTTCCTGAGCTATCACATTCTGCCTCCAAAATGAGTGATATAATGCATCAGACAAAAGCAACAGCACCAAAATTCCATTTTAATTTTCATTTATAGCAAAATAAATGCTCAAAAAGAAAAGCTTTAAAAGATTTTTCTGAGCAACATGAATCTCTGTAAACAACTGCTTGTCACAATGCAAAGCAATGATTCTTACACTGGGTGGAAATTACTAATCTGCACTGTGATAACTCTTGCATGCATTTCAAATTAAATAACAGGCCATATCCTCTGCTGGTGTAAATCAGCAGCGCTTCATTGACTTCACTAGGGCTATGCCAATTTACACCAACCGAGGATCTGGCTGATTACATTCTTTGAAAATGCTTCGTTTGCTACTGCACTGAATGATCAAAATCTTTCATTTAAGCATTTCCATAAGGGACTCCACTCAAAATAATTTAGTATTTTTTCCCTGTAGATATAAAAATGAAACAGTTCTCTACTCATCTGGCAATGGCTGGCTGATTAGGCCAAAATTAAAGTTTTGCTCAATTTGGGAAAGAAATGACCTTCTCCAGGCAAAAATAAGCCAATGTGGCAGATTGCCTGTAGTAGCTCGGCAGCGGTCCTGTGCTCCACAATGACAGAGACTAATTGAGATTCTCAGAGCTGGAGTGAGGGGAAATCCTCTGAGGGATGTAGCTGGGAATCTGAACATGCAGTTTGATTAGACAGTCTGTAAACTTGCTCTGAAGGGCTCCACATCATTGGCTTGGGCAAAACTTTCCAGAGACTGTCCCAGTTGTACTCATGCAGGTAGATTTCACATCTGGGGCAAGGAAGATCCCTTTAAAGGTCAACTTGAAGAAAGACGAGCAATTAAAATAAAATCCTTGCACATATAGAAAAAACAAAATGTTTCCCAAATTACCCAGCCACTCTTACTTACCAGGGCTCCTAGAAACAGCTGTTCTACCATGCATATACCTCACTCAGCCTCTCTTGTTAAGAGCTGTCACTAAAGTCACACATAGCCTGGGAAGGCTGCCCTTTATACAGTTATTGTATACAGTTATACAGTTAAAGGATGTGATTCCCTATCCTTTAAAAGAATATACACTAATTTTTTAATGATAAAAAAGACAAGAATGACTCCCCAAGCTGTAAGGCAGTGTGGATGATCAGATCTATGCAGCTGCAGCCTAGAGCTGCAGTACTATATGTAGGTTTTGGCAAGGACAGTCCCCTTTTTAAGCTCTGTCCCAGAGGTCACGACTTTTTGGAGAAAGCTGGGCATTTGTCCCATTTGCTCTTGCCCTAGGGGCGTGCGAAGGAATATCGGGTAAGAGAAAATGGGACAAATGCCCAGTTTTGCCAAAAGGGTTGTGACGTCCATGATGTCAGCTCGGGGCGGCCCTGTGTGGCAGGGGTTGGGTGAGCAGCAACACCATTTCCCAGTGTCCTGTTTTCACTTTAGGGAAATATGGTCCCCCTAAGTATATGTTCACTGTACAAAGAAACCTAGTATCTGGACAACTGGTGAACAATGATTTAAGATGGGCTGGGTTTTTTTGCGGGGGTTCGGGGGGCTTTTATGGCAGGTTGAACATTTTGCAGAACAAGTCAACCTGCTGGAGATCTTGTGCTTTTGGGAATCGCATGTGCTAGCAGCTTGGGAATATATTTGGCTAAATTGAGGCAAGTACAAAACAGAGAGTAAAATATAAATGATCTTGGTTTAACCACCTGTGGTGGAAGTCCTGATCCAGAGCAATAAACTAAGCAGAAATGGAGCTCTGACTAAGGAGATATACAGGGGGGACGGGGAGGGCAAGGGGACGACAACAATCTATTAAAATAAATTAAGTAGCTTAATATATACAATAGATATATGAAGACTGAACAAAAGAAGAGGAGAACACTGATTGTCAAATGTTCACCATTCAAGCTCTTCCCATCACAGATGCCCTTATGAAGAATGCAGTTGTTTAGATGGAAGGGAATCTCTTGAGTTTATTTAATTTAGAATTGCTAAAACCTTGACCCATGTTGTAGATTTGGTTGGAGAGATGAGAAACAGCAACAAGATTTGGCAATGGCTTATAATAATTACAAGATTTGGAGAATACTATTAATAATATATTTGCAACATTAAAAAAAGGTGAAAGTGTAAAGTCATCATATGTTTCATTTGACCATGCACTTTCTGCTATTTGTATATGGTGTAACAACTGCTGTTCCTAATGTGCTAGTCTGGCATGATTTTCTATTCCTTTCCCTAAAATTTCCTTTTATGGCTGCCGTGCAGTAGATCTGTTATTTTTAAACTACTGAGATTTTTTTTCCTAACACTCATCTGACTGTTCAAAGCCCCACCATGGAGTCTCAAAACATACAGCTGCATTTTTCCACAGTTTCACACTGAGTTCATTTCAGATTTGGATCAGCACAGGATTTCAGTCTAGGATTTTTTTTTAGATTTTTGTTGTTTGTTTGTTTAAACTTTTGATTGTTACAGGTGAAAACTGTTGCAAAACAATCTTTTACTTCTTTGGCAGCAAAGCTGTATTATTATTTTGGCTTCCAGGGCCCTATGCATTTCAAAACCATCAGCAGTGTTGAACTGCTGACTATCATGATTACAGGGTATTTTATAGGTCAGCCCATACCCTCTTCCCTCCAGCCTGTAGCATGCAGTTCTGCTCCAAAAGTGACTGTAAGGAGAGCAAAAATTTTTTAGACATCTGCTAATCAGGCCAGATTCTCAGCTGTCATAAATTCGTTTAGCTCCATTGATTACCATTGGAGCTATGCCAATTTACATCTGCTGAGAATCTGGACCCTTGCATTTTCCAAGTCAGAGCTATTGAATTTAGTAACTAAAATCAATATCAACAGCTTCTCAATCCTATCAGCACTGCAAAGCAAGCGTAGCAACGCAGAGAATTCTATTCCATTTTATGTTTCACACCATAACTGTTAACCAAGTTCCAATTAGTTACACGTGTGCAAACCCACTGAAGTCAATGCAGTGATTGCATGGGTTTTACTAAAGGCAGAATTTGATGGCAATGGAGTTGGACAGGTATCTCTCCAGGACTAATTTGAAGACAATGGGGTTTCCAAGGTACTGCCGAGGACCTAATTTGAAGAGGGGACTCGGAAGTACGCACACACACACACCTGAAGGTGTGAATGAAACTGATATTAACAATACAGCACATTCAAATAGAGCTTGCTTTGTTTTTACAAGGTTCTGTGTGAAGATAAGTGAGCCCTCAAACAGACTTACTCACACAGTATGCTGTAGAGAAAGGAGGGTTTAGCCACTGGAGGTGGGATTCAGAAGGGGGACATGGGCATTTAAATCTAAATGATAGATTCTCAAAAAAACTTTCTCTCAACTCCCTAGGCACTTGGGTTTCTACTAGCAGAGTACCCATGGCACCTGAATTTTTACCACTGGGTACACACAGCTGTCTCAGTCCTGACATCTCTGAGCAGTTCAGCACGTATCTCATGCCTAACCCCCAGCACAATTCACAAAATAAGTTCCTCACCTATGTCACCTGTGGGGCCTGATTGGGAAGATGTGCTCAGAGGCTGCCATAGAGCATATTTACCAGATCAGGCCCCATACAAAACACAGCTGGAGGAGGAGGAAGATGAGGTGCCCTTTTACCCAACAGTCCAGTTGCTAGAGTACTTACTAGGAGAAGTGTTTGTGAGGGACGCACTTGGGTGCTAGTTACTATCAGAGTTTCCATAACTGGGATTGGGGCTGCTGTCACCAAGGAAAATATGAGCTAGGGAGAGTTTTGGCAACCAGTGACAAGAGCGGGGTTTCTGTGAGTAGGCAGTGTTTGGCAGACGCTGTGGGAGGAAGAAGCTGGGTTAATTTTCAGGGGGCAGGGAAAGTCATACGTTTTGGCAGTTGAGAGCTAGGGAAGTGAAGGGGGTTTTGTAACTGAGGTGAAGGTTTGGCAGCTGTGAATATTGCGTGGGCCTGGGCCTGCTACTGTTCTTTAATAACCTCATGCTGGTACAGGGATGGAGTCCTGGAGCATGGAGGTCTTTTGACTTGGCAGCTTCCTTGCATCTAGCCTAAATCTCTTCTCTGTACTCTTAAGAACAGGGACCCACAGCAGAGGCTTCTAGGCTTATTGCATTGAGAAGTTCTGGCCCTTTGTCGCATCCAACCTCTCAATCTCAAATCTTATAAGTAAAGATAAAGGTGATAAAAACCATATCCCATTAGGAATCCTTTGGCGGTATATATAGTATATACACATACCCATGTTGTATTACACACAGGAAACTACAGAACATTAGCGCATTCAAATGCTGGCCAGATATAAAACTAGCTCGACGGACATTAAAAGTGTAAAAATCACCCTGTTTATGTGTTGTCAGTCACAGAGCTCTGTTCTCACTGTTGCTTTACTCCTTTTTGTTTTTCCTCCTTATGCAAATAAAGCTTATCTGAAGAGCCAGCTATAATTTAAATTGGAGTTGTTAAGATAAAGATATGTGCAGGATAGGCCCAAATAATTAAAAACGTTTTGTCTTCATCTCATTTCCATACTGTAAAAGTAGTCATGAAGCTGTAAAGGCCTTAAAAAGTCAATTTATCATATGCTTTTCCAAATATGAAATATCTTGCATGCCTAAAGGTTGGTATAGACAAAATACATGGTCTTGGTCCTTAAACATGTGTGATGATAACAAACATGGCAAAACTAAAATAAAAAAATATAAATAAGCTGAAAACTTGATGCAGAATTAATCTTTTAAACATGTTTCTGAGAACTTACTTTTTTTTTTCTTATAATCACAGACATATGTTATGAACCAATGGGTATGAATAGTTTTTTTTTTAACTTTTTATTCAAATGCTCTGGATATAAGTTAATTTTCATGCTCCATGTGTATTATTGCTTCCCTTGGTTTAAAACTGGAATGACATGAACTTTGACTTAAAGGTTGATTAGCTTTCCTAGACCATTGCCCTAGATGTGCTTAATACAATAATCCAGGTTATCCAATATCTAATTGAACACAGGTGGAACCTGAATTTGTTACAGGACAAGAGGCGCAACTGCTGTGGGTAGCTTGAAAAGGAAAGAGGTGCTTAGCAGAGAAGCATAAACAGAAGAGGTTGTCCTAGTCAAAGCGCAAAGGGGCTGGTTCTGTTCCCTCTGGAGTCAACTTTAAAAGTGACACCCCATTTAACCATTGTTTTCTACCAGTATATGCTTTCCCCAATACTAAAAACTTTGCCTACGCCTTTTAAACTTAAAGAGTTTCCCATTGATTCCTGGCCTGTTTTTGATAGTAATGTTTTGCTGGTGTCTAACTGCAGTGAGAGTTTCCCTGTGACTGGTCTTGTCTGTGACCTGGAAACTCCCCACCAGCCTCTCATTAGAAAAAAAAAAACTATTGGATCCTCTCACTGTAGCTTCCCGCAGTGTCAGTTCCTCCTGAGCTGAATTTTATGCCTTTTTGTATAAAATTACTACTTATTGTATAAATTAACTGAATCTCCCACCTTCTGCTGACTGCAATTTTGAGGTCAATGAAGCACATTCTTTTTGTAAATAACACAATATACCACAATGTAACATGTACCATTCTTCTAGTTTCGCTTAAACATGCAACTACTTCTGATTGAGCAGAGCCTTGCTGACGGGAAATAGGTCTGTCTCAAGAGAACAGAAATTGCAATTCTAGTTCCCAATGGGCCACAACCTGAATAACTGTGACTTTGCTCCATAAAACTACAATCCAAACAAGCAATTTACAGGTTTAAAAGTGTGAACCACTGGCACCTATATCAGAAACTTGGAATAATATAATTACACCTTTAAGCCTTGATCCTGTCCTTCAACACTAGATGTTATATCTTTTTTAAAGTTAGCTATTGTAAATGTACATGGAATCACAACAGTGAATTTTCCAAGATCTACATTGATAAATGCTGTGCTTCACAGAGCCAGACACAGCCCACAGAGTTTAATATCAATTTATAGACCTCCTTGTAGTTCCACAGAGAACATGCCAGTAAGGCTAAATGGTGATCTGGCCTTGAGTTAGTGCATAGGAGTGCACTCAAGGAGCACTCCCATCACCAGCCTCCCGGTTACATGGACTATTGGTATGTCGGTACTACAGTTAGACACCCACGGCTGGCCCATGCCAGCTGACTTGGGCTTGCTGGGCTCAGACTAAGGGGACCCTCCCACTTCACAGGGTCCTAGATCCCAGGCTTTAGCCTGAGGCCGAATGTCTACACTGCAGTTAAACAGCCCCTAAGCCCCAGGCCTATGAACCTGAGTCAGCTGGCATGGGCACCTAACCACAGTGTAGACATACCTAAAGAGGCAGCGCACAATAACTCACAGAGCAGTTGTGAGTTAGACTCCTCCCTCTGAGGAGCAGGGCAGAGGTGAGAGGAAGAAGTGGCAGACAGGATGAACTGGGTTATAGAGTCTTTGACATAAAGGTCATCTGTTCAAATCTGGCCATGGTCAGTACTAACCTCATGCTTTTAACCATCAGATGGCTGTCCTGTGTGAAATAAGCTGGGCCGGTTCAATCCAGTTCTGAGCTGCCAAATGTCTACACCATAACTGGTGCCCTGCTCTAGCAGTTTCAGAAGAGGCCATGTCAGCCAATCAGACATACTGGGTGAGCAGTGTTGGGAGCCCTGCCCCCACTAAGGCTGTACCTGTTTTTAGGATAACAAGATGTCAGTGCCCTGGGCTGTCTATCTAGGTCCCTAGATTAGCATTATATTCACTAAGGGAATACATGCTATGATAAACATATGGAAAATACTGGCAACACTTATACAGATGGAGTTTATTTAATTCTTATGCAGGGGCTAGATTAACAGTCCTGGAAACTGAAGTCTTTTATTCACCAATCAGGTCAAGCACTGACAGTCCCAGCTTCCCCCCACTGCCCTGCCAATGAGCCTCAATCTTTATTTAGAGGGAATATTTATAAGGAGTGACAGGGGCAGGTCAGTCTTCATGCCCATTTGGTTCTTAGCCTCTGTGTTAAGATAGACACAAAGTATGCTGTGTAGCTCTCTGTGATATGGACAGCTAGCCATATGGAACTTGACTAAGGCCATCAATTCAGTTCACAAGGATCGCTCACTCAGATTGTAATAAGTTTAGATCACTAAGAACTGGGCAAGACACAAACCAGTGACTTAGATTTGAAAGGTTCTGCATCCTATTACCTGAGCCATCCCAGCTTCTTAAGTAATATTTTCAAAACATTACAGCAGAGAACATGTCCTCTTTGTTTCTCTATACACTTCCTTCCCTCTGTCTCTTCTCTCCCAGGGGGTGCTACACTAAAATGAAGTCCAGTTTAAATACAGGCCACTTAAAAGATACACACATACGTAAGAACAGATTCACCACAGTAAGAAGTTGTGTGTGCATGAACTGCTTCTTTTAAAATGCACATAAACATATAATGCGGAGCATGCAGCCAATGCAGCCAAGAAGTAGGAAAGAGAACTATTCATAGAAAATGAATTCATGTTGGGTGGGAGTAAAACTGCCAACTTTTCACATCATATCTCAAACCAGATTGTAAACTCTTTGGGGCAGGGACTATGTCCTTCTATACGTATTGTAAATCACCTAGCACATGCTGGTTACTGTAAAAGTAACACTAAATAGGGGTGGGGAAATCTTATTTCTCTTGTCTGTGCTCTCCTCCATGCCACCCCTTTTAGAGGTATGCTGAATGGCATGTATTATTTTCTGTAATAGAGAGCTGATTCTATGAGTAGGACTCCATTTGGGTCAATTTCACAGTCATAGGACTTTAAAAATAATAAATTTCACAATTTCAGATATTTAAATCTGAAATTTCAGTGATGTAACTATGAGGGTTCCAACCCAAAAGCAGTTGTGGGAAGGGGGCCCACAAGGCTATTGTAAGGGGGGTTCGTGGTATGGCTGCTGGCCAGGAGCCCAGCTCTGAAGGCAACACCGCCGGCAGCAGCAGCACAGAAGCAAGGGTGGCATGGTATGGTGTTGCCACCCCTACTTCTGTGCTACTGCTGGTGGGGCGCTGCCTTCAGACCTGGCCTCCCAGCCAGCAGCGGTCGCTCTCTGGCCACCCAGCTCTGAAGGAAGCGCAGCAGTAAGGCTGGAAATACCATGACCCCCTACAATAACCTTGTAATTCCCCCGCAAAACCCTCTTTTGGTTCAGGACCTCCAGTTTGAGAAACGCTGGTTTCCCCCATGAAATCTGTATAGTATAGGGTAAAAGTACACAAAAGCCTAGTTTTCATGGGGGGAGACCAGATTTCATGGTCAGTGACACATTTTTCATGGCTGTGAATTTGTTAGAGCCCTATCTTTGAGCAATGACACAGAGATCCAAGCTCTCTACACTAACTACCCTGCTGTGCTATCAAGCTATGGTTCAGAAATGATGTCGTTGGTGAAACACGTGCAATTATTTCTGTATCAGACATTTTCCTTTTGCTGCAGGAAGCCTCTTAGATGTGACAGGATGATTTAATTCTGTACAAACCTCACCTCCCTGAATTCTTAGAATGTAGATATATACCACTACCGGTATTCTTAGAGTTAGGGCTCGACAACCTCACTGAGCAAATATAGTACAATGGAACTCACAGTTTCACTGGAATCCCTAACTTTTAGCTATTACGTACTTTTCTTAGAGAGAAACGGGAAACCAAATAGATCAGACAGAGATCTATAGATAACTCTGCATTTGTCAATATACTGTTTTCATAGGTTAGCAACAAACCATGGAACCTGCTTGCAGTGCATTCAGTAAAGGTGCAACTCTGTTTTTAGTGTGATGGAGTGAAAGTCCCAAGGTGCTTCAGTGTATTCAATGGACTATAAATATTATCTTTACTCCAGTTTGGTTCCACTGTGCTAATCCCTTTGGGGATATCCAGCACCAAGGTGTTAAACACTGGGCACATTCCCAGGAGATTACCATCTGGAAGCTGCCACTACCTTGTGTGGTGAAGACCTTCTGGTCCCTGACTTTGCTCAGCTGCCTGCAGTGCGGAGGGAAGAGACTTACTATACCAGTCACTATTTCCCATCAGAAGTGAAAATGGCAATTCCCAGAAATCCTAAGGTAGCTGCCAGTTCCCAATGCAACGGCAGGAGGTGAAGTAAAGACAGGTTCCCAGTGTGAAGCAGATGGGCTATTTTGCACTCTTGTTACAGTGAAACTCCATTTATAATGGAAAGATTTTTTTTCTGGGTGTGAAATAACAAGCTCTGCTGCAATTAAGACCTCTGAGGAAACGCTGCTGGTGCTTGACACCCTTCCCATTTGGATATGCAGATTATGTGGAGAATGCGTTGGGGGGTGGAAGGGCAGCTTGCAACCCATTCCACTATCACATTTGTAAAGCAGCAACCTCTCAGGGAGGAGCAGTCTCTTCTCTTACATGTATCAAAAATAGGCAGAGTTCCTCATGGCACTGTTGTGGTTTCTGGTTTTTTTAAATACATAATTTTTTTTCCTGCCCATCAGGTGTCAGAACCACCTTCTGAACCGAAATCATGTATTTAACAGTGCGGAGAGCACCCCCAACATTGGTGAATCACTCCAACTGCCATCATGTACTCATCCCAGCATGCACATATGTTTTATCTGGGTTGCCTCTGTCTAATCTTCCTCTCAAATAATAAGAATAAGAATGCCTAGCTCTTATATTATGCTTTTTTATCTGTAGCTCTCAAAGTGCTTTACAAAGGAGGTCAGTATCATTATCCATGATTTATAGATGGGGAAACTGAGGGATAGAGAAGGGAAGTGACTTACCCCAGGACACCCAACAGGTCAGTGGCAGAGATGGGAATAGAACCCAGGTCTCTATTAGGTGTTTCTATGGGGTTGGACAAACTAGAACCTAAGTGCCTGTTTTCACTATGAAATTCACAATTTTATAAACAGATAGGAGCGAAAAGATGAGAAAGCAAAGGAATGTTATTTTCTTAGCAGGAAAGCACTGAGTTTGTAAGGGGAGTTTGTACTGCAGTGCTGGTTTGGGGTTTGTTTTTGCTGTGGGTACTGGTGTTTTGGTGTGGTTTGTGTTTCCCAGATTAACAGGACTTAGGTGGAAAGGCTATGACAGATACAGAGTCAGCAGTGGGAGTGACCCAGGTAGTGGAAGATACAATGAAAATGACTGGATGTGGAAGCTGCAGTATGTACATGATCCTGGAGGGGGTACCTGGAAAGAGTTTCGTCTGCATGAAGTGCCGTCTGATAGAGCTGACGGAAGAAAAGATCCGAGGATTGGAGATGCAGGTGGAAAGTCTGCTTGAGTTTAGAAGGAGGTTTGAGCGGATTATGGAGCAAAGACATGAGGCGGCTGAAGGGAAAAGCTCAGACTTGCAGATGGAAGCAGGACCGAAGAACTCTGAGGGGAGACTGCTGGGTGAAGAAAATGGACAGTGGAAGCATGTGACTAAGAGAACCAGGCAGAGGAAAAGACGGGCTAGTGAAGGAGAAATAGAGCTCAACAACAGGTTTGCAGAATTGGAAAATGAAGAAGGGGCTCAGCAGGTGGTCACTGAAGGTGGAAGGGCAAGGAAGAAGAGAAGAGCGGCTAGTCCTATAGGAAAAGGGGAAGAGTCAATGGAGACTACACCAAATATGATCCCCAGGAGTATACAGGATGGGTTGAAGAGGATTACAAGGGAGAATAGGAATGGAAAGAACTTGCAGCCAGAGGGAACAGGGGATAGACCGGAGAATCGCACCATCACCAGAAAAAGGCAGGTCTACGTGATTGGGGACTCCTCACTGAGAAGGATGGACAGGCCTGTAACCAGAACTGATCAAGAGAATAGAAGGGTGTGCTGTCTTCCAGGTGCTAAGATACGGGATGTGGACCTGAGGTTGAAGAGGATCCTAAAGGGAGCGGGAAAGAATCCACTGATCGTCCTTCATGTGGGAACAAATGATACCGGTGGATTCTCACTGGAACGTACCAAGGGAGACTATGCCAGGCTGGGGAAGACGCTTAAGGAAATCGAGGCTCAGGTGATCTTCAGTGGGATTCTGCCTGTTCCTAGAGAAGGCAACAAAGGTGTGACAAGATTATGACTATCAACAGATGGCTCAGGCAGTGGTGCTATAAGGAGGGCTTTGGGATGCATGGCCACTGGGAGGCATTCACGGACAGAGGACAGTTCTCTCGGGATGGACTTCATCTGAGTAGGGAAGGAAATAGACTTCTAGGATGGAGGCTGGCACAACTGATTAAGAGACCTTTAAACTAGAAATTTGAGGGAGATGTCTGGGAGATGTCCAGGTAATCTCCACGCCAGATTTTAACATTGAGAGGGAAGAAAACAAAGTAAGAAAGGATACAGCCATGGGTAGGAGAATGGATATAAGGAGGAAGGGCAGTGTGGATACCAGTCTAATAGGTCATACTGGGTGTAGAATGACCGTGCCTAATTGGGTAAAGAATGTGAGCGAGGCCAAACAGCAAAAATTAAGATGTCTGTACACCAATGCGAGGAGCCTAGGTAACAAAATAGAGGAACTAGAGCTACTGGTGCAAGAAATGAAACCAGATATTCTAGGGATAACAGAAACATGGTGGAATAGTAGTCATGACTGGACTACGGGTACTGAAGGGTATGTGCTGTTCAGGAAAGACAGAAATAAAGGCAAAGGTGGTGGAGTAGCATTGTATATCAATGATGAGGTAGAATATAAAGAAATAAGAAGTGATGGAATGGATAAGACAGAGTCCGTCTGGGTAAAAATCACATTGGGGAAGAAAACTACTAGAGCCTCCCCTGTGATAGTGCTTGGGGTGTGCTATAGACCGCCGGGATCTAATTTGGATATGGATAGAGCCCTCTTTAATGTTTTTAATGAAGTAAATACTAATGGAAACTGCGTGATCATGGGAGACTTTAACTTCCCAGATATAGACTGGAGGACAAGTGCTAGTAATAATAATAGGATTCAGATTTTCCTAGATGCGATAGCTGATGGATTCCTTCATCAAGTAGTTGCTGAACCGACAAGAGGGGATGCCATTTTAGATTTGGTTTTGGTGAGTAGTGAGGACCTCACAGAAGAAATGGTTGTAGGGGACAACCTTGGTTCAAGTGATCATGAGCTAATTCAGTTCAAACTGAATGTAAGGTAAACAAAAATAAATCTGCGACTAGGGTTTTTGATTTCAAAGGGGCTGACTTTCAAAAATTAAGGACATTAGTTAGGAAAGTGGATTGGACTGATGAACTTATGGATCTAAAGGCAGAGGAGGCCTGGGATTACTTCAAGTCAAAGCTGCAGAAGCTATCGGAAGCCTGCATCCCAAGAAAGTGGAAAAAATTCATAGGCAGGAGTTGTAGACCAAGCTGGATGAGCAAGCATCTCAGAGAGGTGATTAAGAAAAAGCAGAAAGCATACAGGGAGTGGAAGATGGGAGGGATCAGCAAGGAAGGCTACCTTATTGAGGTCAGAACATGTAGGGATAAAGTTAGAAAGGCTAAAAGTCAAGTAGAGTTGGACCTTGCAAAGGGAATTAAAACCAACAGTAAAAGGTTCTATAGCCATATAAATAAGAAGAAAACAAAGAAAGAAGAAGTGGGACCGCTAAACACTGAGGATGGAGTGGAGGTTAAGGATAATCTAGGCATGGCCCAATATCTAAACAAATACTTTGCCTCAGTCTTTAATGAGGCTAATGAGGAGCTTAGGGATAATGGTAGCATGACGAATGGGAATGGGGATATGGACGTAGATATTACCATATCTGAGGTAGAAGTGAAACTCGAACAGCTTAATGGGACTAAATCTGG
The DNA here is from genome assembly GCF_965140235.1 of Caretta caretta. Taxonomy (NCBI): domain Eukaryota; kingdom Metazoa; phylum Chordata; order Testudines; family Cheloniidae; genus Caretta; species Caretta caretta. The sequence goes on along the minus strand of NC_134207.1, from coordinate 122,585,803 downwards.
GGGCCCAGATAATCTTCATCCAAGAATATTAAAGGAGTTGGCGCATGAAATTGCAAACCCGTTAGCAAGAATTTTTAATGAATCTGTAAACTCAGGGGTTGTACCGTATGACTGGAGAATTGCTAACATAGTTCCTATTTTTAAGAAAGGAAAAAAATGTGATCCAGGTAACTAAAGGCCTGATAGTTTGACATCTGTAGTATGCAAGGTCTTGACAATTTTTGAAGGAGAAAGTAGTTAAGAACATTGAGGTCAATGGTAAATGGGACATAAAAACAACGTGGTTTTACAAAAGGTAGATCGTGCCAAACCAACCTGATCTCCTTCTTTGAGAAAGTAACAGATTTTTTAGCCAAAGGAAATGCTGTGGATCTAATTTACCTAGAGTTCAGTAAGGCATTTGATACGGTGCCACATGGGGAATTATTAGTTAAATTGGAAAATATGGGGATCAATATGAAAATTGAAAGGTGGATAAGGAAACGGTTAAAAGGGGAGACTACAGTGGGTCATACTGAAAGGTGAACTGTCAGGCTGGAGGGAGGTTACCAGTGGAGTTCCTCAGGGACCAATCTTATTTAATCTTTTTATTACTGACCTTGGCACAAAAAGTGGGAGTGTGCTAATAAAGTTTGCGGATTATACGAAGCTGGGAGGTATTGCCAATTTAGAGAAGGACCAGGATATCATACAGGAGGATCTGGATGACCTTGTAAACTGGAGTAATAGTAATAGAATGAAATTTAATAGTGAGAAGTGTAAGCTCATGCATTTAGGGATTAATAACAAGAATTTTAGTTATAAGCTGGGGACACATCAAGTAGAAGTAATGGAGGAGGAGAAGGACCTTGGAGTATTGGTTGACCACAGGATGACTATGAGCCACCAATGTGATACAGCCGTGAAAAAAGCTAATGCGGTCTTGGGATGCATCAGGCGAGGTATTTCCAGTAGAGAAAAGGAGGTGTTAGTACCATTATACAAGGCACTGGTGAGACCTCATCTGGAATACTGTGTGCAGTTCTGGTCTCCTATGTTTAAGAAGGATGAATTCAAACTGGAACAGGTACAGAGAAGGGCTACTAGGATGATCTGAGGCACGGAAAACCTGTCTTATGAAAGGAGACTCAGGGAGCCTGGCTTGTTTAGCCTAACCAAAAGAAGGCTGAGGGGAGATATGATTGCTCTCTATAAATATATCAGAGGGATAAATACTGGAGAGGGAGAGGAATTATTTAAGCTCAGTACCAATGTGGACACAAGAACAAATGGATATAAACTGGCCAATGGGAAGTTTAGACTTGAAATTAGATGAAGGTTTCTAACCATCAGAGGAGTGAAGTTCTGGAACAGCCTTCCAAGGGAAGCAGTGGGAGAAAAAGACCTATCTGGCTTCAAGATTAATCTAAATAAGTTTATGGAAGAGATGGTATGATGGGATAAAGATCAATTAATTGCCAAAATCATGTTAACTATTCATGGTAAATAGGCCCAATGACCTGTGATGGAATCTTAGATGGGTGAGATCTGAGTTACTACAGAGAATTCTTTCCTGGGTATCTGGCTGGTGAATCTTGCCCACATGCTCAGGGTTCAGCTGATCACCATATTTGGGGTCAGAAAGGAATTTTCCTCCAGGGCAGATTGGAAGACGCCCTGGGGGGTTTTCGCCTTCCTCTGCAGCATGGGGCATGGGTCACTTGCTGGAGGATTCTCTGCACCTTGAAGTCTTTAAACCATGATTTGAGGACTTCAGTAGATCAAACATAGGGGAGAGGTTTTTTGCAGGAGTGGGTGGGTGTGATTCGGTGGCCTGCATTGTGCAGGAGGTCAGACTAGATGATCATAGTGGTCCCTTCTGACCTTAATATCTATGAATCTGTGTTCACAGTAGGTCTGATCTTGCACCACTGGAGTCAATGGAAGCAGGATTGGGCCCACAACTCTTTAAGTGAGCAGGCTGGATTCACAGGACTGCAGGATTGGGTCCTAATGTTGTAATTCATCCCAGCCCAAGAGGCCAGCCCAGGTCTATACACCATTTAAATTCTTATTAAGACCTCACAATATGAATTATGTGGTCCTTAAGTGGTACACAGGTTTTGTATTGGGTCTCTACACAGGGTTGAATTTCACCCAGTGTGAACCAAGGGCATCCAGTACTTCACAGCACTAATTAAAGGTGGCTGGAGATAACAAACGAAGAACTTTCTCAACCTAAGGGGGCATGTGGAGCAGAGCGTTAGCATGTCAGATACTCCACAGGCGTTAGAACCCTGGCAAACCTTATGCCAGGGGCAGAAGTTAAGGCTACCCATGCAGCTGCGCAGCTCTGAATCAGTGAACCACAACCAGCTCGCTCCTACTCCCCCAATCCTGTCTGAGCTCTGATTGGACAGTGTGGAAATGCAAGCCTGCAAGGTCATTCCAGTTTTACATCAGTGTAACTCCACTGATTTCAAAACAAGCAAGCACGTCACTGTAAAAACTGTAAATAACAAAATGTATAAAAAGAATCATATATTGACAATCCCTTGTACGGATGGATTTCAGTGGAATTGCAGCAGCTTAAAAGTAGAGCAACTCAGTTGTGAAGCAGGTTTTAGACCTTTACTAAATGCATAGAATGGATTGTCAACATATGATTTTTTTCCCTCAGCATTAAAGATACCAAATGATATTATTTAGGTTTGGCAGTCATATGTATTTCTGCATTGCTGATGTGGTCATAACAGACTATGCTATAAACTCTTCAGCTACTCTACTAACACTGAAACCAAAATATTCTGGCAACCCAAACTTGTTTCTCTTAAATCATATGACATCACATAGTATACACCCTTTATTTCCTTAGTTGAGTCTAGACTTTACCAAAAATCTATTTAATTACAAGAGCCACTGGTTTGCAGTTTAAAAGAAAATGTGTCATGTTGTCTCTTAAGAAAATTTTACATTTTGAACATGAGTAAAAGGAAATTTTTGGGGAGGGAATTTTTTAAAAATTTCATTTATTCTGTGGTTTAGATCAGTCAGTTTATCTTAGGGTATGTTTTATTACAAAAAAACAGCATGCAAATAGTGCTGGAATTAAAATCCTTGTGCTCTTTCACTGTTTGAAGAGAAGCTGCACTCCTGATCTGCACAGAACTCCAAACAACCCACATATTTGAAGCAGGGCATGTGAATAGCAGGTATATAGATTTGTGCTGACTTTATGCAGGCAGGGGGATTTTTATTTTCTTTTACCGTAAACAGACTGCGTTCATGTTCTCAAACGAAAAGTGCGTCTGAGAACCTTATTTACAGACCTAGAAGTACAGGCTAATCCCTTGTCCTTGCAGCCAGTTTCAGCCACCTTTAGGTTTTTCTTGGCAAATGTTCAACTGTAATGCTGGTGTCATATGCTTAATACTGCTTTAGTCAATATGATTTCTGTTGAAGTCACCTGTGGTGTGAATTGGGCAAATGTTTAGCCTTATTACTACCAAACAGTTATTTTGAACTGTATCCTACAGAGAAAAGGCCCTGGCTTAGATATGCACCAGGAAGAGACCATTTTCTTAGAAAAGCATAGTTCTCAGTAAACCACAGAACTATGTGTCACCTTGTTCAGACTGTTGTACAAATTAAACCACAAAAAACTATGTTTGTATATTTTTAAGGGTCTTCAACTCCCTAAAACTAAGGATTCTCAGATTTAAGTCTGGAACTCAATCTCGTAACTCACCCCACTGGGCCTCAGTGTCCCAGCCCTGCTCACGTGGGATGTGAGTTCTTTCTTCATGTGTCTATTTAATTGAAAGAATCTGCAATGTCCCCACCATTTATTATTATTGGATTTTGGGTAAGAGTATGTCTAGAGGCCCTGTTGTACAAACTCAGTAATAAGGTAAGAGTCCTTGCCCCAAAGAGCTATAGTCTAAATAGACAAGACAGACAAAGGATGAGTAAAAGAAAGTGTTGTGATAATTGGGCATACAGATTTATCCTAATTGTGAGTCCAACTGTAAAAAGTGAGTATGTTCATAAGATGCCACAATATAACAGCAAATGTTAATGGGAAAAGGTAAAACAGGGATACAGGACTACATTAGTCCAAACAAAAAGGCCTACTGGCATATCTCAAGGACTGTGTTACGATCATGCTTGCTAAACAAGAAAAGTGTGGACCCAAAAATCAGTAAACCAAAATTGGTATGTTGGAAACTAGGCCTAATTGGTGAACAAAATAATCAGAGGATGGGCTAGTCCGCCTACCACGCCCTTTGTGGGTCCTTAAAGAGACTTGGGGGAGAAAAACTGGCTACTGGACAGAGCTTCACCATCATGGCTGCCACCCCCATCCTCTCCTGGGACCCAGCACCTTCACTGTCCTGATCTTGAGAAATGTCCAGACCCTACCAGGCCAGAGAGAGGGACCCAGACAACACTTCCTCCTCTATTGGCTCAAGCTAAATCCCTAACATTGCCTGGGATGAAATGGGATTGGACATTAACGACGACATCTCCAGCCCAATTCAACTAACTTCTCCAAAAAGGACAATTATTATCATCTTTAATACCATCAGAGAGACTGTCAAACAATGGGGTTGCTTGTAAAATTTCTCTCCAGCTAAGGGAAAAGGGAACAAGGGATGTTGCTAAAATGAAAACCCAACTTAATACTTTACATTTCAAATTCTTTAACTGTTTAATCCTTCTTTTCTTTATCTTTAATAAAAGGTTTAAAAGATTTTTAATGATGCATTTGCCATAATACTATGCAGGCTGAGGTCTCTGTGTACCAAACTCTGATCCTTTTTAACACTAATTATTGGTTACTAGTGACTGGGTTATGTTAACATCTTCAGCCCATTTATTCCATTTAAATTAATACAACAGTGTTACAATTATCCCCAATTTATAAAAGAGGAAATCAGTCACAGAGCCTACAGTGCAGGAAAGCCTCCCTATTCAGAAAAGCAACTTAAGCTCTAAGCATGGGCTTATTTCCCACTGAAGTTGTATAGTCCCACTGAACTCTGTGACTGGGCCAAATCTTAATTAGGCAGGAGCAGTGGCTGCTTCATTCTGTTCTGCTGTTACATACTCTAACCTGGTGAGGCCATCTCAGAATCTGCTAACGCTTTTTCAGAGGAGAAACATGGATGAAGTAGAGTCTGAAATTGGGCCCAATCAGTCTGTGTTGTTTAGACATTTCACTAACTGAGAAGTTCCACGGATATTGAGTTAAGAGCTTCTATAGCAGAGAATCTTGAATTAGGAGCTTCAAAAGCAGGGGAAAGGTAGAAATTTAGAGATTTCTTTTTATGCTTAACTGAATGAATTAACCTGAACTTTTATCCTTATTTTTCTGAATTGGGCGTAGACTCTTAACAATGCAGAATTAATGAATTGGAGTTATCCGGCCAATCTGATTATATCCCATCTTCTTTATTTTTGACATCAAGAGAACAACAACAGGCAACTTTTAAGCACTGTGCTCTGAATTGGCAGAACTCACACTCAGCCTAATCTCCAGTGACATGGAATTCCATAGCTGAGGGTCCTCAGTTAAAAATGTCCTGATTCCAGCCCCTGAGAGATTCCCCTGGGGCTCCATCAGCAGTAACTTCCCTGTTGATCACAGCATTTTAATAGGGCCTGGTCTACACTAGGAAGTTAGGTCGGTATAACTTTACAGACATGGGATAAAAAATCCATACCCCTGAGCAATGCAGTTAAACCGACCTAAACCCTGGCATAGACAGCATTATGTCAATGGGAGAATTCTCCCGTCAACGTAGGTACTCCCTCTTGGGGAGGTCAATTACCTACGCTGACAGGAGAACCCCTCCTATCAGCGTAGGCAGCAGCATCGCTGCAGCATTTTAAGTGTACAAAAGCCCTAGGAGTGCAGAGAGATTGTCATGGAGATTAAACATATTTTGTATTGTATGGTGGGGTGGTGACGGTGGGCGGGGGGGGGGGAGGGAAGTGTGCAATGCAGAGCAACAGTATGTTTTGCCTTTGGTGACTCTCTTTCTAAGAAGCTAGGCTGCTGCCTGTTGTAATGGAGGAAACTTCTGAATGGCCTTCCCAGTCAATCCAAGGTTGCAGCTAGCTCAGAGGTGACAAAACCACAGATTAGCATGACAAGTCCATATCTAAAACAAAGAAGTCTAGCTGAAGGTGGAAGAAAGGTGTTTCTGGTCTCTGCTGCTATTTTGCTGTCAGGATTTAGCAATGAGCCCAGCAGAATTGTTCCCTACCTTGACAATAAAACGATGCTTTTTACACAACAGGGTGGTAATCAGTTTAGCCAAAGATAATGTCTCTGAGTTTATACAGTTGGGAAATGTTTGCTTTAAAGACCCATGACCAAACAGAGGAGAATTTACTAAGTACAGCTATGCACAGAAAAGTGACCATGTCAAAATGGCACTTTCTAACTCATCATATCTGCTCATGTGTTGGAGTTACATGAGATTACTATATTGACAAAAATAAATGTAAGCACTACCTACTCCATATAGCTATGGAGGGGCAAGTCGGATTCTACTCTGTTTCATATATCATCTACAAGAGTGACAGCTAAATTTTAATTATTAAGCATAAAATCCTGGCCCCAGAGAAGTCAATGGCAAAACTCCCACTGACTTCCAAGGGACCAGGATTTCACCCCAAATCTTTATGGCTGATGGTAATCTGAGAGTGAGGCAGAAAGAAGACAGTTTTAGTATTCAGACTCCAGGGGTGGCAGGAAGAAAAAAATCATCCTTTGACTCATAAACTGAGCAAATCTGATATTTATTCTTTTACTGAGTTCCATATCAGTTTGCTCAGTTTACAAGCTAAGGGAAGATTTTTCTTCCTGTCATCACTGCTAATTCAGTCTGGTATTAGCTTGATATTCAAAGCCAGGACAAATACATCTGGAGTGGGGAAAAAGGATGGAATGGGAGGTTAAGAATGATGATCAAGATCAAATAAGACACGGTTCCAAATATCAGAATGGCAAATTGCTGAGAAAAGGAGAGATTGCAGATAAAAAGTTTGTGTTCAAAGTTTTTAAAGCAGTAGCAAATTAAACTAGTGTGGAAATGAAGCGTATAATAATCCTAGCACCTAGTTACCACTTGGCAGGAGGACACCAATAATTAGTTGGTGGGTGAAAAGCAATGCTCTCATCATATATTTAAGAGACAGAGAGAAACTAAGGGACGGTCTCAAGAAAGTAATGCTGTTCTCGCAGTACAAATACTGCATAAACAAGGCCTGCTACATATAAAAAGCATTTGGTAAATGTTTTAAATAAGAAGGAATGAATGAGTTAAACGGTCTTTATGTTATGTTATGTGCTTTAAAACTTCCTACTCCAGTCATTGGGCCAAAGTTTACCCCTTGTGTTGCACGTTCTGCTCCCACTGAAGTCCAAAGAGAATTTTGGCCATAGGGTTTAAATATAATTAATAGGTATATAAATACACATATTTAGTAATTTGGTTACTGAAAAATCTACTAAGTAATCACTACAAGGCCTAAATATAAAAAAGGGGAACTTAGAGAACAAAGAGTAGAATCTTCAGGTTTAGACTAGCAGAACTGTGCTTAGAATTTCAGAAATAATAGTTTGCATGGAGGAAAAACAAAAGCAAGTACATCTATCTATTATTTATCTTGTTGTTTTTACTGGGAATGCAGACAAATGAGAGAGACCATATCCTCAGCTGGTATAGTTTGGCATACGGTCACTTAAATAAATTGAGCTACACTGATTTACACCAGTTGAGGGTCTAGCCTGAAATGTTTTAAAGTACTACTATACGGGTAGATAGATTTATAACTTAGCAAATTTTAAGTAAAGTGTTATAGTAATCATAAAAATTACTTATCTTTGTGCTGAGTGTTTGTTTCTCTGAGGGAATCCACTGGCTCAGTTCATTCAGAATAAACAATTAAGGAAAAATGGGGGTGGGCGGAAGAACACAATCTTTAGCTTAGAACTAAAAATATGTTGAATAGTGCTTGTTGGGGGAATGAGTGGCTTCTGAGAGCAGTCTCAGTTCTGGATTAACCAGTTGGTGCTTACCATTTTGACTCTCTGGTACCTTAGAGGAAAAGTTTAATTACTGCTTCCAGTGTGGACTTTTTTTTGGTTGCAGTCTTCAGAACAAATAATGATATTTTATTGGCATTTTTATGGACTTCAAATACAGCCAAAGATAGATTTACAAATTTCTAAACAAGCCAAATACATGAGCTTGTCTAAGCAACAACTGAAGGTGACTTAAATCTGTAAATACTTTAAATATAAATGCCAGAGGGAGAGGAATTACTAACCATAATAAAAGGGGGTATTAAATAGGAAATGTGGGATGAAATTAAAAAAGGAAAATATTAATGGAATATCATGAAAATTTTCGTGAAAAGTTCTAATAGCCATAGAAAGAGGTTTGAATCCCTGTCATTTGGAAAATCTAAAATATTACTGAACTGGTGTAGAGCGGACTTAAGATGATCTAATACAGCAATTCCCACTCCTTATAATAACCCTCCTTGTAATAATAGATTGGTAGGTGTAATGGAGTGGAGAATCAGATCCAAATACTTTATACCAATGGATAGCTAGGACTTAGGAAAATAGAGGACTATAAAACTGTCACTGGTCAAGAGCCTGAGTACAAGACCCAGATCTTAACATTCTGCACCTTTTCAATAAACTGTATCATCTGTTTGGTTCCTAAATACCTTTAACTCTTTTTCAGCTATCAGAAGAGGGGAATATTGTGAGGGGAATTTTAGTGGCAGCATCAAATTCTCAGAAAGTTAAAGAGGAGATGGTTTGGGAATTGGAATAGTGGGCTGAATCTATGTAGCTGGATGTTCAGAGAAAATTACATCTTGAAACTATTGCATCTGAAAATCCCTTATTTGGATTTTTTTAAAAAACTCCACTTTGCACAGAGAATACATGGCTTCAAGTGTGTACTGTTCATGAAGGTTTTTTTTTTTTTTCCCTCCTCCCCTGGCTTACACAGTGAATGGCAGAGCTCCGAGTCTGAATAAACAGTGTGGGTGGTGACTGTTCTGTGAGGCCCATGTAAAGGATGCAGACATTTTCTTTCTCTGTTCAGCATTATCATGTGAAACTAGTTCAGTTACAACAAACAACATTTACTCCATAACACTGTAACATACTGAGTATTCTTTCTTAACTTTGTACAGAAAATAATAATTAATTCTCCTAGCTTCAAGCATTTAGCTGTGTATAAAGTTTATTGACCTCACTGGTTGCTGTCAGATGATCTTGCTAAGGCCTGTGAAAAACATCCCAGGAATGCAGTGATGTGGGTAGAAACAAAGTGAGTTCATGCCACAAAACGCTTTAAATGGAACAAAATCAGCAACCATCCAGAGAGAATGCACTGAAAACAGAACTTTAGAATAATTACTGGTTTAACCTCACCTAAGCACAGCTACTCCTTCAAAATAACCAAAAGTGATTATTATTAATTCATACTTAAAAAAAAAAAATCCTTTAGGCATCTGTCATGTGACTATCCGAAGTAACTGTTTAGTGGTAATCTCTGCAGCTGAGTGAGAAGGAACATAATGGAATGACTGGAGGGGCTGAGAAGGCTAGGACATAAGACTTGGAATGAGGAGACCTGGGTTCTGTTCCCAGATTCCATGTCCCGTCAAAGTGAGATAAAATGTCTCTTTTGGTAGGTCCTTTAACTATTATGTGACTCAATTTCCCCTTCTGAAAAATGGAAATAATGACACACTTGCGTTTTTCAGTGCTTTGAGATCTTAGTAATGATCACATATTTTGCATATGTGCGAGTTTTATCTGCAGCACTTAAATCAATGCTTTCTGAAATGTCATTTCTGTATTACGTTAACTGCAATCTCTTTCTGACTAGTAGCAAAGGAATACTTCAAGCTAGTCATTTCAGATGCCACTATTAAAGTAATAAATTCAGCATGAATCGGCTCTTATGTTTATTGTAAATTCATATCAAGAGAGCAGCTGATCTTTTAGTATAAACCTGTGTGATTCAAAGGGGATGTCACAGCCTATTTTTATTAAGCAGCATTGCATAAACTACTGTATAAACCAGGTTTCACTAAACCTTTAGTGTAGGTAAATGCTGAAAGCGTATGCACCAATCTACATTAGATTGCAAGGCCTTTAGGACAAGAACTGCATCTTTGAATGAGTTTGTACAGGACCTAGCATAATGGGGCCCTGATCCTGACTGGATATTAAATAAAGGCCTGGAAATAGTGTAGTCTATACTTCGGTGAGGCTGAAGCCTTAGTCACCTGAAGGTGATCTGTGGAATAGGACATAAGGTTCTGCAGTCTCTCCAACGGCCTAGCTACAAAGTTTGCCTTCCTTTTTTTTTTTGCCCATGTTCCCTGTAGAGTCCCACAATACAGTTGGCAAAGCATGCTGTTACTACTTGGCTTGCCTCTTTCAGTGTACTTTTTCATAGCCATTCCTCCCTGCTGACTTGTGAGAGTAAAGGAGTATGGTTTATAGACAATAACAAGGTGATGCAAAAGCTAGTTTGAGATTATGACATAGGAAAATGGCCTGCATCACTTTGCAGTCTACTTACTCCTCCGCTACTCCTCGACCTGTTCTCTGTGTACTCCAGTCATGATTATCCGAATCCCTTTTAATATACTCTGACATTTTGAATGTTTTATGACAACTGCATCAGCTATGTTCCTGAATAAATAACTCTGGTAAATAAATAAATAAATAAAAATAGTTTTATTTCTATTCAGTTATTTGGTACATTTTGAGCACCATAACAGGCTTGGATTATAACTTCCACCATCTGGAATGTAATCTTCTTCACAGACAGATAAAACCAGATCATCACCATATTAAATTTTGGATTATGATCTCTCTTCGTATTAAGTGATAAAGCCTTACCACAAAAGAGTATAAAGCTTAAGACAATCTATACTATTAAATGTATTGGAACTGATGTACTTCATTATTTGTTGTGTATATTTTATCTACACATTGTGGATGATAATAGTGTCCTTAATCTTTTGTGGAAATAGTTCAGTTGAACTCTTTTTCTCAAAACGCGTGTTTCTGAAATTAATTTTTGCTTTTTATTTTCTGAGCTAAAAGTATCAGGGTACAGGAATTAAGTGCAGCAAGAGAAATGCAACTGAATGTTTGTGAGAAATATGAGTGGAAGTATGCTGAGGGCAACAGACCTATAAAATCAATCTGTACCAAGGCCTATGTCAGACACATCATGCTTTTCATAGATTTTGTTGTTTACAAAAACAAGGTCAAATAAAAGGAGTACTTGTGGCACCTTAGAGACTAACAAATTTATTTGAGCATAAACTTTCGTGAGCTACAGCTCACTTCATCGGATGCATTCAGTGGAAAATACAATGGGGAGATTTATATATACAGAGAACATGAAACAATGGGTGTTACCATACACAGAAGTGAGCTGTAGCTCACGAAAGCTCATGCTCAAATAAATTGGTTAGTCTCTAAGGTGCCACAAGTACTCCTTTTCTTTTTGCGAATACAGACTAACACGGCTGTTCCTCTGAAAACTGTAAGGAAAGTGATCACTTATGATGAGCTTTTACCAGCGGGGGGGGGGGGGGGGAAGGGGAGGGGGAGGAAACCTTTTGTAGTGATAATCAAGGTGGGCCATTTCCAGCAGTTGACAAGAACGTCTGAGGAACAGTGAGGGGCGGGGGGAGGGGGAATAAACATGGGGAAATAGTTTTACTTTGTGTAATGACCGATCCGCTCCCAGTCTCTATTCAAGCCTAAATTAATTGTATCCAGTTTGCAAATTAATTCCAATTCAGCAGTCTCTCGTTGGAGTCTGTTTTTGAAGTTTTTTTGTTGAAGAATTGCCACTTTTAGGTCTGAGATCGAGTGACCAGAGAGATTGAAGTGTTCTCCGACTGGTTTTTGAATGTTATAATTCTTGACGTCTGATTTGTGTCCATTTATTCTTTTACGTAGAGACTGTCCAGTTTGACCAATGTACATGGCAGAGGGACATTCCTGGCACATGATGGCATATACATTGGTCAAACTGGACAGTCTCTACGTAAAAGAATAAATGGACACAAATCAGACGTCAAAAATTATAACATTCAAAAACCAGTCGGAGAACACTTCAATCTCTCTGATCACTCGATCTCAGACCTAAAAGTGGCAATTCTTCAACAAAAAAACTTCAAAAACAGACTCCAAGGAGAGACTGCTGAATTGGAATTAATTTGCAAACTGGATACAATTAACTTAGGCTTGAATAGAGACTGGGAGTGGATCGGTCATTACACGAAGTAAAACTATTTCCTCATGTTTATTCCCCCCACCCCCCCACTGTTCCTCAGACGTTCTTGTCAACTGCTGGAAATGGCCCACCTTGATTACTGGTACAAAAGGTTTCCTCCCTCTCCCCCCCCCCCCGCTCTCCTGCTTGTAATAGCTCATCATAAGTGATCACTCTCTTTACAGTGTATATGGTAACACCCATTGTTTCATGTTCTCTGTGTATATAAATCTCCCCATTGTATTTTCCACTGAATGCATCTGATGAAGTGAGCTGTAGCTCACGAAAGCTTATGCTCAAATAAATTTGTTAGTCTCTAAGGTGCCACAAGTACTCCTTTTCTTTTTGTGAATAGAGACTAACACGGCTGCTACTCTGAAAGGTCAAATAAATGCTTCTAGAACTGCAAATATATAAGCAAAATGTAATTGAGCTGCCTAAAAGTTGTGAAACATCAAGAAAATTGACACCAAACTGTACTACTTAAAGAAATATGTAGTACTCAGATGCGACATTCTGATTTTATAGAACCGGAGCAAAATGTGTGAGCAGATTTAAGACTGAATGGTTATCTGAGCAACATACACTTTCATAAAAGTTTCACCCAGTCCTGGGTTCATTTTACAATATCTATCAAAGTTAATGATATATATTCTAAAACTGGGGACCATAAATCAATCCAATCCCATTTATTTGAATAGGTCTGAATAGGTGAAATTGATAGAGTTTGACCACATGAGTTCAGAAAGTTTGTTGCCTACACACAACTGTGAAAAGATAAAACTTGTGGAAAAATTAATAAAAGCAATCTTACTTACATGAATTACTGCACAATGCATTGGTAGAAAGATGCTTTTTTTACCTGAAAGCCCCATTCTCTTTTGTTAACTCCTTAAAAATACAGTAGTAAGAATCTAAAAGAAGCCACTGAAAACCAAAGATGTCTAGAAAAAGGTGTATACATCAGTTCAGGGATTCACTATTTATTTTTGTTTAAACAATGTTCTGGGATATTTAACTAGTCCTGAAAGTCTTGGTATTGCCAAAAATAATGAGCATTAGTCACATTCAATACTGAGTAATATCTTGGATTACCACCACCATTTAAAGTATGATTTTAGCAGCCAGTAGCTAAAGGTTCATTAGACTATGAGAGTATATTCCTTTGTGCCACCCGAAAGCTAAGGATGCAAACTTTCAGATAGTATGAAGAACTGGTAGATATATTTAACAGTTCTTGACACAGTGATCCTCATAATCATGTTGCAATCTGAATTAACAATCATTATCAATATATATATTTTAAGGTTCAGTATCTTGTGATATAGCAGTAGTAGAAACAAATGCCTTACACTACTGGAACAGTAACACGACCGACTCAGCATTCCAACAATATAATGCATTTGTTTCTAGCCTTAGTGATTTATGAGATACTAAACCTTAAAACTGTCACTGTTTCTTTGCTCTAGCATTGCATTGTTGGCACTGGTCCAGGTCTGAATATAGCAAGTGCAAGAGCTCAGACTACTAAAATCTTCAGTCCCTGTCCATTTTGAGTTAAGGACTGAAAAAGGCTCCATTCCATGAAGATACAATGCAAGTGGTTCTTTAGAAACATAGGGCCAGATCTTCAACAAGCCTAAACTGGTGTAGCTCCATAATCATAGGCAGAATTAAGAAAGCTATGGATTCTCATTGAGGCATAGTATTTAGCAAAGAATATGAAATCACAATAAAAAGAAAGGAGAAACTACTGTCATTTCAAGAAGAGAGGATTAAAGGACTCATAGCTCACTGGATAAGGCCTGGATTTTCTTGTCTAGTACTCTTGTTTTAATCCATTTTCCACTTCTATATGAGGTCTGAATAGTGTTCAAGGACATAAATCTATTCTACAATGTAGTCACATTTAAAAATATACACAATTCAACACCCTTCATATCTGGAAAAAAAAATCGGAAGTACATTTTGAAGGGGAAGAGGAGCAATTATCTATTTCAGCCAGTAAGCAAAGATTAATCAAATAAACGGACCAACAGGCCAACCAGCTGGAACTATGAAACTAAAAGCCCACCTCTGAATACTTGTATTACATCGTACATGGGCTGGAACTGGTTTAATCTTTCTTGACTGCTGCAGCAGAAAGCGAGATAAGACAGGCCTAGCCTACAGTGGAAAATCTTGCTGATATTTTTCTTCCCAAGATGCTAAATCATATGAAAAATACATAATTGTAATTATTTTCCCACCCTTAGCTGGCTATACTCCAAAGTCACTGACACTAGTTCTTTGCATTTATTTAGCATCTTTCCCCTAAGGACCTGAAAGTGCTTTACAAATCTTGGTAAATTATGCAACACAATGATCTTGGAAGATGGTATATATTATTAGACCCATTTTACAGTTGAGTATACATACAGGCTCATAGACTGACTCAAAGTCACAAGGCATAGTCCACGGCAGAGTTCTCATTCCCTGTTTCCTGCTCTAACTAGTAGGATACAATGTCACTCAGAGAAAGAGTCTAAAGAATCACAGGACTAAGTTAGTGTAGAAATTGAATTACCCCAGCCTTAAAACAAGAGGACCCTTTATATCAGCTCCATCTGATTATATAGGGATTATACTGTAACATTCGGTACTGTATTTGTTGACAGCAGATTATCAACAATACTCAATTTCTAATCCGTAATTTTTCTTAAATAGTCTCCATAACAAGGACACAAACCGTCACCAGATGTTAACAGAAAATTATTAGGAAAAAATTAAGCTTTACTTTATCATGTACAGTACACAGCAATTTAAATTTAAATTTAATTAACCACTAAAGCAACATGAAGGGAGAAGAAAAACAGACAAAAACAACAATACAGCAGAAACCAGCCTTCTTCTGTAGTTCTAGTTGTCTGAAATCTGTACTTTTCCATTTATTTTCTTTTGTGATGGATTGACCATGAGTTGCTAGAAGATTTGATTCTGCCTACATCAACACTGGCCTACATCAACACTGGCAAATCCTTTATATGAGCAACCAAACTGAAGGTAGGACAAGAAGTTATGGTCTTAACATGCAGCAACAGAGATATTAGGAAAAAAGTTTCTAACTGCAAAGGTAGGTATGCTCTGGAACAAGCTTCCAAGGGAGGTTGTGGAATGCTCTAGGTTTATTTGGTCCTGCCTCAGCGCAGAGGGCTGGACTTGATGACTTCCCAAGTTCCCTTCCAGTCCTACATTTCTATGATTCTATGAAAGCCTGGTCATCTATTTATAAAATACGTCAAGGTTTTTATCTACATGGGATATTTAGACCCTCCTTCCTGCAATTGGATCTGCTGGTGCAAACCCTGGACTGGTGTGACTGTATTGACTACAAAGAGGCTCCATCCAGACCCAGTAGTAAGACAGGGGCTTCAGAGTGTTGACACTCTGTGTCATTTGGAAAGGTTTCTGGAGGAGTTATCCTGGAAACCACCCTCCTAGAGCCACACTGAACACCTGTGTGAGCATTAAGGATCACGCTCTGAGTTTTAAACCACATTAGACAGAATCTCACACAATTAGATGTTTAATGCAGTATTGCCAACCCCAGGCATTCAAAAATTATGTCAGGCCCCCAAAATCATGAGTTTGGCTTAAAAATAATTTTTTTTCTTTGTCTTTTGGTTTTTGAGTCATTAGAGGTTGCACTGGGGTCACGTTCTCAAGCTTTTCTCTGCAAGCATGAGGGCTAGAAACTTTCTTTAAAAAAAAAAAAGTTGGGATTCTCACAGAATCATGACTCCAAGAGCTAAGGCTTTAAAAAAAAAAAAAACTATCAGATACCACAAAACTTACAATAAACATCACAAGAGTTGGCAACACTTGTCAATAAGTCTCTCTGATTCCACAGTGACAGGCAAATATAGTGCCCATCTTTAAAAAAGGGAAGAAGGAGAACGCAGGAAACTACAGACCCGTCAGCCTCATCTCAGTCCCTGGAAAAATCATGGAGCAGGTCTTCAAGGAAACCATTTTGAAGCATTTGGAGGAGAGGAAGGTGATCAGGAACAGTCAACATGGATTCACCAAGGGCAAGCCATGCCTGACCAACCTGATTGCCTTCTATGAGGAGATAACTGGCTCTGTGGATATGGGGAAACTAGTGGACATAATATATCTTGACTTTAGCAAAGCTTTTGATATGGTCTCCCACAGTATTCTTGCCAGCACGTTAAAAAAGCATGGATTGGATGAATGGACTATGAGGTGGATAGAAAGCTGGCTAGATTGTCAGGCTCAACGGGTGGGGATCAACGGTTCGATGTCTCGTTGGCAGGCAGTATCAAGTGGAGTGCCCCAGGTGTCAGTCTTGGGGCCAGTTTTGTTCAACATCTTTATTAATGATCTGGATGATGGGATGGATTGCACCCTCAGCAAGTTCGCAGATTACACTAAGATGAAGGGAGAGGTAGATACGCTGGAGGGTAGGGATAGGGTCCAGAGTGACCTAGACAAATTGGAGGATTGGGCCAAAAGAAATCTGATGAGGTTCAACAAGGACAAGTACAGGGTCCTGCACTTAGGACGGAAGAATCCCATTCACCGCTACAGGCTGGGGACCAACTGGCTAAGAGCAGTTCTGCAGAAAAGGACCTGAGGATTACAGTGGATGAGAAGCTGGATATGAGTCAGCAGTGTGCCCTTGCCAAGAAGGCTAACGGCATACTGGGCTGCATTAGTAGGAGCACTGCCAGCAGATCGAGGGAAGTGATTATTCCCCTCTATTTGGCACTGATGAGGCCACACCCAGAGTATTGTGTCCAGTTTTGGGTCCCCCACTACAGAAGGGATATAGACAAATTGGAGAGAGTCCAGTGGAGGTAATGAAAATGATCAGGGTCCTGGGGCACATGACTTATGAGGAGAGGCTGAGGGAACTGGACTTGTTTAGTCTGAAGAAGAGAAGACTCGGGGGGGGGGGGGGGGGGAGAGCAGCCTTCAACTACCTGAAGGTTCCCAAGAGGATGGAACTCGGCTGTTCTCAGTGGTGGCAGATGACAGAACAAGGAGCAATGGTCTCAAGTTGCAGAGGGCTGGATATTAGGAAACACTATTTCACTAGGAGGGTAGTTAAGCACTGGAATGGGTTACCTAGGGAGGTGGTGGAATCTCCAGCCTTAGAGGTTTTTAAGGCCCAGCTTGACAAAGCCCTGGCTGGGATGATTTAGTTGGGGTTGGTCCTACGTTGAGCAGGGGGTTGGACTAGATGACCTCCTGAGGTCTCTTCCAACCCTAATCTTTTATGATTCTATGACAGGTGCCTTAAACCAGAAAGTCAACAAAGAGACTATCAAAATCCAGACTATTTCATATTTATTTTATCACTGATTTTACTCTTCTGGGTAATTCCCAATGTACAAGTCTCTGTGTTTAATAACAAATAGTTTACAATAGTTGGTTGGGAGGTTGTGTAGCTTGCAGTTCTTCTTTAAGTATTATAAAGTCAGATAAGTTCTTCTTTAAGTATTATAAAGTTGGTAAAACACAATTACTAAAACTGAAAGCAAAGGTGTTGTATGTCCCTGTATGACATTGCTCTGCCTTAATTTCAAGTAGAACATTTTAGATTTTAGGATTAGCAGTTGGTAAATGAAAATGACCTTCATACTGCAAATGGCAAATTGCAAGCACCCTGTATCAATCTATGCTCCCTTACTTGTTAGTTCTTTGATTTCACAAGAAGAAGGAATTGAGGTTTTTCCCAATCTGTACTGAAAAACAACAAAATCTTTAAAACCTCACTGTAAAATATATAATCAGAATTTGAATTGAGCAGGAATGCAGTGGTTTTCAACAGCAGCTCTTCTCTGCTGGTCTCAAAGTTTAAGATTTCATTGTTTTAAAAATTAAGTTTCTAAACTTTAGGATTACAAAACAAATCTCTGGCTGCAGCCTGATATGATACTGAAACTACAGCCAGACAGATTAAGACAGCTCCTGTGTGAATCTGATGACAATTTAAATAACACTGTTAATTATTTCACTGCTAATCTTTTTAATTGTAGTGTGGAGTTAGAGATTGTTTGTAGAGTATGACCACTTTCCCCCCACATCATCAGTAATTTTATCTTTGTATGTAAGCAATGAAAATGTGGAGGCTCTTAAACCTTTATCTATTTAAACACTAAGCTTGATGGAAAACATTATGTTATAGAGAGAGTAACTGTTTTCCTTTGTCATGTAATTAATTATTTTATTATATGCATTTTGATGTCTGGTTTATGACATATACTGCAATAATTAGCAAAAGGACGTAAAATGCAAAAATGTGAATAATCATGAAAGCAAATAGTTTACATAGGACAGTAGGGTAGTGTGGATGGTGAATAGTTCTAAAATTATAAAACTTGTACATTCTATTAAAATATGAACAACAGTACAAAGTGAATAAAACACTGGTAAAACATTGTATTTTCACTGTTCTGAGTGATGAGATTATTCGGGATTAACTTCTGCATTGGAAAGATGATTCTTAGTACAGTGTGGGCAAAAAGGAAATAATACACATATTTGTGGCTATGAACACTAACCAAAAAAAAAAAATTGTCGGGGCTTATTGTTGCTTAAAAACATGAAGCAATTGTACTAGACATGTCTTCTATTTAGTTTCTTGGGACTAACTTCCCACTTTTCTTTCCTTTTCTTTTTTTTCTCTTTCTTTCTCCTATCCTTTCCTGTACAGAAAGGTCAGAGTTTCTTTTTTTAAGACAAGGAAGTGTATAAATATTTACACCTTCATTATCCTCTTTAATTAGTCACAGTGGCTATTAAAAATAACGTCATTTTTATTAAATAGCTTCTATGCAGGTTAGATTTCAATAGCCTAGTTTTCCTCTTTTGCCTAATAAAATACTACTTTTCTTTTTCTAGATCATATAGAGAACAAAATAAGTTCTATAACTTGTTCTTGAATATCCTTGGTCTTTTCTACAAATGATTCACCAGCCAGGGTCAGATCAAGATGCAGCACAGAGACAGCTCTAGTGGTATTAAAAGATGACCTCCTCATGGCCACATACACAGGTGAGATCTCTATGCTGGATCTCTCTGCAGCCTTTGACACAGTGGACCACAAGGCAATACTACCATACCTACACAACACAGCAGAAAACAGACTAGCATTACAGTGGTTCCATTCGTTCCCCTGCATCAGAGAATGGTGATGGCTAACTGTTCCTTCTCTCCGAAGGCCCTTATCTGTGGGGGCCTGTAGGGATCCATACTATCCTCACTTCTCTTCAATATCTACATGAGACTACTGAGAGACAAACAGACACACACACACCATGGCTGCAGCTTCCAACAATAGGCTGATTAAACTCAACTATACATCTCGCTGTTTCTGAAACCAAACATGAAATCGATGCATAGCCTCCAGCTAGTACAGAATGTGGCTGCCCCACTTCTCCATGGCTCAGGCCCCCATGAGCACACCAGGCCTGCCAGCGCCCAGTCATCTTTTGATGCCAGTTTAAAGCTTTGGTCCTAATTTTCAAAGAAATTAATAAATAAAGCCCCAGTTACATCAAAGACCAAATTTCAATCCCTCAACCTCCATGTCATTGTGCTCCCCTGGGGCAAGTCCAGGAGAAACCAAGAGCTTGAGACAAAGGATTCCTTGCTGAGGGGATCTGGCTAGAGAATAAGCTCCCAGCAGAGATCAGGCAAATCCAAAGTCTAACCAGCTTCAGGAAATGTTGCAGGGCCACCATAAATGATTCTCACAGTTTGAAAGTCCCTTTTATTCCCAAACTCCTACAAACCCCACTGTTCTCTCCCCCTCCCCGCAAAATCCCCTACTCCAAGTAGAGTTTGGACCCTGAAAGGGGAGTGTGCCTGAGTCCATGAAGTCCACTAGGGAGTTCTCTATTGCTATTAATTTTATGTGACAGGCACTCAGATACTGTGTGATGGTCACCAGTATAAAAAAAAACAGATAGATAGATAGATAGATAGATAGATAGGATCTACGAGACAAAATGTTTAGAGACCCATTCCCTATTTGATACATGGGGAAGTTATGTGCAGAACACTCTTCAGCATTAATAGGAATTACCTGAGAAACTCTCCCACAAACTGTACAGCAGTCAAGAGTTATACTTCCATCATGGCATGACTGAAGGGCAGGATGGTCGAGGAGAATTAGCTGAGGGCTGTAGCCTTGATAGATACTTAGTCCCAAATTTTCAAATGACTCCTCTAATTTTGGGTGCCCAACCTGAGAGTCATTGGGCCTGATTTTTTGAAAGGCTGAGGCTTCACACCTCAAGGGGAATGGCTGATCTTAAGTTGGATTTTGCCTTAACCTCCCTGCTTGCATTTCCCCATCTGTAAAATTGTATAGATACTAATGTCACCAACAATAAACCAAAAGAGACATATACACGGACACTGGGCCTGCTTCTCCACTGTCTCATCTCTTGCGTAGTCATTTACACTTGCACAAAGTGAGTGTGAAATGACTTGGGCCCTAATTCAGCCAGATACTTAAGCATGTGCCTTAAATCTTTTGAAGTTTAATGGGATTACTCACATGCTTAAAAGTTAGGCATGTGCTTAAGAGGCTTGCTGAATTGCAAGATAGGTGGGAAATACCGTCCACTATCCATGCCATCATCATTAGCTGGATAAGGTCCTGCAATGGCTGCCTCCCCAAGCAGCTACATTTTTAGAAAACAAATTTACTAACTTTTCACTGGTGTCTTTAGGATGGATCTATTAAAATATAAAAAAAGTCAGAACTTCCTAAAGCGCAGAAGGACAATTTTATAGCTGAAGTACAAAGAAAAGGGATCTGAGTTCTAGCCCAGGCTAAACAAAAAGGCCAAAATTGTCAACATGTCCACTAAATTTGAATGCCTCAGTTTTTGGCTGCCCAAAATGAGATACCTATGGTCTAGCTGAAAGAGGCACGAAGCACTTGCAACTCTAACTGAGGCAAATGAGTGCTCAGGATCCACAGAGAAATCAGGCCTCATGTATCTCAAACTGAGCACTCAAAACTAGTGGACACTTTTGAAAATGTTGGTCTTTTCTTCTCTGTCTCTTATTTTCCCCATATGGAAAATGGCGAGTCTTACTCATCTCTCACAGGGCTATTGAGTGGTGGATAGCAATTTTGAGACCTGCATACATAAGATAATACAAATAATCATCCTTCCATCAGGCTCCTGCCTCCCACTAAAAACAGACAGTTATAGAACAGGGCCTTCATAAGCTTAAAAATTATTATTTAACAACACAATTTATTAACAAACCTTTATCTAGGTCTGAAAATGTACACAGTGCTTCACAGAATATAGGACAGACAGAGCCACTGCCCTAAAGAACTTACCGTTTTCTCTAAATCAGCCATGCAGTTCAGTAAACATGCTATTGTAAAATGGCTATGCAAAATGCTGTTTGATGGCGTTTTGAGTAATTAAACAGTCTAATGTCAGAGATGGACTCATAAAAGAGCCTTATTTGAGTTATATCGTGTCTCATCAAATACACTCATCCTGCCTTATTAGAATATGCATATTCTGAACAGATACTGAATGAGGTTTCCTCGGCTTATAGCATGATTTGCAATTTACACAGCCTTAATAAGCCTGGTGCCCACTGAACACTTCAGGAATAATAACCACATTGATTAGAAACAGCCAGAAATGTTCTGTGGTAAAATGTTGTTGTCCTCTACAGCGTGTCTGAGAAGGGGCTTATTGATGAATGAGTAAGAACATAATGTGAAGGAACAAGCAAACACTACAGATGGCTCCTTGGGACAATGCATCAGTGTTCCCAATATATCCTAGGAAAGAGAAACTCATTTGTACACACAGAGGATTAAGCTGCCCTAAGGCAGACGAGAGGCAGTGTTTGGTTTCACAGTGGTGTGGTCTACATCTAAAACTTAGGTCGACTTAACTACATTGCTCAAGGCTGTGAAAAATTCTACACCCTGTGCGATGCAATTATCTAGACCTAACCCCCAATACAGACCCAGCTAAACTGACAGAATAATTCTTCCATCAATTTAGCTACTGCCTGTCAAGAAGGTGGATTAACTACAATAATGTAAAAACCCCTTCTGTCCCTGTATTAAGTGTCTACTCTAGTGCAAGTGGAGTAGACGTACCTGAAAAATAGCTAGAATAAAAGAAATTATAGAGTGTAGCTTGCACTACAGACTGCATGTGACAAAAACAAAAGGTGTGATATTTTACTATGCAACCGAAATTACCAGGAGTAAATGGATTCAATATACAGTAATCTCAACTACAGCCGTGGACAAGAGAAAAATTAAATTTTCATTCTACTCTATCCTGTTTCCTAGAGCAGTACACTTACAGCACTGGAGTGATCACACCATTAAGATATCTGGTTCTCTGAAGTCTAGACTGAGCAAGTGTTTTTCCTATTCAAAAGTTGTAGATTTCCAAAGATCATTTGCCTTCCAGAACCCCAAGTCTGTTAAAAATCTTTCTCCCTATACACTTTTGTATGGTGCTAATGTCAAGCCACATCAAAGTCCATAAGAATCCTACACATGTGAATCCAAGTTTAACCAAGAAAAAAAAAGGGCTCAGATTTTTATTATGTGAATTTTATTGGAACATTCCCTTCATGTCCCTACATACAAAAGAGCATCTGGATTCACTTACAGCTACACTGACTCCCACACATCTGCTTTGTTATAGTTACCTTTTCTCACAGGATACCTTCTTTTTTCCCCCCTTCCCTACTTCACCTTTGGATACATGATGACGAAGATCAAAAGCTCAGGCTTCAGATGCTCTAAGATAAAGACATTAGTTATCAGTTATGCTTTGAAGTTGCTTGTATATTTCCCCTAATTTGTTCTAAAATCAATAACGCCAATTTAAATTCTCTGATTTTAAAGTGTCTACAATAGAAACTATATACAGTTTTGCTCACAATTAGTTATGCAACAGTGCTAGAGTTATAGGATTGTGTGAGGTGTAACTGATGGTATGTTCTTATTTTAATGTGTGTGTATATTTACAGCACACAATTTGTCCAAGAGCCATGTTTCACTTGAACAGACATAATCTAAGGTACAACGTAGTTTCCTAGCAACATAACCAGAAACATTAAAATAAACTTTGGATCTGCAAGGTTCACGTTTATTACATAAACTGCTTAACAGGCTGCATGACTGAAAGCAGTACATGATTGAAAGTCTGACCCTAAATGGTGCTCAGTGTTTGCAGCAAGTACTAAGCATCCTTAACTCCAGCTGAAGTCAATGGGATTAACAGTTCTCAGCACTTAGCAATATAAGGTTCTAATTTTGTCAAAATCTTAATTTTAATAAAGGAAGTTTTACCAGTTGCCATACTATGGAGTGAGGCATTTTTATACTGAACAATCTGTAAATTCAGACTTTCTGCAAAGCTTTCAAGAGTAGATCTTAAGGTTTTTACTATAAAGGCTTAATCCTGCTCCAGTTGAAGATAATGATAAAGCTTCCATTGACTTTAATGGAAATTAGATTGGGCATTATATACATATAGTGATGAACCACAAAGACTGATAAAGATGTACGGGCCTTCGTGTAGGACAAAACATTTTGGGTGACAAAGTTTCAGGTATTTCTAAAAGGAGTGTGGCACAAAAGAAAGGAAATAAAAGACATAGGTACTGAGCTGATGTATTGCCTACAACTGAGAGAGTTATTACTAAGGTGAACATATAAAACGGTCCTATTTTTGATTCCTCAGAGCAGGTGACAAGGATTAATTACTGTGTATTTGTGTCAGGGTCTTAGGCACTTCACAGATTCAGCGATAGACATTGGCAGGATTTCTAGTGCAGAATCTCAACCATTTTTTGAGTCTGACTAACAGCAGGTATCAGGAAAGGCAGTAAAGAAAAGTATAAATGGACATGAGTGAGCAGGGCCAAACTTCAACATGAAAAGCTTGTACATGGCGGGAATTAGGATTAATATAAGAGACGGCAAAAATAAACAGAAGTGATCAGAAATATTTCTAATGTACCCTATTATTTAATAATCAAACCACTGGGATTTAAAAATACATGGGATGATTCAATGCAGTAGAAATGAACATAGGAACATTAAGGCCCAGGGCAGAAGAACTGCATTCTCATTCAAGATACTTCCCTTACCAAAGTGCTGATTGACCAGTAAAGGTACTACTCATTAGTTCAGGCCAGAATTTGCATGTTACCATTCCAAGTTTTCTTGATGGTAAGGAAGTACCCCATCTAAGAGTTGTAAGTGAAAGCTGAATAGGAAAAGCAGCGTATTGCTCTGCTTGTAAATTATTTTAATTTCTGGAGTGAACTTACAGAGCGAGGCTGAAGCTTGTGATGGCAGAGTGGTCTTAGATACGGCATATTATTCTCTTGAGAGATATACTAGCTGTTCCTACTTCTAGCTCCTCTGATGGGCTGAGGGAGGAGCTAGAAGTAGGAGCAGTGTTGTACATGGTCTGTGCCATTCCTTTTGAAACTGGGTTTCCCAATGTACCTCATCATTTAATAAACTTTAAGAATCAAATAATTTAATAATCAAACCACTGGGAGAAATGTAGGGCAGATGCTACTTTGCATAGCTGCAAACATTGTAGTATACCACTGGGGTGAAGCACAAATACAAATGCTAGTTTGTTCCTGTCACAAAGCATTACTAAGACATAATTATTTTCTACAGAGCATTGATTGATAAAAGAGAAGATTATAAAATAAATTAAATTGCAGATTTAATGTCAACGATAGTGCAACTGAATTTTTCTGTAAATAAGCTAATTTAACCGTGCAAATTAGGCATAAGTATAGAAGAACTGATATTGACCTCTAGGAAAATTTTAAGATTAAGAGAGAAAAATGATATAAACCATGATGAAAGCCCTTTTTAAAGTCACTACCCTCTGAAATCATAGATTATTTACTATGATGCACAAAGGAGTTTGTTAAAAATGAATGATTGCTCTCCTTAAATTTGAGCCTTTTCAAATAAACAACTTAACCTCCTCCCTGTCAAATATAGGGTACCTTTAACCTTCAACAATAAAAACTTTCTACATGGACATAACGTTGAACTGGGGACAAAAAACCCCACACATGTTATGTTCCCCCTACCCCAATAGTGTTGGAGTGAGAAGGGTAGTGAAACCCTGGAATGGGTTACCTAGGGAGGTGGTGGAATCTCCTTCCTTAGAGGTTTTTAAGGTCAGACTTGACAAAGCCCTGGCTGGGATGATTTAGTTGGGGATTGCTCCTGCTTTGAGCAGAGGGTTGGACTAGATGACCTCCTGAGGTCCCTTCCAACCCTGATATTCTATGATTTGATAGGCTAGTGCATGCAGCCACAATATCCCAGAATGGCTCGCAGAATGTTGCGATTGACAAAATGTGAAATGCTAAGACTAGCAAATTAAATGGTCATAAAACATTCATTTTACATAATTAGAGAAACCAGTCATTAGAATTTTTCTTTTGCCACTAGTTCTAACTGCTCTCTGCCAACTTCATTCCACAGCAATTATTGCCAGCAAAGATAAAATTGGCATTCTTTTCATGTCTACTTTAAAACCTGTTCTGTAATCTGTCAACTAATCAGGTCTCAAATTATTAGAGGATAAGTGCATTTTCCCATGTAGTCAATCTATATTCACACTACACTCCAATCACTAAATACTGTACTGTAGAAATGTGTTCATCCTATAATAAAACTAATCACACAAATGCATTCACCCTATATTAAACTAGCTATATCTGTCCAGAGCTGAAGTCTTGACTAAAAATATTGACCTGAGAAGCTTGACTTCGGGGGATGAAAACATGGTGATGCCCTACTTAAATTCCACCAGCTATCCAAGAATAGCTGGATACTGTTGCTGATAACATGATTAGCAGTGAAATAATAATGCCAACATTTTAAATTGTCCCTATAATGCTTCAGAGTTTTGCTTGCCCCATTTGCCACTTATAGGTAAGGACAGGAAGCATGGCCCAGTAGTCAGGGTGCTAACCTGTGATTCAGGAGATCTCAGGAGTTCTGCTAAAACTTCCTTATGGAGTTATATGCCCAAATACCGTTCAAGATCTTAGAGGATTCCTTATCCGTAAAATGGGGTTAATAGTATTTCTTTACCTAACAGGGTTATTGTAAGGATAAATACATTAAAGATTGTGAGGTATGCAGATTCTATAGTAATGGGGGAATCTAAGTAGCTAAGGTTGATAGATGGTTCTTGCTTCTTGAACTCTCTCTTTGTGTTGGGCTTCCCCCACACCAACTAACATAGCTACACAATGGTTCAGCATTGCTCTCCTTGAAAGCAATGATTCTATTAGGGACAGTGGTTGAAAAAAGGGAAGGTGGAGTCTTTATATTTGCATGCAGTTAGGCTAAGGGATAGGAAAGGGATCAAGATCGAGACACTAAAATAATAATCCATCTATCTCCATTGCAGGATTTTTCCCTATGCTACATTTACTATAGTTTTAAAAGTCCAATCTATTTATTTGTTTGTTTGTTTGTATTAGCTTGGAGCCCCAGTCATGGACCAAGACATTTGTATCTAGTTTTAAATATCCCAAACGCTGTGATATACATCACTTCCCTGGAGAGACAATTTCACAGCCTAAGAGATCTCAGCCAAAGAGTGAAGATTTTCCTGTTTTCAGCCTAAATTTTGCTATCTTAATTTTATCTCATCACGGCTAGTTGAACTTCCTGCAACCACCTTAAATAATTCCTTTGCTTTATATATTTCTGATCGTGAAGTGCCAGGAAGTGAATGAAATTTTCCAAGTGCAATTGCACTAGAATCTTTATAGGAAGAAATTATTGCCTTTCGTGCCTCTACATAAGCATCCCAAACTATATTGGCTCTTTTTTTCCATCATCTGATGACAAATTAATTTCTAATTTCATGTTTAAATAATGTGGGTGGCAAAATATTCATTTACACTGCATGTGGATAAGGTACTCCTTTAGTACTTCAAACCTGGGAGTGTGTCTCACTCTATATCTCTACACTTCTGGTGCTATATAAATAAAATGAATATAACAGCTAATAAATGCTCCTCTTTCTCTTCTTCTTTGCACAAGTGTAGTGCAATGTTGTAAAAGACTCCATCTTTTTTTTTAAAAAATGGTGTAGGGCTTTTTATTCATGTGTGGTATACAAATTAAAAGAAACGAGTATAAGTACTGGTTATATGAATGGGAAAAAACACAAAGTACATATTTCTGTAATTAGTAATTGATATGATAAGGGGGACCACGATAGCTCAGGGAGTGTGTTGTGGGACTATTCACTTCCAGGGTCCTAATTCAAGTCTGGCCTGGATCAGCACAGATCAAATGTTACTTGCTGCTGGCCTTTTGATACAAATTGGTGGTCTCAGTTGATTTCTAAGGAGATAGGGGTCCTCATCACAAAACCATCACCACAGTTCATGAAGATGCCAAGGGCTAAACACAGATACAAATTAAGCTGTCACTAGCCCTGGAAATGGTCCTTTCATGTCCAGGTTCAGGACCAGTGGAAGGTAAGTATGGGGGGGTGTCTGAATTATTGCTGCCTGCGTTGTACATGCTTTGTGAATAAATAGAGTAATTCAATCTGAAAAGGTATGAAGCCAGCAACTTTCACCAGTATAAAAGTCACTAAAGCAAATATGACAACTGATAGCTTTCCCTAAAATACATACGTATTGGGCCTGATTTTCAATGAGACCTTAACCAAACTTCCACATGTACATGTGCAACTTTGCCGATGCACTTTTCGTACAGTGTCACCTATGTGCACACAAGTAAGAGATGCCATCACCTGCCCACTCACATGATCAAATGTACACTTGCAAAACCCATTAGTAATGTACACAATCGATACATCAGATCATTTGAGACTGGCAATAGGCACAAAAAGTACATTTGTAGCGGTCTTTCGCCACTGACAGCTAAGCCACCTTTTTTAAGATTCAAGTGCTTTGTTTCCATTTGGTTAACAAATTTCAGTCAAACACAAGGACATAGTAACTCCAACATTTTTAGGGATAAAACCATCAGAAATGTTGAGCTTACAGGAAGGGAGGGGGGAAATCAATGAACAATTAAAATTCCATTCACTAAAGTTTCTGTATGACACGGAGTACCCATTTACAGTTGTTGATACACCGATCTAGAGGAAATTTGCATAAATTTGGATCTTGTTTCAAAGAAATGTTAGCCTGTTATTTAAGATCATGACACACCTCATATTCAGCTCAAGAACAGCCACAGAGCTTTTCATACCAAAAATACGCTTAGAAAGGCTTTGTTATATTTTGTTTTCTGATGTATTTGTTTTCTTATTGATCTCACTAGCACTTCAGGCAATAAATAACATGGAAATTCATATCCAGATATATAAATAGAAACAAAATGAAGAAGGTATAATGGGCTACATTTTCATGGCTCACACAATGAGCAAGCCATGCAAAATGTGAAAAGCGGACAAAAAATAATCTGTTTTTACACCACAAACTGGTATTAAAATGTGCATATTAGATAAAAGCTTGTGCCCATATATTTGGGAGGCCTGGATACCATATGCATGCAAGTACATTCCTATTTAGGCAGCTGGCTGTGAGGCATACAGAAGATACAAAATGCAGGGTACCCATGCACTGAGTACAGCTTTAAAAAATAGGTCCAGTATTATATTTAGACATTTCAAAATCACTTTTCATAGGACTATGTCAAAGATCTGGTTCTTTATTATTCTCTTACTCTTTTTGCTGAAGGGGATTTGTGATAGATAACAGGTTTTTCCAATGTCTCACCCAAGTAAAAATGCTAAAGGGTTTCTTCTAATCTACTAAATCTTGTAGAGGGCCGATCTATCCAAGAAAAGATCACAGGGTTTTAACCCACATCTATTTTTCTAAACTGCCATTTTCATTCTCTTAATAACCCTTTCTCCTCCTCCAATAGTTATGTATGCTGAATATGGACCAATACAAAGTCCTCTCACTAAATTAATTACTTCCTAAGAACTATAATGGTTCCACAGCCAGTGGATTGTGGAAGCAAATTGGGTAGAAATGGAGATTCATGACTGATACTTTCTTCAAAGTATGTTGTCTATGATGCTCTTAGTTTTAGCTGGTCAGAGATAACGAAATGCTAAAAGAACTCCCAAATCCAGGTCTCCTAGACAATACCATTTTGCATAAACACCAGCCAAGCCTTTGGACTGGTCACACGGAGTTTATCCTTGTTAACAAATTCTAGTGCATCTCCAATTACATAGCATTGCTTTGGTCCTTGTCTAAATTTTAGGTCATGGAATTATTATTTGTAGGAATACTCCTACAAAGTGCTAAACGATTTCCACCCCCACTGACCTCAGAGTTAAAGGAACTGAATACAACATCAGAAATATTCATCATAATGCAGGATTGGACCTTATGTAAGAGACATTAATTACAAAACTTCCACTGACAATGATTGAGCACAAAATGCTTTTCTTGCTTCCATTTCTCTTTAACTCACAGGATTGGCATATTCTATAAACATTTTCAATCCATTGTAATTCTTTTTGTGCAATTATAAATATTTTAATGTATGACATCAGTATGGCGTGTTTTCATTGTGCTTAGAGCTCTTCAGTTAGGATGGGGCCTGTGTTCTTCCTCATTGCCTTTGGTACTTTATACTTGGCAACCAACTTTGCTCTGTATCAACATATTCCTTTTTCTTCCAGTGGGAAGAAAGCAATATGCAATTATTTTTATTTATTGTTCTTGATAATTGGCTTCATTTTCAGTCAAAATAGATCTGATTATCATGGAAAAAGAAATAAAACACAGAAAAAAAAACCATTAAGGAATTTTTATCTCCAAGTTAGAAGGGCAGTGAAAATAACCAGAAGGATGACATAAGTGGTAATTTTAATCTGAAGGCTAAAATCCTCACTTAAATGTCTCTTGAAAATGATACTGCTCACAATTGCAAGTATTTATATCCCTTTATTCCTGAACTTTTCACTTATTACAGAGGCTAATTTATAGTAAGTAAAAGCATAAAATTTACAATATTTCCACAGCTTAGAGGCTCGATTCTGCTTCCAACAAAGCCAGTGACAAAACACCCATTCACTTCAGTAGGAGCAGGATGTGGCTCCAAATTCCAATTCAATTGAGGCTGGACTGTGCCTTGAGCAATAGGTGGTACATACGCTGCACCCAACTAGCAGCAGCACTGGAAAGCATTACGCTGGCTGAGACACAACTCCTTCCCTACTTCCCTTTGCTCCATTGAGGGGGAGTAATAAAGGGCAGTAATTTTGCTACTGACCTATGCTAACAGCAAGTTACAGCTCCCCTCCTGCTATTTCGGATATACTGGCAAGCACGAGAAATGCAGAGTCTTTGCCCATTCCTTGCCCTGCCTGCTCTCCACATCCTTATTCTGGGGAGATGGATAGCAGCCCCTATTTACTCCTGTGTGCCCAGAGCCTCGTTCTCACTCCCCTGTGCAAGCATGTAGCTCAAGTCACTATTTAGTCCCTTATTACTGGAGTTTCTCAATCAAGTAGGAGTTTAAGCAATCACATTGTTGTTTAGTAACCATGTGAAGTACTAGCAATAGGTACTTTCCAAGCTTTCTGTACCAGTAATCACACATGCATATATAAATTACAAATATAACTGACTAGAAACTACGCCAAATGTATTAAGTAGCTGGGGATAAAATGAGAGAACAGCAAACACTTACTATGTATTTCAGGGTTGGAAATTCATACTTGGGTATATCCAACTGCAAGTATTAGTCCACAACTTTTGATTGCTCATTTGTGGTCAACAAATACTGCAGTGCTAATCCATATTATTAGTCAAAGCAGACACTGAAATGACCAAACTGATGACATAAAGAGATATGTTAACTAGAATGAGAGAGTACAGACTACCAAAGCTATGTGGAGTAAGAATGCAAGCCCCGTTATGAACCAGTAAGTCAAGAGTAGCTTTTGTTTTGAAGCAAACTAATTAAAGGGACATAAATCTGTCCTCAGTTCTCTCTCTAGGCAAGTGCCTTTTAAATAGAGATAAATGTGTTAATTAACACAGCGAGATGTTTTACGAGGAGTCCTAGCAATAGAATTATACAGGTTGACAGTGAACTCAAAGAGAAAGATTGTACCATGACTAGTATCCTGTGTAACTCCATTGATTTTAATCAGTTATATGAGATGTAAACCAGGGCAGAATTTGTCACATAAGATACAAGAAATAAACACATAAAAATGGTTGAGGGATATTGGATTTTGTTTTGTTTTGTTTTTTGGGGGTAAAGGTAGGATAGTCTTGTGGTTAAGACATTGGTCTAGATCTTAGAAGATGTGGGTTGAGTTCCGGGCTCTGCCACCTACTTTCTATGTGATCTTGGGTAAGTCACTTTTGTTACTCTAAGATTTATGCATGTGAGTAGTTCCACTAAAGTCAAGTTAAGCATGATGTGGAAGGATTGGGGCCTTAATTTTTCTGTATCTCCATTTTCTGCACCACATCCTCAAATATACTATGTTTACACTCAGAGCAGTTAAGCAGAGTGGTCATTGGGGTGCTACCCCAATCCTGGACTGATCAGGGGCCTAAATGGCCCCCAGAGTAACATAGAGCAGCTTAAGGGACTACTGTAAATAACACTAGGTATGCTCTGTCCCATCCCCTCTGACCCATAATGAAGGGGACAGGGAAGCGAGTGGCACAGATTCAGTCTAACCCATCTGAGGATTGCCCTCTGCCATAAGGAATGCTCAGGTACTCCTTTAGGGCTGCTTTACAGCTGCTTTGTGCAGCTGAAACAGCACCAAGTAGCCAAAGCTGGAGATAAGGCTCTGGCCCTCCATCTGTAAAAAGGAGATAACATTTCTGTTATCTTCCCTACCTCACAGAGGTGTTGTCAGGCTAAATTCTTTGTATATGAGGTGCTCAGATACTACTGTAATGAGGCCTGTAAAAGTGACTTGAGAGACAAAAGCTTGCACTGAATTCTCTAAGACAATCAATGATACCTCTTCAGATAAAGCAAAACTATATTTCAATTTTATTTGGGGTTAAAATGTTTTTAAATTTTAATACACAATGTTAAATCTACTAATACAGTATATCCTATTTGTGCATTAGCATGAAAAGACAATCACATTTATATAAAACCCAAGGTTGCCTATTATGTACCTATCTGCCTTTAAAAAAAATATACAAACACACAGAGAAAGGAAGAAAAACTATGCTCCTAAGGGATATCAGTACTGCATAAAAAGTTTAACAGAAACTAATAAGGATACTACAATCAAAGTCTCCAATGACATTGTAACTTACACAACAGTTCACATCTTTAAAGTATGGTACAAACACTGACCCCCATACAGCACCTCTGAGAAAGTATTGTCCCTATTTTTACACAAAGTATTAAGGCCCCAATTTTTTTTAAATGGCATCAAATTTTGGTTGCTTTAGGTGTTTTTTTAGACAGTTTAGGACAGTATTGACGTGCAATGCAGACTGAAGTCAATGGAAGCTGCAGGTGAAAAACACCTCTGACGATCAGGCCACTGAATATGGAGTTAGGAGTCTAAAAGGCATTGTGGGTAAAATACTGGCACCACTGAAGTCAGCAGGAAAATTGCTATTGACTTCAATCAAGACAGGATTTCACCCTCAGCTTTGACAATGTTGGCCATGCTGAACATAAAATCCAAAATAAGAGGCTTTTTAAGTTCCAAAAAAACCATGCAAGAAAAAAAGCAGATAGACAGCTAGGCGGATGAGCTACATTGATAAAATTTAATCCTTTTATCCTGGATTTTAAAAGGATTCCATGGTTTATTCTGTCTGTGCTTTGATCAACATTTATCACAAATAAGCCTAGAATAATACATAAATGACAGGCTGTTTGGAAAAATATACAGAGCAGTCCCTTTATTATTACTTTCAATTAGGGTGCTCAGATTCTAACTCAATTCCTTTATCTGTCAGAGACAGATGAGCCTTCTGGTTGGGGATTTTTTAAAGGTATAAAAACCAATTACTCTCCTTCACTGAAGGTAAATTCAATTTCTGTTTTGATGCTCTGTTGTGCATCTCAGAGTAGTGCCTTCAAATTATGACTAGTGCACAGTATTTTCACTCACTCAAACAAAAGAGAAAATATATTTGTAAACTGGTTACTACTGGAATAATAGCATGAGGACAGTCTTAATAATTCACTCATCCAGTAGCAAAGTGAAAAAAATTGCCTGGTTAATCGGGAGGGCTAAATCTAAACTATCAATTTCTGTCGTATTTAAGTTTCCATTGTTTTAAGTTTCCAGCTGTGACACTGCCTTGATAATGTGAACCAATGAAACGCTGTCTTTCTGAGTCTGCAAACAAATTACACTAGTGCTGCTGCCATGGTTTATAACTTTTTGAAGCAGCAGCAGCAGCAGCAGACTGAAATCACTAAGACTGGTCATTTTCCCACTGCCATTAAAAATTCCCTGGGAATCAGAAAGACTGACAAGAATCAGATCAGTTTCACTCTGCTTGGGAAAACTATGAGCCTTAGCAGAGATGAACACTAAAGCTGTTAGTAAGGGAGGACGGTATACAACATGGAATTGGGATAATCTCTTTTGTAAAACGGTGCACGTCTCACTGCATAAGTGGTCTCAGTTCAGGTCAAAGAGGACATGTCCACAGTTCAAACCAATTAGCACTTTGCTGGCAGTCTTAGGAGAGAATCTAAAGATCAGCATGAAATCTGAATTACCCTCACAGTCCCATCTAGGGGCGAGGTCCATTAATGGGACAGTGTGGAAAAGTTTGTAATGCCACTGCCCTGCTGTATACGTTCTGTGGATAAAAAACAGAGGGCTTCAATCTCCAGGGTTATCAATCTGTCACATTTAATAAGGACTAAAAATCACTTCATTTTTTAAAACCAAACCACCAAACATATAGTTTGTCATTTTTTTAAAAAATGAAGCAGATTTTTTGTTGAATAGTACAAGGGCAACCTGGATTTTTCCCATTTTCTTTTCCTCAGGCTCAATCATGCTCACATCACACTATCTAGTCTGGTATCTTCTAAAAATCATGGCAGGACATGTGTGTTCAAGCTTAGTAGATAGATGCACAAGCTCCAAACAGATGTCCATCTGTGTATCTAAGAGTAGAACTGAGACCTAATGTGAGGTAAATTTGTCTGCGCTATAATATACTGTTCCACTAAAACACAGCAAACTGCTTAGCTTAGATGCTGAATGGAAAAAATGCACCACTGAGTTTAGCTATTAAATTAATTTCATTATTGTTAAAAAACAGAAAAGAAAAATATACTTAAGTTTCATACATAAACAAACATTTCATTTTGGAGAGATTCATGGATCACATACAGTACAATATGTTTTCTTATTATTATTATTGTTTGTAGTTTCCAGTTTAGGATTTATCCAATTATATATCTATTGTGTGACAGGCCTGGCATGAGAGATTCCATTTACAGGAAACATTTCTGAGATCACAGGCCCTGCAGGCTAAATGCAAACACTGGAGCAGATGGTAACTGATCCAGTAAAGCTGTACTTTGGGGTGCTGGAAGGGGGAAAAGACTTGGAAAGTAAAGTCTGCTAACAAAATAACTTCATATTATTACAAACACAACTTCATCAGTCCAGTACGCAGATACGGACCTAATTACAGAACAACTCCTACCACTTCTGTTGACTCATTTTCAGCATAAAGCAGGGAATGGGCAAGAGAAGTTGGTTGTATTGTAAAACAATTCTTTACCAGTCTGCTAAATATAATGTTACGGAGAAAATTTAAATTATAATTAATTATTGGATTGAGCCAACACCTAGAGGCCTCAACCAATATCTGAATACTGACATCTTTTCACATAATCATTCCCAGTCCCTCCTTTTGGTACTGTTGTAGGCTTTTGAGACTAGCACTCTAAGTTCCCTCTCTATCTTAACAATAAACCTCTGTGCTGGGGCCTGGTACACCAATGCTACTATTCAGCTGTATGCCCTCTAATCTGTAACGTATCTTGTGTTTTTAGCAGCTCAGGCTGAGGCCAGCTCATTACTAGAAAAAGTTTGCTAGCAGAGCTATACCAGCAAAGCTTCCTAGCGTAGATGCAGGTTATATCCTTTTGCTGATATAGCTTATACTACCAGTTTCCCAAGTGAAATGAGCTATATCCTCAAAAGCATTTTCCCCCAGTATAACAGCATCTACACTAAGAGTTTTGCCAGTATAAAAAAAGAAAAAACCACCCCTGAGTGATACTACTATATCAGCAAAAATTTCTAGCATAGACATAAACATTAAGCTCTTCAGGGCAGGGACTGTCTCTACCTGTATGTTTTTATGGTACTTAATACAATAGGCTACCAATCTTGACCGGGGACTGTATACACTAGAGCAGTGGTACACAAACGTTTCCTGTTACATGCCCCCTTACCAGTAACCTTGTGCCCCCCTCCATTACTGCACAGTTGGCTCAGCAGAGGAGCTTGTGCTGACCGTGGAGCTAGGGGCAGAACTGGGGATAGGGCAGGAGCTGGGGCTAGAGGCAGAGCTGGCCTGGGGGGGGGGAGGAAAAGAGGGCAGCACTGGGCTGGAGGCGGAGCAGGGGGCCGAATGGAGCTGTTGCTGGAGCAGGGGGTAGAGGGGGAACTGCAGCTGGGGGCGGAACTAGGCTGGGGCAGAGCGGTGCTGAGTGGCGCTCCCTCCCCACCCCCCGTTTCTCTGCGGCCCCATGGGGGCACTCCCCACAGTTTGGGGACCACTGCATTAGAGCAGTGGTTTTCAAACTTTTTTTCTGGCAACCCAGTTGAAGAAAATAGTTGATGCCCACGACACAACGGAACTGGGGATGAGGGGTTTGGGGTGTATGAGGGGCTCAGGGCTAGGGCAGAGGGTTGGGGTTCAGGGGTGAGGGCTTCGGGGTGGGGCCGGGAATGAGTGGTTCAGGATGTGGGAGGGGGCTCTGGGCTGGGGCAGGAGGTTGGTGTGCAGGAGGGGGTCAGGGCTCTGGGCTGGGTACGCAGGATCGGGGTGGGGCCAGGGATGAGGGGTTTGGGGTGCAGGAAGGGGCTCCAGGTTTGGGTGGGGGACTCAAGGCTGGGGCAGGGGATTGGGGCGCAGGCTTACCTCCCGGTCAGCGGTGCAACTGGGGTGCAGAGGCAGGCTTCCTACCTGTCCTGGCACAGCGGACCATGCTGCGCCCCGGAAGCGGCCAGCATTAGATCCAGCTCCTGGGCAGAGGTGCATAAGTAGCGATGCTGACCAGAACCGCCATGACCCAGTCCCTTCCATTCCGCGACCCAGTTCTGGGTCACGACCCATGGTTTGTAAACCACTGCACTGGAGAACCATAAATAATAAGTAATAATAATGGTGAGTTAGGGTATATACGCAAGTGAGGGGAACACAGGAAGAACCGGGTGAAAAAGTAAGGTTTTAAACTGGCAAACTTGTACAAGCTTGAGATGCACTCGGTTTTATTAAACTCAATTCATGGTTTTAAAATTTGGTAGTGGTTACATCATTTCATAAGTCAATCAGTGCAAAATACTATTCAGGCCACTTTACATTCTTTATTTACTGGAAAAGTATAGGTCCTAAAGGTCCACTCATTCCCATTGTTTTTATTGTGTTGTCTTTATTGAGCATCTACATAATTTTTAAAAGGCAAGAATCATATTGACTTTTTGGCCATTTATAGAGAAAAATAAACCTTGATGTGTACTAAAGGCCCAGCTGCACTGGGAGCTGTTAATGTGAACCCTTGTGCCCCCTGCAGAGTTCTGTCAGAGTCAGGAGGCACCTCCACATGGGTTGGGATTTAAATCAGCCACAATTCCTATGATTTAATAACATTTAGCAGCTCTGTAATTTTGCTGTAGGCATCAGGTATTACTGCTGAAACTGTTACCTTAATTTCGGCAAGAATATTTAGCTATTTCTTTTGTTTCTAGGACTTCTAAATTCAGGACTAGTGGACTCAACAGCATTCCTGTAAACTGCAAATTAAATACTACCTTTAAATTCCATTTTGAGCTCAGTGAAGCTTTTAAAAATGCACCAAAATTTTATGGTCAGAATTTCTAAATTCACATATTTACAATCTTGGGATAACTTATAATAAACTACAGCTTCCTAATAAAACTTCAGACACCGCACTCTTATGCCTTTAACACATTTTAATGCTTTTCCCACAAAGCACACAATCATGGCCTGAAAAACTCCAGGTGTCAAAATAAATGACACTTCAGCATTCTAAAAATCACAAGCCCAAAAAAAAAAAAATCCCTGAAAAGGTGCCCTGCTGTCTCCAGCTGTTTTGTCACCATGATGTTAAACAGCACGTTGATCACCTTTGACTTCACTCCAAATTTCACGCAAAGCACAAAGGCCAACTTCATGACCAGTAAAAGCAGCAATAACTCCACTTAAGTCAAAAATCCATTATTATTATTATTATTTGCATTACAGAAGTGCCTAGAAATTTTAGCAGAGATTGGTGTGTCTTTGCACTAGACGCTCTGTATACACCAGTAGTGAATCTGGCCCTAACAGTACATGTTTTCTATTCTTCCAACATTCAAATGAACCTCCCTGTACATTATGCATAATTAATTTTGATCAAAAATTCATTCATTTCAATGGAATTGTGTTTATTCCATACTGTTGAACCAAACTCCAGGAGAAATTACTACTTACTAAATGCACTTTATTTTCCAGCTTTTAAAATGTTTCATAGTACATTTAATATAAATGTTAATTGTAACAGCTAGGACCCTTTTAGAGAATGGATTGCCTTGTTTTTGTTGGTTGCAAGAATGGATTGCCTTGTTTTTGTTGTTTCTATCAATATATTTCACAACTAGTGTTTTGGCTGTATATTACTGGTAGGTGAAATTTAAAGGGGTAGTTTTGTCAAGTATCTAGAAGTCCGTACACTCACTGATCATTCGTTTTGCCCCCCCTATAGATACACGTGAATGCCAAGTTCTTGGCTCAGGGTTATTTATTTATTTACAGAAATATATGAAAGATTGCAAATATAATATCATACTGAATTCACAAAGGAGGTAAGAAGGGAAACAGCCAGATCAAGTTTTGTACCAGATCAAGTTTTTGTATCAAGTTTTGTACCAGATCAAGTTTTATTCAAATCTATGTCAATCACTCACTTACAATGAATTTTAACTCTGTGGAGAGTGTGAAGGATAACAAAGCAGCCATTTGTTATCAAGAAGGATCAGGAAACAGGTAACAGACAAAGCAAGTGTTTTTCCTTAAAGGTCTCATTTTAAATTAATTTTAATTTGTATACTAAGTACCAGATCGATCTGAAAATCCCCGTAATATTCAGTATTTCTCCTTAGGTTATATGCTGGAAATTTGAGGAAAAAGCACCATGATTCATGCCAAACAAACATTTATTCTAAATTCTGATATGCCAACATTTGTTTTTGTCTTGAATTGGGACAAAAAGTTGAATTATTATTGCAGAACAAAACATTTTGAAAACTTTGAATTTGGAAACGGCAAAACATTTTGTTTTAGCATTTTAGACTGAAATGAAACATTTTGACTTGAAATTTTTGAATTGTTTTATTTTGGTTTGTCTGTTTGTCAGTTCCTCAGTTTCCTCTTCTGTACAGTAACCGTTACCACCCTCCTGCCTCACATGGATGTACGATGATTAATTAGTGTTTGAAATATTGAACATGACAAGAATTATCATCCGTGGATAAAATTTCCAAAAGCAGCTGAGTGTCCCATTTTCAAAAGTGACTTAAGCTATCAGGAGCCTCACACATTAAAAGTCAGTGAGACAGACACCTAAAATCACTTTTGAAAATGAGACACTGAGATGCTTTTGAAAATTTTACTTGGGGATAATAATTCTTCATACTTCTCATTTTTAACGTTTCAAAGAGCTTTCCAAACACTAATTAATCAATCATCCTAACATGCAGGTGAGGGAGGGAGGTAACTATTACTCCCATGGAGCAGAAGAAGAAACTGAGGGAAAAGCGGTAAGTAACTTGCCTAAGGTCAAACAGTAAGTCAGTGTTGGGACAGGATTGCACAGTTTCCATTCCTGTGGTCAACTCACCTCATCAGTGTAAGTCAGCCGAGGTATATGGTGTAAACTCCTGAATGAAAAGTCAAGTGAAAGTGATAGAGTCAATAATAAACAGGCAAGTAACCTAATCTGAATAGCTTGCAAATCAAAGAGAAAAGAAGCAATAAGCCTACTGAGGCGGCCATCTAGAGTATTTGCAGTAGACAGATAAAAATTATTTTGGAAATATAGGGCCAGATTCAGATACTTTTACTCAGGCAGAGTAGTTATTCTTCAAACAACACAATCAACTCCAGGAATACTACTTACCCTGAAACACCCTGTGGCTAACAGGGCTCTGGCCAGGCGGACCAGGCTCATTAGCCTGGGCAACTAGTCTATGAGAAGGTCACTCCAAAAATAAACCTGGAGCCAGCAAGTCTTTCAGTTGTCTCAGTTCACCTTGCTACTGGAAATGGCCTTGTTGGCCAAAAGCGTGTGAAAGTTGGTGCGCAACTGCTGGTCTAGTTTAAGCAAATTCTCAGGCAGTCTTCGACAAGCCAAGAAGTGCCACAGCAGTGGGGGGAAATGGTGAAAGTGACAGGCGATGGACACTGCTGGGAGTCATAGTTGTGAACCTGCGAGCGGGCAGGTCATGATTTTGGTTGCTCTGCATCTTGATCAGCTAGGCTGCTGTATTCAGGAACAGTACAGCTGACCTCAATCCAAGGAGGGGGCTAAACAAGGTACCCTAAAAATCCCCCAAATCCCAAGAAGCTCATCCTAAGAAGCCCTGACCAGCTTACCGTGGCCATCCCATCACGTGGTCAAATTCAAACAAGTCTTGAAAAGTTTATTTTTATCTCTGTATTGTAATGTGGAATGTTCTTACAATCCTTGATCATCCAAACGAAACTGATCTGCCTGCCAGGTGGACTGCTCTGGTTGCTCAAGAGCTTGAAAGATATCGTATTGACATTGTGGTGCTAGAGTGAGATGAAACTTGCTGAAGAGGTCCAAATCACTGTGCCCTGATGGTGCGCTCTGAAGCAGCGGTATAAGACCTCACAAACAGCTTTGCTGCAGCGGCTCATAACTTTGGCCTCACCATCAGCAAATGAAAACAAAGGTTATGTACCAGACAGCTTCTCAACAACCTTACCAAGACCCGTCAATACGCTTGGAAAGTACCACATTCCAAGGTATCAAACAGTTTACTTATCTTGGCAGCATGTTGAACAATGAAGCAATAATCAACTATGAAGTGGATGCATAAATTAAGAAAGCCAGCACCGAATATGGTCTTCTCCATCACTGAATCTGGAAGCAACATGGACTCTATCTGCAGGCAAATATCAAAGTCTGTAATGTAGTCGTCCTCACAACATTGCTCTACGGGTGTGAAACATGGTCCTGTTATCAACAGCACATTAAAAAGCTTGACAGTTTCTATTTGCGACAAATATGATGATTGCTGGGCATCAAATGGCAGGAATGGGCTTCCAATACAGAAGTCTTGGTGAAAGCTGGTTCGGTCGGCATCAAGGCTCATTTGATCTGCACCTAACTGAGATAGCCTGACTATGTAATTCATATGCCTGAGATCCGTTTATCAAAACAAGTCATATTCCAAAGTAAGCTCCAGCAATCATAAACATGCGGGACAGATGAAATGCTTCAAAGACACCCTGAAACAAAAATCTGCACAGAATCAACATTTCTGACTCGAATTTGAGCAACTGGCAATTGATCGTAGTGCATGGCACCACACTGTAAGGGTAGATGCCCATGACTTTGAGAAGAATAGCGTTGAGCAACTAGAAAAACAGAGCCAGGCATGGAAACAATGCGCAGCTCAATCAGCACAAAGTAGCACATGGTTCTGTGGCCAGTGCACTAAATGTTGTGCTTCCTGAATTGGTGTATGGAGTCATGTGAAGCCCCATTAGTACAAACTATGATTGTCAACATACTCCTCAAAATCAAGGAGACTATCAAGATCATCACTAGTTGTAGAATAAGGTATCAGAATCTGACCCATAAAAAGGAAATAATAAATCTTATTTAACAAGTTTCTCACTGAGTTTCTCACTGCATAAATAGAAATCATGCTGGTAAACTGCTGGGGGGGGGGGGGGGGTTGGGGAGGGGAAGAGAAACACCTAAAACAAGAAAAGAATCAAATAAAAATATCAGTTTAGTCCATGTTTTAAGGTGGACTGAAAACCTTTTAAATTGCTAATACTTGAGTTCAGGGAACTGAATCTCTCTTGCAAGTGCTGATGGGGTCTTTAACATCCAAACAGTGCCAGTAGCTGCCCATGTCATACACTGCTTTAGGCGTTGGTGATTTTAGTAACTCTTTCTAGGGGAAATACAGGCCTCTGCTGTGCCAAATGTAGTGGCAGCGTTGCCCTAAGCAAACTGAGCCTAACAAGTCACAGCTATAAATTAGCGACCATTTCATTCCCCTGAGAAATTTGAGTCTCTCTAGTCGTGCACTGGCAGGCAAGTAAAGCAGGAAATAACTTTAAAATATGTTGCTTAAAACCTGAATTATTAATTTAAAAATCAATATATATATTTTGTTGATGATTGGTGACATCAAAACACCTTTCTATATTTATTTAGTTTAAAAAATGTATTTCTAGTTTACTTTTCAGAAAAAATATTCTAAGATTCCAGTCATGAATATCATGAAATGTGTAGACAGTCTTCAGAAAAATGTAATCAAAGCACCAACTGGCAGTCAGTGTAAATAAAACCGCACTTGGCCCAACTCCCAAGTCCTGCAGAACATCACTGTGCTAATTGGAAGAACAAAGAACTTCTTATCACCAAGAACTTGAAACAATTGACTAGTGAGGTATGAGTCAGCCATGTGAGCGCAAATCCTTAGGTAACAAATGTGGAGGACAGATGTTAAATAAATATCCTGTCAATTGTATCAAAAGCTGCTAATAAATCAGAAGTAGAACATCAGCTAGAAGTACCTTAAGGACCAAAGGATAAATTCTCTGCTGGCAGAATGCCACTGCTGGAGTCCTGCCAACACAGAATTTGGTCCCAAATTTTCAAAGGAATTTCAATCCAGCCTCTACCTGCACACAACAACAACAACAACAAAATCACTTGCACATGTGATTTTTGTACACTGCCACTCTGCACACAAATAGTACATTTTACATGCAAAAAATTCTATGTTTGTGTGTAAACCAAATGAAAATGAGGGGAGAGGGACATTGCATGTAAAATTCTGTTTGTGTCTACAAGTGACTATGTGCATGCATGACTGGAGGCCATGTTCTCAAAATTTAATTCTAGAAGTAGATTGTATAAAATATAACAAGAATATATGCCAAATATTCCAATTTAGAAAGAACAATTCCTACATTTTAGCATAATAGTCACTGTTTTTCTACTTTCTTCCTTCAAAGATCTCCCCTAGTTCACCGGAGTTAATTATGTACTTATGTTAATTATGCTTTCCTCTCAAATATCCCTATTTATGCTAGCAGGTCTTAGTAAATACACAAATAGAAAGAGTATAATCACCCTTTCCCTGTGGCCTAATTTAGATTGACCATTAAAACACATACAACTAAATATGGATGGATACCTTACTGCTAAACGTGTAATTTTACTAAAACACTGGATCTATTTTAAAGAAACAATTTCAAGTTACACCATTTTCTACATGTGTAGAAGTTTTCCTTCCTCAAAAGGCAACTAACTTTGTCAGTGATGTAATGAACACATATAAACCCTTGTACACTTGAATACTTTCAAGAGCATAGCAAGCGGGACACGGTAGCTTAGGACCCAAAATGCACTGAAGTCATCGGAGTCTTATGGAAGTTGGATCAAGCCCATAACAACTGCAAAGTCACTAAAACAAAATAAGTACTTTACAGAAGAGCATGAGGAAGCTAGTCCCCATAGCGGGTAACAGACACGGATATTTCTCTAACTATGCGTAGCAGTTAGGGCCATTAAAATATTTCTGTTTATTGTGTAAGTAATAAGAATTTCAGAGTAAGAAGTTTCTGTGTAGGCTTAGTACTGGGTATATTATGGCAACAACACTAATTACTTTAAAACAAACAAACAAAAAGTGTCAGAATTATAACAGTGACCATTGCAGTTGCGATATTCTCGTTGCCCCAAGACTGCATAACTTCAGGTCCCATGGCCTACTCAACTGATGTTATGAGCTCCATGTAAAGAACAGCACAGAAGAAGCCATCTACAATGCCCAACACGTTTATCAGTACTACAAAACCCAAGAACTATGCTTCATATTCTTCTGCACCATCTACTGGTACCATATCTATTGGCTATCTATTTACATACATGCAGGCAACTGCCACCAGCCAAAGTGTCAGTATCCTGCTCCTTTTTCATAAAAAGAAGTGGAGCGACTATCAGGCCAAAACTCCTGAAGCCCCTATTGGTAGGTTCTCTCTTGCATGTGGATTGGCCATCCCAATCAAGCTTTGGGGGCATATTGCTGTTCACTTCCCTATACACTTGAAATTTAAATCCAGCCATACATTTGAATCCAACTCATATTACATAGGTGAACAGCAAATTAAATGCTTTTATATCCAAGGGCCTCCTAATACATTTGAGTGAATTTACTAATCTTTCCATTTAAAATATTCCTGAGTCCATTGAACACAGCAAATCAGCTTGTTCTCTTTCCTCTTCTTTATGTCTCCTCCATCATTCTCTTCTTTCATGCTTAAATGCTCTGTAGGTTGCATCCACACCGTTGAATAAATTTGACAATAACATTCCATTCATTTGAGGACAGCATTTGGAGACAGTGGTCACCAACCAGTCGGTCAGGATTGACTGGTCGATCCTAGAGGATCTCCCAGTCGATCGCAATCTCTGGTGGTGTAGCATGGCTGCCGCCAAGGCAGACTCCGTACCCCAGCCCCACGCCGCTCCCAGAAGCGGCCAGCATGCCCCACGGCGAGGCCCAGGAGTCTCCCTCTGCACGCTGTTCCTGCCTGCAAGCACCGCCCTCGAAGCTCCCATTGGCCAGGAGAGCTCTGGGGGCGGTGCTTGCAGAGAAGGGCAACGCACAGAGCCATGTGCTCCCTTCCTTCCCAGGGGTGCATTGGCCTCTTCCAGGAGTTGTGTGGGGCCGGGGTAGGCAGGGAGCCTGCCTTAGCCTTGCTGCACCTGCTGCCGACCGGGAGCTGCTGAAAGGAAGTGCGCCCGATGGGAGGCTGCACCCCAACCCCCAGCCCCGAGCCCCCTCCCCCAGCCAGCACCCCATACCCCCTCCTGCACCCCAAGCCCCAACCTGACCTCCCTGCAAGAGCCAGCACCCCGTACCTCCTCCTGAACCCAACCCCCTGCCCCAGCCCTGACCCCCCACT
Source organism: Caretta caretta (assembly GCF_965140235.1). Classification (NCBI taxonomy): domain Eukaryota; kingdom Metazoa; phylum Chordata; order Testudines; family Cheloniidae; genus Caretta; species Caretta caretta. The sequence goes on along the minus strand of NC_134207.1, from coordinate 122,540,945 downwards.
CCCAGAGCCAGCACCCTGTACCCCCTCCTGTACCCTAACACTCTGCCCCAGCCTAGGGCCCCTCCTGCACCAAACTCCCCCCAGAGCTTGCACCCCCTTACCCCTCTTCCACGCCAACTCCCTGCCCCAGGCTCAGCCCAGAGCCCCCTCCCCCGCTGCGAACCCCTCAGCCCCAGCCCCGAACCCCAACTGCCTACCCCAGCCCGGTGAAAGTGAGTCAGGGTGGGGGAGAGCAAGTGACGGAGAGGGAGGGGCATGGAGTGAGCAGGGTGGGCCACTAGGTAAGGGGTGGGGTAGATCCTGGGTTGCCCTTAGATTCAAAAAGTGATCTTGGGCATAAAAAGGTTGGAGACCACTGCTCTAGAATATGAAGCACAACTTGTTTCTCACCACACAGGCTTTCAGTAGCACTTGCAAAGTAAGAAACAAGAGAAAAACCAGAAGACAGAAATTAGAATCTTTCATTGTGCAAAATCAATTCCAACTGATTTCAGTTCACAATTTGTAGTATAATTTATTAACAGGAAGATGCTAGCCCAGGGCATTCATTTCCTTTCATGGTGGTTGTTATCTGACCACACAAAAGAAAGGAAGGGAAGTAGGAAGTAAAAGCCCTGGCTGCTGTACACTTTTTTCAGGTTACAAGATCCATCACAAGCTGTAAAAATCCATAATGACATTGTCCTTTTGGAATTGCTACTTATATTGATTATGTTCACTTGCTGACACTAAGAAGATTCCCTTATCGTTCTGGAAGTATCATACAACCACACTGGTTTGCACTCTTTCATTTTTTTAAAGTTACAATTACAAAGAATTTGATTAACATCTCAACTATCTTAAGATGTAGACCAAACATCCTGTAAAATAGAATATGGTCTCTCATGTCTGTACAGTGCATCCCAACATTCAGCTGAAAATAGTGGAGGTCTCTCACAGATGCTGCAATGGGGACTAAGTAAAGAATAGCATGGAAAGACTAGCAAGACATGTAAACAATGGCAAGAAAACACTGGGCCAAGAGGAAGGGGGGAAATTAAAGAGTCCCTAAATTAATGTAATGTAGTAATGTAATGTAATTTAATTAATGTAGTAATTTAGTAATGTAATGTAGTAATTAATGTAATTTAATTAATGTAGTACTTCTATCTTGTTTTGGGAGGTCACAAATAAATGAAGTTAAAATGCAAAAAAAATAAATAAAAAAAATCACATTTCTTATTTACATTGTTACATTTTTCTTAAATTCATCTGCTAACTTTAAAATTCAAAGGAAAAAACATTTTAACTCACATTCCTGAGGAGAGAAAAATTGGCATTACAAGGTGTCTGCATAGTAAAAGAGCACTTGAGAAATTCACTGCTGTACAGAGGGCCAGCATGAGGCCTATGTAGGGCTTAAGGTTTACGTAAGCCGTATTTTGAGAGCCTAAATTGGAATTAAGATGTACATAGACATTGTGCTGGCTCTCTGCACAGTTGTGACTTTCACCCTCTGACAAACTGGACTGAATGGAGAAGATACACAGACTTTCTCTACATGAAAACAAATCATTTTGAAATAAAAATACACCTGTTGTGATTTTACAATCAAATTCTCCCAATTTTATACAGAGTACTATCAAATACACAAAGTAAGCAAAGTGGGGCAAAAAGAGAAAAATATTTTCCTTATCTTTTTCCATTATAATAGTTTTAGGTGTTACGTATGACACCCGTGATTGAAACATTTTAGACCAGTGGTTCTCAACCTTTCTAGACTACTGTACCCCCTTCAAGAATGTGATTTGTCTTACGTTTCCCAAGTTTCACCTCACTTAAAAACTTACAAAATCTGACATAAAAGTACAAGTGTCACAACACACTATTACTGAAAAATTGCTGGCTCTCTCATTTTTACCATTAATTATAAAATAAATCGACTGGAATATAGTGTACATACATTTCAGTGTAATACTTGAGCCTGTTTTTCACTCATGAGCCTTGTCTGAAGCCAAAGCCCTGCCGCCTGGGGCTGAAGCATGTAACTTAGGTTCACAAGGCCCCAGGCAATTGCCCTGCTTGCCACCCTCTAATGCCAGCCCTGCACTTGCAACCTCGCCCCCACCCCAAGCCCATCTCACAACCCCCTTGGGGGCTTGTCAAGGTTCCTCCCCCACTCTGAACTCTAGGGTATAGATGTGGGGACCTGCATGAAAAACCTCCTAAGCTTATCTTTACCAGCTTAGGTCAAAACTTCCCCAAGATACAAAATATTCCACCCGTTGTCCTTGGACTGGCCGCTACCACCACCAAACTAATACTGGTTACTGGGGAAGAGCTGTTTGGACGCGTCCTTCCCCCCAAAATACTTCCCAAAACCTTGCACCCCACTTCCTGGACAAGGTTTGGTAAAAAGCCTCACCAATTTGCCTAGGTGACTACAGACCCAGACCCTTGGATCTTAAGAATAATGAACAATCCTCCCAACACTTGCACCCCCCCTTTCCTGGGAAATGTTGGATAAAAAAAGCCTCACCAATTTGCATAGGTGACCACAGACCCAAACCCTTGGATGTGAGAACAATGAAAAAGCATTCAGTTTTTTACAAGAAGACTTTTAATAAAAAATAGAAGTAAATAGAAATAAAGAAATCCCCCCCTGTAAAATCAGGATGGTAGATATCTTACAGGGTAATTAGATTCAAAAACATAGAGAACCCCTCTAGGCAAAACCTTAAGTTACAAAAAAGATACATAGACAGAAATAGTTATTCTATTCAGCACAATTCTTTTCTCAGCCATTTAAAGAAATCATAATCTAACACATGCCTAGCTAGATTACTTACTAAAAGTTCTAAGACTCCATTCCTGTTCTGTCCCTGGCAAAAGCAGCATACAGACAGACACAGACCCTTTGTTTCTCTCCCTCCTCCCAGCTTTTTAAAGTATCTTGTCTCCTCATTGGTCATTTTGGTCAGGTGCCAGCGAGGTTACCTTTAGCTTCTTAACACTTTACAGGTGAGAGGAGCTTTCCCCTGGCCAGGAGGGATTTCAAAGGGGTTTACCCTTCCCTTTATATTTATGACAGGGCTGCAACCCCCAGGTTGAGAAATACTCATCTAGATGAGTTGAGTACCCCCAGGGGTACACATAGACCTGGTTTGAGGACCACTGGTTCAGATTACTTATGATAATTTTAAGTTGATAGTGTCTCTTCAAAAAGATACTCACACACATTTAAAATAAAAACCAAATTGCTTTCCTGTTAGTTTTGCATTTCATTTCCAAAACACAACCTTCAAATGATTTCTAACTAGTATTTCTTCTGACTGAAAACAGGATCTGGATTATAGCCATAATAAAATACAAGATACTTTTCTGAAAAGTCATGTGACAAAAACAAAACACCTGAGTTCTGCAATTTCAAATATTTATGCAGGACTAACAACTTTTTTCCTGTTGAAGTGAATAACTAATGAACAGTGTCTTTAAATGGTCGATTACAGTTGGCATGGGAAAAAAAATATATCTTTGTCCCCTTTTCCTCAGCATAGCACTCCTTATATCGACCAAAGTACAAAGTGTATGACAATAGATTTTTACTGAATCTAACCTATAAACAGGAAAACCTGTTTAAATTGCAATGATCGTTGGTCATATATACATACACACGTGTATAGCACAGTCTTTAACCAACTGCTTGCATATCGCATGCGGAACAGAACTCACAATTTTTTACACCAAAAAAGCCACTCATCTCTACCACTTGAACTTTAAAGCATAATTACCATTAGCTCTCACTAGGAGTAGGGCTTTTCTCTCTTTTTTTAGGCCAGTTAACGGATGAGAGATCCAGGTACATAACCTCAGTTTTTACTGCTGCCATTTACAAAGGGTATGTCTACACTACGAAATTAGGTCGAATTTATAGAAGTCGTTTTTTTAGAAATCGTTTTTATATATTCGAGTGTGTGTGTCCCCACACAAAATGCTCTAAGTGCATTAAGTGCATTAACTCGGCGGAGTGCTTCCACCGTACCGAGGCTAGCGTCGACTTCCAGAGCGTTGCACTGTGGGTAGCTATCCCACAGTTCCCAGTCTCTGCCACCCATTGGAATTCTGGGTTGAGATCCCAATACCTAATGGGGCAAAAACATTGTCGCGGGTGGTTCTGGGTACATGTCGTCAGACCCTCCTTCCCTCCCTCTCTCCCTCTGCAAAAGCAACGGCAGACAATCGTTTCGCGCCTTTTTTCCTGAGTTACCTGTGCAGACGCCATACCACGGCAAGCATGGAGCCCACTCAGCTCACTGTCACCGTACGTCTCCTGGTGCTGGCAGACGTGGTTCTGCATTGCTACACAGGAGCAGCCCATTGCCTTGTGGCAGCAGACGGTGCAATAGGACTGATAAACATCGTCATCATGTCCGAGATGCTCCTGGCTGCCTCGGTAAGGTCGGACCTGGGCAGACATGGGCGCAGGGACTAAAATAGAAGTTACTGGACCAGGTCATTCTCTTTAGTCCTGCTGGCAGTCCTATTGCACCGTCTTCTGCCGAGCAGCCAGGAAATGAGGATGGCTAGCAGTCCTACTGCACCATCTTCTGCCAGCCAAAGATGTAAAAGATAGATGGAGTGGATCAAAACAAGAAATACACCAGATTTTGTTTTGTATTCATTTGCTCCCCCCTCCCTTCCTCCCTCCGTGAAATCAATGGCCGACAATCATTTTGGTGAGGTCTATCAGGGGCACCTTGAAAAGTTTAATGGAGATTCAGTCCTGCCTGAAATACCGGGGGGAGGGATAGCTCAGTGGACTGAGCATTGGGTTGAGCATTGGCCTGCTAAACCCAGGATTTTGAGTTCAATCCTTGAGGGGGCCATTCTGCGTGACAGTTGTTTTTGTTTCTCCTTGATGTAAAGCCACCCCCTTTGTTGATTTTAATTCCCTGTAAGCCAATCCTGTAAGCCATGTCATCAGTCGCCCCTCCCTCCGTCATAACAACGGCAGACAATCGTTCCACGCCTTTTTTCTGTGCAGACGCTATACCACAGCAAGCATGGAGCCCGCTCAGATCACTTTGGCAATTAGGAGCACATTAAACACCACGCGCATTATCCAGCGGTATAGGCAGCACCAGAACCTGGCAAAGCGAAACCGGGTGAGTAGGCGACGTCAGCGTGGTGATGAGAGCGATGAGGACATGGACACTACTGTGGGGGCTGCTGTGATGCAAGTAGCCAACACAATCAAAGATCTGCTGATATCAAGGGTAGTGACCCTGGGAAATGTGCAGGTAATAGCGGATGGCTTTGCTGCAATGGGATTCCTTAACTGTGGTGGGGCCATAGACGGAACCCATATCCCTATCTTGGCACCGGAGACCAAGCCAGCAAGTACATAAACTGCAAGGGGTACTTTTCAATAGTGCTGCAAGCACTGGTGGATCACAAGGGTCATTTCACCAACATCAACGTGGGATGGCCGGGAAAGGTACATGACGCTCACACCTTCAGAAACACTGGTCAGTTTCAAAAGCTGCAGGAAGGGGCTTTATTCCCAGACCAGAAAATAACTGTTGGGGATGTTGAAATGCCTATAGTTATCCTTGGGGACCCAGCCTACCCCTTAATGCCATGGCTCATGAAGCCATACACAGGCAGCCTGGACAGTAGTCAGGAGCTGTTCAACTACAGGCTGAGCAAGTGCAGAATGGTGGTAGAACGTGCATTTGGACATTTAAAAGCGCGCTGGCGCAGTTTACTGACTCGGTTAGACCTCAGCGAAACTAATATTCCCACTGTTATTACTGCTTGCTGTGCGCTCCACAATATCTGTGAGAGTATGGGGGAGACGTTTATAGCGGGGTGGGAGGTTGAGGCAAATCGCCTGGCCACTGGTTACGCGCAGCCAGACACCAGGGCAGTTAGAAAAGCACAGGAGGGCGTGGTGTGCATCAGAGAAGCTCTGAAAACCAGTTTCATGACTGGCCAGACTACAGTGTGAAAGTTCTGTTTGTTTCTCCTTGATGAAGCCCCCCGGCCCTTGATTCACTCTACTTCCCTGTAAGCTAACCACCTTCCCCACTTCTCTTTGATCACCGCTTGCAGAGGCAATAAAGTCATTGTTGCTTCACATTCAAGCATTCTTTATTAATTCATCACACAAATAGGGGGATAACTGCCAAGGTAGCCTGGAAGGGGTGGTGGAGGAGGGAAGGACAAGGCCACACAGCACTTTAAAAGTTTAAAACTTTAAAACTTATTGAATGCCAGCCTTCTGTTGCTTGGGCAATCCTCTGGGGTGGAATGGCTGGGTGGCCGGAGGCCCCCCACCACGTTCTTGGGCGGCTGGGTGAGGAGGCTATGGAACTTGGGGAGGAGGGCGGTTGGTTACACAGGGGCTGTAGTGGCGGTCTGTGCTCCTGCTGCCTTTCCTGCAACTCAACCATATGCTGGAGCATATTAGTTTGATCCTCCAGCAGCCTCAGCATTGAATCCTGCCTCCTCTCATCACGCTGCCGCCACCTTCAGCTTCAGCCCTCTCTTCAGCCCATCACTTACTCTCTTCAGCCCGCCACCTCTCCTCCCAGTCATTTTGTGCTTTCCTGCACTCTGACATTGTCTGCCTCCACGCATTCGTCTGTGCTCTGTCAGTGTGGGAGGACAGCATGAGGTCAGAGAACATTTCATTGCAAGTGTATTTTTTTCGCCTTCTAATCTTCGCTAGCCTCTGGGAAGGAGAAGATCCTGTGATCCTTGAAACACATGCAGCTGGTGGAGAAAAAAAAAGGGACAGTGGTATTTAAAAAGACACATTTTATAAAACAACGGGTACACTCTTTCACGGTAAACCTTGCTGTTAACATTACATACATAGCACATGTGCTTTCGTTACAAGGTCGCATTTTGCCTCCCCCCACCGCGTGATTAACAGCACGGAACATTTCTGTTCAGCCACACGCAAACCGCCCAGCAGGAACGGGCACCTCTGAATGTCCCCTTAAGAAAAGCACCCTATTTCAACTAGGTGACCACGAATGATATCACTCTCCTGAGGATAACACAGAGAGATAAAGAATGGATGTTGTTTGAACGCCAGCAAACATACAGTGCAATGCTTTGTTCTGCAATGATTCCCGGCTACGTGCTACTGGCCTGGCATGATAAAGTGTCCTTCCATGGTGGACGGAATAAGGCTGCCCTCCCTAGAAACCTTTTGCACAGGCTTTGGGAGTACATCCAGGAGAGCTTTATGGAGATGTCCCTAGAGGATTTCCGCTCCATCCCCAGACACATTAACAGACTTTTCCAGTAGCTATACTGGCTGCGAATGCCAGGGAAAATTAATCATTAAACACGCTTGCTTTTAAACCATGTATACTATTTAAAAAGGTACACTCACCAGAGGTCCCTTCTTCGCCTGGTAGGTCCAGGAGGCAGCCTTCGGTGTATTCAGGGGGTACTGGCTCCAGGTCCAGGGTGAGAAACAGTTCCTGGCTGTCGGGAAAACCGGTTTCTCTATGTGCTTGCTGTGAGCTATCTTCCTTGTCCCCAAAACCTGCTTCCGTGTTGCCTCCATCTCCATTGAAGGAGTCACACAACACGGTTGGGGTAGTGGTGGCTGAGCCCCCTAAAATGGCATGCAGCTCATCATAGAAGCAGCATGTTTGGGGCTCTGACCCAGAGTGGCCGTTTGCCTCTCTGGTTTTCTGGTAGGCTTGCCTCAGCTCCTTAAGTTTCATGCGGCACTGCTTCAGGTCCCTATTATGGCCTCTGTCCTTCATGCCCTGGGAGATTTTGACAAATGTTTTCGCATTTCGAAAACTGGAACGGAGTTCTGATAGCACAGATTCCTCTCCCCATACAGTGATCAGATCCCGTACCTCCCGTTCGGTCCATGCTGGAGCTCTTTTGCGATTCTGGGACTCCATCATGGTCACCTCTGCTGATGAGCTCTGCACTCACCTGCAGCTTGCCACGCTGGCCAAACAGGAAATGAAATTCATAAGTTTGCGGTTCTTTTCCTGTCTACCTGGCCAGTGCATCTGAGTTGAGAGTGCTGTCCACAGCGGTCACAGTGGAGCACTCTGGGATAGCTCCAGGAGGCCAATACCGTCTAATTGCGTCCACAGTACCCCAAATTTGACCTGACAAGGCCGATTTCAGCACTAATCCCCTTATCGGGGGTGGAGTAAAGAAATCAATTTTAAGAGCCCTTTAAGTCGAAAAAAAGGGCTTCGTCGTGTGGACGGGTGCAGGGTTAAATCGATTTAACGCTGCTAAATTCGACCTCAACTCCTAGTCTAGACCAGGGCAAAGGTGACTAAAATGTATAAAGCGGGAAAAAGCGACTTGAGTGTGGCTGGCTCTACATGCTTATGAGGTGAAGAAGAGGAGTCTTCCTCCCTCATACCCCTGAGTAAAGCCTAGGCCCCAACCACAGTCCTTATGCTCAGGAAACACAAGGACTATGCAAGTCGAGTGCTGTTGTCTATGAGAGCATCTAAAGAGAAGCCAAAAGTAACAAGCCCCTTTGCACAGGCCAGCACAACTTGTCATACCCAAACATCACTCCTTCACAAAAGTTGTGGAATAAATTGTGCTTTTCAGGCAAAGTATGGCTCACACTTTGGATAGAGTTAACTCAGTTCTGTATCCCTTCTACAACACTATTTTTGGTCATATTCTTCCTATGAATTTCTATTAGGGGATATATATATTTGATGACCCACACACAGGTCTGTGTTAGACAATATAACTCTCTTCTTAAAAAACAGGAGGCTAGCGAAGAACTAACACTAACATAGCAGCTGCTTTAGTTGCAGGAAATGGCAGACCCATTTAAAAACATGGGGTCAAGACGATTTAAAACAAAAATAAAATCAATATAATATGGCTATCAAGAATGCCTGCTTTAATGTTAATGGCACAAGCAACTACAGATTTAACTCTTACTTTGTTGAACTAATATTTTCTACTACTGTCATTTTAAGTGACTATCCAGATCATCATCAGATTGGGGTGTAAAGCTCGCACACGCACGCACGCACACACACACACAGAGGGCCAGCACCAGGCCTAAATATCAACATATATATATTTAAATGGTGTCTTGATCTTGTGCTTGACCTCTGCAAAGGGGGGAATTTTACCCCAGTAAATAGTTATTGGAATTTTTTTCAATCATTAAAAGAGGTCATGAACCAAACTATAAACATGATCATGCACATTATTCACTGGTGGCACATCATATACAATGTACATCCTATTAAGTGCAAGTTCTGCAGACTATAGTGACTTTGACTCCCACAGATTGACTGTATGGATGTAGACTGCAGGATTGGGTCCTAGCATGCTACATCAAATATTAACATGTACAATTAGAGGTCTGTGCTTGTCATCCTGATTTAATTCCCATTGCATCATTTACTAGGGTATTAATGTTATCATAATCACTGAAATGAATAGGGGAAGGAAGATCAATGCATTTTTTATTCCTAGGCTTTAGGAGTTGAATGTACCCAGAACTCCACTCTGCCCTGAAACAAAAGTGTAACAACTAATTATGTAGGTACTTTTGTTTGTTTTCTAAATCCTGCTAAAAAGATTGTTGTTCATAAAGATCAAGTTAATTCATAATTTGAAAATCATTATAGGCCTGATCCAAACTCCATAAAAGTCAATGGAAAGTCAGCCCCTAAATCACAAACTATTTAGATATAATTAATAAACATTTAATACTCTAAATTAGCTGCCACTTAGGGTAGGACCCATTTCTACTATGTTAGAACCCTCCTCTCCAAAGCATTCAGCTACTTTTCCATTCAATTTGTGAGCAAGTATGGTATTCTAACACACCATAGATTAAATGGAGGTATTACAGGAACAGAACTAGTAAGAATGGTTTGTCCCCTAACTGCTATCCCACAAGCTACACCCAGTACTTTAGTACCATCCTATTGTAAAATGTAAAAGGTTAAAGTTACAGTCCATGAAAATCTCTTGTTTGCCTGGTTGTCATAAACATATAGAGGGAAAAGGAAACATTTCACACATCATCTTTTCCGCTCCTAATACATTTTCAATTTTCTATTGCAGTCTTTGTTTGGCCATGTATCTCTGATAAAGGGTTACTATAGTCCCACTATGCTGCATAATACTTTCCCTTCCTTTTTCTGTAAGCTTCCTCATGACAGAGAGTACATGTCTTTGGCCTTAAGGAGAGAACCTAAATGTACTGTCTCTAGGAAAAAGTGTCTTTAAAATGTTAAGAACTGTATTTTTTTTTCATAATCATCATGACCCTATGCATGTACATATGCATGCACACAAACTCACATACAAATTAAATATACCTATTTATAGAGCTGTATGATTTTCATTGGCACAAATGTTGACAAAAAACTCTCCTGATAGATTAAGTTTGCATGGTTTCATATCCCTTAGCTTTGCTTTGAGTTCCATGGTTGTGTAACACCCTATTATTCTTACCACACCTCTCAAAAAATCCAGCTCAGCATATCACTGATTAAACTGGCTGGTTTACATTACTGAACTCATCAACAAATCCTGTGAGTTTTGCAAAGAGATTGGTGAATTTTGCCGGTTTTGTAACAATCCCCTAGCAATACAAATCAGACTGGTTCGGGTGAAATCTTTCACTAAATGCCCTCTTTTTGCTGTCTGTGAGGTTCGACACGCTTTGAAAAGGATCGGTGAAAACTTCTCACAAAGTGCAGCTAGTTATACTGTTGGGGCCATAGTTAGGCAAATACAAATTCCAATAAAATTTGTAAATAGCACTAGTCACCTAACCTTCCTAGTTAAATACACATCAATGTCTATGGACCCGATGCTGTGAGATGCTGAGTGCCTTCTGTGAGGTGCTGATTGTACTCAGATCTCAGGAAGTTCATAGGAAATGAAAGCGCTTAAGGACCTCATCAACCCACCATCAACCTCAGCCTGGACCAGTCCACACAAGAGATCCACTTCCTGGATACTACAGTGCTAATAAGTGATGGTCACATAAACACCACCCTATACCGGAAACCTACTGACCACTATACTTACTAACATGCCTCCAGCTTTCATCCAGACCACACCACACAATCCATTGTCTACAGCCAAGCTCTACAATACAACCGTATTTTCTCCAACCCCTCAGACAGAGACAAACACCTGCAAAATCTCTATCAAGCGTTCTTACAACTACAATACCCACCTGCTGAAGTGAAGAAACAGACTGACAGAGCCAGAAGAGTATCCAGAAGTCACCTACTACAGGACAGGCCCAACAAAGAAAATAACAGAACGCCACTAGCCGTCACCTTCAGTCCCCAACTAAAACCTGTCCAGCGCATCATCAAGGATCTACAACCTATCCTGAAGGATGACCCATCACTCTCACAGATCTTGGGAGACAGGCCAGCCCTTGCTTACAGACAGACCCCCGACCTGAAACAAATACTCACCAGCAACCACACGCCACACAACAAAAACACTAACCCGGGAACCTATCCTTGCAACAAAGCCCGTTGCCAACTGTGCCCACATATCTATTCAGGGGACACCATCACAGGGCCGAATAACATCAGCCACACTATCAGAGGCTCATTCACCTGCACATCCACCAATGTGATATATGCCATCATGTGCCAGCAATGCCCCTCTGCCATGTACATTGGTCAAACTGGACAGTCTCTACGTAAAAGAATAAATGGACACAAATCAGATGTCAAGAATTATGACATTCAAAAACCAGTCGGAGAACACTTAATCTCTTTGGTCACTCGATTACAGACCTAAAAGTTGCAATTCTTCAACAAAAAAAACTTCGGAAACAGACTCCAAGGAGAGACTGCTGAATTGGAATTAATTTGCAAACTGGACACCATTAAATTAGGCTTGAATAAAGACTGGGAGTGGATGGGTCATTACACAAAGTAAAATTATTTCCCCATGTTTTTTTCTCCCCTACTGTTCCTCACACATTCTTGTCAACTGCTGGAAATGGCCCATCTTCATTATCACTACAAAAGGTTTTTTTTCTCTCCTGCTGTTAATAGCTCACCTTAACTGATCACTCTTGTTATAGTGTGTATGATAACACCCATTGTTTCATGTTCTCTGTGTGTGTGTGTATATATATATATCTTCCTACCATATTTTACACTGCATGCATCCGATGAAGTGGGTTTTAGCACACGAAAGCTTATGCTCAAATAAATTTGTTAGTCTCTAAGGTGCCACAAGTACTCCTGTTCTTCTCACAAGGTGAGACACTCATTAACTCACAGATTTGGGGCCATGGATTTGTTCTGTTTATACAGCATCTAACACAAGAGGGTCCTGGTCTATGAGTAGGGCTCTTAGGCATCATAATAATTCAAATAATAAATAATAATACTAATAACAGCACCCTATGAGCCAGATCTCTATGCATCACTCCCAAGTGGACTACCCCTAGGGAATCCCTAGCTAGTTTAGAGCTGGTATATCCAACTCTGCTCCACCCCTTTCCATCCCCCATCTGGCTTAGTGAGAATTCTGGGGTGGGAGGAGGCATGGCAGGATTGCAGTAAGCTCCAGCAATCTCTTGCTGGTGTAACAGCCTTTATAGAGCTAGTACAAGCTGGTATAATTTTAAGCAACCCAGAGGCTGCTCTAATTTAAGATGGGCCCAAACCAATCTCCAGCAATATAAAGTAACAGGGGAACAAAAGTGGCATACAGCCACCTTTACTCCCTCTCCTCTCTTGAGTCCTGTAGTGAGCTCAGTTGAGCTGGACCAGAGGATCAGAATGCAGAAAGGGTATTACTTATATCAAGTAAAGACTAGTAAACTGAAAACCCATGAGGCATATAACAGCTTACTGCCAGACTTTTCAAAATTTAAGTGTTGATTGTTCAAAATTTATGTCTAGATTTTCCTTAAGAATGCAATTTCCTGGCACATGGTAAAACTCACTTTTAGACCCACATGTCAACACAGCAGGCATCCTGTTTCAAATGTTATTATGGAAATACTACAGTGTTCTGTGCCAAATCTGTCGAAATTAAACCAAGGGGAATGGAAATACTCTCCCTGGATAGGAGGTGATTGCACTAGGTGGGCTTGTTTACATGGAGAGTAAAAGTTACAGAGAATATAAAAACAGATACATCATAATATTGTAGAAGAAGTTGAACAACATATCATTCAGCCTGTGTACTGTGGAAAGAACACTAAGGTCATGGCTAAAATAAGACCAGTGACTGTTTGATAATAGAAACATGTAGGAGGTAAAACTGGAGAATTTTCCACTTTTTTTTTTTTTTTTTTTTTTTTAAGTGACACTGTCAGATTAAAACAAGTTTTGTTTTTAGGGTTTTTTTTTTTTTTTTGGTTTTTTTTTTGTCAAAGCAAATGTCCTTGCCTGTGTTGCTGTGGGTCTGATGCAAAGCCCACTAAGTCTGTGGGAGTCTTTCCATTGATTTCAAAGGGCTTTACATCAGGCCCTAGTGCCAGTACAATACGAATGCCTATACTAGCCAATATTATCAGTTGTTTATGTTTTGCGTCATGCTCAGTTTGGAAAATGAAAAAACAATACTCTGCTGAATTTTTGTTTCTAGCCAGTTTCACTTTCTGGTTCAACTGCCCAATCCTGTTCTCACAGAAGTCACTGACTTCAAAGGGTCTAGTTGTGTGCACAAAGGTAAGTATGTGTATTTGCAGGATTGGGGCCTAACATAATTCAGGGGTTGAATTTAAAGTTATATATACTGTCAATACATTTTGAAATACAAAGTTTGAAAAATATTTCCGGTTCGTTTATCCACCAGGTATTATGTTTCCTCTGCAAGGACTTGACATCACTAACACTGAAAGCATAGGGAACGCAGATTCCTGCTCTGCTGTAAGGGTAATCTGGTGTCAGCAATTCCCCTAGGAGAAACACAGAACGCTGAACTCAGGCCTTGACAGGCTGGGTTTTCTTATTTATTTGTTGTATTTGTTTGTTTAAGAAAACAACTCTTTCATCTTACTGTGAAAATGTATCTGTTTGTAATTTCAAGGCTACACGTGTTTGAATAACTAAAGGTCTTAATTTTTTTTCTTTAAAAAATAGTTACTTTAAAAGCATTTCCTATAAGTGTTAAAGGTTTGAAACCTTTGCCAGTGGGAATAAAATAATTAAGATTCATATACTGTAACCTATATATATACACACACACACAGGAAAGTATTTCAAATGTTACTGGATATATAAATTCATGCATTTTTGTATTATATTTTATTCACCCTTTAATAAAGTTACAGTAATAGATCTATAACAAAAAGTCAAATAGGCAAGAATTATAAAATTCTCATAATTACGAAAAGCTCAACTTGAATCCCCAACAGCATAGTTGACAATAACACCATAATGACAAAAAGAAGAAAAGAAAACTTAGCAATTCAAAGACAAAAGTCAGAAGGTAGTCACAATTCATTTGGGCATACAGATACACAGATAATCAATTTGGATCATGGATTTCAATGTTAAAAAAATTAAATGCTAAAACCTCATTTTATCAAGTCCATGTGCTAGAGACTCTCAGGTGCACCCAAGGAAGGGTAAACCACAAAGGAGCCTGTTCTATGCCAGCCCTCGCACACTTTAGAATCTTTGGACTACTCTACAGTATTCTGAATGGTAACAGTTCGCAAGAGGCATCTGCCAGCTATGGACTGCAAGAGCTTTATATATGCTGGCTATGCCATTGACACACCCCTTATACCAGATGCTGCTGCAGGGAAAGAGACATAGGAGCCAGCTATGCCAACTCTGCTGGCTGCTTTCCAGCCCTTTTGTGCCACCAGAATAGTGCAAGAGATTGGATTGTAGCATGTGTTTTACTTCTTTTTTTGATAAAGAGAATTAAATACATTCTACACAATGGCCACCTGTTATTTTCACACCTAGGGCTTGCATGCAATAGCATATAATGTTACTAGCCCTCAAGAATAGCATAGTATTATTTTGGGACAACACTAAAGATAACTTGAGTCTTGACTAATGGCACTGGCGGCAAAAAAAAAGTAGTGGGGGAAGTCTACTGCCATTTCTTTCTGAGCAGGAAGCTGGAAAAGCAAGATCTTCTTATGGGTATGAAGGCAAAATTAAGCATTATGGCATTATTTAATATTTGATTAACAAATAATGGTTCATCTCCAAGATAGGTCATCGAGCCCAAGGTATGTTGTTATAAAACAAACACCGGACTGGCTGGTGAATTGATCCCAGGGGAGTTACTCAGAAAGGAACCTCAGGTCTATTCTCGACAGTGATAGCTGGTGTTTATTTATTGCATTCCAGCTATTAGAGGCTGCAAACCAAAGAGCCTGCCTCCCCTTGTCAGTTTTATCTCTAGGACACTTATTAAAATTAATAGACTGGTTTGAGCAAAGGATAAACATATAGTCTGTATAAGGAAATATAGATAAAATAAAATAAAGAACAAATTTTCTCCAGCCAAACCACGAACCCATCCCATGGCTCCTGAAAAGGATAGATTTCTCTTAGTGGAAGCAATCATCCTTGGAAGATTAGAAAAAGGTAAAAGGGGAGGACTTGACAGGTTCTCCCGTTGTTTGCAAGCGCATAATGAAAAGCAGAGTGAAGAGCAGTCATGAGCTTCTGACTCACAACAATAAAGCACCAAAGATTTCATCTGCTGATTATTCACTGAGGATGAAACATGGCTTTAACAGCTGGAATCTTTAAACTAAATAAGAGACATAGTGGAACCACAAAAATTCTAAAACAACTAAGAAACCTCCCAACTTTCATGCAAATGGTCACTGTTGAATGCACCTGTCTGATAGCTGCTGTAAGTGACTCACTGAACATGAAAAAACAACGAGGAGTCCTTGTGGCACCTTAGTTAGTCTCTAAGGTGCCACAAGGACTCCTCATTGTTTTTGCTGATACAGACTAACACGGTGAAACCTGTCACTGAACATGCACGCTTAGGCCAAAATTTTAGAACCTCCAATGTTGCCTGCCACTTCTTCATAGCAATGCTATGTTCCACAGCTAAACAATTCAGGATGCTTTTAGTGCTCCCTGTTTAACTGTAGCTACCAATAGTCTTAGAATCCTAGGGTGAAATCCTGAACCCACTGAAATCAATAGGAGTTTTGCCACTAACTTCAACGGGTCCAGGATTTGATACCCTAGTCTAAAATAGAATGGTAGAATCCTCTACTGAAGCTGCTCTGAAGCCAATGATGAATTACTACAGCATTCTGATGGAATTCCAGGGTGCGTCATTTATTTACATTCTGCCTGCCATGTGAAGTTTCAAATGAACACAATAATTTTCATGTCCTGTCCTAAACTGCTGTTCAGTGATGCTGTGTACTGCTGAAGGATTACCACCTTCCATTCTAGAAGCAAATGAATTTAAGAGATGAGCAAATTAGTTCTCTCCTATAAAATGTAAAATAATATTACTATTTGACACTACAGAGAAGTATATTTGGGACAATAAAGAAATGGGACAGGTCGAACAATAGTTTGAAAATGATGGACACACTAGTGCTGATTCTCAGTTACTCTAAGGACCCTTTACACCATTCAGGGAAGAGATCAGATCCATAGCTAGTATAAAATCTCACAGCTCCTGACAATATATACCAATTGAAGATCTGCCCCGGTAGTATACAGGGGCCATAAAGTTGGAGTAAATGACTTTTATACTTTACTGGCTTCCTATTCATTTCCAAGTGCAATTCAGGTTTTTGATTTTGATCTATGAAGTGTTATATGGCTTGAGTCCTGGTTATCTCAAAGACTGCCTATGGACTACAAATATACCACTGCAACAGAGATCAGCTGAGGCAACTGAGCCAACAGTGGTGGGCAACCTGCGGCCTATCAGGGTAATCAGATTGCAGGCTGCGAGACATTTTGCTGACATTGACGGTCCGCAGGCACGGCCCCCCCCGCAGCTCCCAATGGGCGCAGTTTGCCGTTCCCAGCCAATGGCAGCTGTAGGAAGCAGCAGGCCATAGGGACATGCTGGCTGCCGCTTCCCACAGCTCCCATTGGCCAGGAACAGAGAACCACGGCCACTGGAAGCTGCGGGGGGGGCAATGCCTGCAGACAGACAATGTCAGAAAAATGTTTCACAGCCCACAATCAGATTACCCTGATGGGCCGCAGGTTGCCCACCACTGCAATAATCCCTACACTGAATGTCAGAGGTGAACAGTTCCCAGGTGATTTCAGTGGATAGTTCTTGACCGTGTCTGACCTAACTTACATTTGCAGATTCTTGAGGACACAGTCCACTGCTTATTTTTATTCAGAATTTGGCAGTAGAGTGCCTTGGGGTGTTTTTAATTTTGTTTTTAAATGTCATTAATTGAATTTAATTCTGTATATCCAACCTGAGATGTTTTTCTAACTGGGTACATTTTATTTTAAAAAAATAAATAAATCAAGAATAAAATGACTTGTAGAAGTTGTTTTTTAAGGAAATAATCCTTTAGTTTTTTTTAAAATAAGATATAACGCACTCTCCCACATTCTGCATTGCAGTCTCTAAGTATTCTCATAGGCTTTAAGGACAAAAGGGACCATCATGGTCACCTAGTCTGACCTCCTGCACATCACAGGTCACAGAACCTCACCCACCCGCTCCTGTAATAGACCCCTAACCACTGGCTGAATTACTGAAGTGCACAAATCATGGTTTAAAGACTTCAAATTACAGAGAATCCACCATTTACACTAGTTTAAAGCTGCAGGTGATCCATGTCCCATGCTGCAGAGGAAGGTGAAAAACCCCCAGGGTCTCTGCCAATCTGACCTGGGGGGAAATCCCTTCGCGACCCCAAATATGGTGATCAGTTAGATCCTGAGCACATGGGTAGAACCCATCAGCCAGACCCTTGAAAAGAATTCTCTGTAGTAACTCGGGCACTCCCCATTTAGCGTCCCATCACTGGCCATTGGAGATATCTGCCGCTAGCAGTTGCAGTTCAGCTACATGGCATTGTTGGCAGTCTCATCATACCTTTCACTCCATAAACTTATCAAGCTCAGTCTTGAAACCAGTTAGATTTTTTGCCCCCACTACTCCCCTTGGAAGACTGTTCCATAACTTCTCTCCTTTGATGGTTAGAAACCTTTGCCTAATTTCAAACCTAAAACTTGTTGATGGCCAGTTTATATCCTCTTGTTCTTGTGTCCACATTGGTGCTTAACTTTAATAACGCCTCTCCCTCACTGGTATTTATCCCTCTGATGTATTTATAGAGGGCAATCATACCTCCCAACTGCCTTCTTTTGGTTAGGCTAAACAAGCCACACTCTTTTTGAGTCTCCTGTGAATAAGGTAGGTTTTCCATTCATTAGAACATCCTAGTGGCCCTTCTCTACACCTGTTCCAGTTTGAATTCATCTGTCTTAAACATGGGAAATCAGAATTGCACACAGTATTCCAGATGAGGTGTCACCAGTGCCTTGTATAATGGTACTAACACTTCCCTGTCTCTACTGTAAATACCTTGCCTGCATTAGCCTTTTTCATGGACACATCACACTGGCGCTTAGTCATCCTGTGATCAACCAATACATGCAGGTCTCACTCCTTCTCTGTCACGTCCAACTGATACATCCCCAGGTTATAGCGAAAATTCTTGTTGTTAGTCCCTAAATGCATGACCTTGCACTATTAAATGTCATCCCATTTCTATTACTCCTGTTTACAGGGTGATCCAGATCTTCTTATAAGATATTCCAGTCCTCCTCTGTATAGGCAATATCTCCCAATTTTGTGTAATCTGTAAATTTTATTAGCACACTCCACTTTGTCAGTAATAAAAATGTTAAATAAGATTGGTCCCAAGACCGATCCCTGAGGAACTCCACTAGTAACCTCCCTCCAGACTGACAGTTCAACTTTCAGTATGACCCGTTGTAGTCTCCCCTTTAACCAGTTCCTTATCCACCTTTTAATTCTCATATTAATCCCCATCTTCTCTGATTTAACTAATAATTTCCCATGTGGGAACTGTAACAAATGCCTTACTGAAATGCAAGTAGATTAGATCTACTGCATTTCCTTGGTCTAAAAAGTCAGTTATCTTCTCAAAGAAGGAGATTGGGTTGGTCTGGCACAATCTATCTTTTGTAAAACCATGCTGTGTTTTATCCCAATTACCATTAACTTCTCTGTCCTTAACTACTTTCTCTTTCAAAATTTGTTCCAAGACCTTGCATACTGTTGAGATCAAACTAACAGGCCTGTAGTTTCCCAGATCACTTTGTTCCCTTTCTGAAAAATAGGAACTATATTAGCAATTCTCCAGTCATAGGATACAACCCCCGAGTTTACAGATTTATTAAAAGTCCTTGCTATTGGGCTTGCAATTTCATAAATCAGTTCCTTTAATATTCTTGGATGGAGATTATCCAGCCTCCTCAATTTAGTCCCATTAAGCTGTTTGAGTTTGACTTCTACCTTGGATGGGGTAATTTCTACCTCCATATCCTCATTCGCCACCCTGCCACTACCCCTAAACTCTTCATTAGCCTCATTAAAAACCGAGGCAAAGTATCAGTTTTGGTGCTGGGCTGGGCCTAGACTATTTTTAATCTCCACCCCATCCTTAGTATTTAGCAGTCCCACTTCTTTCCATCTTATTTGTACGGTTATAGGACCTTTTACTATTGGTTTTTATCCCCTTTGCAAGGTCTAACTCTGCTTGGCTTTTGGCAGTTCTCACTTTATCTCTACATTTTCTGACCTCCAAGAGGTAGCTTTCCTTGCTGATTCCTCCTATCTTCCATTCCTTGTAGGCTGTCTGCTTTTTTCTTAATCACCCATTTGGGATGCTTGCTCATCCAGCTTAGTCTGCAGCCCTTCCCTACAAATTTTCCCCCTTGCTTGGGATGCAGGCTTCAGATAGCTTCTGCAACTTTCAAAGTAATTCCAAACCTCCTCCACATTCAGATCCTTGAGTTCTTCAGTCCTGTCCACGTCCCTAATTCCCTTAATTTTTTTAAGTTTGCCCTTTTGTAATCAAGGACAGTAGTTGCAGATCTATTTTTGTTTATCCTTCCACTTAATTTAAACTGAATGACCTCATGATCACTCAAACCAAAGTTGCTCCCTACAACCAGTTCTTTTATAAAAGTCCTCACTACTCACCAATACCAAATCTCTTGCTGGTTCAGCTACTATTTGGTGAAGAAATCTGTCAGCTATCACATGCACGAAAATCTGAGCCCTAATATTAGTAGTAGCATTTTTTCCTCCAATCTATATCTGGGAAGTTAAAGTCTCCCGTAATCACACATTTCCCAGTAGCACTTATTTCATTAAAAACATTAGAGGTCTCTATCCATAGCCAAATCTGATCCAGGGGGTGGGGAGCAGTCTGTAGCACACCCGGAGCACTGGCCTGGGGACCCTCTAGTAGCTTTCTTCCCCAAAGTAATTTTGGCCCAAAACAGACTTGGTCTTATATATTCCAACACTTCTAATTTCTTTACACAGTCTACCTCATCATTAATATACAATGCTACTCTACCACCTTTGGCCTTTATTTCTGTCTTCCCTGAACAGCACGTACTCTTCAAAACCTGTACTCTAGTCATGACTACTATTCCACCATATTTCTGTTATCCCAATCCCTGGTTTCACTTCCTGCACCACTAGTTCTAGTTCCTCCATTTTGTTGCCCAGGCTCCTTGCATTGATCTACAAATCATCTTCATTGTTGCTGCTTGGCTACACCCACATTCCTCGCCCGATTGGGTACAGTCAGTCATTCTACTGCCAGTATCGCCTGACTGGTATCAGCACTATCTTTCCTGGTAATGTCCATTCTCCTACCCACTGCTGTTCCTTTCTCCATTGCTGTATCCTTTCTTACTTGATTTTTCTCCCTCTCAATGTTAAATTCAGGTGTGGAGATCATACGAGCATCTCCCAACCATCTCCTCGAAGTTCCTAATTTAAAACTCCTTTAATGAGTTGTGCCAACTTCCATCCCAGAAGTCTATTTCCCTCCTTACTCAGGAGGAGTCCATCCCAGGAGAACAGTCCTCTGTCCACGAATGCCTCCCAGTGGTCGAACATTCCAAAACCCTCCTTATAGCACCATTGCCTGAACTATCTGTTGATCGTCATAATCTTGTCTCACCTTCATTCTCCTCCTCTAGGGACAGGCAGAATCCCACTGGAGATACCTGAGCCTCCATTTCATTAAGCATCTTCCCCAGCCTGGCATAATCTCCCTTGATATGTTCCACCGAGAATCTAGCTGTATCATCTGTTCCCACATAAAGGACAATCAGTGGATTATTTCCAGCTCCCATTAGGATCCTCTTCAGCCTTAGGTCCACATCCTGTATCTTAGCTCCCGGCAGACAGCACACTCTTCTGTTCTCCAGATCAGCTCCGGTGACAGGCCTGTATCTTTTTCTTAGTAGGGAGCCCCCAGTCACATAAACCTGCCTTTTCCTGGTGATGGTGTGATTCTCCGGCCTTCCGCCTGTTCTTTCTGGCTGCAAGTCCTCTTGTCTTTTATTCTCCCTTGCAATCTTCTGCAAGTCATCCTGTATCCTCTTGGGGCTCTGTACTCTGGGTATCTCCATTGGCTCTTCCCCTCTTCTTACAGGATTAGCCACTTGTCTTTTCTTCCTTACCCTTCCTACTTCATTTTTCCTGCTGTGCCCCTTCTTCATTTTCCAACTCAGCAAACCTGTTCCTGAACTCTGTTTCTCCTTTACTTACTTTCTTTCTTGGAATCGGTTTCACAGGTTCTCCTAAGGAAAATGACAACTTCCTCTAGTATGAAATTGATTTAAAAAAAAATTATTTAACTGCAGTAACACAATACAAGCTTTGCAATGTACAATATATTGCTGTAAAAATTCATTGGACTACAGCCATAGGACCCAATGCTTATGTAATCACACAGGCAAAAGTCCCAAAGGATTAAATAGGAGTTTTGTCTGTCCCTGCTACAGACAGGCCCCAATTCAGCAAGGTACTGAAGCATGTGCCTAATTTTAAGCTCATGAATAGCTCCACTGATTTGGTAATTAGGCATATCTTATTTGAGTGAATAGGTCTTCATATTTTATCTAACTGTACCTGAGATTTACTTATTTAGGAAGCAGGTTTGCATTAGTGGAGGAGTATGTGTGTGCATGCATACAGATGTATTGTGTGTGTACTGCTAAAATAATGTAATTAGTTTTATACATGTGTATAAGGCGAACTAAAAGGAAGGAGAGTTTCCTTTGTTAAATGTTTACCAGGAAAGGCCTACTCATGCACAAGGGAAAGGCCTAAAGCTGCAAACTATAGCACTGAAAATTTTCCATGGTTCCAAATAAAAATCTACAAACAGCGAACCAACCTCCAAATTGACCAAAATAACTTGTTTTTCCATTCATTGGTAATTTCCTCTACCTGCTTTGCTAAACACATTATTAAAACTGAAAGCATTTAAATATAATTTATATTGAAACAGTTAAGCTTTTATTTTTCTGCAGTTCACTGAGCTAAACTTGGCCAATAGTCACTTTCTAATCTGTCTAATTACCTTCTGGTTGCACCTACCAGCCAACTACAGCAATGATGAATGTAAGCACTATAGAATATTGTTTAACTCCAAACTCAAAACTGACATGAAAACCATTCAGTTAATATTAGGTCTTGTAAAATCTTTTCTTTTTAATTAAAAAAAAACAAGTAGACCTAAACTGCTTGGTAGCCTGTGCTTCTCAACATTGTTATGAGGAAGGCATATCAAGTATCCATTTCATGGTTGGGTAAACTGAGACAGAGAGAGAGATTAAATGACTGGCTCAATATCACACACCCAATCAGTAGTAGAACCAAGAAATAAACTAAGGAGTTCTGGCTCCCAGCCCCCTTCTGTAATAACTAGGCCACAGTGCTTTAATATCTCTTTGCGGGGAAAGGGGATTGTTTCCCTTAATTACATATGATTTCAGTACATAAAATCATACATATTAACAGAGTGAAACCCACTCATACATAGTGGTGATGAGGTATCTTTTCTTATTAACAAAGCATGGTAACCATCTCTTCACTCATTTTATTTCTAGCATAGAATGATAGCATTCTTTTAACGTATGACTATTCCTATTAAATTAATTAAACTAAATCATAAATACATGTGTGAGTACAACGGTGAATTCAATAGTGTAGATGCTCTTACAAAAGAAAATGCCTTTAAAATTACTATTTTAATAAAATTATCTTCTAATGCCAGTAAAAATCTCATCAATATCTAATTCAATAGCCCACAAATACAACACTCCTGAAAAGAAGCCACAGACTCATTCCCACTTCTCAACATAGTTTTAATAGAAGAGTTGCTATAGCAAGGCCACATACTTAGAGATTTCATTACTTTTACAAAAAATACATTATTCTATATTTGAGTAAACTGTGAAGTAATCGTAGGCATTCCCACACCATACCAGTGGTCTATCTAGTCCAGCATCTTGTCTCTGACAGGTTTCAGAGTGGTAGCCATATTAGTCTATATCAGCAAAAAGAACAAGGAGTACTTGTTGAAGAATTGCAACTTTTAGGTCTGTAATTGAGTGACTAGGGAGGTTGAAGTGTTCACCGACTGGTTTTTGAATGTTATAATTCTTGACGTCTGATTTGTGTCCATTTATTCTTTGCGTAGAGACTGTCCGGTTTGGCCAATGTACACGGCAGAGGGGCATTGCTGGCATATGATGGCATATATCACATTGGTAGATGTGCAGGGGAATGAGCCTCTGATGGTTCCAGTTGGAGAACACTTCAACCTCCCTGGTCACTCAATTACAGACCTAAAAGTCGCAATTCTTCAACAAAAAAACTTCAAAAACAGACTCCAACAAGAAACTGCAGAACTGGAATTAATTTGCAAACTGGACACCATTAAATTAGGCTTGAATAAAGACTGGGAGTGGATGAGTCATTACACAAAGTAAAACTATTTCCCCATGCTAATTTTTCCCCTACTGTTACTCACACCTTCTTGTCAACTGTTTGAAATGGGCCATCCTGATTATCACTCCAAAAGTTTTTTTTTCTCCTGCTGATAATAGCCCACCTTAATTGATTAGTCTTGTTAGAGTCGGTATGGCAACACCCATTTTTTCATGTTCTGTGTATATATATCTTCCTATTGTATTTTCCACTGCATGCATCCGATGAAGTGGGTTTTAGCCCACGAAAACTTATGCCCAAATAAATTTGTTAGTTTCTAAGGTGCCACAAGTACTCCTCGTTCTTTTTGTCTCTGACAGTGACTAGTACCAGTTACTTCAGAGGAATGTACAAAAAACCACATAATGAATAATGATGGACTAAACTACCAATAGAAGAAGTTTTTTCCAAACTTTTCATCAGTTATTGTGTGATTTATCCCGATTCATATGGGTTCATATCCCTTATAAGCATATCCTGTCTAATGTAAATGTCGATGTTCTCATTATCCATATAAATCTTTACTGAATCCAACTAAGCTCTTAAACACAGGGATATCTTGTGTAATGGATCCATACATTTTAAAGCCAGAAGGGACCATTGTGATCTTCTAGTCTGACCTTCTGCATAAACACAGGTCATAAGACTTTCTGGAATTAATTCCTGCTTCAAGTCCAATAGCTGTGGTTGAATTAGAGCATATCTTTTAGAAAAACATCCAATCCTGATTTAGAAATTTCAAGTGATGGAAATTTCCCTGGTTAGTTGTTGCAATGATTAATTACCTATACTGTTAAAAATGCATCCCTTATTTCTAGTAAATTTGTCTAGCTTCAACTTCCAGCTATTGGGTCTTGTTATGCCTCTGCCGGGTAGATTGAAGAAACCCTCTATTATCAAATTTCTGTTTCCCATGTAGGTACTTACAGGCGGTGATCAAGTCACCCCTTAACCATCTCTCAGTTAAGGTAAATAAATTGAGCTCCTTGGGTATCTCTTTATAAGGCATGTTTTCTAATCCAAGCACCAGTGGTTAATTATGTGTTGTATAAAAAGTATTTGGTTAAAGTAAATGGTTAAATTTTACTGTATCGGAAACAGGTAAAATTTAACAATTGCCTAAATAAGGTCTACTCATGCTCCCACTGAAGTCAATGGAAAACTCTCAGTGACTTCATTTGAAGCAGGATTGGGCCCTAAATGAACAGGTGCATTAAGCAATGTATTTTTTCTTCTTCTTCAAATCATATTTGTTTGATACTTACTAATCTGTAAAATACAGGCAATTGTAGGGAGCTTCCCAGTCAGTGTGAATGAGCAAGATTTTTCTGCATATAATTCAAGATGCAAAATAACAGCATTGGTAAAAACCAGCTACAACTTGGACATAGCATACTGCAGAACCCCCAACAGGAAAAGAAGAAGGAATGCTAGATTCCTGGGTGCACTTGGAAAAGTTATCAAGCTTCATGCTCTTTTACAAGCCAAATAAAAATCTGATCATTTATGAAACCAAAAGCCAGAGCAGAATAAAAATTCTCCAAACTGGTCATCAGTGTGTGTGTGTGTGTGTGTGTGTGTGTGCGTGCGTGCGTGCCAAGAAGGTCTGGATGTTACCCTGCTGTGGAACAGATTTATAGCACCACACACCTTCATTTATCCTATTAGTGTGCATGGAATGAGAAACACCATCCCAGTACTGCCATCAAAAATAATTGTATTTTGTTGTCACTGAGTAACAACTGCCTTTTCAGTTACGATATTTATTACTATTTGATAAGGGACTAGCACCCACTTCAGAGAGAAAATGAATGGTTTATTTATTAAACCATTAATAAATTAATAACCAAATAAATTATAATAACATTAATAAATTAATTAATAAATTAATAACCAAATTAATGGTTTTCCAGTGATGGAAAATAATAGAGAAAAGATTAAGAGCCTGATCCAGGGCCCACTGCTGTCAACTGGAGTTTTTCCATTTACCTCAATGGGCACTGAGTCAGGCCATAAGTGCCAAGTGAATTAGTAAAAGCTAATTTTCTGGCTGTCTTTGTTTGTTATTGCATAATGAATAAACCAAAAGTCAGATTGGTGTAAAACTGGTGACCAACATAACGTAACAAATGCAGTTACTCTTAATTTATACCATTGTGAACGGAAAATAGGACCCCAGAGTTTAGCACTCCATGGACCTGGTCCAATGACCACTGAAGTCAGTGGAAATGTTCCCATCAACTTCCAAGAACATTAGATCACGTTCCATGAGAATGCCATACAATTAGATTCTCTAGCTAAACCTTTGAATTTCAAAATACACTACATATCTGAAAAAATCTTCCAAAACATTTAATATTAAGACAGTTCTGTTTTCTATCTGCAGTGTCCTTTTGTTGTTTCTTTGTTTACAGTTGCTAAACTACAGCTACAAAATGATTCACATATTTAGGAATGGTTCTGTGGATGTACTGAGAGGTAAAAACCTCTAAATATGCTCCACTCACACACACTGTTTCTGAAGGGGTCATCATAGAGCTGTCAAGCCGTATGAACTTAGATGGGAAAGACTAAAGGGGGGGGGGGGGGAGACAGGAAGGTTATGGCTGTGGCTTTTCTGGGGCTCCTGCTACTTTGTGACTGTTGACATTTAAGAGACTGGAACTGCATCTGTTTAAGAAACAATTACTAGAAAGTGTAACTATAAATCACTACAGAAATCTGGAGACTCTGATGAGTAAGTAGTCAATCAGAAATAAAGAAGAGAAAATACAATCTACTAAAAGCAGAACAAAATCATCCAATCAAAATACAAAGCTATCACTAATAATAAATTGCTCCAACACTTGACAAAATGGATACTTTTATCAATATGCAGCTTTACATTTTCCCTGTAAACTGAATTACTAAAATGGATGAAAATAGAAAATAAAAAAATCCACTTTGCTAAAGATGTGTTATTTAATCAGATTTCTCACACTGTTTTTGATTATTGTTTTTTTATTGCTACAGCCATTGACTAAGTTTAGGCAGCTATGCCTTATCTGCACAAAGCACAGGCAAAAGATTAATGTACTAGTAGTACATTAGTAGGAGTAGTAGCAACAGTTCATTACTGTAACATCTAGAGGTCCAACGATTGGGCCCCACAAAACTCAGCATTTTACCTACACAATGGTGAAAGACAGTCCTGAAAATCTTATAGCCTAAACCAGCATTTCTCAAGTGTGGCCACTATGGGGCTTTTCTTGTGACCACAGCCTCCTGGGCAGTGACTGCAGGATGAGGGGGAGCGCGCAAAGCAGTGCCTCTTCCCCAGGGCCACCAGAAGGGATTGGGCCCTCTGGAGCCACAAACGCCGGAGGAGCAGGAAGCCAGTGAGTTCCCCACCTTCCTGGGCATGGTGAGGCCCGATCGGGCTTCAGCCCTGGGGTGGCGGGCTCCAGTTGTGGGACTTTGGGCTCCAGCCCTGGATCCCAGCCACACAGGGGTGGGTGCTGGCTCTCGGCTCACCCCCATTGTTCTTGATCCTCTGTAGCCTCCTCTGGACCCTGGGATCACCTCTCCACACATTGTCCCCGGCCCCCATTGTCTCGCTACCCACCTGCCCATCCAGGGCTTAAATTTGTCCCCTAGCTTTCCAGGGCTGAGTAAGTCTGCTGTGAAAATTCATATTTGTATAGTAGTTAATATCACTTTTCACAGCCTCCCAGCTAGCTAGTAAATCTGCTATGAAAAGTGATATTAGCAAACATAAAATATGACTTTTCGCAGCAGCAGACTTATTAGCTAGCATGCCTTTTTTTAAAAAAGGCAACCAAAAACAAAAGACCAGAATGTGCAAAGCACCTTATTTGTGTATCTATTCAGGTCCAGTAAAGAATAGAGAACTGTACATTATAATTTATTTATGTAGGTTTTTTTTTCCAGACTCACTAATAAAAATAATGATTTGGACATGTCTATGTGCATATTTACTTATTTTCCCTAACGTTAATTAAGTATTTTAAGAAAAATTTTAAGAAAAAAACAGAGTTGGTGGCCGCACTCTGAGGCCACCAAAAAATTTATTGTGAGAACCCCTGGTCTAAACAGACAAGTCAAACTAAAGGAGGGAGAGAAAACAGAGGCAATGGAGAGGAACTGATTTGACCAAGGTCACACAGCAGGTTAATGAATAGAAACCAGGTCTCCTAACTTCCAGCCCAGTGCCACATTCACTAGGCATTGCTCACACACTCACACACACACCCCTTTGCACTTTCCTCATCCGAGCCATTCCCTCTTTTGCACCATAGGATCCCAAGATTTGCTATAATTTATACCAGCATCAAGCAACCACAAGAGGCCAAAACCAACACAGAGGGTTAAAGCATTAATCCAGGCATGGCTCCCCCTTTTCTCTGATTGTATCCCTTTTTCCCAGTTATCCCAGCCCTGCACCACCAAAATGATCCACTTTATGTTGAGGTAGTTCTTCTTGGAGAGTTTAAAATCCCCTTTCGGGTCAGATTCCACCACTGATGCAGCGCAAACAGGCTGTGCCACACTGGAAAATCTGGGCCCTGACGTTTGGCTGCTGGGAAAATGCTCCTGCTCGACACAATTTCACACATCACTGAATGGGTCCTGTGACTCTTCCGCTGAATCAGTGCATTTACACTGCAGTAGGTTGGCAAAGCAATTTGATTGGATCTACCATGCATTTGTGGATTAGCAAATTGTAGTGTCAGTCCACATACTAAAAACCCACCAATCTTAAACTAGATATTTTTAGCTCACCACTGAAAACACAGCATCTCCCAGGACACATGTATTAGTGTATTAATTAACACAGAATTTTCTGTATTAGCAAACACAGAAAAAATAGTTCTCAATATTGTAACTAAGAATAAACCCATCCTATAAACCAGCTGTTTGAACATCACATTACTTTGCCATATGAAAGCAATTAGCTACAATTGGCAGTATAGCCATTTCCTAGAACAGTAGTACTCAACCTTTAAAAAGACATGGTCAAGTTAAAAACCGACCACTTATTTCAGAAAATATTTTACCTAACATTGTTATAAGTATAGCTATAATTACTATACATGAAAGAGATTAGAGAAAATTCTGTATTTCCTCTGTTTTTTCACTTTGTTTACTTTTTGCATTTGACAACAGCTTGCATATAGTCAGTTTCACTGTTTCTCTTAGAATTAATTTCTTCTGTTACACAGGCGTTAACAAGATTAGTTGCTTCTTCAGCAAGAGCATTGAGAAAAATATTATGATAAATAAGAAAATTTCATTGTAAAACCACAAGACCTGGCAACGGACTCAGAAGGTTTTGTACCTGAAACTACTATTAATTCATTTTTTTAAGCAGATCAGATTTCAAACTGACAGTGTCCCTTTAACAGTCAAATAGTGACTTAGTCATTAAATGGAGTCAACATGAGGCTCAGAAGAACTCATATATTAATATTTCAAAAAAAAGAATATCATAAATTGAGCAACAGCTAATGCACTCATCAAAACAAAAAAGGGACAGATTTTGATGCCCTTACCACATAAGACCTTATGTTGCAAATTGTCTCACTGAAACCAACGGGACTTCTAAAGGACAACTCAACAAAGTAAGAATATCAAAATCTGACCCTAAATAAATTACTTTCAGGTACAGCATTTTTTGTTTTAAGTAAATCATCAAAGTAACATTTTCCCCACTTACCTGAACTAACCATTAGCACAAATAAGGATTAATCTCTCTCTCCTGCCCCCAGCACTCTATAATATATGTATGTGAGAGTGCCTCTCTCATTCCATGACCCTCTGTTCTTTGTTTTTAATTCCTTCTTTCCAAAAAAACCTCAAACCCAAGAAGAGAGTCACCTGCTGGGCTATAAAAAAGCTCAGGGTTGAGCACTGCTGATCTGTAATTTAGTCTTTGGGCTCCATACTAGCCTACTAGGAATTCATTATTCCAAAACAAATATGGTTATTTCCCAAAGGTACATCACATTTAATATTCCCTAAATCAGATTCATAAGTAACAAGCTGTGCTCATCAATATTCCACAGTGAGAATAGCAGATATTAAAAATAAAATAAAATAAAATAAAGCCATATATTGGGCAATCAGAAAATATATATTATACTTAATACCATGAAATTCTAGAGATGACCTGGTTCTCTTATTTCTTTTGTAATATGATTAAGATGTTTTTATCAAGTCACTGTACAATACTGTAGCATCCTGACCAGTGTTCAAATCTATTAGTCATATTTCTGTGCCACCAGAATAGCAAGGTAAAAATACAGCCTAATGTAGGCAGTTTGGTTGACTTGTGTTTTTAAGTCTTGAGTATCAAAGCCATTAAACAACCTAAACATTAAGACATCTAACAATCATTAAAATTTGTAGTCCACAAGTTATATCCCTTCCTGACTCCTATGTTTGTCTGGGTTTCTCTCTTTGTTTTCCTTATGAAATAATACATGTAGGTCCTTTTGAAGATATTTCCTGGTGTATAATAGCTGTTTGTTTGTTTGTTTTTAAAGACATTTGCAGCCAAAAACTTTCAGACCTGGTTACCAGAGGTACACTCACAAAATGGAGTAAATGGAAGCTGAGCAACTTGTTTGCTGCATAACTTGTGACTGATCATTTGACCCTTACAGTTTGTGACAGTCTTCATAAACAATACATTGTAGTATCACATCCTACCACAAACGATCATAATACTACATATTGGACCATGACACTGTAAAGCAGAAGGCTGTAAAAATATGCATTTCATATAGTTGTACCAGGTACCCATGTAGTATAGAGATGTGATATACAGTTATGCTTAGACCACATAAAGTGTTAATATGTCTGCATGTGAGTAATTAGTTATAAAGAGACATTCATTATACTGTAATAAGGGTATATGTTGGGTATGTTGTAAATGCCAGGTTGAATAGAGTGCTTCCAGCACCTGGCAAGTGTCATCACACTATAAATTATGCCATGAAGCATGTTTTTCCTTTTACACATTTTGAAAAACAAATTCTATGAGAAGTGCCACCTTGGATTTCCTCCATCTGAAATGAGGATCCCAACAGCTGCATTTGAGCCTAGAAATTTCTACCTATGTTGTTAATAATCATAGGACTTAACTGGTGCAACCTATTTTACAGAGATACAAATGAAAGTCTATGGTGTGGTGATAACTTGCATATCTTTTTACATATGTATACTAACCAATATATACACAATAAATGGTGTCACATGCATTGAAAAAAATCAGTAGTCACTACATGAAACTTCAATAAACATCACAGTATCATTAAGAATCATCTTTCCTTTTAAAGGCTGTTACCATTAGAGTACTAGATTATTGTATTTCTAAATGTCGAGAAATCACATTAGTATGTTTGCGTCATCTGGACAAGATTTTTCATTCCAGTTTTCATTTGTATTCATTATGTATATTTTTTAAATAGAAGATAATATGCACACAGTATAGCATTAGGGCTTGATCCAAAGCCCACTGAAGTCAATGGAAGTCATTCCCTTAATGTTTGGCCTAATTTTTAAGATCTAAAAAACTCTAAACATTCTGCTCTCCTATGCACAGCAGAAACAGCTGTCCCAAGGAATGCTAAAGACTCATTTAGAGAAATGTCATCTTCAAAGGCTATCTTTCAGGTCCCCATTGCAACTTTTTATACCATATTTATAACGTCCAAAACAAGCTATAGCATACTTCAGAATATAACACTACCTAATGAAAACGATGGATGCTGAAAACTAAGTACAGTAACAGTTTATTAAACTCATTTTTAAAAACATGTATAAACAAAATGCATTAAAAATTGTGTTATATAATAGATTTTGCTCTATAAATGTACCTCATATAGGGTGACCAGATGTCCCGATTTTATAGGGACAGTCTCGATATTTGGGGCTTTTTCTTATATAGGTGCCTATTACCCCCCAGTCCCTGTCCTGATTTTTCACACTTGCTGTCTCGTCACCCTAACCTCATAGCAGAAAGAACTAGGACCTATAGCTCCCCAGAACTATTATACTTTCTCCCTTACAATGACTTATGGCAGCCTCCTGACTCATATGTTAAGTTTTCTGTTGCAATGTGTCTCTTGCTCAATTACACTCCTCCGATTCAGAAATATATTACAGGCAAATCATACAAGATTGGTTTTATCCACATTGCAGGAATGAATTGAGATCAGGTGCATGGGAACACAATTTTAATACAGAAAATAAAGAGAAAACAACTTTCAATTGATAAAACTATTATTTGAGAGAGAAAGAGATGACGTTTGATTGTAAGGATGAAAATAGTAGATTTTCCTTGCCTATGGCTGAATTTATCCCCATCTAAGATCACCTCAGCCAGAGATTTTTTTATCCTTGGGACTCATAAAATACTTCTTGCCTTTGCAATACACCAGGCTACAACAAATATCATGTACTCTCCAGAAAACTGTCACAGAAAGTTCCTCCCCAGGTCTCCTAGAAGGGCTTTATTCCTTCTATCCCTAAAAATGATTCAAGACAAGCACTAGAAAGAGAATTTTAAAATTATTACTTTTAGTGTATGCAGTAAAATCTCATTCTAAATCTTTGGTGTTATAAACATGAGATGATACTCCGAATGGAGCAGTGTCAAAACTATTATCCTTAATATAGGGTTCTCCTGCTTATAGCATTTCTGACTAGAATGTTGTTCCTAACAAGAGCATATACACAAGACACACATTTTTCTTTCCCCTACTACCTGCAACCTCATTAAAGCATTAGGCAGCACATGTCATGCATGTCTATAGCATCATTCCTGGACATAATGTCATTACTTTCCTTTCCCACCCTGCTCTGTGACCCCATTCTACCATAAAGACACATGTATGTATGATTTCAATGGTTAAAATACATTGAAACAGAAGGGAGAACTCTCACTGCACCAGCCAACAAGAAAGTGTGTGTGTGCGTGTGTGCGCCGCTTCCCCATCCTCTGCTAAAAGCTTGGGTAACTGAGAACACTCCCACACCCAAACTTTAACTCCTGCATGACATGACATTTCAGAAGGCCCATACCAACAACAGACATGTTGATAAACACTACAGTAACACAAACCAAACTACTGCCGTACTTTCATTGGGATAAAGTATACTATGATTTTCATATGCTGTTCTATATAGGTTCCTATACTGCTTGCATCACTATAGTATGTGATTCCGTTGATGCAGATTTTACTGTAATTTAAAGAGAAAGAAATACTGGACACATACCCAGCCTCCGTTGTCCTGGATCCAGTTGTGTAGGTGTCTATTCAGGTACTCAGTCATCCACACAGCAATGCTGTCCACAAGGGGCGACATCTCCCGATTGACGCTCTCCACGCACATCACGCCACCGAATTCAAAGAAGGCCACGATCCTTCCCCAGTTTACCCCATCTCGGAACAGCTCCTCCACCACTGCCACAAAGCGTCCCCTCGCTGTGAATGGGGTCAAGTGCAGCTGGCCAGACATCTGGGCAAAATCTCTGTGGTAGCGGCGGGAAAATTCATCTCCAGCTTGGCACAGAGTTAAGTGAACAGCCTGCGGTGCTGGGCGCAGCCCATCACCAAGGGGCACGTTACTAGCAGCAGCCGAGCCAGGGGGCTCAGGAGGCAGAGACACCAGCCCAGCATGGTCAGATGAGGTCCCAGCAGCAGTAGGAGGAGAGAGATTTGGAGAAACTGGTCCTCTGTTTTCATTGGCAGCCCAATCATATCCCCTCTGTGACAGTTTGTAATGGATGTACTTCAGCACTATCTCCCGGTTATCATAGCCTCTTCTCCCAGGATGAGCCATAATTTCCAACAGGGAGCAGCAAGGAGGAGGGAGAGAGGAAGAAGAGGAGCAGGATGAACCCAAAAAAGTAAAGCAGCCAATAATAATAATAATACCACCAAAAAATTATAATCCAGTTATTGTATTGGATGTGGTTTCATTCATGATGGTATGAGGAGCTCTCAGGTCTCAGAGGTACTTTCGTCTTCTCGGTTTGAGATGCACAGTATAAATAGATTTAAAATGCTGTAAGTATTTTATTTCCAGAAGCACATTATTTATTATATATTTATTTTAGAAACATTTTCTTCTTGATGCTGAAACATATATTTTTTAAAAATCTCATACTTAGTCAAAACCAAGTGCATATTTCCCCTAGGTGCTGAACTAACACATGTGAATGAAGGAGCTGAAGAACATACACTGTAAAAACTGCAATTCAAAATGATTTGCTCAACAGCCTTGGATGAACGTTAATCCAATGCACTTTAAACTAAAAATCTCAAAACTCTTTCTTTTTTGTTTTTTAATTACACAAAGTAAATTTCCTGTGTAAAGTACTTACTTGGACTATAAATACGTTCCTCTGTCAAGTTTCCTTTTTAAAAAAAACAAGTCTTCAGACACGTTAAGTTCTGGTTGCTTTGATGCTTCACAAGATCAAATCACCAACGGGACAGAAAAGGGACCAAAAAATAAAAAAACAAACAAACCCCAAAACCTATGGATTTTAAAATTTATTTCCCCGACTTCCGTTAATCAGACATCTCCAAAGACATGTCAGAGATCAGAATATCCCGCCTCAGAGCCCAGGAAGGAGAACAACCCAAAACAGAAGCAAAATTATGAAGAGCAGATGAAACACACCTTTGGCTCCAAGCTCTTGCAGAAGTGCTGTGCTTTCCCCTCCAGTGCAACGTACAGACACATGCAATTAAATACATGTAGTTTCATTCAGACACTGATCTCTAGGCAGAGCCCAACGCTCTCCCCCCTTCCCTCACACACCCACACCCACCAAAAGGGAGCATCAAAATTTTGACTTTTGCCTAAACTCCGGGGAGCAAATGCATTTCCAAAGCAGCTTTGTTTGTATAAAAAGCAAGAAACACCCCCCCGCCCCCAGAGTGCAGGGAAGAGGATGGGGGCGTGTGTGGAATATTATTCATACAAATTAGGACCGCTGCTAGGAAGCTGTTCCCCCACGACCCGCCCGCCCCCCCCCCAGTGCAGACAGCCCTGCAAGCCCCCCAGGCAGAGCAGCCCCCTGGTCTTTCTGCAGTGGTGCTGCTGAAGCGCCAGTCCGCTCCGTGTAGCTGTGGCGGCCGGGGAAGCAGAGTCAATAGCGCGGGTGCAAGAGCAGGAGGGAGGGGGCGGAGGAGGAGCGGAGCCAGTGGCGGGGAGGAGGGTGGCCGGGAGAGGCCCGCACAAGAGGGGCGGGTTCCCTAGAGCTCCACCTCGCTGTTCATTCAAGAAACCGGGGAGAGGAAGGAGAACCCGCTCGCCACCGGAGCCACCGATGTAGCCTTGGCAGGGCGGGCCAGCTGCCCCGTGCGTGGCCGGGGGCCGCCCGCCCGCCAGGCAGACGCTGGCGAGGAGGCGGCTCGGCTGGGAAGGGGCTGGGGGGAGAAACGCCCCGGGTGGCTCCTTGCGGCGGGGCCCTCCTGGCCCTGGGGCAGATTCATGCCTGGGGTAACGTCGGGGCAGACCGATGCTCCGCGCCCTCCCCGGGCCTGCTCCCGCACCGCGGCCCCTGCAGCCGGGCGGCTCCCCCGCTGTGAGTGCAAAGTCCGGCCCGCGGGCCGCTCGCGCCTTCCCAGCTTCTCCTCCCCTGAGGCCGGCCGAGGCGGGGACGGAGGGAAGACGCAGGCCAGCTGCTTGCGCGCAGGCAGCTGCGGCTTTCCCCGCGCCCGCAGGCGGGAGGGCGGGAGGGGAGGGGAGGAAGCGGCCGCTGGAGCAGATGGGCCCCGCTGTCCCGCCTGGCTCCTGGGGGGCTTTGGTAGGGGCTGCTTCCTGCGCAGCCCGGGGCGCCGCGCTGAGCTCCGCCGTGAAGACAAAGGCGGCCGACTTGCTTTGAGAGAGGTTTAAATAAAATAGGTACAAAAATAATAATCATCCGAACCAGTTCCAAAGTTGTGGTGCCGGTAGAGCTGAGAAGAGGCCAGTTTGTTATTTAACAGCCCCAACCCTACCCCAAATCCCAGGCTAGCCCTGTGATTAGTTCTGGGGTAGACGCTTCTAGTGCTTCATTTGTAATGAAAGAGAGAGGTGCTGGGGCTCAAGCAATTTTTTTATTTTCATAACTGACACAGACAGCAAGCCCAGAGGTGCAGGGCGATGAACTCCCAGGCGTAGAGGCTCAGCCCTGGCACAAATTAAGCACTGGACATTTCTTCCCTCACTGATTTTTGCGCTTTCCACTTGCACTAGGATTGTAGGGGAAATGCATTTCTGAAACCCTCCTTTGGAGGGAAAAGCCCTGCCAGGTGGCGTAGGGAATCCTGTGTTCATTTTTGCTCATGGTGCCCACTCATCAGGATTAACGTCAGCAGAGTGGCAAAGACTCAAGGCGCCACTAACAAACCGGGAGAGATAGCAACATGGGAAACATTTTATTGCAAAAACACTTTGTCACATAAAGAAGACCTTTCAGATTATTGAAATGTTCATTGTATTTGCATGCGATGAAGTGAGCTGTAGCTCACGAAAGCTTATGCTCAGATAAATGTGTTAGTCTCTAAGGTGCCACAAGTACTCCTTTTCTTTTTGCAAATACAGACTAACACGGCTGCTACTCTGAAACTGTTCATTGTATTGATGGTACTTATGACCTTTTTGACCTCCCTTTTCACTGGCCTGTATGATTTTCCTTTATTGCTCCTTTGGAAATATTTTGGGGGTTATCACATCTAATTTTAGGCCCCTGATATGCAAATCCTTAGTCCTGGATGTTGTGCTTACTACTCTGATAGTCTGGTTTAATGCACCTACCATCACAGTTAGCATCATGCCCTATAGTGAAATGTCAGCTAAAGCCCGTAGATCCTGATCCTGCAGAGATTTACACACATGCTTAATTTTGTGCATGTGAATAGCTCCACTGAGGTCTGTGGGACTACTCACATATATAAAGTTTAATACATCCATAAACCATTGCACGTGGGGCCTTAGTTTGTACACAACCTAGATTCTTAGATTGAGGGGCAAGGGATATACAATTTTTTGAGAGTAAATTAATCTAGAGATTGATCCAACACACACTAAAGGCTACAGGAATCCTGCTGGAAAATGGGGTAAGATGCACCAGTGAAAAATCAACACTACTATTTTTCCTTGTCTACACCAGTGCAGCTACACTGATGGCTGGACACCGATGGTTGAAATTAGGATAAATTCCCAGTGTTGACAAGGCCCAAGTTAAATCAGGGTTGAAGGTACTCAGCATCTCTCAGTATCAAGCTGTTAGCATCAAAGGACAGAAACAGATTGCTAGAATTTATAAAATGTCACTTTAAAGGATTTTCCTGTGTCTGAATGCAAAATCTTTGTAAATCCTGAAGAATTAAATGCAAGGTGTTAACTGGAACATTTGATGCATCTGAAGAAGTGGTTTTTTACCCATGAAAGCTTATGCCCAAATAAATCTGTTAGTCTTTAAGATGCCACCGGACTCCTTGTTTTTGTGGATACAGACTAACACGGCTACCCCCTGAAACTGGAACATTATCCACTGTGAATCTAGAGGGGAAAATATTTTAAACTTAAGATGAGAATTTGAGAGTATTCTCATGGATGGGGAGTAGAAAGTTCATTAATGCTTTAGTCACTATGAGGAACTGAAATGCAAGGCTGCTCATAAATGTTTACCTAAATTCCAGGGCAAAAACAAAGCCAGAGTACACATAATTCTTTTAAAATTAGGGGAGGATTTTTATGACTTTTGCCTTCTATTAGTTTCTGAATCAATACACTATGATTCTTTAAAACTCACCTGTAAATTCCATTGTTTTGTATTCAAAGCATGCTTCTCTTACATACTC
This sequence comes from Caretta caretta, assembly GCF_965140235.1. Lineage (NCBI taxonomy): Eukaryota > Metazoa > Chordata > Testudines > Cheloniidae > Caretta > Caretta caretta. The sequence goes on along the minus strand of NC_134207.1, from coordinate 122,503,083 downwards.
ACAATATCACACGATTGAGAAGAGAAATATTTCACTCCCCTAAGTGTAGGAACTGCCAGTGTCAGAGCAGATAATTTCTTTCATTGTGCACACCTGTGTGTTAGTAATGTGCACTGATTTAGCTTATTTTTTGCAATAGATTGTGCATGGATAATTATGTTATAATGCACTGAGGAGCTTCTGTAGAAAGTTACAGAACAGCATCATGCAGCTGGATTCAGTTCTGTCAGTTGATAAAGTAAAAGAAACTAGATAATCTTTCAGAGAGACAAAGTGGATGAGGTAATATCTTTTATTGGACCAACTCTCTATTGATGAGAGAGACAAGCTTTTGAGTTTGCACAGAGCTTGTCTTCAGGACTGAGAAACATACTCAGAGTGTCACAGCTAAATACAAGGTGGAACAGATTGTTTAGCATAGGTAGTTAACACATATTTCAAGGGACCATTCAAGGTGAAATGGCTGGTTAATACCCTTCCAGTCCTGGGAATGAAAAGGAGAGGGGAAGGCAGCTGGTGGGGGATGATGCGGGGGGGGAGGGTGAGAGGGAGGTTGTTAATGGGTTATAGCTTGTTGTAATAAGCCATAAATCCAGTGTCTCTGTTCTGTCCATGATTTTTAGTGTTTACCAGTGTTATGAATTTAAGCTCCCAGGCTTGTCTTTTGAAAGTGTTGTCCAGTTTTCCTTTGAGGATGAGGACTGATGGGTCAAATATAGAGCGATCGCTTTGAGAAAAATGTTCACTCACATTGTTCTACTCATCCACTTTAAAAAGAAAAGGAGTACTTGTGGCACCTTAGAGACTAACCAATTTATTTGAGCATAAGCTTTCGTGAGCCACTGCTCGCTCCATCGGATGCATACTGTGGAAACTGCAGAAGACATTATATACACAGAGACCATGAAACAATACCTCCTCCCACCCCACTCTCCTGCTGGTAATAGTTTATCTAAAGTGATCACTCTCCTTACAATGTGTATGATAATCAAGTTGGGCCATTTCCAGCACAAATCCAGGTTTTCTCACCCTCCGCCCCCACACACACAAACTCACTCTCCTGCTGGTAATAGCCCATCCAAAGTGACCACTCTCTTTACAATGTGTATGATAATCAAGGTGGGCCATTTCCAGCACAAATCCAGGTTAGTCTCTAAGGTGCCACAAGTATTCCTTTTTGTTTTGTGAATACAGACTAACACGGCTGTTACTCTGTAATCCGCTTTAAATTCACTTATGAAAAAAAGTTTTCTTACCACTTGTTGCCACCTAGTGGCTGCTGCTCACTTAAGATGTTTTGAAGAATCTGGTTTCAGGTACCAGCCATGCCCCTGAGCACCCCTGCTAAGTTTTGGGGTTCTACAATAACATTTTCATTTATTCTCTCTGGAACTGACGATATAAGAGGGACAGTGACACTGATTATGCACAAAGTGTGGTCAAATATACAAAGTAAACAAACGGGGAAAATATAGAAATTTTGTTTTCTTTAAACTCATTTTTAAAATATTTATTACATTTTAAAATAGTAGGTTAAACAAGTTAGACTGCTGGTGGTTTTTAAGCTGTTGCATCCCTTTGATATTAGTGTTTTTCAAAATAAGAGTCTAGGAAGAAATATTATTATTTAGGAGAGACAATCAGTTGTGTTTTTATAATTCTTAATTAGCAACAAAACTTGAGAGCCCTACATCCTAAAATGGTAGCTAAAGTGTAATAGCGGTCTAGTATAGTTAAGCATCCCATTGATATGGATTCAAATCCTGTTCAATAGAGAAGTTGGATGACTGCTGGAAAGTCATAGGATGAGTAAATCTGCTAATTCCTTTTAGGATGAGAAGTATGTTGTGTTTATTAGCTGAAGGAATTTTAAAAGGAAGCAGAGCATGTAGTACGTCAAGTGAACTGAAGCCAAGTGGACAATGACAATGCAGAAAGGAGTGACTGCTGTTGGATTATAAAATGAAACCCTGCTCCTTCATGGTATTGTGTACGCTGTCAAAAAGGGACTCATAATTTGCTAACAGTGCAGCTCCGCTTATGGTATGAACAACTCCCAGTAGGGTTTGATGCCAAAGAGGTAAACACATCTGATCCCCATCTAAATGAAACCACCAACTGTGGAGTTGCATTAGTGATGAATCATAGGTCCCATTTCTGACAGTGAAATTGCAGTCTAAAGGTCTCAGTTCTGTAAACTCTGACACATACATAACTTCACTCACATAAGTAGTCCTATTGAAGTCAAGGGAACTAGTCAAGGGAGTAAATTTATGGACATTATGTAGATGTTTTCAGGAATGGGGACTACATATGTACGATGTCCTCTCCAATATCCCAGGGTATTTTCCTTTATCACTATGATAAGACAAGAAAAAAATTGAGAGTGAATAGATAGAAAAAAAATCTATAAAAATCTATAAAAATCTAAAAAATCTTGTCCTGACAGAGAGAAAAATAGTGGTGACACAAAATACCCTGACATTTTCTTGCAAACAAACTGATTTTTTTGCAACAGTAAAATATAGAAGTGGCCCAACTACAAGCCATCACAGAGGTTAAGTGATATAAAACAGATGAGAAAATATCTCAGAGATTGGAGAAAACATGGGTAAAGAGCATAAAGATATGGCTGAGATTCACTGTAGGATGAGATTTATAGTCCAACAGGAGGTAAGTTAGTAGTGAGATGCTGATCCAGAAAATAGAGATTGGAGAAAATGTAAAATTGGTGGAATCCTGGGAGGGAAGAAAATCAGAGATGGAAATTTAATTTAATTTGTTCAGAGTATTTCAGGTTTCAGAGTAACAGCCGTGTTAGTCTGTATTCGCAAAAAGAAAAGGAGTACTTGTGGCACCTTAGAGACTAACCAATTTATTTGAGCATGAGCTTTTGTGAGCTACAGCTCACTTCATCAGTATATTTTGTGTGAGGAGTTTAAAAAGACCAAGCTAAATGAACAGAATATACTGAGGGAATATAAACAAGTTAACAGAATAAATAACAGAACAGCTATAATGTTCATAACTAACTTCAAATAGGAACAGATACTACAAAGCTGCATGAGAATTGTTCTCTTCGGAGTGGAATGGATTAACAGTGATAATGACATTTTAAGTCAGGATCTAGACTCAGAGTCCCACCACAGAAAAATATAGGAGCCACGTGGGGCATTCCTTTAAAAATGTTTTTGAATTTTAAAAGGAAAATGTTGTTTAATTAGAGGTTGAAAAGAAGGCATCTTAATACTGGAAACAACTGAGATAGAACTTAAATTGAGAGCAATATAAAAAACAAGATTAATTAAAATCTGGAAAATCCAGATAATATTTGTTTAAAGCAATATAAGGAATAAGTCACAAGTTGAAGACCAACAAATTGGACTCTCTGTTTAAAAACCAACAAACCCTCTAAACCTAAACTGAGTGTGTTTAAGGTTTTTTTTTTTTTTCTCAACTTGACATGGTAGGTTACTTTGTGTCAAAGGCACTTTTAACACTGCAGTGTGAGGGAGTGGCATTTTAATACGATTATAAAGTTACACAAGAGGGCGACAACTATTAAGTCAGCTGAAGTTTCACAAGTTTGTACTCTATATTGTTTTTAAATCATGTTTCTTGGTTGCTGTTTGGGAGGTAGGGATTTGGGGAGAGAGGGAAAGAAGAGGTTGCAACAGTAGCCGTGAGGTTGGATAAAACAGGAGTAAAAAAAGGTTTCCAGAACAAGAACTGTATGGTTTTGAGGAATGCAAGATAACACAGTGGCAGATAGACTTCTAAGAGTTTAGGATTTATCATGGAATGTAGGAGTAATTAATAAACCCTAATAAGAAGTTTATTGCTGTAGCTCTTCTAGGTAGCATTGTGATGTCTGTCTTCTACAAGTTACAAGTTCTGCAACACTTCTACAGACATTTAATTTTATGCATGTGAATTGTCCCATTGAAATTAATTGAGCTAATCATGTGAGCAAAGTTACTAGTAGGCAGGAATGGGACTTAATTAGGGAACATCAAGAGAAATTGGAACATCCAAGTGGAAGGTTAAAGCATTATATACAGGGCCATTCTCGAAGAGACACTAGTTAGCAAGCAGACAAAGTTATGGAGCAGAAAATAGGGTGTGTCTGATTTGGCAGCCAGGAAAAGAAGCAGAAGTAACTCAGTACAATCAGTTGACTTGTTACTGTGTTTATAATGTTACTGGGTTTATAATGAATTTCAGTATCTCCTAATTTTAGGGGGAGACTTCAAATAGGTATGAAATATTGATTTACATAAAATGATTCCTGAGACCTGGGGGAAAAAGCAGAACTTTAAAGAAAAAAATGTGAAAGTTGACTTGAAATTTATATGTGGCACAGACTGAATTGGTGAACAGGTTTTTTTCAGTTTTTTTTAAAATGGCCACTGTAAGTGGTTTTCTTCTGGGTGCCCAGTTTGAGCCTCATTTCCAGAAGTGCTGAACACCGTGGTTCCCATTGATTTCAATGGAAGTTGTGGGTTCTCAGCACTTCTGAAAGTCACTGCCTACTTTTGAAAATGTGGGTATTAGTAAGCTATTCAGCAGTTCAAAAGGTGTAGTTGTGTATAAAGGTTGAAAAGATTTTTGACAAACTGTTCCCACAATTAATATCTACGAGAGTACTCTTGCCGTTGTCGGATCACTTTCCTCTGCCAATTAACTAGATGCTGTCATGCTGTCTGGAGTGGCTCAAAACTGTGAGTGTCTATCTTATGGCAGACTATCAGAAAACAGGGCAGACAGCTCAAACTGGTGGTGTATTCTATACTGAGATTTCGCCAAGCCAGTAACAAATGTGAACTCCTGGATCACTATACCAGTCTTACCATGGAGTCACAGACAGTCCCCTTAGACTCCCAAGTCTATCTTGCCATCCAGAAAAACTGAATTTAGTGATAATGGTCACATACATCAAAAATCACACTACATCAGGTTGCCCCCAGTCCCAAAGGACCAGCCACTTACCCTCAGGTGAATTGGTACTCTGGATCTCACACCAAAAACAACACTTGCAGCCATTTCTTTAGTACATTAACTAAAGGTTTATTAGCTAAGAAAAAGAAATGAGAATTAAAGAGGTAAAAGCAGATAAAATACATTAACAGGTGAGTAAAAGTCTGTAAGTCCAAAATGGTAGCAGAGATGTGGTAATCTGCCAGTTTCACAAAAGTTTTTCAGGACTACCCAGAATAACTCTGGGGATCTCCATCTTCTTGTTTAGTCATTCCACCCTGTCAGAATCCAAACAGTCTAGAGATACAGGATCTCTCTTTGAATCAGTACTTATAGCTTCTTTTCACACAGAAAGCAAGCTGACAGTCTCTCTACCCACATGGGCATTTTCCTTTGATGGGAGTGAGCAATGCATTTTGTGTATCTGACATCAGATCCTCACCACAATGGCCACTGGTTATGGAATTAGCATCTTTTCTGATAAAGTCCTTCATTAGCATCTCACAAGATTGCTTCGATAGGTAAGGGTATTAGTTGTAAGGGTATTTACCATGTAAAGGTTGTCAGATACAGTATGACAGGAACACATAAGCAAAAACTTTATATAGAAGGGAAATTATCAGGTATTGTAAACATCAAATGATCTTATCGTTATATTGAAAAATTGGACTTTGGCATTTATAAATTAGGGTAAAGATACAGAGCACCTACACGTATATAAAAATTACATAGTTTCAGAGAAGTCTCTTGTTCCTGAGACTTGGGCTTTGACACTAAGTGAACACCAAGGCAATGAAAATGTCAAACTCAGTGAGGCATATAGACCAAAAGGCAGGTCTGTTAAATTTATTTTGAGGAGTTTTAATTATGGTTGATGAGCTAGGGAATAAATTTAAGACATGCCAACTTTGACCCACAGTGGATCTGCACAAAGAGTGAGGGTAAGGGCCTTTATTAACTTTTAATTAACATTTGTTCAGCAGCATTTTGCCCCCCTCAGCATCACAGGGTGTGAACATAGATTCCCCTTTCCAACCACTGATAATACTGCCCTTTTGTATCTGCTTTTTCCATCCTTCTTTCTCTGTTTCTTTCCCCCATCCCTGTTTCTAATCCTTGCAATTTTCAGTTTCCACCCACTACAGTGTTTTTTCCCACCTCCTATCAGCAGTGAGACAGGTAATGCTAACATCTAAAGTCTCTGTCTTTATTATGTTTTACAATTATTACCCTTACCCCAATGAGATGAATGAAACACGAAGTATGGGAGTTCATACCTCTTGTAGGCATGTTTCATCTGCAGACTCAGGGAAATATCACTGTATTAATTCACACTTCACATTTAGAAGATTTTCTTTGCAATGATGAGGGCCAAATTTTGTTTTAATCACACTGGGTTTTGGAAAATGTGACTATAGCAAGCAGACTACATAAATACATCAGAGAAAATACAGGTACATGCATGAGCCAGGTGTTTGACACAGCTGCCCTGAAGGATGAAGGAGGTTCAGTGCAATATACAGTAGAGGTCAATACACTTGGGGAATGAGCAGGATTTATGGTAAATGCTGACAAATGAGAGGTAGTGCAAGTATTCAGTGGTAGGCACAGATTGCTTAAGTGGAAAGACTTGGAACTTGATTACTTTGGGTTACACTTTACCCTTAAATTGGACTAAAACGTAATTTAAATATGGCACTATTAGTTTTGATTTTTTTAAAAAAACCTCAATTCTGCTTTATAGGACAGACTTACTGAAAGTTTGTTCTGACAAGAATCCTGTTTATCATTCATTCCATGATATCTCTTTAAGTGGTGGAATGTAATAAATGATTCTGTCCATTGGTTAGCAAATTCAGCCAGCCCAAGGTGGTTAGTTGGAGTGTATGAGGCTTCTAGACTTTTTAATATTCTAGCTCTAGGAGTTCATGAGAATACTGGTTGCTGACTGGAAGTGAAGTGTGTGGGAGCCAATAGTAATCAGCATTATCTGTTAAAACACAAACATCACCAAGCTGAGTTGGATATAGGCTTTCTAAGCAGCTTCACCTACTGGCATTGCAAATTGCAGGACGTGTCTCTGTTCCATATTTGCAGGCACTCTTGGTGGCATTTTCCCCCATTAGTATCTTTATTCCATCTACTGATGAAATGTGGGTATTCCCTCACATCAGTTTCAATTACTATTCCCTATGGTTAGACATTAATCCTTATTTCACTGTCTATTAATCTTAGTGATTCTGTCACAGAGCATTGTAATTGCAGATATTGATGGGGGGAACATAAGGGAAGGGAAATAATATTTAGTTTTGACCTCCACATAAGACATGATACTTTCACCGCCAAGCAATTGGTTCATTGGCCTGATTCTGGACACATCTCAGTCTTTTAAGTCCCACAGAATTCTGGATTACCCACAACTGAGGACAATGGGGATGGACATGAAGAAGGTCTGTTTGAAACCTTATGGGAGATCTCTAGAGTCACTCTTTTAAATGAATAACTGTAGATATTAGAGGGTCTCTACTACTTTGGTATCCACGCGACTACATTCAGTCCCCCATCAGCGCACTCTGGTTGCTGTCTTTGAGGCCAATACTCATCTTAACTTCAATGCATCCAATTTACTAGTCATGTCAGATGACACACCTGAAAGTATAATAAAGCTGGGAGAGAGGGTGGTCTCTTCTTTTCTTGTATAAGATTGAGATAGCTGTTGCCTACCTTTCAATTGTTTATATGAAACCATAATTGGAATTGAATTACTCATACACCTTACTGGATTCTAAATTAACTATCAACTCAGGAAAGAGATCTGGGCTTTGTTTGCACACTGAAGACTTCTGCTCAGTGTGCGGCAATGTCAAGAAAGCAAACTGAATTTTAGGATACATATATAGAATAATAGAGAATATATACTATTATATAAATCAGCAATCTCATCTAGCATCTAGAATATCATATTCAGTTCTGGTGAATCCATCTAAGATATATATATATATATATAGAGAGAGAGAGAGAGAGAGAGAGAGAGAGCGGGGGTTCAGTGACAGGCAAGGAGAATGACAAATTCTTATGTGAAGAGTGAAAAAATTAAGAAAGTTGTACCGGCAGAAGTTCTGTCAGTATAATGCTAGCAACAAAAGTATTTTGGTGGAGCGCATTCACGCTTGACTGCTTGTGCTGATGCATTGTGTCCACATGCCACCAAAACGCATTAATGAAAAGCATTTTCCACTGTTCGTAGGCATTACAGTGTCCTCCACATTACCTTCAGATGCGCTGCTTTGTTAGAAATTGTCATTGTGTGTTGTGGGCCTCTCAGGAATTGTGGGTGCATGGGGTGAAGAGTCCACATTTCCTTCTATTCTCTCAGCTGCTGTTGCACACCATTTATGAACTGTCTGCTGCAACCATAGATGTGGCACAGAGGAACATAGCTCTGTTCTCTATTGTAAGGACAGGCAATAGCAAGCCTTGTAGCACAAAAACAACAAAATGAGTTTTCCTTGCAGTGCAGAAGCCGTGGCAATTGCATATGGAAGCATGCAACTCAGACTGTTATTGAATGGTAGGAAATCAATATAATGTTGGAAAAATCAAGTCGGGTCAGTCATCAGCAAGGTATGCAAAGCAGTAGCGTGTCCTGCTGCTCAGATTAATCAGGCTAGGCAATGTGCAGGAAATAGTTGTAATGGAACGTTAATCTGTATTACACTGTTCAGCCATGATGTGGCACTGTGTGTAAAATACCTTATTTAAATGAACCTCAGCCATAGTTGGCAGAGCATCAGATGATGAACACAGCTGGTATGTATAAGCCAGTGCTGTGACTGGTCCATATCTGGTACAGAAGAGCATGACAATAATCAATAGATTCAGTGAGCTGGACTTCCCAAACTGTGCTGTGGCAATAGCACAATGGGCTCCTGATCTATTGGGTTTCTATGCACTATAGTAATACAGAATGTCCCCATTCTGTGTACTCCTCCATCCCCAGACTCTGGGGTACTTCCTGATAGTTATGTTGGCCTTTTTGTATATCACTATGGTTCCATACCTGACCAATACTGTCTGCTCTGGAAAAGTCCACACTACATGCGTTTTTAGAAAGGCTGCATTACTTCCCAAGCTGAAAGCACGCTCCCCCTCCTTTTAGTTCACATGCATAGAAACCCCATTGTGGTTCTTGGTGACACTGCCTAGCCTTTATTTTCCTGGCTCACACACTGGTAGACCTTTCCATGCTTCTGTGCTGCTTAAGTACCGCCTGGAGCAATTGCAGAATGACCATGGAGTGGGCCATTGGGAGACTGGAGGGCAGGTGGAGCGTTCTGTAAGATCACAACCTCAGTGAGGAAAACCTTCCTTGCAATGTAGTATCTGTGAGACCAAGAGTGAGCCCGTTTTTAGGATGGATGTGTGAGGTGGACAGGCTCTCTGCTCAATTCAAACAGCCTGAACGTGATGGCCCCAGAGGTCCTGACAGGGGGTCATGGGAATGTGTCTTACCATGGTGGTCTGGCCTACACATCTCTGACTCAGTGTCCATCCAAAGCTTCAATATTACTTGCTGAAATAATTGTGACAGGGTGCCTACAAACTGGAAAATTGTGCTTAAAAGTTAACAGGCTGTTCTGCCAGTAGCCCATGGCACCATAAGTGCATTTTGGTGATTGTGCCTAGTGGTGTTTGCTTGGCTCTGTGTTGTCCCCACCCATGCTGCACCATGATTTTTAACATTCAATGTGTCTCCTTTCTGTGCCAGCTGTAACCCACACGCATGCTATGTGAGTGCACAGTACATGCTGTCTTTTCAAAGTCAATACAATGCCTCTGGCTCAGTGATTGCAATGCTACAGTAACTGTAGAAGGAAATGAAGTACTTGTGGCACCTTGGAGACTAACCAATTTAAGGTGCCACAAGTACTCCTTTTCTTTTTGCGAATACAGACTAACACGGCTGTTCCTCTGAAACCTGTAGAAGGAAATGTTTATTGTGTGATCTTGAATTTGTAAACTGAAGTGTAGCACGTTTCTATTCATGATTTATGGTGTCTTGCCAAGCTACATGTAGTGCCTTAAAAGCACCGCTATTAAACAACCATGTAAGCACATACGTGTGTTCCCCTATGATGTCAACTGCATTAAACCAATTATTAGTGTTGCCTCAGTTGAGTTGCTATGCACTTGCTTAGTGCTAATACTGATGCAGTTAGGGCCTCTGCAATAAAAAAAAAAAAGCAGCTGTTTAAATTTTTTTTTTCCCTGCACAGACAACAGGATGGGGGAAAGGAAGGTTTTAGTATAAGGTGGGTACGAGACCTGGGTTCACGCTTGCCTCCTAATGTCAACAGGGGACAGGTTGACGTGGGTGTGTGATGTGAGAGCACGCATCACAGAGTATGTTCCGACTTATTGGGGAGAAAGAGGATAGTGGTAGATACCACCTCTCCCACAGCAAAGCCAACATACAGAAGTATATTTGCCAAGAGTTTGGGCTTACAACATGGTTTATTTAAGGGGCATTAATGATCACTTCCACCTACCAAAGTCTCTCTCCTCTAGGGATAACATGTGCTAACATGAGGCATTCACAATGAGAGGCAGGGATCCAGCTGCATCCTATGCCAAACACTTCCTCCTCATCCACCTCACTGGGGAAGAAGAGTGCCTTCCTCCCCTTCAGATATACTGTGTACAGAGTAATTACAGAGATGGTGGTTGGGTCCCTGCTGCATTGTTCATATAACATTGAACTTGGTATAAAAGATGTAGGTGACTCTCAAACTCATCATTCTCCCTCACCTTTTGGTGCCCGTGTTTCAGTTCCGTTCATGCCATCTTGGGCTTCCTCGCTGGGGTATCAGGGTTCTGCCATCTCCTTCTAGTTGCTATATTCTTATATCTCAGGGAATACCCTAGTTGGGCCTGGACACACTTCTCTCCCCTCACCTGTACAAGGAAAACAAACACTGTTCCAGACTAGGAAGCAGCACAAGAGTAAGGAGCCATGTTTGCAGCAAAAATGTAGCAGGTAACAGGAACTGATGTGGTTGTGAAGACCAGGCTGGGCATTAAAGGAGGTGGACTACCGCTCCCTGTGAGACCTGTGCAACAGAGTTCAAAAGTGCTGCCCAACCGCTCACTCTGGAAGGATTGAACGATGGAGGATTGATTATACCAGTACACATATGCCCATTGTACCACTGTACCAACAATAATGGGAAACTATGGTGGAAGTGGAGAGTTTTCTTGATACGAGACAAAATCAAGTGGCATCAATTTTATTTATGTTTTAAAATATTTTTTATATTTTTATACCTACCAAGTTATTTTGGTAATTGCTATGAGTTTTGTGCGGTTTTTTTTTTCGTGTGTGTTTTGACAATCTAGAAGTCAAATTTATTAATACTCCCCTTACTGCTGCTGCTATCCTGAAACACTTGAATATTGAAAAGGAAATAGATCAATACTTAATCACCACTTAGGGTTCTTGCATCAAGAAATTAAACGCTCCAGTTCATTTAATGGGCCACACAAACCAACAATTTCAAACCTGGCTGCCTAAAGTTAGGCTCTTGAATATACATAGGCTGATTTTCAAAGGTGATGAGTATCCGCATTGCCTAGGACTACAGAGGAATTCATGGATGTGCAGGGCTTCAAGTCAGGCCATAGATTTAAATGCCTAGATATGGAGTTAAGAATCTAACTTCAAACAGGCAAGGTTGAAAGTTTTGGCCACAATCTTGCATGTGAGCAGAGCTAGTGTAATACTGCCTACATATGGACAGGTTTCAGAGTAGCAGCCGTGTTAGTCTGTATCCGCAAAAAGAAAAGGAGGACTTGTGGCACCTTAGAGACTAACCCAATTTATTTGAGCATAAGCTTTCGTGAGCTACAGCTCACTTCATCGGATGCAGAAAGTGGAAAGTACAGTGAGGAGATTTTATATATACACAGACCATGAAAAAATATACATTTGGAAACGTACTGGAAATGGCCCACCTTGATTATCACTTCAAAAGGTTTTCTCTCCCCCCACTCCACTCTCCTGCTGGTAATAGCTCATCTTAAGTGATCACTCTCCTTACAATGTATATTTTTTCATACGTTATCGTAGTGTAGGGTTTAATAAATCTCAAAAAGTTGCATAAAAATATAAATTTTGCCCTAGATTTTGGCATACAATGAGCTCAGTGTAATCTCACTTCTAGTCTTACCCCACATGTTCTTTTAAGTAAAAAGAATGATATTTTATGTTTCAGTTCTCTCTAAAACAAAGGGGATGCGTAGCTATTAGAAACTCCCTTTTGGTTAGAGGGCCATGAAGAACATATGCCTTGTTTAACCAGTTCTTCCAGATTTCTTGTAACATCAGCATACATCTCTGTTATGGACAAGTTATCAAGAGCAGATATCTTAAATTCATTCAGGTCTTACTCTCATTAATGCTATTAAGTCTTTTCCATTTGATATAATCCTCACTAATTTATTTTGGGAATTAGCATATTTCAATATTAACCCTAACACCAGTATTATAAGCCCATATTATCCTCAGCTCTACTCCTGGAATTTCTATGTACATAAAAACAAATAATTACGTACTGACTATTCATTGTTTTAATCAGTGCCCACTATGGCAACATAGAAGGAGCTTCACAATTAGAACTTTAAAGGTTTAAAAACAACAAGGGAATTTCCCTACCAACAAAATACAAAGATGTGGTCTCAGCTCATTCTACCCAATTCTTCAGTGTCTTGGCATTGTGGAGCTTTTTGTCCTTATTTGTTCGGTTTCACCAGCTGCCAATGCTTCATTGTTGCTTCTTGCTATCCTATGTCCTAGTCTTATGCTAGAGCTTGGTATCAATTTCAGGATTTTTCTCCCTAAATATAAGATAGTATCTGAAAGGCTAGAATGAAATTCCCAGCAGTAAAGGATCATGGAACCTTTCAAGACCCTTTTTATTTAAACTACCTCAAAGTACCGAGGGTGTAGGCAGAGAGATTTTTATAAATTTATATTGCTTCCTAGAAAAAAAGAGACTTTAGTTGGTTCTCCAGCTTTTCTCACGATGGCCTCTTTCTGGTGATAGCAGTACAGCCTCACTATGAAGTCTCTTGCCATTGCTAACCTTGGGAGAGGATAGAACAATGTCACTTACAATCTCATCTGCTCTCTGCCAGTCAAACTCAATGGGATTATCAAAGAACCACCTTTAATTTCCATTGCTCTTTTTCGTAAATCCAGTTTTGCTTTGGCCTGCTACTTTGATGATCAGTTCCAACTGCAGTGTTTTCCTGCTCCTGTCTCCGTGATAGACTTGGAAAGTGGAGAGTTTCCAACTTCTTAATTCCCAAATATTTACAATAATAAAAAAAAATATCAGTCCTCATGGCTTTAAAACTCTGCCAAGCAATTTATCTTTTGTTAGCATGTTCTTTTCCCAATCCAGGCTTGCTTTGGGTATCCTGGTAGCCACGTTGTCTTCTCCACTTGCAGGTGAGAAGCTCTGAGTTCACAAGAGTAGGTTTTTTTTTTTGAAAAGCAACTTCTCAAATTTTGAATTTATTTCAGGAGTAGGTAAAAGAAGGCTTACTTTTTGTAGAAGGGAATTTTTCTCTTAGAAAATCAGCCAAGGCAATCCTAACCCATAGATATCACATTCTACAATTTGCTTTAATTTATATTAAGGTAAAAAAAAAAACTAACAACAAACAAACCTCAATTCTCAAGCTTTCTAAATCAGGAAGAGAGCAAACTTTCCCTATCAGGATTCACCAGTATTAGAAAGTTGCATAAAATATTCAGCAAACCATGATGCTAGCATTATCCTCTGCATCTGTGCCAAGTTTCAGTGAAGTGAATGGGCATTCACATGCCCCTGCTAACTGGATCTCCATGTCAGATCAGGGCTATTGAATGCTTTACAACTTTGGTGAATGAGGAAGTATTAGTTTATAATAAGACTGATAACATGGAAGACTTTCTTGCACTTAGAATGTTCACTGCTACGATGCAAATTTTACTTTAAAAAGTTTTCCTTCAAAATTTGCTCCTAAAATAAACACCTCTGTTACTGTAAGTTCAGTTACAATAAAAGTTTTACACACACACTGAAAAGATGACAATCGATTTCCAAAGTTTGAGTGCAAATCTAACAACTACAAAAACTTGTAAGACAGCCTTAGGTGTTTTTTTTTTTTTAAATATGAAGAGACTTAAATTTAGAACTTCAGAATAAGCATTTCTGTTCCTCCATTTATTTTGAGGAATACAAAACATGAAAATTAGTTTACAGTTCTGGCACAAAAGCTTTTGGAGCAATAAACTGGAGATGGGATAGGTTTTAAAAACAGCCATATACATTGTTACCATTTAAAAGTGCCTAGTGTTTCACAGCAAACATGTAACTTCTTTCTTAGTAAATATTAAACCTACCTAAATTGCACATAAACCAGAATTTTAGTAAGAAAGTATACTGTATAAGTCTAACATTAAAGCAGTAACTAGAAACTAAATGAAATTAAGAGAAACTTTTTGGCTCAACTATCAAAACTTAAACTGGAATGTTTAAAAGAATTCAAAAAAAGGCGTAACATTTGAGTTTGGTTATTGCATTGATTACATATTGTTAATTTGACAAAAGAGTGGTAAAAAGTGTTTTGTTTTAAATTCTTCAGAGATCTGTGACTCTACTGAAAAAAAAATTAGATGCAACTATCTTGATTAAATTTAGCTGACAACAATCTGTAGGCTATCAGTCATCTTTTCCACAAGATTACACAGCATTCTTGTTTTTAGCTCTCTCCCAATGTTTACAGCTTTATGCTAAAGCCTTATTAGAATCCCTTAGCTCTGATTATTTCCAGATTAGGTGGCTTTGACAAAAGTAATGAACAACTGCAGAATTCCAATGTATATGAAAGTCTATCAATTAGTTAACTAAATGCACTAGCTTGCACCAACAAAACTAGGACATTTAAAGATCAAATTCTTTAGTTACCTGGTTCACACTACTAAAATAGATATAGGGTTCAATCTGCAAAGCCTTACTTAGTTATAGTATGCTGTAGCCTATGCTGTAATGGAGATGCAGACTACGGTGATGGAAGGGTTTCTTTCACTACTCCACCTCTCCAAACAATGACAGCTAGATTGATGGAAGCATTCTTAGATTTATCTACACTTAGGGATTAAGCTGGCATAACTACAAACACTTAGGGATGTGGATTTTTCACACCTCTGTTTGTCGACCTAAGTTTTAAGTGTAGACTAGGCCATATAGTCAAAGGGACTACTTACAACGTGCAAAGTTAAGCAAATGCACATCTCTCTGCAGGATTTGGGCCATGGTATGTTAAATTAATTCAGTAGTCTTATTTAAGCACAAACTTTAAGAGCAAGCACCAGCCTTAATTTGGAGTCTTCAACCAGCACTTTCAAAACTAGCTAGTGACTGGCTACTCAATTTACGGTACTTTAAACAGGGCCCAATTTTCAGTTTGGGTACTCAGCACTTTCTGAAAAAACAGTCCTTAAGACTTAAAAGTTCAGCACCCAGAAATTGAGGCACCCAGAGTTTCTAGTTGCTTTTGAATTCTTGGCATTCAGGCTTTTGATGTAAGTCAGAAACTTGATGTTATTTTTAGCATTTTGACAGAAATACTAACTCATTGACTTGGTATCTGTTTTGAACGCTTTTATTTAATCTTATTCTTGATTTATATCAAGGCTTGATATAATATACACACTAGTAAGATAGATCAGGTCCTGAGAGAATGGGCTGTGATGACTTTCAATAAACAAAGCAAACAATGACTGTGGATGCTATTGTAAATACTCCATAATACACAATCCATAAAAAACAGCACAGAGCAACTAATGTATATGCAAAATAGCTTCTTTGGCTGTGAAACTCAGCTGTTTAGAATTGTAAGGGATGCCCACTATGCTCAAATCTATGCATTCTTCTGATAATTAGAGGCATGCAAATTTTACATGTTTAAAGAGGCACTCTGGTAGGTTGGCCCCCAAACTTAGGCTTTGTGAAGAGCATTATAAAGCCTCGTATAAACACTCAATCTCTCAATGAGAAACTGTTTAGACTGTCAGTTTGAATACTCCCCTAATAGGGTTTACAGAGCAACCCTGCAGCACTGTGCTAGTGCAAAAAACCCAATAAGTTAAACTGACTAACTGCACTGGGGTGAGGGGGGAATAGTATAAGTAATGAGTTACATTTTGAAATTATTCTAGTTAATAATGCAAGATAAGAAAAGATATTTTAGCATATAGCGTCCCATTAAACCATTCCTTAGATGAGGGATATAGAAGACTAAGTAACAGTATCAATTTCACCCAATATTTGATTAAAAGTTATTCCTGTGGAGGAAGTGAGAAGGACAAATTTTACCAGCCAAGTTTTAAACTTTAAAATATGGATTGAGACTAGAAAAGCCTGACATCTAAAAATGTAGGAGTGCGAACAAATATGAAAGATACAGATTTTGCAAAAGAAGACTCTCAGGCACTTACTGTAGTCGTCCAACTGAACAATATATCACAATCTCTTTATGCTATCATTGTTATGAACTAAGCATTTTCAGTGTTTGACACTTAAAACTGCTAGAAAGTATTGGGTTCAGTGCAGTCTGGCACAGGGGTGAAGCAGTCTTGATTCATATGTGCATCTAATAAAAACCAAAACAGTGGAGTGTCTTTTTAAACCAGACCATGTCATCCTAACAAATATACTCACATCCAGGAATAAATTAACCTGGAATGCCATTTTGATCCTCCTGAAAGCTACATTCCTGCTACTGGAAGAGCCTAACATTTTAAATTAACATTGTAATTACAAATCATTCTATAAACTATTTGTTTGGCTCATCATTTGCAGTTTTTAAAAGTGTGCATAATGGCAATATTATGCTACCTTTCTCTCCTCAGCTCAACTGACAGATAAAAGGGGTAAATTAGAAGATTATACATCAATTTAGAATTAGATTGTGGCTTTCAGCAATTTTAACTACTTGCTGTTCTAATGGTTTGATTTGTTTAGAAGGTATTTCAGAAGGCCAAAAAAATATTTCCCAGCATTTCTCAGTGGAGAATGGGTTCTTCATTTCCCTTTAGAAGAGTATGCAACTACTAAAGCATACCCCAACTACTCCCACACTGAGAAGCTTTGGATCATATAGGTACAGTTCTCCCACCTAAAGATCCCACAGCCATAGTAGTGCATGATGAAAGCCACGGATAAGTCTGTCTGACAATGGGGAAAGTAATCAGAACATTCAAAGTTAAAATATGGTTGTGTAAATCTATTAGGAGCCTAAACTCCCTCTTCAAGGAGAGTTCAAACTTCTTAGGTTCAATGTGTGATGGTACTTACCCTTATCCTTATCTCTGAACACACCCTCAAAGAAAGAAAACCTAAGTATTTGTCCAGAATTACCAGCAAATAACCCACTTCGAAATTTTACTCTTCACACTTACAGTCTCTAGATTCACAAATGTTTCTCCAACTCAAACCACTGAAAAAAACTAGTCTTCATTCATACTTTTGCATAGTTTTGGTATTTCCTGGGGTTGTACTTTTCTTCTCTCTTTCACTTCCATTTCATCTGTCACATATCAAAGCGTTTAAATGAAAGTCTTCAGGTGAGAAACATAGTCCCATTTAGCAGCCAGCTGTCCAAGATTAACATTCTTCTGATTCAGTGAGTAAAGATTATTTAGTTTTATCTGTACTTTCAGATTTTTCCCTTTGTATCATGCAGCGACGAACTATGCTGTCAAAACTTCCTAGGTAAAACAAGCCAATGATGCGAAAAATGCCCATGCAAACAACCTGCAACCAGAGAGAAAAAGAACTTACAGCTATCTCAACATGCTTTTTTTTTTTTTTATTATAGTCTACACAATATGATTGTTTTTACTTAATAAGCAAACAGCCTCATGCAGGTAAGTAATAGAAATTCAGTGAATGAATAAACGTTTACTGGAGACTTGCCTTGGACAAATTAATTAACTTACCTGTGCCACAAATTCAATATCTGTACAATATTCTCTCACCTCACTGAGGTGAAGGATCAAGGTTTGTAAAGTACTTGAAAATGTAAATTATGACTAAATCTTTGTGAATAAATATGGTTAAAAATTACAGCCTCTCCAGATCTTACCTGCTGAAGACCTTCAGTAATAGCAGTGACAGGTGACATTCCACTGGTCAGTACTGATAACATGTAACCATCTGAGCCCATAAAACTGTTAAAGTTTCCTTGCTGGGAAAGAGGGGAAATTAAAAAAACAACAAAAAACAAACGTTACCAAATTGCAAAATTCTCTCTTAATTGCTTTAAAGTAATATTACCAATCAGATTGGTTAAAGGCTCTTGCTGTCCTTCCATTCCCTTAATTCAATGGGGAGAAGTACTGCGAAGTAACACAATACCAAAAGAAACGTAAGAATTAAAAAAATTAAAAAAATTAAAATAAAAAAAAATTAAAAGTGTTAGAGATATTACTTAACTACCAACAGCATGCAGGTTTCTGCCCACAGAGCACAGAAAGATGATAAAAGAACATTGATTATTTAAGATGTTTTCCCCACTTATAAACAGGCTTCAAAGACAATACTAGATTCTTCTACAATGAGAAGACTCTCTAATGCTAGAATCTGAAGAGAATGAAAATATTGCTTGTTCCTTATCAAGGTTAGCTTGCTGAAGGTAGATGCTGTTTATTTGGTACCTCATTTCAAGTGGGGTTAGAGACTGTTATCCTTCACCTACACAGTATGTGTCAAAATGAGCAACAGTTTTTAGGTACATGTGGGAAATATACCAGCTTTACTTCATGTTGGGTGACAGTGACCCAAAACACGTTTTTGTTTTGAACTGTAGATTGCTTAAGTACCTGAATAAGGTGTCCAAAATCAAAGTGCACATGGAAGGCTGAACAAATCCAGGGGTTAATGACTAAGGGTGAGAGCCATCTCTTTTCATCTGTATGCGCACATAACTGCGCACCCCCTCCCCCCATCTATCATGATGGGGATCTGATTCCCGAATGTGGTCTCTAAGTGCTAGTGATATACAGTAGAACCTCAGAGTTACAAACACCCGTGAATGGTGTTCATAACTGATATGTTTGTAACTCTGAACAAAATATTACGGTTCTTTCAAAAAAGTGTACAGCTGAACATTGGCTTAATACAGCTTTGAAACTTTACTACGCAGAAGAAAAATGCTGCTTTCCTTTTTTTTTTTTTTAGTAGTTTACGTTTAACACAGTACTGTATTTGCTTTTTTTTGGTCTCTGCTACTGCCCGATTGTGTACTTCTGTTTCCAAATGAGGTATATAATTGACCGGTCAGTTTATAAATCTGTTGTTCGTAACTGAGGTTCTACTGCACAAATGTGAAATTAAGCATGCGGAAAGAGATTTAACATTAGCTAAAAGATATAGCCTTCTCAAATAAGAGAGTAGACTTGTCCATCTAGCAGTTTTTAATTGGTATGATTTGTTTTTACATATGGCACATTATGAAAAATGGTATTTGGCTTCCATGAACAAGAATTTCTCATTCAACAAAATAGTGAAATTGTCCAAGAGTATGACTGCACAGATAACTATAGCAAATTATCGTAATCTTCAGGCAGCGCCCCTGTGAAAATACTGGGAAACTGGAAAATAAATATTTCCTTCTTACGTATTATTGTTACTCCGGATAACCCTGTGCACGTAACGGAAAGATCTACTTGTCATGATAATTTGACCCCCTCCCTTTTATTTTAATTTTTTTGACACATTTGGACATTCTGAAACAGTGTTCTGTACTGCATTCTCTTGGCCACAGGGTTTACTTTTTTAGGTTATCTGGAAATAGCTAAGAACAACCATACAGCATATGGGTGAAGACTCAAAAAAAACCCAAACACACACTTGCTGAAGGTTTAGATCGAGTTTTTAAAAGTAAGAAAGGGATGGCCTCTACCTGTCTGGAACTATAAATTATACGATTGGGTTGCCAGACCATGTGAATAAATTAAGAACTGAAACAAAATTTGACGTATGTGGCTGCAAGCAAACATGACAAAACTTTATTTTCATGACGTGCTTGAAGCCAGGCACTCCTCTTTAATGTCATTTCTCTTTGTGCTTTAAGATTGAAGATTCTATAGCACAAGATCTCTGAGAATAAAGAGCTGCTGGGAAGGCTGATGTCTTCATTGCTACAACCAGTGGGAATTTCTGCACTATGATTATTCACAAATCAGATATTCACACACACTAGAATACTATGAATTTTAGTATAGTTATTTCAGTGTCAACTGATCTCAACCAGAGAAATGAAGGCTTTCTTGGATCTTTCATAGGCACTAGGCAAGTAACCTTTTATTAACCATTTGATGCATGGAAAACATCTTTAATATTTTAAAACATTCATAATTTTTGTTTGAGTTTATTCTGACATGACATTGCTGCATTTTGTTTTGTCTTTAGAGTAGAAGCTCCAAAGACATATTAGCTCCAAGAGATTAAATGAAACATGTTTGGGGGTAGGGTGAAAAAGGGAAAAAGAAATGCTAAAGAATAACATCCCAGGTACAAAAAATACAAGTAACATTTCCTGTAGAAGAAATGTTTTTATATTTAACAATTCTTATTTACATCTTTAAACAAGTACTTCATGCAACCATTTCCCATCCCATGCCTTCCCTCAAAGACCTCATTAAAAAAATTACTTACTATGGCATCTTTAACAATAACTCTGGCAACCTGTTCTGCTTGGCAAACAGATGAGGTTTCTGAAATTAGTTTAGTCTCCAAAGGCTTTAAAAAAAGATATAGAAATATTATTATAAATTTGATTATATAACAACACAGAGAAGACAAAAATACTCTGTTACCATTATTTCTTGTGTCATGTAATTTACCTGCCTTTAAGGCTTTAAGTCAGGCTTTAAGTCAGTAGTCTCCAACCTTTTTACATACAAGGTCACTTTTTGAATTTAAGTTCAACTCAGGATCTACCCCACCCCTTTCTGAGGTGCACCCACTCCATCTCCCTTCCCTCCGTTGCTTGCTCTCCCCCACCCTCACTCACTTTCACTGGGCTGGGCCAGCAGGTTGGGGTGCAGGAGGCGGTTGGGGGTGCAAGCTCTGGGAGAGAGTTTGGTGCAGGAGGGGGCTCCAGGCTGGGGCAGAGTGTTGGGGTGCAGGAGAGGGTACAGGGTGCTGACTCTGGGATGGGGCTCACAGCTGGAACAGAGGTGCGGGAGGGGTTTCAGGGCTGGATGCAGCTCCCACCTGGCAGCACTTACCTTGGGCGGCTCCAAGTTGGCAGCATAGTGGGGCTAAGGCAGGCTCCCTGCCTGCCCCGGTGCTGCGCCACTCCTCTAAGTAGCCAGCACATCTCTGCAGCTCTGGCTCCGCATGTTGCCCCTCCCATTGGCTTCAGTTCCCCATTCCTGGCCAATGGGAGCTGTGGGACAGTGCCTGCAGGCAGGAGCAGCACACAGAGACCACTTGCCCCCGCCCCCCAGTGGCCACAGGGACATGCTGGCTACTTCTAGGAGTGGTGCAGGGCCAGAGCAGGCAGGCACTTTTAGCGGCCGGAGATCGTGTTTTAAGTGGATTGGCATCAGTTTAGGTTCGCTGTACTAATACTGTTAACAAGAGACACCTCAGACTGTCAAATATAACTCCTTTTACAACAAAAGGCATATTTCATAAACTAAAAGGACAACTTCATGAAAAGTTGCCAATACTTTGTTTGCTTTTAGTTATTTGTAATATTTTACGATTGCAGATTAAAAATAGTAATTGCACAAGTGTTTTATTCTTAATTGAAGTTCTTAGAATTATTAAACTGTATTTAGTTTATATACTAGATATAATTCAATTTCTATCATTTGTAGCTTATACTGGAAGTTTAAACTGCTTTCCATTAACAAGAAAATACTTTTAGATCCACAAACCAAGAAATCATTAAAAGTGTAGTTTTCTGTACACAATATCCTTCAAAATCCACTTTTGCAGCTCTTCCCTTTGTTGGGGATTTACAAAATATGCATGTGAAGTTTTTGCACCTCTCAAATGAAGCAGCTGATGTGCTACATTAATGCCTCAAGGCACATATAACTTGGCATCTATCATTTAGATCTCTTTTAATCGAACAGGTCTGTTAAAAGAACAGAAACAAACCAGAGCCTGGCATGCCTAGCTCTTGGGCAGATGGGCAATTTTATAACTCAAGCATACTGCTTGGAGAATTGCTGCTGAAATTTAAGCAGCTCAAGACTGAAAACTCCAATACAGAAACTACTTTAGTACAACATTGAGGTTGCAGAATCAAAACTTCAAGAGCATGGCAATACCTTATGTTAAGATCATATACACAAGCTTAACTCTGCTCCATTGTGCATTTCCATTATAAAAGAATCTTTAGTTGCATCACAACAGCCTATTCCAGATAAAGTTGTTTAATAAACACGAACTCCAGGCCTGTAGTGGTCAAGTGGTCTGTAAAAAGTTAACTATACATTTAGTTAGCTGCATGTGCACATCAAAAGCATTTAACTACACGCACAGCTAGAGAGATTAGCAAAGACTCAAACTGGATAAAATCTTAAAAAACAACAACAGGTATTTATTTAATTACAAGGCATTTTTTAAAATAAACCTGTTCAAAATTTAATGTCAAATTATGACAACCTAAGTCCTAAATTTATTGTAATCTATTAAGGTCATTTAAATAGATAAATAAAAAATTTAAATCAATGATTTAAGGGTGTGGCTTTTTTAATTCTATAAAAAAACAAAACAGTAGGAAAAACATCTTGACTTTTGAGGTCATCTCAAGCTTTGGAAACGTCACAATGTCACTACCACATTAAAAATCAATATTATTTTCAGCCTTTTCAATGAAGCTGCTGTTTTACATTTTTCCAGATGTAAGTACTTCCACAGATTCTGTTGTTCAGAAAAGCTTTTGGTTTCAATTTAGCTAGCAGGTGCAGAGAATATTTTCTTCATTTGGACTAGTTTATTCAAAAGTTGAGAAATTGACTGGGAATAGAAAATGTAAAAAGAACGCCTGTTTTCCTCTTCCAGTCTATCAAAACCAACCAACCAAAAAACAACCAACCAGGTGGAAGATGATGAGATCTACTAATTCTAAAGCTTTGAAGGACATAGGGACCAGATTTGCAAAGGTTTTTAGTCATCTAAAGATGCATATACAGGCCTAGTGTGATTTCCAAAAGTTCATAAGCAGGCTAGGAACTTAACTGCCGTTAATTTCAGTTTGCAGTGTTGCTACAGCTGTGTTGGTCCGCCAGTACAGAGAGGCAAGGTGGGTGAGGTGATGTCTTTTAGTGACCAACTGCCTGTGGAAAGGATCTCAGGAAGAACTCTGTGAAGCTTGAAAGCTTGTCCCTTCCACCAACTGCAGTTGATCCAATAAAAGACCTCACCTCACCTGCCTTGTGTGTCTCATTAATTTCACTGGGAGGTAGGTATTCAATCAGTTTGGGTACGTTTGAATATCTGGCCCATTGTGATCTGAAAAAATCTGTTATAATAATAGAACACCAATTTAAATTTATAATAACTATTTTTTGATGTTTTTCTATATTTTCCAATATATTGATTTCAATTACAACACAGAACAGTATTGTACAGTGCTCACTATTTATAATTACAAATATTTGCACTGAAACAGAAAAACAAAAGAAATAGTATTTTTAATTCACCTCATGCAAATACTGCAGTGCAATCTCTCATGAAAGTGCAACTTACAAATAGACTTTTTTTTTAAAACATAACTGCACTCAAAACAAAACAAAGTAAAACTTTAGAGCCTACAAATCCACACAGTCCTACCTCTTGTTTCAGCGAATCGCTAAGACAAACAAGTTTATTTACATTCAGGGGAGATAATGCTGCCCACTTATTTACAATGTCACCTGAAAGTGAGAACAGGCATTCACATAGCATTGTTGTAGTTGGCATTGCAAGGTATTTATATGCCAGGTATGCTAAACATTCGTATGCACCTTCATGCTTCCACCACCATTCCAGAAGACACTCATCGAAAATATAATGTGTTAATTAAATTTTTCACTGAACCCAGCTCTCTCTCTCTCTCTCCCTCCCTCCAGGTATAGCCTTCTGACCATGACTTGTGTGATCAGTTATAGTTTTCTAAATCTGAATTTTATAATCAAATTTAAGTTAGATTTATTATAATAACTGTTTTGTTTGTTTGGCTCCCCTATGGTTATTTATCATCATCATGTTGTCCCTATTACACCTCTGGCGTTTAGGGCAGTGACAAAGCTCCTCCACTCCTGTCTGTTTCTGGCAAATCTTTTTCAGCTTGGCTTCCACAGCTCTTCGCCATTGTTTTCGGGAAGCCTCATTTTCGCTTGCCTTCAGGTGTCCATCTTATTGCTATTCTGGTGATGGAATCAGTTTCCATCTGAAGCACATGACCGATCCATCTCCAACGCCTCCTGGCAATGATGGTGCTCAGTTCCTCTTGGCTGCACTGTGTCAACAGATCTTGGTTTGAGATTGTTCTGGGCCAAAATATACGGAGGATTTTTCTGAGGCAGGTTGTATGGAATGAAGACAGTTTGGACATGTCATACTTTCTCATTCCCCAGCATTCTACACTATAAAGTAGTGTTGAAAGTACGCAGCTCTAATAAACCTTGAGTTTGGTTTTGGTGTTGTATTTTGATGATGTCCAGACTGTATTTAAGCTGCTGAAGGCATTCCTGGCTTTATTAATTTTGTTCTGGATCTCCTGGCTTGTTCCACCATCCTGGCTGATGGTGCTGCCCAAGTATGTGAATGTACTATGGTTATTACCTGGCAATAAATAACTTTCATGGTTAAGCTGCTTGCCTCTCTCCCCCTCCCCCCCAATGAGTGTTTTTTGGCTCTCATATTTTCTCTGCAGCAACACTCCTCATACCTAAACTAAAAGATCCCTGCAGCACCCAAAAATCCTGTGGGGTTTGCTCATCAAGTGGGTTACTACCAGAACTACTGTAACGTGAAAGTGGGCATAGGGACGTGCTGAGCCTGGGACATAGGAGGGTGGCAGATTGAAAGTGCTGCTTGACCCAGCCTGCTCAGGCGCGCTCTATTCCGGTGCAGTGCCCGTGGCACACGAGGGGGACAGCTTGGAGGTGCTGTTCTTGCCAGCCTGCTGAATCTAAGGGCCTATGAGGGTGACAGCTTGGAAATGCTGCTTGACCGAGCCCGCTGAGTCCAGGGACATAGAAGGGGTCAGCTTGGGAGTGCTGATTAACCCGATCCTCTTAGACACGCTGTGTGAGATTCTGGGGCTGGAAGAACCCAGCTCTGGGGAACCTAGGTCTTGCAGGATAGCTCCATTGGGAGGGAACTTGCAGCAGGGAGAAGTAGAGCTCCGTATGAGAACACGAGACACAAGCAGTACATTGATAGAATTACAGAACCTACCTCTCCCCCAAAAGAGTAACCCTAATAAATGAGCATACACCAAAGTAACAGGCAAACCTGGTAACAAAAAAAGGTATCAATAAGGTTGGTGCTTGACCCCAGGTTTCAAAATCTGAGAGGGATGCGGTGTGGAACATGCTATCAGAAGTCTTAAAAGAGCAATATTGATGCGGAACTACATAACCCAAACCATCAAAAAAGAAAAATCAACCTCAATCAATCTGTTAATGGCATCTGACAGAGATGATAAAAATAAAGGGGTGCCGGTCCACACTGCTATGGATTATCATCAAGAAGAACCCGCCTGTGCTTGCTTTCAGGTGACATTGTAAATAAGATAGCACTGTAAATAAAACAGTGGATAGCATTACCTCACATTAATGTAAACAAACTTGTCTGTCTTAATTGGCTAAACAAGAAGTAGGAGTGGGTGTACTAGGCTCTAAAGTTTTACATTGTTTTGTTTTTTAGTGCAGTTATGTAAAAAAATTTCTACATTTGTAAGTTGCACTTGCATGATAAAGAGATTGCACTGAAGTATTTGTATGAGGTGGACTGAAAAATACTACTTGTTTTGTTTTTTACAGTACAAAAATAATAAAGAATAAAAAATAATATAAAGTGAGCACTGTACATTTTGTATTCTGTGTTGCAACTGAAATCAATATATTTGAAAATGTAGAAAAACTTCCAAAAATATTTATAATACATTTAAAATTCTTCTATTTTACAGTGTGATAAAAACTGCAATTAATCATAACTATTTTTGTGTGTTAATTGCTTGAGTTAACTTCGATTAATTGATAGCCCTAATGCAAATGTATCCCGACAGAATGAGATAAGGAATAATGCAGAGTTGTATATTTAAGGTGTAGCTGAAAATTTAGATTTTAGATGCCAAAAATGCAATCATTTACAATACTAAATGCACCAGAAAAACTTCAGTGTCTTTTTCTATTCCATTATAAACCATAGGGAGATTTTTTATTAAAATAAATAAAATAAAAAAAGTATTTTCTTGTACTATTTGCAACCAAAACACTGAACATTATAGAGAACCAGGAAGTGAAATAGGCTATAAAAAGTAGCTAAGTGACCGTAACACTAGATGTTGAAGCAAAAAATGAAAGATAGCATAGTGAAAAGAAATTTAAAAAGTTCTATGATTTATCTGCAATGTTATTTGTAACAGCTAAATTTTAAAAATATATTTCCCCAAAAAGCTTAGAATGAACATTAAAGGACTGTCTTTTTGTGTATTTGCACAGATGTAGCACAATGGGGCCCTAAACCCACCTAAGGCCTTTGGGCACTACTGCAATATAAATTGTTGGTTGTTTATTAAATGTGAGGGGGAAAAAAAAATATCTAACTATTCCCTCTAACTTTCAGACACCCTACAATTATCCTGACTGTTCTTTAGTTGTAAGGCTGTCCAATGTACAATGGAGAAAAAACAGGCACTCATCATTTCTTCTAGACCTAAAACAGTATATAAGCAAGGATTACATCAGGCATTTGGCCTTGACTTAAAAAAACCCCACAAAGTTAGGGAACATCTTTATTTAGTATTT
Source organism: Caretta caretta (assembly GCF_965140235.1). Taxonomy (NCBI): domain Eukaryota; kingdom Metazoa; phylum Chordata; order Testudines; family Cheloniidae; genus Caretta; species Caretta caretta. The sequence continues at coordinate 122,476,016 of NC_134207.1, read as the reverse complement.
CTTTAAAAGTAAAAAGATGCTAACTGGAAGAACGTATAAATTAGAGCAGAGATTGATTATTTTTTTTTAAAAAAACATGAGCAGCTTCTCTCTGAATTCATTATTCATGCGTTAAGCTCAGCCCTTTAGCTCAAGCCACCAGAAGAGGGAACCACACAACTCGATTATGAAGCTAGATTGCTAGATGCCCTCAGGAACTGAAAAGCTGCCTGCCTGTTCCCCCTGGCTGGCAATCACCCAAGTAAGTACTGTAGGAGCAACCTAGTACCACTTGGGCTTTACTTAGTAATCAGCATCATTCTGAACATGGTGTGTGTGTGCACGCAGTGACCATGATTAGAGCACAGAGAGAGACACGCTTTGTAGGAGAAAAGCCCCAGCAAACACCCTCAGGGTGAAAAGACAAAAGGAGAATAGATTTAAGGCTTGATTTTTCACCCCACTAATTATTGCCTTAGGAAGGGAATGCTTGCTTTTGGCTTTTTGAAAGTCTCCTGAGTTTGTAGAAATTACTCTTACTTATCATGCGAATTCCCCAACTCATAATAGGAGCGAAAGGGACCTGTGTAGAAGTCCTGCTTCTTTCCCCAGGGAACCCACTTCAGTAAGGGGAGACTCTGGATCATTTCATGTTTCTCCAACCCCCCAGCCTAGCTCTGTTGTAGGGCTTGCTCCCTCAGCTAGCTTGACAGCTTCCTCTCCCCAAAAGCTCAGAGTTCCTGATCAGGCTTTTCTGTGTTAGGAATCATGGCTCTTCGGGGCAGGGTGGGGACCCAACAGTCTGACTCTGAGCCTATACCCTGGCAGTGCAAGGGTCAGCTGACTGGGAACAGGCAGTGCATAATTCACTCCCTGTAGAGCTTGTACAATGCTGCCACACATAGGGAACACTGCTTAAATTTGAGCCAGGTGTTTGCCAGAAAGCTCTACCACGCCTTAGTGGGACTGAGCTGTCTGGAAGGGAGGTACAGCAGTTGCAGATCCATGTGATTGAAACCACCACACTGCCATTTACCTGATCCAGGGGAGGAGGAGGAAGTTCATAAGATGGAACTTCACACAAATGAATAAAAATAAATATTTTAAAACAAAGTGGTCGGAAGATTCTTCACCACCACCGTGTTCCACCACTGGAGGCAGAAAATCTGGTGGCCTGAACTGCTGGTGAGTTAAACTTAGTCCTGGAGCCTCTAGCAACAATACTGAATTACCTCTGAATTCCACAGGTGGGGGGGCATTAGTCCATGAATAATGAATGAGTGAAAGCGAGCAACAGAATTCAAATTATCGAATATTAACAAGCAAGATCCTTAAGCAAAGGGAAAAGCTAGCTGTAAAAAGCAAGTAGCAAGATGAAGTCACATGAGAATTCCTATAGTTTGCTTAAATAAAACCAAATTTAAGGATTAGATTTTTTTTCCATTAATACACACCTCAAAAAGTCTGTTTACCAAATAAACTATAAAAACCATTGGATCTCTTTTAAACACAAACTAATCTTTGAGTAAGACAAGGTATTTCCTTGTAACTACTTCCTTGAAATAGGATCAGTTATGAAAGATAACAGGTACAAAACCAGAGGGGACACAAGAAATTTACAACACAAAAGAATTTCCAATCTACATAAATATTCTTGCAAATCAGATTCCTAGTTCTTCACCTTTAGGGGTTTTTTGGGTGGGAGTAGCAGAAGGATTTTGGATTAAATGTATACTATCTCAAAAGAGATTGACTAAACAAGAATATTTTGATTGCAAAAGAGTTGTTACATAATCCTTAATTCCTATATAAACAGAGAGAAAGACAAAAGGAACGCAACACTCAATTGAATCTCTTATTACATATAACGCATGGCTCTCAGAAGTAACATTATAGCTGTTCTAGGATAGGGTGATCCACTTGGTTTCTAGTTCTCTATATGGTAATAAAAGGAGCCTCATCTTCTCAATGCTCAGTTTAAACTTCAATATGAATCCTAGCCATGCAGCTCTTTAAAAAGTTACACTTTTGTTTGGTGATCTGTTCTGGAAGGTCTAGTGAGGAGAAGCAACTTATTCGTGAGGAGAAGCAACTTATCCTATATTAGAATACTTAGGGATTTTTTATATATTTATTTAAATAAAAGCCTCTTGTTGACAGACACACTGGTGGAAAGAGATATGGTAGAATTGCATTTAGGTGTCTAATTCCAAGAGAAAAACAAATACTTTCCATCATACTTTATTACTACATTATGGTTAAGATTTTGTACTGGGGATTTTTCATCAAAGTCATGCACAGATTGTGGGCAATAAACAAAAGTTCATGGAAGCCAGTGACCTGTCTAGGTGTGTGTATGTGGGGGAGGGTCAGGAGGCTGACGCCAAAGTACTCATGGAAGAACCTGAAGCAAATACTCACCTGCAACCACCCACCACACAACAAAAACACTAACCCAGAAACCTATCCTCGCAACAAAGCCCGTTGCCAACTGAGTCCACATATCTATTCAGGGGACACCATCATAGGGCCTAATCACATCAGCCACACTATCAGAGGCTTGTTCACCTGCACATCTACCAATATGATATATGCCATCATGTGCCAGCCATGCCCCTCTGCCATGTACAGTGGCCAAACTGGACAGTCTCTATGTAAAAGAATAAATGGACACAAATCAGACGTCAAGAATTATAACATTCATAAACCAGTCGGAGAACACTTCAATCTCTCTGGTCACTCGATTACAGACCTAAAAGTGGCAATTCTTCAACAAAAAAATTCAAAAACAGACTCCAAAGAGTGACTGCTGAATTGGAATTAATTTGCAAACTGGATACAATTAACTTAGGCTTGAATAAAGACTGGGAATGGATGGGTCATTACACAAAATAAAACTATTTCCCCTTGTTTATTTCCCCTCCTACTGTTCTTGTAAAAGTGCTGGAAATGGCCCACCTTATCACTATAAAAGGTCTGCCCCCCGCACCCGCTCTCCTGCTGGTAATAGCTCACCTTACCTGATCACTCTTGTTACAGTCTGTATGGTAACACCCATTGTTTCATGTTCTCTGTGTATATAAAATCTTCCCACTATATTTTCTGATGTATGCATCCGATGAAGTGAGTTGTAGCTCACGAACGCTTATGCTCTAATAAATTTGTTAGTCTCTAAGGTGCCACAAGTACTCCTTTTCTTTTTACGGATACAGACTAAAACGGCTGCTACTCTGAAACCCGTTAAAGTCACATGACTTTGGTGACAAAATCGTATCCTTATTTATGACCAAATTCTGCCTTTAGTTATGCCCCTGAAAACTACTTAATTCATAGGTTCATGAGTGTAACTGATGCAAAATTTGGCCCATCTTAATCAAATAACTTTTAAACTTTAAATATTAAGCAGTTAAGTAAGACTTTTGTTTCTGTTAAACCAGTGTTGAAACAAGGTAGACTGGTTTACAATTGCTAACACTGGTCCCATTTTTGTGACATTTTCAGCAAGACTTCGTAAAGAAAATTTATGTAGATTTTTACGTAAATTTCTTTGTAAAGAAAACACTGATCTGAATAAAATTTTTTCTTACTAGTTAATTGATTCTGAATGTTCCCTGTTAAATATTTGACAGCTAAAGTTCAGTAGCATTATCTAATGACATTTAGGGGACATTTTATTTTTTTAAACATATAAAGCATGATCTTAATGAACACAGTGGACAATGCATTTTAATTTCAGAAGTGACAGATCCTGGACATGTGTGCAAGATTCTTTATGAATTAAGTTACCTTTGTTTTGATTTCTTCTGCAAAGCCCGGTGTGTCAGTATCTGGAGGATAGGCCACTGTTACATAGATATTATAAGGCTTTACCTGTTTTTTGGAAAAACAATTGCATCTGTTAATATGAGGGAAATATTGTTAAGTTTCGTATATTTATACTGACATTAGATTGTGCTGAGATGTTTCAAACATGTATACAGTCTTACAACCAGTTCCCGCAGGATCAGGCCTATAATTTTAACAAGGAAGCAAAATAGGAACAACAAAGAATTTGAAGGACTATTAATACATAAGTGATCTTTAAAACGTCTTCATTCCAAAAAGTGTAGGAAGGAGAAAGCTGCATTCTTTCTCAGTTTAAAAAATTGAGCTTATGAACAGATCACAACACTGTTGAACGCCCATGCTCATCTATGGTTTTTAAAGTGTAGGACAGCAATGAGTCTGGCTCTTACTCGGGCACAAATTCACATTAATGTGCTTCTGCCAGCAGTGAACGTATACTGTAAATATGGTGAAAAGGAGATCGTAGAATACTCTGTCAGCACAAATAAATCTGATCCTCTGAAGTTAAATAGAGGTGTTACCAAGTGCTGTCTCAAAATATTGGAGTCACGTATTTAAAAAAAATTACAGTGTGTGAAAATAAACACTCAGAAGAATAAGTACACAGCAAGCATTAAGAAAGATCCTCAGGGCAGAAAGTGACTGTTATGTGTTTGTAAAGCACTTAGCAAATAAGATCACTAGCTTTCTAACGCATGTACCCATTGTAAGGTTAAGACTCAGACTGAACATGAGAAGAGTACAGTAAACATTCCTAATATGTTTTTTTCTTTTATAAATATTCTATAATTAACTTAAGTTTACAAGTCATAAAGCCATAGGTGATTTTTTTTCTTTTAATTAGAGTCAGATTTTGGCAAAAATATCAGCCACCAACCTTCTGATCAGAGTCAGAACAGAATGCATTCAGAGCCACTAAATAATAGACAATGGAGTTGGAGTGATGAGAGGTACTCTCTATCCCCCTCTCCACCCTCCATCTCTAAGCATATTTTAAGCACTCCCTTTACAGCACTTCAAGTCCATTCTGGCTGAGGAAGCAAGAATGTAGGAATCAAAAATGGGGTGGGGGAGGAGGGGAGATCCACACAGAAATGTTAAACAGTTTAAATGTAAAAAGTAGTCAGACTCAAGTTCATTTGGATGATATAAAGCTTTCTTGCCACATTGAAAGAATGTGCCTGTTAGGTGTTTTAGTGCTGGATCTGCCCCAACTTAGTTTATAGAATGTAATTATCTAAGGGAGTAATTATGGGTTAGTGCCAGATCACATGTCCATGGATTTTATTTTGACTTCCTCTGCAGCATGGCGCACGGGTCACTAGTGTAAATGATGAATGCTCTGTAACTGGAAGCCTTTAAACCACAGTTTGAGGATTTCAGTAACTCAGCCAGAAGTTAGGGGGTCTATTTCAGGAGTGGGTGAGGTTCTGTGGCCTGCAATGTGCAGGAGGTCAGACTAGATGATCATGTGATCATGATGGTCCCTTTTGACCTTAAAGTCTGTGAGTCTATTTAAGTACTGCCCTGCTCTTAAAACCAACTGAGAAAAAAGATGCATTTTTACATAACAGAGGTGTGAGTGTGTGTGTGTGTGAGAGAGAGAATGAATTATTCAGAATTATAGCATCCTAATTCAGTTTAAAATGGTTTTCACTGTTTTTTCCTTCTATTGTAACGGAAGGAGCCTACATAACTAAAAAGGAGCTGATTTATGCCTTATCATGCATCAGAATTCTTTACTGAGCTTCAGTCAGTTATACCTGTGCAACTTTATAAACAGTAATGGGGTTTCACAGCTGTCACTGAGGGCTTAATGTGGCATTTAATTATTTGTTATTGGCAATGATACACAAGATGGAAAGAACACAGCTTGACTGAGAGAACAGTGGGCCTAACAGTTAGAAAATTTTTTTTACTTGTAAACTAAATACAAGTAATACGGAAATTATTGACAAACATGGCTACTCAATGGTTTTTAACTGGTCACTTTCAGATCAGAACTGCACTTTTAAAAAAGACTGTTCATAATCTGTTAGAACCATTTTAAGGGTTGGTTTCATTTAAATAATCTATAAAGGCTGCCATCTTGTTCTTAATTGGACTTGTTGTGCAGAGGCATTTTAGTAGTATGGTAGCTCAAACCATACGCAAGGATGCAAGAGATGCAACATTTCTAATATTTACCAATTATGCTACAGGTAGCTGAGAAATAGATAATCATACCTCCATTTGCAGGGCTTCAGCCAATCCTCGAAGAGCAAACTTTGTTGGAGAATAAGCTGTGTAACCAAATAGTCCCAACTGTCCAGCCTGAGATGATACAAACACAATCCTTCCCATTCTTCGTTCCTTCATGGTAGCAATTACGGCACGGCTTGGGTAAACACTACCCAAGTAGTTGACTGCCATTAATCTCTGTGCAAATATTATGAATATCATATTAGAATAGTACAGATACAAAATTCTTAGTGTTCAACATCTCAACAATACATATTTACAACAGTCATAGCACAGAAATCATAAGAGGCTGATACTAACTGACAGAACTAATTATAGGAAGGATAGTTATATCCCAAGTTTAGAACATTATACATGCTTGAGGTGAGAATCTTGACCACACATATATTTTATATATATAAAAAATAATCTAATGCCATTTACTGCATTTAATAATGCACTCAGACAAGGTGTTGCTGGTCTTCAAAATAAAGTATGCTTAGCAACTTTCAACTATTGGAATCCGATCTGATGATAGATAAGGCATTTTGCAACTGTCAAGGAAACAATTTGCTTAAATATTCAATCATATGAAAGTACACTGTGAAGAATAAAAGTTACTAAAAACTTTAGATAGTGCCATTGTTTTAAAGATAGGTATCAGGAGGGTAGTTTATTGTAAATAAGCAATAGATTTTGGAGATTGTCCAATGACTGGCAGGGTATCAAAGGGAGTGAGAAGCATGTTGATTTGTGCCTCTAGCAGAGTGGTATTGCAATTACCTGACAGCAGACTGTGGAAGATACTGAATTAATATGTTAAATATTGTTTTACAACTCATGCCTAAACATCTTTGTAGTGCTTCACTTTAGAGTACAGAACAAATACAGACTATATATGGAGGAACAAAACCATAAAGACAGGTGTTGACTTCAGTTAACACTTAAAAACAAAAAAACTAGCTAACCTTTTCTGAGAGTCACAAGTATGAAAAGATTTCTCACAAGATCAGATCATTTGTGTCCAGATCACAATCAGTCACAGACTAAACTACAGTATAATTCAATATTCTGACCTGCTAGAGGGCTAATATTCAAAATAAGGACCAAATCCTGACCCTTACACAAAGTTCAAGTAAGTAAGCTTTGCATGGATGACCTCCACAGGGATCAAGAATGAATTCCTCCCACATAGCTCCAGAGCTGCTACAACAGTTTCAGGGCTACTATCATAGTTGTAGTCTCCATTTTGGCCTGTGTTTGCTTAGAGTGAATCCACTGGCCTTGCTCCTGCCATTCTTGCATGTCATCCCCCAGTAACTGTAACCCAGAGATGCCAGAGAGCCACACTTCACAACACACAAGGGGACCAGCACCAACACTTGAACAGCCTTTCCATGACAAAAAAATTCTCCATCCACTTAGCACAGCAGAAACACACAAGTGACAGTGTCTGAGGCCATCCACAGAGTGTAGAATTTGTCCCCATAATGTACATCCAAAGTTAAGAAATGCACTTAAGTAAACACACCCAAGTTAAAGTCTAACGCCCTGCAAAAAATAAAAAAGCAGCTCCTAAATAAACTGAAACCTTCCCCTACAGAAATAGGAGAAAGACATTAATAGTAAATTTAATACAACCACTACCTATTTTATACTATACAATTTCAAGTTCAAGTATTTGCCTTAACTAAACTGAAATAGCAAATTAATGTAGTTGAATGATACTCAAAATTACAGATCTGCTTCCTGCATGGCACCATTAAAAAAAGTCATGTCTAATTTGCAGCGTGGTTTCAAACTACTTTGATTAAGGAGGTAGATTTCTTGCTGGGTAACTGGTAGTAACAGAGTGAAGTTTAGTTACAAGACATACTTTTGCAAATTTTAATTTAAGCTGCATGAGTCAATTTGGGTATTTACAGCATAACACAAGGCCCACTGAAGTTAAGGGAAAGACTAACACTGAATTCAGCGGGCTCTTGTTCAAGTCCTTAATGTGGCAAAACAGCCTTATGAAATACATTCTAAGAATTTAATCAGAACATATGCTCTCCTTTGCCTGTTTTTCATCTGTAGACCAGTAATCTCAATTACTGGAAAGTAATGAATGCTTTGTGATGAATCATATGAACACAGTAGTCTTTTGAACCAAAAAAAGATTTTAAGTTTCAGAGAAATGCTGACTGTGGGTGAGGATGATCAGTCATTTTCTTGGCTCAGGGCTTGTCTTCACTACAGAGTTAACTCAAATTAGAACTTGTGTGCTGCACTCAGAGTCCCATCCACATACACAAACCCCTGAGTGATTCACTCTAAGCAATGGATGTGCTTTTAACTGAAGTTGGGTGGCCTACAAAGAGGTATATGGTATTGCTTGAGCTAGCATAACTTGTCAGCTGCTCACACAATCACTCTGGACTTGTCTGCACAAAGTTTTGCCAACATAGCCAATGTCAACGGGGTGGGGGTGGGGAGTTTGTGGTGTCGGGAGGGAGGGACTGAGAGGAGATCACCCTCCCCAGCTGACATGGCCATGCTGGCAACTATGAAGAAGACTATTTCTGTCTGCATAGTAATGTCATTCAGGGAGGTGGTGTAGCTATGACAGCAGAACTCCTTCTGCCAGCTTCCAATGTGGGGCTCTGCTATCATAGCAATACTAGCCAAAGCCTTAGAGCGTAGGCAAGACCCTGTGTGCTGCTTGAGGATTAGTTTGTGGCCGTTTTCACCTGTGATAGTCAAACTCTAAAGGAGTTAATGCAAGTGTAGACAACTCAAGTTAACTCAGCAGTGAAGAGACATAGCTTAAGACTCTTCAAGGGTACAAAGCCTAAAATATGATATTCTGCAAGACTGCTAACAGATGAAGGATTGAATCATCAGCAACACAGAGGTGGCTTATCACTTCTTTATCAGTTCTGAATAAAACTTAAACATAGAGCTTGTCTACACAATGCATTAGTCTGCACTAAAAGTACCCTAATGTGCACCAGCCAGATCCACATGGGCCAGTTAGTGCATAACAAGTTAGTGAGTTCTAGAATTTACACCTCTCTAGTGCAGAGTAATACACTATGCAGACAAGCCCACAACTGTCAAGATGAACAGAGTAGTTAATAGTATCCTCTCTGTAACCACTAACCACTATATACCCAAACACTTACTGATAAATTGCCTTTATAAATCTGTCCTAAATTTCTCAAATCCCTTAAATTTCTTTTATCAAGTGAAGAATTTGCTTGTAATAATTTCATTCACAAAACATAGCTGCTTCTTGTTGAGAGCTAATGATCGTCAATTTTCAAACTCTTTATGGAGTTCATTGGGATTGTCCTTGTTAAAAAAAAAGCACATTTCATTTTTTTGGGGAGGAAGATACTTTAAACGCCACAAACTAAGTGTCCATCTGTCCACCCGTCTCCTCTATATCTATCTAGCTATAAAACAAGAAAACTGTCACAGCATTCAAAGTTTCAAACTGTGATTTTAGTACATATATTTTATTTTCAGCTTCCAGGACCTCATAATAGACAGTTTACTTGATGTAAATGTTGAATTAGTGATTCTTTAGAAATTATGCCCAATTATCTGTTAAAGGGAAAAAAAACATGCTTACTCACTTCAAAACAGCTCACTTCAAGATCTTCATATTTTCCTGTAACTGATGTTCCAGCACAGTTTATAAGCATGTCAACTGGACCCAACTTCTCTTGAGCCTATACAAAAGGTAGTATGCATATTGGTAGCAGGGAAAATATTTTTTGTACATTTGCAGCAACTTAAAATGTTCAAAATCATGAAAAGAAAATACTTTTACTATAAATATGTAGCATACAAGGGAAAAATTACTGAAAATAGACAAATTACTTTCTTACTTGTTTAAGGACATTCTCCACATGTCCATAGTCTTTAGACACATCAACAGATATACAAAGCACAACCTAATGAAGAAAAAGGGAATGAAAGGTTCAACAATGAAACAAACAGAATAAGAATAGAGTCTTATCTCTTTAAAATGCTATAAAAGTCAAATGTTTTTCTGCAACTCAAAATACAGCTTTGGAGAAGTCAATAAGAAGAAGCTACTGAAGTGCAGGGTATTAACATTTCAATTTTACTTACAAATAATACTATAGGTCTAATAATTTAGGCTGAGAAAATTCACTTACAAGTTAACCCACTAAGAGAGAGCGATCAAGTTTAATGGTTTCAAACCATGTAATTCAATTTCAGCATTTGTCGATATTGACGCTCAGATAATCAATATGGCTCACTGACGTTAAAAATTGCAGGCAAACTTAACAGGTAGTTTTTGCACGTCACAAAAGTCCCTGGCTTTTTCTGTGGTGCTCTTGGGAAATTCAGGATTAACACCTATTTTAAAAATGCAATATAAAGCAAACAAGTAAAACAGCATTGTTTTACTTAACCCCATGCTAATGGTGCAGTCTCTGTACGCTAGAAACTATGCTTTTCTTTTCCACAGGTTGTTTTATCAACAGGATATAAAGCTTGTAGAACAAGTTTTTTTTTCCCCCTCAAACTGTATGTTGACATGCTTTGTAATTGGGACAGCTGCAAGGAACAGATTCCATGGAAAGCATTTCAATGAGTAATTCGTTAATCATACACAGTTGTGGCAAATATTTATGGTGTGACGTGACTCATGTGGCCTCCTTGAGGGTACTCCTCTCAAGTCTCTAGCCATTGCCTTTCTTGGGGAGGGAACCTGTGTTTCTCTCCCTCCGGATGAGGAATTTAGGGTGCAATTTCCTCCTACAGCTCACTCTGATCACCTTTGCAAGTCTGAGTTTCTTTTAGCACCTGTCACCCTGTTCTCTATAGGGGCAATGACAGGTTTAACCAGTGACCAGCCAGCCTTCATAAAGCAAAGTATTTGTTTAGAAGGAAAGCATTACTGACAAAACATATCTTGAAAGACAACAAACAGCTTTATGCATGCCTGTCTTACCAGGTGTCACCATCTTACATATGGAGACCCTGGTAGATTTCAAAGTCCTTCAAAACCCTTTCTGGAGGGTCTGTCCCTCTTGGTCAGTGTCCTTTCAGTGCCAGTGACCCTTCTTCTAAACCTATGTGTAAACTACAAGCTAAGAGTGTGATTTTCCTCCTCATGCACACACATGCACACCAGCTTGATGATAAACAGCAGTGTGGTGGTGACAGCACGGAAAAGGGCAGAGTACAAACCAGCCTTGAACCAGGCTCAGCCACGCCTCTGCTGCTGTGGCTACACTTTTGTTTCTACTCACATTAGCTTGATGAGAGCTAGTGCAAGTACATATACACAACCGGGGAAATCACATCCCTAGCTTGTAGTGTAAATGTAGCCTATATCAAATTGGTCACTTTACGTAAGTTCTTAGTTCTTTGCTTGCGGGACCTCTTGAACCTGGTCAAAACTAGTATATACACAACTTCAACCACGGGGTAGTACCTCTGAAGACTTCTTTACCTGTGTAGTGATTCACTTCACACACACACCCCCCCCAAATATTTGTAAGTTCCTGATTGTTTATTCACACTTTTGGTGACTACTTCTCACTCCCCGCGGCAAATGCATTAGTTGTCCTGTGCCAGGAAATAAGTTTACGCCTTCCTAGTTTAGCAGGAAACAATACAAGGTCAGAGGAGAAACTACATCAAACCTATTTTTTATTTAAAAAAACCCCATAAATTTCCCAGTTCTCCATGGAAAGAGAACACCCTCCCGTAAGAGGTGTGAAACAGTATTTGATAATGTAATTTTATATTTGTATAACCCTTGATAGCACTTTTCTTTGGGGTCCACGAAGTCCACAACTCCTAATCTGGGAGACAGAGAAATGTAAATAAGAATCTTGGACCAGGATTTCTTTGCAAAGAGCATTAAATACATAAAACTGATAGAAACCAATTGCTATGGATGAAAGTTAGTCAACCAGTAACTCTCAGAAAAATCGGTATTTCATGGTCCCCACATTCCACTTTGTAGGCACTGGTTGTTGAGGATCTTCAATTTTGGGAGCAACTCTTGGTTGAAGGGCAAAAGTGCTGTTTAGGCTATCAATTGTTGCACTAGAGCCACCAGAAATTCAATCTCAACCTGCTTCTTACAGCAACGCTAGCTCTTCTGCTGAACTGCCGGTGACTCTCTAGTTCAACAAATTGAGACCATTCTGCCTCTCACGTTTTAAGGATGGGACTGCGAGTAGGGACTTCGGCATTCTAGTTCTGATGCTGACCCTCTGTGGCTTTCATCGTCATTCAATGGTCTTTCTCAAACTCTCTCCAGGAGTTTTTAAAACTGTTTTAAACATCATGGCTGTCTCTAGTTATGATGTATGCTGACACACAAGTTAACATACCATAATTGTGGAAGGTAATCATTTGTCCAGTTGGCCAGCAGTCTAGACTGCATATGCTTGTCTTCCTTTGGCCAGACTGCAACGTTTAATTTTTCTGTTTAAACAGAACCTGCTAATCGTTCCTGTGTGTAAGGTTGGATTGACCTTCCTCCCAGCATTCTGCGCAGCAGGACATCTGAGTACACATGGCACCACAAGTTGCTGTTGACATTATATATTCCCTCTGTGCATTCTGTACACAATACATGCCCAGATATTCCCAGAAAGCTTTGCTACAGGGTTAGGTGGGATGATAGGTGCGCACACAAAAAAAAGAGAGTGACAAACAGGCGTGTTGTGGAAAAAAGGCACTGTCTTAACAAGCACCATGTTTCTTACAACTGAGTCAGATGAATGGATCGTGTGGTTACAGAACACTTACAATTGTACTTTGTACCTTAGTTTCTGTATCTGTAAAATGGGGACAATACAATACTTAACTATCTCACAAAGGCTTGAGCCAGTTTATGTTTGTAAAACACCAAGTATGTGATAAAATGTGCCATACCCTGTAAGAAGCCCCCACACATATAGCTTATTTGGACAAGTGTCTCTTAAAAGACTTTTTTTTGAAATTTTAGCAATTATACATGAACCCCTGCACAAACAAGTCTCCGCTTCTGCTGCAAGAGGCTGTTGAGAGGACCAAGATACATACACAAGTACACTTTTTATATGAAGTGAGTTAACTATTTTTGAAATCCCAAAAAGTTGTATTGCTAAATCCAGCCTTGTGGTGTGGTAATGGTGGACAAAAACTGGTTATAATATTAGGGAAGATAAAAAGAAGGTTGAATGTTTATTTGCAGGCCCACCCAAAAATTAGTAAGAAAGGCTTTTGACTATTGCGCTCTACCATCCTGCTTTCTTAAAGCTGCTAATTCAATTTTACCAACATTTTTGTAAAGCTTTTTAAAATACGAATTTAAGAAAAAGGCAATTGTAAAAAGACAATGTTGTCTTGTAAATAGCTGAATGCAACTGCAGGACCAGTCAGCCTGTGCAATCTTAATTCAGCCCTCTTGCACATACGCATTATGATCAGGGCCAGATTTAGGGGCAGGCGACTGGCTAGAGTGCTGAGCTTGGGGTGCTGTTTGAGACAAAAGAAAAAATAGAATGTTTGAAGTAAAATGTTTCAGGTATTCCATATGTGGATTCATTTTTCCACTAACCTCCTAGAACGTTTGGGACCTTTGTAGAATCTCAGAGAATTGAAAACTATATTTTCCTCGAACCTCCGAGAATGCCGTCAGCTATGCCCTTGTGGGTATATTAGGGGCAGGGGCGTCGCCAGTCAGTCAGTGAGATAAAAGAATGAACTGAAGTGAAGTGAGAGCCCAGCTGCAATATTGTGAACCTTGTTTTGTTGGGTAATTGTGAAAGTCTACTTGTAATTTTAAGACTTGAAGAAAGTAAGTAGTGACTAATAAAGGACATATTTAATCAGATGCCAGAGATCTATCGAACCCCTATCTATACAACAATATAAAAGAAATTCTGTTACTTCTTTTCCCATGCTTAACATTTCACGTTTGAGGACTTTAAGACTGAGGAACATAGGCTTTTGCTCTCTCTAATACTGTCTGTTTTCCCGCACAGAAAATAAAAGATGCCCCCAAAGAAGCCTTCAGGAGCTCAGTATAGGAAGCGAAAAGCTCAACTGCAATCTAGTTTGCAGCAAGGGACAAACTTGATGGGAAAATATCTGAAACAGAACAACATAGATGGGGTTTTAGGCAGTAGTGATTATCCCAGTGCAGAAGAAATTGAGGAGTGAAGAGTAAATGATGGAAGTCCCACTATTAAGGAATTAGTAGATTTACCCGAAGATAAGGAATGAACATGTGAGGAAACTGATGGAGAATCATCCAGTTTTCCTGGTGGCATAAAGGAGAGTGATGATAAAGAAGAAGAATGTGGCTCACATGAAAAGGAGAGTAATGACAAAGAAAAATCTGGTTTTCATGAAAAGGAGAGAAATGATAAAGAAGAATCAGCCTTACATGATGATAGAAACAGCAGTGAGAAAAATTGCACACCACAAATCAATACATAAGATCCTGCTTTTTGACCAGCGATTCTAAACTCTGCTGATATTTGATCGTACAATTTTGAATGGGCCGGGCAAAATCAAGGATATGACGTTTCCAGTAAACGTGCAGAAGTGACACTTCTCAAAGTCACACTGCAAAAGGGTGCTCAAGAAGGTTGAGCAACTGAATTGACATTGGCTAGTTTATTCGAAATCAACTGACAAAGTATTCTGGTTTTTTTGAAAAATATTTGACAAAAATGCCAAATCGTTGCTTGCACTTACTGGGTACAATTACAGGCATAACTTAGTTGATGCTCTGAAGCAACATGAATACCAGCACTTTATTAATGTAGAAATCCAGCAGTGGAGGAACATGTTTGAGTGTCTGATCTCAAATTATCCTCTTCCTTCCAAAGAATAATTTGGCTTTCTATGGCTCATGAATAGGTTGTTCACTGAACATAATGGTAATTTCCTTGATTTGGTAAAGCTCCTTGGGAAATACAATGATGTCATGCGTGAGCACCTACGTCGAGTATTTCGTAATGAAGCTATAGACCACTACTGCAGCAAAACAATTAAAAATGAACTGATTGACCTTATGGCAAAGAAGGTGCTTGATAACATATTGATGCAGCTCAGCAAAGCGAAGTACTACACCGTACTGATGGACTGCACTCCTGACAGACACGGCGAAAAGATGTCATTTACAGTAATTGGTTGACGACAAGGATGGCTGTATCCAAACAAAGGAATGCTTTATCTGTTTTAGGTCTGTGGACAACTCTATTCGAAAAGATCTAACAAAACTGTTTATGAACGTTTTGAATGAGAATAAAATAAAACTTCAGGACTGCTGTGCCCAAGGTTATGACAATGGCGCAAACATCAAGGGAAGAAACAGTGGCGTCCAGGCAAGGATCCTTGCATTGAATCCAAGGGCTTTCTTCATGTCTTGTGCCTGCCATTCCCTCAACCTGATTGTGTCAGATCCAGTGTCTTTTTTAGATTCACTCTCTCTCTTCGGAGTACTGCAAACAATATACATCCTGTTTTCAGCATCAACTCTCAGGTGGAAGATCCTCATGGACAATGTTACAAATCTGACCAAGAAGCTGCTAAGTGACACTCGCTGGGAGAACCACATTGACAGCGTAAGGCCAGTGAGGTTACAAATGACTGAGGTTTATGACGCCCTGATGGAACTGGAGCAGCCAAGTAAAGCTGAGGCCGGAGTCCGACATGAGGCGCAAAGCCTGGCAAACCAGATCACTGACTTCAAATTTCTGGTCTCATCTGTGGTTTGGCATGATATCCTGTTCCAAGTAAACGTTGTAAGCAAGGCATTACAAAACTCAGTCGATGGACATCACGACCGCTACTACTTTGATAAGAAGCTGTCTTGATTTCATTGAGCCTTACAGAGAACGGATTTGAAGCTGCCCTGCTGCTGCCAAAGAAATGGCAGAAAACTCAGAAGTTGAGCCTGTCTTTAAGGAAACTCGTATTCATCGGAAAAAGAGCCAGGCTGGTTACAAGGGCAGAAATGAGGTGATGGGAAGCTCAGAAGAAAAATTCAAGAGGGAGTTTTTTTGCTTGCTTGTTGACATTGCTTGAATGTCCACGAGAGAGAGAGCGAGCGTGCGTGCATGTGTGTCTGTAGTAAATATGCCAGCAGACAGAAAACACTTTTGAACAATTGTACGGACCTTCACCCGACATTGGCACATGGGGAATGTTTGGACGTCAATGATAAAGACCTCTATGTCAAATTGGACATTTTGCCGCACGGGAAGCGCTCTCCTCTCCAAATTCTGCAGTTCATTCCTGATGCAGAGCTGAAGGACACTTCTCCTAATGTGTGGATAACTTCGAGGATTCTGCTCATGCTGCTGGTCACAGTTGAGAGTGGTAAGTGCAGCTTTTCGAAGCTCAGGCTCATTAAAACCTATCGTCAGTCGATGATGGCCAACAAGTGACTGACATCGCTTGCTATTTTATCACTTGAAAATGCCACATTGGCCAGTCTTTGGCTCTCTTTGATGCTGTGCTTCAGTTTGTGAGGGCAACCTTTTGAACTAAAAGACTAGGGTTAACATTCTAAGGCTGTCACCTACTGTTTAATTTAATTTATTAACACTATTTAATAATGGTCCACCCAACGTTGGTGCACCGTTCAATTTCTTGAGGTTAGTACATTTCAGCTACTCTTAAAATTGAAAAGTTTCTATAAGCATACAGGAAGCAAATTTTTTTATTTCCTTTAATGGCATGAATAAATACAGATTTACAGATCCTAGGGTGCAAATTTATCATCTTATATGAGAGGGATAAATCATATCAAAGTCATGCATCGAAGTCATGAAATGGGCTACAAAGGTAATAAAAAATGAGGTATTCAAAAGTTTAACAAATGGGGGGGAGAGCGGGCAGTCAAAGACACTCCTGGCATGGGGTGTCATTTGGTCTGGGGCCGGCCCTGACTACGATACAGTCTTTAATTATATGATCATGTACTATTTTTACCTCCTGCCTCAGTCTCCTTGCCAAGACATTTCCAGTTCTAGTCTCCAATCCCTCCTGGGTGTTTATCCCCACTCTCCTTTGTCCCCAGCTAGTCACAGCTCTCCTCCTGCACCCAGGCTCTTTATCTGATTTATCTCCCCTAATCCTCCTTATCCCTATCCAACTGGTTACCAGTCTCAGACTCCTTGCCCAGCTATGCACCGTCACTCTCCCACAACTCCCATTCCAAGTTTCCCTCCCTCAGCCAACCTCCAATCCCACTCCTTCTCCCTCCCCTCTATGTTCCTTGTCCCAATCGTCTTGTCCCTGCCCCAGGTCCACCTCTTTTCCTCTCTGCAATCAGGCAGCTTTCTCAGCCCACAAGTCTCCCTGCTCTCAGTTCTGGGGCTCAGAAAGCTATCTGAGTTCCCAAATCAATTGGTGGCACTTATTTTGACTTAAAAATTGTTAAAGATTTTGAGAGGATTAAAAAAAAACAAAACTACTTCCTCCTTTACATAGCTGTCAAAATCTAGAGTCAGGGTCTTATACTGGTCATCAACTATAGTTGTATTATACATATTTACACACACACACACACACACACACACACAACCCAACTACAGCTGGTGACATCACTAACATATCAATTTTTTGAAAGCAGGTTTGAGTATTAGTTTGGTGTTAGCAATATCAACAGCAGTAGAGAAATCAGAACTTTGTATTTGCATCTAGACAGGTAAAATGCCTTTCAAGTTAAAATGTACCAAATATTAATTTGTAAACTTCAGTATTTCAGGACACAAGCACTTATTCTTCAAAGCGAGACTGGTGAAACCACGTAGTAGGGTTGGGTAGGGGGAGCTTTTCTCCCCCCCTTTTATTTTTTACTGTTATGTAGCACAACCACTCAGCATTCAGTACACTCTGGAGGCAATGATCTTACCTGCTTATCGTTAACGGAGTATTTTTCAATTTCTTTCTTTGTCTGCAACAGCTTGCTCTAAAATGAATATAAAGCACAACTAAGGCACTGCAATCATGAGAATTTATTACTTTCTGGTATTTCACTGAAGTTAAAAACATTTCAGCCCCCTAACAACTGCTATTTTAATTTTGTAAAAACAACTCTGGAATTGGTAAATGTGTGAGATCTTGACTAAGGCTCAAAATTGCTATTTTCATTCATCTTTCAAAACTTCAGTTTATTTATTTAATTTAACACTTTCCTTTCCCCTATCCCTGAGGTTAAGAGGTTAAACATCAGGAAAAAACCTCTACAATGATAATGTTAAGGCTGAGACTGAACACTTCAGTTATTATATTTAATTTAGGGCTGTCAATCATAGTTAACTCACGCAATTAACAAAAAAATTAATCGCGATTCATTGCAGTTTTAATTGCATTGTTAAACAATAGAATACCAATTGAAATGTATTACATATTTTTGGACGTTTTTCTATAATTTTCAAATATATTGATTTCAACTACAACGCAGAATACAAAAAGAAGAGGAGGACTTGTGGCACCTTAGAGACTAACAAATTTATTTGATCATAAGCTTTTGTGAGCTACAGCTCACTTCATCGGATGCATTCAGTGGACAGCTCACAAAAGTTTATGATCAAATAAATTTGTTAGTCTCTAAGGTGCCACAAGTCCTCCTTTTCTTTTTGCGGATACAGACTAACACGGCTGCTACTCTGAAACAGAATACAAAGTGAACATTGCTCATTTTATATTATTTTTAATACAAATATTTGCACTGTAAAATGATTAACAAAAGAAATAATATTTTTCAATTCACCTCATACAAATACTTTAGTGCAATCTCTTTATCATGAAAGTGCAACCTACAAATGTGTTTTTTGTTACATAACTGCACTCAAAAACAAAATAATATAAAACTTTACAGCCTATAACTTTACAGTCCTACTTCTTGTTCAGCCAATCGCTAAGACAAACAAGTTTGTTTACATTTACGGGAAATAATGTTGCCCACTTCTTATTTACAATGTCACCAGAAAGTGAGAACAGGTGTTTGCATGGGACTTTTGTAGCTGGCGTTGCAAGGTATTTACGTGCCAGATATGCTAAACATTCGTATTTCTCTTCATGCTTCAGCCACCATTCAGAGGACATGCTTCCATGCTGATGACACTTGTTAAAAGAATAATGTGTCAATTAAATTTTTGACTGAACTCCTTGGGGGAAAATTTTATGTCTCTGGCTCTGTTTTACCCACATTCTGCCATACATTTCGTGTTATAGTAGTCTCAGATGATAACTCAGCATATGTTGTTCGTTTTAAGAGCACTTCTGCTGAAGGCTTGACAAAACGCAAAGAAGGTACCAATGTGAGATTTCTAAAGATAGCTACAGCACTCCACCCAAGGTTTAAGAATCTGAAGTGCTTTCCAAAAATCTGAGAGGGATGAGGTGTGGAGCATGCTTTTAGAAGTCTTAAGAGCAACATTCTGATGCAGAACCTACAGAACCCAAACCACCAAAAATGAAAATCAACCTTCTCCTGGTGGCATCTGACGCAGATGATTAAAACGAACATGTGTTGGTCTGCACTGCTTTGGATTGTTATCAAGCAGAACCCATCATCACCATGGACGCATGTCCTCTGGAATGGTGGTTGAGGCATGAAGGGACATATCAATCTTTCGCACATCTGGCACATAAATGTCTTACAACATCGGCTACAACTATGCTATGTAAATTCCTGTTCTCACTTTCAGGTGACATTGTGAACAAGAAGTGGGCAACGTTAACTCCCATAAATGTAAACAAACTTGTTTGTCTCAGTGATTGGCTGAACAAGAAATAGGACTGAGTAGACTTGCAGGCTGTAAAGTTTTATATTGTTTTATTTTTGAATGCAGTTTTTTGTTGTACATAATTCTACATTTGAAAGTTCAGCTTTCATGACAAAGATTGCACTACAGTACTTGTATTAGGTGAATTGAAAAACACTATTTCTTTTGTTTTTTTACAGTGCAAATATTTGTAATAAAAATATAAAGTGAGCACTGTACACTTTGTACTCTGTGTTGCAACTGAAATAAATATATTTTAAAATTTAGAAAACATCCAAAAATATTTAAATAAATGGTATTCTATTATTGTTTAATCGCTTGACAGCCCTTGTCATAAATATAAAGGGAAGGGTAAACCCCTTTGAAATCCTTCCTGGCCAGGGGAAAGCTCCTCTCACCTGTAAAGGGTTAAGAAGCTAAAGGTAACCTCGCTGGCACCTGACCAAAATGACCAATGAGGAGACAAGATACTTTAAAAAGCTGGGAGGAGGGAGAGAAACAAAGGGTCTGTGTGTCTGTCTATATGCTGGTCTTTACCGGGGATAGACCAGGAATGGAGTCTTAGAACTTTTAGTAAGTAATCTAGCTAGGTATGTGTTAGATTATGATTTCTTTAAATGGCTGAGAAAAGAATTGTGCTGAATAGAATAACTATTTCTGTCTGTGTATCTTTTTTGTAACTTAAGGTTTTGCCTAGAGGGGTTCTCTATGTTTTTGAATCTAAATTACCCTGCAAGATATCTACCATCCTGATTTTACAGGGGGGATTTCTTTATTTCTATTTACTTCTATTTTTATTAAAAGTCTTCTTGTAAGAAAACTGAATGCTTTTTCATTGTTCTCAGATCCAAGGATTTGGGTCTGTGGTCACCTATGCAAATTGGTGAGGCTTTTTATCCAACATTTCCCAGGAAAGGGGGGGTGCAAGTGTTGGGAGGATTGTTCATTGTTCTTAAGATCCAAGGGTCTGGGTCTGTAGTCACCTAGGCAAATTGGTGAGGCTTTTTACCAAACCTTGTCCAGGAAGTGGGTTGCAAGGTTTTGGGAAGTATTTTGGGGGGAAGGACGCGTCCAAACAGCTCTTCCCCAGTAACCAGTATTAGTTTGGTGGTGGTAGCGGCCAGTCCAAGGACAACGGGTGGAATATTTTGTACCTTGGGGAAGTTTTGACCTAAGCTGATAAAGATAAGCTTAGGAGGTTTTTCATGCAGGTCCCCACATCTGTACCCTAGAGTTCAGAGTGGGGGAGGAACCTTGACAGCCCTAATTTATTTACATGAAGGGATTAGGAATTTGTATGTTATTGCTTTACAGGTTACTGTTTATTTATATGATTGTTTAAATCATACTGAAGAACACGTGGAATAACCGTGTAACAAACCAATCAATCATTTATTCCAAAATTCAGAACAGATAAGGAAAGTTTGAAATATCACTTTTCTTTTTTGGCAGCGTGAGGTTAATTTTAAATGTATCAGACTGGTCAAGTTTATGCAAAAGACATTTTCAACTATGTAAGTTACCAAACATAACAAGTAGAGGTAACTGAAAAAATGCCGATTTTTATGTTTAATTTCAAAGTTTGCTATACGTTTCCTGATTTCTCCCCCCCCACCCCATTGACAAAAATCTGAAACCTGGAAAGTTTTCAGTTCACTTTTTCCATTGAAAAAACTAGATGATTTCTGAAAAAGATTTACTTTTCATTAAAACCCTTTTTTTAAAATAAAAAAGTGTAGATAAAAAAATTAAATGAGCTCCAATAGCAAGAGATAAATCAATTCAAGGAAAAGATTTAATTAATTCAGGCTTAGATTGTTTTTTTTAATCTTAAAATTATTAGAGGCCTGACAAAGTGTTTTCTGAATTCTATGTACAATGTTCATTTGTCAAATCCATCACTGATTGACAAGAAATTTAAAAGGCAGCAGCATAGTACAGACAAATCTGCATTGTATGATACAATATAGCAGTGAATCATACTACTATAGTGTTTCATGCTCTGAAGGTCCTACCTTTTAGACCAGCGTTTCCCAAACTTTTTTGGCCATGGAACACTTGGTGTATATTTACGGAACACTTACAATATTATTTTGTAGTCATTTGGTTTTCAAATAAAAAATTGCGTTATTTATGCTCAAATATATTTTGTTTTATAAAACAAAGCAAAAATACAAATTTAAAATAAACTTGAACTAACAATTTCTAACTGGAAAGCGCGTATAAAGTAGTACAAAAATCAAGTGCAAGACCCTTTTTTCTAATTACGATTCTTTCACGGAACACCTATTCGCATCATGCGGAACACAGTTTGGGAAACGTTGTTTTCGACTAATACAAATCCAGTCAGTAGAATATTAAAGTAAATACAATAAATGCTATTCCCCAGGCTGTGCCCATACCATCACTGATGAGTAGGGCCCTACCAAATTCACAGTCCCTTTTTGTAAATTTCACAGCCATAGCATTTAAAAAAATCTTAAATTTCATGGTGTTGTAACAAAACATGAATATGCATTTGAAAACAGCAAAATATAAATATGTAAAGCCCTTAAGACTCAGCGTCTCTCACACTGGGGGGGATAACAAGGCTATTGTAGGGGGTCACAGTATTGCCACTCTTACTTCTGCGCTGCCTTCAGAGCTGGGTGGCTGGAAATCAGCGGCTGCTGGCCGGGTGCCCAGCTCTGAAATCAGCACTGCCACCAGCAACAGCACAGAAGTAAGGGTAGCAATACCATGATCTCCTACAATAGCCTTGCAAACCCCTTTTGGGTCAGGACCCCTGCTTTGAGAAACGCTGTGTACTTTTGTATACTTTTACCCTGTAGCATAGGGTACTTTTAAAATATAGTGTAAAATTACGTCACATACCAGATTTCACGGTCCGTGACACATTTTTCATATGAATTTGGTAGAGCCCTACTGATAAGAACAACCTCCTGTCTCTGTGTTCTTATGGAACACAGTCCAACAACACAGAAATGTTGGACTGTGTTCCATAAGAACACAGAGACAGGAGAAACCAATTTTTTCCAAATGAAAGAAGAACTACCAGGGAGGAAAGAAGTTACATGTTCTTGAAAGCAACAGTTATAGGAAACAAGCAGTATATGTAAATATAATTTTTTCCAGTCAATAACATTTCTAAGACACATTCAGAATCTGTTTCTGTAACAAGCCAGTTGCTTGGACAAAGAAAAACTCATGAGATTTTAGTTACTTCAATTAAAATATTAATCAGCAACACAGTATGAACAATTACTTCCAAACTATATTATTTTATAACACATCCCTATTTGAAACGACACCTCTATTTTAAACACTTAAATACATAACTCAGTAAACACACATATAAAAAGTTACCTCGTTTCTTGCAATCAGAGTTATAAATGCACCCTGCTTATAGCATTCAATAGCAACACATTTTCCAATTCCACTGGAACCTCCAGTTACCTAAAAAAGATACATCATTTAGGTAATTTAATTAACAATTCATTATTTTCATCTCCCCAGCCCTACCAATCACAACTGCATTCTCAGAGTTCTTAATCATTCTCTGAAATATATCAAAGGTGACCATTAATCTATCAAAGATACTCACTTTTCTACAGTGTATGTAAAAAACAAAACAAAAAACAGAGCTCCTTACATCAAGGAGTCTCTTATATTTTCTTTTTTAGTTCAGTATTAGGTGTATATACAATTTGATACTAATATGTACTGTCCTACTGCAACCTTTCATTTAAAATTCTGAACATACCTTTAGCCCGTACCCTAGACCTCACTTCCATCTGGCCTCATATTTTTGCTTGACTCTTATCTACTGCACAAGCATTTTATTTGTCAAACTCAGTTGTAACAGACTGAACTCTGTAAAAACAACTGATACAAAGGTTTCTCTAAGAAGACAAGACAGTTCATAGCAAACTTTAAATCAGAATGAATGCTGGCTGGCCATCCCTTTAATCTATTACTATTAACTAACCATTGGACCAAATCCAATTGTGTATATATGAAGAAGTAATAGAAATAAGTTGTGCAACAAAGAACACAGTTCAACTTCGCTCAGTGAAGATGTTATCTTGACAAAAAGACAGCGTTCAAATTTACAGCCTATGATTCAAAATACCTTCTTCTCTGTTAACCAATTAGGCAATTCCACTAAATTATAAAATAGAGTATAGCTATTGGGTATTCCTCTTTTGTGTTTACTTTTTCTAAAATTCAGTCTATTTCATGCAAATTGTAAGATATGTATGGCTGTTCTTATTGGTCAGACATATTGAAAATTAATGCCCAGATCACTTGGGTATTTTATGGATTTTTTTTAAATTAGTGTTTTGGGTGTTTAGCCCAAATTTTTCTCTGACTGTAAAACAAGAAAACCGATAAGCTGTAAAAACTGAGTAAAATTCAGCTCTTCCCATGCCTATAGTATTTAGCTTTTCAATCCCGCAACTGGGCAATATAATTAACAAAAACCAGACGTTTCAAAATAGCTAGAATCAGTTACTTTTCTTGGTTCTTTTGTTTTAAAGGGACTGTGGAAAATGTCTTTGGGATTGTTTTAACAATTAAAGCAGAAACCACTTCCCCATCACACTCCTCTTCAAAAAGACTTTAAGTATTATTAAAACTGGCTCTTATATCATTCTTTTCATCCAGAGATCTCAAAACACTTCAAAGAGAAAGGTATTATTTCTCCATATTACAGATGGGGAGATCACGTCCCTATTTTAAACTACACCTCTATTTTAAACAATTTAAGACATAATTTAGTTAGTAAACGTATATATAAAAAGTTACCTCATTTCTTGCAGTCAGTTACAAATGCACACTTAATAGCATTCAATAGCAACACATTTTCCAAAACCGAGGCAGAGTTGAGTCAGCAAAAGAAGCAGAACTACTAGGTCTCCTGACCCCCAAACCAGTGCTCTCTCCACTAAACCATGCTGCCTCCTCACCGGCTTCTACCACTACGTATAACTCCATGATTTTATAAAAAGGCTAGCCTTAGCTTGTGTTCCATCCCCAGAAGCAGGAGGGAATTAAGATTAAGAATTCCTGGGTCCTGTTCCCAGCTCTGCCTCTTTTTTAGCACTTAAATTTCTGGACCTCAGCTTTTGCACACGAAGATGGCCAAGGCCAAAAAAGTGCTAATTATCTAGATGAAAGTCATACAACTAAAGGTACTAAACATGATATTTGACAAAACTGGGGTTGTGGTGGCTTTATTTTGGGGAGGGAAGGAGTGGGAAGGGGAAGTTACTTGGCTTGAAAAAAAACTAAAGAAAGAACCACTAGGCTAAATTTTATTCAAAGTTTCATTAAGTCCTACAAGGTCCTTCCTGCAAGGTAATACCTTAGATATTTTGTGTGTGTCACCAGGAAAAAGAGAGCCTCTAAACAGAAGTTTTTCATGCTCCAGAATAAAACAGTTTTACCTACTGAGAGATATTCTAAATAATAATTGTATTTATTGTCAAATGGTGATAGTTTATTAAAAAAAGGACATCTGAAAGTGTCTAATTTGCAACAGTATTCCTTACTTCTGTGTGAAATATGAAAACAGGAAACTCTGGTATGGATCTATTAATGCACAGTTTACATTATTGAAATTAAATTTCATTTAAGCGCTACAGGATTACCAGCATTCCCAAACAACTTTATAAATTTGAAAACTATGTTCAGTTCAGACCAGCCAAAGATTTCCAAATGAAAACATTTAACTAAAAATTTTCCTGAACACAGGTAGGTCTAAAAATGTATCTGTTAAAATAATACTTTATATGATGAAACACCATTAAAAAAAATGTTACATGAACAGTTTTTAGAACCCACAAAACCACACTAGAGCAAATGTTCGCCTTCAATAATGAATTTTTAATTATGCAATTACATCTTATGAACTCTTTTTGTCATGTAATTCCTGTAATAACAGAGTACCATATATACTCGTTCACAAGCCAAATATATTTGGTAAAAAAGGGATGCATCAAAGAGTGGGGGTCGGCTTATAAACAAGTCTACACCAAAATGTGATGATTTTAAACTATGAAATCATTGAATTGAATATCTAATACATTGTCCTTTTGTTTACCTGGAGCGTCTGCAGGCATGGAGCCTCTCAGTTCCCTGTGACTGCGGTTCACTGTTCCCAGCCAATGGGAGCTGTGGGAAGTTGCGTGCCACTTCCCACAGTTCCCATTGGGTGGGAACGGCGAACCGTGGCCACTGGGAGCTGAGGGGCTCCGTGCCTCTGAATGCTCCAGGTAAACAAAACATCCTGACCCGCCAGCGGCTTACCCTAACGGGCCGGGAGCCAAAGTTTGCCAACCCCTGAAATATAGAGTCGGCTTATGAAAGGGTCATACAGTTTTTTACTATTTTTACCTATCCATCCTGGGGGGTCGGCTTATAAATGAACGGGCTAATGAACGAGTATATACTGTACATAAGTTTTGATGCTTTCTGAGTGGGGAATGGTAATATAAACAGGATCCCCAGAACCTCCTCCTGATGGCACAGTCATTTAAGGTTTTTTACCTATTGTACCACATAGTAGGTAAACATTGAAATCTAAACTTGTGAAATTTAGATGGCCATTATCAAAGTTAAAATGCCTAAAAACTGAGCTACCTTAGAAAGGTTTGCTGTAAGTTTCAGTAAGTCATCCCAATCAGTAATGTTTTGTGAAAGAGTGTGATTAAATTTATGTTAAAGAAAACTAAAATGGGATTGCTTAAAGTTTGTGGGGCTTTTTCTTTTTAATAAGGCCTTGATGTTTCCCATTTAAGAATTCTGAGCCATCAGAGTAGTTTTTAGGAAAGGTAAATACATTGAGAGCAACATATAAGGATGTAGGTGCTATATGTATGAGAACTGGCAACACAAAATTATAAGTGCTTTATAAAATTCACGACACTAAGAACACTCTGGTTATCTGTTCAATGTTATACCCTGGTCAATCAACACAAGTACAGTAATAGGGCAAGATCCTCACCCTTGTTCTAGCCCCTTTATGCTGTGTGAGAGGGCCAGAGATCCATAAAGGGGCCCTAAAAACCCTGCTGGAGAATTTCCCCTGGTACTAGCACTGTGGAAAAAGCTACTAAGTTTGCCTTCAGATGACATTATTGTAAGCCCTAGCACACAGGGGCTTTCCAAGACAGGAGAGGTCTGGGCCACAGTGCTGCAAAGATTCTAGGTAGCACTGTAGCCCACTGCATTGGGGATGTTGCTGTAACTTAGGCAGGTCTCCAGAGCTGTCTAGGTTACGCTGGTGGCCACTGAAATTTGCAGAATAGCCCAGTTTGGAAGAATGCAAAGGTAGTTCCTAGGCCTGTGAGTTCTATACTGTGCCTCTTACAGGTACAACACAAACTAAGCCCCAGTGCCTGTAGTCCACTTTTATTTAGAGGTCTGACCTCAAGAGATGCACAGCACTCACAACTCCCATAGAACTCTATGTAGTCATAGATGCTCTGGCAAATGTAATTAAACTATAAGCTCCGCATGGCAGGGACCAGGTTTATTTTATGCATTTAAAGCAACATGTGGCTTCTTGACCCTGCCTTCAAGGCCCATCTTTTCCCCCCACTCCCTATTTATCCGCACGTACATTTCCACTATGCCTACCTCACACCTTCTAAAAACTCACTATCTACCATGATACCAACAGGCAACGGACAAGCTGCTTAAGGAGATGAAGACTATTTTTAAATTTGAAAAAAGGATATGACACCTGACCACTTTATTTGTATGTTGTCCCCATTTTCCTCCACGCTCTGATTTATCCTGGAGAATAAGCCTTAGACCGGGGTGCCCAACCTGTGGCTCTGGAGCCACATGTGGCTCTTCAGAAGTTAATATGCGGCTCCTTGTATAGGCACCGACTCCAGGGCTGGAGCTACAGGCGCTAACTTTCCAGTGTGCTGGGGGGTGCTCACAGCTCAACCCCTGGCTCTGCCACAGGCCCTGCCCCCACTCCACCCCTTCCCATCCCCACCCCTGAGCCTGCCATGCCCTCCCTCCTCCCTTCCCCTCCCCAGCCTCCTGCACACCATGAAACAGCTGATCAGGAGGTGCAGGGAAGGAAGAGGAGGCGCTGTTCAGCAGGGCTGTTGGTGGGTGGGAGGTGCTGGGAGTGGGGGGAGCTGCTAGGGGGTGCTGCTCATGTATTACTGTGGCTCTTTGGCAATATACATTGGTAAATTCTGGCTCTTTCTCAGGCTCAGGTTGGCCACCCCTGCCTTAGACTATAAATTCTTTTGTGTTTATACAACCTGTACCACGTTGCAGATGCTACTGGAAACAATAAATATGAAGTATCCAGTAAATCTAGGGTTATAAGTGTCATTAAAGACTAATAAATTCAATTTAACAATACAAAATACCAAAGATAGTGTGCATTCCCAGTGAACCAGATGCATGTCTTTTGCCAGCTGAGATAAGCAATGGTTCCCCAGAGACACACACAAAGAGCACCTCTCACATTGCTTAGACATCCCCAGTGCCTATCTTAAACATGTATATTGAATAGGGCACTGACAGTGGCTCCATAGTTAAGAACTACCTCTAGGTAGGACCTCAGCTACTACAGTGAGGACAAAAATATAAATCTCCTGGGGTTAGAAATGTGATGTCCCTTCCTCTCCAGTTAAACTAAATTATGTCCGAATGTTGGTGAACATTGCAATCAGTTATCACCATCACCACCACTTTGTTGTACCATGGGAGTGCTTTTTAAACTGATCCTCCAATCCCACTTAATCCAGGGGAAGAGGCTGACACAAACTTCTTTTGCTAGGTCTTCCTATGGGGGGAGGGGCTGAAGTAGGGGTCAAGGAAGCTCACTGCTTACACAGCAAACAATATACACACATACCCCACACTATGTGCGCATGTGTGTGCACGTTATACTCACAACCCACACATTATGTGCATGTATATATGCATGTGGATATATATAGATGTAAGCAGTGTCAGGATGAGGTCCACCCTGACATCTGGTGGTG
Source organism: Caretta caretta (assembly GCF_965140235.1). Lineage (NCBI taxonomy): Eukaryota > Metazoa > Chordata > Testudines > Cheloniidae > Caretta > Caretta caretta. The sequence goes on along the minus strand of NC_134207.1, from coordinate 122,447,170 downwards.
AGGTGTGGCAAGTTGTGGAAAAGAACTTCAGGGGCCGATCTCATTTGCATAGGCACACCCACCCTGCCTAGAATGAGGCCATAGCTGCCCAAATGGTCACTTTGGCTGCTGTGGGATCCCCAGTGTCTCTGTTATTGGGGCAGGAAGAATAAATTGTTGTTACGCTGATTATGGGAACTGTGCTTGGAACTGTACTTGGCCTTTTGTTATGATGGAGGGACTCACCAACAACTAAATAGCACTCGTTAGGCAAGGGTCATGGGTTTTAAAACTCTGTGAAGGGAGAGACGCTGGGGACAAGTATTAATACTTGGTGGCATGGGCCCCTTGGTGAGGGCCTTACATGCTAATTGCACTTCCTCCTCTCTCCACTGTGGAATATCAGAGCCATTAGGAGTCTAGTTACAGGCTGCTGACCTCACTTTGGGCTAATAGCACACCAGCACTGAGGCTCCCCTACTACAAGCTGAAGTCACCAAAGAGCTGAACTGACTAAGAGCTGAAATCACTGAGCATCGTGTTAAGTAGTCGGGGAGCCTGAAGATATATTGTGGAGCAGTTTGCGGGACGGCTAGAGTGCCTTGTGGACAGGCTGGTGGAGCAATTCGTAGGACAGCGGGAGCTGCTTGTGGGCCGCGGAGCTGAGCGAAGGAGTTCGTGGGGCGGCGAGCGGAGCGGAGGCCTATGGAGCTGTGGGGCGGTCAGCTTCAGATCATGTAAGGTGCCTCTTACCCCCATCCCATCTCCACCCAGGTTGGGAGGTAAAGCTCCACAGATAAACTTTCGAACTCTGGGGCTGCCCTGACCAGGGACAGAGACTTTTGGGTCATTGGACTTTTGAGACTTTGGGTGATTTGGGGTTGCTGGACTCAAGAACCAAAGGGAAAGGGGCATGCCTCAATTTGCTTGGGGTGGGTTTTTTGCTCATGGGTTGTGTTATGAATCCTGTTGGTGGTGTTTCCCCAACATAATGCCACATTGTTTCTCTCTGTTATTAAAAGGCTTTTTGCTACACTCAGACATGTGCTTGCGAGAGGGGAAGTATTGCCTCTTGGAGGCGCCCAGCGGGGGTGGTATATATTTGTCCCAGGTCACTGGGTGGGGGCTCCAGCCGGTTTGCATTATGTTATTGGAATGGATCCCCTAGATATTGAACCCGGCCCTTGTTGCTGCCAACTCTGACGGGCAGAAGGGTTACATAGATAGATACACACACACACAAACGTATTTATACACACACCTATATACATTCCACCGCCCCCACACTATATGCATATGGAGATATATATATATACACACACACACACATTTTATACACCCCCCCAATCCATATACTGTGTGTATATATACACACATGCATGCACCCTATGTATATACACCCCCCACTACACACCCACGCTGCGTATAGACACAGGGACACAAGCGCACTACATTCCCACCTCACATACAGATGCGTCCACACGCACACACACCCCCACCCGCTGTCTACAGGAGGTGCATACAGACAGACCGACAGACACACATACCCCGCGATGTCCCGGCAGGGTCCCCACCTCGAGTCACCCGCAGCCCCCCCCCCCACCAAGAAACCAAGGCAAGGCGGCATCTTCGCCCCGACACCAGCCTGGCCCCGGGGGCCGCCCACCCCGCAGGGCGATGGGGCCGGAGGCGGGTGAGGAGGGCGAAGGAGGCCGCGGCGGCAGCAGCGCCCCCACACTCACCACGACGTGGGCGCCGGGCAGCTTGAGGGGCTTGGGGCTGATGAGCGGCGACACCATGTAGAGCAGCAGCACGAAGGCCACGACGCAGGCGGCCGCCAGCAGCAGCAGCAGCATGGCTCGGGGCGGGCGGGGCCGCGGCCGGCAGCACCAGGGGCCAGCTCGCTCCGCGGCGACGGCCGCTCTGCGCCGCCCGAGCCCCGGCCCGAGGGTACCGCTCTGTCACGGGAGGCGGGAGGGGGAGGGAAAGGGCGGACAGCGGCTACGCTCCGTGATTGGCCCGCGGGACGGGCGAGCTGCGAGGGGATTGGCTAGCCGGGCGGGTCGGAGTTCTGTGAGGCTCGATGCTGCCCGGGGATTGGCCACCGTGGCGTAAGGCGCGCGGGGATTGGTCTCCCGTGGGTACGTCCCGGGACGCAGTTCGGTCGAGGCAAGGCGGCGGTTGGGGGGGGTTGCGCGAGCGCCCCCTGGTGGCTAGCGGGGAGTTTGCTCCTGGCCGGGCCTTGCCGCGGGACTGGCCCTGGCCCTGGCCCGCGGGGTAGGGAGTCAATCGGTAGGAACGCGCGAGCTGTGAACGGGCCGCCGCTGCGGGGGCGCAGGGGGGCAGGCCGGGTTCGTGCCCGCGGATTGCACGGGGCGGAAGCGCAGAGCCTCCAGCCTGCTCCCCGTGGTGGGAGGTTTGGCCTCCCTGGCAGGAAATTTGGGCACCGCCGGGCTCTGATTTGCAGAGGTGGACCTCGGCTGGTGGTGCCGCTGCTCGGCGGGGCTGACCCTCAGGGGGGGCCCAGGCTTTTGAGCAGCTGGTGAGTAGCTAAGAAAGATTTGATGCTCAGATAAATTGGTTAGTCTCTAAGGTGCCACAAGTCCTCCTTTTCTTTTTGCGAATACAGACTGACACGGCTGCTACTCTGAAACCTAAGAAAGAACTGTGGGCTCAGCGAGCTAATAGTCCTGGATACGGAGCGCGAGCAAATTGTTTGCAGGATGGAATCCGAAGAGAGTGGTACGGCAATTAAAAACACAAAACTGCTCTGGGCAATCGGAATTAAACAGCTCCTCCGCTTTAACCAAATAATGTATTTGCTATAGGCATATAGGCCCCTGAGTTTTCTCAGCTTAGGATATAATTATCTCCTGAATGAGAAACACCCACAGATTATATTATTAATAATAGTGTTATACAGCATCTTAAAATTGCACACAGCTATTTACAAACTAAACAAAACAAGGTCCCAGCCCAAAGAGACTAACCAAGACAGAAAAAAAGAAGGGTGTGCAAATAATACTACAAGGAGATTAGAGAGTGGGAGGAAACTGGAGCTGAGATGTAGGCAGAGATCATGCACAGTTTTGAAGGTGAGGGTAAGGAGCCTGAATTTGATGCAGTGAAAGGTGGGAAGGGAGTGATGAGATTTGTAGAGCCCTGTAAATCCGCAGATGCAGATATCCACGGACCATTTTTGCGGTTTGTGGATCGGATGAGGATACAAATTTTGTATCTGCGAAGGGCTCTAGAGATTTGGGAAGGAGTTGGCATGGAGCGAGAAAAGAAGCGAGATGATTTCAGTTTAAATGTTTTGAATAGAAATATGAGGAAGCAAGAGAGGAAGAATTCTATTAGTTGAGAAACTACCAACATGACGGCAAGTGTTCTATCAGTAGGAATGGAAAGAAAATAATGTTCGATATAAATATAGAAGACCTTACAAGACTCAGGGAGAATATGGGAGAAAGAGACACCAGCCAAAAGATGTGTCTGATCTTATCAAACCAAAGATGACATAGGAGCCCCTTCGGTATCTGTATTCAGGACAGGAAATAGTCTGGAAACCACATGGATGAAACTGATGATCTCATACTGGAGGACAGAAATCCATTCTCTTATTCTTGGACAGTATCTAACATGGTCAACCTAAAGATACTGCTGTTCTGTCTGAGGGAGGTACAGTAGAACCTCAGAGTTATGAACACGAGAGTTATGAACTGACCAGTCGACCGCACGCCTCAATTGGAACTGGAAGTACGCAGTCAGGCAGCAGCGGAGACGGGGGGGAAAAAGAGCAAATACAGTACTGTGTTAAACAAAAACTACTACAAAAATAAAGGGAAAACAGCATTTTTCTTTTGCATAGTAAAGTTTAAAAGCTGTATTAAGTCAATGTTCAGTTATAAACTTTTGAAAGAACAACTATAATGTTTTGTTCAGAGTTACGAACAACCTCCATTCCTGAGGTGTTTGTAACTCTGAGGTTCTACTGTAGTGGGAGTCCAAGGAAACAAACTAAAATGACTTATATCTTTTCTGGAGGGATGCCACCAGAGAGTAGTGATGAGTACTACTATTAAACCCCTCAGTTGTCTGAGGCTGAATTCTGTCCATATATCTATTCAGTATTTATATGTAGCCACCATTGCTATGACTACACTGCAATTAAAAACCCAGTAACTCAGGCTGATGATGCTTGGGCTAATGGGTTGTTTAACTGTGGTATAGCCATTTGGTCTGGACTGGCCTGGTACCTGGGTTCTAGGACCCTGCGAGGTGGGAGGGTCCCAGTGCTTGAGAGACCTTCACTTATATGCTTTGTAATGTTTGGTGTGCATTTAAAAAACTGCATAAAATTAATTATTAGTAATATGGTAATTTGAGGGTGTAGTTGATGAGATAATCATCATCCCTGGGCTGAAGAAGCTGAAAGGTATGGGTCTATAGCAAATAAACTCCAAGGCCAAAGGTCATACATACATAATACCATGTAGATTCAAATGACCAAATTACAGCAGCTGTGGCAACCATAATTGTATATGTCCCTAATTTTGTGCATTTAAAATCTCAACCAAAATCTAGCAATAACAAGTAATGTTACAAGTTGAAGAATATGGTAACAGGTGAGTTATTGGTAATGACCAAAGGCATCTGGCAATTTTAGTATCAAAGTAATAGGATAGGGTAGCATATAGGTGATGCCACACTCAAAATGGCTGCCACAAAAAGTGTCCTTTTTATGTCTTTCTTGGTAAGAAAATATTCCCAAAACAATGTTCCCTCTAATTTTTAACAGGCCATGTGCCCAAAAAATTTCTTCTGTGCTGCCTCTGAAGCTAAATAAATAAATAAATAAATAAAGCCGAAGCTGGAGTGCGCGTGGTGTTTTGCCGTATGTGCGGGGTTTAAGATCTGTGTGCACGCGCACAGCTTGGAACAGTGTCCCAAAATACAACCAGTACCTGTGAGAATATCTGTCCAATTTCAGATGCCTGCAGGTGAAGGAAAAGATCACTAAAAGTACAGGCAGGCAGGCTGAAGACTCTAGACACAGTGCTAGTGTCTCTGCCTATATCCCACTCCTCAATATGGTGCTGACCAGCAAATTAGAATAAACAGGGACCAGATAACTGGAGCAATAGCTCCGCTTCCCCTCCAGTGGGCACCATTGTGGTGAAAGTCCTTGGTGTGGCCTGGATCTAGCCAAGTCCCACTGTGGACAAGAAAACAAGAAATGACATCAGGTACTGTTGCCTTCTGGCCGGTTTTTATACTGCCTTGCTGCTGGTTAAAAGATGTGCACATATTGTGGGTTGGTTTTTGTAAAATGGTTCTCTAAAACAGTCTAGCAATTGGCTATAGTCTGCACTAGGACCTTTTTTATTGGTAGGACGGGAGTGGCCATTTTTTCTGGGCCTTAGAGGTGGCCTGCAGCTGCTACAGAGTAATTTCTTGTTCTATTTTTCCAAAAGACTAAGGCCGAGATCCTCAAAGGTATTGAGACACCTAATCCCACTGATTTCAGTAGGAGTTAGATGCCTCAATACCTTTGAGGATCTAGGATTAAGAACTTCCTTCTGCCCTCCAAACACCCTCTCTGTTGTAATGTAATGGCTAGGATGTGACACACAGGAGAGCTGATATGAGACTGATGTTTGTTTCCTGGCTCCAGTCACTTGAAATGTGTCAAGGCTACATGACATGGGTCCCAGACCCACTTGGGGATTTTGGCTTCCGCTGGAACCAGTCTTGTAACGATGGGAAAAGCTCCAGCCTTCAGATAACTTCCAGCTTGCCCAGCCAGTCTGATTCTCTGCCTTTTCTGCTCCTTCACCTCCTAGGGAAGAACAGTCAGTCAGGGCTGCTGCAGGAGGTAAGCAGATATCATATGACCCAGAAACAACCAGCACAGATTAATGCAGACAATTAATAAAATACAGAGCTAGACACATCTGGGATAGAGGTCAAGGCAGAATTATCAATCCTAATGGTCCAAAAATCATATGGCAGGCATCCAAAAAGCATACAATCGGCTTAAAAATCACAAGATTAAAAAAATGATAATAAATGTTGGGTTCTTTTTATTTTCCTTCTTGTCTATGATCCTTTATATCTAGAAGCTTTTCTTCACAACCACAAGGGCTAGAAACTTCTTCCCCGGGTTTTATTTAGGCATCTTCTGTCCCTCCCACTTCACTGACAGTCAGGGATGGCTATGACATGACTTTGGTATTATCGTGGCAGGATGCTAACAGTTTGTTTTCCAAAAGTGAACATTGTGTTCCACTTCTGATGGGATGTATGCTGGGGTGGGGGAGACAGTTAACGTGAGAAGATACTGGTCAGCATGATAGGCAGTGGTTGCGTCACATGCCAAGTTTCCTGACATATAGCTACTTTTGAAACTACTTTAGGGCTAATTGTATTTGATTTAAGAAACCTGATTGATGTTGAAACCAAGGTTTTTATTCTTTGAGCCATACGTCTCTGAACTGGAGATCCTAGTAAATCATTGTGATGTTTGTTGCGATATGCCAGCAATGTTAAATGTGCATCCCTGAATCCTCTAGGGCTTGCCTTATTTACTACACCTAGTTCTTTGCTGTTAGCACCGGATCGTCTACCAACTCATAGGATGGGCTTGGCATATTTTGAACAAATTTGTCAAAAGGAATTCCCAAAATGAAAATGAGTCACTTATGAATGGTGGAACATTATTATCTGTTACTAACTCATCTGGAATCCCACAGTGAGCAAACTGTGATCTAAGAGCTCAATAATAATAATAAAAACAATAGAAGTCTACAAATAAGAGGTAATCTTATCCCTCTAAGCCCTGGTCTACACTAGGACTTTAGATCGAATTTAGCAGCGTTAAATCGATTTAAACCTGCACCCGTCCACACAATGAAGCCCTTTATTTCGACTTAAAGGGCTCTTAAAATCGATTTCCTTACTCCACCCCTGACAAGTGGATTAGCGCTTAAATCGACGTTGCCGGCTCGAATTTGGGGTACTGTGGACACAATTCGATGGTATTGGCCTCCGGGAGCTATCCCAGAGTGCTCCATTCTGACCGCTCTGGACAGCGCTCTCAACTCAGATGCACTGGCCAGGTAGACAGGAAAAGAACCGCGAACTTTTGAATCTCATTTCCTGTTTGGCCAGCGTGGCAAGCTGCAGGTGACCATGCAGAGCTCATCAGCAGAGGTGACCATGATGGAGTCCCAGAATCGCAAAAGAGCTCCAGCATGGACTGAACGGGAGGTACGGGATCTGATCGCTGTTTGGGGAGAGGAATCCGTGCTATCAGAACTCCGTTCCAGTTTTCGAAATGCCAAAACCTTTCTGAAAATCTCCCAGGGCATGAAGGACAGAGGCCATAACAGGGACCCGAAGCAGTGCCGCGTGAAACTGAAGGAGCTGAGGCAAGCCTACCAGAAAACCAGAGAGGCGAACGGCCGCTCTGGGTCAGAGCCCCAAACATGCCGCTTCTATGATGAGCTGCATGCCATTTTAGGGGGTTCAGCCACCACTACCCCAGCCGTGTTGTTTGACTCCTTCAATGGAGATGGAGGCAATACAGAAGTAGGTTTTGGGGACGAAGAAGATGATGAGGAGGAGGTTGTAGATAGCTCACAGCAAGCAAGCGGAGAAACCGGTTTTCCCGACAGCCAGGAACTGTTTCTCACCCTAGACCTGGAGCCAGTACCCCCCGAACCCACCCAAGGCTGCCTCCTGGACTCAGCAGGCGGAGAAGGGACCTCTGGTGAGTGTACCTTTTAAAATGCTATACATGGTTTAAAAGCAAGCATGTGAAAGGATTACTTTGCCCTGGCATTTGCGGTTCTGCCTTTGCAAAAGGTTTCTGGGGAGGGCAGCCTTATTTCGTCCTTCATGGTAGGACACTTTACCACTCCAGGCCAGCAACACGTACTGGGGAATCACTGTAGAACAAAGCATTGCAGTGTATGTTTGCTGGCATTCAACCAAAATCCGTTCACGCGGTGGGAGGAGGCAAAATGCGACCTTGTAACGAAAGCACATGTGCTATGTATGTAATGTTAACTTTCAAGGTTTACCCTGAAAGAGTGTAGCCACTGTTTTATAAAATGTGTCTTTTTAAATACCGCTGTCCCTTTTTTTTTCTCCACCAGCTGCATGTGTTTCAATGATCACAGGATCTTCTCCTTCCCAGAGGCTAGTGAAGCTTAGAAAGAAAAAAAAACGCACTCGCGATGAAATGTTCTCCGAGCTCATGCTGTCCTCCCACACTGACAGAGCACAGACGAATGCGTGGAGGCAAATAATGTCAGAGTGCAGGAAAGCACAAAATGACCGGGAGGAGAGGTGGAGGGCTGAAGAGAGTAAGTGGCGGGCTGAAGAGAGTAAGTGGCGGGCTGAAGACAGGGCTGAAGCTCAAAGGTGGCGGCAGCGTGATGAGAGGAGGCAGGATTCAATGCTGAGGCTGCTGCAGGACCAAACCAGTATGCTCCAGTGTATGGTTGAGCTGCAGCAAAGGCAGCTGGAGCACAGACTGCCACTGCAGCCCCTCTGTAACCAACCGCCCTCCTCCCCAAGTTCCATAGCCTCCACACCCAGACGCCCAAGAACACGGTGGGGAGGCCTCCGGCCAACCAGCCACTCCCCCACAGAGGATTGCCCAAAAAAAAGAAGGCTGTCATTCAATAAATTTTAAAGTTGTAAACTTTTAAAGTGCTGTGCTTAAAGTGCTGTGTGGCATTTTCCTTCCCTCCTCCACCACCCCTCCTGGGATACCTTGGTAGTCATCCCCCTATTTGTGTGATGAATGAATAACGAATGCATGACTGTGAAGCAGCAATGACTTTATTGACTCTGCAAGCAATGATTAAAGGGAGGAGGGGAGGGTGGTTAGCTTACAGGGAAGTAGAGTGAACCAAGGGGCGGGGGGGTTCATCAAGGAGAAACAAACAGAACTTTTACACCGTAGCCTGGCCAGTCATGAAACTGTTTTTCAAAGCTTCTCTGATGCGTACCGCGCCCTCCTGTGCTCTTCTAACCGCCCTGGTGTCTGGCTGCGCGTAACCAGCAGCCAGGCGATTTGCCTCAACCTCCCACCCCGCCATAAACGTCTCCCCCTTACTCTCACAGATATTGTGGAGCACACAGCAAGCAGTAATAACAGTGGGAATATTGGTTTCGCTGAGGTCTAAGCGAGTCAGTAAACTGCGCCAGCGCGCCTTTAAACGTCCAAATGCACATTCTACCACCATTCTGCACTTGCTCAGCCTGTAGTTGAACAGCTCCTGACCACTGTCCAGGCTGCCTGTGTACGGCTTCATGAGCCATGGCATTAAGGGGTAGGCTGGGTCCCCAAGGATACATATAGGCATTTCAACATCCCCAACAGTTATTTTCTGGTCTGGGAATAAAGTCCCTTCCTGCAGCTTTTGAAACAGACCAGAGTTCCTGAAGATGCGAGCATCATGCACCTTTCCCGGCCATCCCACGTTGATGTTGGTGAAACGTCCCTTGTGATCCACCAGAGCTTGCAGCACTATTGAAAAGTACCCCTTGCGGTTTATGTACTCGGCGGCTTGGTGCTCCGGTGCCAAGATAGGGATATGGGTTCCATCTATAGCCCCACCACAGTTAGGGAATCCCATTGCAGCAAAGCCATCCACTATGACCTGCACATTTCCCAGGGTCACTACCCTTGATATCAGCAGATCTTTGATTGCGTGGGCTACTTGCATCACAGCAGCCCCCACAGTAGATTTGCCCACTCCAAATTGATTCCCAACTGACCGGTAGCTGTCTGGCGTTGCAAGCTTCCACAGGGCTATCGCCACTCGCTTCTCAACTGTGAGGGCTGCTCTCATCTTGGTATTCATGCGCTTCAGGACAGGGGAAAGCAAGTCACAAAGTTCCATGAAAGTGCCCTTACGCATGCGAAAGTTTCGTAGCCACTGGGAATCGTCCCAGACCTGCAACACTATGCGGTCCCACCAGTCTGTGCTTGTTTCCCGATCCCAGAATCGGCGTTCCACAGCATGAACCTGCCCCATTAGCACCATGATGCATGCATTGGCAGGGCCCATGCTTTCAGAGAAATCTGTATCCATGTCCTGATCACTCACGGGACCGCGCTGACGTCGCCTCCTCGCCCGGTATCGCGTTGCCATGTTCTGGTGCTGCATATACTGCTGAATAATGCGTGTGGTGGTTAATGTGCTCCTAATTGCCAAAGTGAGCTGAGCGGGCTCCATGCTTGCCGTGGTATGGCGTCCGCACAGAAAAAAGGCGCGGAACGATTGTCTGCCGTTGCTCTGACGGAGGGAGGGGCGACTGACGACACGGCTTACAGGGTTGGCTTAAGGGAGCTAAAATCAACAAAGGGGGTGCCTGTACATCAAGGAGTATTTCAGGCAGGACTGCACGGAGGGTTCCAATAAGAAATGGTGCACCTAAGTTATCGTTGTTATTGGAACAAGGAGGTTAGCCTGGCCTCTGATTGATACATGGCTAGATTTACCTCGCTGCACCTTCTCTGTGAGTGACTGCAGTGTGACCTAGAGGAATGAGTCCCCTAGACAGGGGAGGAGGCAAATGAGTACAAAACAAATCTGGTCTATTTCTTGTTTTGACCCACTCCATCTATCTTTTACATCTTTGGCTGGCAGCAGACGGTGCAGAAGGACTGCATGCCATCCACATCTCATGGCTGCTTGGCAGAAGATGGTACAGTACGCCTGCTAGCCATCCCCATCTCTTGCCTGCCTGGCAGAAGATGGTGCAATACGACTGCTAGCAATCCTCATCTCTTGCCTGCCTGGCAGAAGATGGTACAGTACGACTGCTAGCAGTCCGTATCGCCTGCCTGCTCACCATAAGACGGTTCAATAGGACTGACTGCAGGACTAAAGAGAATGACCTGGTCAAGTCACTCCAAATTTAGTCCCTGCGCCCATGTCTGCCCAGGCGCTCCCAGCCGACGCGGCCAGGAGCACCTCGGACACGATGAGGACGACTACCAATCGTATTGCACCGTCTGCTGCCAGAAGGCAAGGGGTTGCTGCTACTGTGCAGCAAAGCCGTACCGCGTCTGCCAGCACCCAGGAGACATAGGGTGACGGTTACCTGAGCGGGCTCCATGCTTGCTGTGGTATGGCGTCTGCACAGGTAACTCAGGAAAAAAGGCGCGAAATGATTGTCTGCCCTTGCTTTCACGGAGGGAGGGAGGGAACGGGGGCCTGACGACACGTACCCAGAACCACCCGCGACAATGTTTTAGCCCCATCAGAGCGCTCCATTGTGACTGCTCTGGACAGCACTCTCAGATGCCCGATTGTTTGCCATTGCTCTGACGCTGGGAGGGGCGCTTACAGGGTTGGCTTCAGGGAGCTAAAATCAACAAAGGGGGTGGCTTTACATCAAGGAGTATTTCAGGCAGGACTTCACAGAGGGTTCCAATAAGAAATGGTGCACCTAAGTTATTGTCCTTATTGGAGCAAGAAGGTTAGCCTGGCCTCTGATTGATACATGGCTAGATTTACCTCGCTGCATCTTGACTGCAGTGTGATCTAGAAGAATGAGTCCCCTAGACAGGGGAGGGGGGGGAAGCAAATGAGTACAAAACAAATCTGGTCTATTTCTTGTTTTGACCCACTCCATCTATCTTTTACATCTTTGGCTGGCAGCAGACGGACTGCATGCCATCCACATCTCATGACTGCTCGGCAGAAGATGGTACAGCACGACTGCTAGCAGTCCGTATCGCCTGCCCGCTCACCATAAGACGGTTCAATAGGACTGACTGCAGGACTAAAGAGAATGACCTGGTCAAGTCACTCCAAATTTAGTCCCTGTGCCCATGTCTGCCCAGGCGCTCCTGATCGACCTCACAGAGGCGACCAGGAGCACCTCAGACATGACGATGACGGCTACCAGTCGTACTGTACCGTCTGCTGCCACAAGGCAAGGGGTTGCTGCTACTGTGTAGCAATGCCGTACCGCGTCTGCCAGCACCCAGGAGACATAGGGTGACGGTTACCTGAGCGGGCTCCATGCTTGCCATGGTATGGCGTCTGCACAGGTAACTCAGGAAAAAAGGCGCGAAATGATTGTCTGCCCTTGCTTTCACGGAGGGAGGGAGGGAACGGGAGGCTGACGATATGTACCCAGAACCACCCGCGACAATGTTTTAGCCCCATCAGGCATTGGGATCTCAACCCAGAATTCCAATGGGCAGCGGAGACTGCGGGAACTGTGGGATAGCTACCCACAGTGCAACGCTCCGGAAGTCGACGCTTGCCTCGGTACTGTGGAAGCGCTCCGCCGAGTTAATGCACTTAATGCACTTAGAGCATTTACTGTGGGGACACACACACTCGAATTTATAAAACCGATTTCTAAAAAACCGACTTCTATAAATTCGACCTTATTCCGTAGTGTAGACATACCCTAACTCGGATAGACATAAACCAAAGTTGGACCAAGGTGATCTGGAATCCCAGTTGGTTTGTGTGTTTCTTCTGCATTCTGTTTCCTGTATTTATTGCAGATTTTACACTTGGTTGCCTTGTCTTCAATAGCAACCTTAAAGCCTGGCCATAATAGGACAACTTGCATTCTCCTCTTTCACTTCTCAATACCCACAGGGGCACAGGGGATTATGTTTAGCATTTCCAACCTCATGCTCATCCTTGGTACAGAATCCCATCCAATGGAGAAATTTAATCTCTATAGTTCCAGTATGTTTTTGTGCTTCAAGTTGAAGGTGCCTGGGCTTCTTTTGCTGGCCATCCATCTAGAATTACTTTCTCAAGCTATTGTGAAGTTGGGTCATTATGGGCATCTCATTTGAGCTTGTCACATTTTGTTTCAGAAATGGGTATTATTGAATTATATTTATTTCAGCCTGTTCCTCCATCTCTGTTCGTTGCTTTTTTTACAGGTGATCTTGAAAGCATATCTACTATAAGAATCTCTATGTCAGGCTTGTATTTCACATTTAATAAGTACTTTTACAATTTCCTATTTGTTTTCTTAAATCGAGTGGGAAATTTTACACAATGGTTTCTGTAATTTGACTTCCAGTGGTTTATGGTCTTTTTTTTCTACCATGATCAATTTCTGTCAATAAAAGTATTCATTAAACTGCACGCATGCAAAGCCAATTGCCAGCATTTCTTTTTCAATCTCAGTACAATTCTGTTGTGTTTTAATCAGGACTTTGGACACATTTGGCTCATGAAGATCATCTTGAAGAATGACAGCTGCCAACCCCTTGTGAGTTTGCATCAGCCGAGATTGAGTTATCAGTTATTATATGTATTCCACTTATTATATCCTGCTTACGCTCCCACTGGAATGTATTATACATTTCCAGTGCCTCTAGGCCTGCCCCAAATAGCCATATGGAGGATTTCACTCTCTCCAATTTCTCCATTGTCTTTGCAATTGCTTGCAGGGATTTTGGAAGCACTTAAACCACCTGCTCCAATTCTCTGCCAGGTTTTTTTCCAGACTAAAATATTCAGCTGACTTAATTTGATCAATTTTTGGCAAAGGTTACATTTGCTTTTGCCATCATGAAATAAGGATGTGAAACAGAGCAGTGCTGGCAAGAGAATTATGTTTATTTCCTTGCTCTAATTACATGACATAGGCACGGGATACCAAAGGTTATGCGTCAGGAGTCAGAATCTGCTAATGAGCAGCTGCTGTTACCCTATCATAGTAGGAATTGCTTAAGAGGCTCTCCTGTACCTAGATCAGTCATCCTCCTCCGAGCTAGGCCATGGACAAAAAGCAACAGTAGGAAGTAGGGCTGTCAAGCGATTAAAAAAAATATATCGTGCGATTAATCACACTGTTAAATAATAATAGAATACCATTTATTTAAATATTTTTGGATGTTTTCTACATTTTCAGATATATTGATTTTCAATTACAATACAGAATACGAAGTGTACAGTGCTCACTTTATATTTATTTTTTATTCCAAATATTTGCACTGTAAAAAACAAAAGAAATAGTATTTTTCAATTCATCCAATACAAATACTGTAGCGCAATCTCTTTATCATGAAAGTTGAACTTACAAATGTAGAATTATATAAAAAAAAACCTGCATTCAAAAACAAATGAGTGTAAAACTTCAGAGCCTACAAATCCACTCAGTCCTACTTCTTGTTCAGCTAGTCGCTCATACAAACAAGTTTGTTTACATTTTCAGAAGATATTGCTGCCCGCTTCTTGTTTACAATGTCACCTGAATGTGAGAACAGGCGTTTGGATGGCATTGTTGTAGCTGGCATCACAAGATATTTACGTGCCAGATGCGCTAATCATTTGTATGTCCCTTTATCTTCGACCACCTGTCATAAATATAAAGGGAAGGGTAAGCCCCTTTGAAATCCCTCCTGGCCAGGGGAAAGCTCCTCTCACCTGTAAAGTGTTAAGAAGCTAAAGGTAACCTCGCTGGCACCTGACCAAAATGACCAATGAGGAGACAAGATACTTTCAAAAGCTGGGAGGAGGGAGAGAAACAAAGGGTCTATGTGTCTGTCTATATTCTGTCTTTGCCAGGGATAGACCAGGAATGGAGTCTTAGAACTTTTAGTAAGTAATCTAGCTAGGTATGTGTTAGATTATGATTTCTTTAAATGGCTGAGAAAAGGATTGTGCTGAATAGAATAACTATTTCTGTCTGTGTATCTTTTTTGTAACTTAAGGTTTTGCCTAGAGGGGTTCTCTATGTTTTTGAATCTAATTACCCTGTAAGATATCTACCATCCTGATTTTACAGGGGGGATTTCTTTATTTCTATTTACTTCTATTTTTATTAAAAGTCTTCTTGTAAGAAAACTGAATGCTTTTTCATTGTTCTCAGATCCAAGGGTTTGGGTCTGTGGTCACCTATGCAAATTGGTGAGGCTTTTTATCCAACATTTCCCAGGAAAAGGGGGGTGCAAGTGTTGGGAGGATTGTTCATTGTTCTTAAGATCCAGGGGTCTGGGTCTGTAGTCACCTAGGTAAATTGGTGAGGCTTTTTACCAAACCTTGTCCAGGAAGTGGGGTGCAGGGTTTTGGGAAGTATTTTGGGGGTAAAGACGCGTCCAAACAGCTCTTCCCCAGTAACCAGTATTAGTTTGGTGGTGGTAGCGGCCAGTCCAAGGACAATGGGTGGAATATTTTGTACCTTGGGGAAGTTTTGACCTAAGCTGGTAAAGATAAGCTTAGGAGGTTTTTCATGCAGGTCCCCACATCTGTACCCTAGAGTTCAGAGTGGGGGAGGAACCTTGACATGGTGGCATAGTGGTGGGATTAACCTGAAATCATTTTGAGATCCAGTTGAGATTTTTTGAACTAGAAATACAGATTTTAAAAAGGAAATTTTTTTTTCCTTTGGAAAGGAAGTCCAGAAAGCAGCTGAAACTGAAAGCAGCTTGTTTTTTCTCTGCTTTGTGGCCAAGCAGAGACAAAAGGGGATTATCTTTGTGAATTGCAGGTTTTCTTTGCTTGGAGGCAGGGTACTTAACTCCTGCAGGGAAATTCACAGTCTTCCAACCCAGAGTTTTTTTTCCCCTTTCTTCCTAAAAGTAAATAGGGGGTGTGTGTTCTACCCATTTGCTTTTTCTTTGGGCTGGGTAAGCAGGTTTCCAAGTAGTTGGAGGTTTTTTGCTTTAATTTGGGCCCAGAGCAGAGACAAGGGAATTGTCTTTTTCTGTAGGCTGACAATCACTATCAGAGAATAGGTATTCTATTCCAGCACAGCAAAATTTTACAGCCAAGTTTTGTTTATTTCTAAACCTCAGGTGTAAAGTTAGTTAAAAACAGAGAGGTTAGAATGACCAAATCCGCAGCTCGACTACAGCTGGAATTAGCCAAATTTCAGGCTGAGGAAAGACAAAGGGAACATGAAAGACAGATAGAACTCATGCGGCTGGAGAAGGAGGTACAGGAGTCTGCCCACAAGAGGGAAATGGAGGCAAGGAAGCATGTGGAGGAGGAGAGGGAAAAAGAGAGGAAGCATGTGGAGGAGGTGGAGAGGATAAAGGCCCGGCAGAATATACCAACAAACCCTAGCAATCCTTCTCCAGGTACCACTTCCCATCCCAGAAAGTTCCCCACCTACAAGGCAGGTGATGATACTGAGGCCTTCTTAGAAAACTTCGAAAGGGCCTGCCTTGGGTACAACATCTCTACTGACCAATACATGGTAGAGCTGAGGCCGCAGCTCAGTGGACCCTTAGCTGAGGTGGCAGCTGAAATGCCTAAAGAACACATGAACAAGTATGAACTGTTTAAATCCAAGGCAAGAGTCAGAATGGGGATAACACCCGAGCAGTCTCGTCGGAGGTTCAGAGCCCTAAGGTGGAAACCAGACATGTCATTTACCCGACATGCCTACCACATTGTGAAACATTGGGATGCCTGGATATCAGGAGCAAGTGTTGAATCTCCAGTAAATTTGCCCTTCCTAATGCAAATGGAACAATTCTTAGAGGGTGTTCCTGAGGAAATAGAAAGATACATCCTAGATGGGAAGCCCAAAACTGTAATCGAGGCAGGAGAGATTGGAGCCAGATGGGTGGAGGTGGCAGAGAAGAAGAAAACTGGTCGCAGTTGGAGCGGAGACCAGAAGGGACCACCCCAGACCACATCTTATTACCGGGGGCCGCCCAAAGCCCCACCTACCTCCCAAAGAACCCTCCAGACCCCTTACCGTCCCACCACCCCATTCTCCAGCAACCCTCCTCGCCCCAGTGACCCGTCAGCTGGACGATGTTTTAAATGTAACGAGCTGGGGCATGTAAAGGCCAACTGTCCCAAGAACCCCAACAGATTACAGTTCATTGCACCGGAATCACACCAGAGGTCTACAGGCCCAGATACCTCCCAGATACCCTTGGAGCGGAGGGAAACTGTGAGTGTGGGCAGGAAGAAGGTCACCGCGTGGAGGGACACCGGAGCACAAGTGTCAGCTATCCATGCTTCCTTAGTGGACCCCAATTTAATCAACCCAGAGATCCAAGTGACGATTCAACCCTTCAAGTCCAACTCTTTCAATTTGCCTACAGCCAAGTTGCCTGTCCAGTACAAGGGCTGGTCAGGAATGTGGACTTTTGCAGTCTATGATGATTATCCCATCCCCATGCTGTTGGGGGAAGACTTGGCCAATCATGTGAAGCAGGCCAAGAGGGTGGGAACGGTCACCCGCAGCCAGGCTAAACAAGCCGTGAGGCCTAGCTCTGTTTGGAAACTTCTATCAGGACCCGGTCAGAGGTGATGGACCCGGACCCCAGGCCAAGGTCTGCAACAGCAGTAGTGGATCCAGTCCCAGAGACCCAGACGGAACCAGTCCCAGAA
The DNA here is from genome assembly GCF_965140235.1 of Caretta caretta. Classification (NCBI taxonomy): domain Eukaryota; kingdom Metazoa; phylum Chordata; order Testudines; family Cheloniidae; genus Caretta; species Caretta caretta. The sequence goes on along the minus strand of NC_134207.1, from coordinate 122,429,828 downwards.
CCGGAACTAGCCGAACAACCAACACCAGACCCAGTGTCAGCACTGAATCCAGTACTTGCAACCTGAACACCAGAGGGCCCCACCGAACCTGAACTGGCAGCAGCCGATAACCCTACACAAGAGGCTCAGCCGGAGCCTGAATCCCAACATAGTGCACCAGCGGAGAGCGGTTCACAGTCAACAGAAACAGCTCCATCCCCTATATCGCTTCCAGAGGGACCAAGCCTAGGTCCACAATCCAATGAGAAACTGATGTCTCCAGCATCAAGGGAACAGTTCCAGACCGAACAGGAAGCAGATGAAAGCCTCCAGAGAGCTTGGACAGTGGCACGGAGCAACCCACCGCCTCTCAGCTCTTCTAATCTATCCAGGTTTGTTGTAGAAAGAGGACTTTTACACAAGGAAACTCTTTCTGGTGGACACCAGGAAGACTGGCATCCTCAGAGACAGTTGGTAGTTCCAACTAAATACCGGGCCAAGCTCTTGAGCTTAGCCCATGATCACCCTAGTGGCCATGCTGGGGTGAACAGGACCAAGGACCGTTTGGGTGGGTCATTCCACTGGGAGGGAATGGGCAAGGATGTTTCTACCTATGTCCAGTCTTGTGAGGTGTGCCAAAGAGTGGGAAAACCCCAAGACCAGGTCAAAGCCCCTCTCCAGCCACTCCCCATCATTGAAGTTCCATTTCAGCGAGTAGCTGTGGATATTCTGGGTCCTTTTCCGAAAAAGACACCCAGAGGAAAGCAGTACATACTGACTTTCATGGATTTTGCCACCCGATGGCCGGAAGCAGTAGCTCTAAGCAACACCAGGGCTAAAAGTGTGTGCCAGGCACTAGCAGACATTTTTGCCAGGGTAGGTTGGCCCTCCGACATCCTCACAGATGCAGGGACTAATTTCCTGGCAGGAACTATGAAAAACCTTTGGGAAGCTCATGGGGTAAATCACTTGGTTGCCACTCCTTACCACCATCAAACAAATGGCATGGTGGAGAAGTTTAATGGAACTTTGGGGGCCATGATACGTAAATTCGTAAATGAGCACTCCAATGATTGGGACCTAGTGTTGCAGCAGTTGCTCTTTGCCTACAGAGCTGTACCACATCCCAGTTTAGGGTTTTCACCATTTGAACTTGTATATGGCCATGAGGTTAAGGGGCCATTGCAGTTGGTGAAGCAGCAATGGGAGGGATTTACACCTTCTCCAGGAACTAACATTCTGGATTTTGTAACCAACCTACAAAACACCCTCCGAACCTCTTTAGCCCTTGCTAGAGAAAACTTACAGGATGCTCAAAAAGAGCAAAAAGCCTGGTATGATAAACATGCCAGAGAGCGTTCCTTCAAAGTAGGAGACCAGGTCATGGTCTTAAGGGCGCTCCAGGCCCATAAAATGGAAGCATCATGGGAAGGGCCATTCACGGTCCAGGAGTGCCTGGGAGCTGTTAATTATCTCATAGCATTCCCCACCTCCAACCGAAAGCCTAAGGTGTACCATATTAATTCTCTAAAGCCCTTTTATTCCAGAGAATTAAAGGTTTGTCAGTTTACAGCCCACGGAGGAGACGACGCTGAGTGGCCCAAAGGTGTCTACTACGAAGGGAAATGTGGTGGTGGTGTGGAAGAGGTGAACCTCTCCATGACCCTTGGGCGTATGCAGCGACAGCAGATCCAGGAGCTGTGCACTAGCTACGCGCCAACGTTCTCAGCCACCCCAGGACTGACTGAACGAGCATACCACTCCATTGACACAGGTAATGCTCACCCAATTAGGGTCCACCCTTACCGGGTGTCTCCTCAAGCTAAAACTGCTATAGAACGGGAGATCCAGGATATGTTACAGATGGGTGTAATCCGCCCCTCTGAAAGTGCATGGGCATCTCCAGTGGTTCTAGTTCCCAAACCAGATGGGGAAATACGTTTTTGCGTGGACTACCGTAAGCTAAATGCTGTAACTCGCCCAGACAACTATCCAATGCCACGCACAGATGAACTATTAGAGAAACTGGGACGGGCCCAGTTCATCTCTACCTTGGACTTAACCAAGGGGTACTGGCAGGTACCGCTAGATGAATCTGCCAAGGAAAGGTCAGCCTTCATCACACATCTCGGGCTGTATGAATTTAATGTACTCCCTTTCGGGCTGCGAAATGCACCCGCCACTTTCCAAAGACTTGTAGATGGTCTCCTAGCGGGATTAGGAGAATATGCAGTCGCCTACCTTGACGATGTGGCCATATTTTCGGATTCCTGGGCAAAGGCTGTTGCATGAGCATTGTATATAACATTGCTACGATATTGCTGTGTTTTCTGTCATTGTATTTGAATATATCTGTATGGATACGTTAAAACTTCTGAAAAATAAAAAAAAAGCATCTCCTGACTCGAATATGGAGTATGTTTTTGCTTTCAGTAGCTCAGCTGTCATTTTTTCCACAGGTTTCATTATCTTGTGTGTACATTTTGGCCAAATGAGCTGCTGCTGTAAATGGGTCAAACTCCACTTAAGTCAACGGAGCTGTGTTCACAGTTGAATGTTCATAGAAGAATATTCCTAGCACTCTGTAACAGAATGTTAATAGGAACCATTAGGGAAAGGATAGATAATAAGACAGAAAATATCATAATGCCACTAGATAAATCTATGGTAAGCCCACACGTTGAATACTGCATGAAGTTCTGATCAGCTCATCCCAAAAAAGATACATTAGAAGTGGAAAAAGTACAGAGAAGGACAACAAAAATAATAAGGGTATATAGAACAGCTTCCATATGAGGAGCAATTAAAAAGACTGGGACTGCTCAGCTTAGTAAAGAGACAACTAAGGGGAGATATTATAGCGGTCTGTAAATGACTGGAGTGGAGAAAGTGAAGAGGGAAATGTTACTTACTCCTTCACAGAACACAAGAACCAGGAGTCACCTAATGAAGTTAATAGGCGGCATAAAACAAACAGAAGGAAGTACTTCTTCATACTATGAACAGTCAAGCTGTGGGACTCATTGCCAGTGGATGCTCTGAAGGCCAAAAGTATAATCAGGTTCAAAAAAGAATTAGATACGTTCATGAAGAATAGGCCCATCAATGACTACTAGCCAAGATGGTCAGGGAAGCAATCCCATGCTCTGGGTATCCCTAAACCTCTGACTGCCAGATGCCAGGACTGGATGAGAGGGGATGAATCACTTGATAGTTGCCCTATTCTGTTCATACCTTCTGAAGCATCTGGCTCTGGCCACTGTTGGCCAGGATACAGGACTATATGGACAATTGGTCTGACCCAGTATGGCCATTCTTATGAATATTTGGTACCGATTTTCACCTGTTTAATTTTTGTAATAAACACCAATAAATTCCTGGGAGATATAAATAAAATAAACCCCCAAAACAATGGGCCTTGATGACAATCTATTAAGAGATGCTCCACTCTTCCACTTGACAGATTTCAGAGTAGTAGCCATGTTAGTCTGTATCCACAAAAATAAAAGGAGTACTTGTGGCACCTTAGAGACTAACAAATTTATTTGAGCATAAGCTTTCGTGAGCTACAGCTCACTTCATTGGATGCATGCAGTGGAAAATACAGTGGGGAGATTTTATATACACAGAGAACATGAAACAATGGGTGTTACCATACACACTGTAACGAGAGTGATCAGGTAAGGTGAGCTATTAACAGCAGGGGAGAAAAAAAACCTTTTGTAGTGATAATCAAGTTGGGCCATTTCCAGCAGTTGACAAGAATGTTTGAGGAACAGTGCGGGTGTGTGTGTGTGTGTGAAATAAACATGGGGAAATAGTTTTACTTTGTGTAATGACACATCCACTCCCAGTCTTTATTCAAGCCTAAGTTAATAGTGTCCAGTTTGCAAATTAATTCCAATTCAGCAGTCTCTTGTTGGAGTCTGTTTTTGAAGTTTTTTTGTTGAAGAATTGCCACTTTTAGGTCTGTAATCGAGTGACCAGAGAGATTGAAGTGTTCTCCGACTGGTTTATGAATGTTATTCTTGATGTCTGATTTGTATCAATTTATTCACGTAGAGACTGTTCAGTTTGGCCACTGTACATGGCAGAGGGGCATTGCTGGCAGATGATGGCGTTCATCACATTGGTAGATGTGCAGGTGAACGAGCTTCTGATAGTGTGGCTGATGTGATTAGGCCCTGTGATGGTGTCCCCTGGATAGATATGTGGACACAGTTGCCAACGGGCTTTGTTGCAAGGATAGGTTCCTGGGTTAGTGGTTTTGTTGTGTGGTTGCTGGTAAGTATTTGCTTCAGGTTGTGGGGCTGTCTATAAGCAAGGACTGGCCTGTCTCCCAAGATTTGTGAGAGTGATGGCTCGTCCTTCAGGATAGGTTGTAGGTCCTTGATGATGCGTTGGAGAGGTTTTAGTTGGGGGCTGAAGGTGATGGCTAGTGGCGTTCTGTTATTTTCTTTGTTGGGCCTGTCCTGTACTAGGTGACTTCTGGTTACTCTTCTGGCTCTGTCAATCTGTTTCTTCACTTCAGCAGGTGGGTATTGTAGTTGTAAGAATGCTTGATAGAGATCTTGTAGGTGTTTGTTTCTGTCTGAGGGGTTGGAGCAAATGCAGTTGTATCATAGAGCTTGGATGTAGACAATGGATCGTGTGGTGTGGTCTTGATGAAAGCTGGAGGCATGTAGGTAAGTATAGCGGTCAGTAGGTTTCTGGTATAGGGTGGTGTTTAAGTGACCATTGCTTATTAGCACTGTAGTGTCCAGGAAGTGGATCTCTTGTGTGGACTGGTCCAGGCTGAGGTTGATGGTGGGATGGAAATTGTTGAAATCATGGTGGAATTCCTCAAGGGCTTCTTTTCCATGGGTCTAGATGATGAAGATGTCATCAATGTAGCACAAATAGAGTAGGGGCATTAGGAGACGAGAGCTGAGGAAGTGTTGTTCTAAGTCAGCCATGAAAGTGTTGGCATATTGTGGGGCCGTGCGGGTACCCATAGCAGTGCCGCTGATTTGAAGGTATACATTGTTCCCAAATGTGAAATAGTTATGGGTGGAGGACAAAGTCCAGCCACCAGGTTTGCCGTGACATTATCGGGGATACTGTTCCTGATGGCTTGTAGTCCATCTTGAGTAATTTGAAGCTCTTACTCCTCTTCCCTTTCCTGAGCTCCCTCCCTCTCTTTTCTAACCAATTACTGTTATGGTGCACACTGGAACATGGCGAGAACAAAATAAATGTGGTGGAAACAGTTGAGAGATAGGAGTAGGAGCTATTCAGCCCTAGATTTTGGTAATTATCTCTTGTAGTCTGACCATCATACTGTTGCAGGCCGATATGACAAAAACAAATGAGTCAGAAGGAATTATTGTTTATGGTTTAGAGAGCACGTGGCTTTATAAACGTGTGAAAACAAGGTCCCTGCCTTGAATAACACACCATTTAAAGTGTCTGCGGCATCAGAAGGAGGTGGAGCAGACAGAAACAAATCTTGCTAATCCGTGACCTACTGCCCTAAGCTACTTGGGTAGGTAGAGGAGAACAGAAGAAAATAAAATCATAGCCTCGCCCTCAAAACACAGGTACATACTCATGACTCACAGTGACATTTGTCCATGGCGGTGCCCCCAAAATCCAAATGTCGGTCAGGATAGACTAGAGGATGGAAGTTCCTTGTACTGGAGTTGAGCAGTATACTGATTCAACTCTTCAAAAAGTAATAAGATTTCTGGGATTTTACCCCATTTTATACCTGTGATACAACAGCTTAGAGGCTCATAGAAGTTAGCCCAATTTAGAAGTAGCAAAAATGTTTCTGAAAAGGAATGCTATACCTTTGGAATGTAGGCTTGTAACAGGGTGAATTACCCATAGGCTGGAGACCCTGATTACAGGAGGAGATACACCTGGATTGAATCAAGTGATCTCAGGGTAAAAGGCAGCAGGAAGCTGCTGGGTGAGGGCACCTGGAGTGAGGGAACTGTAGAGCAGGTCTCCTGCAGTGGTCCTCAAGGAAGGGACGCTTCCTCAGGGAGGAGGGGCTTGCCAGTTTAAACCTGAGGGGAAGATTTTGTGGTGGTTTTTTTTTTAACTTTGTTAATTTAATAAATATAACCTGACCCTACGTGTATTTGAAAGAGACTTTGTGGAGTTAGTTGAAAGAGCCCTGAAGAAAGGGGAAATAGGGGCAGAGCACTGCATCATCATCTGGCATAGGTGCTGGAACTAAAGGTGTGGGGGATGCTGCTGCACCCCTGGCTTGAAGTGGTTTCCATTATATACAGGGTTTACAGTTTGGTTCAGTGGCTCTCAGCACCCCCACTACACAAATTGTTCCAGCTCTCCTGGCCATGAGGGGGATCTTGGGTGGCAGCCAGACCTCTTAGACGCACATTGTACAAAATGGTATTTATTCGAGCAATTCCCAAGTGAATAACCCCTTTTCCTGTAACATTTAAATGTTGAGGGTTGTCAAGGTTCCTCCCCCACTCTGAACTCTAGGGTACAGATGTGGGGACCTGCATGAAAAACCTCCTAAGCTTATCTTTACCAGCTTAGGTCAAAACTTCCCCAAGGTACAAAATATTCCACCTGTTGTCCTTGGACTGGCCGCTACCACCACCAAACTAATACTGGTTACTAGGGAAGAGCTGTTTGGATGCGTCCTTCCCCCCAAAATACTTCCCAAAACCTTGCACCCCACTTCCTGGACAAGGTTTGGTAAAAAGCCTCACCAATTTGCCTAGGTGACTACAGACCCAGCCCCTTGGATCTTAAGAACAATGAACAATCCTCCCAACACTTGCACCCCCACTTTCCTGGGAAATGTTGGATAAAAAGCCTCACCAATTTGCATAGGTGACCACAGACCCAAATCCAAATGCTCCCTTATAATGCTGTTTGGCAGCTGCCTGCTTTGTCCACTGCTTGCAGGAAGAGCAGCCTGTTGGAGCCAGCTGGTGGGGGCTAGGAACCAGGGTGGACCGGTAGCCCCCCCATTAGCTCCCCGCTCCTCTAAGTTCCCTATGGGGCAGCCGCCCAGTAGTGCAGATGCGCTATCCTGATGGGAGAGCACTCTCCTGTTGGCATAATTAGTCCACCTCCACCTCCACAAGTGTCTCCCGCCGACATAGCGCAGTGTGGACAGGGGTGGCTTTTTCACAACTGTGAGTGACCTAACTTACATTGACTTAAGTGGTGGTGTAGACAGGCCCTAAGATTCCGCCATCCTTTTTCCGGAGGGAAAAATCTGTAAGGAAAGCTTTGGTATATGTACAGACCTGAAATTCTTTTACAGTTCAGTGGGAGAACTCTGCTAGCCAAAGCTTGGCTTGAATTTTTTTCAGTATGTGGTAGATGATAATTCAAGTTTTGATCCCCGAGATGATCATCTGTAAATTGCCACCCCCAAATGACCAAGTGCAATGGTATTTGAGCTCAATGCCCAATTTGTGCCCTATCAATAAAAAGGGGGAGGGGAGAACAGTATAGCCGATGGTTCACTGTCAGAAGTAGACGCAGCTCTCAATGTTTCTTGGCTATGTAAACAGAGAAGGACATGATAAGGCAGCATAGTATATCAAGGTCAAGGCCTCGCCTCTCTTAGGGCTCATTCAGGGTTATGATCTCTTCCTTATCCACACATGAAAGAAATAAACAAGGTACAGCATAGTCCCCTTTAAAGGTGAGCTGCAGAAGAAAAATACTGGCCTTGTGCCAGTAAGATATAGGAATGATCTAAAAGGTTTTTGTTTTGTTTTTATTAGAAATTCTGGTCTTGTCCATCATGTTCTTTTCCTGGAGAACTAGAGAGTTGGATGACATGTTAGGTATCATGAAAATGAAATCTGATTAAGAAGAAACAGAATTCTTATTTAGACTTGAAAAAAGTGTGTTGATTTTTAACAATACTGATTTAAACCAAAGCATCCTATAAGCAACTGGAAGAAAATTTCTTGATGATTCAAACAAGCCCAACCTCCAGTAAAGGGGCTGAAAAAGCTTTCAATTCACTTCAGAAGTCTTCCAGTTAGTCCTCCAGGAAATGAAACGGGCATGAGGGAGCCTGAAGTTCCTGATGTTTATATAGCAAAACAAATTTCATTTAAGTATGTTTAAGGACTTCTCTGGACAGACAAAGGGAAAAAAGCATTTGTGCCCCCTTTCTCCTATGTAGGTCATTTTTAGCTGTGGCATTAGCAGTGTTTCTTGTGTATATGGCACCTCACACAAATATTTACAATGACTTTGTAATAAGGTTTTATTATGAATGACACCACACTTGGTTCTTATCCACAGACAACGTAATTACCATGTGTCAAGGTTCCTTCCCCACTCTGAATGCTAGGGTACAGATGTGGGGACCTGCATGAAAACCTCCTAAGCTTACTTTTACCAGCTTAGGTTAAAACTTCCCCAAGGTACAAACTATTTTACCTTTTGCCCTTGGACTTTCGCTGCCACCACCAAACGTCTAACACTGGTTATTGAGAAAGAGTTCGTTTGGAAACGTCTTTCCCCCCAGAATCCTCCCAAATCTTACCCCCTTTTTTTCTGGGGAAGGTTTGATAAAAATCCTCACCAATCTGCATAGGTGACCACAGACCCAAACCCTTGGATCTTAAGAACAATGAAAAAACATTCAGTTTCTTAAAAGAAGAATTTTAATAGAAGAAAAAGTAAAAAGAATCACCTCTGTAAAATCAGGATGGTAAATACCTTACAGGGTAATTAGATTCAAAATATAGAGAATCCCTCTAGGCAAAACCTTAAGTTACAAAAAGACACAAAAACAGGAATATCCATTCCATTCAGCACAGCTTATTTTCTCAGCCATTTAAAGAAAACAGAATCTAACGCATATCTAGCTAGATTACTTATTAAATTATAAGACTCCATTCCTGTTCTGTCCCCGGCAAAAGCATCACACATACAGACACAGATCCTTTGTTTCTCCCCCCTCCAGCTTTTTGAAAGTATCTTGTCTCCTCATTGGTCATTTTGGTCAGGTGCCAGCGAGGTTATCCTAGCTTGTTAACCCTTTACAGGTGAAAGGGTTTTTCCTCTGGCCAGGAGGGATTTTAAAGGTGTTTACCCTCCCGTTTATATTTATGACAGCATGCTTAGTAAAAGATGTGGGTGCACCACTTTTAGAGGTTGCTCGTGAGTAGGACAATTGTAAAGCAAGTTGTAGAATGTAACATGGTTCTGCTGTGGAGGAAACTACCTGAATCATACTTGTGCAGTTAGGTTGGCTGGTCTTTTGCATCCCTTCTCTCTGCAGACAGGCACCCTAAAGTGCATTTCTATACATGGAAAAGATACACAGAAGTCCTTAGCCATGATTACGAAAAGTTAAAGTAGTATGAGAAAAATGCACAGCTTTTCCCATAATGCCCTGAATGAAGGCTAGTTGTACAACACAGAAAAGACACTGTTGTGCCAGGAAAAAAGGTTGCTATCAGTATCTATTCAGAGCTTGGTGACACTGCACATGATTCTGTGTATAGATGAAAGCCTTCCAAGCTGTGTTACTAGGTTCAGGCTGTGAAATAAATCTGGAATTTAAACCAGTTGCTGCAAGCTTAGAATTGTTCTATAAACACATTTGATTGTTTCCAAGACACTAACTTGTAAATTTAATGAAGCAGTTTCTCCCCCAAAACAAAGGGTAGACATGTGCCTCAGAATTTAGGAGCCCTGCATCAGGCTTTCCTCATTAGAAGTTAGGATTCAATGACAAATTGATGCAAAAGATGAGTGGTTAAAAAATAAAATTAGAGCTATAAATATTTGCCTTGCTAAGGTTCCTCAAAAATATGCAAGCTGGAAAGAGGGAAACATCTTTCTACAAACATCTTAAGAAGATCTACTCCAGCTAAGGTTGCTGCACTGAGACATTGGAACCAGCTAGACTAATGGCAGGTGAATTTGTTGGGACTCCCACAAACCTTCTCTGATTTTTACAACTTTTTTTTTAGTTTTTGTAACCATAAAGTAAATAGGTAGTCCACTGTATTTGATACTCTAAGATGATGTATGTACATATCAGGAATGTAACAGTAAAGTCAAGCACCCAGCAGTTAAGAAATGCTTGTCTGTGCAACTTTAATTCGGACCCTGGTGCATATGAGACAGTGTTTAAGTTACATGACCACATACTATTTTTCCACAGGATCCCTGCCTCACTCAGTGCAGGAATCCAAGACCCTGTGAAACGGGCACTCCCATTTAATATCACTTTGTTTTGGATGCATGTGTGCTTAATATTGGTTACATGAGAACAAAAGGGTGCACTTTTGGGTGCATCTTCCCATTTGAGGGAAAGACATTCAGAGTAAATTACTGTATTCCATTTAGATTTGCCAATGTAGTAAAGATTCTACCAAGTCCAGAAAAAAAATCTCTTGTAAGTAAATATTATGCAGCCAAAGTCAACTCATATTTCAGATTTTATTGCAAATATAGGGCTGAGTATCTTTCCCAGCATCCATAGAAGCACCTCTAGCTTCTAACGGTCTAATAGAACAATTTACCAAAGGTCATGGTGGATTCTCCATCACTGAGAATTTTAAAATCAAGATTGGATGTTTTTCTAAAAGATCTGCTTTAGGAATTATTTTGGGGAAGTTCTCTGTATGGGCTATGTTATACAGGAGGTCAGACTAGATGATCTCAATGATCCCTTCTAGCCTTAAAATCTATGAATTCAAATGTTACCCTGTCCATATGTCCAAAAAATACAAGTTTTTATCTTGCAATTCAAGAATATTTAGGAGTACTGCATAAAATTATATATATGATATGATGGTGGGTTTTGTTTATTTCTGTTCCCCACTAGTGTACTCAACAGCAGGCATATTTTAGGATCAGCTTAATTTTGAAGTTTTATGGGGATTTTATGTTTGTTTTCTCTAAGTTTTCCAAGAAAAGGCTGCATAACCAAAAACATCTTTGTAGGTGGATTTTTTTTAAACATTTTTGTTTATCAGCAATATATTTTTTTAAAAATCCATTCAAGAAATAGCTTAAAATGCCAACAAACAATGGTTTTTTGGTTTTGTTTTTCACCTGAGGTTGAGTGTCCAGAATTTCTCTTGCAACAGAAAATAGGAAATTTTCAAATACATTTTCCTATCTTGGAGTAATGAGGTCCACAGATCTATGACATTGTGTACTCTGAACAGACATGATTGTCATTTAAAAAAAACAATAATGTTGAGCAAGTAGAGAAAGATCTTCATTAATGGTTCAACAGGAGGGCCTGTAATGGCACTGAGAACTAAGGCTCCAAAAGGAACTTCATACATGTTAGGAGAATGTTGAAGCAATGCTTCTCTCCTAAGAAAAACATTGGACATCTGGATAAGACTAAATTCACTACTTGTCTACTGCACTAAAGATGGTAGACAAAGCAGCAACTTGATCTTTGAGAGTCTGAACTGCCAGGTCTAACCTGAGTCCATTTTGAAGAAATCTGTGACTCAGTGGTACCATTGCACATGGGGACTGGAGAGGGAAGGTGAAACCCTTGTCCTGGTACCAGTGGTTAAAACTTGATCAGGCCCTTGAATATACTTAGATTATTTATTTCTGGGAAGCTAAAATTGTGGATATTAACTCTCTGAATGATCTCTTTGCTTAAGAGACTCTGTTCAAGAACCAGGCAGCTAGGCTCAGACTGTCTGGATTTTGATGCATGACTGGCTCTTTAGGGCCCTACCAAATTCACAGCAATGAAAAATGCATCACACACGAAATCTGGTCTTTTGTGTGCTTTTACCCTATACTATACAGATTTCATGGGGGAGACCAGTGTTTGTCAAACTGAGGGGCCTGACCCAAAAGGGAGTTGCAGGGGGGGGTCACAAGGTTATTTTAGGGGGTCACACTATGGCTACCCTTACTTTGGCACTGCTGCCTTCAGCTCTGGGCAGGTGGAGAGTAATGGCTGTTGGCTGGGCACCCAGCTCTGAAGGCAGCGCCCCACCAGCAGCAGTGCAGAAGAAAGGGTGGCAATACCAGACCATGCCACCCTTACTGCTGTGCTACTGCCTTCAGAGCTGGGTGGCCAGATAGTGGCGGCTGCTGACTAAGGGCCTAGCTTGGCCGGCAACAGAAGTCAGGGTGGCAATACCATACCATGCCATCCTTACTTCTGCACTGCTGCTGGCGGCAACTCTGCCTTCAGAGCTGGGCTACTGGCCAGCAGCTGCTGCTGCTCCTCTCTGGCCACCCTGCTGTTGCTAAACCAAAGGGCAAGGACCTGTATTGGTAATGTTTTGCTGGAAAAAATCAAAGTTTAGGAAGCATCTGGGAGACTGTCGAATGGGTGTATGGAGATTGGCATCGTTCACATCTACTGATGTCCTGCAGTCCCTTTCATCGATGGCAGCTAGTATGGATTTTAAAGTTTCCATCTTGAATTTTGATTTTTCTTTTCAAGGTATCTGTTCATTTACTTGATGTCAAGAAGTGCTTTGGAGCCTTGACTTTTAGCGGGGAGGGAAGGGAGGAGACTAGGAATAATATACAACAAGGCCTCTTTCTTCTGAAGAGGTGGGACAGGTTCAGTTGCTCCCATGCATAGGAGATCTAGGATGGCTGTCTGCATGCCCTGATTCCTCCTCAGGCAGAAGCTCTTAGGCGGAGCAAGACCACACTTGCAATACTGTCCGCCCACCTCAGCATTGCTTGTGAAAGCATGTGGGGGTACTTAGGGTGTCAAATGACAATTCTCTCTTATTTACTTATTCTTGTTGGCTTGATGCCCTCAACAGTTTTCATGCTTAAAGGAGGGGGCTGAGCTTATGCCTGCCTGGAGTTGGCTGCCTCTGAAGGGCCTGTATAGAGACACGGCCACTTTTTCAGGTAAAATTTTTTTTTCCCCCAGTTAGAAATAAGTCCTTGACCAGTAGGGACAAAGGCGTGTTTATTTTCAGTTGAGTCACCTGGATGAATTTTGATTGGTGCAAACTGAGGAACCTTCTGGCCTTACAGAATGGGATAGAAGAAAGAAGTGACAGGCCAAGAGGTCCATTAGTGCCTGTCAGTTCTTCCATGTCTGGACTGATGTCTCTCTTATTGATCCATAGTTATCTGCTGTGGGAAGGAGGTGGTAATGAAGCATGGCAACCTGCAACAGACGCTGAGAGCAATATCCAGGACATTAGGGCCAAGTGACCCACAGTGAGAGCTAGGAATGACAGCCCATTAACACATGGCAACCTGCTGCAGCATCTGAGGACATCAGCCCACTGCTTTCCCAGTCTTTAGGTGTGGCACACTCACAGGGTACATTGAGGATTATCTGCCCTGTTACACTCCAGGAAGGTGAACAGGGCAAACCAAGTGCTGAACATTATCTGTCCTGCCTCTTTTTGCAGATGTATGCAGTTAGAGGGAAACAGATTTGACCTTATGCCTCTTAGAAGAGTCCCCTGAATCAGACTCTTCAGAAGATGAATGGGACTGGGGCTTTATTTGGTGCTTTGTTGGGGTAACTATTGGGGGTCTGAACATCTGTGAAACCTCATTTAATGCCTCATCTTGGTTTCTCCTCCTTCTCAGGAGAAACATTTCAGACAGATGATTCCCTGGAGGGAGGGGGATAGGGACCTTGTGGTTACTCTTTAAAGTAGCACTCTTGCCCTGAGAAAGGGGATTTTATCCTAGAAAGGTTGCAGCTGGGGGCTTCCCAGGGTCCCAAGCTTTGTGTAAAGGAGATCCCTGGATGTGGCCTGGAGCTAGGCTGACACCACCCCAGGGATATCAAGCTGAGCCACTGCAGGGGCCTGTTGTGCAATGGAGGAAGAGGTTGGCCTGCTCTCTTTGCTCTCTCTCTAGATCCCTAGTAGTAGCTCCCTGCCCTTGAAGCAATGCAGGGGGAGGGATTTGGCAGCTGCTCTGTGGTCAACATACATGGCTATGGGCAAGAGCTCCAGAGGCTGGGCAGGAAGCTTCCCTGGCCCTTTGATACTGTGCTTCAACCTACCCTCCCCCTACACTGGGAAGGGGGGGGGGAGGGAAAGGAGGGATCAATCTCTTGCTGGTACTGGGAGTGTTGCTGTCAGCTGTGCCAGGCACAGGGGATTTTTCTTACAACAGACCTGACGATCAAAGCAAATTTTAAAGAAAAAGGGAGAAAATGGCTTAAAGTGGGTTGGGGGGAACCGGTCTGTCTGCCTGCCTGACTGTAGCTGGAGAAACAGATGAAATTTGGCAGTTTCTCAGAGATGGAGCCACAGTTTCCCTGCCTCCAAGTGACAAGTCTGGCCTGCCTCCAAGGCTGCATGGAGCACAATACCCAATGTCATGGATCTGTGGACCTCATTACAAGTAAGAAACCCAAGTTGATAATGCTATAGCAAAAGTATTGAACACAGAACACTTGCCACAACTAAACAATTTTGTCAGGGTTGTAAATATTTAGAATTATGCACACGGACTGCAATGTGAGACAAAGGAACAACTACTTCATTGACGTGAATGATGTAAAAAGGAATTTGGGTGTATACAATACAGACAGTGAAAGATTACTGAAAAGGAAATGAAGTTTCAGGACTATGTGAATTATAAGAAATATTCTTAAGATTGCTTCTGTGTAATAGCGCAAACTGTACCCATGAACTGCAGCAGAAAGTTTGTCCAAGGCCCCCGTGAAAATACTGAAGGAATAAACTGAATATAGTAGTTGTACTGTGACATTTTACTTCATTTAAGCACAGCAAATTTCACCAGTCCTATGATTTATACAGTACACAAAATATGTACATAAAAGAAAACCAAACCCATCAAAAAGTGAACATATATTATATCTATGAAATGTGCAAACTTTTTTAATGCAAGTTAAACAAAGCATATGCAGGGATAGAACTTTACAGTAATAATGGAATGTACTGTATTCTAAATACCTCAATGATCTTTCATATCTACAGTGCAAACTTACAAGGCACAAACTCAATGCTGACACTATAGTGTTGTAAGTTACATTCAGGCACATCTTAGAATCCATACTCCTTTAGAAAAAGTCACTGAAAGTAACGTGATACTACTAGTGTATTTTGTTTAGAGAGGTATTGTCAAAATCTTTAAGCATTAAACTGATACGTGCTATGCACTGTATTAAAGGAGGTACTTAGGACAATTTAGCCCATCATCTCAAAGTTGTAGCCTTTTACTACTTCCTCCCTACATTTCCCAGGTTCTGAAAATATGATTATACGTTAGTTCCAGAAGTACCTCCCTTACAACATTCAAAGACTGGTTATATCTTGCAGGCCTTCAATTATGTAATCTTATGCAAGTACTCTAAAACATTCTGTATGTTTGGTCAAAACTCCCGCTGAAAGTAAATCTGGATTTAAAAAAAAAAAAAAAAAAAAAAATCAGTGAAGAACTTTCTTCCAAGGTTCTTAAATTTAGTGAGTCTTTGCTAGATTGCACAGTGACAGATGTCTATCAGCTAGTAGAATTAAAAAACAAAAGTTTGCTGTTTTTTAAGGCAATAATTAAACACAGCATACCAGAAAAAGAGCCAAGGACCAGTTCAAATCTGTATTTATCATAAGTACTGGCCATTACATAAGTTCAAAATATTTGCCCCCATCACAGTGTTCTTTGCTTACCTATTCTACAGGACATGTACATCTGCAATATCTGATTTATTAGCAAATTTTGATGTACTTATCGAACTGAAAATAAAGCAATTAATGTGCAGGCTAATTGACTGACATTCAGAACACTTGACAGTTACACACGTCCTCTCCCACACCAAAAAAGGTCATTCATTGTTGGGCCCAATGGGACTTCATCAATAATTTATAGCCAGGCCTACCAGATATTACCTAAAATTTAACGTTTAGTAAAACTTAACTAATCTTTTAAGAGATTTCTAATATTTAAATACAATTTACCACATCACTTTTGCTTTTCCATATGATCCTAAAATTATACTCTTAGTATTACCTCTCAGTAGACATTTAATAGACATTTGAGGAAAACAATACAATACAAAAGCTCAAAGGGTCTTTGCAAAGATATCTTCTATTCCATGTGCAAAGTAAGAAGGAAGTGATTTTTTTCACTGGCAATTATTTGAAATGCCATCAATAAGGAGGCAAAAATACCTATGAAAGAGAAAATATAAGGTTGAGTGTTCCACAACTGTCTTTGGTTTAGCCTTCCTGACCAAAGTCTTCTGTAAACTTCTTTAATTTTTCCAGATCCTGTTCATTTACTGTTGGTTTTGTGCTAGCTAGTGACCTTAGCATATCACCCTGTCAGAGAAAGAAAATAGTACAGATGAATATATTAAGAACTACAGAAGTAGTTTCATAAACACAACATTAGCAACAATATCACATCCAATAATCGTGCTGCTAATATGCACACTGGAAAAAAATCTTCAACTGGGACAGCCATGAAACGTGGAATTAACAAGTCATACAAAAGTATAAATGACCCAAAAACATTTACATGCATACTTTCCATAATACAAAATATGTGGTCCATGAATAAAGACAGAGGTATATCAGTGACATTTCTAACAGTGAAACCTTGGCCAGTAAAACTTTTAGGTTTAACCTGCTCCGGTAACCAGCACACAATTTGGTTCGTCATTGCTTAGTGAAAGGGAATAACAACTTCATACGGTGGGTCTGTTGACTGTTGCTCACTATCGTAAGTTTAACTACAATAACTTATATAAGGGAGGAAAAATCAGGTGTTCAAGTACATGCCATGGTACAATACAATAGATGCTGCGTTGGTATATGAAACAAATATTTTATAACTGATATCTAGCAAAGTTTAGCTATTCATGACTGATAGGCAAACCCTCTCCAATTACCAAAAACAGTTTTTACAAGTCTCAAAAGGCTAATATAGGTGTCATTTCAATTCAGCCAACCACCACTATGACACACCAGCTTTTCGTAGGTTAAAACTGGGGAAAAAGTTGATCTATGAAGCCAGAATCCTGGAGATAAAAAGGCACTTACTAATATTCAGTACAGAAAATTGTAGTTTCAATCCTAGGTAGTACTGATTGGAGTTGGTACATTACAAACCATATTATTTAAAAAACACTGCCAAACACATGAAACGTGAACAGGACTATTTTGCAGACAATGATCACAAAATTAACTGACTACTCTTTAAAAGGCATTAATGCCTGATCTGATTAAGAACAAGAGCTGATTTCTAACACTGAAAGACACAAACATAGGATTGCTGCCAGTGAAGAACTTGGGTTCCTTAAATACGTTCAACAATACCATCTGTAACAATCTGGGTCCAGACACCCCAAGGGGAGAACAAAAGGTTTGAACCCCCAAAATAAGCAGTTAAATCAACTGATTGCATAGAAATGTTACTGTACTATAAAAGTATATCGAGTAAGGTCTTTTATGAAATCTTGTAGTGTGCTACACTCAATCATTATGAGATACATAAACATATATATAGAAATATATAGAAAACTGTGCGGCAGCTTCAGCCATACTTTACAGTAGGGTGGTGAGCACTCCGGCATGGAGGGGCACCTCCCAAAACAGTTGTTCAGGCTTCAAGTAACTAGGCCTTCAAGTACCAGGAAAGGACAACGGTGGGCCATTACAGTTAATGGAAAGTCTCTGAAGTAACTCGAAGTTGAAAAGAGCACAGTGGCTCCCCAACATCAAATCAGGAGGAAATTTCACAACTGTGATTAACCTTGAATCATCATGGACTGAGAGAACAAAAACACAAAGAAAAGGAAAACCCTTTTAAAGGCAGGCTTGGAACTGAGCTGAGGGTTTTTTTTAATTCAGAAGCTGGGGGACAGTCAAGGCACGAGGTGGTCTGTGAATGCTGGATCGCTCCTATAGCTGGAAAACTGCATTAAGGCAAAAGTAACTTGTATTAGAAAAATGAATTTATCTGATATAGAAGCGTAAAGCCTGAGGTTGTCTTCAGGTTTATTTTCTGTGAGAGTCAGATGTTTGCTTTCCCTTACTATTTTGTCTTTGATCTGTGGATTTTCTATTCAATAAAACTTTTTGTTCATTTTTGTGCCAGACAGGTCTCTGTTGGGCAAACCGTGTGGTGTGTGTAGGCCATGGTGAACTGAGTTCTGTGGGGCTGGTGTCACACCTTTGGGGGCAACGAACCACAGGGGAAAAAGTCCAAGTACCTGGGAGGACATATGTGGGGAGACACAGGACTAGAAGGGTTGTTGGTATCACCTTGCAAAAGAGCAAGTAGGCTAGGGAGAGCCAGGGTGACACCTTAGGCTTACGCACTGGCTACTGATGTCAGGGATCTGAAGCATAGCTGCACAGTACACAGGCCCCCAAGAACCAGGGCAGGTGGAAACAGAATCCTTTACCAGTCTGGGTAGTCTCCAAAGTGTCACACCAGCTCTACATAGTGCCCAAAAGAAATCCTGTTAGACCATCAGATCGAGATGCAGGGCTAGACTTGCAAAATTGGGTGTGCACACACATCTGTGTATGACTAACTTATGCAAATACCCATTGAAGGTGCACAGATACAATACGGATAGTTTAATTTTTAGTTTTTGTTTGTTTTTGAGAAAGGAGGAGATGGAGAAGCACTGAAAACTAAGTAAAGAGCTAGTTGCTAAAAAAAAGTTAACTCCAACTATAGAGGCTTTTAACACTAAAGAATTGTATTAGAATGGATGGCAAAATTAGACTGGTCAGGTTCACATAGAAGTTCTGATGCAGACAGTAAAATGCAAGAAGTCAGACATCCATGGTGAAAAATAGTTTTAAAATGTTCTATACCAGGGATCGGCAACCTTCGGCACGCGGCCCATCAGGGAAATCCACTGGCGGGCCGAGACAGTTTGTTTACCTGCAGCGTCCGCAAGTTTGGCCAATTACAGCTCCCACTGGCCGCGGTTTGCCGTTCCAGGCCAATGGGGGCTGGGGGAAGCAGCGTGGGCCAAGGGATGTGCTGGCCGCTGCTTCCCGCAGCCCCCATTGGCCTGGAACGGCAAACCGCGACCAGTGGGAGCTGTAATCGGCTGAACTTGCGGACGCTGCAGGTAAACAAACCGTCTTGGCCCGCCAGTGGATTTCCCTGACGGGCCGTGTGCCAAAGGTTGCTGATCTCTGTTCTATACTAAGAGAACAGGGTCAAATACACACACCCAGAGCCATATAAAGTTCTCTGTAAGTGCAGCAAATAGACTCCTGCTACGACTGGCTGCTGCTTTCAGAACTCCCTAGTCATGCCAGAGATGCCATGTCAAAGGTGTCTGTGTCATTCCACAGACAGCTTATAATGCATGATTGCTTTATATTTTTTTCTATTTTTGAGACAAATAGGTAATCATAAGAACCTGAGGTGGCTTTCTGCCCAGTAGACAACAAGTACCTTGGGCTAAATCCTATTTAGTCTGAGATAAACCTACTACTAATTAAAAGTTCCCCAGTGCAGACTACTTTTACTCTGAGTAAAAGTTGTAGCTAAGATACCCCAGCTAGTACTTTTAAATTTCATGAGCACTGATGATCTGATAAACTCTTTCAGTCACTACTTGAATAGGTACAACAACATGTATAGTGGCAGCTCAAATCTCTCCTCAACGCTCCCTCCAGCCAAATATATTTATATCCACTATTTTGTATAGATCTGGTCTTGCAATTCTTAGAAAAAAAAATGGCACCAATAAGTGTCATGTAACAGATTTCGCTATATTGATTGAACTGAAATTGAGTGAGCTGAAGACTATGATCTGTTTTATAAAAACAGGAGAGAATTGTTGTTTCTCTACACATGGTAAATATATTCTATGCTCCAGACTAAAAATAAATTTTAAAGAGACGAGTAAAGGAATGGGGGGGTGTCCTCACACACCTTTGTGCGAAATCCACTGCAACTACTATTATATACATATACAATTTTGTGACAAGTGATTATATTTGATAATGGGAGTTTTCAGCATCATTTTTGATCTGTAAACATCAGCCTACAGTATAAACAATTGACTATATTCTCTCAATAAAGCAATACAATCCCGAGATTCAGGGATGACAGTGATGGAAAAATCAGTGACAACAGAGGGGAAGAACCTGAGGGGTGTTCGGGTGGTAGGGACCACTGAAAAGCAGGGATGAACAGTGGAGGATCCACCTGGTAGACTACCAGTCAATTAACAGCTGACCACAAAGAGGTTCTAGCTGCATGTCAGCAGATGGGCAGGATGAATACACGGAAGCTGTAAGTCAGCGTGGGGAGAGTTGGCTCTGTATAACAAAAAGAGCTCAGCACTGTTGAACAAACTGTGCCAGACTCATGACTAAAATGGCATGCTGGGATTAACTGAGTGCTGATGGGTGTGCTCAGCCCTTCTGAAACCAGGCCACTAGTTTAGGTGCCTAGCTTCAAGCACTCATGTGTGGAAAACTTTGCTTTAAGATTATCATAAAGTTCTATGAAGCATGAAGGAACACATTTCGTAATAAAAACAAAATTCTGACCATGGAAACAACAGGCTCCAACAGCTTATCCCCTGGGACATCCATCCAGGTCATTTCAATGGCATTAGGATCACCTGGTGAGCACGGAGTAAGCATATCTTCTACCAAAATATTTGGATTAGTAAGTGATGGTGCTCTGACCTGGAAATAAAATTAAAAAAAAATCATATGAGTGAAGCGTTCTAGAAAAACTTATAGACCACAGACAGAAGCTAAAAAAACCCCAAGTGCCAGTCAATACATTATTTGCTACAGAAAGTAATCGACGTTGAGAGAACTTTTCACTATTTACTGTGCAAGGAGTGGGAGAGGGGGGAGTTATTTTATTCGCACCTTCCAAAAGGTTCACTATTGGTAAATCACCCGTAAGTAAATATTAACACTTTTTGAAAACATAAAACCTAACTACATTTGAAGCATATGAGGTTCTTGACAATTGAAATAAATTTTGGCCTTATTTGAAAAAGAGTGCCCTCTTTTTAGTCTGACTTCCCTCCCACTAGTGGGCTCCACTTTCTTGCTGAAGTCCTGTGAAACAGAAGCCAGATCTTTTTTGACCATGAGGGTGGTGGCAGCAACAGCTGAACATAAAGGTCACTTCAGGGAAATCTTATCTTACCCCGCTTCTTTTGGGGTTGGGTAAGGTCTAAGTTCTTGTAGATGACTCTCAGTGCCAAAAGTTGCTTGAAGCAACTATACAAATCTATAAACTGGATTAGGGAAATGCTGAGAGCGCCACGGGTTACAGCTGACACCCTTCCCACTTTCTGGTAATAGTAGGGGCAGATCACCCAGCACTATCAGCCTTCCCATAACATCTGGACAGTCATCCTAGAGTGCATAGCAGATGGGAGGGCTAGAGCAGAGGGTTGGTGTGCAGGGTAGAGAGGGCTCTGGGATGAGGGTTTGAGGTGCAGGCTGCCCTGGGGCTACAGCAGGGGGAGGGAGAGAGAGAGGATTGCCCCCAGCTGTCACTCCACAGCAGCACCTGGACTGGGTGGAGGGGTGCCTCTTCTCCCCACTGCAGCTACAGTGGGGCTCGGCTGGGGGAAGTGCTCCTCTCCCCAGCAGATCCAGGGGGGCTGGGCTGGACTAGGCTGGGAGAGGGGCACCTCTCCCCAGCCATGGCAGCTCTGCAGGCCTGGACTGGGCCAGGGAGGGGCGCCTCTCCCCAACCGCGGCAGTTCCGGTGGGCCTGGGGAGAGGCTCCTCTCCCTGGCACCTTTGTAGGGGCCGGGTGACCTGCATGGCCCTAAATAGCCTGCTGCGCAGCCGTGCAGCTTACAGGGAACCTAGCTATGAATTACTCACAGTTAACTGACGCAATTAACTCAAAAAAATTAATTGCGATTAATTGCAGTTTTAATTGCACTGTTAAATAGAATACCAATTTACATTTATTAACTATTTTGGATGTTTTCCTACATTTTCAAATATATTGATTTCAATTACAAATACAGAATACAAAATGTACGCTGCTCACTTTATACTATTTTTGATTACAAATATGTGCACTGTAAAAATGATAAACAGTATTTTTCAATTTACCTCATACAAGTACTATAGTGCAATCTCTTTATCGTGAAAATGCAACTTATAAATGTAGATTTTTTGTTGTTACGTAACTGCACTCAAAACCAATGTAAAACTTGGGAGCCTACAAGTCCATTCAGTCCTACTTCTCATTCAGCCAATCGTGAAGACAAAAAGTTTGTTTACATTTATGGGAGATAATGCTGCCCACTTCTTATTTCCAATGTCACCAGAAAGTGAGAACAGGCATTCGTATGGCACTTTTGTGCCGGCACTGCAAGGTATTTATGTTCCAGACATGCAAAACATTTGTATGCTTCGGCCACAATTCCAGAGGACATGCTTCCATGCTGACGCTCGTTTAAAAAAAATAACGTTAATTAAGTTTGTGACTGAACTCCTTGGGGGAGAATTGTATGTCTCCGGCTCTATTTTACCTACATTCGGCCATGTATTTCTTGTTCTAGGAGTCTTGGATGATGACTCAGCACATGTTCATTTTAACAATGCTTTTTCTGCAGATTTGACAAAATGCAAAGAAGCTACTAATGTGAGATTTAGATAGCTACAGCACTCAACCCAAGGTTTAAGACGCTGAAGTGCCTTCCAAAATCTGAGAGGGACAAGCTGTGGAGCATGCTTTCAGAAGTCTTAAGAGCAACACTCTGCTACGGAAACTACAGAACCCAAACCCCCAAAAGAAGAAAATCAACCTTCTGCTGGTGGCATCTGACTCAGATAATGAAAATGAACATTTGTTGGTCTGCACTACTTTGGATTGTTATCGAGCAGTACCTGTCATCAGCACAGATGCATGTCCTCTGGAATGGTGGTTGAAGCATGAAAGGACATATGAATCTTTAGTGCATCTGACATGTAGATATTTTGCAACGCCGGCTACAATGGCTCTCACTTTCAGGTGACATGAACAAGAAGCAGGCAGCATTATCTCCTTGTTTGTCTGAGCAATTGGCTGAACAAGACATAGGACTGAGTGGACTTGTAGGCTCTAAAGTTTTACATTGTTTTATTTTTGAATGCAGTTTTTTTGTACATAATTGTACCTTTTAAAATTCAATCATCATGATAAAGAGATCGCACTACAGTACTTGTATTAGGTGGACAGAAAAATACTATTTCTTTTGCTTTTTACAGTGCAAATATTTGTAACAAAAAATAAATATTAAGTGAGCAATGTATTTGTAACACTTTGTATTGTGTTATAACTGAAACCAATATTTGAAAATGTAGAAAACACCCAAAAATATTTAAATGGTATTCTATTATTGTTTAACAGTGTGATTAATCACTTATTAATCCAGATTAATTTTTTTAATCACTTGACAGCCCTAGTTTATATATTTCCACAGTCATATATCCAAAATATATATGACCAGAGTTAACTTACTAGGTGCCTCACATTTTTAAATAATGTAACTAGTGCTGACAATGCTATTTTACATTGTCATTTGTTGTATTATACATCCTCAATAATTCAGAATACATGCAAACTGCTTTTAAAGTACAGGGATTTGGGGGGAATGTAACTAATGAGTCTTACACTTTTGACATATTGAATATTTTGTCTGCCTATACGTCTAAATAGGCTGTACATTCTTCAGAGCTAGGAATGGCTTACTCTGTACTGGTACAGCACTTAGAACCTATAAGCCTTGATCAGAATCACAGTGAGCTAATATAATACAAATAATTGATAAGGCTAAGCTTTTGACACCCATGATTAAGGTAACTGTATCCCAGAAGGCACAACAGAGCAGATAGGCTAAGCTTTTCCTGAAGCAGCACTCCAGCACACTGGTAAAACATTTGGATAGGGAAGGCTATGGAGAACACTGGGATAAAGCAGGGTAGATCGATAATTTAAATCACCAATTTTAATTATGATTTAAATCAGCAAGCAGGAAACCTTGATTTAAATAATGTTGTTTTGCATTTGTACTTTTTATTCTCCTAAGGAGAAGTTGATCCTCATTAGCTAGTGACCATTAAAACATGTTGACTTACAACTAAATAGAGTATTTACACTACATTTTCTTTTTTTGCTAATCAGGATATACTATACATGGTTACTGAAGGAACTATATAGCTTTACTTACATTTAATTCAGAGTCTTAATTTTGTACCTTTTTATTATGTTAGAAAATGGTGACTAATGCATTTCTCATTTATTAGATTTTTATTGTGTCAAGCTATATTTAGAAAGAAGTTGGATTTCAATTAAAAATGAACTCCATATTTAAATTTTTTTACTAGTTAAATAAAACTTCCTTAATTGTGCTGGATACATGGGAAAAACAATTATTAAAACTTGTTTTGCATTTGAAACTAACAAATTCTGATTCCAGGTGCTCAATCAGTAACTTTCACCAGTTTTACTTTAAGACTCCAGCACCTCCCGCTTAATTATATAAAAAAAATTAAATAGATTAGAGTGACAGTTCAGTCCTTAACATAGGTCATCATAATTTCATATTTAAAATATTTATTTTAAAAAGGTAAATGTACTTATGTAATTTATTTTTAAAATATCAATGTTTATCCACCATCAGAATAAGGCATTTCCAGTTAAATCTGGAGTACAGCAGTCAGGGTGTATCACATGGAAAAAAAGCTGTTGATCCCTTAGGTTAGCAGTCTATTCATGGTGATGGAATCTAAATATGTTCTCTTGCTCATTATCAGCCTTTGGTACTATTGACCACTTAGCTGCTACCATTCCTGAAAGAACTAAATGTGGTTCTATTCAGGGTTTAAGGCTACTATAATTGTCACTGTTAGGCATGAACAAATACGAGGTCACAGATGAAGTGTGGTCTTTATTAGAGAAGGAATGGGAGTGGAGACCAGAGGTCTATTCCCATCTCTGCCTTACACTTCCTTTGTGACCCAGGGAAAATAATTTGGGGCCTGTTTACAATCCACAATCCACTGTTACCTAGTTACAGCACAATTAAAATGTTTAGTGTGGCTTGGACCTAATATGTTGCAATGGGTCACATAAATGACTCTAAAATCATGTCTGAGGCCAATGCATCTTACAAATTTCAGCTGTGTTCTAATTAGGTGAAGGACAACTATATCTTCAATACAATTTTTGTAGTGTACATGGAGCCTTAACAACAGTGCTTCAATTTCTTCAACTGTAAAAATAGGAATATCTCCCGCCTTGCCATAGGTGTTGTGAGGCTGAATGTGTTACTTTGAAGGTGATACAGGATGAGAACCCTAGCTTCAACCAGAAATAATTGTAGCAGTTCAGTTTAATTTAGGCTTTACTAAAAAAACTCACAGTGTGTGAATTAATTTCCATCTAATAAAAGTTTTTCTAATTTGAACAGAAGACACTACCCTCTAGGCTGACCATATTTCCCTATGCTCAATATGGAACACCTGGTAAAATTTCTCATATTCAACCGAGTTCAACGGCAATCAATCAGAACTATGCAGTACAAACTAACATCAAGTTAACAGAGCCCTTGTTAAAAAGGAAATACTGCATATCTGGATTCTTTTTATTTACCTTTTTATCTTTAAGGATTATGGGTTCACATGGGGAGAGGTGACACACACACACACACATTCCAGTACATCTCTCTCTCATGGGTGCGAGAGACCGAACCGACACTCCCTGCCCAGCGCTCTCCACCCTCCATGCCTAGCTGGGCCCCCAGGACAGACCTGCCTCTCCTGGTACCTGGTGCTGTGTCTTCCTGAGGCAACATGTGGGGGGGACACGCAGGGTCACATGCCCCCCTCACGAAATTTCTGCCAGGATTCACCCCAGCATGTGGCCAGCAACAGCTTTTTGCACTGCGTAGGAGAGAAGGGATGGGAGCTGCTTCCAGCCACAGGGGAGGAGGATGCGGGGAAGGGATGACCTGGTCCGTATCCTTGCAGAGCTCATGCTTCTATCCCCCTCTCCTGTGGCTGGAAGCAGCTTTTCCCTTCCTGCCCGCACAGTGTCGAAAGGCAGCTAAGACTTCTAGGCTGCTGCAGGCAACTGACATAACCCAGCTGCCTCCTGTCCACCGGCTATAGTGCAGGCAGGAAGGGGTTAAGCCCTAAGGATGCATTGTGCACCAGGGCCCAGGGAACCTGACTGCAGGGCCTTCAGCTAACCTAGCCAGAGAGAGGTGGCTCAACAGGGGAGGGTGCCTAGGGGACGTAGCAGCTCCGCACTCCTTGGGGGCAGAACCCAGGGCACGGGATGAGACGAGAGGGGGAAGAGAAAGGAGAAGGAGACAAAGTATGGGACAACTGGCCCATTTTTAAGAAAAAAGTTGGGACACCTGCAGGAGGGCTTAAATACGGGACTGTCCCTTTAAAAACGGGACGTCTGGAGATGTCTGCCTCTCAAGAGTGGCAGAACTGCTACCACATACAAGTTAAATGAAACCCCATTCCTTCACCATCTTGAGAACAGATATGTTTTCTGAGAGAAACAGGAAAACTATGCTTTCAAAAGCGAACACATGTTAAATGAGATTTTACTTTTGCTAAAGGAAGAGAACGTGCACCTGTGCAGAGAAGCTTATATAAGTTTCTGGTAGATTTAATTTAATAGCTACAAAACAAAATTTGTATCGGAAATATAAATAATTTAAGTATAGTTCTACCCTGAAAAGGGATTTTATAGAAAGAACAGCACTACCTTACTCAATAGATCTGCTTCTAGTGTATATGCAGAAGGATAGTTCTGACTATATTGACAAAAAAGATTTGTAAGGTTTTTAAATTCCTTTTAGCACCGCACAACCAAGCTAGGCGGGCAAGCTGAACTCTATTGCATTTTGTGCATCAACAGAATTAGTTACCAAGTCCCAATCAGTAACACTTGGGAAAATTCTGTAAAGGCAGAGGAGTTCCATAGATGTAACAGACCTAATTTGGCCTGTAGGATTTGGTAGCATTGAGAGATGGAAAGAACCCAGCTGACTTTCAGCTCAAGCTGAGCTTGCAAGTCCAACAGTTAGAAAAATCATTTTTAAATGGACTGTATTTGATATAGAAATCCTTGCAAGACAATATACATGGAATCCCATGGCAGTTTTAAAAGTCCTTTCATTGTACCTCTGCGTGTTAAGTGCTGAGGCAGTAATCCACAAGATGTTAGGTGCTGTCCAAATAGTGAGATACAGTCCCTGCTCAGAGCGCTCAGGTGACATCAACTTAAAAAAAGTCACTCAAAATATTTTAAAGCATTACTGTCCCAACACCTAAGATTGTTAGAGTTTAAAGATGGAGAGATTTATTTTTTATTTATTTATTTATTTATTCATTCCTGTTTATTTACTTTTCAGATTTTTCAGTGCTCATGTATAAGTAATTACCATCTGCATAGGCTTTTCTTATAGCAACAGGGAAGAGAAATACAATAGAAAAGTGCAAATATAAAAGCCTTTGCCAATTCTCATGGAGCTCAGGGAAGATGTTAACACCTGAAGTTAGCTACTTTTAACGTGGGTTTTAAGTGGATGATTCCAAAGTCGGTGGTGTCCCTTTAAGCAGCAGTCAGAGGAAATTTGTCAGTCAGGAATACAAGTTACAGACTCCTGGATTCCTGTGCCATGCCCAGACCAGTTCTCTGAAACAGAGCTAAGAGAAAAGCTCTTTGTCCTAGCATGTACATTCTTTTCATAGATTAAAAACATATGAAAATTCACATACAAGTAATATTAATTAATCAGAAGTTAAAAGCTCAATTGCCAGAAATTTCAAAATAAAAGGAGATTTGAACTCTAGAAACTAAAAGTTGGAAATTCTGCAACTTTTTTTTTTTTTTTTTAAACATACTTACTTTTTTAAAGTGAGTGGCTGATTGCACTTTCCTAACAGGCTGCATCAGTGCATCGCGAACAATGATGCTTATGTCAGCACCAGAATAGCCATCCGTTCTCTTTCCAAGATCTCGATAGTCTGATTCTGTCAGGCTGTTTGGGGTGCTCCCAAGGTGAAGCTTAAACATAGCAGTCCTACCATGGTCCTCAGGCAAAGGAATATAAATACGCTTCTCAAACCTTAATTTAAAAAAGCCACAAACACTGACTCTTGCAGGTACTCGATGGAAAGCAGTTTATGCAAATGGTCTAACAGAACTAGAAGGAATAAGGAAGCAATCTGAGCATTACAGCTTTAAGAGTGTGTGCGCGCATGAAGTGAGTGTGGGGAATCTTAGCACTATTTTATAAGTCTGCTAAAAAAGTACTGTAATATCCATGGTAACAATCACTAATTAAAATTACATTCAGAATATTATAACCCCGTTTCTTCCTTTTCATGACTGAGATATCTTCCCATGGGTTTGAAATTATCCCATGCTTGCAGCATGTCTACATAAAGATTTAGTGCATGGCACCCGGGGTGTGACTCTATAGTGCACTAGCTTGCCACACACTAACTGGTCACATGGACCCTGCTACCATGCAGTAGAAGTTCCACAGTGTGCTTTATGTTTGAAACAGCAGTCTACATGGAGATTTAGTGTGCAACAAATCAGGGTGTAAATCTACAGCTCAGTAACTGGCAGTGTGGACCCTGCTACCATGCATTATGGGCACATCTACTGTACATCAAAGCATACTATGTAACTTTTAGGCTCCAGCTACAGGGCACAGATGTGACTCCCCTGCTCAGGGACCCATATTTGCACTAGCTCTTATCAAGCTAGCCTGACTATAAACAGCAGCGTAGCCATGGTAGCATGGGTAGCAGCAGTGGAGGGACAGCTTAGTATGTACCCTCCCTGAAACTGTAGAGTAAGTACTCAACAGTTCTAGGCTGGGCTTCTGCTGCTGCTACTCATGCTACCATGGCCACGCTGCTGTTTATATTAGCAACAGCGTGGTAAGAGCTAGTGAGAGCATGTGTACACAAGCAGGGGAATCACATCCCTCACCTGTACAGTAGATGTGCCCATAATGCATGGTTACAGGGTCCACACTGCCAGTTACTGAGCTGTAGATTTACACCCTGATTTGTTGCACACTAAATCTCCACGTAGACAAACCCTTAGTCACAGAAGACAGATTTTATTTCTAGAAGAAGCTCAAGGGACAAAAATCCCTTCAATATTTTTGAGGTGTGGAGCATCAAAACAGCGTTTTTGCTCAATTAACCAAAGTATGGCTGAACAACTATTAATAATGTCTCTGAAGTTTACAAATCTATTTTAAATAAAGTTCATCAACTGAAATGTAACTTCAGGGCATGTTCAGCGAGACTCTGCTACAAATTTTGGTATCTTAATCAAGCCTTCCTCCTGATATGGTATTACTAGGAGGATTTAGAACTGCAGTTCTCCCTGACAAGTACAGTGACTATTGTTCTTAGACTGCTGGGATTATTTCCCCAAAATGCATGCACGCAAAGCACAATGTAATCTCATTTTTCAATGCTGGAAAAGTTGCCACAAAATATTAGCTAGAGCAGTGGTTTTCAAACTTTTTTTTCTGGCGACCCAGTTAAAGAAAATTGTTGATGCCCACGACCCAACTGATCTGGGGATGAGAGGTTTGGGGTGTGGGAGGGGCTCAGGGCTGGGGCAGAGGGTTGGAGTGCGGGGGTAAGGGCTGCTGGGTGGGGCCAGAGATGAGGGGTTTGGGGTGCAGGATGGCGCTCTGGGTGGGAGGGGGACTCATGGCTGGGGCAGGGTGCGGGACAAGGTCAGGACTGTGGGCTGAGGGTGCAGGCTCTAGTATGGAGCTGGGGATGAGGGGTTTGGGGTGCAGGAGGGGGCTCTGGATTTGGAGGGGCTCAGGGTTTGGGGTGCAGGGTTACCTCGGGCAGCTCCCGGTTAGCAGCGCAATGGGGGTGCTAAGGCAGGATTCCTGCCTGTCCTGGCGTCCAGACTGCACTACACCTCCTGAAGCAGCCAGCAGCAGGTCCAGCTCTGTGTGGCTCTCTCCCACAGGTACCGCCCCCTCTTACTCTTCCCCCACAGCAGAGCCAGTGCTTGGGGCAGAGGCTGTGCACAGAGCCCTGTGGCCCACCCCCAGGGCCTAGGAGCTGGACCTGCTGCTGGCTGCTTCCAGGGCGCAGCACGGTGTCAGAACAGGTAGGGACTAGCCTGCCTTAGCTGGGCAGTACCGCAACAGGACTTTTAACGGTCCGGTTGGCGGTGCTGACCAGAGCCACTGTGACCCAGTGCCTTACATTCCGTGACCCAGTACTGGGTCGCGACTCGCAGTTTGAAAACCACTGAGCTAGGGGGTATGTGGTGCAACAAGTCCATGCACTGGCCCTTTACCATACTTACAGAGACCAGAAAATTAGCTTCTCTCATTTGAATGCACTTCAGCATAATTGCCATTCTCTGCTCAAGAAAGCCTCAAGACTAGACGAAGTAGGTGTTTTCAACTGAGGTAAACTCAGAACTTCGTGCATGTGAGAAGAGGGAGATAAAGGGGCAGAGACCTACATGGCACCAGCACATACTGCATGCAACCAAATATTGGTCTGACTGGTATTATTTAAGGTGACCACAGGACCCCTTGCCCACACATTCAGGATCTACTATAAATTAATTGGAGAGTTTTTCAGTGTATAGATCTTCAGGTTTCCCATACAAGGTAGTTAAAGCAGGATAGTATTTCTGAACATTCACAGATTAAGCCACCACCTAATCAATAGTGAATTGAAAAAACCTAACACTTTGTGCTGTATAGTGTGAAGTTGCATATTTTACTGGACAATACACATTTTGTTATAAAATTACCTTCTCCTGATAGCAGAATCCAGAACCCAGGGTATGTTTGTAGCTCCCAAAACCAAGATTCCTTCATTGTCTACACCAACCCCTACACCAGAACAGGTAATATTTAATAATGTAAACACTTTTTTAAAGCATTTTAAAACATCTTGAAAAACTACAAATGATCTTCAAATCTTACCTTAACTGTGTGTCAAAAAAGCCAAAACTGATATTAATTGCTAACTGTTCCTTAATGCCATTAATCTTACCTTGCATCTGAACTAGGAATTCTGTTTTAATTCGTCTAGCAGCCTCACTTTCATTCTCACTTCTTGATCCACACAGAGAGTCTATCTCATCAATGAAGATAATAGAAGGTTTGTTTTCTCTGGCAAGCTGGAATAAATTTTTCACTAATCTAGAAAAAAAATTAAGTTATCTTCCATGAGAATACAGCAAGTCAATATTATTGTACTGTATCATATCACATTTACCACAGTATAAGGAATCAAGGTTCATAATCATGATGTTAAGTAAGCAGTTTGAGGATCCTCAAGAGGCAAAGTTCTTTAGCTCTGTAAATGGTGCTTCCCTCTAATCAAAGTCATCTGGCAATGCTGGAGGGAAATGAGGACTATAAAGTATGGTGCTTCAGTCATGCTCTAGCTAGTGAAAGATCTGTTCATGTTTCCTTTCGGTCCTTTACAAGCTGGGTAGAAAACGAAGAAAGACTTGTTGTTCTGTTACATATTTAATGTAATATAACCAACTCAAGAAACTTTGAAAGAGTAATACTGAATAATGACTTCTGTAAATACTGTATCTGGTAGCACATTAGTTCTCTTTAGGTGAAGGAAGTAGCCAGAAGGGTTGATATGCCTGAGATCTTACACATATTCATATTTATTTGTTCAGGAAAAAATATGATCAATATAAAAGTTGATGCCAATAATTTAAAACAGAGAAGTGTCAGGTAAAGCTCTGAAAAGTGGCTAAAAATGGTGTCAGATACCAGGTCTGTCTCTCAAATTTGTTCCATTTACAAGTGAAAAAATGACGTTCTCTAATTCCCCCCAAAAAGTCAACCTGGGGGCTTTATATCTTTCCTGCTTTTCCATCGCCACTGACTCAACTGATATGAATTACAAGAATATTTAAAGTGTCTAAAATTTGTGTATTTTTAACAGTAAATGACAGTCACTTTTCCTCTCAGATTTAACTTCCTCAGAATTTCTGGTGTGATAAGCTTGCAAGTTCTTCTATCATCTATGAATTTTTCCTGGAAAAACAAAATGGGCAAGACCTACATTTCTTGGTCTTAAAAAAAAAAAATAAAAAAAATCAAGAGCTTTTTCCCAGAAAGCCCTTCAGAGACTTTGTACACCTTAAAAAAGCAAAAATAGTTAGCCAATATTTACCATTTTTTTCCTTTGAAGTTCACTTTTAATAAATCTCCCAAGTTTTGCTACAAGACAGGAGGGAGAAAAATGATCCTCATACTAAAGGATCCACACCAAGGACCACAAAAAGTGAAGACCCTCTTCTCATGCACAGCTGTAGAAGAGAGAGTCAAGGTTGATGTTGGGAAGAAACTTAAGTTTCCTGTCCTTTTTTGGTTTATTTTAATGAGACATATAAAATACAGCCTGCCAGAAATTTTCCAAGAAACGTGCTGGCTTGTGAACCTGAGATGTTTCAGGAAAAGATTGGGTTTTTACAAAACTTTCATCAAATGACTGGCAGGAACCTGGGTTCGAGTCTGCAGCCCAGCATGTGGGCTTCTGCCGCTGAGCTCCCTGCCGCTGAGCCAAGAGCCTGGAAGACTCTCAGGGCATCTGGCTGTGAAGTCAGGCAGCCCACATGGCAGGCTGCCCAGGAGCTGCCAATCCCTTAATCCCCAACAGCTCCAGAGCGAACTGGACAAGAATGAAGTCTGTTCACTCAGGAGCTGCCAGTGATCTCTGGGAAAATATTTCATTACAAAACCACCATGTTTTGACATTTCCAAAGCAAAATTTTTCTGAATTCCCCATTCATGGAAAATTTCAAAAACACTAAAATTTTTCAAAACCCTGAAATTCTGAGTTTCGGGCCAGCTCTAGTATACAAACTACCTCAAATTTTACCTACTTTTGAAAGCATCGTGAAGTTGTGCAAATATTTGCAAAAAGAAAATAGTAGCGATTACATTCTTGAACCTCAGCTGACAGATTGCAGTGTTTCAGAACCAAATAAAACCATTTAGTATAAAAAAAATTCAACTGAGCTACTTACTTTTCACTCTCTCCTAACCATTTTGAGACAAGGTCAGAGGAGGATACTGAGAAGAATGTAGAGTTGTTGGCTTCTGTTGCCACAGCTTTTGCCAAGAAAGATTTTCCTGTTCCTGGTGGCCCAAAAAGAAGAATTCCTCTCCAAGGTGTTCTCTTTCCTACGAGAGTTATATTTTAAAAGAAAAGAAAAAAGGACTTGCCTGAAGAATTCTGATACAAGGATCAGGTTGATACAGAACTTGGTAAAAAAATGAAACCTCATCCAAGCTTGTAAAATTGTTTATATATTTATTCACTTTTTCAGTTGAAAGAAGTTGGTATCTGTTGTATTTACATAATTTAGATTCATATATAACTTGTTGCTTTATTAATAAACTATACCAATCATCAGTTTCCCAAAGTTAGCAAATGTGTAAGAGAAATACAGCTTATAACATCACTGTATTTAAAGTTACCATGTGAGATGAGTTGTTCTTGAACCAACTTCTCCTTTCTCCCAATACAATTCCCC
Organism: Caretta caretta; assembly: GCF_965140235.1. Classification (NCBI taxonomy): domain Eukaryota; kingdom Metazoa; phylum Chordata; order Testudines; family Cheloniidae; genus Caretta; species Caretta caretta. Next base: position 122,396,336 of record NC_134207.1, on the reverse strand, counting down.
AACTGCTCCCACCATCCCAGCATACACATCCCACCAGACTATGGAATAGAAGCTCTTAGAGGACACCTAGACATAGGTCACCATTATGACAGTGTAAAATACTTCTCACCCCTCACCAGCCACACCTCTCCCCCAAACTGCAACCATTAGAACCAAGAATGTATACTAAATTTATCTCACCTGTAAACAGATGAGGAAATTTAATGGGCAATATCACTGCCTCTTTAAGCGCTTCTTTGGCTCCCTCAAGACCAGCAACATCACTCCACTTTACATTTGGTCGCTCCATAACAATGGCACCTATAAAATAAGAGGCCAGATAAACTAGGAAGGTACATTCTGTCAAAGAGCCTCTGCTGTCATAAGCAAGAATTAAAATCTTGGACCCTGTTCACATATGAACTGCTGCTTGTCAATTCCAGCATGGTTTCCATGAACAGACTGCATGCAGCATATACAGATTTCAGCAATGTTTAACCACAATACTTAAGCAGGGTTCAAGTTCTGTTGTGGCTAACTAGAGTTAGACCATGATTTGGCCAGCAAGTGCAAGTTTCCTAGGGACAGGACACTGTTCTTTAACATCATTTGCTTGTGTGTAAATAGGCACTGCCTGCCAGAGCCCTCTAAATCAGCCCCAGTAGTTTCTGCAGAATTTAAGCTTCTATTTAAAATAAAGTGGTAGTCCTTATGTGAAGCCGTGTGGCCCAGGGGACAGAGCACTTGACTGTGACTTCTCAGACATGGGTTCTATTCCTGGCTGTGCCTTTAGTCTACAGGGTGACTGGGCAAGTCACTTCACCTCTCTGGGCCTCAGCATTCTCATCTGTAAGATGTGAATAAAGCCTCTTTTGTAAATAGTGAAGGCACAGAGGAATTTCTATTGTATTTAAATACTCTGTGGCAAGTCAGTCTACAGCTCTTTTGTGGACAAAAAAAAATAACCAACAAATCAGAATTGCCTAATTTAACAAGTCACTTGATACAATGATTTTTTAAAAAAAAGTTTCAGAACTACCTTGAAGTTGATTTTGCAGTTTCTTTTTTTCAGGATCATCAGACTCTCCTTCCCCATCACTGTCAGTCCTAATTCAGACACAAGTAATAAGATGTTCAACTACAAAGAAAGCCACCTGTCTTACACAAGACAAACAATTTTGTAAATGGAAACTATATTCTACCTCACACGTTCCGTCATTTTGGTAGAGATATTCAGGGAAATGTGTTTTTAATTCAATTCTGTAGATTCTTTGAGGGCCCAACAGCCCTGTTGAATGACGTAATTTTATTTTTAAAATCATGTGACAAAAATATAAAGCCAAGTAGTGTAATTCTAAGCTTCATATAAAATGTGATTTCTTTAAAATATTGTTGACAATTCTAATGAAGTATGTTTTAATAAGTTTCCCTATGGAGTTAACGTTTCCATGGTTTGTAGAAAATATTTATGGCCTAAATTCCACCTTTACTGTTTTTAATTAGATTTATTACAGGTACAATTGTCCTTTCTTCAGTGCAGGCAGATCTAAGCAATCCTCTATATGTTTGGAGCAGCAATTGGAGTTACTGGTAAGATCCAGCTAGTGCTATGTTCCTCTTTGTGTTGCCAGAGCAGTGTAAAGAGAACTAAGAGAAGACGTAAGGGAAATCCTTGGTTGGTGAAAAGCCAGCATAGGGGGCACGTCATATGCACAATCTTACAGTCATCATAAGCATGTGGAACATGGTGCAACTCTGAGCTTTTACAAACCAACTGTTGCTCAGCTGACCAGTACTATAGCTAGAAAGAGTTCTGACACGTGTGTATTCAGAGTTTCAGGGACAAGCTACATTCACTGAAAAAGGAAACTAGAAAGCTTTGCAAATAAACTGTGTGCAGTATAGTTATAGTGAACAAAGTGATTGCTGGATCTAATCTATCAGTCCTCATTCTCAAAGGAAACCTGCACATTTTCAAAAGACGAGTCTCGAAGCTTAAATTCATAATACTGCTAGACACCAAAAATCATGGACAGAACAGAGACACTGGATTTATGGCTTTTTACAACAATCTGTAACCCACTAATCCCTCTTTTTGTCCTATCACTGAGATGTTAATGGGCTACTCTACCTAAAATGGTCCCTTAGAATATGTGCTAACTACTTATGCTAAACAATCTGTTCCACCTTGCATTTAGCTGTGATGCTTGGAATACCATTCCCAGACCAGAAGAAGAACTCTGTGTGGCTCAAAGGCTTGTCTCTCTCATCAACAGAAGTTGGTCTAATAAAAGATATTACCTCACCCCCTTGTCTCTTGCAAACAGCTTAATAACTGAACATGGTATCAGTGCATTTAGAAGACTTAAAAAACAACACTGAAAATAAGCTTCTTTCCTCCTCCTTACCACCATCAGAGTTCAGGAGACTTTTTTTCCTGCAAATATTGAAAACATTAGGCATCTGAAGCAGATGTCTGCTGAATTAGGGTCCCCTGAGGCCATCAACTTCTGCAGAAAAAATAAGGATCCCTGGACTCTGATACGGGAGAAGTGACAGTAACTGATTTTAACACGAGATATACTGCCATGTGCAAACTGAATTCAATTACCAATCTGAGTCAAGTACAACTTTAAATCCTCTCTACAGATGGATTACAAGCCACAAACGAGGACAGTTTTTCTGCAAATCACTTAAATTTTACTGCAGTTTTAAGTTTCAATGAAGACAAAAAATATTAGGTATAAAATGTAACTATCTAGATGTCCAACAAATAATGTTGCCAATAACAAGAGTTGGGTGAATAGAAATATGACTAGATGGTGCAATGGATTGGGAACGTGATACAGAGCTTCAACCTCTGGAGCACATGTTCAAAACTGGCCCAAGTTATCAGTGGTTTAAATCTAGTCACTGGTGCTCTGAAGATCTAGTTTTTAAGTAGGTAGGTGTCCATGTCTTAGGCCACCACAGCTGTCATCCAGCAGAAAGGCTAAAGACCTGCTAGATGTGAGTTAACTTACTGGAGTGAAAAGAAAAGGAGTACTTGTGGCACCTTAGAGACTAACCAATTTATTTGAGCATGAGCTTTCGTGAGCTACAGCTCACTTCATCGGATGCATACCGTGGAGTGAGTTACTGCAAGTGGATCTTCCATGGTAGGACTAAGGCATATTGGTAAAGCAACAGAGGAAAGCTTGTAGTGTTAGTATGCATGTTGTTTGGTTAGTTACTGTACTTCTGTATTGCTCACCTGATACATTTCACACGCATTAAACTTACTTAAAATGTTCTTTCAAATAGTTAACTTTCGTTTCAGCTGAGTTTGGAACATGAAAAATATTGCATTTTGCTTTACCGTCTCCAAAAAAAACACATACCCTTTTTCATCAGATGGACCAGACTCTTTCACTGGCTTTGGTGGAGCTTTCTCTTTCTTTTTCAGATATTCCTTCAGTTTTTCTGCTCTGTCCAGATATTCTGTACACTTCGTTCTGATACTTTGTTTTGCTTTATCACCCTGTGCTTCATCTAAAAAAATTGAAAAAAAATGGTTATGCTTTACTAGAAGCAAAAAAAAAAAACAAAACAAAAAAAAACACAAAAACAAAACAAATCAAAACAGAAAAGGGTAATAATTCTGTCCCCATTTTAATACTAAATTTAACAGAATACATAAGAAAGTAGCGTGTAGTAGTTTCTCCAATCTCAACGAACAAAAAGTAAATTGAAAACCTCCGACCTACAAGAAATCCATTGTACTTAGTGAATGCTTCAAGAAGCATTTCGATGCTTATATTGCCAATATCCACCACATTATCTAAACACCAGCCAACTATTTCAAGAGAGCTATTTCCTTTTCCTTATCCTGTAGGAGAGAAAACTTGATTAAGCTAACAGGTTTTTGCTTAAGATACACTTTGAACTGGACTCTCTATTGAATGGGAAGACAATGCAAAGCAGAGCTCCATGGTGATATGTTCATTGTGATTTGTGTCGCTAAGCAGACGGGCTACTGTGGTTTGTAACAGGTGGAGATTTTTCAAAGCATGTGGCTTCACTCCTAGTTATGAGCTGCAATAATCAAGTCTGCAGATCACAAGTGCGGCAGTCACTATGACAAGGTTTGTACTGATAGGATGGGGTGCAACTTTAGAGCCAGTTGTGGGTGTTCTGGATCCCATGGCTAAAGCCTGACTGATTGAGAAGGATCAAGGATACTGGCAGATGGATGGCTTCTTGATTTGCTTGCTTAAAAAACGGATGTTACTGGGCAGTAGTTTAAGAGATTAGTGTTGAGCAGTGGTTTTTGTTTATTTACATTATATGTTCTCAACCCCCTTCTGCAATCTTCCAGTTTCTTAAAAAAAATAGTTGTCATTCACACTGAAAGGGAGATAGGCATAAAATCTGACCAACTTTTTCTCTGTTTAAGCTCAAAAGCTTGTCTCTTTCACCGACAGAAACCTCACTTATCTTGTCAACCTTTAGATAATAATTAATAGTTATTATTGTCCTCCTGGTCTCTAATCTATTAAAAAGCATTTCAGGCTACACAACAAAAGGCATGCACACTTTACTCTATGCATTAAGTCCCAAAAGCGTGCCCAGCATTGCAGAAAGCACAGAAAGATACATTCTCTTGCCCCATAGAGCAGAACATATAGACCAGGGTCGGCAACCTTCAGAAGTGGTGTGTTGAGTCTTCATTTATTCACTTTAATTTAAGGTTTCACGTGCCAGTAATACATTTTAATGTTTTTTAAAAGGTCTCTCTCTATAAGTCTATATATTATATAACTAAACTATTGTTGTATGTAAAGTCAACAAGATTTTCAAAATGTTTAAGAAGCTTCATTTAAAAATTAAATTAAAATGCTGATCTTATGCTGCTGGCCCGCTCAGCCCGCTGCCAGCCTGGGGTTCCGTTCACCTAGGCCGGCAGCAGGCTGAGCGGAGCCTGCGGCCGGGACCCCAGATTGGCAGCAGGCTGAGCAGGGCCAGCGGCCGGGACCCCAGATTGGCAGCAGGCTGAGCGGCTCAGCGCGCTGCCAGTCTGGGGTTCTGTCTACCGGCTCCTGCCAGCCAGGGTCACGGTTGCCAGCCCCGCTTAGCCCGCTGCCGGTGCTCAGAGTGGGTACCTACCTTCTCCCTGGTTCTAGCCCATTCTCTTCTTCTTTCTCTGCACTGAGCTGAGGGTGGGAGTGCACTGAGCACAGGGCTGGGGGTGAAGGAGCAGGCTGCGGGTTGGGGTGAAGGGTCTGGCCAGGAGCTAGAATGACAGAGGGGGCTCAGGGTTGGGGCAGGAGGTTTGGGTGTGGAGTGCTTACCTGGGCAGCTCCCATTTGGTACGAGGGGTGCAGGTGGAATGTGGGGGGAGGAGAGGCGCAGGAGCTCCCGTTTGGTGCTCAGGGTGGGGTGGGAATGTGGGGGGTGCAAGAGTCAGGGCATTGGGGGGCTGGGAATGTATAGGGGGCTGGCGTCAGGATTGGGGTTGTGGGGTGGTGCAGGGGTCATGGCAGAGGGCTGGGGGTGTGGGTTAGGGTTGTGGGGGTGCTCCCAGTCCCCTGCCCAGAGCGGCTCACGGCAGGGGGGTGGAGGGGATATGCCCTGATTCCACCCCCTTCCTCAAGACCCTACCCCCACCTCTTCTCCACCTCCTCCCCGGAGCAGCGAGTGCGCTGCAGCTCCGCTTCTCCCCCTCCCTCACAAGGGCCATCAGCTGATCGGCAGCAGGGAGGGAGAGGAGGAGGGGCAGGAACCCAGCACACTGGGGGAAAAGGTGGTGGGGGGGAGAAGAGCGGGCCAGGGCAAGCAGGATTTTTAATGGTATGCTGCTGCCTGCCGGGGTCCCGGCCACCTGCCCCACTCAACCCGCTGCCGGCCTGGGTTCAGCAGCGGGCTGAGCGGGGCTGGCGGCTGGGACCTGGCAGGCAGCAGCGTGCCATTAAAAATCGGCACGCATGCCATAGGTTGCTGACCCCCGATATAGACAAACACAATCCACACACAAACTGCCCTGAATGATCAAATGGAAGTTACTTAAGATTTTTAAGTTATTGTATACGTAACAGCACCTCTAACTTGGGGTGAGTTTGCACTGGTAGGCTTGGCAGAAATAACACATTTTAAGGTGGAATTTAACTTAAGAAAGGCATCTCCTTGCACATCAAAGTCAAAAGCAAGAATTCAGGCATAAGGAGGCAACAGAGAAGGAAGCATGAACAGTAAAGGAAGGATATAAAGGGAACTGTAGACAAGGTATTGGCAGAAGAAAAATGAGAGAATAAATATAGGTCTAAACTATGTTCATTTGTGCAGAATCTTGAAGGTAAGCATAAGCAGCTTGAATTGTCAATGGAAAGAATGAAAAAGGGAAGCGTGACATTGTTTCACCTGCAGGACAAGACAGTAACTTCTGTGGCGTCACTACACAAAGACTGGCTTTCCAGATACCACCTGATTTTCCCTACACAAAAAGGAAATACTTAACTCTTCCCATCCTCTACCTGTCCCCCCTACACTGTAGTCACCTTGGAACTTTTTGAAGACATCTAGCGTTGGTAGCATGATTCCTTTCTAAATATCAACAAAGTGGACTATTTACAAGATTGGAGCAATTGGAGAGCATGTGCGTGGTGGAAAAGAAGATACACAATATGTGCCTTTAAATCAAAGTATAGCTGGCAAGTCTCATTTGACTGTTTGAGAGATTTAGTATCTTTAGACAAAACACTTGTTGATACTTAACATGGTGAATATTTTCCATTTCTATCAGGTAGACTGCTGTAACTTTATATAATTTAGCTTTTAAAAAATTGCAGCAAATAGCTAGCTAATATTCCAAGTCTTACATTTAATTACATGGAGAAAATACTGCACAGCATGTTGGTACAAGCGGAGTGCTTCCTCATAGTTTCCTGCTTTGTCTTCTTGTGCTGCCTTGCTAGCAAGGTCTATTGCTTTCTGTAAAGCAAAAGAAAAAGTGGTGTGATTAAAATGACAACTATTATGCAAGAGTACTGCAACATTAGCGTGATAATTTAAGCGGTTGCACTGAAAGCTGATGCCTCACCTTTACAATATGAATATCTACTGTGCAAACAAGTTGAAGGTAATTGATTATAAATTCACTGGGACTGTCCTTGTACAGCTCTGAATATAGGATAATTGAAAATTGCTAAATTATTATTAAATTGTAAATACTATGTAACTAATCTGCCAGGAAACTGGATCTCTTTCCATTTTGTGGTAATGAGACCTACTTCTAGAAGTACTGAAATAAAACTCACTGAGTACATATGGACCACCTGATGGTCACATTCAGCAAAGGAACTCATGCTCATCTTCACTGGTGATATGCAACCAGTCTTCTTGTAAACACCAGAAGTAGTAATTACCCAAAACAATACCAGAGGTACAATTATTAGTAGAAATGTTAAATTTATATGTAATACCAAAAACCAGTTCTACGGCAGATTGAATTGAGTGTACTCTTCCATTACCAAATGAAAGAAAACATACTAAGGAGAAAAAAGTCAGACTCCTGGCAGCAGCTGCGTGATACAGGTCTTACCCAGATTTTTATTTTGCTTAATTATATCATATGACTAAGTAGAGTTATGCTTTCTGTAATGGTAAGTCTAAATGAGTTTTATCTGATACAAAATAAAACAGCACAGAATAAAAAAAATAAGTATGCCAAACAAATGCTTGCATTCAAAATAACAAATTGTAGTAACTTAGGCCATGCTCATGTAATAAGCTCCACATAGGTCTCCTCCTTGCACTTATTGCTCACTGTAGAACCAGGGCCTGAAGTTGGAGCAACTGCTGTTGGGTGTCTCAGGGAGAAGGACTGACTTCAGAGTGGAACTGGGAAATATCAAGGACACAAAGCTTTGTGAGAGAGCTGGCTGAGATCAGTGTGGACACAGAGCCAAGTGACCCAAGTCTGGATATATCACAAAAGTGATTAAAAAAACCACATATAAAATGAAACCACCAAATGAAACAAAACGTTATGCCAACAATATATTCTAGGTGGAACAGTAGTGACACCTAGAGTTAAAGGCACTGAAGCATTTCTACTCTAACTCAGTTTTCAACTGCCTGCCGCTTGAGGAAGTTTGACCTAAGAACCTGATATTAAGATCTGATTGGAGTACATTCTTATTTTTTTAGTCTGAGCTAAAACAATTCACTTGTATCAAAACATGAAAAACATTTCCTTTTATTAATCATGAATGCAACCTTTTAAAATGTTCTAATGCTGACATAGCTGGGGTAGAAAGAAGGAATCTGACAAGAATAGTTCTTACAAGAACTTTTCAGTGTTCTGCAAAGTCATACTTCACATGAACACAATTCAAGGTTTTTCTGTTAAACACTTTTAAAAGCAACATTAGAAACAACAGTAAGCTGACATGTGCTGAGATTGTGACAAAGCTATTCTCTTAATCTTTTAAGGGTGTGCCAAGCCATTCATCAATTTCATGTATACAGTTTGCACTGTATGCGACAGACACACACTAGAAAGGAAAGAGTGCAACTCCTGAGGATCCAGGAAAAGGACTCTTATGAACTTTTTAAGGTGCATGAGTTAGGGGGCATTCTATGGTGTCTAGATCTTTTCCTGCTTAAAGAGTAAAAATCAATTAAAAAGTCTATTTTAAATGAATGTTAAAGTTACACAGGTAAGCTCTTAAGTCATGAAATGCCAGAGCTGAAGTTGCATGTGCTACCATAACTCTGCTTCCCTTGTGCATGTGTTGCAAGACAGTTTATAATTCACAGTATTGTTTACAGCTAAGTAAAATGCCACTCGCTAGGTGTGCAGTCAATGATGGAGGACTCCACCCATCTCACTTCTTCCTAGATCTTTCACAGAAATGCACTCCATGAGTCATTTATATAAGATGCCATACATACCTAAAATTATAAAATATAATTTGAGAAATACTGTGTGCATATGATAATATGTTCATAAGGAGTAGAATCAAGGTGGCACATACAGCCTTACCGAAGAAATGTCAAAGTTAAAGAGGGCTGGATTCTACAAACATACATGAGTAAACTTTATTCATACAAGTCATCTCATTAATATCAATGTCACTACCTGCTTGAATAAAAACTAACTCACATTTAAGCATTTGGAGAATTTGGCTGTAAGAGCTTACTGGTGCAACCTTTAGGCCCTTTTCCTGAAAACACTTATCTGCTTATCTATATGAACTGTGAATAGTCCCTATTAAAGTTAACTGGACTACTCACAGTAGCAAAGCTAAGCATTTGCATAAGTCTTTTCAGGATCAGGATCTTATTTTCTTTTAATGTAATTTGGCAGAATACAGAATGAGTTTAAAATCTATTCTACTAGGTTACCTAGTACATGACCTCCTAATTCTTTCCGGCATATTAAAATATAAAAGTTATGAAAATTTAAAAAAGCACCTTATTTTTAAATGAATGGAAAAAATAGAGAATTGTAGATACAGCAACAAACTGCAAATTCATGTCTTCATCTGAAGAGATATAAGCAGTAAAAAATATTTTTGTACTAGGCAACAATCAGTATCTGTCTACAGTACTTCTACAGCTAACTTGAAACCAACATGGCTACAACACTGCATACAACTTGAAATCTAGTCAATTTAGAAGTATTTTTTTTAGTATTTATATTGCAGTAGCACCTAGAGGCTAACTAGGTCAGAACCCCTTTGTGCTGAGTGTTGTACTCATATAGAGTAAGTCAACAGCGTACCTTCAATATATAATCTGTAGTACATAAATCAGAAGTGACAGGCAGAAGTGTTCCTCTATACTAAGCTATAATTATTATTGGAGTGTTAATCCAGCGCTTCCAAATTTTTATTAGAGATCTCTTATGTTAATTGAAAAGATGTATGGAGAATCCACACTTTCTCAAATGTATTTTATCTTCATAGCTTAAAAATTTCTCAGGATACACTATCAAAGTCAACCATTACTAAAAATCTTTAATGAGGCTCCAATATGACTGAGCCACGTGAACCACTTCAGTACAAATACCTGATAAAACCTGCATTATGATTTGAGATTAGTTCTGGGGGAAAAAAAAGATGTAATGTAGCAGTGCCAAGTATTTATAACTACAAGTTAAGAGTTACGTTTACTTGAACTCTAAAGTAGCAACAATTCTGTATTTCAAGGGTTCTGAATGTGGTTCTCATTCAGGTTAGGTGAAGTGGGGAAGAAGTATGGCTTTGTGCCATTCTTTATGTATGAAAAACTTTTCAGGAACCTTTTACTTTTCTTTCCTATCTTCTCAGAAATAAAAGGGGGAGATTTGCCTTTGAAAAATTTCCCCCTATAAGAAATTTGCTGGAAGTTTATCTTGGAGGACTCAGTTGTAGACTGGAAGCTGTTTCAGTACAAAACCTCAAAAAGTTGTAGAAAGTCTGAACAACAGTAATTACTCCTCAGTTAATCCAGTTTCATATCCTTGGTATCTCAAGAGGGTCTTCCAGGAAAAACAGGGCAAACAAGGACTGAATTCCTAACAAACAAGGACGAAGAGGCCTGCAAACATCAAAAAATGTCCTTCTATACAACGCTTTGTTCTTTCCAGATTACCTAACAGCTGTACTTATATTTGTGCATGAAGAAGGGGAACAGATTATTGGATGATTTTACATTTCTAACGAAGTATTTAGAATTTGATTTTATTTGGCTCACACCAATATAAAAATGTAGCCACTTAACTGCTAACAATTTACTTACCACACAACAAAAACACTAACCCAGGAACCTATCCTTGCAACAAAGCCCGTTGCCAACTGTGTCCACATACCTATTCAGGGAAAACCATCATAGGGCCTAATCACATCAGCCACACTATCAGAGGCTCGTTCACCTGCGCATCTACCAATGTGATATATGCCATCATGTGCCAGCAATGCCCCTCTGCCATGTGCAGTTTGGCCAATGTACATTCTCTATGTAAAAGAATAAATGGACACAAGTCAGACGTCAAGAATTAGAAAAAACCAGTCGGAGAACACTTCAGTCTCTCTGGTCACTCGATTACAGACCTAAAAGTGGCAATTCTTCAACAAAAAAACTTCAAAAAGACACTCCAACGACAGGTTTCAGAGTAGCAGCCGTGTTAGTCTGTATTCGCAAAAAGAAAAGGAGGACTTGTGGCACCTTAGAGACTAACAAATTTATCTGAGCATAAGCTTTCGTGAGCTACAGCTCACTTCATCGGATGCATTCAGTGGAAAATACAGTGGGGATATTTATATACACAGAACATGAAACAATGGGTGTTACCATACACACTGTAAGGAGAGTGATCACTTAAGATGAGCTAATACCAGCAGGAAAGCTGGGGGAGAGGGGGAACCTTTTGTAGTAATAATCAAGGTGGGTCATTTCCAGCAGTTGACAAGAACGTCTGAGGAACAGTGGGGGGGTGGGAGGGGGAATAGTTTTACTTTGTGTAATGACCCATCCACTCCCAGTCTCTATTCAAGCTTAAGTTAATTGTATCCAGTTTGCAAATTAATTCCAATTCAGCAGTCTCTCGTTGGAGTCTGTTTTTGAAGTATTGTCACTTTTAGGTCTCTAATCGAGTGACCAGAGAGACTGAAGTGTTCTCCGACTGGTTTTTGAATGTTATAATTCTTGACGTCTGATTTGTGTCCATTTATTCTTTTACATAGAGACTGTCCTCTTTGACCAATGTACATGGCAAAGGGGCATTGCTGGCCCATCCAACGAGAGACTGCTGAATTGGAATTAATTTGCAAACTGGATACAATTAACTTAGGCTTGAATAGAGACTGGGAGTGGATGGGTCATTACACAAACTAGAACTATTTCCCCATGTTTATTTCCCCTCCTACTGTTCTTGTAAAGTGCTGGAAATGGCCCACCTTGATTATCACTACAAAAGGTTTTCTCCCCGCCCCCCCCGCTCTCCTGCTGGTAATAGCTCATCTTAAGTGATCACTCTCCTTACAGTAAGAAAAGGAGTACTTGTGGCACCTTAGAGACTAACCAATTTATTTGAGCATGAGCTTTCGTGAACTACAGCTCACTTCATCGGATGCATACCGTGGAAACTGCAGAAGACATCATATACACACAGAGACCATGAAACAATACCTCCTCCCACCCCACTGTCCTGCTGGTAATAGCTTATCTAAAGTGATCATCAAGTTGGGCCATTTCCAGCACAAATCCAGGTTTTCTCACCCTCCGCCCCCTGCCCCCCCCCCACAAACTCACTCTCCTGCTGGTAATAGCCCATCCAAAGTGACCACTCTCTTCACAATGTGTATGATAATCAAGATGGGCCATTTCCTGCACAAGTCCAGGTTCTGTCACTCCCTCACCCCCCTCCAAAAAACTATTACCAGCAGGAGAGTGAGTTTGTGTGTGTGGTTTTTGGAGGGGGGGGTGAGGGAGTGACAGAACCTGGATTTGTGCTGGAAATGGCCCACCTTGATTATCATACACATTGTGAAGAGAGTGGTCACTTTGGATGGGCTATTACCAGCAGGAGAGTGAGTTTGTGTGTGTGTGTGTGGGGGGGGGGCCGGAGGGTGAGAAAACCTGGATTTGTGCTGGAAATGGCCTAACTTGATGATCACTTTAGATAAGCTATTACCAGCAGGACAGTGGGGTGGGAGGAGGTATTGTTTCATGGTCTCTGTGTGTATATAATGTCTTCTACACTTTCCACGGTATGCATCCGATGAAGTGAGCTGTAGCTCACGAAAGCTCATGCTCAAATAAATTGGTTAGTCTCCAAGGTGCCACAAGTACTCCTTTTCGTTTTGCGAATACAGACTAACACGGCTGTTACTCTGAAACCTCTCCTTACAGTGTGCATGATAACACCCATTTTTTCATGTTGTGTGTATATAAATCTCCTCACTGTATTTTCCACTGAATGCATCCGACGAAGTGAGCTGCAGCTCACGAAAGCTTATGCTCAAATAAATTGGTTAGTCTCTAAGGTGCCACTAGTATTCCTTTTCTTTTTGCAAATAGAGACTAACATGGCTGCTACTCTGAAACCTGTGTATATAAAATCTCCCCACTATATTTTCCACTGTATGCATCCGATGAAGTGAGCTGTAGCTCACGAAAGCTTATGCTCTAATAAATTTGTTAGTCGCTAAGGTGCCACAAGTACTCCTGTTCTTTTTACAGATACAGACTAACATGGCTACTACTCTGAAAATTACTTAGAGTAACTATACACTTATATAGTAAAAGTTACTATATTCAGTTCTCTCATACACAGTTATTTCCTCTGCTAACTGTACTAACAATAAGAAAAGGAGTACTTGTGGCACCTTAGAGACTAACAAATTTATTAGAGCATAAGCTTTCGTGAGCTAGAGCTCACTTCATGGGATGCATTGTCCTTTGTCTCTTGTGCATACATCCATGTCAGGATTTGGGCTCTCTCTAACACATCAGACAAAACAAAGTTGATACACAGCAGCAGCACCAGTAGGGCTCAGAAGAGAAGTAGCACAGTACCTTTATTGTTTGGTTTTGACACAAAGGCACTGGAGCAAAAACCTTTTGGTTTCAGGTAGATTAAACTAAAGGGAGCTTGTTTCAAAACAGAGACCTTTTAAATAGGAGCCAACAAGTGTGAGAAAAATTTTGAAACTTTGTCTCATTAAAACCATGAGCAAAATCTTCTATTTGGGGGGTGACGGGGGAGCGGTATGTGAAAAGACCATCTGCTAAAGCAGATCCCCAGCAAGCAGAGGAGGTTGTGTTACCTTCCTGTCCTGCTCCTACCAAACAAACAAAAATCTACATACTTCATTGGCCACTTCTGAAACCCACTTAAACTAGCCTGAAAACTCTGACAAGGGGCCTATGCCTCCCCTTTTATAAACACAGGAAAATAATACAGAAACAACATGTTAGACTGCTAGAGATTCCAGAGCATAAATTTCATTGTGGGAAGGAAGGCTTCTAAAAAATGTTCTTTTAAGTGCTATGATAATAAAAATAATAGTGAATCAGGAAAAAAAAAGTGTGTGTGAGAGAGAAAAAAAACTAGGGCCTGGTCTGCAGCCAGTTTTGTCACAGTGTAACTATTTCAGTTACAGGGGTGATTTTTTATTTAAACCAAATAGTTATATCAGTATAACCACCTTTATAACTAATCTAGCAGGACAGCAGTTGTAAGTGTGTTACCACTTTAACAATACCAGTACTACTTTTGTGGGAAGACAAGGAGAAGGGAAGCATAGTGCCCCTCCCACCCCCCAAAAAGTGACCATGCAGCCAACAGAGCAGAGGGGATATTAACAATTACAGATCGCTCCTACTCCAACCTCAAATATATGGTAGCATGTGGGATATATGCTTCTTCAAGTTATCAGAAACAACTGAGGACTTAATTGAAAAATGAGGAGGTAAATCTATGTGCTATCCTGGGCGTATGGTAAGAGATGACAGTGAACCTCACTGTACATAGCAACTGAACCAGGACGCTAACGGCAAATGGACAAAGGGGATAAACCCCCAAGCAGGGCAGACATATTATACCATCAGGACAATTTGTTTAAACTATGACAGAGGGTGCATTTTAAAAACAAATCAAGGTATTTTAAAGGCTTAAGGTAGACAGGACAAGAGATGCTTTAACATATGTTGGCTGGATGAAGATCGTCCTGGCCACCTACCAAGCGTAAATTCCCCTTTCTAACATTAGGGATTGAGGAGAGAGGTAGGTAAAAGCGGGTAAGGCGACACGGTTTAAAGTAAACCCCATGCTTTTTATCCGACTCGAGACAAACCGCAAGATACTCGACAGAAGCCGTCCCAACCGGTGCCGAGAGCCTCAGGCATTTAAGGGATGCACTATGGAAGCACCAGCACCCAGGGGCCGGACATCCCCCCACAGCCGCTCCCTTCAGCCCCGCTCCCCACCCCAGACACCGCCCGCCCCCTCGCCTCCCCTCCCCCCACCCCAGACCCTGCCCGCCCTCCCCCTCCCCCCACACCACCCTCGGCCCCGACACCCCCTCCCCATCCCCATCCCCAGTCGACCCCGACACCCCCTCCCCCAGCAGGACGCTCTGGGCGGGGCCCCGGCTCCGCCTGTCTCCACCTGCAGGTTGGATGACGCGGCCATGGCGGGGGACGCCGCTGCCGCGCTGTGTCCGGTCTCTGGAGCTGCTCCCAGCCGCGGAACCCACTGCCCGGACCCCGCGCTACTTCCGTATCCAAAACGCCGCCGGGACCCCCCCTCCGCTTCCGCTTCCGCTTCCGCCCAGCGCCCGCGTGATTGCGCGTGACGTCATGCAGCCGCTCCCTGGGCGGAGGCTGGCGAGGCTGTGGGCGGGGCCGGGCGGGACCGTGTGCGCAGGAGCCGCCGTAGCCCCACCCCCAGCGTTCCACGGGCCGCTCCCCGCCTGCAGTGGTAGCGCCGCGGTGCGGAGGGCCGGAGGCGGCCCCTGCCTGTCAATCAGAGCCGCGCGTCGGTCGCCTCGCGCGGTCCCCGCTTTAGGAGCGTCCGCTCCTTCCTGCGTGTCACCTGCAGCCTGGGTGTGGGCCCCTGAGTCCTGGACCTCTCCTTGCACGCCCGGCGGCGTGCACAGCTCTGGCCATGGCTAGGGCACTGGGAGCGTCCTGCTCTTTCCACCCTTTTGTGACTTGCCCGTCCCCCCAGTCACCAGATGTTTAAAATTGGACTGTAAACCACTTCCAAGCTGGCCCCAGGATTTTCTGTTTGGACGTACAGTGCCTAGCACACTGGTGGGTGCTATGCAATCTTAGTGCTTACGTGGGGCTTTTGTGTAGGCTCATGGATCAGTAACCATCATCTGGACCATGGAAAAGAAGCCCTTGAGGAATTCCACCATGATTTCAACAGTTTCTGTCCCACTATCAACCTCAGCCTGGACTAGTCCACACAAGTCCACTGTTCCTCACACATTCTTGTCAACTGCTGGAAATGGCCCACCTTGATTATCACTACAAAAGGTTCCTTCCCCACCTCTCCCCGCTCTCCTGCTGGTAATAGCTCACCTTACCTGATCACTCTCCTTACAGTGTGTAGGGTAACACCCATTGTTTCATGTTCTCTATGTATATAAAGCTCCCCACTGTATTTTCCACTGAATGCATCCAATGAAGTGAGCTGTAGCTCACAAAAGCTTATGCTCAAATAAATTTGTTAGTCTCTAAGGTGCCACAAGTACTCCTTTTCTATTTCATTCACAAACGTCAGGTTTTGTGTTACTCATTCCGCTACAGTATTTGTGTAAGTGTGCGTATGGATCATTACTCTTTATTCCTTTGCCATTGTTGAGCCAAATCCTGACATCCTTATTTTTTCTCAGTCTTTATTTAGGCAACCTCCCATTGACCTAGTAAGTACTGAGTAAAAAGTAAGGATTTCAGGATATGGCTGGTTGTTTCAGATAGAGCAAGTCTTATTATCATATAGTGTTTTTTAAAGCAACCAAATATCTTTCCCTCTATGCCTCTTGTATTGTAATGATGCCATCTTGTGGTCAAACACCATCATATTTTGCTGTTCATTTTGTATACGTATATATCACACAGTGGGGCAAGGTTCATCAATATTTTGATTTTTAAAAAAGCTGTTTGATCAACTTGTACTTTTGTACCTTAATATCATGAAGAATCTTTAAAATAAATTCTGTCAAGTCCTAAATCTATTGTGCAAAAAAGAAAAAAGTGAGACAGCAAGAGGAGGCTGCCACATGTCATGCATTTTGTGTGACAGTTTTTTTTTTAACTGGACAATGCTGATTTATCAAACTATTCATGGGAAAAGATTGGTTTCAACGAATCTTCCACTATAAAAATTTTTTGAAAAAAAAGTTTAGAAATGGTTGAAACAAGGCCAACATTTTCAAAATGAAAAGTTTGTTTTCCTGTTCAAAATGATATTTTTGTTTAAAATTTTAATTAATGTATACTAAAAAAAAGTTTAAAAATTTTTTAAAGGTCAAAATCAAAACAAATTGAAAGAAACTGTTTTGATTCATCCAATCTGATTTTTTTTTTTCAGCTTCTCGGTTTGCAAAAAATTTTGAGATTTCAACTTGTCATCCCAGTTCAGGACAGGAAAAGATTTCAAAATCTTGTAAACTCTCATGGCATGGGGACACTGTTTCCTACCCAGCTCTAACAGTTACGCATCTAGTTCTATCACATCCAGCTGAACTTCAGAAAGTCAACAGCCATTCACCTGCAACTGTGCCTTCCTACTGTGTGAAGCTGGTGTGACACCTACTGAGCAAGCAGCTCTCTGCCTTTTCTCTTGCTGCTCCCACAGCTGGATCACAGCCAGGAGAAGATGGAGGTGATGTAGCAATGGCAGTGGCAGCACCAGAATCAGCACCATCAGAGGAATGGCCCAGTGCTGATCTTGGTCTCTCTTATCCCTCTGTCAGCCCCCATCAAGCACCTTCCCATGCACCTACGTGCCCCATATGCTGCAGTCCTCATCCACCCACCAGCGTCCCAGGCACACAGCAAACATACTTAGCAAAGATCCCACCATTCCTTGCTACTCAAGCACCCTTCTATCCAAACTTCCCTGCACCCAGAATCCACCCTCCAGTACCCCTCCACATACCCCAGTACTCCTCCACACCCTCTCACCTCCCCTACCCACAGGGGCCAAGTTTTGTGCAAGTTTTCTCCTATTTCTGCCCATACAAGCTGATGGTTGTGGTTATATGAACATTAGCCCATTAAATGTTTTGCATGTGTCATAAATATAAAGGGAAGGGTAAACCCCTTTGAAATCCCTCCTGGCCAGGGGAAAGCTCCTCTCACCTGTAAAGGGTTAAGAAGCTAAAGGTAACCTCGCTGGCACCTGACCAAAATGACCAATGAGGAGACAAGATACTTTCAAAAGCTGGGAGGAGGGAGAGAAACAAAGGGTCTGTGTCTGTCTGTATGCTGCTTTTGCCAGGGACAGAACAGGAATGGAGTCTTAGAACTTTTAGTAAGTAATCTAGCTAGGTATGTGTTAGATTATGATTTCTTTAAATGGCTGAGAAAAGAATTGTGCTGAATAGAATAACTATTTCTGTCTGTGTACTTTTTTTGTAACTTAAGGTTTTGCCTAGAGGGGTTCTCTATGTTTTGAATCTAATTACCCTGTAAGATATCTACCATCCTGATTTTACAGGGGGGATTTCTTTATTTCTATTTACTGCTATTTTTTATTAAAAGTCTTCTTTTAAAAAACTGAATGCTTTTTCATTGTTCTCAGATCCAAGGGTTTGGGTCTGTGGTCACCTATGCAAATTGGTGAGGCTTTTTATCCAACATTTCCCAGGAAAGGGGGGGTGCAAGTGTTGGGAGGATTGTTCATTGTTCTTAAGATCCAAGGGTCTGGGTCTGTAGTCACCTAGGCAAATTGGTGAGGCTTTTTACCAAACCTTGTCCAGGAAGTGGGGTGCAAGTTTTTGGGAAGTATTTTGGGGGGACAGACGCGTCCAAACAGCTCTTCCCCAGTAACCAGTAATTGTTTGGTGGTGGTAGCGGCCATTCCAAGGATAACGGGTGTAATATTTTGTACCTTGGGGAAGTTTTGACCTAAGCTGGTAAAGATAAGCTTAGGAGGTTTTTCATGCAGGTCCCCACATCTGTACCCTAGAGTTCAGAGTGGGGGAGGAACCTTGACATGGTGGCACAGTGGTGGGATTAACCTGAAATCATCTGAGATCCAGTTGAGATTTTTTGAACTAGAAATACAGATTTTAAAAAGGAAATTTTTTTTTCTTTGGAAAGAAAGTCCAGAAAGCAGCTTTGAAACTGAAAGCAGCTTGGTTTCTCTCTGCTTTGTGGCCAAGCAGAGACAAAAGGGGATTATCTTGTGAATTGCAGGTTTTTTTGCCTGGAGGCAGGGTACTTAACTCCTGCAGGGAAATTCAGTCTTCCAACCCATTGTTTTTTTTTTTTCTTTTCTTCCTAAAAGTAAATAGGGGGTGTGTGTTCTACCCATTTGCTTTTTCTTTGGGCTGGGTAAGCAGGTTTCCAAGCAGTTGGAGGTTTTTTGCTTTAATTTGGGCCCAGAGCAGAGACAAGGGAATTGTCTTTTTCTGTAGGCTGACAATCACTATCAGAGAATAGGTATTCTATTCCAGCACAGCAAAATTTTACAGCCAAGTTTTGTTTGTTTATTTCTAAACCTCGGGTGTAAAGTTAGTAAAAACAGAGAGGTTAGAATGGCAAAATCCGCGGCTCGACTACAGCTCGAATTAGCCAAATTTCAGGCTGAGGAAAGACAAAGGGAACATGAAAGACAGATAGAACTCATGCAGCTGAAGAAGGAACAAGAAATGGAGGCAAGGAAGCATGTGGAGGAGGAGAGGGAAAAAGAGAGGAAGCATGTGGAGGAGATGGAGAGGATAAAGGCCCAGCAGAATATACCAACAAACCCTAGCAATCCTTCTCCAGGTACCACTTCCCATCCCAGAAAGTTCCCCACCTACAAGGCAGGTGATGATACTGAGGCCTTCTTAGAGAACTTCGAAAGGGCCTGCCTTGGGTACAACATCTCTGCTGACCGATACATGGTAGAGCTGAGGCCGCAGCTCAGTGGACCCTTAGCTGAGGTGGCAGCTGAAATGCCTAAAGAACACATGAACAAGTATGAACTGTTTAAATCCAAGGCGAGAGTCAGAATGGGGATAACACCCGAGCAGTCTCGTCGGAGGTTCAGAGCCCTAAGGTGGAAACCAGACATGTCATTTACCCAACATGCCTACCACATTGGGATGCCTGGATATCAGGAGCAAGTGTTGAATCTCCAGTAAATTTGCCCTTCCTAATGCAAATGGAACAATTCTTAGAGGGTGTTCCTGAGGAAATAGAAAGATACATCCTAGATGGGAAACCCAAAACTGTAATTGAGGCAGGAGAGATTGGAGCCAGATGGGTGGAGGTGGCAGAGAAGAAGAAAACTGGTCGCAGTTGGAGCGGAGACCAGAAGGGACCACCCCAGACCACACCCTATTACCGGGGGCCGCCCAAAGCCCCACCTACCTCCCAAAGAGCCCTCCAGACCCCTTATCGTCCCACCACCCCGTTCTCCAGCAACCCTCCTCGCCCCAGTGACCCGTCAGCTGGACGATGTTTTAAGTGTAACGAGCTGGGGCATGTAAAGGCCAACTGCCCCAAGAACCCCAACAGATTACAGTTCATTGCACCGGAATCACACCAGAGGTCCACAGGCCCAGATACCTCCCAGATACCCTTGGAGCGGAGGGAAACTGTGAGTGTGGGCAGGAAGAAGGTCACCGCGTGGAGGGACACCAGAGCACAAGTGTCAGCTATCCATGCTTCCTTAGTGGACCCCAATTTAATCAACCCAGAGATCCAAGTGACGATTCAACCCTTCAAGTCCAACTCTTTCAATTTGCCTACAGCCAAGTTGCCTGTCCAGTACAAGGGCTGGTCAGGAATGTGGACTTTTGCAGTCTATGATGATTATCCCATCCCCATGCTGTTGGGGGAAGACTTGGCCAATCATGTGAAGCAGGCCAAGAGGGTGGGAATGGTCACCCGCAGCCAGGCTAAACAAGCCGTGAGGCCTAGCTCTGTTCCGGAAACTTCTATCAGGACCCAGTCAGAGGTGATGGACCTGGACCCCAGGCCAATGTCTGCAACAGCAGTAGTGGATCCAGTCCCAGAGACCCAGACGGAACCAGTCCCAGAACCGGAACCAGCCGAACAACCAACACCAGACCCCGTGTCAGCACTGAATCCAGTACTTGCAACCTCAACAACGGAAGGCCCCACCGAACCTGAACTGGCAGCAGCCGATAACCCGACCCAAGAGGCTCAGCCGGAGCCTGAATCCCAACATAGTGCACCAGCGGAGAGCGGTTCACAGTCAACAGAAACAGCTCCATCCCCTATATCGCTTCCAGAGGGACCAAGCCTAGGTCCACAATCCCATGAGGAACTGATGTCTCCAGCATCAAGGGAACAGTTCCAGACCGAACAGGAAGCAGATGAAAGCCTCCAGAGAGCTTGGACGGCGGCACGGAGCAACCCACCACCTCTCAGCTCTTCTAATCGATCCAGGTTTGTTGTAGAAAGAGGACTTTTATACAAGGAAACTCTTTCTGGTGGACACCAGGAAGACTGGCATCCTCAGAGACAGTTGGTAGTTCCAACTAAATACCGGGCCAAGCTCTTGAGCTTAGCCCACGATCACCCTAGTGGCCATGCTGGGGTGAACAGGACCAAAGACCGTTTGGGGGGGTCATTCCACTGGGAGGGAATGGGCAAGGATGTTTCTACCTATGTCCAGTCTTGTGAGGTGTGCCAAAGAGTGGGAAAACCCCAAGACCAGGTCAAAGCCCCTCTCCAGCCACTCCCCATCATTGAAGTTCCATTTCAGCGAGTAGCTGTGGATATTCTGGGTCCTTTTCCGAAAAAGACACCCAGAGGAAAGCAGTACATACTGACTTTCATGGATTTTGCCACCCGATGGCCGGAAGCAGTAGCTCTAAGCAACACCAGGGCTAAAAGTGTGTGCCAGGCACTAGCAGACATTTTTGCCAGGGTAGGTTGGCCCTCCGACATCCTCACAGATGCAGGGACTAATTTCCTGGCAGGAACTATGAAAAACCTTTGGGAAGCTCATGGGGTAAATCACTTGGTTGCCACTCCTTACCACCATCAAACAAATGGCATGGTGGAGAAGTTTAATGGAACTTTGGGGGCCATGATACGTAAATTTGTAAATGAGCACTCCAATGATTGGGACCTAGTGTTGCAGCAGTTGCTCTTTGCCTACAGAGCTGTACCACATCCCAGTTTAGGGTTTTCCCCATTTGAACTTGTATATGGCCGTGAGGTTAAGGGGCCATTGCAGTTGGTGAAGCAGCAATGGGAGGGATTTACACCTTCTCCAGGAACTAACATTCTGGACTTTGTAACCAACCTACAAAACACCCTCCGAACCTCTTTAGCCCTTGCTAGAGAAAACTTACAGGATGCTCAAAAAGAAACAGGTTCAATCCTTCTTAGGCTTGGCCGGTTATTACAGACGATTTGTACCGCACTACAGCCAAATCGCTGCCCCACTGACAGACCTAACCAAAAAGAAACAGCCAAATGCTGTTCAGTGGACCGGAAAGTGTCAGAAGGCCTTTAACAAGCTTAAAGCGACACTCATGTCTGACCCTGTACTAAGGGCCCCAGACTTTGACAAACCGTTCCTAGTAACCACAGATGCATCCAAGCGTGGTGTGGGAGCAGTTTTAATGCAGAAAGGACCTGATCAAGAATTCCACCCTGTAGTGTTTCTCAGCAAAAAACTGTCTGAGAGGGAAAGCAACTGGTCAGTCACTGAAAAAGAATGTTATGCCATTGTCTACGCTCTGGAAAAGCTACGCCCATATGTTTGGGGACGGCGTTTCCACCTGCAAACCGACCATGCTGCACTAAAGTGGCTTCACACCGTCAAAGAAACTAACAAAAAACTTCTTCGGTGGAGTTTAGCTCTCCAAGATTTTGATTTCGACATCCAACACATCTCAGGAGCTTCTAACAAAGTGGCTGATGCACTCTCCCGTGAAAGTTTCCCAGAGTCAACTGGTTAAAATCGTCCTTGAGATGTGGAAAATATTGTTAGTCTTTATGTACTTGGTAGTATATTTAGAGATGCATGTGTCTTATTAACTCTGTTTTTCCTAGAGCTCCAGGAAGAAATCCCAGCCAGTGTTTCACCCTAGCTGAGATTTGGGGGGCGTGTCATAAATATAAAGGGAAGGGTAAACCCCTTTGAAATCCCTCCTGGCCAGGGGAAAGCTCCTCTCACCTGTAAAGGGTTAAGAAGCTAAAGGTAACCTCGCTGGCACCTGACCAAAATGACCAATGAGGAGACAAGATACTTTCAAAAGCTGGGAGGAGGGAGAGAAACAAAGGGTTTGTGTCTGTCTGTGTGCTGCTCTTGCCAGGGACAGAACAGGAATGGAGTCTTAGAACTTTTAGTAAGTAATCTAGCTAGGTATGTGTTAGATTATGATTTCTTTAAATGGCTGAGAAAAGAATTGTGCTGAATAGAATAACTATTTCTGTCTGTGTACTTTTTTTGTAACTTAAGGTTTTGCCTAGAGGGGTTCTCTATGTTTTGAATCTAATTACCCTGTAAGATATCTACCATCCTGATTTTACAGGGGGGATTTCTTTATTTCTATTTACTGCTATTTTTTATTAAAAGTCTTCTTTTAAAAAACTGAATGCTTTTTCATTGTTCTCAGATCCAAGGGTTTGGGTCTGTGGTCACCTATGCAAATTGGTGAGGCTTTTTATCCAACATTTCCCAGGAAAGGGGGGGTGCAAGTGTTGGGAGGATTGTTCATTGTTCTTAAGATCCAAGGGTCTGGGTCTGTAGTCACCTAGGCAAATTGGTGAGGCTTTTTACCAAACCTTGTCCAGGAAGTGGGGTGCAAGTTTTTGGGAAGTATTTTGGGGGGACAGACGCGTCCAAACAGCTCTTCCCCAGTAACCAGTAATTGTTTGGTGGTGGTAGCGGCCATTCCAAGGATAACGGGTGTAATATTTTGTACCTTGGGGAAGTTTTGACCTAAGCTGGTAAAGATAAGCTTAGGAGGTTTTTTCATGCAGGTCCCCACATCTGTACCCTAGAGTTCAGAGTGGGGGAGGAACCTTGACAGCATGTAATGTACAGGTGGAGCCACCCAAAGCCTGGCAGCTGTTGTGGCCATTTGGAATTTGTTAAGAGCCACTTGGTGGTGATCATACACCTGTGTGAAAGCAAGTGAGCTAACTGAACTTCATCTGTGCCCCAGTTCAAAAGTCAGATGATACCATGACAATTTACAGTGGCCACCAGTGTTTAACACAGTGCAGCATTTCCCTATTCCTAGAATACAAAATGTTATCTTAGAAACTACAGTGTCTTTGAGGCAGAAAGCCAAGCAGGAACTCCTGAGTTCTAACAGCAGCTCTGACACTGACTTGCTCTAAGGTCTTGGTCAAGACCCGAGCCTCACAACATGCCGACACCCAACTGTATATCACATTCTCCACCGACGCAACCAACCACTGCCACGAAAAGGATGACAGAACATCTGCAGATGAAGGGAATCTAAAAGTCTGTCTTTAGAAGATACTAAAGACACCTTCCTCTTTAGCAAAACCTTTACACCATAACAAGAATGATGCTCACATTAATACCTCTTCTACCTGCCCGCAACAACAACACATTTAATCCCTGCCAAACCAACCCACCACCGACGTTACTCCAAACCTTATACCTTAAAAAGAGAGTACAGCCAAAGATTCCATGAAGTGTGTTTGAGACTTTGCTGCAGTGCTGCTAATCCATTTTACTTGGGCTGTGGCTACACGACAGAGCTTACAGTGGCGCAGCTGCACTGACGGGAAAGGGAAGGGGCCACATGGTGTCTATACAATGAATTTCCTACATTTTGACATGAACTGTGCACTTCTTTGGATTTGTCACTGCCATAGCAGTGTTTAGATGAGCTGTGTTTGTATTTTGAATGTACTAATACCTGAACTTTTTTGTTTGTAATAGCTTTTGGCAAATATTTTATTCATTGAAAAATGCAGTTTTGGGTCAACCAGAATTGTTCATGAGTTCAGGTGGAATCCAGTACAAAGTTCTGAAATTTTGGCAGTTTCACTGGAAGTGAAATGTTTCATTTGACCCGCAACAATTTTTTTCCTTTAGGTGAGGAAAAAGAGAAAAATTGCCATTTTGGGTTGACAGCACACACTTTTTTTTCTGGACTTTTGGGTTCAGCTACTGCTCCAGTTTATAAGCACGGGGAGGCAAAAATATGAAAATGTTTCAGCAAATGGGTGTGATGAGAAATTTCCCTTGTAATACTATACCTTTGACTCGAAAATACAAGATTTGGCTTTGATTTATATGTGTGAGAAATATTTTACCCCAGTGTAAATGCTAAACTTAAAAGGAAATGTGGGCTGTTTAATTACTTTAATCATTACACATTTCACATTGCATTATATTTTCAATATCTCTTTACTAAGATTTTCACACTAAAGCCGCAACAGCTATTGTAGGATAATGGTACCATTGTATGTCAACGTAAGTTGAAAAGAGCGTAGTAAATTTTTGTAGGTGGTAAATCAACGTTACCTGAGGGTGAGAAAGAAAAAAGAATCAAAGATACAAACAAGTGAAATTAACCCCTTTCTTTAGTAAGTTTAAACAATTGTCAGTGGGTCAAATTCATCCCTGATATAACACCAGTGAAATTATACCTGTATAAATCCAGAGTTATCTCCCTGCAGTTAATGGAGTTTTACACAGATGTAATTAAGAACTGAACTTAGTCCAGAACATCAGTAAAAATAGTTGAATAGATAAATACAAAGCAGAAGTTAAGGAATGTTGTGCAGATGTTCATGTGATCTTTTGACAAAATGCAGCCACAACAAGTTTAGCTCTTTTTGTTTAGCTCGTAAACTCCGTAGGCCAGGACTTTCCTGCGCCATTGTACGGTGTCTACTTCAATAGGGGCCTGAACCTGACTGGAACCTTTTTTTTTTTTTTAACCACTATTCTACTTGAATACAAATAAAATAAAATCACTGTTAAGAATTTAAATAAAATGTACTACCTGATAGTTGCTTGGCCTATATGAAGTGAGCTGGGTGATCTGCAACCAATTCCTCATCACAAATTTGCCTCACGATTGGCACTAATTGGCACCCTTATTGGCAGTGCCAGTACTAGCCCATTGGGGCCCTAATCAGGAATATTTTTGGGCCCCTTCCCACACAACACGTAATAAAAAGCGAATAGCCGTGCTCTCCTCCCCCTCCTACCCCCCCGAGCTGCTCGTGGCCCTAAGCAATTGCTTAGTCTGTTTAGGCCTAGCGCCGGCTCTGCTCAGTGGCAATCCTTATAGAGAGGCCAAGAACAAAATTGGGATAGAGACTGAACTTTCTGGTTGCCCTGAGGGGTGGTTCCTCTAGAAATGGAAAGAGGCACATTGTTTGGAGAGGATCATGTTTTCTGGAGTTCCATTTTTTCTTTCAGGTTTCAGAGTAGCAGCTGTGTTAATCTGTATTCGCAAAAAGAAAAGGAGTACTTGTGGCACCTTAGAGACTAATCAATTTATTTGAGCATAAGCTTTCGTGAGCTACAGCTCACTTCATCGGATGCATCCAATGAAGTGAGCTGTAGCTCACGAAAGCTTATGCTCAAATAAATTGATTAGTCTCTAAGGTGCCACAAGTACTCCTTTTCTTTTTTCTTTCACCAGTTCTCACTAGATTCACTTCAAAAAATTAATCCAAGCCTCTTTTTCATACTGCTTCATACAAATAATCTAACCAACTCAGTACAATTGAGTGGAATAGTAGGATTCTTATATTTCATGGTGACACCACTGATGTATACTTGACTAAGCAAACATGACTGGAGGTCTGAGTTGATTCATTGTTGCTCATTTGGGATAGTCAGTTAGAAAGATTTTGTCAACCACAGCTGCTGACTCCTCCATCATGTGGATTCTGTAATGTACATTGTTCAGTTAAGTGCAGTAGACTGTTTTTCTTCTGGTCTCTTTTTCTTTTAAAATATCTTTACTAGCATCTCTTCAGTTGGGAGCACTTCACAGAGATTAAAAGTCAGTCTTAAGTTTCTACAAAAAGCATTTTTTCTGGTTTAAAATGGATATTTATAAAATCTGTTTCATATTACCCTCATTTAATATTTTGATGACCTGTAGAACCATTGGAAAAACTTATATAGGGACATGGTGGATTCTCCGTCACTTGCAGTCAAGTCTTCATATCTTTCTAAAAGCTCAAACAGAAATTCTGGGCTTGATGCAGAAATTACTGGGTAAGATTCTGTGACCGGTGTTATGCAGGAGGTCAGATTTGATTATTATAGTGATATTTTCTGGCCTTAAAATCTACAAATCTAGAAATCTTGCAAAATCTTATTTGTGGGGTTCTGCCCTCCAGCGCAAACCAGGGTCCACATTCTTATCATAATACCACAACCTTAAGATGTACAGGAATACAGATGCAAACAGAAAGACAGTCATGTCCACTTAGTCTTTTCATAAATAGGTAACCAAATCCCTCTAGACAAATTATGGAAGAAAAATTGTACCATTGAAGCACGTAATGGAATAACTACCTAAGCTGTTTCAGAACAAGGAGTCTCATTGAGCCAGTAGGAGATGGCACACTGTCCTAGCGCTGCTCTGCTACATCATGAGTTTCTGCAGAATTTAAATTTTAATTAAAAAACCCCAAACCTTTTCTAACCTTTATGACTGCAAAGGAAACCTTTTGGAATGACCGAGTTGGGAATAAATGGGAAAAGAAATGAACCAGATGTGTGGCTCTACTACGAACCCTTTGAACCATTTTTGTTTAAACTAGTACATATCGTGTTGATTCCTTGGATCAGGTATCTTAAGGAATAAGGGCCTAAATCTGCCCTTTGCTCCATGGGTGCAAAAGGCCCTAAATAGCGTTTGGGTATCTGTGTGTAAGCCTGGAGAGGCCATGAGGGTCTCTGCAAGCCAATGCAATGCCTCTCTCCACAGTACTGAAGTAGTAGGGGTGTATCATCATGCCGAGGGCCCTACCAAATTCAGGGTCCATTTTATTTCACAGTCATGGGATTTTTAAAATCATAACTTTCATGATTTCAGCTATTAAAATCTGAATTTCATGGTGGTGTAATTGTAGGGATCTTGACCCAAAAAGGAGTTGTGCAGTTGTCACAAGAGTATTGTAGGGAGGGTTGTGGTACTGCTACCCTTACTTCTGCATTGCTGCTGGCAGCGGCGCTGCCTTCAGAGCAGGGCAGTTGGAGAGCGGCGGCTACTGGCCGGGAGCCCAGCTCTGAAGGCAGAACCACCATCAGCAGCAGCACAGAAGGATGGCATGGTGTGGTATGGCCACCCTTAGTTCTGCGCTGCTGCCTGCAGAGCTGGGCCCTCAGTCAGCAGCCGCCACTCTCCGGCTGCCCAGCTCTGAAGGCAGTAGCACAGCAGTAAGGGTGGCATGGTCTGGTATTGCCACCCTTTCTTCTGCGCTGCTGCTGGTGGGGAGCTGCCTTCAGAGCTGGGCACTGCTCTCTGGCCACCCATCTCTGAAGGCAGCACAGAAGAGAGGGTGGCAATACTGCAACTTCCCCCTAAAATAACCTTGAAACCCCCCTACAATACCCTTTTGGGTCAGGAACCCCAATTTGAGAAACACTGGTCTCCCCCATGAAATCTGTATAGTGTAAGGTAAAAGCACACAGAAGACCAGATTTCACTGGGAGAGACTAGATTTCACGGTCTGTGACATGTTTTTCAGGGCCATGAATTTGGTAGGGCTGACTGAGTAGCTAAGTGGTGAGCAAGTTGCTAGTACAGCTACCACTTTGCAGATCCATGTGCCCAAACCCCCTCTAGGGGGCACACAGAGGCCCCATTTCTATAGTAAGATTATCAGTATCCACGCAACCACTCTCCACCAAACACTTGGGCTGGAAAAGGGAAGATTTCTTTTTCCCTCCCAATCCCTCTTTGATCCTCTGCTCAAAGTCCTTTTAATTGTGCTTTGCATGGGACTGGGAGGTGCCTGAATTTGGGACTAGTAGTCCTTTTCTCTCTCTCATTAGTCAGAACATTCTTAGGAAAAAACCTTCATCTAAAGCAGGAGAACTTTTAAACGAGGTTCAGTAACACTTTCCGTGTCATTTTAGCAAACCTATAATCCAAATACAGGTACACTACAGCCTCTTCCTCATTCAATACACTTCTCACTGGCAGTAGGTAGGCAACACAACCCTGCTTATTATTTCATCTCCTTGCACACAGAGTCACAAACCACTAGCAGCCTAATCCAAAGGCCTTTGAAGCCAACAGGAATCTTTCTATTTTACATTGAATTAAAAATCGACTTCTCTCATGAATTCTTGTAGACCAACCTCAGACTTCCTAGCTCCTCATTTCAAGGTATCACTTTATAACTGTGACTGTAAAATATGTTAATTCACTGTGCAGCACCTTAAATGTCTTCAGAAGGGGGTGGTGGAACCCTATCCAGAAAACATTTGTTATCTAGATCCATCACCAATTCCTTGTGCTGTCTTTTATAAAATTATGGAATGGTAGTGTCCTATAATGGCTAATATAATACTCTTTCAAGCATATTTTGTGGTGGAAATTTAGAGATGCTGGGATGATTGGGCAAGATCCTCAGCTGGTGTAAATTGGTATAGCTCCATTAACTTCAAGGGAGCTACACCATCTTACATCAGCTGAGGATTTGGCTCATTATTTATAAATCTTACACCTGGGAATCAAGAATAGGTTCCATCATAACTTTTAAATCTGAGTATCTGATTTATATAGAGGTGAATGCGCAGGGTGTGTTCCTTAAAGTAAAACTTCAAAGGGCGGAGTGTAATTTTTGTTGCCCTTAACAGACTTGCCAAGTACCAACTGCAGAAGCAAGAAACAACATGCACACACCTAGCCCTGCCTGCATTCCTAAAATGCAAATTCAAATGAGAAGAAATTATTTGATTTTTTAGTTTTGTAGGCAAAAAGTACAAGTTTATTTTCCATTTAACTGACAGAGGAAAGCCTAATGACTAGAAATGAAATCTGAGGTGTGGAAAGTTTGAGCAGATTTTGATGTTATAGTATGTGACTATCAATTGTTTCTTGTATAAGAATTTATGCAAAGCAATTGTGATAACCAATCCAGTAACACCATCTGAACAATCAGATACTGGAAGATCTTTGAATAAAATAAAATGTCATATTTTTTGTGAAATGTAGACATGGCCTTAAATTGGAGTGTTGGCTCCAAATAAATCCCGCCCTTCCGAATATACACACACAGCAAGAGAAAATTGAGCTCCAGCTTCAGACCAGAACTTTGTGATTCAGGCCCATTTTTAGAGAAACCTATAATAAATATTGATGCTAAAGAGTTGGTTTTTTTAAAATTACAGATATTCTGGAAACAGAATTATACCAGAATGTGTTGATAAAAAATCCCCCACAAAAACTACTTGGGAAGGTGTATTTCTCCACCCAGATTAATCACTCAGACATTCTGTAACTACCTGGATTTTGGACTAAAGTGACTCATCAGCCCATAGCATTGCTGACAACATTGGATAAAAGAGAGGGTGGGGGGAAAACCCCAAACCCAGAGCTTACTAAAGAGACAAGTGAGGGAACTTGAATGTTAACTCCTGTGAGCTGTCTTCTAATACATCTATCAACTCATCTTACCTCAGACTATTTAGTAACTTATTCTGAAAATGGGTCAGCAATGCCTCACCAATAGCTGTAATTTTCTGGCATGCATGTGTTCAATTCATGGCTTGAATAATAAATATTTAACAAGGGGTGGGGCAGGTGAGACTTTTCTTTCCCTTCTGTCCTTGCTTCTACATATTGTATATTAAATTAGTTTCTATAGTTCAGGTTTAGCTCCCACTAGTTTCCCTCTTTACTAGTGTGACAAAGTTCCTCCTCTTCCTTGGTGGGTCTTGTGCTTATTGGCAGATTTGCTCGCCTTGGAGCTTCACGGCAGCCCTCAGTTTGGCCATTTTCGTGAACCCACAGTCCAGGTCAACTCCTCCTGCATCTGTCCAGGAGTTGGGAGGTTTGGGGGGAACCCGGGGCTGCCCTCTGCTCTGGGTTCCAGCCCAGGGCCCTGTGGAATGCAGCTGTCTAGAGTGCCTCCTGGAACAGCTGTGCGACAGCTACAACTCCCTGGACTACTTCCCCATGGCCTCCTCCCACCCCTTCTTTATCCTCACCATAGAACCTTCCTCCTGGTGTCTGATAATGCTTGTACTCTTCAGTCCTCAAACAGTACGCATTCTCGCTCCTAGCGCCTCTTGCTCCCAGCTCCTCATACATGCGCCACAAACTGAAGTGAGCTCCTTTTTAAACCCAGATGCCCTGATTAGCCTGCCTTAATTGATTCAACAGCTTCTTGATTGGCTGCAGATGTTCTAATCAGCCTGCCTGTGTTAATTGTTTCCAGAAGGTTCCTGATTGTTCTGGAACCTTCCCTGTTACCTTACCCAGGAGAAAGGGACCTACTTAACATGGGGCTAATATATCTGCCTTCTATCACTCTCCTGTAGCCATCTGGCCCGACCCTGTCACACTTGTTCAGAATGGTATTGTTGTTAAGGCACAAGATTGGGATTCAGGAAATAGGGTTCACTTCCTAGCTCTGCCATAGACTTTCTGTGTCACTTTAGCCAAGTTATTTTTGGCCTAATTTACAAAAGAGCTCAGCTCACATTTAGACACCTAAATGCAGTGGTTAGATTTCCAAAAGTGTTCCACATGCAGTAACTCCCATTGTTCTCAAATGAAGCTGCTTGGTATTGGCTCTAGAGAATCTAGCCTCAATTGTGGGTGTTGAGCACCGTTGAACATCTATACCTTAACCTCTCTGTGCCTCAGTTAGCCACCAGTAAACTGGGAAAAGTACTACTTCCTGTCTCTCACCTTTTGTCCTTCTTATCTGCTTAGAGCGCATGATCTTCAAGACAGGGACTATCTCATCTCTTACTGTGTGTATGTACAATGCCTAGCACAATGAGGCAAAGATGTTAGAGCTTGTGGATGCTACTATGGTACAATAATAATAATCAGCGATTAATATTTATAAAGTGGCATATGCCCATTGCCTGTGCCTCAAGGCACTTACAAAAATTAAGAACACAATCCTATATTTATTATTATGCTGCCAATCTAATCTCTCAAATTTACCACCACCACCAGCACAGTAAAATGCATACACCCAGAGATAACACACTAAAGAATAATGTGGCCACCCTTAACCATAGAACCAATCTCCATGGCCATAGGTGCTAACACTTTCGGAAGAAGAGAGAAAAATGAGAGGGTTAACTGTTTACTGTCATGTTTATGTCCTTTTCAATACAGCTGTGGGTATAATACATTATCACTCCTGGTCTGTTCTTTTTTAAACCACTTATAGGAGATACTACCGCTAAACAGGGATCAGCACCCTTGTTATTTGAGGAATACAAACTACATGCACAACTGGAGACTTTAAAAAAAACCCTATTTTACTTATAGACATTGTATTTTTTAAATTTAGTTAAAAAACAAAAAGCTTGCAAATCAAAGTAAAACTGTAAAAATTATTTTGTATATAACTGACTTCCTTTTAGACAAAAGTCCCAGTTGGATTACAAGACACTTTACATTTCAGGATGGGGTGTACTTAAGTGTTTTATTTCCTCATCAGTTTAGTTCATGGATGATTTATCCTGCATCTAAGCCCAGCTATCATTAATAGGGGTCAGATATGCTGACAAATCCAGGTGAGAAAACCTGGATTTGTGCTGGCCCACCTTGATTATCATGCACATTGTAGGGAGAGTGGTCACTTTCGATAAGCTATTACCAGCAGGAGAGTGAGTTTGTGTGTGTGGTTTTTTGGAGGGGGGTGAGGGAGTGAGAGAACCTGGATTTGTGCTGGAAATGACCCACCTTGATTATCATACACATTGTGAAGAGAGTGGTCACTTTGGATGGGCTATTACCAGCAGGAGAGTGAGTTTGGGGGGGGGGAGGGGCGGAGGGTGAGAAAACTTGGATTTGTGCTGGAAATGGCCCAACTTGATGATCACTTTAGATAAGCTATTACCAGCAGGACAGTGGGGTGGGAGGGGGTATTGTTTCATGGTCTCTGTGTGTATATAATGTCTACTGCAGTTTCCACGGTATGCATCCGATGAAGTGAGCTGTAGCTCATGAAAGCTCATGCTCAAATAAATTGGTTAGTCTCTAAGGTGCCACAAGTACTCCTTTTCTTTTTGCAAAGACAGACTAACACGGCTGTTACTCTGAAACCCCTAAGAATTGATACTAATAATACTTCACATATACAGAATATACCGGGTTGGAGAGAAAAAAGTTTTTTGTCAGAGCATGTTAGAACAAAGCTCTCATGAGGCGTTCTGAGGGAGTGGCAGGGAGGGTCTGTCAAGTGATCACTAGACTGGAAAGCTGAGTAAATAAATGAGCAAACAGTTATAAGGTTACTTCTTACACGCAATGAAAAATACCCCATCTACCACTTTATTAAATAAACCTATATACCCCTTGTGTGTATCTGTTGACTATTAGTTCCCAATGAAGCATCAGCTCATGCTCTTGAAAAAATTCCAGGGAGGAGTGCTCAATGGCTATGTATTAAGCCTATCAGCTATCTCAAACAAATCATTTGGTAAGTGAGACAAAGGGAAAGTGGAAAAAAAGCACAATTGGAAAATAACCTTTTGGGGTGAGGGGGGTATGTGCCACTGTACATTTTAAAAATATGGGAGAACTGTTTCTAAAATGAAAACATTTGGTCTATTAAAGGTGGGGAAATTATCTGGAAAAAAAGGAAAAAAGGCTTATCTGACAACAGATTATAATGCCAGTCCATGCGAAGTTTCAGACTTTATGTTTAAAATGCTTTCACATGATGTTTCCACTCCTCCAGTGCCACCCAGTTTCTTTCAAATTGTGTCTGTTTTCCAAGTTAAAGGAGTTAAATATGAGCTCTCTAATTCATTTGTTTCAGAGTAGCAGCCGTGTTAGTCTGTATCTGCAAAAAGAACGAGGAGGACTTGTGGCACCTTAGAGACTAACACATTTATTTGAGCATAAGCTTTTGTGAGCTGAAGTGAGCTGTAGCTCACGAAAGCTTATGCTCAAATAAATGTGTTAGTCTCTAAGATGCCACAAGTACTCCTTTTCTTTTTGTTAATTCATTTGTGGTATTGTAGCCATGTTAGTTCCAGGATATGAGAGAGAGAGAGAGAGGATAAATGGGGCAATATCTTTTATTGGACAAACCTCTGTTGGTGGAAGGTACTAGCTTTCAAACTTCACAGAGTTCTTCTTCAGGCTGAGGGAAGGAAAACAGAGTATCTGAGCTAAATACAAGTTGGGATAGATTGTTAAGCATGATGGGGTTGTCCCAACTTGTATGCAGCTCAGACTGGTTTCTTTCCCCAGACCTGAAGAAGAACTCTGTGCAACTCAAAAGCTTGTGCCTTCCACCAACAGAGGTTGGTCCAATAAAAGATATTACCTTATCTAACCTCTCTCTCTCTCTCTTTCTCTCTATCTCTCTCTCATTCGTGACAGGGAAGATATTGGTTATTACATTGTTAGTAAAAAAAACTGTTTGGAATCTATTTATTTTTAACATAACATGGGGGATTCAGGTCAGAATCTCCATGTCCTGTAAGTGCTTAGAGTAAATTGAACAAAAGTAATTGAATGAAGGCTAGATATGGCCTGTGGTACTTGTAGAAGTTAGTAGAACTAACCATTCAGTCAACAGGGTAAGAAAATTTGCTAAGAAAGAGCCAGCAAGTTTTAGTTGGTGTCTCCTGCAAAGATCAAGTAAAGACTGGATGCTAGTTTCTTTTGCTTTTTCCCCGTCTTCCTGACAGAGCAACATTTAAGGCTATTCAAACCTGCTCCCGAAACCACGTATTGTTAATATGAAGGTGCCAGAATTTCAATGCCGGGCCAGCATTAACACTCACATCATGAAAGCTCTGCATGTCCATAGGAGGGGGAGTGGGATATGCCACCTAACCCGTGTGATATCAGTACTAGTGTCATATGATTACATCTCTAGATTCACAGGCACCATAATTCCAGAACAGCCGGTTGGTATCATGGTAATTGCAAACATAGTAAATTCCTCCTTATTATTAAACGTATGCTAAATAACTTATGTCTTGATTCTGCTAACTTTAGAGGGTTTTGCCAGGGTTTTGACGTGGATGAGAGTTTTGCTGTTGATTTCAATGGAATCAAGACATGGTTCATGGAGCCTCTCATCCTGGAAGCTTCCAAACTCCTTCAAAATGGACCAAATTCTATAGTCTTTGGAAGTTTTGTCTTAATAAAGACTGCAAGCTTTGGCCTTTGATCACTTGTGCACTCTCTGAGTGGAACCCAGTACCTTCTGTGTGCAGCAGGCAAGACTATATTCTAAATTTGCAATAATTTCTCCAATGGAAACTACAAATAGATACATAATGATACTATACTTGGCTAGATCACCAAGTTTACTACGGAGATTGTATATTTTTGTACTGGGGTGCTGTTGTCTTTAATTTATGATAATGCATTAAGTGTTTGCTACCTTTTTCCATCCACACAGAGCAAATATATTTGCAGTCAGAATGCCTTTTATTTTACATTAGGAATAAGAAGAAAAGAAGCAACACTTTGAGAGAGCACACATATGTTTGTGGGTGCTGCAACAAGTCTGAGAGCAAAATGGCTGTTGTCTTCACACAAGTGGAAAACAAAAGCAAAGATTGCATAGCTTCATACAGCATGTTTGACTTGCTGGACCTTTTAATTAGCTTCTTTAAACACACTACTATTTTCTCTGT
This sequence comes from Caretta caretta, assembly GCF_965140235.1. Lineage (NCBI taxonomy): Eukaryota > Metazoa > Chordata > Testudines > Cheloniidae > Caretta > Caretta caretta. The sequence continues at coordinate 122,360,869 of NC_134207.1, read as the reverse complement.
TATGAAGTCACCTATTATTGCAAAGTGAAAACACTTTACTTTTCAATCTCTGGGTAAGAGACTGAAAACAAATCCCTTGTCACTTTATGGAATTCAACAGGATTTCATTTGGAGGGTTTGTTCAAAGAGCCTCTTTGGGAGCAAGTATTGCTGATTAGGAGTTCACAGTGTAGGCTGTTAATCGAAGCGATATGAAAAATGAAATGAGAAACTGCAGCTTCATAATGTTCCTCTCGGCTTTCAAATTCCGATTGTGTCTGAGTACGTATAACATTTGAAGTGAATGGAAAGAAGTTCTCATGTTTCCTATTCCTTCCCTTTAGACAACTCTAAATGTCAGAGTTTCAAGTCTGAAAATAGACTTTAATGATTGTTTTTAGTAATCATTTTTTCTATTGCAATAGCACCCAATGGTCCCAGTACATATGGTCACATTGTGCTATTAAGGTACTAGCCTACGCTGGAGGTGATGTGGAACTCTACTGCCTCAAAAGAAGCTTAGACATTGTACCACAGAAATGCATGATGCATCCAGGAGCTCCTGGGAAGCACAGGTGCATATGCTCCCCTCTCCAGGCAGCTAGAGCTGCTGGCCATTGCAAAGGTGTGGGAGAAAGGGACTCAGGCTTTGCCTCCTGAGTAACTAGTGTCCCAGTGGGCAGTGCAGTCCTTGCATTCATAAGAGTATGGTCTAGTTTCAGTAAGCCCTTATGCTATAGGTGTAAGAAGAGGCGTGCAACTGGTTCTCTCCCCTATGCACCTGCACGGAGACCAATCCCAATCTGGCCATGTGCTTTTTAAGAAGAAAGTCAAATGCACCGAGGGGCCAATCTAAAATAGTGAAACATTACTTGGGAGCTAAAAAAAGGAAAGGATTTAAAGTGGCCATATGCACACATGTAATTTGCTTATTTTTCTGTGTGTCATTTTCCAAAGTGGCATGAGTTTACATGTATCCTGGAGCACTGGTTTTGATAAGAAGATCTTTTAATTGCTCATTCGCTCCTATTTTCTATCTTTTAGACTCTTCCCCCCACTCCAGTGCTCTTGTAATCTGAAGGCAACATCCAAAGACTGCTGTTGCCTGCTGGAGCATGTTGTCAGTTATGAGAAGCAGCACCAGTCTGAATCATTATTTTCCTACTATGTGTGAGTTGCCAAGAAGGATTATTAAGGGGAAAAAAAGAGAGAGAGAGTCTATGCACAAATTAAGATTGGGAAAATGGGAGTGGCATTACTTGTCAGGTGAGTTAATAGATTCTTTCTGCTCTGTGGGGTGGCACCACAAACACTTAGTTCTTTCTGCTGTGCCGATTTAATTGTCTCTTCATTTTACCAGGATTATTGCCTAGCAAGGTAAGTGCAGATCAAAATTGTTTACTCACCTTTAACTAATATCTGTTGTAAAATATCAGTAAGTGGGATAGAAAGGCCAGTAAGAAAAAAATAATATTTTAAACTGTGGCATGTATTTCTTTTGTTTCATTCAGTACAGCTTTTCAGTTCCATCCAAAGCCAATTGCTTTCCCTAAGTTACCTTCCTTTCCACTGAAAGGGTGTATCGTAAATAGTGAATAAGATCAGGTAGCCGTGGTTGAAAAGAGTAGGAATGATTAAAATCTTCATACATTCTGTTGCAGAAATTACTTTCCCTGTGTTACAACAGGCTGATTGTGTATTACGTGGTCAAGGCACCCTTCAGGTGTGTTTTGGGATTTAGACTATTAGATTGTTGTAAGAGCCTCTGCTGCAGAAGGAATTTTCCTGTCAATTTCTATATGGGTGTGTACACTCTGCTCTGCTTTCTGTGTACTATGACTAATCCTGACTAGGTTGCGCTGTGGGGCTGGGACGTTAATCTAATAACCATTTTGATTTTCAACCTGGCTGTTTAGTCTCCTTAATTCACTCCATATGTACTAGGCACAGTAAATTTTTTAGTTCAATTTGTCTCCTTTTCCCAAAGTTGCTTTCTCTTTCATATCTCCTGACACAGGACCTTATCCTTCTTCCAATAAAATCAGTGTAAAACTCTTTGCTCCCACTGAAGTCAACAGAGCAGGCCTGCACTTTTAAAGAAATGACAGTTCAGAGGAGATCATATCTTTCACGTGTTCTCCTTTATACATCACTGGATGATCTGCCAATAGGAGAACTAGTTTTATTTTCTTCTTCTTTTAAAAAGGACACCCAAAATCCTTCTAGTTCTTTGATACCTTTCTTCTTTAAGGGTTGAATTGAGCCCATTTTCGTTTTAAAGGTCAGTGTCCTACACATCAAGCATGGACATGGGAGGTTGACACTATTTACTCTGCTCAATGAAAACTTCCATTCCGTTTCAGCCTTGAAGTGGACATATTGGTCATATTGACAGCTCCAGAAATTCAAGTCCAATCATTATTCCCAGGATTGTGTAGATAGCAGCAACACAGGGTTCCACCCACTACCCCACACAAGGGCGCCCTATGCTTCTTTCGGGGAACTGCTTCTCAGAATAGATGGTCCTTCTCCATAGCTGATTTAACTGCTTCTCCTCTACTTAGACTGCCGAAAAAGTATGTCTATTTGGTAGTTATTGTATTGTAGATTACTGTCTTTTAGAAACTGGCCTGAGACCAAAGTAATTTCCCACAAAGCACTTTCACAACACTGGTTACTGCTGAGTCTGATTCAGCTGGATTCAAAACGGGAGATGCAGAGATTAAGAGCTTCCTATCATATTACCAGTCCTCTGAACCATGCAGGTCTCAACATGAATATCAATATTCTCCTGATTATTATCTATTGTGATAGGGTATGCTACGTGTAGGTCTCTGATTAGGCTTGCTTTTTCTCTACTATCTGTGAAGATTTTTGTTGCATTCAGGAATGAAGTTAAAACTATGTATTGCACCAAGAAACTCCTTTCTGTCAGGAGTCCTCAAACTTGTTCTAAAACCTCCCAGTTATTTTTGGTATTTGAAGCTTTTCTATAACGTCTTGTCCTACCAGTTTTTTTTTTTTAAATCAAATGCAGGGTCACAAGCTAACTGTGCTTAAAAGATGCCACTATGCCTTGGGCAGCTGTACAGATGCTGACCTATTATTTCCGTAGAGTGAGGAAGGAAGGACGCAGCAGGAGTCTATGCTGCAGTTTTTTTAATCCCCATTCAATTTTTTCTTGACTCCTCCCTGTGATTAATGGCTCAACAGTTGGGTCTCTCTACAGTTTGCTTCTTTTAGAAATGCACCAGTATAGTCTTTCTAGGTCTGCTAATGGGCTTTCCTTCAGTAGAAGTCCCAAACCTCCTCTCTTTAGCTATTCCTGTTCCTGTTCCCAAGGCTTTAATGGCAGGGAAATGAGGGACATGGCCCAAGGCTTTCCAACCTTTAAAGGGCCCTGATATTCCATAATATTTAATACAGTAGCTTTCTTTCAAACATTAGATATCAAGTCAAGAGCCTCTAAATATCATACATCTCTGATAGGAGAACCTCATTCATCCAGAATCTGACCATGGCTGCTCCGTGTGAAAGGATATTTAAAACCAATGATCTGAAGGTATGGATATAGTTTGAAGCTGGTTCTGTGTGATGCCAAAATGATTTTATTAAGGAAGATAATATAGACTTTGAATGGTTACCTTAAGCTTTTCCTCACTTTGAAGTCTTTAGCCTCCCTGCTTCTCTGATTCACATTCTTCTGCCTTCTTTTTGACCCAGATGGATTATTTTCTTCTGATCCCATCTTTTCCCTCCCTCACTTGTTCCTCCATCTTGATCCCTTCCCTCTGAATACAAAAGATCAATAGATTGAACAGTCCAATCTGGACACAGGGTAATATTTCTTCTGTATTTTCTCTAATCTCTGTGTGGATCCAAGGCATGTCCTACCATCAATAGGGATCATAATCTTTGCTAACAGTCTACCAGCTCAGTTGGGTGTGGGGGATGGTAAGGCCTCAGCAGATCTCCCAGTCTCTCTTGGACATGGACTAATTACTGTCTTCAGATCTGGTATGCTGGGATTCCATGACTCAGAGGAAGCCTATCATGTGTGTCTTTGACTCCTGTAGGCCACCACAGTACTTTAGGTTTAAAGATTTGTGGTGGGCCAGCTGTTCTGATTTGATCACAGATGTTTATCCAGACTGATCCAAACCTTCCATAACATTTGAATTTTATCTGGCTCAAGGTTTAGGGTGAAGTTCAGGCTGCGTAATTTTACAAACTCATTCATCCACCCCAATTAGTGCAGACAAGAGAGTGTGATGGGTGTCACCAGAATGAAAGTGCCTTTTGCTTCCTCCCAGTGGGGATGCTCAGGAAGTAAGAACTAGCTCAACCCTAATGCTGAGTAACACTTGCACGGCTCCAGTGGGAGTTTGGGGTGGGGGGGGGAGAGACGGGGACATCAGGAATAGATTCCTGCACTTTCAAAAAGACAAATAAAACCCCACCCTTGTGGGGAAAAGGGTATTGCTGGGGGCTTTTTCCTCTTCCCCTTCACTCCAAATGCCAGAAGGAAGGGTTGGGGTCAGCCTTTTTTCCTGGCTCCATTTTCAAGAGCTATCAGCCAAGGAGGTTTGTCTGCAGACACACTGCCCAACTCAGCCACTCCTTGGCTAACTATCATTCATCCAGGAAAGATCTTGCCCACCAACTAGGAGATCAAGTGAGACACTGTATATGCTCTGTGCCTTCCCTGATGTCATTCCGTCATAATCTCCAACTTCTTCCTAGGGCATCATAAACCTATCTCTAGTGAAGACTATCTGTGATTTCTGCTTGCCCTAGAAATTCCAAAGAAGAGTAATACACTACCAGAAAGAACAGAACCAGATGAAAACCCTTTTGGTTTATAACCCACATCAACAAGCTTTGATACATGCAGGTGAAAAAAATGATGGATTTTGCACTATTCTTCCAATCCCAATACAGTGTCTTAGGGAAAATGATGACACTAAAGCCTTTTGAAACAAACATTCTATGTTTTACTGATGGCAATCAGATCACTAGAAAAAAGAAATTATAAATGTCGAGTAGTTTATCATCCCCAAAATAGAATCATTTGGCAAACAGCCTCTCAAATAGGACTAATTATTGGATCAATATACAATACAATGAAAGGTTCTTCATGCAATACTTTCAATTTTCAGTAAGGAATGCACTTGATTACAAAAGAAGCGTGAATCTTTGGTCATATCCATTCATGTTTCTCTAACACTATCGGACTTAGCAAAAGAGATGGAAGGGAAGGATTTCAAAGTCATTGTGTTGCAGCTTTTTATTGGAATAAGGAAGAAGAGTTTCACTCAATTTAGCAAAATTTTCGTACTCTTACTCTCTGGAAACCAAGTAAGACACTTAACTCACATGCATTTCCACAGTAGAATGATTTGCATTAAGTATGAGAATAATAATTCTATTATGGCTTTGTAGAATCTTTTAGTTACAATCTGGAAGGACCAAATTCAGGTGTAATATTCTATTCTTCTGGTGAATAGTTTAGCATTTAAGAAGAATATCTTTCAGATAAGTTGCACATTTCATTCTACATTTTGTTAAGTCTTGCCAAGGAAGCCAATTGTCCATTGTCTTTTTGATGATGTCACACTTGTACACCAATTCCCATTAGCACATGGCTGGGACCACATTATTGAAAACGAAACAAAATAATCCTTACCTTCATTATACTAGAAGGGTGGGGAAACGAGTTAAAATGTGTGTGCTGGTGGTGGGGGAGGCGTGTATGTAATAATGCAGGCTGCTTGGGAAGGAGTGTGGGTATGTAATATTTTACATATATGCACACACATAAAAGTGAATGTGTGTAACTAGCAAGTGCATAAGAGAGAAAGAGACTCTAGGAGAAATAAAAGGTCAGTTTTCACCTGTTCTTTCCTCCCTGTCTCTTGTAACTGTTCTATATTTCATGTTTTGTTTAAAGTGGCTGTTGAGCCCTAAACTACTACTGAAAGGTCAGCCTGGCTTTTGGGGTATGGAGAAGAAATTTAAATAAGTAACTCTTCACTTAACGTTGTAGTTATGTTCCTGAAAAATGTGACTTTATGCAAAATGATGTGGAGCGAATCCAATTTCCCCATAAGAATTAATGTAAATAGTGGGGGTTAGGTTCCAGGGAAACTTTTTTTGCCAGACAAAAGACATTATATACATATACAGCATAAGTTTTAAACAATTTTAAACAAACAGTTTAATATTGTACACAGCAATGAATGATTGTAGAGCTTGGTTGAGGTGGTGAAGTCAGAGGGTGGGATATTTCCCAGGGAATGCCTTTCTGCTACATGATGAACTAGCACTCAGCTGAGCCCTCAAGGGTTAATATGCTGTTGTTAATGTAGCCTCACACTCTACAAGGCAGCATGGACTGAGGTAGGAGGGACGAAACACAATAGATGCAGGGCAGTAGCTACAAACACTTCCCTGCAAAAACTGAACATGATGATGAGCCCACGCTACCCAGCTGGAGCGCACCACACCCTCCTCCTGACAGCACATGCACGGCTGCACAGACACTGACTTTCCAAAGTGCTGGGGGGGTGCGTGCATGAGTGAGAGAGAGAGAGAGACGTGCATTACCCCTTTAAGTACGCTGACCGCATTTCAAGTATGTTGCCCTTTTAAGCAGATCAGGCAGTTCAGACAGGAAGCAACAGCTTCCTGCAAGCTCCCCCTCCCCTCGTTCTGGGGTACGGAGTGGGGGGCGGGGGACATCCTGACATCAGCACCCCTCCCCTTCCTGCCCCCCAGCAAGCAGGAAGCTCTGGGGAGCAGCTCCAAGGCAGAGGGCAGGTCAGGAGCAGCACGGCAGTGGGGGGAGGACCACCTGAATTGCTGCTGAGCAGCCGCTGAGCCACATACTTTACAGGGAATTTAGGGGAGCTGATGTAGGGGTGCTGCCCCCTCCCCCCGGTTCTAATCCCCATGAGGAGGGGCTGCTCTTCCAGAGTATCCTGCAAGCAGTGGACAAAGCAGGCAGCTACCAGAGGACGTTATAAGGGAGCATTGCACAACTTTAAATGAGTATGTTCCCTAATTGATCAGCAATGTAACAATGAAACAGCGTTAACCGGACAATGTTAAGTGAGGAGTTACTGTAGTCCAGGGAAAGGAAAAAAGATAGAGAAACTTAAAAGCAAATAAGTCAAAACAATAAGTGCTTTTCTCTTTCCTTTTCTCTTTTCTCTGCTATTTTCTCTGAATGCTTTTCTCACAATGGAAGGATACACTGCATAACCTTTGCGTCTCAAAATTTAAAAATACGTTTATGTAAGAGCTCAATACAAAATGTAAAATTAATGAGCTATACTCTATTAGGAATAAGCCATGCCTATCTGTGGGCCTGAGTGTGTGGCATAGATTTGGTTGCAGTTCTTGGGTGGTAGCAGACACATGGCTCTCTGCCTTATGCCTCACAAAGCATAAGGCATGTTTCCAATGCCTCGCTATGCACACCACAATGTGGCATACAGCTGAGGTAAAAATGTGATAGAACACTCTTGGCATATGTTTACCAAAGCATTTGGTATACTTTGAAAGGTTTTTGGGAAACAGGTGCATCTTGCAAGGAAATTAATCCATTGCCAATAATCACTGACGCTGAGAAAACCTTGCAAGAATGCAGTATAAATTAGGTGTGTTTTTTAAACAGGGACCTGGTATGATGCCATTTGGTTGCTTCATATTATTAAATTGTGCAATACATTTCAATAATCTTTTTACATAGTGTCTTTTATAGACTAAAGATATCTCCAAATGCTTTACAAAAGTGAATCTAGAATTACATACAGAAGTTAATTAAAAAGAAATCAAAGCTATTTTTCTTATAAAAGGCCCTCTCTAATAAAAAAAACCTTGACTATTAAGATGACAAATTAATTCTAATGTACAGGAGACACTAATATGCACATATATATATTCCCATAAAATTTACAAATACTATTGTTTATTTTAGAAGTCTCTACTAAACAGCAAGGGCCACATTTTCAACAGGTCCTCTATGCAGCATCTCTCAGCAATGTGCGTGCACACCACACCTACATAGTTTGTGCATACAGATGTTAGAATTTACAGTCAGAAGTCTTTGCACTTACTATGTAAATGGAGGCAAGTGTGTACAAATTCTTTCACAATGTGCAAAAAAAAAAAAAAGAATTTGCTACATGCAATATTGCATAGGTACCTGATTACAGACAGTCCATTGTCCACATGGCTAGTGGTTCTTATTGCAGTTCCAATATACTCTGCTGCTTGTATCCACTGGGATTAGGGTTGCCAGGTGTCTGGTTTTCAAGTGGAATGCCCAATTGAAAAGGGACCCTGGTAGCTCTGGTCAGCACAGCCGTTAAAAGTCCAGTTGGCATCGCAGCGGGGCTAAGGCAGGCTCCATGTCTGCCCTGGCTTCACGCAGCTCCTGGAAGCAGCCAGCATGTTCCTGCAGCCCCTAGACGCAGGGGTGGCCTGCGCTAACTCCATGCGCTAACCCTGCCCAGAGCGCTGACTCCACAGCTCCTATTGGCCGGGACTGCAGCCAATGGGAGCTACGGGGATAGTGCCTGTGGGCATGGGCAGTATGCAGAGCTCCCTGGTCCCTCCATCTAGGGGCTGCAGGGACATGCCATCCGCTTCCAGGAGCCGCGTGGAGCCAGGGTGGGCAGGGAGCCTGCCTCAGCCCCACTGAGCCGCTGACTGGGAGACTCCTGAGGTAAGCGCCGCCCGGCCAGAGCCCACACCCCAACCTCCTGCCCCAGGTCAGAACCCCTTCCTGCACCCAAACTCCCTCTCAGACCCTGCAACCCCTCCTGCACCTCAACCCCCGCCCCAGCCCTGAGTTCTCTCCTGTACCCCAAACCCTTCATCCCCAGCCCCACCCCAGAGCCCACACCTCCAGCTGGAGCCCACAGGTCCTCCCGCACCCCAACCCCCTGCCCCAGCTCTGAGCCCCCTCCCACACTCTGATCTCCTCAGCCCCAGCCCGGAGACACTTCCTGCATCCCCAGCCCCACCCCAGAGCCTGTACCCCTAGCCGGAGCCCTCACAACCTCCTGCACACCAACCCCTTTTTCCCAACCCGGTGAAAGTGAGTGAGGATGGAGGAGAGCAAGCGATGGAAGGAGGGGGGAATGGAGTGAATGTGGGGGTGGAGCCTCAGAGAAGGGCAGGGCAGGGGTGTTCGGTTTTGTGCGATTAGAAAGTTGGCAACCCTAATGGGATCTTTTCTGGTTATGATGACAGAGATGTAAAATAGCTTAGTAAATGTTTGAGAATGCAGCAGAAGATTAAGTAGCTAGTCAAGTAAAAAGCCCATCTCAAATGGAAGTAAATAGACTGTGAAAGGTTCACTGAAACTTAGAGAAAACCTAAAGGTTCTTACAAAAGTAACTTTCTCCCTTTCATGTTAAGGGGGAAAAATTCTGGATGTGGATCTTCAGGATCTGAACCTAGAATTTAACTTGGAGGAAAATATAAAAAAATATGAGATTGTCTGGATTCACTTATGTTTTTAACAGCCCTACATGACAAATTTTTGTTATAATTTTGCTCTCTTTTCTGGTAACAGCACTCTCACAGCTAAGATCCATCTTCTAGACATCATAGTACTGGGGACAGAACTGGCCCAAATTAACTAAACCAATGGGCCATATTCTTCTGTAAATCCAGAGGAACGCTTAAATCCTACTAATCAAATTTGGCTCATTGACTATAGTACACCTGAGGTACACCTTCTTACACAAGGGCTGAATTTGGCCCAAATCTGTTCCCAATAACTTGACAGTCTACAAGATCAAAATGTTCCCAAACACCTTCATAGCAAGGACCACATTTTAATACAAAGATTGTCTCATGGACAATCCCTTCCTGATTTCACAGATCACCTAAACATCCCTGTGGCAATGACAGTAATTGCTTACATATAAAAATCTTAGGAAAGCAATTGCAATGTAAACAGTTGGAAATGATAAGTCAGCACCCTAGCTGGGATTTCCATAGGAACCTAAGGGAGTTTGGTACCCGACTCCCATTGAATTTCAGTGGGATTTAGTCTCAAAAGGATACAAAATGCACTTAACTCATTTAGCCTTCTTTGAAACTCCCAGCCTACAGGACTAGCCTGCTCTTTGCTGAGCACTAGTGTGAGGACCACCAGTCACAATCTGGGAATGGGAACTTCTGCTCTAGAAGATGGACATGCACAAAATTCATCGTAGGCTTTGATGGAACAGTTCATTGTGAACCAAGAGACACGAAGGTCAATGAAACAAATAAAGGGGTGTTTCAGGTCAGGGGTACCTAGGGCACAGGAGAGGTACCTTTTAAATCTATGTAGTTTAATGGTAGACATCAAAAATAGATTAAATACAGATTTGGCCCTTTGTGCCTCAACATGCACTGTTTTATCTTGATCTGACCAAACTTCCCCGCTTCCCGCTGCTGTTGTGATGAACAAATCAGTGTTGCACCCCAGAAATCTTTACAGCATGAGCAAGTGGTAGATTTTTTAGTTACCTTGGTCTTTTTTTTCCTTTTTTCTGTTTCAGGAAAATGGCTATCGATGCTCTGCGTCTAGCAAACACTGCCTTTGCAGTTGATATGTTCAAAAAATTGTGTGAGAAGGACAAAACAGCCAATATTGTTTTTGCTCCACTGTGTACTTCAACTTCTCTTGCTCTGGCGTATAAAGCTACCAAAGGTGACACCGCAGCCCAAATGATAAAGGTGAGCCTCTAGTTCCATTTTTAGGTATAAAATTATGCAACTGGCCATTATAGACTATGTATTTACTTATTCTTTTTAAAGTTGAACTCCCCTGCTAGGTAATAGTATACAGTAAAAGCTCTTCCAACATGTGTATGTGGGGGAAAGCGCATGGTTTAAGTGATACCATGGTCTATTGCACCAAGGCTTGCATCTCTTTCAGACCAGGGTTTACTCCTGGGGGAATTTTGTGCCCCAAATTGAAAATTTTGCACCAAAAATATAAAAATTCTGTGCACAATATTTTAAAATTCTGCAAAATTCTGCATATTTTATTTGTCAAAATAACACAATAATCATGCCAGTTTCAGTTGGTAATTTATTTTAAAATACCTCTCAACAAGTATGTCTATAGCAATACAGACAACAAAAAAAGATTCAGGAAATGTTTTTTGACAAATAGATTCCTTACTAGACTTAATGCTATTGATTAGTTTACATTTAGAAGGCGATCTTCAAATTGAAACTGCTAGAAATTCTCCTCCCGCTGTCCAAAAGCAAAATCAGCAATTACATTTAAAGGGGTAGCAGGATCGTCAATTCTCAGGATTTCATTGTGACTTTTTTCAGAGGAACAGCCGTGTTAGTCTGTATTCGCAAAAAGAAAAGGAGTACTTGTGGCACCTTAGAGACTAACCAATTTATTTGAGCATGAGCTTTCGTGAGCTACAGCTCACTTCATCAGATGTTTACCGTGGAAACTGCAGCAGACTTTATATACACACAGAAATCATGAAACAATACCTCCTCCCACCCCACTGTCCTGCTGGTAATAGCTTATCTAAAGTGATCAACAGGTGGGCCATTTCCAGCACAAATCCAGGTTTTGTGCTGGAAATGGCCCACCTGTTGATCACTTTAGATAAGCTATTACCAGCAGGACAGTGGGGTGGGAGGAGGTATTGTTTCATGATTTCTGTGTGTATATAAAGTCTGCTGCAGTTTCCACGGTAAACATCTGATGAAGTGAGCTGTAGCTCACGAAAGCTCATGCTCAAATAAATTGGTTAGTCTCTAAGGTGCCACAAGTACTCCTTTTCTTATTGTGACTTTTGTAATATTTGATGATTTTCTTAAAGCCCTGGCTCTTAGAGAAAGCGATTAGTAAAGAAACCCACTGCTTAATTAAAAAGAAAGTTTCTAGCCCCCATAGTTGCTGAGAAAAGCATAAAAACATGACCGGAGTGTACCTGAAAGGCTTAGAAACCAGAAGACAAAAAGAATCCACTTCTTTTTTTTTTTTTTTTTTTAAATCTCATGACCCTTTGGAACCTGACTCATGATTTTTGAATGCTTGGGCTTTGCATTTCTGAGTTAGATACCCAATTGTCAGCTGTATTTTTCATGTCACTGTAGCTGCTGGCATCTGATTACTCTTTAAGCAATTCTGCTTCTGCTCCCCCTCCACCCCCAAATAGTTTATATACCATTGTGTTGTATAAAAACTGCTCTTTCCTGTTCACTAATTCTTTGGGAGGTGTAAATGCATAAGAAGTTTGAACTACTGATAGTTCCTTACCTTAAAGTTATAATTCAATAAAGCTTCTGTAATTTGCTTCAAATGTTTAAAAAGTTTCAGCTGTCCTGATCCTAAGAATGATGTTTTCTCAAGCTACAAGAGGTTACTGAAAGTTTTTTTGGAGAGACTGGCATTTGTGGACACAGTGACAGCCCAATGCTGAAAAAACAAATGTGATTAGCATCACTTGCATGACTAGTCATATTGATTTCAGTGGGACTACTTCCACAAATAACGTTGCAGGATCAGGACTTTAGCTTTATGTGAGATTTGCAAACAGGGCTTATAAAGGGAGAAAGAAGCTTTGTTACCATTATAAATATAAGGAGCAATGACAGTGGCCACATACTAGTACTGTTTATTACTGAACAGCTAGAAGTTTTAAGCCAAGAAAGACGCATAATATCTTAACATGTTCATTAACAGGCACTCCATTTAGAAGATGTCAAAGATGTTTTGTTTGGGTTCCAAACAGTAACGTCTGATGTTTCCAAACTCAGCTCTTTCTATTCACTGAAAATGGTCAAACGGCTCTATGTAGAAAAGTCTCTTAACCCTACCACGGTAAGTAGTTAAGGAATACATTTGATAGGCTGCTTGGCCAGTGTATTGACTGGCCATACAGACCTTATGGTTATTTTAACATAATAGACTGTCTCTGTTTGGATGTTACTGTATTGGCCTCAGAATTAAAATGTCTTTATCCCTTAAACTGTATTTCTTTCTAAAAAAAATTTTAATCAAGCCAACGTATCAAAATGCCTAGCCTACTATTGACATTAAACAAGTTATTAATAATCAAAAATCTCTCCCTATCCATGCTATTGTAGTAACTTTAGAAAGCAAGCCCCCTTACTTAAAATTGATATAATGGTAGTTTACTAATTTCTGTCTAGCTATACATTAGCATGGACTGTTGAAATAAAAAATAAAGTTACAAAGTCAAGCACTCAGAAATGACAAAATGCCAGAATTAAAGTTGCCCATGCTGCCTTAACTCTGCTTCGTTGTGCACAATCATTATGATAGTCTTTAAATATATGATTACATCAAAAATTTCCCCTTCCCCTGGGTCTCCCTTTCCAATCAAACATAAATGACTTTTCTGTGTTTTGAAGACCCTGCACAACATAGCAACACTATTAATCAGCTTTAAAATGTTACTGTCTGAAATTGTTTTACCTAGGACATGGGTTCTCAACCTTTTTCTTTCTGAGTCCCTCCCAACATGCTATAAAAACTCCACAGCCCACCTGTGCCACAACAAATGGTTTTCTGCCCGCAGCACAGGAGCCCCAGTGAAACTACATTGCTCAGGCTTCAGCTTCAGCCCCGGGTGGCAGGTCTCAGGGCCCTGGGCTTCAGCCCCATGTGGTGGGGCTTTGGCTTTCTGCCTTGGGCCCCAGTGAATCTAATGTTAGTCCTGCTTAGAGGACCCCCAGAAACCTGCTTGCAGCCCCGCAGGGGGCCTCAGACCCCTGCTTGAGAACCACTGACCTTGGAGACTGTAATCACCTAAAGATAGTTACAAATCTATTTCTCTGTTTTTCCAGGCTGAACATTTAACAGGATTCTGTGTAGTGTCAATTTCACTGTTTCCCCTAAAGAATCAGTTTCACGTTTTCCTTTTGGGTCATTTTCCTTGTGATTTTAAAACCACAATAATTAGAATGGGGAGCCAGGGGCAGTCTGTTACCTGAAACTATTTTTTACTCACATCTGGAAACTGACTTGATATCAAGTGAGTGTCACTTAAATTATGAAAAAGAAGACCAAACAATTACTCTATAGCTTCCACCAATTACAATTTATTTTCCCTAATATCAGGCTTGAAGTTTTCAAGTACAAGACATGCTTACGTTTTATTTTAAAGTATTGAGTGGTTAGTGGAAGCTAACTAAAAATCTCTTGTGATATACTCTTTAGAGGGTATATTAGACTTTGTTAGATCTGTATCACCTGTTGACTCCTATTAAGGGTCACCACACGGAGGACCATTAAATTTTTAGGGTCACCAGGAAGAGCTATAGTGTTATGATATTAAATAGGCATACATTATAGAATTACAGTATTGTAAAAAAATAAATAAAATTGCCTATAAGCTGCGTGCTATATAAGTATTATTGTATCTGCTCCCTATTTGTTTAGTAGTAATATTTGTTATTAGATGGAAACATTGTGTCAAATAAGAAACACCATCAATTAAGTAATGTACAAGGTAGAATGTTAAAGTTTTATTGTAATTTTATCTTTAAAAAAAGTTAAAAAACAAAAAAAGAAAATGAAAAAATGAAGTTTCTAGTAGCAACGTTAACACTTCTGCATTGCACATCCTGTGTGGTTTTATGCTAAGTCTTTTATGATGAACGGCTATATATTTATATATATATTAACACGTTTATCCAGACAAACAGGAGCTGAATTACTACATGCAATACTGGTACATCAACATTACATCGGGAACCTTAACTTAGGCATTTCCTGATTTTTGGAGACTTCCACTGTGCAATTAACTTTGCATTAACAGGGTTTATTTGCATTTAATGTGCCAGATTTTTTTACAAAGGAAAATCATTATGGCAGCATCAACTCTTAGAATAATCTCATATAATTAAGATGGTTAAGAACCTTTTCCGCTAACTTAAACATTTACATCAGGATAAGAATGTCGGCTTCCTTACAGCTGCATAAATATTTAAACTACCTGAAATCTTTACAGTAAAAAGGCTTTAAGTCACAATAGGCATTTATGCTGGGTTTAAGGATTTATGTAACCTCAAGTTCTTCAGATCTTAAATTCGTGACCCCAAAGTTTCAAAAAAAGAGGGTGTGTAAGTCTGCCCCTAATTTACACACACACACACACACATTATGATTACGTATATCAGGTTTTGAAGCTCAGCTGTTTTTTTAACTTGTGTGGGAAAAAACAAGTGTGAGAAAAAGAAAAAGAAAGTGATTTTTTGTTTTTTCAACTCGCAAAACTCAAAAATGGCTGAAGAGATTTCATTCAAAATTTAAAACAAACAAACAAACAAACCTCCTTTGGACAGAGCACAAGCATGAAAAATTTCAGCCCAAAAGCTTTTTTTCAGAAAACTAAAATCCAGTGAAAACAAAGCTATAATCATGTAAACTGTTTTTCAGCCTTATTTTAGTGGAGACCTAATAGCATCCATTAAACTCTTCAAATATATTGTCAGGATGTTGAGGATGTAGATTGTGTGAATAGTCTGTTTTTACCAATCATTTGCAATAGGAAGACCATGGATGTGGTGTCATTGTATCTTCTCAAATTGTGGTAAAATGGGCACTTTTTAAGGGCCATAGGTCAATTTATTCCCTCATGTAATACAATTGAATCTTGACTCCTGTTGAACCTCTGAGTTGATGACATTCACAGGATCTCTCTGTGTCAAATGAACCCATGTGGTAGAATTGCACCAGGGATGTATTTGGCTCTGTGTATCTTTCAGGAGTTTATCAATGCCACCAAGAGACCCTTTCCATCTGAACTGGAACTAGTAGACTTCAAGGAAAAAACTGAGGAAACCAGGCAGCAGATCAACAAATCTGTTTCGGAGCTAACCGATGGCAAGTATAGTTAAATCCAGGAGACCCTACTTAACGTCTCTGACGAGAAATGGGAATTCTGTTCCCTTGTGACATTTTTTGTTAACATTTTCAGACATAAATATATAGTGAAAGAAAAGAAAGAAACAGGAACGTGCTTTTTTAGTGTGATCCTTAAGATGAAGATGTTAAATATATTCTGACCAAAAAAAGATGCAGTAGTGAAACTGAACTAAGGACTAGATTGTGAAAGCCTTCCTTATCCTGGTGAGAATTCAACGGGTCAATTTGAGAGTAATTGCTCTTTGACGTAAGGGGTTCACATTCTGGCCTAAACAAACATTCAAAGGATCGTATTAATAATTTTATTCCAATATATGACCTGCTTTAAAGTTATATGCTAATGGCAAATGTTCCCCAGATTCCAGATTTTGGAGGGGGAGGGGGGGTTTCAATTAATTTCATATAGGCCATTCATTCCTTGGCCCGTTCGCTGACATAAAGGTGCCAAAAGGTGGTGATGTTTCCTTATCTGGATATGTCTTTATGTAAGAATTGGACTGAGATCACTTACTCATATCAAATAGGCCACCAAACAGCTGTCAGAAGTTAATGATATTTTGGACACTACCAATGGATACCAGATTTGAATCAGTGACCAGGAGACTAATGGTCCCAGGACAGAGCGTGCAGAATTCCTTAGGGGGTTGCATTTCCAGCTCTTGCCAGCCTGCTGCTGAGTTTGGTAGCACAGAGCTTGATAGCACTGTGTATTTACTGAGCACTCATAGGATTTCTTGGTCACTAGTAACCCCAGTGGTAGGACTATGTAATTAGATGTACATGATTCAAGTTTTCATTCTTCCAGAACTGGCACAGATGGGATTGTGCAGGTAGCTTGTACTGCCTATTTTGTGCCTAAAACTGTGCATAAAGAGAAGTTATGAGTCTAGAATGCTGTCAATCCAGTTCCTTTCATGACATTACTAAAATTTTAGAGTGTCTGGAAAACAAAACAAAAACCACACGCATATGACTTTAAAGCATACCATGCGGTACTCGGTAGTGTACTATAACTGAAACAGCACTTCTTGCTTTTTTCCATTCATCTGATTCCATCTCAATCTGAAATTAGCAGCAACTGGCTTTGAACTTTGCCTTTTGCTCCCAAAATTACAAACTGTATCTCAAAGAAACTTGCTATAGAAGGCTGCAGCTCACTAGCCATTACCTTTCTGTATCTAGTGTCTCAATGGCTGCAGCTCTCTCATAATAGCACTTCCTATTTACCCATAACCACAATGGATCAAATTCATTAACCTCCAGTACTTCCAAGACAGTTACACCCAAGATGAATTTGGTCTCCAGTCCTTAAAATATTCCTTGTAAAAAATGTAACCAACTATAAAAATAAAATAAACACCTGTAACTATTTCACTAAAAATGAAAGTTCTATAGCTTTTTGAAATTTATTTATTATAATATACCCAGTATAGGAAAAATCATCTGGATTTCAACACCACATAAAACACAAAATAAATATTTTGCATCATTTGGAAGTGCAGTTTCCGAGTTAGGCTACAAATACTAAAATCACAAGTAGGATGTCTCCCTCTTGAATTAAATTTCCTCATCTGTGAGTACAGTATCTAGCCAACCCTAGTATTGTAATCTGGCAGAGTAATCAACTATTCGAACAACAATATGGCTGTATTCTATTAATGACATGCTTTTTTAAAAAACATGCACAGGTAAAATGGAGAACATTTTGAATGAGGGGAGTATAAATGACCAGACTAAGATCCTCCTGGTTAATACAGCTTATTTTGTAACAAACTGGATGAAGAAGTTCCCAGAGGCACAAATCAAAGAATGTCCTTTTAAAATCAACAAGGTATGTTTAAAAACAGCATTTAAATAACCCTGTTTCAAAGTAAGTAAATGTTTGGAAGAATTGAAATAGAAATCTTCAGTATTACTAGGCTGTCATGGAGCTCTCTACTGTGGCCTGGGTGCCTTAAACCAGTTAACATTTTAATGGGTTGGTGGTTTTATATAAACCTTTCAGAGACTCAGTTTCAAAGACCCCACCTCATCAGTTTCTATGATCTAAAGAAAACTTACCAGATATATTTTTCTCTATGCTGTGAAGTTTACTGCACCATGTGTTCTCACTCTTTTTCTTTCTGAGGCCCCCCCTCCAGCCCCCAACACGCTATAAAAACTCCACGGCCCACCAGAGCCCCGACAACTGTTTTTCTGCATATAAAAGCCTGGGCCAGCATTAGAGGGTAGTAAGCAGGGCAATTGCCTGGGGACCCACAAAGCTAAGTTGCTCAGGCTTTGGCTTCAGCCCCAGGTAACAGGGCTCAGGGCCCTGGGCTTCAGCCCTGCACGGCTTTCTGCCCAGGACCTCAGTGAATGTAACACTGGCCCTGCTTGGAGGACCCCTGAAACCTGCTTGCAGTCCTCCAGGGGGCCCCAGACCCCGGCTGAGAACCGCAGTAGTACACTATGACTAGAGTATCATTGACAGAAAGGGTGACCGATAACTGCCATTATGTGAGCGAGGGAGAAGTGCAATCTCACAGGTAACTGCACCCCAGAGATTGTAACCAATACCAGAAACTGCACCCTAAACCAAAGAGGTAGCCAGTGCAGGGCACAGAATATTGGTGTTATACACTCAGAATGGCTCCCCAGCTTGAGACAAATCACTGCACTAGCTGAAGACTTCAGATTCTCTTGAGGTAACCTTAAATAGCTCACATTACGGAAATCCAGTCTAGAAGTTACAGAACAGTAGATCACTGTGGTGGGATTTGTGTCAAAGAGAATGGTCACGGCCTGTGGACCACTCAGAGACTGAAAAAAGTACAACACACTACAACTAACTCCTGGTGATCCAGAGACATCAATGACTCCATCATAACCCAGAGACTGTTAACAGCACTGGTGAAGGCTAGTTGCACTTCCCAAAGAAGGCATACTCACAGTTCCTGCCCATTCCTCAGTCCAAATGCTTCCCCCTACCCATCAGCAACATTTCCATTTTATCAGAGTGGAGACACTAAGCTGGTTTTCTAAAGGGAAAGCAGAGATAACAGTGTCTGGGCTCTGCAAGAAGATGGTGCAAAGCTATCTACATCTTCATGTTAGAGCTTTGGAGCACCTAGCTGAAGGTCATCTACAAACTAGGAACATTTCAGGCCACAATATTTCACTATGTCATCTAGTGAAATAGCATGTCCTTGGCTTGTGTAATGTGGACCGTTATTTTCTTACTGGGTCAATGACATGTTGGTCCAGATCAGTTGCTCAAGATCAGTTAATAGTTTTGTTTGACAGTAGTCAAAATGTTAATGACAGGGAACATTTGGTTGTATTGTATGGTTGGATCCCCAAAGTTCCTTCCAGACTAGTACTAAAACAGTTTATGGAAATTGTAAGGTTCTTTATAAAACAGGGGCACTCTTATTGCTTTCCGCTTGTAGCAGAGTTGTTGCTAATTTTTTGCTACCCCATGCTGATTATGTTGTGCCTCAGCCATTGGCATATCTTCAGTGCTTTAGGGTGACTGATATTGCAATGCCCTTTAGATGTTATACATTGTAATTTACAGTGAAACTGGTACCAGAGGCCACCCATCTGAGGCAACCTCCTGTCTTCAGAAACCTCCCCAAAGTGTTCCCCAGTCTATTAAGTAGAATCCTGATCCACCATTATTAGAAGGCCATTTCCACCCATGTTTGTCATCCTGGAATGAGGCCAGACAGGTTTCACTGTATATGAAGGCAAACAAATACCCCAATCCAAAGAAATGATGCATAGGTACCACTCTCATCCAAGCACACACGCTTTCCTTCCTTCCATCCCATTTGTGAAAGACAGGGGCTGCCAAGTTGTTCCCTGTATGTTTTACAGACTGAAACGAAACCAGTGCAAATGATGAACCTGGAAGCTACATTTTGCTTGGGCTACGTAAAGGAATTAAAAATCGCAATCCTTGAGCTCCCTTGCCTCAACAAGCACATAAGCATGCTCATTCTGCTACCAAAAGAGATTGAGGATGATACCACTGGCTTGGAACAGGTAAGAGAAATAGACAAGGTTTAAGTGTTGTTTCCAAGGGAAGCATTCCATTTACAATAATTCTGCTTCTAAGGTATATTTTCTGTATTACTCTCAAGTTACTAAGAAGGGAACAGGATATTGGTTCCTTAGGAGTTAATCGTCTCCTTCTGCTTCTCTGCACTGGATGTCATGTTTGTGAAATCGTATTTCCACCTCAGCTAAAGGAAATGAATCACTTGGAGTGCTGTGTCTAGGACGAAGTGCTTTTGTAGAGCCCACTAGGTGCGTCACTGCATCTTTAGGCACCTAAGTACCTTTAAAAATCTGGCCCAGAGATCTAGTTTCCATGTTAATGTACGTGTAGCCTGGTGATTATAGCAAAGCACTTAGGCCCAGATCCACAAAGGTACTTAGGCTTCTAACTTTCACTGAAATTAAAATTTGCAGTGTATTTGTAGCCATGTTGGACCCAGGATGACAGGGAGACAAGGTGGGTGAGGTAATATCTGTTATTGGACCAACTTCTATGGTGAGAGAGACAAGCTTTAGAATTGACTCAGCGTTCTCAAAGTTTGTCTCTTTCACCATCAGAAGTTGTCGCCAATAAAAGATACTATCTCACCCACCTTGTCTCTCTGTTGAAATAGAGGGTTGTTAGGAACCTAACTATCTTTCTAGGTCTGGGCATTACAGTCAAGATTATTGGGTTCTCTATCAGCTCTGACCTGAACTTGTTCAAAGTAAAAAAACAAGTCACTTCACTTTTCATGCCTCAGTCTCCCTCATTTGACAATGGGTATGTACTAGTGATTTATTATACAGATGAGACGCTTAATTAAGGCTTTTAATGTCTAATTTTGAGCAGAGGGTGCCTGACTATCTCTAACAATTTGCTTTTTCATTGTAACTGCACACAAACTGGAAGAAATTTTTAAAAGCATAGTCTAAAGATGAACTACATTAGTGCCATTTTATTATAAAGTTATAAATTGATGTGGTTCACCTCCATTCACAGCTCAGACATTAAGGGTCAAGGAGCCCCACTTACCTCTGTGCTACTCACTGTGAGTGAGGATCTCAGAATCTGGCCCTAACCGTGTTAGCACAAGCATAAGCACATGCAGTTCTGTGAGTACTAGCATTTATACATGGAAGTTGTGTTCAGATCATGAGCCTTCCTTTAATGCAAGTTCAACATGGATTCCAATGAAATCACCTGCTCTGCACACCCCTCAGGCGTTGGGCCAAATAAAATATCTGGAAACAAACACTGACAAAGCTGATCTAGATCCAGATCAGAATTTTGAAGCTTGAGTCTGTTGTCTAGTTCAAATGGCAGCAATTCCTTTGCTGCTGGGCTTGGGAATCAAGAGGCCTTGGCTCACATATCAGCTTTGCCTTTTCACTTTCTACGTGGCCTTGGGCAAATCACTTAACCTGTCCTTCCCAATTTCCCTGAGGTACTTACCTCACTGGACTATTGTGATGATTACTCACACAGTACTTGTAATGTGCTAAGGACCAGATTATACTCATTTAATGGAGTTACTATAGAAACCTACACCAGTGAGTTAAACCAGAGTTCTACCAATGGAACCTATCAATGGAACTGAAAGCACCATTTACCCTTAGGCATGATAATTACTATATATCAAGGGCAAGTTTAAGTCCCTTATCTTTGGTTTTTGAAGGGAGGAGAACAGTGGGGAGGGTCTTTTTTCCCCTTAAACTGACAATTAATATGCTCCCTTGCCTTATTCTTTCAGCTTGAACAGCTGCTCACTCCTGAGACGTTAGTACAGTGGACCAATCCCAGCGTGATGGCCAATACCAAAGTGAACGTGTTTCTTCCCAAATTTAAGATGGAAGGGGATTACGATCTGAAGCCTGCTCTGGAAAGCTTGGGGATGACAGATATTTTTAATGAGAATGTAGCAGACTTCTCTGAAATGTCTGAGACTAATGGCATAGTTTTGTCACAGATCATCCATAGAGTCTCTCTGGAAGTAAATGAAGAAGGTGCTGAATTGAGAGACGTACCAGGATATCGGATCCTGCAACACAAAGATGAATTTAAAGCTGACCATCCATTCATCTTCTTGTTTAGGCACAACAAAACTCGCAACATCATTCTTTCTGGCAGATTCTGTTCTCCTTAAATAGGGCATATATTGAGAAAAGCAGAATCCATTTGTTGCGATTCTTATTTCTGTAAAGCTTTGCACCCTCAGTACCACCACTGAAAGGTAATCTAAGATGTTCATACATCAAACAGGCAACACTGTGTACTTTTCACATGCAGCAGTCATATAAAATGATGCAATTTAACTCCTTTTGTTTCACTCACCTAAAATAAGGAATTTACCACCACACAGGAAATCTCATGTCTTTTATGTGGAAATACCCCATCTCCAGCAGCAAACAAACATTCATGTTTCTCTGATGCATTTCTTTTTCTAAAAGAAAATTAAATCAAAGTCCATTTTCCTTGAGGAAGGTGAATTGGAATTGCTGAGGGATCTGGAATTTCATAATGAAAGCTGGCTCAGTTTTCTATAAATTTACCTTGTGCTGTGTCCAGAACCTTCCCAAACCTTTAAAGTGTATTCCTACTTCCAAAAAAGTAAATAAATAAGTATTTTGACATTTGGGATTATAGCTCTGATCCTTTGGTTGACTGTGCACTGGTGTGCTGGAGTGGAACAGTGAGACTCCATTTGGGTTGAGCAGTGTATCTACACAGTCTATTGGAGGACTGGGGCTGCCATCGGTAATACGGGAATTAACAATTCTTATTCACCGTCATAAACTGCTGCGATATCTAGGGGAAGAAATGTGCTAGATAATAAAATAATTAATGATATTACCTTACCTAAAGTGGGTAAATTAACCTAGACTGAACTCCATATTCCCCAAATGAGAAGCAGGTAAATTCAGTTCACCCTCGACTACACTACTGCTCAGTGGCAGTTCCAGCTATAAAGAGCCTATGTTGTGTATATTCTGAAAACGAAAACTGGAAATACTGAATGCACCAAACATTAGCTATGGAGCGGTAACTGCCACACGTCTCAGGCTTGTGTTGCCTGTCATTTCTGACTTCAGAGGAGTAGTTAAAGCCTACCGCATTTAATGGGATATGTAAAAAGGAAATCCAGACATTAACACAGATTAGATTAATATATTTAATTCCTGATGCAAGAATGGAAAAATGATATTTTTTTATGAACAAGGTCTTCAAGCTAAATATAACAGCACTGTAAGTAGGTTTAATTTTTGGCTAAGGTCTTCCTGCTGCATGTGTTCAGTATTAGTTTACCTTATACCATTCAGAATAAAGCATTATAAAAAGAAGTGTGTGTTGTCTACTTTTAAACTGTGGTTCAAAGGCCAAAAATTGGTTTCTGTTATATTCATGCCCACCCTTTAATCCTGTACTATTGATATTGCAGACAGATAGACACACTTTGGATATATTTTTTTTTGTTAAAAAAATTGTTGTGTGGTGAAAACAGGAGATCAGAAGGGTGGTTACTGCATCTCCAAATACTGAATAAGTTTTTTTAAGATATTGCGCTAAAGCAGGTTATGTAATGAATGGATGACTGATGGGGAGAGATACACAATTAAAATGGTTGGTTAAATAGCGCATCTCTTCCGGCTGTTCAGATCAAATGTAAACTGGAGCTTTAGTTGGAGTTCTGCGTTTTTCTAGGAATGAGTTTTCAGCAAAATGCCTGCAAAGCCCCCAAAGTCAGTATGGTGCAATTGGTCCTTGTCTTCTGGCAGATTGTGGGGTTCTGAAAATTCACCAAAGCCTAAGAGCCAAGATAACAGACCTAACCGTTCTGGATCACCACGGGAACCAATATATCAGCATTTCACTGTCAAATGTACAACGCTAACGGTTCAAAATCTGCAGTAAGTCCAAACAGATGTGAACGTTACAGACAAAAGACTTCTCTTGGTACTTCTGAACTGAAAGCAAAGTCCCTCTCAGTGGGAATGCATGTGACTCAGGCTATGTCTACACTACTACTTATGTTGGTATAACTTATGCCGCTCAGGGGTGTGAATGAGCCCCCCCCGAGCAACTTAAGCTACACAAACCTAGGTGCTAACGTGGGCAGCGCTATGTTGGAGGGAGAGCTTCTTCCGCCAGCGTAGCTACCGCTGCTCATTGTGGGTAACGGGAGATCTTTCCCGCCAGCGTAGAGCAGCTCCACTACAGCGCTTACAGCAGTGCGGATGCATAGTGTAGCCAATGGCGGATTTAGAGTTAGTAGGGCCCTGTGCCCAGCTTCATTTTTGGGACCCTTCCTTGGGACCCAGCCAAAAAAAAGAACATTCTCTCTTATCTCCTCCCCCGCCCCCGTTTTTCATTGTTTTTTTCTTCCTCCTCCTCCTATAAGTAATAGGAAGTAAATGAAAATAAAGTGAGGTACCTTGATTATTTTTGTAGTCGAACTGATTTTTCCACAGACCTCTTGAAAATCGCGGAGGGTCTCGACGGAACACTTAATGATCTTTCCAAATATTGTTTGTACCGTTAGCTAACTATTGTAACGTGCTTTGGATAAGAGCACTTTATAAAAAAAAAATGTAAAAAAGCATCGGGGTGCGGGGTCTGGCCAGGAGCTAGGGTGAAGGAGGGGGCTCAGGGTGTGGCTGGGGATGTGTGAGGGGGTGCAGGAGTCAGGGAGGGCACGGGGCTGGGGGTGCAGGGTCTGGGAGGGAGTTAGGGTGCAGGAGTGGCCTGGGGGTTGGGGTGCAGGGTCTGGCCAGGAGTTAGGATGCAGGAGGGGTCTCAGGGTTGGGGCAGGAGGTTGGGGTGCTTACCTGGGGCAGCTCCCATTTGGTGCGAGGGGTGCAGGTGGGAATGTGGGGGGGGGTGCAGGAGCTCCCGTTTGGTGCTCAGGGTGGGGGAGGGACGTGGGGGGGGGTGCAGGAATCAGGGAGGGCAGGGGGCTGGGGGGGGTATGTGTAGGAGGAGTGGGGGGGGCTCGCCTTTGCTCCGCCCTGCCCCGATTCCACCTCCTTCCCCAAGGCCCTGCACCTGCCTCTTCCCCGCCTCCTCCCCCGAGTGTGCTGCAGCCCCGCTCCTCCCCCTCCCTCCCGGAGTGACCTGAGCTCTGGCAAACAGCTGTTTGGTGGCGGGGGAAGCGCTGGGAGGGATGGAGAGGGGCAGGAACGCAGCATGCTTGGGGGAGGAGGTGGGAGCTTGGCTGTTGATGGGTGCGGAGCCTGCAGCAGGAGCCCCAGGAGCCGGCAAGCTTCTGTCCCTGCAGCTGCCCAGCCCTGGGGCCCCCTGTCCTTGGGGGCTCTGTGCCAGGGCACCCTGTGTTTCACTGTAAATCCACCTCTGGGTGTAGCTGTGCCATTGTAAGCTCTCTAGTGTAGCCATAGCCTCAGAACATATAGGCATCTATCTTCCAGAAACAACATTTCTGCAACACAGGGGAAAGCCCTGGGTCTAGTGGTTAGAGAGCTGGTTTGAAGACAGGAGTTCTGGGTTTTACTCTCAGCTGTACTATAGACAGTGCGTAACCATGGGCAAGCCACGTAAGCCCTGTGCTTCAGTTTCTGCATTTCTAAAGTGGTGGCAATAACACTTAGCAACCTCACTAGCATATCTAGAAACTATCTATATAGGCTTGTAGGTGTGACCATAATACGAAGCCATCACCGCTGGGAAATGAGGGAGGGCAATAATTTAGTAGAATCCTTGTCTGGGCCTACAGAAAGGGAAATAGTTCACTTCCCAGCAGCCTGCAAATATCTAAATATCTCTCTCCTTCTGAATGGATGTTCTCAATGACAATCAGCTAACACTGTGTAATAAAGTGAGACTCAACTAAGGGTATGTCTACACTGCAATAAAAAACCTGCACTTCTAGCATCCTGTGAGGAAGGAGGGTCCCTGAACTGGGGCTGCAGCCCAAGCCTGAACGTTTACACTGCAATCAAACAGCCCCGCAGCCCGAGAGCCCAAGTGAGCTGGCACGGGACAACGGTGGTGTCTAATTGCAGTGTAGACATACTCTAACTGGCTAATCCTTTTGGTAAAGCGATCTTGTGACCAGGAAACCCAGAGCAATAATTATTTTGGCTACAACTATAACTTTCCAAATTCCCTTTTTTCACACCTCCTGCCAGTTTCAGAAGAACAGAGCATGAAAATATTCTATTTGGTGAGTAAGGCCCAGTTCCACAAAGTGATTGAGGTTCCTAACTTCCATGGATGTCAATGGAAGTTAGGAGCCTAAATATCTAAATATTCACTTGCTGCAAGTTGCTTGCTGTTTGAATTAGAAATAGACCCTCATACCCACAATTAGAAATCAAAGCTTCTCAGACCTAATGCCAGCCCCCCGTGAGCTGTTATCTCATCTGATCTCACCACCTAATCAGAGTTGGGCCTGGACTGTATTTGATGGGAAATCTCATAAGAAACACTTCTGGCAGGTATTGCAGGAAGTGCTGTTGCTGATTCAATAGGTGGTGTGATATCCTTGGAGACCCAGTGCCGTGCCAGAGGGTGCAGCTGAAGAAGAATCCCATCTACTTGCAAGTCTATGGAACTGATTGGTTTGCCCACTGATACCAAGCTTCGCCTGCCCACTTCCTGGATCCCAATAGGATACCAAACATTGTTTCATTGTACACATCTTCAGTCTCCACGTAGCCCCATTACCACAGTGTCTGATACCTCACAGTCTTTAGAGTATTTATGCTCACAACACCCTTGTGAGATGGGGAAGTGCTATTATCCCCATATTATAGATGGGGAAAGTGGAAAAATACACACCACCCCTGAGTGCTTCTAAAAGGCTGTACTTCCCCTCTCGCAAGCAGGCTGTGTATGGAAAAGAAAACTTTTAATGAAAAAGGAAAAGGAACCCAGCATTATGACATATAACCATAAGCAAAACGCCCACCCCAGAGTACACTGGGCAGTGCCCTTTGCCTCAGTTTCTCACAGTCCAGTGTGAAAGTCCGACAAAGTAACGTTCTTTTACCAAGCCATTCCCCTCTCCCTTCACCGCACCCCACTCACAGTTGTGGTCCTTGGCCAACAATGACCCAGAGTTCAGAGGTGCGTTCATGTGAGTTCACCTCCTGCCCGAGGGGGATGAAAGGCATCAAGCAATGCCTCAGCTGCTGCTGCCGTGCTATTGTTCACTTTGTGTCACTGACCTCCACGCTGCCGTTCTCTGCTGCATCGTTGTTCCCTCTGTGACTGTGCTGTTGCTCACTCCACTGCTGTTGGCTGCTGATCCATCACTTTCTCTGCTGCCACCAGCCTCCCTACTACAACCTCGGAGGTTCTTGAGGTCCCACCACTTAAAACAGCTCTCTAATTTCAGCAGAGGCCATACCACCAAGTACAAACACTTGTCCCCACACCTCTCTCCCTTTTACTGGCCTCCCTACCCCCTGCTTAGCAATTGCAGTTCAGTTGAGGGTGAACCCTCCAGCCAGGGCAGGCCAAGCTCGGCCTCCTGCCCCCAACTCACATACCAAGAACAACAACCTTTCATTACTCCTGCACTCAACACCAACATGACTTGCAATCCAACACCAGTCAAAAGTGATCACTTGGGCAAATCTGCTCCATGATGCTGAGCATGTAGGCAGAATAGGCATGTCTATGCAAACAAGGTTGGTTCCTAAAGTCTTTTTCCCCAGCTCATCACTAGATGTCAGGGGAGAGCTCATTCAGACCCTGCTTAGACATAGTTTGTATAAGCAAGGAGTTAGATAACTAGCACAGAATGTATTCCAAGACAAAGATGTGTGCTAGGCTGGAGTGCAATGTAAATATAGGTAGTTCAATGGTAAGAAGAGGCTTAGCAGAACATTGCCTTTATCATTAATAAAGAAGCAACCATTAGATTATTCAGAGTGAAGGTTAAACTCAAAAGAACCCAAACATTTGAAATATGGAATCCACAGTTAAGGTCAATTGTAACTCTGCCCCATAGTGACATCAGCCATCCTGCTTTTTTTTTTTTTTTTGTTCCTGATGATCCTACTGCTTAAGTTGTGTTATTTTTGAACCAACGATTTTTCCTATGGGCTTTAAGAAGTCACAGCCTACTTCTTTTGAAAAGCTTCTTATGCTTTCTTCTCATTCCTCTGCTTTCATATTTACCTCCACTTTTCTGGATCACCCAGTGGAATCATATTGTCTTCTCCCTTCCTTTGCTTCTTCTGTTTGTGTCTGTTTCCCTGCTCCATGTTGCTTTCCTTCCATCTTTTTGCTGTTTCTCTCTTTCCCTCCTTTTTTTCCTTCTCAAATTCTCCCTGAGGGTCTTCCCACAGGTTGCTATTACTAATACTATTATTTGTATTACCATAGCACATGGGAGCCCTAGTCACGGACCAGCACCCCATTGTGCTAGGTGCACAAAAACAGAACAGAAACAGTCTGGGGCCCAAAGAGTTTACAAACTAAGTAAGAGCTTATGTCTCCCTGCTCTGAATTTCTTTGCTCCTCCTTCTTCTCCCCCAGCTTCTCCCCAGCATCTACCCCCTGTACTCTCCAATTCCTGAGGATCTCTAGAGACCCAATGGGTGGAGGGAGGGAATCTGTGATGATAGAGGAAAATGCTTCATGGATCCTGTTCTATGCTCTCCAGCCCACTCTTAAATTTGATTCTCTCCTAAAAAGTGACTTCAAGTGACCTCTCAGTTCCGTATCCAGATGGCTCACTGATTACCACATCTGATTTTCTCAGTTTGCAAGCAAAGAGATTATTGTTTTCATCACCGCAAGATCCAAGAATCGTGCTGAGTTCTTTTCATCTTGTGCACCACACCCAGTAATAGAGATTCTGCTGAATGATGCCATCAGCTACACCCATGCAAACAAAGACATTCATGGCAATGGAGCTGCACTGAGACATTATTGAAGGCAGAACTGGATCTGCAGAGTTTTTATTTCTGGTGATGCTGCACAAAATGGGAAGAACACACCTGGCTGGCCACTATGTGGGGCTGACAAGATGAGAAACAAATAAACAAACCACCACCATCATTGTATTTGCTCTGCCACAGAGTGAGCCTTTGGAAGTCAGGAAAAAGACTCCTGTTGAATAGGCTTTACATCAAGTCCCAAGTAGCCTAGACTCCCTCTTGTAAGCTTTACTAGCTGCTGCTCACTGACCAGAATCTGACAGGAAGGCCCGTGTTCTGGCAGAAAGTTTGCTCAGGTCCTGATGTTGTTAATTAGGTTGTAAGCGCCTTAGAGCAGGGACCATGTGTGTTTGGCACCTAACACAACAGGTCTCTGACCGGGTCTTTTTGGTGATACAGTAATATCAATCTGTTGGAGTTTTATCTCCGAGGTGAAATCCTGGCCCCATTAAGTCAATGGCAAAACCCACACTGACCTCAGTAAGGTCAGGATGTCACCCACTGTGCCCAGGCCAAATTTCTAAACTGGGTAGTTCCAGTCTGCCTCCCTAAATTCTGCAAATTAATTTGGATAAGATGTTGTATGGAGTTGCATCCAACTCTTCTTTCTATTAAAAAGATTAGCAGCATATGACTGAAAAATGGTGTGGCACACCCTGCTTTGAGGAATTATACCTCATAGGTTCCCAAACTCATTTCATGTTTTATGAAATGTGCAATTATGCTCATCGTGAAAAGTTTTCAACTCTCCTTGTACTCAGCTTTTCCTTCTTTCTCTCAAGCCCAAGGCTGGCTTTAGGGGGCAATGTTTAAGGGATATCCAAAAACAGTCCAAAATTAATAATGCAAAACTAGACTCTCCTCCCTTATTGGTTCCACAAACTTTTTTATTCCCCTGCTCCCATGGCCATGATACTCTGGTTATCTGGGTTCCTGATTCTCCACTGCCCAGCAACAGAAAGGATTCACAACACATGCACAATATAATTAAAAGAGAAGAGTTTGTGTTCTTGTTTTTCCTTTTCCCTTCCCCATTTCTTTGGTTCCTTCTTTCTCTCCTTTTACCTAATGTTTTTTCTTATTTCACAGCCATTCTCTTTTTTCTTGCTATATGTCTCTATTTTGTCCTTTTATACTATTTTACCTTGAGTCTCTCCCTATTCCTCTTTCCTTTTTCTCACCCCACGCGCATCTTTCTTTCTCCTTTGGGCCTCTTTCACTGCCCACTCTTTCCACATAATTCCTTCTGCCATTGAGTCTCCTATACCTTTCCCCCTTGTCCCCCCCACCAGTTTTCCCCTTTCCTCATTACATTCCCAACATTCCCCTATCTCTTTTCCTTTTTCTTCATAGCTCACATTTCCTCCCTGGCCCTCGTACCAACCGTATTTTGTCCATTAATCTATCCACTGCTTCTTACAAACATCCCTTCAGCTCTCCCAATTCTCTAACCCTGTTTTGTCTGAATCCTGTACTCTGAAACTTCTTTTCCCCCGCAATACCGCCTTGCTATCCTTTAGCCTTTGTCCTTTTCCCGCAACAGCTGCCATCTCTCCCCATAAAGTCTACACACATTTTCCCAGGGCGTCCCCAAACAATCCTCTCACGACATTCCCAACAAACTCCTTCCCTTCCTTCACCTGCCTGCAGACCTACACGATAGCAGCAGCAAAGATAGTGATTGCTCAGGTTTGAAATTCTGGCAGTTTCCTTCTAGAGATGGGCTTCTAGAAAGCCAGGAGATAGGGGGTGTTTGCCCTTCCACCAGCCATTGCCTGTTGCTCCATTGTTGGGCCCCACATCAGTAAATCTTGGAAGTCCAGTTGCCTGTGCTGGGTGCTTGATAGCTGAACTGCCTCTTCAGTGAGCTCCCTCAAACCCTCTGTAGCTGCAGGATGGGTTTGTGGCTCTGCTGAGGAGCGACTAGCTGCACTTAGTCCAGAATCTCAGAGGGCTGTGCTGGCCCACGTGACCAGTGGAGGGGACCTTATAAATTGGATGTCCTTAAAGTCAGTCTTGGCTAATTACCTGCCATGTTCCACTACAGAGCTGGCTGTTCTTGTGTGGTAGACTGTACAATGTTCTCACTCACTGGGATAGCCGTAGATAAGATGGTAGTCGGGAGAAGGATGCAGAGGAGTTGTCATTGGTACCCATTAGGTTCCCCCCCCCTCTTTATAATGTTGCTACTGGAGTCAGGGAGAAGGTGGTTTTTAATCAGGTTTTGTTGCGGGGGAAGCTACAGCTCAGAAAAAATGTCCAGCTATTAGAAACACACCCACGCTGCCGTTCCTGATCTATTTTTACTGGTAACTAACATTTAAAAGCTGTCCTGACTTTGGATTTTTTGTTTTTCTGTGTTTTTTGTTCCAGGAGACAATTTTCTCTTCTTGATTAAAATCTTTAAATACAAATTAAAACTAGCTTTCTGTATTATCTTCAAATAAAATAAGATAAAATAAAATAAAAAGAGAGAGAGAGACGGCCCTAGGCAAGAGAAAAGTAACACATCTCAATTGTTTCCTCTATTACTTGCAATTAGACTGAATTCCAAGCAAGGAGTCTCTGAAGATAATATCACCTTCCGGCCTCAACCCATGAAATGAGCTCTGCCTGGAGAGATTTCTGTGCACATGCAGAGCCCCACTGACTTCAAAGGGGTGCCCCGAGGGATCCACCTTCACCGAGCTCGTTGCAGGTCTGGATCCTGAGTTTCTATGTGAAGAGTATCTTGGCTTTGTGATCAGGAGATTTTGGCAACAGATATAGACTGTTAGACTTGCCAGGCAAAATAGTCAAAATAAAGCTCTAATTGCAGATAGTTGGACACTCTGTTCCTCCAAAATGCTGCAAGAAACTACAAGATGATGGGCCTTTGACATGACTAAATTATAATGATTTCACCACCACTGCAGAGAGTGGGTAGACCATTATGCAGTGGGAGTGGCAGAGACTTTTATATTCTAGCAGCCACAGAAAGCTGCTTGGAGCTCACTTACTCAGCAGACAAGAAGCAGACAAGAAGGTAAACAATTTTAAAACAATTTTGTTTTATAACTATGAACTGTGATTGGTGAGGAAGGCTGTTTTAAAAGCAAACTTTTAAAATTAAGGAATTCTGTAGGTTTGCAAAATAAACAGTGTTTCAGTGGGGACGGACAGTATGATCTTTTAGGTTGTTCATCTTTTGAAGAACTAGGCAACAAAAGCACCATGAAAAATCTGAACATGGAGGAGATAAGTTCAAAATTCTTAGACGTGTATGTTGTGTGATAAAATCTGTTGTGACATATGTATATAACTGCATGTGATACTGTTGAAGTTGTAATTAGTGGAGGCCCTTGGCTAAAATAACCCAAATCTGTTGATTTGCATGGCATAATGCAAATCCTATTCCCTCTCTTTGACTTTTGGAGAACTAGAGGTGAAAGGTGGGAGAGTTGAGTATCTTTAGTTTTTCAGTATTGGTTGGGAGGTTAATGTTGGCTCTGGAAGTATCTGATGTTGGCTTTGATATTTGGATTATGCTTTAATGTTTGGTAAAAAGCACACAGAGCTCAGGATAGATGTAGGTAAATACACAGATATAAAAGTTCTTCATGCAGGAACAAATAGAGTCAGAAAGTAACGGAATGGATGCACTCCCAAGGCATTAGCTACTAATTAGTGGAGCATTGCCAATGGCTTTACCAAAGAGAATGATCCTCATTATTTCATTTTACAAATGGGGAAATTGAGGGACAGAGGTTAAGTGTCTTGCCCAAGGCCACTCATAAAGGTAATGGTACAGCTGGAATGAGAATCCAAGTTTCCTGACTTAAGCACAGTGTTAGGATATAGATATTCAGGCCTGTCTGCAAAAGCCTGTACTTTAAGAATTTAGGTGTATTCTTATCACTTGGCTAATCAGAGGTATAAAAGAAAGAATCAAAATCACTGTCTCCCAGTGTAAGGTCCTTCTCTTACTGTGACAGTCTGAGGCCCCGTTCTTAGGCTAAGGCCTTTGGCTAAGCAACAGAGGCAGCCATAAACTGGGAAGCTACCGGTCACATCCTCACATTCCAAACTAGTCACATTGAAAGAAGGTTGTCATAAATATAAGGGGAAGGGTAAACCCTTTTAAAATCCCTCCTGGCCAGAGGAAAAATCCTCTCACCTGTAAAGGGTTAAGAAACTAAAGGTAACCTCGCTGGCACCTGACCAAAATGATGAATGAGGAGACAAGATACTTTCAAAAGCTGGGAGGAGGGAGAAAAACAAAGGGTTTGTGTCTGTCTGTATGATGCTTTTGCCGGGGACAGAACAGGAATGGAGTCTTAGAACTTAGTAAGTAATCTAGCTAGGTATGTGTTAGATTTTGATTTCTTAAAATAGCTGTGCTGAATAGAATGAATATTCCTGTCTGTGTGTCTTTTTTGTAACTTAAGGTTTTGCCTAGAGGGATTCTCTATGTTTGAATCTAATTACCCTGTAAGGTATCTACCATCCTGATTTTACAGAGGTGATTCCTTTACTTCTATTAAAAGTCTTTTTGTAAGGAAACTGAATGCTTTTTCGTTGTTCTAAGATCCCAGGGTTTGGGTCTGTGGTCACCTATGCAAATTGGTGAGGATTTTTACCAAACCTTCCCCAGGAAGTGGGGTGCAAGCTTGGGAGGATTTTGGGGGGAAAGATGGGTCCAAACTCCCTTTTTTCAGGAACCCAGATAAAGTTTGGTGGTGGCAGTGGAAATCCAAGGGCAAAGGGTAAAATTAATTTGTACCTTGGGGAAGTTTTAACCTAAGCTGATAAAAGTAAGCTTAGGAAGTTTTCATGCAGGTCCCCACATCTGTACCCTAGAGTTCAGAGTGGGGGAGGAACCTTGACAAAGGTGCTGTTGGGCTGTTAGGAATACAATCCTGTCCTGATAATGCCTGTTACCTCCAGAGAAAGGGAAGTGCCTAGAAGATGTAAAAGGAAATTTAGGTTGATAGTTTTCTGTCTGGTAAGAACTCACTTATCAATAGACACAGCTGGGAAACCCTTATGTCTTTATAGATGTCGTTGTGAAATCCTCACTTCTGTATTGTTTTGTCATTATAGTTCCCACTTTGCTATTGTTTATTGGCATGGTCTCTGTCTGGTTCTGTGATTGTTTCTGTCTGCTGTATACTTAATTTTGCTGGGTGTAAACTAATTAAGGTGTTGGGATATAATTGGTTAGCTAATCATGTTACAATATGTTAGGATTGGTTAGTTAAATTTCAGTAGAATGATTGGTTAAGGTATAGCTAAGAATATCACTATATAAATTAGGGGCAAACAGGAAGTAAGTTGGGATTCGAAAATAAGGAAAAAGGAACTTGTATTTAAGCTTGCTGGAAGTTCACCCCAATAAACATCGAATTGTTTGCACCTTCGGACTTCGGGTATTGCTGCTCTCTGTTCATGCGAGAAGGACTAGGGAAGTGGGAGAGTGAAGGAATAAGCTCTCTAACATCTTTGTGCTGGGACTTGGGTACATCGCATCGGATAGGTGAGTGGCAGCCTGTAAGTCCCCCTCCCCAACAGTCTGCGCAGCTGCTTGGAGGGGGTATGGCGAACTCTTGTGATGGTAGTTGCGGGTTCTGGCAAGCTGACCTTAAAAACTTCAAAGGAAGGAGATTCCACCACCTCCCTAGGTAATGCATTCCAGTGCTTCACCACCCTCCTAGTGAAAAAGATTTTTCTAATATCCAACCTAAACCTCCCCCACTGCAACTTGAGACC
Source organism: Caretta caretta (assembly GCF_965140235.1). Taxonomy (NCBI): domain Eukaryota; kingdom Metazoa; phylum Chordata; order Testudines; family Cheloniidae; genus Caretta; species Caretta caretta. The sequence goes on along the minus strand of NC_134207.1, from coordinate 122,326,275 downwards.
ATTACTTCTCGTTCTGTCATCTGCTACCGCTGAGAACAGTCTAGATCCATCCTCTTCGGAAACCCCTTTCATTTAGTTGAAAGCAGCTATCTAATCCCCCTCATTCTTCTCTTCCGCAGACTAAACAATCCCAATTACCTCAGCCTCTCCTCATAAGTCATGTGTTCCAGTCCCCTAATCATTTTTGTTGCCTTCCACTGGACAGTTTCCAATATTTTCACATCCTTCTTGTAGTGTGGGGCCCAAAACTGGACACAGTACTCCATATGAGGCCTCACCAATGTCGAATAGAGGGGAACGATCACGTCCCTCGATCTGCTGGCAATGCCCCTACTTCTACAGCCCAAAATGCTATTGGCCTTCTTGGCAATGAGGGTACACTGTTGACTCATATCCAGCTTCTTGTCCACTGTAACCCCTACGTCCTTTTCTGCAGAACTGCTGCCTAGCCATTTGGTCCCTAGTCTGTAGCAGTGCATGGGATTCTTCCGTCCTAAGTGCAGGACTCTGCACTTGTCCTTGTTGAACCTCATCAGATTTCTTTTGGCCCAATCCTTTAATTTGTCTAGGTCCCTCTGTATCCTATCCCTACCATCCAGCATATCTACCTCTCCTCCCAGTTTAGTATCATCTGCAAACTTGCTGAGGGTGCAATCCACACCATCCTCCAGATCATTAATGAAGATATTGAACAAAACTGGCCCGAGGACCGACCCTTGGGGCACTCCACTTGATACTGGCTGCCAGCTAGACATGGAGCCATTGATCACTACCCATTGAGCCCGACAATCTAGCCAGCTTTCTATCCACCATATAGTCCATTCATCCAGCCCATAATTCTTTAACTTGCTGGCAAGAATACTGTGGGAGACAGAGCCCAGACTCCATCCTGTTGTTCCATTGAATCTAAAAAAGAGGGAGAGGAACTACTGTTGGTCATGACGACATCCAGAGACACTCTATCACATCTGGATTGTCACAGAGTGTAACACCAGAAGGGACTATTAGATCAGCTAGTGTGGCTTCCTGTATATCACAGGCCACCAACACCCACACACTAAACCCATTCAGTCAGGAGAACTATAAGTTCACGTCACTAGCGGTATAATGTCACTTAAACTTATATTTGTTTTATAACTGCCTGCTTAATCTTTTCATAAATTTATAACCGATACACTGACTGAACACGGTTGTTTCTCAAAACTTGAACACTAACTTATGTGGGGCAGGGGGGAACAAACTTAGTCATCCTGAATCCATTCTATATTTCAATAATTTAAAATATTGCCTGATTCTTCCTATAACCTATAAGTTGCTCTGATGGCATTTTTCCCCCTTCTTTATAAAAAACAGGGGATATAAATAATCCTGGGAATTACTGGCCAATCAGCCTTTTAAATTTGGTCTTTAAAATGTAGACCAGCTATTTTCAGGGGAGGTTAGAGGACTGTGCTGAGAGCTTTGATCTTCTGTACAAGAACAAGCCAGCTTTAGGCATTGCTGCTCAACCACAGATAATTGTTTCATGCTCACACATCTGATTTATAAATATTGTTGCCTTAAGTGGAGAGTTTGATGTGACTGCTGATTTTAAGTCTCCTTTTGATTCTGTGGACAGAGGTCATCTTTGGGAGAAACTAAGGAAGGCTGGGATAGATTTTAGGTTACTTTATCTTTTGAGCCCCCCCTCAAGGTCAGATGGTGGCCAGGATCAGGACATTAACTGATCCCATTCCCATTACAATTGGCAACAAGGCTGTCTACTGGCCCCCTTTTATTTTTACTTTTTATATCAATGAGGTTTTGATGGTTTTGAGGGGAAGCAGTATTTTCCTCCCAAAATTTGTAACCAACCTGGGCGTGCAGATGATGTGGCCAGGTCGAAGATTTGCCGTGTTGCCTATTATTTTGCAACTTTTATTGCAGTTTGATAACTAAATGTTCCTTCCCAATCTTGGCTCAGAAGCCTTTTGCATCATGGACTCGAAAATTGGAATATTAGTTGTACAGCAATAATGTTTCTGTTATATGGGCAGTTGCTCTATTTACCTGATCAACAGCCAAAATAAAAATTGTGCGAAGGATATGCTAAATGGCCTAAATGGATCTGTTTATTCCTAACTTCTGTAATTTTATTTTTGTATATTGTTTTATGGACTGTTTCAAAAATGTAAATTGAATCTTGGAGACTGGTGTTTAAATCCATTCTTTTTAGTTACTGCATTGTAATGAGTTTAAAACTTATATTATTCAGTTATGGCTAATTGCTAAGATGCCATATTAACAAGAGAGATTTGATTGGCTTTCTCAGAAAGGTGTCTCACCACTGCCCTGTTTTGAGTGTTCCTTTTGAGCTTATTTTATAATTCCATTTTGAGATATTTTTGGAAACATTTGCATTTTTCTTATTTCGGGTTCTTGGGGCCCAGTTCTGTCCTCAGTTACAGTACAACTCACTGATGTAACTCATGATTATATAGATGATGCACACAATTTAATGATTAAGACAACAAGGAGTACTTAGAATCATAGAATATCAGGGTTGGAAGGAACCTCAGGAGGTCATCTAGTCCAACCCCCTGCTCAAAGCAGGACCAATCCCCACTTTTTGCCCCAGATCCCTAAATGGCCCCCTCAAGGATTGAACTCACAACCCTGGGTTTAGCAGGCCAATGCTCAAACCACTGAGCTATCCCTCCCACTTGTGGCATCTTAGAGACTAACAAATTTATTTGGGCATAAGCTTTCGTGGGCTACAACCCACTTCATCAGAAGCATGGAGTGGAAAATACAGTAGGAAGATATATATACAGAATACATGAAAAGATGGGCGTTGCCTTAACAATTCTAACAAGATAATTCAATTAAAGTGGGCTATTAATTTAATGGTTGTGAGTCTTTGAAAACCCCTTCTGCCTGTAGTGGGTTAGTGGTTGTCCCTCCCCCTCTGGCTCAAAGGGAGGCCAACCCAGTTGCAGCGGGAATTAGCAAATAAGGGCTGTGATCTATGGGGCTTGGGCACAGGTCCTCAGGCAGGGCAGAGCAGCCAACACCCTAGGGGGGCTCTGGCCCTCAGGCAGGGCAAAGCAGCAAATAGGCCATTCAGCCTAAGATGGGGAGAGGGTGGGGTGGGGTTGGCAGCAGGGGGTAAGGGCCCACTCTACTCCACTGGGTCCCAGCCAAGGGCCCTGACAGTGGCAGAGGGCTCCACCATTGGGTCAGCAGGGATCCCACCAAAACACACTGACTTGAGCACTGGGCTACTTCCTATCATAATCCAGGGGGGGTTTGTGGTGGCCAGGGATAGTTGGGGTAGTCGGCCGCTGACAATCTCAGCAGTCCTCTCCAGCCTCAGTCTCTTCTGAGGGCTGGGCGCTACTCAGCTCAGTCTCAGGACCAGTGGCCTACAGCAAGCAAGAGACATCTGTCTCCTTCCCTGGCTGTCGCTCAACTGAGCTGGTATCTGAAATAAGTTCACTTTTTCCATGGTGCAGATCAGGTGAACAAGCCTTCCTGAAGGCCATGTCCTGATCATTTAGTTAGACAGATTAGAGGAGGACACACTAGAATGAGGGACCCTGCAAGCTATTCACATTCTGTATATCGTACAGTTTTCATTAAGGACCAAGTTATAGTTCATATTTTTTCCATTGAGTGTTTCATCCTGTAATAGATGTAGTGATCTTTGTAAATCAATTGCATGGCTACTTAGCTTATAATTGTGATTGCTAGAGACAGTAACAGACCTATTTATTTTCCCTTACCTTGTAACTAACTATTCATAGTTATAAGGGAGAGGTAGGTTATATGTAGTTTGTAATTATGTTATTCTCTCCTAGTGCTGTTTTAACTAGTCCAGAGTAGTCTAATAGTGATCTATTCTCAAAAACATGACCTGCCCATCATGAAAGAACAAAGCAACCAATTTTAGCTATGACTTTTTCAAAGTTCTTACTTGCTTAGCTATCATTCAGTAAGACAAGGTGGGGGATGATACCAGTCAGCTCTGTGTTTTTGGGGAACCAGGGCGCAGTATCTAGCCTGTCTGACACATAAAAGACACCCCACCACACACCAGTCTCTGCTTGAACCAAAACCGACCAGAGAAAAGGCTTGCAGAGAGCAGTGAAGGGCTTTGGGAGACACACCCATACCCCTCCTGACAAGGGTGACAAGATTAAGACATCTCCATTAGCATACAGAATGGAAAACAGAGATAACTCCCCTAGCCTCATCTGCATGAAAGATGGGACAGGGAGACAACTCTATTTGCATAAAGAATGGAGAACAGAGACCTGCACTGAACTCTGGGATCAGAAAAGCAGGGACGCACTGCATCCTGTGGATCTCTGCTCCAGATGTTAATGAACCTATGCCTGCACACACCCAGCTCAGCAGTTATCAGACCAATTCTAGTAATGAATCCTTGATTGATATCCAAAATACTAAAGCAGCCTAGTTGCATTGTGAGCTCCCTGGAAGAAAACACCACCCATAGCCAACAGTGATCAGCTCCTATTGTCTAGCCTAAAGAAAACTCTTGAGTCATCAGTTTACCTATAGACAAATCTAGTGTTCTCCCTTGAACCATTGTATTTCCTCTACAAAAATCCCTACTCACCCTCCAGTCAGTGTTCTGATGCATGGACACAAACTCTGCATCAGTTCCACTGGGACTCCATCTTCTCCTGACTGATCGTGCTGGGGGCTCTGCCTGTCTCCCGCCCTCAGGACCCTGAGCTACCACCATCACCTGGGAACCCCGACCAGTTCATGCTTCAGGGAACAGTGAGATCCTTTTCTTTCTCTCTCTCTGTTTTCCTTTCTACCTCAGGTATTGACATTTAATAATGTATGTTATGCTGGTTTAGGCTTTTCTTGTGTGGTTATCACTATTATTCAATAAATAACTTTTATGGTTAAGCTGGTTGCTTCTCTCCCTCTCTCTTAACTTTACTCTTTTGTGTTTTTAGCTTTCCCCATTTACTCTGCAGCAACACTTCTTTTACCTAAGCTAAAGATCCCTGTAGCGCCCAAAAATACTGTGGGGTTTGCTCATCAAGTGGGTTACTACCAGTACAATTGTGACATGAAACTGGAGATAGGGACGTGGTAAACCTGTGGCATATAAGGGGGGACAGCTGAAAGTGCTGCTTGGCCCAGCCTATTGAGTACAGGGACGTAGAAGGGGGTCAGCTTAAGAGTGCTGATTGACCTGGTCCACGCAGTCTTGCTCTGTTAGTGTGTGTGTGTGTGTTCATCTGGTTCTAGGGCTAGAGGAACCCAGTCCTGGGGAACCTAGGTCCTGCAGGATAGCTCCATTGGGAGGGGACTTGCAGAAGGAAGGAGTAGAGCTCCATATGAACACACAAGTGACATAAGTAGTCCATTAATAAAATTACAGAACCCTCCCGCCCCAGAAGAGTAACCCTAATAAATGAGCATACCCCAAAGTAACGGGCACATCTGGTAACAGGGAGGAAATATCTTTTATTGGACTAACTTCTGTTGTTGAGAGAGACAAGCTCTGGAGCTGACACAGAGCTCTTCTTCAGGTCCTCTCACCAACAGAAGGGGGTCCAATAAAAGATATTATCCCACCCACCTTATCTCTCTAATATCCTGAGACTGACACGGCTACAACAGCACTGCAGACCATTCAGTAAGGCAGAGAAGAATCCAGTCCTACATTAGGAAATCAGAGCATGTTCAGTGCTGGATCTAGTATCATTGCCCAGGCCCAGCTGCATTCTTGCTGCTAAGCTGGGCACAGTCAGGAGCTGTACCTTGGAAAGTGGAGAAGACTGGAAAGAAGATGGCTCATGGCTATACAAGATGGTTCATGATGATCAGTAGTAGCCTCCTTGGCTCAGGAGCACCTAAGCTTCTGTTGGTTAGCAATCAGATATAGTAATTTCAGCTGAACTCAGGCTTTAGTCTCACAACGTTGAGCAAAGTAAATTATTCAGATTTGGTTCTCTTCTTTTTTGTTCCTAGCCATCTGTGACTTCACAATGGGCTCCATTTCTCAAGCAATTACTGAAATGGGCCTTGATCTTTACAATGAACTGAACAAAAATGCTGCAAACAAAAATATCTTCTTCTCCCCTATGAGTATCTCTACTGGCCTGGTCATGGTCCTTTTGGGTGCCAGAGGTAACACTGCTAATCAGATGCAAACGGTAAGTGTCAACAAAACACGTGTACGTGCTTTTATATTTTACATGCTTTTTTCTGTTAAGGCAAACATTAAAAGTAAAGACAAATTATGTGAGAATTTTATAAAAAAGTGCATTTTCCGGGGATAATGCAGAATTAAGAAAAGAAACACTGTTTTCAAAATTGCTGCATCATGATTTCTATCACCTGCTTGTAGTGTCCGACTAATGATATGATTAGGATTCAGCGGCGTAGAGGCAGGGCTTAAGTCACATGGTGACATGGCAGTCTGCCACCATTCCCTTGCCACCATCTTGGGCTCCATTTTAAAAATAATGTTTCTAGTAGTTATGTTTGTCAAGATATCCTTAAAACTGGAAATATAATCAGTGCAGAGATGTCTGCAGAAAGCCTGGAGCAATTGTTCTGAGCGGTGTGAACTGTCCTGTTCATTTTAGTGAGGTGTTAGCTCAGCTGCTCAATGTTGACATTTTGGGGTCTAATTTTCTGAAGTGCTGAGCCCAACAGCTCCTTTTAAAGTCAAAAGAACCTACAGAAGGTCTACTTCTCTGAAAATCAGGCCCTTAAGTTTTTCACTGCTCATCAGAAAGTCAGAAAAGACAGAGTTTAGTTTGCCACTGCATAGGACTCATCCTCTCAGAAAGCCCTTCAAACTTCCTGTCCACTTGCAAAGTTGTAAGAGTTGGTCAGAAATCAGGATTTTTTTCCTCTGTCAAAAACGTTTGCCTTTTCATCCGAAAACCAAAATGTTTTGGCCAAAAGCTGCTGAAAAACCAAAAACATTTGGTCAAAAATTTCTGAAAGATTGAAAAATTTTACTTTAGGTGTTTTTGGTTTGCTGACATCAACAGTAATCACCTTTTTGAAGAAAGCAGACACTTTCCACAAAATTTTGTTCGACTGAGACCCCAATTTTCCTTTTTTTTTTTTTTAAGGAAAAGTTTCAACCAGCCCTTTAAAGGATGTCCTTTTGTTTAAGCTACCTACCAATAAGTGGCTTTAGAGTGCATTTACAAAGATTGTAGCATCTATGTTGCGTGGGGCTGTACTTTAAAAAAACAAAACTAAATGTTGTCCTGTATTTTCATATCAGTCCCCTTTATTTCCTTGAAATGATGGTCATCCTCTCAAACAACAAATGGGAGAGGACTTGATTCTACTCTTACACCAGTATTAATTTGTAGCAGCTGCACTATAGTCAGTGGATTTACATTGCTGTAAAACTGATGTGAGATCAGAATCAGGCTTTTAGTGTGTGAACCACTTCTTAGTCTTCATCTTAGATTTGAAGAAAAATTCAGAATAAAACTATGAAATGCTGGACTACTTAAAAATTAGACTATGGATTAAGAACAATGGGCTGCCTCCTCAGCTGTTTTAAATTGCTAGCGCACCATTCAGGACAGGTTCCATCAGCTCAGATTTGACCCAGCGATTTAATCTCTTTATTTAGAAGAAGATATTGAGAACGATAAAGGTAGGAAAACCATTCGGACATATTCAGAAGTACCTAGCAACATCCTAATTCAGGAGAAGTAAAAAGGCTTGGATTCTAGAAACTCTATGATATGGACCCTTTAATTATCTTTACCAATCAAAGTCTAGCACAATTTTTCAATCTAGGTGCCAAAAGTAGGTTCTTAAATCCATATTTATGTACATAAATTGCTGAGCAGCCACAAATCCCACTGAAGTCAAGAGAACGTGCAGTATATGATAAAGATGTGAACAAATTAGAGAAAGTCCAGAGGAGAGTGACAAATAATAAAAAGGTGTAGAAAACCTGACCTATGAGAAAAGGTTAAAAACACTGGGCATATTGAGTCTTGAGAAAAGCCTGAAGGGGGACCTGATAATAGTCTTCAAATATGGTAAGGGTTGTTATAAGGGTATGGTGATCAATTGTTCTCCCTGTCCACTGAAGGTAGGACAAAAAGTAATGGGCTTAAATTGAAGCAAGGGAGATTTAAATTAGATATTAGGACAAACGTTCTATCTATCAGGATAGTTAAGCTCTGGAATAGACTTCCAAAGGAGGTTGTGGGATCTCCACCACTGGAGGTACAAGAGCAGACAAGGCAAACAACTGTTGGATGGTCTTGGTTTCCTTGGACCAGTCTTATTGCAGGAGGCTGGAAAAGATCAGTGTTTCTCAACCTTTTTGATACCAGCTTGCTGCCTTCTTAAAGTGTGTCAGGAAGATTTCAGGACCTGGCGCCGGTCCATGGATAGGCTGTTGAGAAACACTGGACTAGATGACCTCTTGAGGTCCCTTCTAGCCCTACATTTCTATGATTGGTATTCTTAGGTTACCATGTGCAGAACCTGACTGCTGCATGAACACTTTCTCAAGGTGGAGCTTGCTCCCTTTTCACCCACCCAACGGCCTTGACAGCTATACTGAATACGCTTATGTTAAAACAGGGATGGAGTTCTAATCTTCCCCAGAAAGGGGCTAATACCTCTTCTTCTTTCTGAATTCAAGTGTCAATCTCAAATTGAGATTCACACCTTGAACATTTTCAAAATGAAAATTTTGTTTTCCTGTTCAAAATGACTAATTTAGAAACAATCTACTTATAGTTAAAATATGTAAAGTAGAACTTGAAGTGTTTCAAAATCATCAGAACAAGATGTTTTGATTGACCCAAAATGATTTTTTTTTTTTTTGCTTGTGGGTTCAAAAATTTTAGATTTAGACATTTTATCCCAATTTGGGACTGGAAAACTTCTCAAAATCTCAAATATTTTGTCAGGACAGGAAAACTGTTTCCTGCTCAGCTGGTATCTAGTGTAACAAATGTCTTAAGATAAGAAAAAGCCTTTCTGTGGATGTATTTATGCTGCTTACAGCTGCCGTAATGTTACAATTTCAATCACAGGTTCTTCATTTGAACAGAGCTGCAGGAAGTGCAAACCTTGGAACTGGGCCTGTCTTGGAAAGTGGGACGACAGAAGCTGAGCCCGAATATCTCAATGAAGGGCAATATCATGAACTTCCTCACTTCCCAAAGGTACCTCTTCTGACCAAGATAGATAGCATTTTCATAGCTGTAAGGGGAGCTGCAGGCTGTATAATGGCCAGTGACAGCCGTTAGAGGAGTCATGATCACAGGCAGGAGGCCGCTGTAGTATACTAGGAAATCCTTGACCGGGAGGTCGTGATTGATTGATTAAGGGTCCAGTCCTGAAGAAATCAGTGCGCACACACACACACACACACACACACTCTTTCTCTCTCTCTCTACTAAGAGCCAGGGGAGCAATTCCCCTGCTTTTGTACACTTACTCATGCTGGCTCCCAGGGGAGCTAGGGTGAGTATAAATAGCAGTAGAGCCGCCGTAGTATGGGTCGGGGCAGTGGAGGCGCTGCTGAGCCATGCCGTGTGCATGCCCACCAGTTTCCGGCAGGCTTGTACTTGTTGCCACTAGCTGCGCTACCGTGGTTGTGCTGCTGTTTATATCCATTGCTAGCTCCCACTGAGAGAGATACTCAAACACCCTGTGTAATGGAACGATCAGTCCCGCTATTTAACTTTTATACAACTTTAACAAAGAGAAAATGAAGCGTCTTTATTTCTACTTCGTCTGAAGCCGTCTCCTTCCCGATGTGACTTGGCTGGAGGAATCCACACAGAGTTCCAGACACTCCTTTCCCAACTGAAAAATCTCAACAAGAGCTATGTATTGAGCCTGGCCAACAGTCTGTTTGCACAAAAAGGATATCATTTTCACCAGGTAAGTTACCTGTGTTTGTTACATGTGAGAATTGAATCAAAGCTCACCTTTATACCAGAGATTCAGGGATGCCGACTCTTGTTATTTTTAGCATACGTTTCACAATATTTGGTGTTTTCCTTAAAGCCCTAACTCCTGGGCTTATGATTGGGTGAAAATCTCAACTTTGTGTTTTTGTTGTTTTAAGCAAGCTTCTAGTCCTCAGGAAAGCTTGAAAACATGACCCAAGTACACCCTCGAGGCTTAGAAACCAGAAGGCAAAGAAAAAGAATCCAAAACTTTTGTTAATTAAAAAAAAAAAAAAAAGATGTTTTGGTCGGAGTTGGCTGCCTAATTCCTCTTTGTGGCCTTGGGAAATCTTCCTTCATGGTCAGGAGACTTTTCCCTTTTTGTTCAACTACGTGTTAGTGGGCTGAATGCACCAGATGCTCAACATAAATAATAACAGTAACTTTCTATGTCTGATCTAATCCTTATTTTTACACTTATTGTAGATAAGCAATTCTCCATGAAAAATCACCAATGTAATAAGGATCCAGTTCATGATTGTACTATAAGGCAATTAGCTCTGTCCAGATGCTCAGTGAATAAACTTATAGTACTTTAGTTTTCCTATCAACTTCAGTCCTGAACAAATTGTAAAAGAGCAGGGCTTTTTTCTAATTGGCTTGAGTCACCCAGTTTCATATGGAGGATCTGATTTATGGATTCTAACATCGTTGTACCAATAAAATAAAAACCAGCAGGATCTTATTAAAGGGAAAAAGGCAAAATACCACATTTACTGTGAATACAGAAAGAATCATAGTAAGCAGTTAGTTATAGTTATAACATTCCATTCAATCTCAAATTTATTCTCACATTCATTCATACAAACATACACACACAAACACACACACACACACACAGAGGTTCTGCAAGGTTGTTATCATAGTTACCAGCCTTAGAGTTGCTCATGCCAAGCCACTGGCCAGGTGGCCTGGACATGAGGAGGGAGCAGGGCCTTGTCAGATGCTCATCTGATGCTCCTGGAAGTTGGTTTGCAGAATCAGACCCCAAAGTTCTCACTTTTTAGAGTCTATTTTTATAGGAATTTCTTCCTATGCCAGTCTATGGGAATTGCTTCATCATGCTGTTGCTGAATCAATCAGCAGATAGCACATTCCTGACGGCTCCAAGATGTTATCTTGTTCTTTGGTTCTCCCATTCTTGAGGCTGTTGGGTGGATTCCAGTCTGCCCTCCGGGGGGGGGTCCTCTGGTTATTTCCACTTGACGCCTTCTTCAGCCGATGGACACTGGCTTCTTAGGCTGGCACCTCCCTGATCATTCAGTTATTATCTACACCAAGCATCCATCCACATCTATTTTAATCACAATTGTTAATACAACAAAAGGGCGGGAGTCTCTGGGTGCTGTTTCTGTTGTTAGAGTATTGCTTTGAGTCTCTCTCTGTGTGAATTGCTTTGAGAACAGACTCTGTCTTAGAATGTACTAACACAGTTAGCAGCTTGCAAGTTTCACACATAGAGGGAGAGAAACAGTACCAAAACCCAAGAGACCTCTTAATTAGTAATACCCTGGAATTTAAACTCTGGGGAATCAAACTCATTTGTGATTTTAATACAGAACTTCTTTAATATGATCCAACATAATCCCCCTTTTGACACTAAGATTTATAATCGTCAGTGTCACTTTCTATGTAGCCTATTCAAGAGAAAGTACTGTGAGGCAATTTGAGTTTGTGATTCCAATTCATGCCACATACATGATCCTAGTGATGTATCTTTACTACAAGGTTCTGGGGCAACAGGCAAGGTGAGGCACACCCACTTTTGAGGAGTCCATTTGGTACAACCTCTAGTGTCCAATAGCTTCCCTCCCTCCCCAGCCCACTGGCTCAAGGTTCAGGGTAGCCAAAAGGATCCCATGTGTAATATGGGGAGTGGGTTAACCTTCAATACCTTTGCCTCCAGGGACTGTTGGTGTGCAATTTTGACAACAATTTCTCCCATTAACAAGTCTGGTTTACAATACTGGAAACATATTGCATCCATTCATATTGATAAGTGTCAAACAATGATCTCTTTCTTTTTTAACAAATGCATCAAACCCTTAATATTTCCCAATATGACCCAGAACATTTTGTGTTCCAAAGTAGCTAGTGCAGGTATCTGCATTTCAGTGCATCCCATAGCTATGGCTGTGTAGTTTCCTATTTCTAATATATATTTTTTTCTTATGGATAAGCCATGTGGTAGTATTAAGCCATTACTAAAGATTCCATCGGCCTTTTAGGTTACCCAGACCAATTTGGACCAAGTCTACATTGGCATGTACTTGTTTTTGTATCAGGCTGTCCTGTAGCTGGGACAGAAAGCTTAATTTATTTTTAAGTTCCTGCAGGTCTTCAGTATTTTTTTTTTTTTAAACACACAACAGTGCTAGCAACAAGACAAAACACAAGACAAAACATAGAACACAGAACACAATTTCTATTGTGACAGTAGATTTGTTGGGGACACTGGGGCATGGCCACTAGGTAACTCGAGGGGATGAAAGACCACGAGTGTCGATGAAGCCCCCTCGCACTAGGCCCAGGTGTCATTGGCCCCCCCTCCTGCCTGGAGGCACTCGCAGCAGCTCTGCGTACTAGGCCCAAGTGTCCTTGGCCCCCCCGCCTGGAGGCACACACAGCAGTTATGCTAAGAATCTGCAACAATATGAGTCAGACTGCCTGAAACTAAGCAAGGCCAAACAGGGGAGATATGGAAGAACAATGCTGAATAAAGCAGCTTTATGTATAGTTTAACAAATGATACAGAGAACCAGGGAACTAGCTGGGAACTGGATTGGCTAGCTATATGGATACTTGGGGCAGCTTGCTATTGGATAAGTATGCTGGGAAAAAGGATGTATAAAAGCCTGTGTAACTTCCTGCTCTGTTGTGCAGGATTTGAGATTTTATTCTCCCTGTACCTTTTTGCAGCTGCAAATAAACTTTTCTGCTTCTCCACCCCGTTGTGATTATTGGGTGTAGCACACCGGGTAACGAACCACTCAAGCTGTTGTTCAGCCTCTCGGCACTGGGTGCCGGCAACAGATTCATGGTATTGGGTTGCTTTTCAGCTGGCATCAGCTTTTCCTGATTTTCTGAAAGACAAAAAGAACATGTTTCTACCCCTTTTGGGGTGGCAGATTATTGCTTAAAATATTTCTTTTACAAATACCCTTGCTGATTGCAGGCAAAACAGAGAAATTGCCCCCATATTTTCCTGTTTTTGTTCTATAGGCAGGCCAGGTTTCAATGGCTTTTATCTTTTAAGGGTTATGGGGAAATTATCCCAGTGTTTAGTCATTAAATCCCTGAGTTTTCCTTCTTATACAGCAGACCAAGTTTATAATGTTTTTCCTGCTGTGTTAAGCTTTAAGTTTTATTTACAGGTAATAACTGAGAAGCATCATTACCATACGACCTTAAAGGATTTTTCCAAAAATCATACACACTATACGTTGTTACAGGGATGCTTATTATCATTAAATTTATTAAAATTATCTTGTTATCCCATGCCTTTTATTTAGACAATTTGTTTGCTGACCAGGTATGTCCTTTATCCGCAGCTCCTTTGTGCTGCTAGTTCTTTCCTTCATCATTTAGGTAATTTGCATTTTCACAGAAACGTCCTGCTTTTGGATTTAAAGCCATCAGCAGCTCAGAGAGTCTATCTTAAAAGGGACACAATCAACTTTCACCAGAGTTTTGATTACTTTTAACTTCTGCTTCCAAAACACACAGCAATCTGAAAAAGAAAACCCAACCTATTGTGGCTCCCTTTGGAGCCCTAATAGCATTTTAATGAAGTAGCATGGTATGTTTGCATTTCTTTTGCCCCTTCTACAATATACCCTGCACATGGTCTGGGGCAAATGCACATTCCTTCCATAGTTTAACTTCTATAACATTATCCAGATCCATTTTTACATAAGGTGTCACTATTTCTTTTTTTGCTTACAGAGTTTTCATGTACCTTTATCAAAGTGACAGTCTGATTACTCAGAGCCATTTTAAGACTCAGTGTTTCTAACATTGCTTCTTTTTGTTTTGTGCACCTCACCCCTGCAGTTGCTTCAGAGAGGCACTGTCTTTTTTTAATTTTTTTTTTTACTACAACTCTCATCTGCTATTTTGTTACAAAAACAAACAAACAAAAAACAAACAAACAAAAAGAATCCCAAAATTTTTTTTTTATATTCTCCTGATTTTGACTGCCCTGCTGCAGCCACAACTTAAAAACATTTTAAATTTTGTAAAGCATTGAGTTACCTTTTAAGGGTTAAATGCCAAATCCCAAAGCCAAACAACACTAATTACCTGTGTCTAGCAAAAAGGTCTGTCAGTTTTGCAACTTTGAATTAAAGAGTCAAATGGATTTTTAGTGGCATTATTTAAAACAAAAACAAAACTAACTGGTCCTTAGAACTTTACATATTTACACACACACAGACAGATACATACACGTTTTCTTTTCCTTAACATCCCTTCCACACTGCTCTGTTTTTTACATCTTACATTCCCTTTATACATTTGAGGCAGTTAAGTTCCAATAGAACCCTCTTATGTTCTTTTATCAAATTTGACTAAATTGTCCAGTCAAATGATTTTAATCAGTTTATTTTTGCCTGGCTAATTTACAGACATTCCTTTGGAAAAGGGCCCATTTTTCTTTCAGAATGGCTGCAAAGAAACCAAGAATGCTCTTTCTCTAACACTTTTCCTTTTTAACATTTTCGGTTAAAAGTTGTTTGGGTGAAATACAAAGTTTAACTGCTTAATTCCCTCCAGCCTCTGCAGAGTTAACTTTTTTTTTTTTTTACTCTCTTTTCTCTTTGTAATTATGCCTGGGGGTGCCGTACATAGGACCTTCTCCCCCTTTACCTGCCTCCCTCCAGCCTCTGCAGAGTTAACTTTTTCACTCTTTTTGTATTCCTGGAGTGCCTCTTTCACTATTTTCAGCTGGCTTTGGTTATTTGTAGCCAGCACCTTCCAGTTGTCTGCTCCCTTTTCCGTTTGTGCCTTTTCCTCTTTACATGAGGACAAGCGGAGGGAAGAATCCTTACATGCCTCCCACAACAACCAAATTGCTGCTGCATCTCTTTTGGCAGCACTAGAAGGTTTGTATATGAGGATATACTGAGCCAATCTATCCTCTAGGTCCGAAATAGTGCAGTGCAGACATCAGCTAGGGCTTGTTTAGTCCAAGGACTGTGCCCAAATTTTTGAAGGATTTGTTTAAAAGGTGTAATTTCTTTAACAAAAGGTGAGGTTGGAGTTCCTTCTGACTCCATTCCTCCCTCTGGTACTGGCTTACCCTGTTTTCTTTTAAACATCTTAACATGGATATTTCAATCTCTTTGTCACTGCTGGTATTACTTAGCAAGTGACACAGCCCAGATTCTGAAATCATAGCTTAATCTATGCGTTTTTCCCCTGCTACCTTCCCAGAGGCCAGCAGGTCCCCTGCTACCTTCCCAGAGGCCAGCAGGTCCCCTGCTACCTTCCCAGAGGCCAGCAGGTCCAGTTAACCTGTTCTTCCCTGCTACCTTCTCGGAGGCCAGCAGGTCCCCTGCTACCTTCCCGGAGGCCAGCAGGTCTGGTTTAATCTGTTTTCCCTGCTACCTTCTCGGAGGCCAGCAGGTCCCCTGCTACCTTCTCGGAGGCCAGCAGGTCTGGTTTAATCTGTTTTTCCTGCTACCTTCTCAGAGGCCAGCAGGTCCCCTGCTACCTTCTCGGAGGCCAGCAGGTCTGGTTTAATCTGTTTTTCCTGCTACCTTCTCGGAGGCCAGCAGGTCTGGTTTAACCTAATAGAAATGCCTAGCTCACTAGAGCTGGCGGTGTGCACACCAATATTTACAATAACTGAGGTTTTTTACCAATATTCCCCCTTTCGCAATTCTCCACCAAAATGTTGTACCAATAAAATAAAAACCAGCAGGATCTTATTAAAGGGAAAAAGGCAAAATACCACATTTACTGTGAATACAGAAAGAATCATAGTAAGCAGTTAGTTATAGTTATAACATTCCATTCAATCTCAAATTTATTCTCACATTCATTCATACAAACATACACACACAAACACACACACACACAGAGGTTCTGCAAGGTTGTTATCATAGTTACCAGCCTTAGAGTTGCTCATGCCAAGCCACTGGCCAGGTGGCCTGGACATGAGGAGGGAGCAGGGCCTTGTCAGATGCTCATCTGATGCTCCTGGAAGTTGGTTTGCAGAATCAGACCCCAAAGTTCTCACTTTTTAGAGTCTATTTTTATAGGAATTTCTTCCTATGCCAGTCTATGGGAATTGCTTCATCATGCTGTTGCTGAATCAATCAGCAGATAACATCTTGGAGCCGTCAGGAATGTGCTATCTTGTTCTTTGGTTCTCCCATTCTTGAGGCTGTTGGGTGGATTCCAGTCTGCCCTCCGGGGGGGGGGGGGGGGGGTCCTCTGGTTATTTCCACTTGACGCCTTCTTCAGCTGATGGACACTGGCTTCTTAGGCTGGCACCTCCCTGATCATTCAGTTATTATCTACACCAAGCATCCATCCACATCCACATCTATTTTAATCACAATTGTTAATACAACAAAAGGGCGGGAGTCTTTGGGTGCTGTTTCTGTTGTTAGAGTATTGCTTTGAGTCTCTCTCTGTGTGAATTGCTTTGAGAACAGACTCTGTCTTAGAATGTACTAACACAGTTAGCAGCTTGCAAGTTTCACACATAGAGGGAGAGAAACAGTACCAAAACCCAAGAGACCTCTTAATTAGTAATACCCTGGAATTTAAACTCTAAGGAATCAAACTCATTTGTGATTTTAATACAGAACTTCTTTAATATGATCCAACAACATTCATTAATGATCTTTATTTTACTGAACAGCAATATTTAGAATGCACTAAGGAATTATATGGAGCAATGCTGCAAACAGTTGATTTTGAAAGTGCTACGGAAGCAACCAGACAGACGATAAATTCCTGGGTTGAAAGCAAGACACAAGGTAAGAAAGCATAGGTCCGATTGTCATTGGCTTTTCTCACCGTTTCAACAAAAGAAGAATCAGGATTTGAAAGCAAAAGGTTTTCCACCTCTGTGTGTGTGTGTGTGTGAGTACTCGTCTAAAATATTTTAACATTAAAAATATGAATTTGCTATCACATTTTCATTTTTATAACATTGCTTTCATATCCTGGTTGATGGCAAGAATACAGGTCCACAGTGCTGGGGCGACAAATGGGGGTAACAGAAGCTGTGGGTCTAGCTGTGAGGTGCAGCAAAGCCAGGGAATGGGAGAAGACAGATCGAGAGACTGATCATGTGGAAAGCAGAGCCTACAGAGGAATGCTCAGGGTGTGGATGATGTCCTAACTGCCAGGGAGGGTCACATCATGAGTAACTTACATTTTCTGTTACCATCTCCATTAAGAACCCAAACATGAGTAATGATCTCTTGCACGCTGGCATATGGCACATTCCCTTTACCTCGGCTGCAGTCTCACCTAGCCAAAGATAATCAAACTTTGAAATTTCAATCTGAAGGTGGACAGAATGGCCCAGAGGGTTGGTTTTGAGCAGTGGAGCTTTTTCTCTAAGTCAGAGATTTGTCTTTGTCTCTGTAAACAAGTCAGTTTTGAATAAGAAGTTATCACCTGATGACTGTCCAGTGACCCATGTGGAAAAAGTTGTTGTTTTCAGTCAGGTTCCTAGTATCAGAACCTGAGGTTCACCTTTTAAAAGCAGCCTCATGCTTGTGCAGAGAAGCAGCCCAAGGGCTGTGCATCAATGAACTCCAGCTTCAGTCCTCAGAATGGAAGTAAAAAAACTACACAGATTATTACCAATCCCCAGAGCCATTCTGTCCATATTTGACTAAAAAAATGCAACTGAAATGGTCCTGGCCCCATGCACAGGGGTGAATGTCTGTACCCTCATTGAATGAGATGGGTTTTGTGAATTATCTACTTAATCCTTCTAAATCAGGGCTGAGTCATATTAGTAGCAGTGCATAGAGAAGTTTACAATGCAGTTGGCTATTTCATCCCCGTTCGGTGGATAAACGGAAAGATTTAATTTGCAGAGCCAAGAACTAGATTTTCCCCATGTTAAATTAACCTTGCAAATAAATAAATATTGATAAATGAAAATTCAGCTAGATCTGTCTGCCTCAAATAATAATTTACATTTAGCTTGTTTTTCTCTGACTGTTTTTAAGGTAAAATCAGGGAACTCTTTGTTCCTGGTGTTATTGACTCAACCGCTGTGCTGGTGCTAGTGAATGCAATCTACTTCAAAGCAACTTGGGAATACAAGTTTGAAGAAAAACACACAATGCCAAGAGACTTTAGGATAAACCAGGTACTGTAGCAGAATTCTATAGTTTTAGCTTTGTTTTGTCTTAGACACCTTCAGCAATGTCACTGCAGAGCACAACTTAGATATGGACCTATAGACATTGGCATCCCATCAACCTTACAAGCAAAATGAGGGTATACATTAAGCATAACCTGACTCTTCTACTGCATGAAAGATGTTTTTCAGTAGAGGCCAGTGATCTCAAAGTGAATGAAGAAAACAAGAGCAAAACTGTAGCAATGTTAACTGCTTAGTACGCTACATACTTGGAACATGGTCTAAACACCAGGATACAGATTTATTTATTTTTAACTACACCATCACTTCCTGTAGGCCATGATCCTGGAAAGACTTACACATGTAAGTAATTTCAGCATAGGTCCGTTGACTCGTGAGTGAAGTTGAGCACATGCAGAAAATTTGAGCTTCGACTTCAGAATTTTAAGCCTAGTCCTGCAGGTGCTAGTAACACCAGATAAGTGCCAGAAACCTTAGGGAAGGAAGGTCGGGGTTTAGCCATGAATTGGTTTATGGTACTAGTGATGTCACACACAACTGGCAGAGAAACAAGAAAGTCTGAAGTTCAGATTTCTCACAATCTCAAGGCAATTGTGTCAGATTTTATTAAGTGTTCATTATACTGCAACAAAAACCATAAGTTTTGGGAATTTAAAAATAAAATCGCAACAAAATGCCCATTATACTTCACATTGAAAGGCAAACTGCAAAGCAAAAACAAACAACCACCAACACAGGTTTGTGTTTGCTTTTTTATCATGTCCAAAAAAGCCCTTTTTTAAAAAAAAAATGTAACTTTTTTTCTTTGTTTGCCATAGGGATTTCAGGGAATGTCAAAGCTGGCTTTCCGTGTTAGCTGAGGTCTTAGAGGCCTCAGGTGCCTGTTCAAAAGAGGTATGAACTGAGAGAAGGTCACGAATGATGGAAGTTACACATCAGTTAACAAGTCATTGGCCAGATATTCATGTAGATTGGAACCCATTACAATCCTAGATCCAAATTCTCCAGTCATTAGGAAACTTCCAGGGACCTCAGCTAGAGGAAAAACAAAATAGATAAGATGAGACCTGAATTTCTACAGTAATAAAACATGCAGATTTTTGTTGAGAGTCCTGTTTAAATCTTCTTTAAGCATTAAAAAACAAAACAAAAAAAGGTCAGCAACCTATATTTATTCCCACCCACCCCTTTGCAGGGTTAAGAGACTAGCAAGATGGCGTTGCTACAATATCTAATGGGTTCATTTATATCCAAAGCGTTTACTATTTTCTTCAGAATATGGAAAAAGAGTCTGTTCTATAGCTGAGAACAGTCAATGCATTTGTGAGCACCATATCACATACAAATCTCAGCTACACCTTTTTATTTGAATACAAATTAGCAGGGAGGGGAATTTTATTGAACAGTAAAAGAGGGTGTCGCCTTAAAGATTCTTCTCTGAGCAAATTGGTTACACCTAAAATAAGACTTGAACAACAACCTAAACAAAGATATAAAAGAGGATGAGGCGCCCATTAAAGATGAAAAGGAGGACTTGTGGCACCGTAGAGACTAACAAATTTATTTGAGCATAAGCTTTCGTGAGCTACAGCTCACTTCATCAGATGCTGTAGCTCACGAAAGCTTATGCTCAAATAAATTTGTTAGTCTCTAAGGTGCCACAAGTCCTCCTTTTCTTTTTACGAATACAGACTAACACGGCTGCTACTCTGAAACCTGCCATTAAAGATGGTAACTTCTAGAAGATGAATGATATGAATGAATGACTGCCAGAAAACCTAGATATGATTGTAATCCGGACATGGGTATTGGTTGCTGCACTGCTACATCATACAGAAGCCCACAGAGATGGGGAGAAATTGTGCAAGTGAATTACCAACAAATTTTGACAGGTTTCAGAGAAATTTTGGGAAACAAAAGTCAGCAAGGTATTGAAATCCCATTTGTTAAATTGAGCAACTCTATTTGCATAACAATGAACTTCAGAGCAGGTTAGCATTTAAAGCCATATCTTCTTCTCGCAGGGGGAAGAGGAATAATGAATAATTGTTATTAAGCTAAAAGAACAGGAGTACTTGTGGCACCTTAGAGACTAACAAATTTATTAGAGCATAAGCTTTCGTGAGCTACAGTCCACTTCATTAGATGCATAGAATGGAACATATAGTAAGTGTGTGTGTGTGTGTGTGTGTGTGTATATAAGTTGGAAGTTACCATATAAACTGTGAGGCTAATTAGTTAAGATGAGCTATTATCAGCAGGAGAAAAAAACACTTTTGTAGTGATAATCAAGATGGCCTATTTAGACAGTTGACAAGAAGGTGTGGGAAATAGATTCAATATGTGTAATGACCCAGCCACTCCCAGTCTCTATTCAAACCCAAATTAATGGTATCAAGTTTGCATATTAATTCAAGCTCAGCAGTTTCTTGTTGGAGTCTGTTTTTGAAGCTTTTCTGTTGCAAAATTGCCACCCTTAAATCTTTTACTGAGTGGCCAGAGAGGTTGAGGTGTTCTCCTACCGCTTTTGAATGTTATGATACCTGTTATTAAGCTCTGTCTTTGTACAGGGGCAAGGTACAAACAAATGGGGGAGCTTCCTGTGTTGAAGTGCTCAGGATTCTAGGAGACAAACTATGGTTTGGTTGCACGGTTCATAAAAACAGGGAAGCTACACTTTTATGGCTTGTCAGACATCAGCATTTTTTCCAACCAAAGTCATTCCACAGCTCTTCCTGTGTGGAGCCTCTGAAGAAGCTGTGTCACAGGCAGAACGAGGGGGAAGGGGGAAGTCTCCCTTCCAAAAAGCTTCTATTCTATGGCTTTCAGCAACATTACAATTCTCCTTTACCTAACAGTGCCATAGAGATGTTCCTTAAATGACTGGTTAGCAATGATTTTCACCTTTCCTGTGTTTTATTCAAGCCAAGTATTTCCAATGACATATAATGTTTGAAAGATAGCAGGAAGGTGAACTGAACGAATTGGGGTGTGTGTATTTTCCTTGATCTTGTTATTTGAGTACTGATGACACTTATGCTGGTTTTATACCAGCATAACTCCAGTAGACCTGATTCTCCTCCCACTTACACCAGTTTTAACTGACTTCCATGGAAACAAAATAGTGGGGGCTCAGCACACACCAGCCAACCGCTAATCAGCTGTTTGGCGTCAGGCAGGAGACGCTGGAGGGATGGCGTGGAGCTGGGGTGGGAAGAGGTGGACCAAGGGTGGGTGCTTGGGGGAAGGGACGGTGTGGGGCAGGGGCTCAGGGCAGAGTGAGGGTGGAGCACCCTCCCGGAAAGAAAGAAAGAGCGAGCCTGTGTTTCCCACACCATTTGCATCCTGTTTCTCCTCCACCTCATGTGTTTGTTAAAAACAAGAGAAGTCAATAACCTTCACACATCGGGATGGAGAGTAAAAGTAACGCTTCCTTTTTCATCAAAGAACGGTTGCTGAAACATGGGAGACTGATATTTCACCTCCAGCAAAAGGAAACAAACTTGAATAGGTTTTAATTAAGTTTGTTTTGCATAATCACTCAATTCCAGTTTCACTGTAAATGCTTGTTTTAATGTCTCATTCCTTCTTGTGTTTAGTTAATAAACTTTCAACTTTAGAAGGAATGTTTTTGGGTGATTGTCAAGGAACAGAGTAAATCCAA
Organism: Caretta caretta; assembly: GCF_965140235.1. Lineage (NCBI taxonomy): Eukaryota > Metazoa > Chordata > Testudines > Cheloniidae > Caretta > Caretta caretta. The sequence continues at coordinate 122,304,266 of NC_134207.1, read as the reverse complement.
GGCACCTGCAGAAAATGATGCATCACTGTTGGACAGTGAAAGAGTTGATAAACATTTCTCTCTTTTGGCCCTTGATATCAGTTCAACAGCCCCACTGGCTTTCCATGATACGTAGGCTCCTAAGTGCCTTAATAATGCTTGAAAATGGGACTTAGGAGCCTAAGCCACTTCGCAGCTTTTGAACATTTTACCCTCAGTTAACATTGCCAGACCACTTGTCCATGATCTATGTTAGGTCCAACTTCTTGTCTCCATTACACTACTTTAAATCTGGAGTGATTCCACTGACGTCAATAGAGTTACTCTGGATTTACATCAATGCTCTGAAAGCGGAATTTGGCCTTTGCACTGGAAGTCAGCTGCCTGATTTTTTGAGAGTTGATTATCGCACCAGAACAGGACTGACTTCAGTTGAGGCTATCCTGATTTACAGCAGTGTTTGATATCCCCATCAGGCCCCAGATCTTTCAGTGTGGAAGCCCCCGCTATTAATCTACTACATTCCCTCATTTTGTTCAGTTTTCAGCACCTTCTGTTTGTCAAATGATCATCCCATTTTAAACACTAGCTTGAGCAATACTCTGCTATGCCTTGATTGATAGTTTTTCCATTTACGAATATAAATGACTTATAAAATATTTATCCTATCTGCAATCAGTGTTCCTGTGAGCACTTCACATTGTCTTTTGTTCAAATGCAGGAGGGCACTGTCAGTTGTATTTATGTATCATTTTCTTTTAAATAGAATGAGAGCAAATCTGTGCAGATGATGTATCAGAAAGGCAGATTTAAAATTGCCCACATACAGGAGATGAATGCTCAGATTCTTATGATGCCATATGCTGGAAAAGCACTGAATATGATCATACTTCTACCCAATGACATCACTGGTCTGGAACAGGTAAAGGACATTATACCACTGAATATCTGTGAAGTAGCCCGAATATTGGCTCTCCTTTTTATCTGAATTAAACTTAGATAAAGATCTGAAGTGTTCAGAACTTCTCAGTTCCTTTGTCATTTATCGTGATCTCTCTTTTGGACCCTATAGGTTGAAAGGGCAATGACTTATGAGAAATTAACACACTGGACTTCCTTGGAAAGTATGAGAGAGAGAGAAGTGGAGGTGTATTTGCCCCGGTTCAAACTTGAAGACACCTTTGATCTCAACTTACCTTTACAAGAGATGGGGATGATTGATGTCTTTGAGCAATCAAAAGCTGATCTCTCTGGGATGGCTCCCTCACGACGGCTGTTTCTGTCAAAGGTTGTCCACAAGGCCTATGTGGAAGTTAATGAGGAAGGCACTTTGGCAGCAGTTGCTACAGGAAGTGTTGTTGTTAACCGATCCTATCCATCTGGTGATCTGTTTATGGCTGACCATCCTTTCCTTTTCTTTATACAGCACAATCCCACCAATACCATACTTTTCCTGGGAAAACTCTGCTCTCCTTAAAATCAAGGCAATTTTCTACCTCAGCAAGCACAGACAGATTATGTTATATTCTTCTACCATGAAATACTAGGACAGGTTTATTTTCTTAGTGTTTTTATAATCCTTTGAGATAACAAGCTAATAATTTTGGTGATGGCTCTTTAGATCCTTTCCATAGAGAGGAGAGAATTAGGGTCCATTTCAGGGGCACAGGACACTCCCACAAAGCAGAATCCCTTTTGCTAACATAGGTCAGCAGTTCAGACTGAGCTCAAATTCAAGAAGTACTTGGCATAGCACCTTCATGCTTCTGATCAGCGTAGTTATAATGGAGTCTTACTCTGTTACTATACTTTTAACCAATCCACATACTACCCAATTGCAGCTCATGTGGCATCCATTAACTAGGTCTTAAACATCGTCGGCCAGATTCTTGATCCCAACTAAGAACACTCCATAGCAAAGCAGGCACACAGTTGCTCTGAAAGTGTAGCCAAGGACTCCTGTTGGTAGGTATCTGGCCCTATGTCACCTTCCCCCTCCCTCGTCCACATAGGGTATGTCTACACAACAATTAAAAAATTGAGTCTGGCCCGGATCAGCTGACTGAGGTTCGCAGAACTCTAAAACTAGTGTAGATTTTTAGGCTTGGGCTAGAGCCCAAGCTCTGGGACTCCATGATGGGGGAAGAGTCCCTGAGCCTGAATGTCTACACAGCAAATTTTAGCCCTACAGCCTGAGCCCAAGTCAGCTGACTCAGGCCAGCTGCAGCTGTGCTGAAGGTCCTTTATTCCAGTGTATGTGTATTCCTAGAAGACATGGTGGGGTTAGAGAAAGGAAAAGTGACTAGTGCTCCACTGATCCTGGTCCCTATGTCACAGTTGTTACTGCAGCCATTCTAATTTAGGACAGTGATTAGGATGCATTAAATCAGCATAGGGACTGTTTGGGGCCCTGGCCAGCCCAGTATCAGAAATAGAAAAATGGTAGAGAAGGGTCACATTTCCCCCTACCCCACTTTCTGCAGCTGTGTGCTAAGTCTGAACTTGACTCAGATGGCAGTCCAGCCCTGAAATTCTCTTTTCTCATTCATATTCAAATAAGAAATATTTCCCTACAGCAAATAATAACCACGTATGTGCCAATAAATGCAACGCCTTACCTGTGATAATGGATGCTTGATTTGTCTGTGTGCTATTTTACACTACATTAAAAATCAATTGCACATAAAGTCCCCCACCCTCTTTTTTTTTTGCACATAAACCCACAAGATTTGAGTTTACAAAGGTTTACACAGGAGAGTGATGCGGTGTGACTTGGGTGTCTTATCTACATGGTATCTGAATTTTGTCACATAGCTGGAGCATTGTTTTGTATTATAGCAGCACATAGGCCCCATATCACAACTGCAACTCCTATCACAGGGCAGCTCAGTGGCTACCCTGTGTACCACACTGCCTGCCTGGTTTGTGTGGTCTCACAATCTCAACCATACACTAAGTTGTAACTCTTTCATCACTTATGTATTTATTATTTCCTTACAAAGTATAACAGTGTACGCCAGGCTTACAGTAGGAGAAAGCTTCCATGCAGCCATCACTCCTCAGCCCAAACTCACCCTCTGAACTTAGAGTCATAGGGTTAGAAGTGACAGAAAGGGTCAAGCTTCCTCTTCCTGTTCCTCCCACTGATAGCCTTTCAGTTACTGAGCCCATTGCCCGATTTGTCCAGCAATTGTCACCCCAGTGTTAGTAATCCCCAACAGAAATCAATTAATTGGCTTCAATTAAGCCTGCACTCTTCCCAGTGCTGCAGCAACCTCCGTGACCAGGGTGCTCCTAATAGTGCCCTGTCACTGAGCCCCATCTGTACACATTATAGAAGATAAGTTCTTCAGGGCAGGAATTGCAAGACAAATACAGGGTGGGAGAATGGAAGTGCCATCTCTGCTCTACAGATGGGGAACAGAGACAGAGATTAAAGTGATTTGCCCAAGAATATACAGAAAGTTTGTGGTAGAGCAGGAAATTTAACCCAGATCACCTGTATTCCAGTCCCACATCATAATCCCCAAACCATCCTTCCAGGGGTATGTTTATTACCAGAGGCATGAAAGTCAAAAGTCCAGAAAGGAGGCTAGGAAAAAAAAATAGAGGAAATAAGCCACTACATCATGATCAACAAGCACTTAGTATACTGTATCTAAGGAGCATTTGTCATTCTAAGTCCTACGGGTCTTAGGCATTTAGCCACGCCAAACTGTTTCTCCATGTTTCGCTCTGTACAAGAGCCACCCCACAATATTTGTTACCATTATCACATTCATGTGCACTATTGCCAGGCAACTTTGAAGGAAAATGAAAATCACTAGTCGAGGTTTTGATTTGGCATTGTCTCTTGCAGTCGCAGAGACTGTAGTAAAAAAGGCAGGTATGAACTGGGAGAAGGTCACTAATGATGGAAGTTACACATCAGTTAAAAAGTCATTGGCCAGATATTCATGGAGATTGGAACTCATTACAATCCTAGACCCAAATTCTCCACTACATTATGGCAACTGCCAGGGACCTCAGCTAGAGAAAAATCTTTATAAAAGGCTGCCAGGATTTGGCCTAGAAAGGAGTGAAATTGGTACATTTCAATGGAATTTCATCTTACTTATTGGTCTTGACCAAATATTCATTCCCGTCAATGGGATTCTTTCCACGAGAGCTAGATTGGGCCTATAAAAAAAAAAAAGCTTCACTATATTTACAGTGAAGTTTCACTCTGCCATGGTAATTCTTTGGAAGGCAACAATTAACTACTCGACATGAATTAAGTGCACCGTGCCACTGCTTGATATTTATTATTAGTCATCTAATCTATGTGTGCAGAGTGCTGACAGTATATTATTAGTGGTTTATCCAGCCCAACTTTAAATGGCTCAGGCAATGGATCTTCCTCCAGCCTTGCAGCGACAAAGTGCCCAGTCTTTGCTGAGCAACAAAGCCAGTAGCAATGCAGTTGTTATAGATGGAAGCATCTGAACAACCCTCAGATTTTAATGCAAGACATAATGCCCCTTGTTTTAGCCAATCTTCTTTTGAGCATCTCCAGGAACAGCTCCTCAGCCACTATCCATGCTCTAGCCCAAAGCCTGATACATCTGCAAATAAGTGTTTCCCATTACCTGGCCTGAGTTATTTTGATTTGACTTTGAAGACATTATTCCTTTTCTCACATTTTCAGATAATGGGAAGAGACAAAGTGTGTTCCCTTTTCATCTTTCCGTGAAAGTCAGTGGCAGAGACCCCACAAACTGTAGGGAATTCAGAAAATGATGGTTAAAAATGCATGTAACAGAGGCATTGCAACAAAATGCATGGATTAACATTAGACTGACTTAATTCATTTATTTGCACTAATAAAGAGAAGCATTTAGTACTCCTCCCAGGACCTGTAAAGCTACTAGCAGTGCTGCAAATATGCAGTGGGTGAGAGCCCTTTGCATTCTGTCCAACTCACAGGCCCCATTTAACAAGACTGTGGGTGGGAGCTGGCTTGCAGACTGTTGTTTGGGCAGTTCTGGCATAAAGTACACTATAATCTTTATGGAAGTTCCTTGGAGCAAGCTCCCGTGAATTACAGTTTTGTTCTCTACTAGATCAAAAAACCTGTAAGTAGACCAAAAAACTGCAAGTTTTGATGTGTACAGTTACAGCAGAAAGTAGAACTGGTGAAATCATTTGTTATACTAAAAGGCAATATTAAAGGGACATTCAGGTGGCAAAGTCAAACATTCAGAAGCTAGGAAATGCTCAACTTAAAGTTGCCTCTGAAACCTTAATTTTGCACCTTTGTGGCTATGAAACAGTCTTTAATTATAGTAATTCCTCACTTAAAGTCATCCCTGATCAATTAGGGAACACAGTCATTTAAAGTTGTGCAATGCTCCACTATTACGTTGTTTGGCTACCTGCTTTCTCCACAACTGACAGCCTCCCTCCCCCCCACAGTGCCTCCTGCCTGCTGGCAGACCCCACAGATCAGCGCCTTCCCGCTCCTCCCCCCACCTCCTGCCCGTGGCAGTCAGCAGGCTTGTGGCATTTAGGAGGCAGGAGGGAGTGGGGAGAAGCAAGGACTCGCCGCTCAGGCTCCCCCTCCCTCCTGAACACCGCAAACCAGCTGATTGCCCCGGGCAGGAGACAGGGAGAGGGTGGGGGAGCCTGCGCCCTGAGTCCTCATTCCTCCCCCCTCCCTCCTAAACACAGCAAGCCAGCTGATTGCCCTGGGCAGGAGGGAGGTGGGAGGAGCGAGGACTCGGCATGCCTCCCCCTTCCCTCCCCTGCCTCCTGCCCGCGGTAATCAGCTGGCTTGCCACGTTCAGGGGGAGGGTGGGGAGAAGCGAGGATGCAGCGTGCAAAGTAAAGGGGGGGAACAAGAGGCGGGTCAAGGGTGGGGGTTTGGGGGAAGGGGTGGAGTGGGCGGGCTGAGGGTTGAGTGATGGCAATCCTGACAGGGAACGCAGATCCAAAATAATTAGGGGAGCTGGTCATCTAATGACTTGCTATAAAGAAATTTACCAAGAAAAAAAAAAAAAGGAAATCAAAACAACAATCTCTAGATGTGTTTTTTCGAGTTCAGAAAGTTCAGCAAAAGGAGCAGACAGACAATACACCCTCTTCCACTCTCTGACTCCACTACCTCAACCAAGCTTCATACTCAGCAATGATGATTGCAGTATTAAACTGCTTGTTTAAAATGTATATAATGCCTTTTGTCTGGCAAAATTTTTTTCCCCTGGAACCTAACCTCCAGTGTTTATATTAATTCTTATGGGGAAATTGGATTCGCTTAACATCATTTCACTTAAAGTCGCATTTTTCAGGAACATAACTACAACGTTAAGTGAGGAGTTACTGTACCTGATACGAATACCCAAACCCAAACCAACCCCCCCAGCAAGTCCATACTGTGGAACCATCCTGACTCCCATCTGGCTCATCAACTGCACGACAACTCCAAGGAGGCACCGCAGCAGGCTTTTTGAATAAGAGTTTTTCAGTTTTCAGCTGAAAACCAAAATGTTTTAGGTTTTGGGCTAGGACATAAAGTCAACCTTTTCTGCACAAAGCAGGCACTTTTTGTAAAATCTTTTAGTCAATGTCACAGCCCCAGTCAACAGCCCTCTGAGGTTAGACTACTTGATACCCCTTCTTGGAAGTAGCCTCAGCCCGATGGCCACTGCTGAACTCCCACAGGCAAGCTCACCCTGCCCACAGCTCCGCCCTCCCAGTGGGCACTCTGGTTTACAGTTTAACCCTTCTGGGAACCCTTGATGAAGCCAATAAGACACTTTGCAGAGGGATTTTTAAACCAATACAGTATTGCCAATCCCCAAGGCTCAAAAATCATGAGTCTATCCCCCAGCCCAATGAGCTTTAAAGGGGGGGGGGGGAGAGATAATTTTGTATTTATTTTAATCTGACTTTTGATATTTGACCTCCCATTGCTCATTGTGTGTGTGCGTGTGCGTGTGCGAGAGAGAGAGAGAATTAGCATTGCCAATACTCCCGTATTTATTAAAGTGATTTTCACCCCTGCTGCAGGAACTCTCACTCCCGTCCCCCACCCCTTATCAATTGTGTTTCACCCACAGTCTCACCTCTGCTCTTCCTGAAGTTTTGGGGGCTCTTCACTCCTCTCTCCCTGGGAAGGGGGATTGCAGCAGGTCCCTCTTTTTCGCTTTATAGACTGGGGGCAGCTCTGAGGGATTTTCATCCCCTGTTGCCCCTTCCCAGGCCAGGTGCTGCAGGGAGAGAGGGGAGGAGCTGAGGAGTTGTCCCAATTGATCACAGGGGAAGGGGGAGCCACCCTGAGCTGCAGGGCTCTTTCTGCTTCTTCCTTATCCTCACCCTCCCCCCTCTGAGAATGGCATCAGCTCCTGAGGAAAGGGGGAAGTGAGCTCTGCCTTATTCAGGCAGTCTGGGTATTTTTCCCCCAGGCAAGCTGGAGCTTATGATGTTAACACCAGGCTGGCTGCAACCCCAGCCCAACTCTTGTGAATCAGGGAGGTATTGCAAGAGTTGACAGTGCTGCCAATCACACTTTCTTTTCAACAGCACAAGCAAAATGATACACCTCCATGCAAAATACAGGACACTTTTATGTCATTCCCTGCCTCAGTTTCCTCACCACTCCGGAATGTACCCAGTCCTGCATGATATTCCACCAGCACGGGGGTCTCTTTCTGTTCTGGTTGGTGAGGGAAAGCAGACGCTGCTCTAAGCAGTCCTGGTCTTTTGATAACTTCCAGTCCCCTCTACTGTGGGAAACCTTGTGGTCAGCCTCAAGGCACTCCCTCAGGAGATCAAGATCCCACATCATGTGGGCTGTGCTTGGTTACCACCCATCTGGTAACCAAGTCCTAACTCAAAAAAACTGGCTCTAAGTATTGCCCCACCAGCCCCAGTGTTCTGATTAGTTGTAGATCATCTTGAAGGATAATCAAATTCAGAGGCACACCGCCCTCTCCTTATCACGATTAGTATGGTGAAAGAAGTAGAGCAAGATATCCATAAAGCAGTCCCCAAAGTTACCTTGCCTCCACATTGAGCAAACAAAGGCTGCGTCCCTGTGGGAACTGGGAAAACAAAATATCTAGTGCCTCTTTTCTTTCAGAGGATAGTAGCACAATTCCAACAACCTTCTCCTCAGGATTTAAACCAAGTTTTTAGCTTCTATTTCCTTGAGGGAAGAGATCTGGGAAAAGTTCCAAACGATATTTAATAAAGTCTCCAATTTTTTCTTCCTTCATGGAAAATGTATAAGGAAATTCCAGACAGATCTTAAACAAATGAATGAGCATCTTAGAAAAAGCCCCTTTGTGGCCCATCAGTTTCATACTGTTAGCTAGTCAATGTCAGATCCTAGAAGCTAACTTCCTCTTCCTTTTACCTGCCGCAGCCTGGCTCCCTGAGAGGCCAATCAGCTCCAGCTGTTTCTTGACTCCCTGCATCAAACCCTATCCCGGAGTTTCCTGACCCAGCTACTCTGACCTTCCTGAGCCCCAGAGGGGTAGCAAATTATTCTTGTTACACAAGAATCTTTATTATTTGCACAGAAGGGTCCTCCATTTTGTTAGAAATCATTTAAAAAGTAAATACCCCATTGTGAAAATATACATAAAAAATTTTGCAAAAAATATAAATTTCTTCAAAACATAACAAAATTCTAGAGTTTTGGTTAAATTGGACAGACCCTTGCAGCAACAGTAAGAAGTGCAGCTGTCAAGGTTCCTACCCCACTCTGAACTCTAGGGTACAGATGTGGGGACCTGCATGAAAAACCTCCTAAGCTTATCTTTACCAGCTTAGGTCAAAACTTCCCCAAGGTACAAAATATTCCACCCTTTGTCCTTGGATTGGCCGCTACCACCACCAAACTAATACTGGTTACTGGGGAAGAGCTGTTTGGACACGTCTTTCCCCCCAAAATACTTCCCAAAACCTTGCACCCCACTTCCTGGACAAGGTTTGGTAAAAAGCCTCACCAATTTGCCTAGGTGACTACAGACCCAGACCCTTGGATCTTAAGAACAATGAACAATCCTCCCAACACTTGCACCCCCCCCCTTTCCTGGGAAATGTTGGATAAAAAGCCTCACCAATTTGCATAGGTGACCACAGACCCAAACCCTTGGATCTGAGAACAATGAAAAAGCATTCAGTTTTCTTACAAGAAGACTTTTAATAAAAATAGAAGTAAATAGAAATAAAGAAATCCCCCCTGTAAAATCAGGATGGTAGATACCTTACAGGGTAATTAGATTCAAAACATAGAGAACCCCTCTAGGCAAAACCTTAAGTTACAAAAAAGATACACAGACAGAAATAGTTATTCTATTCAGCACAGTTCTTTTCTCAGCCATTTAAAGAAATCATAATCTAACACGTACCTAGCTAGATTACTTACTAAAAGTTCTAAGACTCCATTCCTGGTCTATCCCCAGCAAAGACAGAATATAGACAGACACACAGACCCTTTGTTTCTCTCCCTCCTCCCAGCTTTTTAAAGTATCTTGTCTCCTCATTGGTCATTTTGGTCAGGTGCCAGCGAGGTTACCTTTAGCTTCTTAACCCTTTACAAAAAGAAAAGGAGTACTTGTGGCACCTTAGAGACTAACCAATTTATTTGAGCATGAGCTTTCGTGAGCTACAGCTCACTTCATCGGATGCATACTGTGGAAACTGCAGAATTATATACACAGAGACCATGAAACAATACCTCCTCCCACCCCACTGGAGTGTTGTTTCATGGTCTCTGTGTGTATATAATGTCTTCTGCAGTTTCCACAGTATGCATCCGATGAAGTGAGCTGTAGCTCACGAAAGCTCATGCTCAAATAAATTGGTTAGTCTCTAAGGTGCCACAAGTACTCCTTTTCTTTCTGCGAATACAGACTAACACGGCTGTTACTCTTAACCCTTTACAGGTGAGAGGATTTTTTTCTCTGGCCAGGAGGGATTTTAAAGGGGTTTACCCTTCCCTTTATATTTATGATAGCAGCAGCTTAAGTAGTTCAGCTGGCAGAGTCCACACCTTAAAAGGGATGCTGAAAATCGGAATATGTTCAGAAAAGAGCTACAAGAATGTTTTGAGGTATGGAGAACATACCACGTTGTGAGACACTTAAGGTCAACCTGGTTAGTTTATCCAAGAGAAGGTTTAGCGTTGACTTAATCACAGTCTACATCTACCTACATGGGTAAGATTCTCCATCACATGACATCGTTAAATCAAGACTGGTGATTTTTCTGAACGATACGCCATACATAGCTCGGACAGAAGATATGGGCTTGAAGAAGAGTTTAATGGGGGAGGTTCTTTGGCCTGTGTTATGCAGGAGGCCAACTAGATCAGTGTTTCCCAGATGGTGGGTCCTGACCCACCAGTGGGTCCTGGAAGGTTACAGATCGGTTATCATGTCCAGGGCCAGAACTGGCCTAGACAAACATATACTTCTCCCAGCCCAGCCAGTTTGGAGGGGAAGCCCTGGGGGAGGGTGCAGGTTTGGAGAGCAAGCCCACCCCTTGCTCACCCCACAACAGCTGGGGCAGGCTTTCTTTCCAAATCCTGTCCGCGGTGGGGCTTCCCTCTACACCAGGCTGGGATTTGGGTTGTGGAGCCAGGCAGAGGGTGCACACGTGTATTAATGGATTACCAAAAAAAAAAAAAAAAGAAAAGAAAAGAAAATGCAGTTGGTGGTTGCCTTGGTGCAATATTTGGGAACCTCTGAGCCGGATGATCATAATGGTCCCTTGTGGCTTTAAAACTGAGAAATCTGTTATCCAGTCCCGTGCCTTGTCAGATCTCTCAGCTACGAAATAAAACACCACTAGAGTATCCTATCTCTGTTCTGAGATTATTTATGCGATTGGTGAAAGTATAAAGATTCAGGTCCCAATCCTACAAAAACTTAAGCATATACACAACTTTATTCATGTGAAATTAAATGGGCCTTTTCATGTGAATAAAGTTATGCACATTCACTTTTCCCTAGCCACACTCTGTTCATTAGTCCTGGCTACGGTGGCTCTATGGCAGTGGAGGAGGATTCCCAAGGGGGCCTAATCCACCATATTTAGGGCAGATTTGTGTTGGAGGATGAGTGAAAATATACAGCAGAGGTAGCCTCTGACAAATAGTGTCTTATCTTTCCAGGAGTATAAGAATGATAATTATATTTTATGACTAACAAAAAATATTCTGTGGATTGCATTCTATTTAGTTATGCAAGATACCGTTAAGAAATCATACATCTAATAATTTTGACATATGATAATGCCAGTGGGTGTTGCAAATGCTTTATATTCCAGCACCCTGCAAGACACCACACCAAATATCTAGCAAGTTTCAAACTTCCTCTCTATAGCCAGGTAAGCATTTCTTCTTTGTAAGTTTATGGTTTTAGTTACTGTTATGATTTGTGAAGGGAATATTTGTAAGTCTTTTTGCTATAACCAGTCCATTTTAGGATTGCATGGATTAGTTCAGCTGTCCAGAATGTTACATCCCCAGAGGATCGTGTGCAAAAGGTGCAAGGCTGGGGCTCAGGAGTCTATTCCTGACTCTGCCATTATATTCCAGTGTGACTGTGGGCAAGTCACTTTGATATAATTTTCAGATGTGGGTGCCTACAGGTAATCACTTAAACCCAGATTTATGTACCTAAATAAACAGCATGATTTTCAGAATGCCTGATCCCCACAGATCTTGTTGGTTTAAGGTAAATTATGATGCGTTTATATCAGTGTAAGAGCAAAATTTAGCTTGCAGAATTTACATAAGATGTTGCAGGTGTCACCACTTTCCAAAGCATATCACATTGCTACATAAAGTCATCAGCTCTTGTGAAATCTGTAATTTGCCAGCTTTTGATTAGGAAAAGAAATTCTCAGCAATCTTCTTACTTTTTCCGTAACAAAGCATGTTGTATTAACAATAATACACAAATTTTCTTCTCAACTTCAGACGGCAGTAAATCTGTGCATATTTTTGAAAAGAGTCTGAGATGGAAACAATATATTTAAGTAAGGAAATCATATAATGAAGGACCAGAAGGGAACTCAACAGGTCATCTAGTCCAGTCTCCTGCTCTGAGGCAGGACTAAGTATAATCTAGGTCATCCCTGACACATGTTTGTCTAACTGGTTTTTAAAAACTCAGTGTTGGGGTGTCAGTCCATGATCTGTTCCACCTTGCATTTTGCTATGATGCTAGGAGAACTTTTCCAGACCCGAAGAAGAGCTCTGTGTGGCTCAAAGGCCTGTCTCTTTCACCAACAGAAGTTGGTCCAATAAAAGATATTACCTTGCTCACCTTGTCTCTCTAATATCCTTGCAGTTAGGAAATTTTTCCTAATGTTAAATCTAAATATCCCTTGCTGCGATTTAGTCCCTTACTTCTTGTCCTGTCCTCAGTGACTAAGGAGAACAATTTATCATTCTCCTCATTATAACAACCTTTTACGTACTTGAAGGCTGTGATCATGTCCCCCCTCAGTCTTCTCTTCTCCAGACTAAATAAACCCAACTTTTCCAATCTTTCCTTATTGGTCATGTTTTCTAGACTTTTAATCACTTTTTTTGCTCGTCTCTGGACTTTCTCCCATTTGTTCACATCTTTCCCAATTGTGGTGCCCAGAACTGGACACAGTACTCCAGTTGGGGCCTTATCAGTGGTGAGTAGAGTGGAAAAATTATTTCTCATGTCTTTCCTACAAAATGAAAGGTGATGCGTATAACACAATTTCAGAGGAACAGTGGATTAGAATTTGGAAAAGGAAAACCACTACATCGTTCACTTATGTAGAGAAGAAGACGGGGGACTCAGATTCAAGTCCCTGACCAATGACTATTTAATTTACACAAAGTTGAACAGCTTCAGTGGGAGACACTCCAGAATATCTGATAGCCTAGTCATTATGGTAATCTCCTGATCAGTGAGAGATTCAAAATTGAACTCTCTGTTCCAAACCAGGAAAAGGGGAGAATTGAACCTGGGTCTCCCACATCCAGGTGAATGCCCTAACCTTCAGGCAGAAGTTATAAGGGAGAGCACCACCACCTAAATACTGGGCTAAAGCTATAGAGGAGCAAGGACCACACCACCAACCACTTAACAAATCTAACCTGAAATATTTTTTTGGTCCAAACTCTGGAAAATTTGGGCCAAATTTACAAATAGTTTCAGGTCAACCAGGATTACATTTTTTAGCAGATAAACTATTTGTCAGAAAAACTTCCCCCCCGGATCTTTTTTATCAATTTGTGAAAGTCTTGAAATAGCTACCTGGGAAGAAATCAAGGGTATCCCTTTTCAGAGTTAATGGAGATGGATTAGAGTATAATCTTCCTCTCAGTCAATCCCAGTTGCAAAATGTATTGCAATAAATAGATGTTCACACATCTTACATAGTGTAGATTTCTTTTACAATAGAATAAACTGATTTGGTGATACCTTATCCTATATTATTCAAATCATTTTCTACCCATTGTCTGTTTTTGTTACCTAGATACTAGGGGTCAAATTAGACTCTCATTTACATCCGTGTATATCTGGATTCACTCCTCTGAAGTTGCTCCAGCTATAACTGGGTGCAAAAGAGAGCCTCGTGTGGCCCTGATCACATACAAACAGAAATTGGAGCATCCAATAATCCCTCTCAGGATGCCTGATTTTGAACTCAGACTGCTATAAATCATGAGTAACTCCCCTGAAGTCAGATGGGGAGATGCACCAGTGTGTTTCATTGCTCTAAGAAACAGTGTTGGTAGAAGATTTTACTCCTTGTAGCATTGTACATTAGCCCCAGAAGTGGAAGAAAAAGGAGAGTCTCAATTTCCTGGGTGGAGGATTGGAGATGAGGCTGTTTTCTTAATGGGAATTCTTTTTTTAAAAGTCTGTATCACAATGTTCCCAAAACTTATGCCCATGCCCATCCTGAGGCTAGACACGAGTGTATAACTAACAAGAAAGCCACTGAAAACATCTGATGCAGTAAGAGGTTGAGAAAAGAGACTGTTGAACTCCATTGATTTGGTTTATTTTTTTCCTCGACAGCTTTTCATTTTCACAATGAACTCCATCAGTGAAGCAACTACAAAATTTTGCCTTGACTTTTTCAAAGTACTGAACAAAGATTTTCCATCTGACAATATCATCTATTCTCCTCTGAGTATCTCAGCTGCCCTGGGCATGGTCCTTCTTGGGGCCAGAGGTAATACTGCCACCCAGATAGAAACGGTAGGCAACAATAAATCATTTGTTTTATTCCTTCGTATTTGTTCAGCAATGGCAGACCATTCCCATGTGCAATGTTAGTTGAGCTCCTCAAGGCTTTTCTTTTAATGCAGAGCGTTTTCCTTTTCCACGTGTAACATAGCCTGCACAAGTAGCAATTGTCCTAGTTAAGGTCTCAAAGGCACTTTTATATTGAATGGAATTAAACTTTATGTAGTTGAAAAAGTGCCTGGCAGAAGGTGCAGGCTGAGAACATTATTATAAACTGGAAATAACATTTCCAGTCCAAGAGCAAGAGATTTTCCCCCTCAAGCCCTGATCCTGCAAACCGCTCCATACACGAGTGTCATCATGTACATGAGTAGTGCACAATGGTACCTGGGTGTGTTATTGTTTGTGAGACTATGGCCTATGGTACAGCTTCACTTACCTTCTGCCTAGGCTGGTCTATTTTGGCCCATAGGAATGTTTGAGCCTCTTGGCCAATAGGCAAAGCCCCAGCAGCAGAAAGGTCATCTTTGATAAAACCCAGAGAAACATTTCCTCAATGTTTGCAATTTCCAGCCCCTCACATTCACTTTACATATACATTTCTGTGGTAACGTTATTGTGCACTGCCTGGTGCCTCTGGTTTTAAAGGCATTTTTTATTTATTTTGTTTTGGTGACATTTTTGTGTTCTGCATTGTACCAAAAAGGGAGATACATAGAGTAAATGGTTATTTCAGAAACGTGTGTATCTCAGACGCAGGGTCCTTTTTAGTTGCTTACTATGGACATGCCGAGCATCAGACTTACTAGTGCAGAAGTGTCGCAATTTTGGGTCATAGTTATTAAAAAAATAAATTGAACATCTAGTTTGGCAAAAGTATTAACTTATTTCGGATCCCATGAGCCTGTATGAGTCAACTTTTTTCATTGGAAAATTATTTGTACTGCTCAAGCTTGGATTGCACAGGAGTTAGTACAAATCAAGAATCACGTATCATCAGTCTGAATAAATCAACTGTCATTATTAGAGCTTTGAGATGAATATTTTTCTTTGAAGGCGAGATGTGTGACCCAATACAGTTAGGGGATGTAAAGGGATCTGCAGATGAGAGGAATGAAATTAAAAAATAACCACACAGGTTCCAATGATGCTGGCACTGAAGTCAAAGGCAAAACTCATGTCCACTTAAATATGAGCAGCAACTAATTCTACATTTGACAGACAAACACTGCATTTGTTCGAATTAAACCTAGCAAACTCTGAAAGCATTTCCAGTGGTCTTCAGATTGTTCCTTACATTTAGGTTTTGTAAAAAATAAGCTTTTATCCAAGTCCCAATCATGTGATAGGATCCACTCTTGCAGATTGCTGCGTGCCTGCAGAACCCTACTGAATTTATTGCCCTATTGCAACACAGTGCAAAAAGATCTAACAAACTGAATATTATGGGCAGAAATAGGAAGTGATTACCACAATCATAGAAATATAGCTCACCCTTCTAGTGATTTTAAGTAGTATTCACAAAATGGCTTGCTGTTCTTGATGTCAATGGATGGACTGGAGCATTCAGTGATAAAAGTTGAGAACACCTGCGTTTTGAAAGTGTGATGTCCATCTCCAGTAGAAAGGACAGTAGGTAAGACAGACAACTGAATTCTCTGTAACAAGTTCAGTTTCACACATTGTCATAAGTAAATCAAAATAGCGTATGACTGTTGCAATGTTACATTTCCACCTCAGGTGCTTCACTTCCGAGAATTTGCAGAAAATGAAAATCCAGGAACAAGAAGCTCTTTTGAAGCAACAAGAAGTGATGACAATTCAGAGAGCAGTCACAGACAACCTCTTCCTCCCCAGCAGCCGGTATCTTAGAACAAGTGTTGGAGTCGGAGAAACTTTGGGGAATTTGAATAAAAATTCAAAATTGGCAGATTTGAATTAAAACATAAAAATGGGGGGGGGAAATGCTGTGATGTTGGGTGACAGAAAGTACAGAGAGAAGGATAAAAATGTATACAAGATCGCAAAAAGTAAGGTTTAGGGTTTTTTTTATTGAAAATATTGTACAATTATATGCTTGATTTGTGAATGCAATAGTCATAACCGCATTTACAAGTGATGAGTTCAGTTTGCATCTTGTTATTTTACGAGCTTCTACCATGATTCTGAGCACATTTGCATGTATAAATCAGACATACAGAAAGCATTTGAAACTCTTCTACCCTGAACATTTTTCATTATTCAACAAATTTTCACGTGTGGTGCTCCATAAGTAACAAGTGGAAAATCCCAAAAGAGCCACGAAATACTTAGGCCTTATAACAGACTTTTGCACCACAGATTTGCACTGTCAGGAACAAGAACAAGTCAGACAAGGTAAAGCTAGTTAAGTTATTGAATCTGAATGGTTTAATAGGAGAACAATTATTTTAAAAAAACCAGTGTCTCTGTTACTCTCAGCCTTCTTCAGTCAGAAATAAACTACAGCAGCTTTGTGTTATTTGAAGGTTCCTGATGATCAGTGTGATATATCTGGAGGGATTCATTCCCAGTTTAATGACATCTTCTCTGCAATCAACAAACCTACCACTTCTTACGAACTGGCTAATGCCAACAGACTGTATGGAGAAAAGACATTCAATTTTCTTCAGGTGAGTTGCACTGGGATTCACATTAGTGGCCTGTGACATTGTAGGACAGATAGAGATGAACAACATGGACTTAGTTCAGCTGAGGTCCCATTTCCTGCTGACTTGTATGTGATGTGGCAAAGTACCTTGTTCTCCTCAGCAGACTCAGTCCTTTTTAGCCTGGGAGACACTGGCTTGGGCAAGGCAAATCCTTACAGGTAGCACAGGGTCTGGTTATTCCTTTCCCTGATCAGTCGCTGGTGCTTACTTTCCCTCCCTTCTGGGCAGGGAGTGCAGCCTCCCTTCCTGGAAGGGTTCTGTGTCTTGCTGCCCTTATTCAACTGGCAGCTTCCCTACTTCTCTCACTCTCTCATCCCCTCCCCCTATTTCCACCGCGGGGAGGGTTAAAAAGAAAAAAAAAAAAAAGAAAGAAAAAGAAAAAAAAAAGGTCTCCAGCAGTTGGAGCCAGCTGAACCTAATTAGTTCTCTAGCAACCCCTTTTCCAGCTGAACCTTATTTCCCCATGGTTCTCCTCAGTGGACAGGGAGAGGCCTTTTAATCCCCTGGGACTAATTACTACTCCTCCCTTTTTTGTAGCTGTTTGTCCTGGGTTTACCACAGTGAGTTGTGTCCACTTAGACAAGGGGTGGAGTTGATCCCATGGAGGTACTGAACAGTAGAACAGAACAGCCAATCATCTTAAAATAAAGTGGTTCCGGAATGGAATATTTAAGATAACTTCAATCTAAGGCCTTAGTTACAGGCTCTGCTCATTTCTCCCCTGGTCATAGAGCATTATAACCTAACTGTAATTAGGTGTGTTGAACAGCACTGAAAGCAAAATGTCTAAGTGTTTACTATTACTATTTATATTATGGTAGTGCCTACAGGCCAGGATCTCCCTGGGCTACACACGGTACAAAAATATAACAAAGAGACAGCGTTATGTAAACCTCACCCTGAAAAGCTGTTTTATACAGTACATTATTGTTACTCAGGTTTGTCTTCAGCTTTGTAACTATTACTTAAATAATTACTTCAGTACATCAACAGCAAAATAAAGTTTAGAGGGTTGCTATAGTCAAAAAAGTAACTGTTTAATCATGGCACCAGATACTCAGATATATATTCAGAGTTGTATTTGTTTATTTCATTGACAAAATTAAGATTTTAATGCTTTTTACTCTTGTTAGCACTCTAGAAGTAATACAATGATAGAAAAGTGAGCTAGAATTATGAATTCTGGCTCATGCAAATTCAATAAAATTGCTAGCTATGTTCTGGGGTTTCATGCTACATTTTTAACCAATTTATTTCACATTATTTACAAGGCCTCACCATTTCATTTGTGTGAAATTTCATAGGCCCCAAAACTATTCACAAATCAGCTTTCAAAATTTGCATCTAGTTTTAAATTTTATGTGGCAGCACCATTGCAGTCATCTTTAGTTATTTTGGCTGGTGGGGAAAAAGAAACATTACAGGACAGTGCTTCAAAACATTCATGAATTACATATAAATATACAGTCATGGACACACTAAGTTAGACAGCGACAGAAGTGGCCAGACAGTATATATTGGTTTCTACTTCCAAGATAAATTCAGGGTTCTACCTGTAGAACTAACAGAAAGACCTGTAGTGGGTCCTGTTCCACCAGTTTCTCCTGTTCCGCAGTCTACCCAGGATGGAAAGTAAACTTGAGAGACCTAAGGATTGGTTGCTGCAAGAGGAGGCGCATCTATCAGATCTTTCCTCTGAATGGGAGTAGGAAGTGGCCTACGTGAAAATGGTCCCCCAGTCCTTTAGGGCATAAGCAGCCATTTAAGGACCACGAGAGGACCTGTGACAACCAGATATTCTGGTTATTCAAGAGCGACCTAGGTCCACCTTCCATTGTGTAACCAGAACCTGATGTTCTCTAAATGCCTGCTAAAGTGGCTAGGTTGCCAGGGGGCTATATGTGTTTATTGCATCTAAAAAACAGAGAGTAAATCAGCCTTACATAACAAGATCACATGGAAAAGCAAACACCAGCCTCACCACAGCAGTAGTGAGAAGTCCGGGGAGAAGTCATTATTATTTGTGATGAGTAGTATAACATAGGGGCCCCAACCAGTGACGAGCTGCCAAAATCTTAACAACAGGTTCCCTCCTCACCCCACGAGGGGGTCGTTGCCCACCCCCAACCTCCGGGACTCCTGCCCCATCCAACCCCCCCTGCGTTCCTTGACGCCCCCCCCCCCCAGGATCCCTGCCCCATCCACCCCCCTCCCCTGACCCCTGACTGCCCCCAGAACCGGGCAGGAGGGTCTCATGGGCCACCGTAGTGGGTGCCCACCTCACCCCTAAGAGCCAGAGGCACCTGCCAGGGGGCGAGGTGCGGAGTCCTGGCGGTGCTTTCCTGGGGCAGCTCCCAGGAAGCATCCGATAGGTCCCTCTGGCTCCTCGGTTCAGGGGAGCATAGCTAGGAGGGGAGTAGGGGGCGCGGCCGCTCCCCCCACTGATCACATCAAAAGTGGTGCCCTAGGCGCTGACTCCCTGGGTGCTTCAGGGCTAGAGCACCCACGGGGAAAAATTGGTGGGTGCAGAGCACCCACCGGCAGCTCCCCGCCCCACCCCCGGCCCCAGCTCACCTCCACTCCGCCTCCTCCCCTGAACCCACCGCCCCGCTCTGCTTCTCTGCACCCCCACCCCCACTGACTTCCCGCAAATCAGCGGTTCCGCGGGAAGCCAGGGAGGGCAAAGAAGCAGGTTGCGGCTTCCCACTCAGGCTGAGAGTGGCGGAGGTGAGCTGGGGCGGGGAGCGGTTCCCCTGAGCACCCCCCCCCCCCGGTTACCTGTTGCGGCACGGGCGGCCCTCCTCATGCCCCCCTCTCTCCCCGCCCGAGCTCACCTCCACCTCCCTGGGCCTGAGCGGGAAGCCGCCGCTTGCTTCTCAGCCCACCCAGGCTTCCCGCGCGAACAGCTGATTCGCGGGAAGCCTGGGGGGGCGGAGAAGCAGAGCAGGGCGGCACGTTCAGGGGAGGAGATGGAGGCGGAGCGGAGGTGAGCAGGGGCCGGGGGTGGGGCGGGGAGCTGCCGGTGGGTGCTCTGCACCCACCAAATTTTCCCTTTGGGTGCTCCAGGGCTGGAGCCTAAGGCGCCACTTTTGGCTGGTTAAATTTAGAAGCCCTTTTAGAACTGGTTGCCCGTCGTGGAACAACCGGTTCTAAAAGGGCTTCTAAATTTATCAAC
Source organism: Caretta caretta (assembly GCF_965140235.1). Classification (NCBI taxonomy): domain Eukaryota; kingdom Metazoa; phylum Chordata; order Testudines; family Cheloniidae; genus Caretta; species Caretta caretta. Next base: position 122,284,188 of record NC_134207.1, on the reverse strand, counting down.
CGGTTCTAGTGAACCGGTGCGAACCGGCTCCAGCTCACCACCGGCCCCGACCAGGGTCAGGGCCCTGTTCTGCTAGAATGCTGTAGAAACATAGTAAAAGACAGTCCCTTCCCCACAACTTACAATATAAATAGACAGGACAGACACAGGGGTAGGAGAAAAGCAGTATCACTATCCTTATTTCACAGTTGGGGAACTGAGACACAAAGATTAAATGACTCTCTCAAGGTCATACAATGACTCTGTCACAGACTCAATCAGCTGGCGGAACTTCAAAAAGGTTCAGTGTTTGACTCTTATGTAAACTGTCCAAACCCATGTGGCCCTGTATCTACACTCTACCCATCTGGTCCAGTTCCTTCTGCTCGTCCCCACACTGTCTCTAGCATGTACAAACACACTTTTGAATATTTTGTATATTTCTTGCAGTGTTGCAGAACTAAAAAACAGCAACATTTTATCCTATTCAGGAGACAGCCTAAAAAGAGACCTGTTTTCTGATATATTCTTCTGATCTTCTCTCTTATTGTACAGCAATACCTGTCCTGCATCCAAAAGTTATACCAAGCTGAATTGAAACCAGCTGATTTTCTGAATGCTGCAGAGGAAACCAGGCAGCAGATAAATTTGTGGGTTGAAACCTTTACAAAGGGTAAGGACAAGTCAGCCATTGGCTGCTATTTCTTGATATTTAATAAAAAAACAATGAGGTAAAGTGTACAAGGTGCTTAAAAACCTGGAGGAGAAAACTATTTTATCATAATTGGAGCATGCCCAGTATGCAGTGGCAGCTCTCAGCAATTTGACCACCTGAGTGACCTGAAGATGGATCATTAATTCCCACAGAGAAAACATATTTGAGGAGAACAGAGTAGCCAGCAGACTCTGGACCTAGTACAACACCCATTGAAATCAATAGGAATTCTTCTGACAACTTCAGTGAGCGCTGGATGAGACCACCAGTGTGGTTGACTGCATGGAGTTTAAGGAATTATTCAGTCAGTTGCAAGAGGTATTGGAGCAAGGAGAGGGAACCCTCAAAAAGTACCTTGATTTATGAGCTCCTCCACAGAGAAGCAAAAAGAAAAGGAGGACTTGTGGCACCTTAGACACTAACAAATTTATTTGAGCATAAGCTTTCGTGAGCTACAGCTCACTTCATCGGACGCATTCAGCTGTAGCTCACGAAAGCTTATGCTCAAATAAATAGGTTAGTCTCTAAGGTGCCACAAGTACTCCTTTTCTTTTTGAGAATACAGACTAACACGGCTGCTACTTTGAAATCTACATATAAGGTAGATGACAGCACACTACTTAAAATTGACTTGGATCCAAGACTAGTCGGCAGAAAAAGAATAAAATGGCCATTTTAGGAGATGGCATCTATTCTCCATTATTCACTTGAAGCACATCAGTGTGGGGAAGCGACAAAGATGCTGCTTGTGTTGCACTTGTTCTGTGAATAGATAGAAGACTTCAGCCTCTTAGGCCTGTCAGTCTAATATCTTTCATGTGTGTCCAGTGTCATGTGTATATTATTACACGCAGGAACATAGATGCACTGTACATCAATGTTATTACAACAGATGAATGGAACTAGAGTTACTGAACTGCCAAAATGAAATAATTTGCCTCCATTTTTTTAAGGTAAAATCAAGGACCTCCTTGCCCCAGGCACTATTTTTTCTGGTACTAAGTTAGTCCTCGTGAATGCTGTCTACTTCAAAGGGCAATGGGAAGTGGAATTTAACGGAAAAAACACCAAGGAAAGAGCTTTTCAGATTAATAAGGTAGAGTATAGAAAAACACATATCACATCATTGCTTCTATTGTTTTACATGCTTGGCAGAAAATGGGGAGCTACCATGGGATATGGCCCTCTGCCTGTAGACCAGCTCTGTGGGTGGAGAGGGAGCTGTTTCCCAAAGCTTCTGCTAGAAGAGTGCATCATGCCTGACACATGTACAATGCCTCACAAAGCCACTTGGAGCACAGGGGAAGTCAGTGTATAAGAAGCTGTGGCCTGTCAGCTCTTCATTCAGGAGTGGAAGTGCTCAGGACAAAGCCCTGCTTTTTCCCCTTCCCCTTTGGGGTTGCGGGTGCAGTTAGGTTTACTATCCTTGTAAAGATTTGCACTCATGTGAGCAAAGACGGACTGGCCCCTGAGCAGAGGCATAGCATAAGGGTGCTTCTTGTACCTTCCCCCACTACACTCCTAATTTGGAGCAGTCCACAGTCTGGCCTCTAATTATCTTCTTCATAGACCCTTAACTGGTTTCCATTGTATTCAGACCTACAATGAGCTGTTCTGCTGCCACATTTACAATGACGGCTACCAAGCGATCCATTTAGTCTGTGTTCGGTTTCCACATTCTGTCACCAGATTGAGCTCTCTCCTCATTAAGGTTGAATACTGAAAGTGGGTTTTTTTAGGTGACATTCTGCACATTGTCCCAGTGCTACTCCCCCCACCCCCATCCCCCCATGTTGGGTGGGCAATGAATGTAGAGTAGCCAGCTTCGTATTGCTTCAGTTCCATTTCACCTTCTGTTGGTCACACATTAGCACAATGTAGCAAAAATAGGTTGGCAATGTTGCGAGGGAAACATTTGTTTAGCTAAAGGAAAATTGTTCCTAGTGGAATTTGTTTCCATGAAATTGTTTTGTGGATGTCTGTTGCTTTTAGGTTTTGTAAATTTCTGGGTCAACGTGACCTAAGAACATGCTATTATATTGAAATTTAAATTAAACAGAAGATGGAAAGCCTGTAGTTTTAATGTCCTTAGCATGGTTCTCAAGCTCAACAACCTAACTGTGAGGCACACACTGTCAGTGGCAACTACTGAAAGTGTTCGTCCAACAACAGCATTAACTGTTCTTCTAAACCTTCTATTCGTCGTGGGGTGGGTGCACCTGAGTGCAGACACAGGGAGATGATAAATGGTATCTTAGCTTTAAAGGGGCAGGGGAGAAGCAACATGGTGGAATCCTGGACCATGGGGATGGGCTTTATGGAGTTTCCTAGTCCCCCCTCCCCCGATGCCTCACTGACCCCTTTCCCTTGAGTCCAAGATAGAGATGAACCTGTTGTGAGATGCTTGAAGAGATTCAAGGGGACTATATACACCTTTCTTTAGAAGGTGCTAATCTGGCCCTAAACAATCACTGCAGCATTTGGGTCCAAGTGAAGATATAATACAAGGAAAAATATGTAAATACAGGAGGATATATTGTATGAATTTCATTTGTTACTAATTGTCATTGCTTTCAGACTACAAGCAAACCTGTGCAGATGATGCACAAAATGGGCGAGTATAAAATAGCTACAATAGAGGAGCATGATTGTCAGGTGCTTGAACTCCCGTACAAGGGTGATGACCTGAGTATGTATGTACTGCTGCCAAAAGACTACACGGGTCTAACACAGGTAAACTTACCTATGATGAGATGATAACCTTATAACCAGAATATGAACATGGCAATATATCTCTGACCACCTGGACAGGCAGTATAGAAGAAAATTACCTTTCCTCCTCCTTGTTGCAGAGTATGCAGCATGTTGAATAGTAAATCTGAAGGCAGGCTGCTTATGTTGTTCCTGTGTCTATTGAATTTTCAGGAAACAAACAATGAGCCAGCCTTTTTATTCTCCAAATGGGGCACAGTGACAATGTAATTAATAGCTAATTGCTACATTTTTGTATTATCAACCTTTCTAAACAATTAATACCCACACAGACTCGTCTAAAAGTGAATGAATAATAAATGCAAACAATATAGATAACGCATCGGCAGATCCACAGAGGCTGTCTGCCACATATTGCTGCCAGACTTAACATCTGATCCATCTCCTAACCCTTCTCCCATACAATTTAATTGCAAAACACCCATTGACTTCACTGGTGCAGGATCAAGTCCTTTAGCTTTAATGGTAGAGGTCTGAGCACTGAAGTTAAAAGTTTCACGATTGACTCCCACTGTTGACCCAGCATTGTGGTCATTATATTTACATTAAAAAAAAGAAAACAAGATTCTATAATCAACACTGGACAAACACTTATTTGGAAATCTTTAGGGTACAGCTACATGGAGATAAAAGCCCTGCAGCTGAGGGGCTAAAAATTGTGGTGTACACCTTCAGGCTTAAGCTGGAGCCTGAGTTCTAGGACTCTGTGAGGGTGGAGGGTCCCAGAGGTTGGGCTCCAGCCTGCGTCCAAAAGTCCACAGAGCAATTTTTCAGCCATATAGCCGAGTCAGCTGAGATGGGCCAGCTGTGGGGTTTTTTTTCCTTTGTAGACATACTGTTAGTGTACGTCATGCTACTGACCCCAGTAGTATTGTAAGAATCATGCCTGATGTGGCTACCACAGTGTGAATGAAAAATCATTTTTTCCAATTTCTCACACAGTTGCATGTCTTGTTGATTTTGATGCATAACCACAAGATTCTGATTCCCATGTATCTTTATACCTGTAGCTGGAAAAGGAACTTACTTATGAGAAATTAACAACTTGGATTAGCCCCGACCATTTGAAAGAAGATAAAGTGGAGGTGTCTCTTCCTCGGTTCAAAATCGAGACAAGCGCTCAACTTAAGAAACATTTAGAAGCTTTAGGATTGACCGATGTGTTTCACTCAGGAGTATCAGATTTATCTGGAATGGTAAAAACAGATGGCCTGTCTGTCAGTGAAGCTATCCATAAAGCTTATATAGAGGTCAATGAAGAGGGCACTGAGGCAGCAGCTGCAACTGCAATTAGCGTAGGTATAACCTCAGTAAGAATACCTGTACAGTTTGTGGCTGATCACCCTTTCCTCTTCTTTATTAGACACCAAAAAACCAAATGCATTCTCTTCTATGGTAGAGTCTCTTCCCCTTAAGAAAATTTCTAATTAACATGGATGAGATTCTGGACCATGGAACCATGATATGGAAAATACAATGGAAATGTTTATTTTCTTCATTTTTCTCTTTTCCTTCCACTGTATCTTGCCAGTGACTCCATAGTTGCGGGTGAAAATGCACACTATACTCATGGCAGGACTCATGTGACATTCTTTTGATGAACATGTCCTACATTGTCTGTTGTTTCTCTCCCTCACAAGGTTGCTTCTGGTTCCTACTTAAAGAATGCCCCACTCTCTCAACACCTAAGGAAGGGCACCTCTGCTAAGTCCCAGCTCACTAGGAATCACCTTGAACCAAAGCTTTGATAATCAGTAGTGATCCTGAACTGAATGGGTATTGACACAAACATTGACCAAACACTTGCAGTGGAGAACCTGGCCCAGAGTTGAAGCTATGTAATGGTGAAGGATCAGGCTCATTGTTCTTGGTTATTGCTATTGCCCTTCAGCCACCTGTACTCAGAGAGAGTTGTGCTTACTTCATAAGGTATTCTGCTGAAGTGAGTAGGACTACCATGGAGGAAGGCACTATGCACTGAGGGAGAAGGAGGGAGAAGGGAGAGCTGGAAAACAGAGTCTGACCTCTTAGTACTTGAATATAAAGTTAACACTGTACACTGATACAAACTCCTACAGACAGGGTGTGAATTAGGGATGCTGTGGGAACTTTGTACTTCCTGACACATGCATTGATAATTAACACAAATGTTGCTGTGACCCAAGAACCTCTTAATACCAGCAGGCAATGGGGTGCAGAGGGCTCCAGGGTCCTCCTGATTCTCATTCATCAAAAGAGTGTCATGTGAGGTCAGAAATAAGAGTCCGTGTTGCACTCTTCATCAATATTGTTGTGAAATGTATGTAAGGATACTATGTAAGGAGTAGTGTATCTATACTGAACATATGTTCTTAAAGTCTGTGTCTGGGGGTTGGTCACCAGCAAAGGTAAAAAACAGGTTTTTTGTCAAACAAGAGATGTTCAGCCACCTACATATTTACGTGTACATTGAGCATTGTCTCATTCACAATGGGTCTCCTATCACCAGTCTGAATGGAATGCAAATAAAAGGATTGTGAGAACTTCAGAAAGGAACTAATAGGAAGAAAACAGCAGGGAGGGAGAACCTTATCTTGAAGTGCACCTCAAAGGCTTTTTCTACTATATTTGGGGGGCAAAGACAACACCCAGGCATCCATCAGCTAGGAAGGAAATGGACAGCGGATTTACTTCATGAAAATGGGATCTCAGCCAGGCTGGAGAGAACTTTGGGTGAGATAAGCTTCTTTAGCAGGAGGTCAACCTGTTAGTTAAGTCTAGCTAGTCTATAGAAAGAGCGTTATTTTGCTTTATATGTAACCATTTGATTCTAATATTCTTGCTCACTTTTACTTGAATCTCTAATCTTTGATAATAAATGTATTCTTGTTTTCACTATAAACATATCTGAGTGCTGGGGTGTTAAGTAAAGTGATGATCCTGAGTTGAATTTTACAAGCTAGTGTTTAATGTTTCTTTGGGAACGGCAGGCTTGGTAATTCTGTGAGTGGTCAGTGGATCAGGGGCCGGACGCTGCAGGGAACGCTCTGAGGACTCGAAGGTTGATGTGTGTCCATCACTACTTGTGCAGAGAAAACAAGGGCTGGAGGGCAGTGCTTGTGTTGTAAGAGGCTGTTGGTTTCAGGGAGCTGATCCACAGCAGGCCCAGACATGACTTCTTCACACTAAGGGCAGGTGGTGGTGAAGTGCCTCACAATCGTGGGTACCCCGAGGAAGTGTCACGGTTGCATTAGCACTTTTAAAAATCATTTAGTTTGTTATAATTTAACTAAGTCCAGGTGTTTGCCACCAGCTGAGAGATTACTGTGAACAGGAATATGGGATCTTCCAAATTTCATGTAGCGATTTCCTGCCAGTTGTTTAGCGTTTAACACAAAATTAGAAAATTTTGTTGACTTGTCAGAAAAATTTAAATTGTAATTAACCAATTGTCTTCCAAAAGGGCAACTGGGGAAAATAACTCTCTTTCTGCAGCGCTCTCGCGACTGTAATTTTATGGCTTTTCTTTGGTGAAGTATTATAGATGTATTTTGCTTTTGACCTTTTAATTTGTGCAATTGCAATGCATCTATACAGCTATCAAGTCAAAGATTCAATAAATCACTACATATTTTGCCATTTTCAGTAGTGGCAGGGAAATAAGCGGAACAGAAGTTGAAGACATACCTGTCTGCATTCACGTAAGACAGAAGCAGCAAGTGTATAACATACGGCTAGTGGTCACATGGTGATAGACAGCATATTGATCCCTGTTCCAGACAGCACTTGGCCATGCATTTATGTCCCACTGATTGCAATGGGACTCAAGCAGATGTGTTTAAGTGCTGTTCTGAATACAGATGCACTCCTTGGGGCCATAACATACATCTTCTTCTAATCATTCTTAAGTAGACAAGTGAGTATTACTAATACATATTGATGTTTTGGCAATTCTACTCAGTTTCATTTTTCAGTTTTATACTCCCTTGGTTCCTAACCATAAATGGTTAGTCTTAAAACCTTGTTTCTGTAATAAACCAATATAATCTACCTAGACCAGTGTTTAGATAATTTATGTCCCCTGAGAAATGATCAAAAGAAAGAAGCTCTAATCTACAAGGTACTAAGCGTTCCTCATATATGGGGTGAGAAACAAGAAAGCAGCCTCCTGTCCATAAATTAGGGCTTGTAGCAATCTGCATGGAACTGGGAGGGAAGAGTTTGGAGCAGGCACTGGGAAGCCAGTCTGTGTGCACATGGCTGGAAATGGCACTGCAGTTACAGCATTGTGTAAAAGTTGCACTCATCGCAGGTTCACCCTAGTGGCTGGGTGTTGTGTAGCAGCTCATCATCTAGCATTCCTTGCTGACAGCTGCTACAGCCTTGGGGTAGCCTCTTTTCTCATGACTTGGCCTTCCTGCCAGGTCTCTTTAGAGTCTCTCTCCTGTCAGGGTTTCTGTGTGCTACATGGACAATGCCCTACACAATACTGGTAATCGATCTGCCATCTTCCTCCCCTCCCAGACTCCTCTTCCACTCTTCTCTTCTATCAGACTAGCAGCCTGAGGGCTTCTCCCTGGAGTTTGTTAACCCAACTCAAAAGCAAACCACAAATTTCAGGGAAAGCAGCGTCAGGCCCTTTTCCTGCCTTGAACTTTTAAACCATCCTGTGTCTGCTCCCTTTCCAACTGCAGCTTTCTATTCTTCTGCAAAGTGCTGACTTTCAGGGACTATCCTCCTTAAGTCTTGCCCTGTTTGGCTCCTCAACTCCAGTCCCTCCTAAGGCTTTCTGCCTGGGGGGTGGCCTTCTCTCAGGCCCACTTCAAGATTCCCCATCACCCCTGCTCCCTCTTCCATCCAACTCCCTCCTGAACTTCCTCCATGCTCTACTTCCCAGACTACAGGTTTCTTCCCCTTTCTCTTTCTCCCTAAAGCCCTTTTCTACTCTGGGCTTCCTCTCTTTATAAAAACCACCCACATCCTCCACCAGCTGAGAGGTCATCTTTAACTGGTCCTGGCCTGCTCTCCAAGTGCCATCACCTGCGTGTAATGATCTCTCAGGCCCACATTAACCATTTCATCACCTGTGTGAGGTAAACAAAAAGAGAAATTTAGTTTTAGGATCATGGAGTCTTCTCATCTTATTGCCCTGTACACGGTACATGAAACATGGTGTCAATGGTCAGTCTAGAAAGAGACAATAAGGAAGAGTGTGTGATTAACAGGCCTACAAAGCAGCACCAAGAAAGAGAGGAAACATGCGGCATGCAGGTAGTCAGAACAGCAAAAAGGTTGACAGCCATTCAACTGCCATACTTGCAGCTACAGCAGTAGATCAGTGATTGCTTCCATTCCAGGCAGATTAACTGGAACATAGAGGCTGTGTCTACACTAGAAACACTACAGATGTAGCTGCACCTCTGTAGTACTGTTATGTCAACACTCGCTACAGCAATAGAAGGGGTTCTTCCATTCCATTGTAGTTGACGCATAGATGCACCACCCACTGCTGGACAGGGTAAGCCATGGATTTGATCTTAGTACAACACTACAATATCTTTAATGTGAGAGAGGAGAGATACCAGTCACCATGCGCCCTGTCCAGCATTCTAACAGAATGTAAGGATGAAATGCAAGGAGATGAACACCTAGAGGGCAAGCTGAAGTTAGAAATACATCCCCACGTGCAGCCCAGGATACTACTGAAATGCAGAGTTTCATTACCACTGTTGAAGTCACTGAAGAAGGATCTGACAAGCCTTCAAAGAAGAGGCATCATTACACCCATAGAAACTAGCACAGAGTGGATAAGCTGCCTAGTCCTGGTGAGAAAACTAACAGGTAAACTGAGGATCTCCATGGACCCCAAACCATTGAAAACAAGTCACTAGCCATTGCCAGTGACTGAGGACATACTATGTGATGTATCCAGGGGAAATGCATTCGCTGCTTGTGATGTCAAAAATGAGTTCTGGTGTACTGAGCTAGACGAGCCATCCAGCCACCTGACAACCTGTGTCACACTTTTTGGCAGATGCCGTGGCTATAAAAGCTTATGGGCATCAGCCTGGCCCCAGAAATGTTCCACTGAAAATTGAACTGGGCACCTCAAGAGCATAGTTGACAACCTTAATATCTTCTTCCTCTGCAATAAGAATGAAGCGGCAATCCAAATCCTCAGTACTAAGCTGTGGCAACTTCTAAACAGGTGCCAGGAGCGCAATATTACGCGGAATACAGACAGGCTGAAAATGAGAAGAACTGAGGTTCTCTACTCCAGGAATTTGATTTCTAAGGGATTTGGTGAGAGACGTTTTGACTGCCATTAAGGAAATGCTCAGACCAAAGGGAGTCCAGCAATTTATAGGGATGGCCAACAATTTTTCCAGATTCTGTTCCCACCTGTTAGAAGCCTATGATCCTTTGAGACCGTTAACATATAATGACGCACCCTAGGAATGATCAGAGACCCAAAATCAGGCTGTGATGCTGGCAAACCAGGTGTCAGTTCTTGCCAAGGCTTTAGGCCTCAGCTGAGCACTGAGAAATTCCCTACTGGAAACCAGACCAGCTCACCTGTGTGTTAGTATGGTTAAGATGGATATTAGACTTATAACATGTGTTTAGTCTTTATAAAATGTTTGTAAGTTGCTGCATGTATTAATCCTACTTATAATGTCTGTTTTCCATGCTGTAAGGTAATACTTAAGTATTTGCTATACAGTTGTAAAAGGTTTGTTCTGAAATATCTAACTTATGAACCAAGAAAAAACCCTGTTACCTAGTGCAAAATGCTAAATCCCTATGAAAGGTTTTACCTCTTGCCCATCAGGAGGGGCTATCCGAAACTAAATGGGCCAGCGTGAGACATCAGGGTACAAAGACTTTTCTAATTGTCCCTGCATACCCATGAAGAGGCTACATGTAAAAGGACTTGTCCCATCAGCTTGAATTCTGGAAGAAGGAAATAAGTTTGCTTGCTTTAACCTTGTAAAAACCCTCTCATTTCTTTTCTTAGTTAATAAATCTTTAGTTAATTAATTACAGGATTGGGTACAAGTGTTTGTTTTTGGTGAAAGATCTAAGGTACAAATTGACCTGGGGTAAGTGACTGGTCTCTCGGGACTGGGAACAACCTGAATATTTTGTAATCTGTGGTGTATAGCAACCATCTGCCACATAATCCAGTTTGCCTTGGTGGCAAGATAGATTGGAATGCCCAAGAGGACTGCCTGTGACTCCATGGTAAGACTGTTACAGAGATTTAGGAATTCACATTTGTTAGTGGGTTTGTGAAATCTCATTATAACATCTAACCAGTTTGGCGTCTCGGCCCTGCTTCTTGACAGTCTGCCCTAAGGTTGGCACACATGGTTGTGAACCACTCCAGACAGGGTGACACAGGCATTTGAAAGAGTAAAGAAAAATGCAAAGTAAGCCACCAGTCTTTTACTAAAACCCCATAGAACAGCTAGCACTGCAACGTGATGCCTCAGGAGGCGGCCTGGGAGCAGCATGGATGCAAAACCCATAGCATCTTCTACTACAGCCCAGAGAGACACAGAAAGGGGATATGCTCAGATGCTCAGATACTTGCTGTGCTCTTAGGAAAGAAACAATTCCATCAGTTCACTTTTGGGCACAATGTAAGATGTGCAGCTGGACCAGAAGCCAGTAGAAAGCAGCATAAAGAAGCCACTTCTGAGTGCACCAAAGTCTACAATACCTGTTATTGAGATGGCAGCACGGTGATTGTGAGGATAAGGCACTGCCCAGGAAAGGGTCTACTGGTGGCAGATGCACTCTGGAAGGTAAGCCTTGCTTAGTGTAACACAAATGGCTCTGTGGAATAGAAGACGGGATCGATGAATATGCCACAATACCTTTGCATCTTTGATGGGAAGCTCCAGGAAGTCCAGCAAAGCACCAAGAGGATGGAGTGCTCCAGACAGTGAAACAATACAGACTTCAGAACTGGCCAAATTGCAAGGAGTAAGTGCCATAGGAGGTTACCTGATATTATCACATAAGGGATGAGCTGAATATGCATGATAGGATTTTGAAAGAAGGGTGGAAGACATTCCCCACCATCAGTGATAACACAAAGAAGAAGTGGGAGACTGGTTTTAAGACCAACACACTTGAAGGAATATGAAACTTAACAAGCCACAAGGGGCTGGTGGAAAAGGTCATAGCTCCCTAGTGGGTTATGTACTAGTAATCTGTGGCCCCAGCAACTCAACAGAAAAGTCAGGCCATAAGCGTTTCAAATTGGGCACTCCAAATCAATGCATACTGCTGGTGGTACAGGAACATTTTTAGTTGTGGGGGTGCTGAAAGCCAGTCCCTTTACCCATCTGCCCCCCACCTCTGAGCCTGGGAGCAGGGCTGTGTCTCCGGGATGGAGGGACCCAGACAGAGGTAAGGGGGCCAAGGCCACAGCTGGGGGTGGGGGTGGGGCCAGGATCGGAGCCCGGGCAGGGGCCGGCAGCCGGGACCCCACCTGTGAGGCCAAAATCAGAGCCCCGGCTGTGGAGCGGCCAGGGAGCGGGGCCAGAGGCCGGGCCCCAGGAGCGGGACCAGAGGCCTGGGACGAGGGTGAAACAAGGGGTTGGGGAGCAGAGTGTGGGTGGAGGACATAGGCACGGGAAACACCCCGAGGTTTTATGCACGGCGCCCCACAGCACCCCCACTTCCCACACTGGTGCATACTGTTGACATTGATGTCCCAGTGCTTCCATTCCTCAAGTGTAAAATGGAGAGATCACCACCTCACTGCGGCGTTGTGAATGTAAATTCATTAACATTTGGGAAGAACTCAGCTGCTACAGGGATGAGTGCCACAGAAAAGCTCATAAGGAAATTAATAATTCTGTTCTCAGTGCTGTGTTTGAACGGTATACAGTAAATAAAGCCAAGGGCCACATATTTAACACAGAAACATAATAGCTTCTCATTTACTTAGTGCTGTCCATCCTGTACACTGAATGAAGCAGCAGTCCTGTGGAAAAATGTGATTGTGTAATTAGAAACTGTATCATGAAGAATAGACACCTTAATTTGGGACTTTCCTAACTCGTGTGTGCTTGACTTTGCAATCTTAATGTTTCTTTAACATAGATTTGTGTGTGCAAACATAGCTAGGTTTTCTTAAAAAAAAAAATGAAAAAAACCCCCAAACCAACCCCCCCAGCAAGTCCATCCTGTGGAACCATCCTGACTCCCATCTGGCTCATCAACTGCACGACAACTCCAAGGAGGCACCGCAGCAGGCTTTTTGAATAAGAGTTTTTCAGTTTTCAGCTGAAAACCAAAATGTTTTAGGTTTTGGGCTAGGACATAAAGTCAACCTTTTCTGCACAAAGCAGGCACTTTTTGTAAAATCTTTTAGTCAATGTCACAGCCCCAGTCAACAGCCCTCTGAGGTTAGACTACTTGATACCCCTTCTTGGAAGTAGCCTCAGCCCGATGGCCACTGCTGAACTCCCACAGGCAAGCTCACCCTGCCCACAGCTCCGCCCTCCCAGTGGGCACTCTGGTTTACAGTTTAACCCTTCTGGGAACCCTTGATGAAGCCAATAAGACACTTTGCAGAGGGATTTTTAAACCAATCCAGTATTGCCAATCCCCAAGGCTCAAAAATCATGAGTCTATCCCCCAGCCCAATGAGCTTTAAGGGGTGGGAGAGATTATTTTGTATTTATTTTAATCTGTTTTTTAATATTTGACCTCCCATTGCTCATCCCCAGTGCGTGTGTGCGAGAGAGAGAATTAGCATTGCCAATACTCCCGTATTTATTAAGGTAATTTTCACCCCTGCTGTAGGAACTCTCACTCCCTGTCCCCCACCCCACATCAGAACTACTTACCCACAGCCTTACTTCTACTCTCTCTGCAACTCCTGGGGCTCTTGACTCCTCAATCCCTGGGAAGGGGGCTTCCAGCAGGTCCCCCTTCTCCTCCTTATAGGCTGGGGTCTATTCATCCCCTGCTGCCCTTTCCCAGGCCATGTACTGCAGGGAGAAAGGGGAGGAGCAGAGGGGTCATCTCCATTGCTCACAGGGGGAGGGAGAGGCTACCCCAAGCTGCCAGGCTTTCTGCTCCTCTTCCTCCCCTTCTCCCCCTCTGAGAATGATATCAGCTCCTGAGGAGAGGGGCAAGTGAACTCTGCCTGATTCATGCAGTAGCTCTGCACTGCTGCTCTTCCCTAGTGGGGAAAGCAGTCTGACTGTTTTCCCCCTAGGGAGAGATGACATTCACCAGGAAGCTGGAGTGTCTTATGTTATCACCAGACTGGCTGCAACCCCAGCCCAGCTGTTGTGAGTCAGGGAGATATCGTGCAAGTTGGCAGCACTGCAATCACACTTACTTTTCAACAGCAAAAGCAAGGTACACGGTACACCGTCATGGAAAATACAGGACACTTATGTCATTCCCTGCCTCAGTTTCCTCAACACTTTGGAATGTTCTTTGGGATTTCTGGGCTCCAAGTCCCTTCTCCTGCATATCACTCCACCAGCACAGGGGTCTCTTTCTCTTCTGCTTGGTGAGAGCAAGCAGGCAGTGCTCCAAGCAGTTCTGGTCTTTTGATAACTTCCAGCCCCCTCTACTGTGGGACACCTTGTGGTCAACCTCAAGTCACTCCTTTAGGAGATCAAGATCCCCCATCATGTCGTTTGTGGACCTGGAGTCCTGACTTAAACAACTGGCTCTAAGTAGGCTGTTGCCCCACCTCTCCTGATGTTCTGACGTTGTAGATTGTCGCTAAGGCTCATCAGAATCAGAGGCACACTCCCAAGCACCACACCCCCCTTTTCTTATCACGATTAGTATGGAGAAAGAATTACAGCAAGACATCCAATAAAACAGTAACAAAGTTACCTTGCCTCCAGATTGAGCAAACAAAGGCCAAGTCCCGGAGGAATCTGAGAAAACAAAATATCTGATGCCTCCTTTCTTTTCGAGAGAAGTAGCACAATTCCAACAACTTTCTCCTCAGGATTTAAACCAAGTCTTCAGCTTCTATTTCCTTCAGGGAAGAGATATGGGAAAAGTTCCAAACATTATTTAATAAAGTCTCCAGTTCCTTCTTCTTTCACAGAAAAGGTATGAGGAAGTTCCAAACAGACCTGAAACACATTAGTGAGCATCTTAAAAAAAACCCCTCTGTGACCCATCAGTTTTGTACTCTTAGCAAGCCAATGTCAGATCACAAAAGCTAACTTCTTCTTCCATTTACCTGCCCCAGCCTGGCTCCCTGGGAGGCCAATCAGCTCCAGCTGTTTCTTGACTCCCTGCATCAAACCCTATCCTGGAGTTTCCTGACCTGGCTACTCTTCTGACCTTTCTGAGCCCCAGGTGGGTAGGAAATTATACTTGTTACACAAGATTCTTTATTATTTGCCTAGCAGGGACATCCATTTTGTTAGAAATACATTAAAAAGTAAATACCCCATTGTGAAAGAGTGATATATATACATATATAAAAATTTAAATTTCTTCAAAATTCTAGAGTTTTGGTTAAATTGGACAGACCCCTGCAGCAACAGTAAGAAGTACAGCAGCATAAGTAGTTCAGCTGGCAGAGTCCACACCTTAAAAGGGATGCTGAAAATCGGAATATGTTCAGAAAAGAGCTACAAGAATGTTTTGAGGTATGGAGAACATACCACGTTGTGAGACACTTAAGGTCAACCTGGTTAGTTTATCCAAGAGAAGGTTTAGCGTTGACTTAATCACAGTCTACATCTACCTACATGGGTAAGATTCTCCATCACATGACATCGTTAAATCAAGACTGGTGATTTTTCTGAACGATACGCCATACATAGCTCGGACAGAAGATATGGGCTTGAAGAAGAGTTTAATGGGGGAGGTTCTTTGGCCTGTGTTATGCAGGAGGCCAACTAGATCAGTGTTTCCCAGATGGTGGGTCCTGACCCACCAGTGGGTCCTGGAAGGTTACAGATCGGTTATCATGTCCAGGGCCAGAACTGGCCTAGACAAACATATACTTCTCCCAGCCCAGCCAGTTTGGAGGGGAAGCCCTGGGGGAGGGTGCAGGTTTGGAGAGCAAGCCCACCCCTTGCTCACCCCACAACAGCTGGGGCAGGCTTTCTTTCCAAATCCTGTCCGCGGTGGGGCTTCCCTCTACACCAGGCTGGGATTTGGGTTGTGGAGCCAGGCAGAGGGTGCACACGTGTATTAATGGATTACCAAAAAAAAAAAAAAAAGAAAAGAAAAGAAAATGCAGTTGGTGGTTGCCTTGGTGCAATATTTGGGAACCTCTGAGCCGGATGATCATAATGGTCCCTTGTGGCTTTAAAACTGAGAAATCTGTTATCCAGTCCCGTGCCTTGTCAGATCTCTCAGCTACGAAATAAAACACCACTAGATTATCCTATCTCTGTTCTGAGATTATTTATGCGATTGGTGAAAGTATAAAGATTCAGGTCCCAATCCTACAAAAACTTAAGCATATACACAACTTTATTCATGTGAAATTAAATGGGCCTTCTCATGTGAATAAAGTTATGCACATTCACTTTTCCCTAGCCACACTCTGTTCATTAGTCCTGGCTATGGTGGCTCTATGGCAGTGGAGGAGGATTCCCAAGGGGGCCTAATCCACCATATTTAGGGCAGATTTGCGTTGGAGGATGAGTGAAAATATACAGCAGAGGTAGCCTCTGACAAATAGTGTCTTATCTTTCCAGGAGTATAAGAATGATAATTATATTTTATGACTAACAAAAAATATTCTGTGGATTGCATTCTAATTAGTTATGGAAGATACCGTTAAGAAATCATACATCTAATAATTTCGACATATGATAATGCCAGTGGGTGTTGCAAATGCTTTATATTCCAGCACCCTGCAAGACACCACACCAAATATCTAGCAAGTTTCAAACTTCCTCTCTATAGCCAGGTAAGCATTTCTTCTTTGTAAGTTTATGGTTTTAGTTACTGTTATGATTTGTGAAGGGAATATTTGTAAGTCTTTTTGCTATAACCAGTCCATTTTAGGATTGCATGGATTAGTTCAGCTGTCCAGAATGTTACATCCCCAGAGGATCGTGTGCAAAAGGTGCAAGGCTGGGGCTCAGGAGTCTATTCCTGACTCTGCCATTATATTCCAGTGTGACTGTGGGCAAGTCACTTTGATATAATTTTCAGATGTGGGTGCCTACAGGTAATCACTTAAACCCAGATTTATGTACCTAAATAAAAAGCCTGATTTTCAGAATGCCTGATCCCCACAGATCCTGTTGGTTTAAAGTAAATTACGATGCATTTATATCAGTGTAAGAGCAAAATTTGGCTTGCAGAGTTTACACAAAATGTTGCAGGTGTCACCACTTTCCAAAGCATATCACATTGCTACAGATAATCATCAACTCTTGTGAAAGGTGTAATTTGCCAGCTGTTGATGATTTGAAATTCTGAAAAAGAAATTCTCAGCAATCTTCTTACCTTTTCCATAACTAAGCATTTTGCACTAACAATAACACACAAAGTTCTCTTCTCAACCTCAGACATTGGTAAATCTGTGCATCTTGTTGAAAAGAGTCTGAGAAGGAAACAAAATATGTAAGTAAGAAAATCATATAATCATAGAAATGAAGGACTGGAAGGGACCTGAACAGGTCATCTAGTCCAGTCTCCTGCCCCAAGGCAGGACTAAGTATTTTCTATATCGTCCCTGACAGGTGTTTGTCTAACCTTTTCTTAAAAACTTCCAGTGATGGGGTGTCAGTCCATGATCTGTTCCACCTTGCATTTTGCTGTAATCCTTGGAGAACCTTTCCCAGACCTGGAGAAGAGCTCTGTGTAGCTTGAAAGCCTGTCTCTCTTAACAGAATTTGGTCCAAAAATAGAGGCTACCTCACCATTCTCATCTTTCTTGCAGTTAGGAAGTTTTTCCTGATGTTAAATCTACATATCCCTTGCTGTGATTTAAGTCCCTTACTTCTTGTCCTGTCCTCAGTGAATAAGGAAAACAATTTATCATTCTCCTCATTATAACAACCTTTTACGTACTTGAAGGCTGTGATCATGTCCCCCCTCAGTCTTCTCTTCTCCAGACTAAACAAACCCAACTTTTCCAATCTTTCCTTATTGGTCATGTTTTCTAGAGACTTTTAATTATTTTTTTTTGGCTCTTCTCTGGACTTTCTCCAATTTGTCCATATCTTTCCCAAAGAACTGGACACAATACTCCAGCTGGGGCCTTATCAGTGCTAAGTAGAGTGGAAAAATTATTTCTCTTTTCTTGCTTACAAAATGAAAGGTGATATGTATAACACAATTTCAGAAGAACAGTGGATTAGAATTTGGAAGGGGAAAAGCACTAGATCATCCACGTGCAGAGAAAAGAATCTCAGCTCAGAGGAGGGGGACTCACATTTAATCCCTGCTCCAATGACAATTTAATTTGCACAAAGTGGACAAGCTTCAGTGGGAGAGACTCTAGACTACCTGATAGCCTAGGGCTCATGGCATTCTCCTGAGCAGTGAGAGCTTCAAATTCAACTCAGCCCTGGTCTACACTAGGACTTTAGGTCGAATTTAGCAGCATTAAATCGATGTAAACCTGCACCCGTCCACACGATGAAGCCCTTTATTTCGACTTAAAGGGCTCTTAAAATCAATTTCCTTACTCCATCCCTGACAAGTGGATTAGCGCTTAAATCGGCCTTGCCGGCTCGAATTTGGGGTACTGTGGACACAATTCGATGGTATTGGCCTCCAGGAGCTATCCCAGAGTGCTCCATTTTGACCGCTCTTGACAGCACTCTCAACTCAGATGCACTGGTCAGGTAGACAGGAAAAGAACCGCGAACTTTTGAATCTCATTTCCTGTTTGGCCAGCGTGGCAAGCTGCAGGTGCTCTGCAGAGCTCATCAGCAGAGCTGACCATGATGGAGTCCCAGAATCGCAAAAGAGCTCCAGCATGGACCGAACGGGAGGTACGGGATCTGATTGGTGTATGGGGAGAGGAATCCGTGCTATCAGAACTCCGTTCCAGTTTTCGAAATGTCAAAACCTTTGTCAAAATCTCCCAGGGCATGAAGGACAGAGGCCATAACAGGGACCTGAAGCAGTGCCACGTGAAACTTAAGGAGCTGAGGCAAGCCTACCAGAAAACCAGAGAGGCGAACAGCCGCTCCGGGTCAGAGCCCCAAACATGCCGCTTCTATGATGAGCTGCATGCCATTTTAGGGGGTTCAGCCACCACTACCCCAGCCGTGTTGTTTGACTCCTTCAATGGAGATGGAGGCAATACGGAAGCAGGTTTTGGGGACGAAGAAGATGATGATGATGATGAGGTTGTAGATAGCTCACAGCAAGCAAGCGGAGAAACCGGTTTTCCCGACAGCCAGGAACTGTTTCTCACCCTGGATCTGGAGCCAGTACCCCCCGAACCCACCCAAGGCTGCCTCCTGGACCCAGCAGGCGGAGAAAGGACCTCCAGTGAGTGTACCTTTTAAAATACTATACATGGTTTAAAAGCAAGCATGTGAAAGGATTACTTTGCCCTGGCATTCGCGGCTCTCCTGGATATACTCCCAAAGCCTTTACAAAAGGTTTCTGGGGAGGGCAGCCTTATTGCGTTCTTCATGGTAGGACACTTTACCACTCCAGGCCAGTAACACGTACTCGGGAATCATTGTACAACAAAGCATTGCAGTGTACGTTTGCTGGCGTTCAAACAACATCCGTTCTTTAGCTCTCTGTGTTATCCTCAGGAGAGTGAGATATAATTCATGGTCACCTGGTTGAAATAGAGTGCTTTTCTTCAGGGAACACTCAGAGGAGCCCATTCCTGATGGGCTGTTTGCCTGTGGCTACACAGAAATGTTCCCCGCTGTTAGCCACAGGGAGGGGGGAGGGTTGAGGGGGTAGCCACGCGGTGGGGGGAGGCAAAATGCGACCTTGTAACGAAAGCACATGTGCTATGTATGTAATGTTAACAGCAAGGTTTACCCTGAAAGAGTGTAGCCACTATTTTATAAAATGTGTCTTTTTAAATACCGCTGTCCCTTTTTTTTCCTCAACCAGCTGCATGTGTTTCAATGATCACAGGATCTTCTCCTTCCCAGAGGCTAGTGAAGATTAGAAAGAAAAAAAAAAGCACTCGAGATGAAATGTTCTCCGAGCTCATGCTGTCCTCCCACACTGACAGAGCACAGACGAATGTGTGGAGGCAAATAATGTCAGAGTGCAGGAAAGCACAAAATGACCGGGAGGAGAGGTGGCGGGCTGAAGAGAGTAAGTGGCCGGCTGAAGACAGGGCTGAAGCTCAAATGTGGCGGCAGCGTGATGAGAGGAGGCAGGATTCAGTGCTGAGGCTGCTGGAGGACCAAACCAGTATGCTCCAGTGTATGGTTGAGCTGCAGCAAAGGCAGCTGGGGCACAGACTGCCACTACAGCCCCTGTGAAACCAACCGCCCTCCTCCCCAAGTTCCATAGCCTCCACACCCAGATGCCCAAGAACGCGGTGGGGGGGCCACCGGCCAACCAGCCACCCCACCACAGAGGATTGCCCGAAAAAAAGAAGGCTGTCATTCAATAAATTTTAAAGTTGTAAACTTTTAAAAAGTGCTATGCTTAAAGTGCTGTGTGACATTTTCCTTCCCTCCTCCACCACCCCTTCTGGGCTACCTTGGTAGTCATCCCCCTATTTGTGTGATGAATGAATAAAGAATGCATGTATGTGAAGCAACAATGACTTTATTGCCTCTGCAAGTGGTGATGGAAGGGAGGAGGGGAGGGTGGTTAGCTTACAGGGAAGTAGAGTGAACCAAGGGGCGGGGGGTTTCATCAAGGAGAAACAAACAGAACTTGCGTAGCCTGGTCAGTCATGAAACTGGTTTTCAAAGCTTCTCTGATGCGTACCGCGCCCTCCTGTGCTCTTCTAACCGCCCTGGTGTCTGGCTGCGCGTAACCAGCAGCCAGGCGATTTGCCTCAACCTCCCACCCCGCCATAAACGTCTCCCCCTTACTCTCACAGATATTGTGGAGCACACAGCAAGTAGTAATAACAGTGGGAATATTGGTTTCGCTGAGGTCTAAGCGAGTCAGTAAACTGCGCCAGCGCGCCTTTAAACGTCCAAATGCACATTCTACCACCATTCTGCACTTGCTCAGCCTGTAGTTGAACAGCTCCTGACTACTGTCCAAGCTGCCTGTGTACGGCTTCATGAGCCATGGCATTATGGGGTCGGCTGGGTCCCCAAGGATACATATAGGCATTTCAACATCCCCAACAGTTATTTTCTGGTCTGGGAATAAAGTCCCTTCCTGCAGCTTTTGAAACAGACCAGAGTTCCTGAAGATGCGAGCGTCATGTACCTTTCCCGGCCATCCCACACTGATGTTGGTGAAATGTCCCTTGTGATCCACCAGAGCTTGCAGCACTATTGAAAAGTACCCCTTGGGGTTTATGTACTCGGCGGCTTGGTGCTCCGGTGCCAAGATAGGGATATGGGTTCTGTCTATGGCCCCACCACAGTTAGGGAATCCCATTGCAGCAAAGCCATCCACTATGACCTGCACATTTCCCAGGGTCACTACCCTTGATATCAGCAGATCTTTGATTGCGTGGGCTACTTGCATCACAGCAGCCCCAACAGTAGATTTGCCCACTCCAAATTGATTCCCAACTGACCGGTAGCTGTCTGGCATTGCAAGCTTCCACAGGGCTATCGCCACTCGCTTCTCGACTGTGAGGGCTGCTCTCATCTTGGTATTCATGCGCTTCAGGGCAGGGGAAAGCAAGTCACAAAGTTCCATGAAAGTGCCCTTACGCATGCGAAACTTTCGCAGCCACTGGGAATCGTCCCAGAACCGCAACACTATGCGGTCCCACCAGTCTGTGCTTGTTTCCTGAGCCCAGAATCGGCGTTCCACAGCATGTACCTGCCCCATTAGCACCATGATGCATGCATTGGCAGGGCCCGTGCTTTCAGAGAAATCTGTGTCCATGTCCTGATCACTCACGTGACCGCGCTGACGTCACCTCCTTGCCCGGTATCGCTTTGCCAGGTTCTGGTGCTGCATATACTGCTGGATAATGCGTGTGGTGTTTAATGTGCTCCTAATTGCCAAAGTGAGCTGAGCGGCCTCCATGCTTGCCTTGGTATGGCATCCGCACAGAAAAAAGGCGCGGAACGATTGTCTGCCGTTGCTCTGATGGAGGGAGGGGTGACTGACGACACGGCTTACAGGGTTGGCTTCAGGGAGCTAAAATCAACAAAGGGGGTGGCTTTACATCAAGGAGTATTTCAGGCAGGACTTCACGGAGGGTTCCAATAAGAAATGGTGCACCTAAGTTATTGTTCTTATTGGAACAAGGAGGTTAGCCTGGCCTCTGATTGATACATGGCTAGATTTACCTCGCTGCACCTTCTCTGTGAGTGACTGCAGTGTGACCTAGAGGAATGAGTCCCCTAGACGGGGGAGGAGGCAAATGAGTACAAAACAAATCTGGTCTATTTCTTGTTTTGATCCACTCCATCTATCTTTTACATCTTTGGCTGGCAGCAGATGGTGCAGAAGGACTGCATGCCATCCACATCTCATGGCTGCTCAGCAGAAGATGGTGCAGTAGGACTGCTAGCCATCCTCATCTCTTGCCTGCCCGGCAGAAGATGATGCAATAGGACTGCTTGCAATTCGTATCGCCTGCCCGGTCACCATAAGACAGTTCAATAGGACTGACTGCAGGACTAAAGAGAATGACCTGGTCAAGTCACTCCAGATTTAGTCCCTGCGCCCATGTCTGCCCAGGCGCTCCCAGCCGACGTGGCCAGGAGCACCTCGGACATGACAAGGACAGCTACCAGTCGTACTGTACCGTCTGCTGCTACAAGGCGATGGGTTGCTGCTACTGTGTAGCAATGCCGTACCGCGTCTGCCAGCACCCAGGAGACATACAGTGACGGTTACCTGAGCGGGCTCCATGCTTGCCGTGGTATGGCGTCTGCACAGGTAACTAAGGAAAAAAAGCGCGAAACGATTGTCTGCCCTTGCTTTCACGGAGGGAGGGAGGGAACGGGGGCCTGACGATATGTACCCAGAACCACCTGCGACAATGTTTTAGCCCCATCAGGCATTGGGATCTCAACCCAGAATTCCAATGGGCAGTGGAGACTGCGGGAACTGTGGGATAGCTATCCACAGTGCAACACTCCGGAAGTCGACTCTAGCCTCGGAACTGTGGAAGCGCTCCGCCGAGTTAATGCACTTAATGCACTTAGAGCATTTTCTGTGGGGGCACACACACTCGAATATATAAAACAGATTTCTAAAAAACCGACTTCTATAAATTCGACCTTATTCCATAGTGTAGACATACCCATAGAATCACAGAACTGGAATGGAGAAACTGAGATGCTAGGAAAGGTTAAACAACTTCCTGTATGTGTAGAATCCCGGTTTTCTTTGGCCTGCCCTCTGTCCATTGAGCCACATTGCCTCCCAAATGTTGTAAGCTGGGACGAGTCAATATGTGACTGAACAAGAAGAATACTTCAAACAACCAGTTATCCTCTGGTAGCAGATTTCATTCCATCTGCAGCAGCATCTCTTTTTGGCTCTGATTTACTAATGCATTGCTAGATTTGAATATTTTGACACAGGGCCAGTGTTTGCTTCTAATGATGAGAATATAAAAGTACCCCCAAAATGTTGTTTAACTGAAATGTTTTCTGCAGTAGAAAGAATTCACAGTATATTGAGGAATTTCAACATTATGGGCCTGATTCCAGAGTAACTGTTGAAATCAATTTAAGTAACATTGGTGTAAAGCTTGTGTAAATAAGAACAGAATCAGGCCCATTGCTTTACATTTGTTACTTAAGCATAAAATTTCAGTGGGTTTATTTCTGCTTATGTAATTCTAAAATGCTGATTGTTAATACTTTTTTGTAGTTGGCAGAATTTTTCACTCGGAATTTAACATAGCATCGTTTTAAACATTGTGCAGAATTGCACATAAAGCAGAAGTACGTATAGCTTTGATTTTCTTTTCATGTAAGTCGGATTAATTTTTAATGCTTGGGTGCCTAAACACCAATATTCGTTTCTGTGAGTGGAAATGTATAGTTGTTCGTAGGCTCACGCTGATGTTTACTATCAGTGTCAGTATTGGAATTAGCACCACTTGAGTAATTTTTAATGTTAACTAACAGTGAAATATGATAATTCAAGAATATTCAGAATATCTGGCAATAAAATAACATTGGTCCATGTTTGTTTGGGGGAAAAAATAACATGCTACCAAGCTAAAACACTTTCCTTTAAATTTCGTGTCAGAGGAATATAGGTCTACAATGCATAGGAAGTATTTGCAAACTGGTTTATTTTCCTAAAACATATAGTTACTAGAATAAGTTTTTGTAAATTCTACTCATGATAGTAGAAGGGTTGGTATTTGTACAGTTCAGTCATCAGGGGGATTAATTTACAGTGCTTTTAAACTAATCTTCTGGTTAAGGCCTGATCCTGCAAATACTTACTTAAGGGCTTAGTTTTAAGCATGTGAGTAATCCCATTGAAGGAACAGAATTTATATGATATGACTGGTTCTAATACCTATTTGTTTTCTTAAAACAAACCAGTTTTAAAAATACCTCCTCTGAATTGGGGATATGAATTTCTCTCACAGTGTAAATTTAAAAGGCCGTATTTTATTGTAGTAGCATCTGGATTTTTTTCTGAACAATCATAGAATCATAGAACTGGAAGGGACCTCGAGAAGTTCTAGACCAGTCCCCTGCACTCATGGCAGGACTAATAATCTAGGCCATTCCTGACAGGCGTTTGTCTAACCTGCTCTTAAAAGTCTCCAATGATGGAGATTCCATAACCTCCCTAGGCAATTTATTCCAGTGCTTAACCACCCGGACAGTTAAAAAGTTTTTCCTAATGTCCAACCTAAACCTCCCTTGCTGCAATTTAAACCCACTGCTTTTTCTCCTCTCCTTAGAGGTTAAGAAAAACAATTTTTTCCCCTCCTCCTCCCCACAACCTTTTACATACTTGAAAACTGTTATGTCCCCCCTCAATCTTCTCTTTTGCAGACGAAACAAACCCAATTTTTCAATCTTCCCTCATAGGTCATGTTTTCTAGACCTTTAATCATTTTTTGTTGCTCTTTTCTGAACCGTCTCCTATTTGTCAACATCCTTTCTGAAATGTGGCGCCCAGAACTGGACACAATACTCCAGTTGAGGCCTAACCAGAGAAGAGTAGAGCGGAAGAATTACTTCTCATGTCTTGCTTACAACGCTCCTGCTAATACATCCCAGCATGATGTTTGCTTTTTTTGCAACAGCGTTACACTGTTGACTCATATTTAGCTTGTGTTCCACTACGACCCCCAGATCCCTTTCCACAGTACTCCTTCCTAGGCAGTCATTTCCCATTTAGTATGTGTGCAACTGATTGTTCCTTTCTAAGTGGAGTACTTTGAATTTGTCCTTATTGAATTTCATCCTATTTACTTCAGACCATTTCTCCAGTTTGTCTAAATCATGGCTTCTGGAATGCTGGCCTGACTATAGCATGGATTGGGCTGGGCAATAAAATTCTCTCTCTAAAAGATGGCATTGAGAGATAATAGGACTTCCAGGCACTCCTGAATGTCTTTCACCATCCAGGATGGGATGGGTACACACACAGGGTGGCTCACATTTCATTCAGTTTCTTGGTACGCAAATGGCCTGAGCTCTTCAGACTCATCTTACCAGTCCCTGTTTGTGCTATTTGGAGACAGCATCAAGAGGATGCATGAGCTTCTCCAAGAAGGAGGGCTGGCCTATCGCCACAATGAGCATTACTGTGTTATGCCTTGGGTAGAGTGGATGCACTTTAAGATGAGGAGATTTACACACGGTGGTGTGAGTAGCTATCAGTCCTACTGCACCGTCCGCTGCAAATGCAAGGAGCTGCTGCTGTGTAGCAATGCAGTACCACGTCTGCCAGCAGCACCCAGGAGACGTACGGTGACGGTGAACTGAGCGGACTCCATGCTTGCCGTGATATGGCAACTGCACAAGTAACCCAGGAAAAAAGGCGCAAAACGATTTTCTGCTGTTCCTTTCACGGAGGGAGGGAGGGAGGCCTGACGACATGTACCCAAAACCACCCACGACAATGTTTTTGTCCCATCAGGCATTAGGAGCTTAACCCAGAATTCCAATGGGAAGCGGAGACTGCGGGAACTATGGGATAGCTATCCAAAGTGCACCGCTCTGTAAATTGATGCTAGCCATGGTAGTGAGGATGCACTCTGCCAACTTAATGCGCTTAGTGTGGACATACGCAATTGAGTGTATAAAATCGGTTTCTAAAAATTGACTTCTATAAAATTGACCTAATTTCGTAGTGTAGACGAGGCCTAAGTATAGCTGTTTTAGCTCCACTGACTGCAGTAGAGTTGCTCCTGATTTACATGGCTAATCCTCCTCAAAGCAATTGCCACACATTTTACAAATCAAAGCTTACAAGACGTGAGGTACTTGAGCATTATTTGTGTCCCAGTTTTATCACTGGGTAAAAACTGAAGCAGAAGGGACCAGTTTCTGTAAGTAAACTTAATTCTGTGGTAGTTCTGCGCACAAAACAGCAACAGATTCAAGGACAGGGAGGTTAACTGACTTACAGGTTTTCTAACCACCGAACAATGTATGGAATCCCAAACTGTCTGACACTCATTTATCCACATTCTTCCCTTCTATGTTAAAATTCAGACTATTTTAAGTTCTGTAATTATGGTCAAAGTTACTGCCCTCCAACGCTGAAAAGATACACTGAGAGGTATAGCAGAAAACAGAGAGAGAATGAAGTAAACAAGGGATACATCTAAGCTAATGTATTTATTTGAAAATGCAGTTTCAAAGATATTTACAATAAACTAACCAAAGGGGTTGTGTTGAGGGGATGGGATGGGATAGAACAGAACAGAGGGTTGTGGTAAAGTGTATTTAGGGCAATCCTTATTAAAAGCATTTCTTGTTTTCTCTGGGTGAAGTGTACTGCAAAATTAGAGACATTTCTCTACTTCATACCTTGTTAATTTTAAATTGCCTTTCCACTGTGCAATCCTTGTTGAATTGGGTTTCCCAGTTGCCTTTGAAGTAGATGGCATTCACCAAGACCAGTCTGGTCATTGAATCAACAACGCCCTGAGCCAACAGATTCTGGATTTTACCTTTAGGGCACATTAAAGGAAGAATAGATTTTAGCTGGTACGCATCTATCTACTTAGTTGTGTTATTAACTACAGTATCTTCTACCAGCTGCACAATACAAGAACTTCATCTTAATCTGAAGGATTCAGTTCTGTTTTTCTTCTCCTTCCCTTATTGTATCTCTCCTATTGGCCATATGCTTTTTAAGCAGGCTTTAGCTGTTTAGAGAGACACTGTGGAACTCTGCAAGTTATTTACCTTCAGTTTTTTCTTCTACCCAGGCAATTATATGTTTTCTGGAATCTTCTGCAGCTCTAGAGAAGTCAAGTTGTTCTAGCTCTGCATGGTAGCATTTCCGGCAGGAGTCTATACATGTCTAGGACAAACTAAAGAGGGTGCATTAACAATACATTTTTCTGGTGTGCAGTTGCAGAAGACTCAAACATAGAATCTACCTCTTCTTCCTCCACCCCTTCAGAAAGAGTCAGTCTTAAACCAACTTGTCACTTCTTTTCAAGATGAGCGTTTTATTTTCTATTATTACCTTCTGAGTCAGAGCAGCTGGCCTACTGACAGATCAACAACAAGACTGCATGGTGAAGTGAGGCAATCAATTTGCTTCGGTTTGAGAGTACAAAGCTTTGTAAATTGGTCTCTAGAAAAGGTTTTTGTAACCCTCCCATAGTATCTCAAACCTGATCTAGTTCAGAAGTGAAACCTCAGGGGGTTATTTCTATATCTTTTTTGTACAGTATGTGTGGACCATAATGACCTGCTCTTAAGCCTTAGGAAAGGTCTACTGTGAAAATGTCAATAGGTCAGTAATTACATGGTTAGGTCAAAATCATGCTGTCTTTCTCCAATTTGTATTTTGGAGTCTTCCATTTTATGGACAAAATGCCAAAGATGCCAAGTTTAAATATTTAATCACAGTGGTTTTAACTTTATTGAGAAGAGGAGCTCTGGATCATAGGGCTAATCTACACAAGGCTTTAACGTGCCTTGTGCGGTCGCAGCGTAGCGCTGGGAGACAGGTTTCCCAGCACTCTAAAAAAACCACCTCCCCGAAGGGCATAGCTCCCAGTGCTGGAGCACTGTTTACATGGGCGCTTTACAGCGCTACAACTTGCTGCACTCAGGGGGGTGTTTTTTCACACCCCTGAGTGAGAAAGTTGCAGTGCTGTTAATTGGCTGTGTAGACAAGCCCTGAGCCAATTTATACTGGCAATCTCTTTTAGTAATAAAATTACTGTAGATTGGGGAGGGTAAGGTTGATCGGCTTACTGAAAATGTAAGCTTGTTTTTTAGTCTAGGACTCAAGAGAGACTTTCAGTTACCTCTTAATTTTCTGAGATGAACGAAGCGGGTCAGAAAGAGTAAAGTTAAAATCAGGGGTACACTTTTTGGATACATTTTAAAAGGGAAATATATACCCCAGTACCCGTTACTCTCAGCTAAGTCTTTGAAGAATTTCTAATCACTCTTGTCTGGTTTAAAAAAATAATTATGTGCCCATTGCTGTGTCCTTTGAATGCACTGTCCAATTTAAGGGGAGAGAAGACACCTCAAAAAGTCACACAATAATGCCTATTGCCCTCCCTGTCCACCATTGGAAGGAAATTCTTAAAATCTTAGATCCTGGCCAAAAATGCCTGAGTGATTAATGGAATGCTGAAGAGTTCGGGTTTGTTGGACCTTCCATTGACAACACTCCATTCCAGTTCTCAAGAGTTCAGAGCTAGGGACTGTCAAACAATCAGCTGAGCACACAAATTGTTTGGATTTTACAAGGAGACTGGCTTTGGTTAGCCAGGTCCTGAACTACATAGTGCCTGTAGATTAAAGCCAATCCCTGGATTTGCACTCAGAAGTGGAAGCGTAGCAAATGTGTTATAACACAAAAGCAAACTGAACGTTTGACTTACTGCAAGAAATTTAAACGTCAATCTTAAGAAATAATTAGTGCCTGGTTTGTTAATTTCAGAAATAAGGGACTGTATCCATCATGAATGTCTTCACCTTTGTCCAGGGAAAGCACCTATAGAAAGAGACAGAAATACACTCAGCATGACCCACATGTGCTGAAACATGGGCTTTGGGACAGGTTAGTACAATGACTTTCAGAAGCTTAGAGATGAAAGCTGCAGCCTGAACACCCAAGGCAGCCCTAAAAGGGAAAGGATTTCCCATTACATAATACATTGGGAGCTCACTGTGAAGGTTCGAAGAGAGAAACTGCTGAAAAAACATTTTACCATGGAAATAAACATAGCTGTTTTGAAGAGACCCCTCACTCAGTCCTAGCTTTAGGGCACATAAATGAACAGTTCTGGAGAGTTAAAGGAAAACAATCAACTTGAAATCTACTCAGTTTCAAAACATGAATTTAAAGTAGCTTCAGGTCTCATATCTGTCTCTATATCCCCATGTCGATTTTTGTAGCTTTATAGTTGCATTTTTTAAATTTGTTTCATTGTGCAAAAGAGCCTGACAAACAGGGAAAATGTCTGTATGGAAGAAAGAGTGAAACACAAAGTGCTGTCAAATGCACAAACATACAAACTGGGGGGAAATGTCCCTCATTTTTCCTTAATCTGAACTGTTACTTGCAAGACTAAGAGGTTAAAGAAAAAAATTCAGACAAGGTAAGATTTATGTTGACGGTATCCCTTTCAACAGTCCTTTTCCCAAAGCTTCCAGCAATGTTTTGGAACTATGCCTTCAATTCAACCACTACCATAGGATGCTGCTGCCTTTGTCCCTTTGTAACAGGGCCTCCATTTTGCCTTCCATAATGCTTTATTTGTTGCATCATTACATGTTTGCATTGTTCAATTCCCCATGCTTTTCCGTCTTCTTCTTTACTAAAATGAAGCACCTGATAATACAATAGTTAGCACAGGTTCTCTTGGGAATACATTCAAGAACAGATCTGGCTCTTATTTGAGCTTAAACATTAGTGAAATGAAGAAATGCTATGGATGACCTAGTGTTCCAGTACGTTAGTTCTTTGCTTTAATACAAGCAAGCTTTATTTACTAGAGATCGAGAACGACTCTTCTAGTATGAAACACTGTACTGCAGTAAGACACCCTGAAAAGCCCTTTCTAAGGGAAAACTTTAGCTCTACAGTGCTTTACTGTATGTGGGCAGGCAAATGTCAAAAGCGACAAAAATAGCCCAAGACCTCAGAGGCTTCCCAAAGGGCCACAACAGCCAACAGGGGAGGCAGGCGGTTCATCAAAGGAAGTGTCCCCATAGGACACAATAGGCCCAATTCAACCGAATGCAGTCTGGGATAACTCTGTGGGACATCCATGGTAAGTCTCTGGGCTAAATTCACTGATATCCGGTCTCGTAGGTCAACGGTTTTAAAATCAAGATCAGGCCATATTCTGCTTTCATTTACATAGATGTAAATCTGACACAATTCCATTGAAATCTAATAGTTATTCCAGTTTTACACCAATGTAACAGCAGAATTTGTCTCAATGTTTATTTAAACATAATTAGTACTAAAGCTTAAAATTAATCCTCAGTTTGAGTTCAGGTGACACACTGATTAAGATTGATTTTTTTTTTTTAAATACTACCTCCCAAATGTTGAATTTGCTTAAAAGTAATAACTACTAAAAAAAAAAAGCCATGATATGAATACCATAACAATTGCAGAGCTGTTGTACTGGTTGATATATTGAGCAAGAGATTTACTTACACAGAACAAGAGAATGTTTGCACGCACTAGTGCATGTAATTTTTAGCAACGTCTCCTAGTCTGGTAGTTAATCATTCTAAACAAAAGACATAGTCTTGTGATGTAAGCAAATAAGTCTTGTCTATTGCTATAGCTTTGATCCAAAGATCAAAAAAGGAATATTAACAGTTAGAAAACACTTGAGTGAAATAGTATTATTGTCTATGTATCTCTTTGAAGGTTGTGATAAACTATATATGAACTGTTTAATGGATAAATTACACTATGTTAATTGCCATGATGTTTGGGAGGCAGAAGATTAAGCTTATTCTCTCAGGCCAAAAGGCTGCTGGAAATGTATAAAAACCCTGGGACACAATCCTCCTTCATCTCAGATCTGCTTTGGGTTTCAAGAAGGGGAAACCCTAAGCCATAAGAATTGAGATCCCCAGTCAGTGACTGGAGTCACCCCGAATATGGATATTGGACTATAACCTATAGACTATTTCTAAAAGGACTTTTGGCAACTACAAACTCATCTCTGCTATGTATCTGAACCTCAGGAATGGAATTCAAGTCTGTATGTATATTGATCTTTTATCCAACACTAACTCTTTTCGTTTTTCATAAATTTTAGTTTAGTTAAGAATTGACTATAAGCATGTATTTTGGGTAAGATCTAAGTTATAAGTGGACCTGGATGTGTGCCTGACCCTTTGGGATTGGAAGAACCTTTTATTTTATATGATGAGATAAGATTTTTAGTAATCATCATCATATCTGACATGTGAGTCTGGATGGAGGCCTGAGACTGGGTACTTTAAAGGAACTGCATTAGTTGGACTTCTGAGTAACCAGTGAGGTAATATAGAAGCTGTTTTGTGCTGGCTTGGTAAATCTAAGTATTGGAATATCCACCAGCTTTTGGGGTTTGTCTGCCCAGTTCTGATTGCAGTTCACCCTAATTGAGTGACCTCAGCTGGCTCCCACGGGCAGTTACAAGGCCAATTCTAAAAGTCCTTACATATTATAGGGAATCAGTTTCAACTTCACCCTATTTTACTGTTGAAGCTGCAAGTTTAGGCAAACTCTTCACCTCCCCTAAACCCAATATTGTATAAGGCTCTAAGTACACAGCTGTAAATTTAGTTCTGAAATTTGTAATTCTCACCCCAGGACCCCTTTCATACTACACTAAAAACCTACAAGCTAAGAGAACCTAAAAGGGTATGTAGCTGCAACACAGAAGTCCTTCTTTGCAGACAGATCTCAGGGCCTCAACTCCATGCTCATCTTCCCTGACTCCTGCCAATTTTGCCACCATTGATCACTTTCTTTTTCTAAATCTTGTTCTGTCTTTGCATTTGTAACTCTGTCTCCTGGTTCTCCTCTTAGGTCTTTGCTTGACCTTTCAGTGGGACCTCAGGGCTCCATACTTGGCACCCAACTCTTCTTCCCTAGGCCCTCTTTCTCTCTCGAGGTTCTGAGTGCTCATTGGAGTAGGATTTGGCATTAAGAGTTTAATGAACGAGGCCTACATTTTCAAAAGTGACTAGTGATTTTTTTGGTTGCCCAACTTGACACCTTACAGGGGGCCTGATTTTAAGAAAATGCTCCTGGCTATGTTTTTAAGACATATTTAGGGGATTAGTATAATCTGATATTAACCCCAGAGAATGTAATTGAAGAAGTTCTTTTCTAACTCTTGAGGCAGCTAGACAGCTCTTTTTCAAGACACCTCAGCTGTATGGTGCCACCAAAATTCTACTCTCAGGCTCACAAGGATGATAATGGGAGTTTTCCATAGGTACAGAACATTCAGTAGAGATATCTGGTTCATAGATACTAAGGTCAGAAGGGACCATTATGATCATCTAGTCCGACCTCCTGCACAACACAGGCCACAGAATCTCACCCACCCACTCCTGCGAAAAACCTCTCACCTATGTCTGAGCTATTGAAGTCCTCAAATCGTGGTTTCAAGACTTCAAGGAACAGAGAATCCTCCAGCAAGTGACCCGTGCCCTATGCTACAGAGGAAGGCGAAAAACCTCCAGGGCCTCTTCCAATCTGCCCTGGAGCAAAATTCCGTCCCAACCCCAAATATGGCGATCAGCTGAACCCTGAGCATATGGGCAAGATTCACCAGCCAGATACCCAGGAAAGAATTTTCTGTAGTAACTCAGATCCCACCCCATCTAAAATCCCATCACAGGCCATTGGGCCTGTCATAAATATAAAGGGAAGGGTAAACCCCTTTGAAATCCCTCCTGGCCAGGGGAAAGCTCCTCTCACCTGTAAAGGGTTAAGAAGCTAAAGGTAACCTCGCTGGCATCTGACCAAAATGACCAATGAGGAGACAAGATACTTTCAAAAGCTGGGAGGAGGGAGACAAACAAAGGGTCTGTGTGTCTGTCTATAGTCTGTCTATATGCTGGTCTTTGCCGGGGATAGACCAGGAATGGAATCTTAGAACTTTTAGTAAGTAATCTAGCTAGGTATGTGTTAGATTATGATTTCTTTAAATGGCTGAGAAAAGAATTGTGCTGAATAGAATAACTATTTCTGTCTGTGTATCTTTTTTGTAACTTAAGGTTTTGCCTAGAGGGGTTCTCTATGTTTTTGAATCTAATTACCCTGTAAGATATCTACCATCCTGATTTTACAGGGGGGATTTCTTCATTTCTATTTACTTCTATTTTTATTAAAAGTCTTCTTGTAAGGAACTGAATGCTTTTTCATTGTTCTCAGATCCAAGGGTTTGGGTCTGTGGTCACCTATGCAAATTGGTGAGGCTTTTTATCCAACATTTCCCAGGAAAGGGGGGGTGCAAGTGTTGGGAGGATTGTTCATTGTTCTTA
Organism: Caretta caretta; assembly: GCF_965140235.1. Classification (NCBI taxonomy): domain Eukaryota; kingdom Metazoa; phylum Chordata; order Testudines; family Cheloniidae; genus Caretta; species Caretta caretta. Next base: position 122,250,987 of record NC_134207.1, on the reverse strand, counting down.
AGATCCAAGGGTCTGGGTCTGGAGTCACCTAGGCAAATTGGTGAGGCTTTTTACCAAACCTTGTCCAGGAAGTGGGGTGCAAGGTTTTGGGAAGTATTTTGTGGGGAAAGACGTGTCCAAACAGCTCTTCCCCAGTAACCAGTATTAGTTTGGTGGTGGTAGCGGCCAATCCAAAGACGACGGGTGGAATATTTTTTACCTTGGGGAAGTTTTGACCTAAGCTGGTAAAGATAAGCTTAGGAGGTTTTTCATGCAGGTACCCACATCTGTACCCTAGAGTTCAGAGTTGGGGAGGAACCTTGACAGGGCCTATTTACCATGAATATTTAAAGATCAATTAATTACCAAAATCATGTTATTCTATCATACCATCTCCTCCATAAACTTATTAAGTTTAATCTTAAAGCCAGATCGGTCTTTTGCCCCCACTGCTTCCCTTGGAAGGCTATTCCAAAAGTTCACTCCTCTGATGGTTAGAAACCTTCATCTAATTTCAAGTCTAAACTTCCCAATGATCAGTTTATATCCATTTGTTCTTGTGTCCACAGTGGTACTGAGCTTAAATAATTCTTCTCCCTCTCCGGTATTTATCCCTCTGATATATTTATAGACAGCAATCATATCTCCCCTCAACCTTCTTTTAGTTAGGCTAAACAAGCCAAGCTCCTTGAGTCTCCTTTCATAAGACAGAAAGAAAAGGAGTACTTGTGGCACCTTAGAGACTAACCAATTTATTTGAGCATAAGCTTTCGTGAGCTACAGCTCACTTCATCAGATGCATTATGAAGTGAGCTGTAGCTCACGAAAGCTTATGCTCAAATAAATTGGTTAGTCTCTAAGGTGCCACAAGTACTCCTTTTCTTTTTGCGAATACAGACTAACACGGCTGCTACTCTGAAACCTTTCATAAGACAGGTTTTCCATTCCTCAGATCATCCTAGTAGCCCTTCTCTGTACCTGTTCCAGTTTGAATTCATCCTTCTTAAACATTAGGAGACCAGAACTGCACACAGTATTCCAGGTGAGGTCTCACCAGTGCCTGGTATAAGGGTACTAAAACCTCCTTATCTCTACTGGAAATACAAAGTTGTGTTAAGTGGTTCAAGTTTATCCAGACATACCTTTGCCATCTGGGCTGCAGTGTTCACTTTTGCACACAAAAGAACCATGGACAAAGCAGAGGAGATACTCAAAGGAGAAAAGAATAAGTTCTGTGTATTGGTATTTTCACTCAGCTTTTTGAATAGGTTGAGTGCAAAGGTGGTGTTTGCTTTACTGAGGTTATCCATGGTTCAGAACCTATAAGATAAAACACAAAGGAAAGGTCACATAAGATACAGATTTAAAATATAATGGAGTATTTAATGTGCCAGATTCTCAGCTGGTATAAAGCACCATAACTCCACTGAAGTTTTACACCACCTCAGGATCTAGCACAGTGTCAAATAAGTTTAAGGATCACGTGTTCTCTCTCTCAAAATCTGAGTTTATATAAAAGAGCCTTCAGATAGCAAGTGGGACAAACTCACACAAATTGCAAAGTTTTCCAACACTCTAAGATTCATGTTGATTTTCAATAGCATTAAAAGCTATTTTTCAGGAATTCAGTACCTATCTAGCAGACTGTCTAATCACATGAGTACAATTTATATTTCATATAATGTTTTATATTTCATATTTTATTTTAATATTTAATACATTTTATATAATATTTTCATATAATATGTTTTATATGTAATGGTCATTATTGCAGGCATGTTGTTTAAGTCACAGCTATGCAATTCTTAATGCCTCAAATTTACTTTAATCCAACCTGTAGTACATAGTTATTTGAATTTATATTAGATTCTCTGGTGTAAAATAGTCACTGGATGAGCTGGGTTGATAACTTTGTCAACTGATTTTGGGTGTAAAGTTCTATAAACACCTGCCTTATTCACTCATTCGTGGTAAATCCCCATATTACTTCCCACTGCTTTCTAGGATAGTGTTTGTCTTCTATTTCACAGCAGAGTTATGGAGAGTGGATCCTGTGACTATATGTTCTAGGGGGTGGAGTGCCACTTCTGCAGACATAGGGAAGAGAAATGGGAAGAGAAATAGGAAAATATAATAGGAAATAGGAGAGGGAGGTTGTGAGGGTGAGGGAAACGCAAGTAAGACGAGAGCTCTTTTTTGCAGTCTTCTCTCTTTAACGGTTCATCCCTTTCTTACTTCCATTCCTGTTTCCTCCTGACACCTCAATTAGAGGGCAATTGTTCAGCAGTGATTTTGTTTTATACTCTCAGCCCATCTATTCCTGTCTGTCAGTGACCAACTGGAGATTCCGCTTCCAGCATTTCTCATTCAACCAATTGGGACACTGACAGCAATCATGACAAGAATGTATTACCCTTAATTCACATTGTAGCATGACAGAACCTTTAGGATTAAAGAAAGTCTAATGAAGATGTGTAGTAGACATATGTGCCCATCCAAGAACACATATTAATAATAAAACAAACCAGCGTTGACATTTGATGACCGTTCTATAGCTTATATGAAGCGAATCTGGTTAGCTCGGTCCAATAGCCCATGAAAAGGAGTCCACACTACAGTCTCTTTATTAATCTCCGTTAACTTAATGGCTTTATTTTCATATTGCCGCCCAGTAGTTGCTCATTGTAAATATACTTGTGCATAAAGAAATTACTGGAAAGCTCCCAATTACAGCTGATGATATCTTTTGTATTTTCAGAACCTATGACCAGCAGGCAATACTAATTGAAATTAATGGTGTGGAGGATTTATTTGGTTATTGATATGGCAATAAAGAGCGAGAACAAACTACAGAGACTCGACAAAACTGTCAAGGCAACTTTCTAATAAAAATATTCTAAAAATATTCAGCTATTTAGGGGATTTCTCAAGTGCACCCTCATAGCGCAGTAGCAAAGAAATCATTATTGTAGAAGGATGGACTGCTGATTACAGTGCTATTTTGGGACGCAGGAGACCCAGTATTAACTCCCTGCTCTACTACAGACTGCCTGTGTGGCCTTGGGCAAGACACACAGGCTAGGTCTACACTGCAACAAAGACCTGAGGGACAGATGTGGCTAGTCTGGGTCAGCTGACTCAGGCAGCAGGGTTATAAAACTGTAGTGTAAAATTCAAGCTTAGGCTGGAGCCTAGGCACTGAGACCCGGTGAGAGGGGGGGTCCCACAGCCCAGACTCCATCCGATTGTACCACTGAATCTAAAAAACAATAACAAAAAAAAAAGGGGGGGGGGGGAGGAATTACTGTTGGTCATCATGACATCCAGAGATTACAAATTAGTTTCTGTTGCAGTGTTACCAGAAACATGAAGTCTGATTCAGTCCATGTTTGGTTACCCTAAGTACCACTGGAACATGAGACACTTCTGCACTGTAAAGCTTAGATTGAATTTAAAAAAAGAATCCACAGAGAATTTTACACCACATACACAGGTAAAGACTTGCACTTCTCTTGTGCAGATGTCATACATGTTTTAGAGTTTTAATTCCTGCAGAGTTTTTTGTTTGTTTTTTGCATCATGTAGTTTTTTGGCACTATTAAAACACCTTGAAATTAAATGGCACGATGATTTAAATTAAATGTATTCTGTGACAGAAAAAAAATCAGACTCAGTACTGTCACTTGTTCTTTGTCCTCCTTGACCCCAAAACTAGGAGACATAGAACAGCAAAATATAAATCTGTTAGCTCCTAAACACCTCTGACCAAATACTGCAAGACCGATCTGTCTTAATCATGCAATCTTATTACCAAAGAAAGAAGTTTATCAGAACCCTCTGTCTTAATCACGCAGTCTTATTACCAAAGACAGAAGTTTATCAAAACCCTCTGTCTTAATCACGCGGTCTTATTACAGAAGACAGAAGTTTATCAAAACCCTAAAACAGATAATCAGCATACCAATGGACACTCACCCTGGTTCCAAAAATAGTGCTACTACCTTGGAAATAGCAGGAATACATTGACTCGGTTTGATTTAGAATGTTAATTGACCATCTGGATTAAAGCTCTTGAACACAGTTTGAGGGCAATGTTACCAAGTAAATAAATTATCAGCCTTTTTCCATTTTACAATAATCCTATTAGGAAAAGAACACTCGTCTCCCTCTCCCTTAGAGGAATGCATTTCTCTGTGGTTAACAGGTCTATGTATACCATGGTCCACACCATTAGACCTAGCCGATCAGATTCCTTTCATGACCATGACAATGGAGCTGCTTTTTTAGTTTCCCAAACAGAGTGGAATCTGTATGTGTGCTGGTACAGACTGCTACATGTCAGAGGGAATAAACTTCTGGGATCTCATAAAAGGGTATTGCTCGTATTTCCCCTTTGCTCTGTGTTGTGTAGGATAACTCCCTGCATTACAGTGCGAGTTTCCATGCCGCAACAGACAATTCTTTTGGAATTTAGAAAAATTTCTAGATCTATGGTCAATACAGTCCAAGTAAGAAACAATCTTGCAATCCTGACAGCTGCCACAGGCTTTATAGTCTTGCAAATTTCCAGTGTATTTCTCCTCTAGTTACTGAAGCTGAAAGAGGGAAAAGAGTCAAAATTAGGGGAAAAAATCAAATGTATTTGATAACTGCTAACCTGCATATACATGAGAATAAATGCTACCTTTTCTAGAATTGATATTACATTTAAAAACTATCACAGAGATATTAAGAGGCTATAGTGCTAACTTCATTTCATATTGTTCGTCACAGTGCATCTGAGGCATGTGTCAGGTAGCGGTGTGTATCATGTTGTCCATCTCTGTTTAAATACTGTACTTAATGTATACATATTCAATAAATCCAGTTGAATGAAACAAAAAGTTATGGAGTAGAAATGGGAAACTAGGAGATGTGAGGGATTTGTTTATCAAAGGGCTTGCTCCCCTTCCAAACTGCATTACGTTCAAGCTTCTTGTTCTTGACTTCAAGGCCCTGCATAACTGGTCTACTTTCTTTGTCTGTTCATTCCAGCAACATCCCGTGCCCAAACCGCCCCATTCCCTCCATTCTACCAATGCTAGCAAACATCAAATTTGTACAGGACTCAGATTTTAAGGATCACGATGGTCTCTCATGACTATCTGCATAAGCCCAATAGCTTCACTCTCCTTATAAGCATGTGAAGATACTTCACACATGTTCATCAGGGCAACATCAACCCCATAACTTGTGGTTGAACTACAGCATATCTTTTGGAAATACAGCCAATCTTAATTTAAAAATGTGAAGTGACTGAGAAGCCATCAGGTCTTTAGGGAGATTATTCCAATGATTAATTATCCTCCCTGTTCAAAATTTGTACTTTACTTTCCATTTGATTGTGTCAAGCTTCAACTTCCAGCTATAGGATCTCATCATGTTTCTGTCTGCTAAATTAAAGAACCTCTTCTACCAAATATCGTCTCTCCTTCTTGGCACTTCTCTCATGCATGAAACACCCTTCTTGAATTAGTCTGCAAAGTAACTTCAATCCTCATATTTAAATCTTTCCAGAGGACCCACTCCATATGTGACACCTACAAGCCAGCATCCTGTGCTGCGTGTACCACACCCACCAGCTCTGTCCTAGCCCACCGGCAAGGGAACCAGGGAAGGGTCCTTGGCTGGCACTAAGAAACCCAGCGCCAGGCGCACAGAATCACAGGGTTAGGAGGGACCATAAGGCTAAATAACCCCCCTCCTCCACCTGGTCTTACTGGGAGGCGGAAACCACAGGCTGAGTCACCTTCTCAAGGCAGGAAAGGCCCCCGGGTGCCTATTGTGAGTTGTGGAGTCAAGATTCCGGGGCCCGGTCTCCTAGGAGCCTGACTCCTCCCCTGTCCCCCCCATACGCTGCCCCCTCGCTCCCGCCCATCCCACCAGGAGCACAGGGTGCCGCACCCCCCGGCCTGGCGGCTTCCATCACACGCGGGGGGCACGGTTCGGTTCCTGGCTCTCACCCCCCACCGCACACGCTGTCCCAGCGCCCCGAGCAGGAGCGCTCACTGCAAGAGAAACGAAACTCGCCGGACACCAGCCGGACCCCCCCTCCCCGCCCTCGGCTGCTTGAGCCAACCCCGTTGGGGCCGATGCCCGGGCCCGACTCCGCCTCCCAGCGTCTCCTGCCCGCCCGCCAGACCCGAGCGACCCCGAGCCCCAGGCTGGGAACTAAACACAAGTCGCAGCCCCGGCCCCGCCCCCGCCCGGCTCTGGGTTCCCACCGCGCCCCAGGCAGCGAGCGCGGCAGCACCCGCCCCACACGCGGGCGGCCCCCGGGCACCGCGGCAGGGGGCGCCAGGCCGGGGCTGGAACCAGGGGCGGCTGCTGCGGTACCGGTGCGGGAGCGGCTGGCGGCGTCGATCGCTGCTGAGCGCAGGTCGAGTGAAGCGGCTCCGGTGGCGCTGGGCAAAGGGGAGGTGGCCTCGGGCTTGTGTTAGCTCCGCTGAGCCCCGGCGCCCCGCCCTCCTGTCCCCGGAAGCGCCCGGAGCCCCCCACGGGGCGTTTAATTCCTCAGCCTCCGCCCGTCGCTGGTTTCCTGCACCAGCGGGTTTGCCTTGTTCTGTTCGGGGTAAATTTCATTCATGCTGCTCCCGGCAGGTTCATGGAAGCAAGTCACTAAGGCCCCGCCTAGACTAGGAAAAGGAGATGTGTTTGCCAAGTGTGTTCCCGAACATTGCAAATAACATGATTTTAAACACCACTGTGCAACCTCATGCACACAAAGACAATGGTCTTTCTAAAAGTCTCAGCTGGGCGTAATCGGTGCTTAATTTGTGCTAGGTCTTGCCAGGGCTGAGCCCAGCACCTCTAGGCTTGGCAGTTCATAGCCCTGGCACCTCTGGGTTTGCTGCATCAGTTATGTATGTAAAAAATTGCTTGAGCCCTGGCACCTCTTTCATTACAAATTAAGCATTGGGCATAATCAACCCTAGTTAAGTGACTATCATTTTGGAATGGTAACAAGGAAACTATTAAAAGTGCTTGGAATATCATATCAGACAAGTGACAACCCCTCCTCCTCCAAAACCCCACCGTCTATAATCAGCTAAATCACCCATTTCAATAGTAGATACATAATCTCAGCGTGTGGTTTTTTATTGCTTTAAGTGAAAATCATACACTAGAGTTATGGCTTAAAGCAGGGATCAGCAACCTCTGGCACACGGCCTGTCAGGGAAACCTGCTGGCGGGCCGGGACGGTTTGTTTACCTGCAGGGTCCACAGGTTCAGCCAATCACAGCTCCCAATGGCTCGGGTTCGCCGTTCCAGGCCAATGGGGGCTGTGGGAAGCGGCGGCCAGCACATCCCTTGGCCCACGCTGCTTCCCACAGCCCCCATTGGCCTGGAACGGCGAACCGGCCAGTGGAAGCTGCAATCGGCCAAATCTGTGGACACTTCAGGTAAACAAACCCTCCCAGCCTGCCAGCGGATTTCCCTGACGGGCTGCGTGCCAAAGGTTGCCGATCCCTGGCGTAAAATATCAGCTAAAAGCACATTGGAATTTGTGTAAATAACAGGAATATCTTTGCTAAAATGCATTCTTGAAATGAAAGCCTATTTTTTCTATTTTATTTGTGAAACAGATATCTAGGAATGGGTTCAAATTACAACTAGTAATTACATTAACAACACATTACTGTTGTTTGAATGCTGCAGGTTTTAGATCATATGTCCATACGCATTATAGTCAGATAGGAGGCATGGTGGCGAAAGTTTTCATATTAGTTGTGCTCATCAGACCTGTTAGACAATTTAATTTACAAACATTTTTAAAAGATCAGGCACAGGAACAAACGTTAGTATGAGCAACATGACACACCTGTATAGCCCTCTAGAAACAGCAGCTGGTCATGAAATGGACAAAGATGACAAGTTCACTGGCTGGGGAGGCTAGGCCAATTCACTAACTCTATGCCAACATTGTCAGATTTCAGAGTAACAGCCGTGTTAGTCTGTATTTGCAAAAAGAAAAGAGTACTTGTAGCACCTTAGAGACTAACCAATTTATTTGAGCATGAGCTTTCGTGAGCTACAGCTCACTTCATCAGATGTATACCGTGGAACATTGTCAGAGAGCACTGGCAGAATGTTTAATGCCTCATCCAGAGTCCTTCCTCTGACATCAGTAAAAACTGAAAGGGGCCCTTAGGGAGGAAGGATGGTCTCACTAAATATAAATGTTTAGTTTAGAGAGTTTCTGGTGAGGATTGAATTTCACATGCTTTTGCCTTGGATTTTATGAAAGATAGTTGACGGTTTTGTATACCTTCAAGTTTATTACACATCAGACAGTAAGATCTCTTACAAATTTGTTATGGTCTATGGTGATAACATTTCAGTCAGCTGGATCACACTCACAGTAAAAAGAAAAGGAGTACTTGTGGCACCTTAGAGACTAACCAATTTATTTGAGCATGAGCTTTCGTGAGCTACAGCTCACTTCATCGGATGCATACCGTGGAAACTGCAGAAGACATTATATACACACAGAGACTATGAAACAATACCTCCTCCCACCCCACTGTCCTGCTGGTAATAGCTTATCTAAAGTGATCATCAAGTTGGGCCATTTCCAGCACAAATCCAGGTTTTCTCACCCTCCGCCCCCCGCCCCCAAACTCACTCTCCTGCTGGTAATAGCCCATCCAAAGTGACCACTCTCTTCACAATGTGTATGATAATGAAGGTGGGCCATTTCCAGCACAAATCCAGGTTCTCTCACTCCCTCACCCCCCCTCCAAAAACCACACACACAAACTCACTCTCCTGCTGGTAACAGCTTATCCAAAGTGACCACTCTCCCTACAATGTGCATGATAATCAGGGTGGGCCATTTCCAGCACAAATCCAGGTTGGGTGAGAGAACCTGGATTTGTGCTGGAAATGGCCCACCTTGATTATCATACACATTGTGAAGAGAGTGGTCACTTTGGATGGGCTATTACCAGCAGGAGAGTGAGTTTGGGGGGGGGGGGGCGGAGGGTGAGAAAACCTGGATTTGTGCTCGAAATGGCCCAACTTGATGATCACTTTAGATAAGGTATTACCAGCAGGAGAGTGAGTTTGTATGTGTATGGGGGTGGGGGGGTGAGAAAACCTGGATTTGTGCTGGAAATGGCCCACCTTGATTATCATGCACATTGTAGGGAGAGTGGTCACTTTGGATAAGCTATTACCAGCAGGAGAGTGAGTTTGTGTGTGTGGTTTTTGGAGGGGGGTGAGAGAACCTAGATGTGTGCAGGAAATGGCCCACCTTCATTATCATACACATTGTGAAGAGAGTGGTCACTTTGGATGGGCTATTACCAGCAGGAGAGTGAGTCTGTGGAGGGGGGGGAGAAAACCTGGATTTGTGCTGGAAATGGCCCAACTTGATGATCACTTTAGATAAGCTATTCCAGCAGGACAGTGGGGTGGGAGGAGGTATTGTTTCATGGTCTCTGTGTGTATATAATGTCTTCTGCAGTTTCCACGGTATGCATCCGATGAAGTGAGCTGTAGCTCACGAAAGCTCATGCTCAAATAAATTGGTTAGTCTCTAAGGTGCCACAAGTACTCCTTTTCTTTTTGCGAAGACAGACTAACACGGCTGTTACTCTGAAACTCACAGTAAAGTCAGTGAGAGAAGGATTTGGCCAAATGTCAATTTTCCTCTACTTCTGTGAGCAGTGTTATTATTAATTTATTAACTCTTTTAGTGCTTTTGAATGTACAATGTATGTCCAGCAGACTGACTCCTAAATGGCCCGGCATCTGTCATGTAGATAGAATGATCTAGTTCCAAATGGAATGTTGTGGACAGTATGTGATGGGGTTAAATTTCTATTTTAACACTCTGAAAGGAAAAAAGAAAATATATATTTTGGGAGGGAAAAACTTTATAAAAATACAGCTCAAGGCAAATATGAATTTCAGAGCTAATGCTGACTCTCTCTATCATTATATCATTAACTGGCCTTGTTTTGCCTGGGATTTGCAAACAGGACTTACTGTGTTTTCAATTACCCTTTGTATACAGATCTGCAACACCTGTGAATAAGAGAGCTAATTATTAAGCACTTTACTGTGACATCAGGAATGGTCTAGATAATACTTAGTCCTGCCATGAGTGCAGAGGACTGGACTAGATGACCTCTCAAAGTCCCTTCCAGTCCTATGATTCTATGACTGGGTCTAAGGTGGCCATGGACGACAGAAGGAGCGATTAAGAGCCCCCCGCCCCCAAATCATTCTGCATGACTGCTTAGGCCTGTCCCCATCTTGTCTGCAGGCATGGGGATGAGGTCATGGCCTGAATGCCCAGGTGCATTCTCCTGTCCTATGAAGATGCAGGTGGGGAGGGACAGAGGCTACAGAGCCATGACTCTGGCCCCCATAACACTAGCCAGGAGAGCAGGCTCAGTGCAGTGGGTGTTATGCTGCACTCTGTAATGGGCTGCAGTAGATTACTGTCCCCTCAGTGCAGCAGAGGAGGCACAATTAATTCTGGAGCTACTCCTGACAGAGGCAGCTCATGCTCAGGGCTCTAACTAAAAGCGCAAACTAGACCTATGCTTTGAATTTCAGGCTTCAATTTGTATTTCCCAGTTGCTTGGTGAACGAATGATGCTATTTGGTAGCATAGAGTAACATTCTAAGGGGAGCAGAATCTGCCTAAGAAGATGATGCTTTTGGTTTAGTTGTGCCTGATGAAGAAGAAGAAAGGATGATCTGCCTTAAATCTTACAGAATTTACAGATGTTCTCACTACTGCACTGGTAGCTGGAGCCTGAGGGCCCTCTTCATTGACCTCAACAAAGGACTTGTGAAAAACTTGTGACAAAAAAAGATTATTATTCTCAGACAACCCTGTGAAGTCAGCTTGGCTCTGACTGAAAGCATCTTACAGCCCCATACTGCTCCAAGTGGACTTGAGGTTATAGCTCTCTTCCAGCTTGATCCTGGGCAGAAACAACTCCACTTCAGTCATTTTCATCATTTCTGGGCTGGTCCACTTAGATAATTTATCATAGGTCAATTCCCTCTCTAGCTACAGTGAGTTAAGAAAGAGAGGGATTTGACAATTAAAGAGCAGAAAGGAAATCAAGAGTAAATGAAAAAAACTCATCATAAAGGCATGAAACACATACATTGCTACCACCCATGGCTATTGCCATCATTAGAGGATGTGCTACATGCAAATAGCGTTTGATCCTGCAAGGTGCTAACTGACGTATGCTCCCGTTTATCTAAATGGGAGGTGACCATACATGCAGGATTGTGTCGGTAGAGCAGTTCCTTGTTTTTTCTCTTTAAACGTACATGGGAATGTTCCCCTCTTATGTACATATAGAGCTCCTGTTAATGTTAAGAGAACATCGACATGTGCATACAAGGAAGATTTGATGCTCTGAGGGATTTGGCGTCATTACTGAGGGATTATATAAGAGGAGCAAGTTAGGGGATTTAGAAGGTGAGACATAGAGGCCTCTGTTTCTCTTAAAAAGCAGCAGACCTTGTCTAACAAGCCATCCTTAGTTCCGCAGCCAGGGATTCCCTGCTGAGGAATGACAGCTGGTACACCTACAGGAAATGCTGGCACAGGAATTTTTAAGATATCTTCAGGGAGAACATCCACCCCTATCCCTGACCACTCCCAAAATGATGAGAGGAAAGGGGCTTGTCTTAGAGCTGTCCAAGGAGCAGAACACACCTCAGCAGCTCCCCTCTCTGGTCTAATGAACCAAGGCAGACTCATCAGAACGCACCTGCTGGTTTGGTTGGGAAATAGGGGTATCGTCACCACCACCCGCCCCATCTCTCCAGCACTACATACCTTGTGGGAAGGTAGGCCATTCTCCTACCTTCCCACAAGCACTTTCCAAATCTTCCGTATACTCAAAATATTGTCGCATACCCCTCTCCCACCTTAACTTCCACATCATGCTTTCCCTCTTTATGTCAACACATCATACCCTTCACAACTGCACATATGCCTGTAGGATATGTCTGTAGCTATCCAGTCTCTGAGGTCAGAGTTCAGGTTTTGCATTGCAATGTGGGTTAGAGGAATTGTCTGTGTGTGTTGTCCATCTGTACATGTGTGAGGTGGAAGGGCACCCTGGGGAGGTGCAGAGTCAGTGGTGTGTTGTGTTGCTGTTCAGGAGTGGGAATCAAGTTGCCTTTCCTGCCTTTGAAGGTTTGAATGATTGTGTTTTGCACTTAAGCAACCTTAAAGAATACCATCTTACTTTTTTTGGCCTCCCACAAGAAGTTCTTGTCACCTGCAAACAGCGTCCTCCAGTTCCTGTACTTTCCTTAAAGTGAAGCACCTGCAAGCAGAGTTTGTAAAGACAGTAAATATACTTGAAGACAGCTATCTAAGACAAATGTACACACAATTTGATTTTTAGTGACCTAATTGTCAAAACCTCAAATTTATTATAATTAGTGAGCAAAGATGGTTGCTACTTAGCCTGCTAAGGAAGCTATATCTATGATTTTCAATGACGATTTGAATGTAACTGAAACCCAAGTCAGAACCACACAGCCGCACTGCTGGCTTAATAACAGATCATCATTATGAATCAGATGGAAATTAAATTAGACATATGGTGAGACCATGTAAAATTCATGGTGGCTTCAGCCATGTATTATTATACTCTGTTTATTATTGGGCATCACTGTTGTGCTAGATGCTGTATAATATATAAAGGTACAGTGCTTCCCCAAGGGCTTACAACCTATATTAAAAAGACAATGCATAATATACGGAATGGCCATATGAAGGTGTAATCACAGAGCCATCAAATGGTAATGATCAGATAAATTTATGGTAAAGCATAGATTGATTAATCTTGTCCCATATCAACATCTTTTCTTAAACCCTGCAAGTATATAGTACTTGTACTCTGTTTTCTAAAAACTGAAATCTAAACTAAACTTATGATGAAAATGTGCAGTCCCTATTTTACTGCATGACATGGATGTTATCATTTAATCTGCTCTGTTGGCTGGGGTTTAACTACTTCAGAAGACGTTTCAAAGAAACCTAAATATGTCTAATACCAATATTACATTACCTCAGATTCCTGTGAGAGACAAGAAATTACTTGCCTCGTCAGCTGGGTTCTGGATCTGTTTTTTAGGCAATAAACACATTTAGAAATATAAAACAGCTGTGCTTCCTTCTGGCTGTGCTTCCTTCCATCCTCCACTCTTACCGTCCAATATATTTCACCACCTATGTTTACCCCTCCTCCCCACCAGTTTCCAGAACTTTCTGTTGTAAAGTTTGCCCGGATTGTTGACATACCGTGTATTTCTTGGGCAATAAAGTTTAGAAATAAAATCAGATTGCAGCTCACTTTCCTTCTAGCCTACGTTCTACACCCCGAGGACCTATCCGGCTTAGGTAGGCACCTCTTGATAATCTGGCCCTTGGACCTTGGACTCTTCAGGTTCCATGGCTGGCAACAGGGTTCATTATGGAGTATCTGAACAAATGGATTCTTTTGTTATGAGAAGACTAACAAGAGGATGACAGAATAAAAATCTTTTTCTTCCCCCTGAGGGGAACAACAATTTAGTGCTTGGCCCACTTATTTGCTGTGTTGTACCATCTCACAGCAAGAGATTTATCCTTACTTATCTAATTTAAGATTGTAAGGAACAGATTTTCGGTTCCTCTGTTTGTTGCACTGAGGACAGTGTTTAAATTGCAGATACTGCAGGGGAATGCTTATGATTTAATTAAAACAAGTCTGACACTGTGAGGATTTAGAGACTGGCAGGCTTTTGAAAATGGAGGGATTGAGGTCTCTCTCCAGCTTTTCTTTCTGTTCAAGCCCACTAGCATATATGAAATTTCATGGCCTAGTCACATACCTTGTTCATTCTGAAGGGTTGTTCCTCTGTAAATCCATCCTTAAATTTCTTTGCCCAGTTTTCTTTGAAGTAGAGGGCACTGACAAGCACCAGCTTGGTGAGTTAATCAACAGAGTTGACAGACAATAGCACCTGAATTTTAACTTTAGGAAATAGTGAGACAGTCATATCATTGTGCAGCTTTTATGCTTGGAGTAAATACCAGATTTGAGTTTTGGAGAATATATGTAAGAAAAATGTACTATTTGAGACCATACTTGTAAGGCAGCTTCCTGTCTTAAGAGATGAAATATCCTCAAACATATTGGGTTGGACTTTGTGGTATCCTTCAGTGACTTTGTCCTACTCAGGCTGCTTCTCACTAGTAATAACCCCGATTGATAGTCTTAATCTACATTCCTCCCATGGAGAGAGAAAGAAGACTGAAGTCGACATTAGAGGCGACTTAGGTCGGCATAAAGGACCTGGTAGTGTAGATGCATACATTAACAGGTCAACTTAAGGCAGCTTCCATCTACCTAACTCTGTAGTGTAGACCAGGCCTCAGAGTTTATCACAGTAGCTGTAGAACCTCAAACTGGTGCTGAAACATCTTCACCCCTTTCTATTTTTGGAGGAGAAAAGGCCTACAACCCCCCCTGAGTAATTTCAGCAGAGTGTACCCTTTCTGCCAGACTGTTTCATGACACTATATATATCAGAAAATGAACCCCCTGAACATACTGCATGGAATCCCATCAAAATGAAACACATTTTGCTATGTAGGTATTTGTATGAGGCCCAACACTCTGGTATCTTATTGCCTTCAAACACATAAAGGTTAAATTGTTATCATAAATATTTGTGCAGCTGGAAAGCAGTAGTCATCACTGTTTTCCCCTGTGGTGCGAGTAGTGTTATAACTGAAAGGAGATGTCATTTTGGATTTGGTGTTACTGAACTTTCAAATGTAGTTATCTGCCTGCCTCCAACCGGGGCAGTGGGGCAGCAGCCATTTTGTGTTTCAGTTCAAATGCGGAATAGAATGAATCAACGTTTTTTCTCTCCCCTCAGAAACAATTTAGGGTGGAAAAATACATGATGTCTCTCTGTGAATGGTAAAAGAAGAGTCCTGACCTCACCTTCAGTCTGGCATTCAACACTGGAATTGATCTCTCTTCTGACTTCTGCTGCTGCTCCCAAGAAATCAACAGCTCATGGCTCTATGTGGTAATATTTTTTGATCAATTGTAAGTATTCCTACAAGGCAAGAGAGAGAGAAGTCTTACATATTATTTGGCAATATATATGGGCCAACTACTGCCAAATAGAAAAGAGAATTCATGTTATTACACAGTTTACTAGGATCATAAAGCTATATCTTCAGAGAAGCAAAATATTTTTAGTTATATATGTTATCAATCATTTACTCATCTATGATTGTTCATGTTTACATACAGTCCAGACCAGAAAAGCAAATTAAAAGAATACCTGTAATCTTGATATGAGTATCTACGAAGAGTCAGTGGGAAATAAATCTTAAAGGATAACAAACCTTTTTGCAGATGTAATTGAAATATTTGCATTTAGCTCTTGTATGGTTTGTTGTCCTAGACCAACCATAAAGATGAATTTTCTCCCCATTACACAGATAGATGAACTGCTTCACTTTATTGAAAGGTGATGATTTTTCTCCATGTAACTGGTTGGCACTTTTAAGCAGGTAATTTTTAGTGGGTTGGTTATTAATTTCAGAGCTAAGTGCCTGAAACCCTGCATGGATGTTATGGGCTCAGCCAGGCAGTAATGGCACTTCTGGGTGCTGCCTTGGCTGCCTGCTCCTGTGCTGCTGGGAACTCTGGGATACATCCAGAGGACTTCTGGGACCTGACCGAATTAGGCCAGGGCCGTGCTCACAGAAGAAACCAACAGGGCTCGGACCCTAGGTCTCAGCTTAACACTGGCTGGGGCCCTCCAACCCTGCAGGAACCTGGGACCCTGGGTCTTAGCCCTAGGATAGCACATTTGTAGGACGCACATGTGGACATGTGGACGCAAAGTGGGGTTGGCTTGAGCCTGGGCTCAGACCTGGGCTTAAATTGCTTTGTAGACATAACCTCAGTGTCAAAGCAGAGAGGTTGAAATATCTGCATAAATAGTGACAAATAAATTGGTTCTATGAAGTTTCATTTTTTAGTAACCCTAACTAGTTATAAGTAGTAAGTTATAAGTAGTATATATAAGTATATAACTTATATATAAGTAGTATAAGTTATAAGTACAAGAAAATTTAATGTTCATTCTTAACTACGGTATATTGTTTTCACCTGATCCTTTAAAAGTGACATTTGTCCTCCTTTGCCTTGTTGCAGAATACAACTAAGCCAGTGCAGATGATGTTCCAGAGAGGGAAATTTAATTGGACCTACATACAAACAATGCACACTCATATTGTTGAGCTCCCATATGTCAATAATGACCTCAGCATGCTCATACTGCTACCAGATGACATCAGCAATGATATCACTGGCCTAGAAATGGTAAAGAAATTAATCATATTAATACGGGCAATTCAATTGTTTTTATATCCTAGATGTTTATATGGCTGCTGTCTGATGGTAAGTGATGCTACATTCTTGTATTAGGAACGGGTGAAAAGATCTGGCTCAGGAAAAAATAAGGATAGACCCAAACCTTGTCTAACACTCAGAGAACCCGAGCCTTTATTGACCTATGACAAGATTTTCATAGACCCAACACTTTTTTGCACTTCTTACTGTCATCCAGTCCGAGAAGCAGAAGCCCCAAAATCCTGCAAGAAAGGCAGTTCTTTCAGCCCAAGCAAAACCAGAGACTACAGGAACCCTTGATAAAAAGCCAGGATAGATGGGAACACTTCATACTAAACAAATATCTACATCTTTGAATGTATTTTCATATGATAAATATTTTAAATAAAGATAAATATAACTTAGAATAACTCAGCTAACAAAGTGACTAAGTATATATGTAATTAATTAACAAACATACTTTTCTGATACATTGCATATGGATATGCTAGAATGCCAAAGACTAAAGACATACAATATGGTTACTATCATGTAAAACAGGACTCTGCTGCTATTATGCTACAAATAGTCAACATTGAAGGTATTCACAAGGTGGGGTCGGGAAGGAATTTTCCTTCAGGTCAGCATGGCAGAGACCCAGGGGGGTTTCACCTTCCTCTGAAACGTGAGGCATGGGTCACTTGCTAGTCTGAACTACAGTAAATGGTGGATTCTGTGTAACTTGAAATCTTTAAAACAAGATTTGAGGATTTCAGTAACTCAGCCAGAGGTTATGGGCCTATTGCAGGAGTGGGTGGGTATGATTCTGAGGCCTCCAATGTGCAGGACATCAGATTAGATGATAATGATCATCCCTTCTGGCTTTAAACACTGAAATCTTCCAGTTACTGCACAAACCTGCCGTAAGAAAACATGCTGCTTTACAGTTGAGAAGACACCTGTAAACTAGCCAGAAGCTTTTCAGTGATCTTCACGATATTTATAAACCATCTCTATAGTTTCTCCATTCAGGATGTGAAGGACATCAATGTTAAGGAAGTTTCATTTTCACTGTGTAATTTTTGATTCTCTCTTTTTTAACTAACTGTAGCTAGAAAGAGACTTGATGTATGAGACATTATCCAGACGGACCAGCTCAGAAATGATGGAGAAAACTGAAGTGGACGTGTATCTGCCCAGGATCAAAATGGAAGAGAGTTATGACCTCAACTCTACTTTGAGCAGCATGGGTATTTGAGATGCCTTCAGTCAGAACCGAGCTGATTTCAGAGGGATGACTGAGAAAAATGATCTGGTTTTGTCAAATGTTTTTCACAAGTGCTTTGTGGAGATCAATGAAGAAGGCACTGAGGCTGCAGCTGCCAGTGCAGCTTCTATGCCAGCACGAAGTCTCATTTCTGCCATTCAGTTTGCAGCAGATCACCCTTTCCTCTTCTTCATCAGGCACAATAAAACTAACACCATCCTCTTCTTTGGCAGATTCTGCTCTCTATAAAAACTCAGATTTCTGTTGCTAACCAAGATCTTGCAGCAGCAGGACTGTACCATAAAGACAACGCCTCAAGTGTCTAAATAGTTTGGGTAATTTTATTTCACTTTCCTGTATTATTGGCCAATCTTTGTAGCTTGGGGAACAACAAATAGTGCAAATAATATTGGGCTACGACTCTCAAAAGCACAATAAAAATGCACTGGTTGCTTTCTAAATGACTGTAAATTGCACTCTTTCCTAATACTGTACAACTATACAGTTTGCCAGAAGCTGTGAATGAGTGACAGGGGATGGATCACTTGATGATTACCTGTTCTGTTCATTCCTTCTGGGGAACCTGGCACTGGCCACTGTTGGTAGACAGGATACTGGGCTAGATGGACCTTTGGTCTGATCCAGTAGGGCCATTCTTATGTTCTTATGTTATAAAGCAGAAGAACAAGTTTGATCTAGAGAAATACATCTCAGGAATAAAACACTTACCTGTGCAGGCACACAAAGAGTACACAAGCAGGGCCAGATCTTCAGTAGGTGCAGATTGGACCACCCCTACTGAAATCAATGGAGCTAGGCCAATTATACCAGATGAGGATGTGGCCCACAGTCTCACGAATTATACTGAGTGAACATAGGCATGGCTAGTAATGCAATAAAACTATTTGAATGTAAGTGTTTTGTAATAGTTACATTTCTAATGGCATTTTTTCCTGTTTGCAGACTGCTTGCAAGTGTACTGGAAAAAGTGGTAAACAGTGAGGTGGCAAAATTTGCAGATGATACAAAATTACTAAAGATAGTTCAGACCCAGGCAGACTGCAAAAAGCTACAAAAGGACCTCTCAAAACTGGGTGACAGAGCAACAAAATGGCAGATGAAATTCAATGTTGATAAATGCAAAGTAATGCACACTGGAAAACATAATCCCAACTATACATATAAAATGATGGGGTCTAAATGATCTGTTACCACTCAGGAAAGAGATCTTGGCGTCACTGTGGATAATTCTCTGAAAACATCCACTCAATGTGCAGTGGCAATCAAAAAAAAAAAACCTAACCGAATATTGGAATCATTAACAAAGGGGTAGATAATAAGACAGAAAATATCATATTGCCTCTATATAAATCCACGGTACGCTCACGTCTTGAATACTACGTGCAGATGTGGTTACCCCATCTCAAAAAAGATATATCAGAATTGGAAAAGGTTCAGAAAAGAGTAACAAAAATGATTAGGGGTATGGAATGACTTCTGTATGAGGAGAGATTAATAAGACTGGGACTTTTCAGCTTGGAAAAGGGACGACTAAGGAGGAATATGCTAGAGGTCTATAAAATCATAACTGGTGTGAAGAACGTAAATAGGGAAGTGTTATTTACTCCTTCTCATAACACAAGAACTAGGGGTCACCAAATGAAATTAATAGGCAGCAGGTTAAAAGCATAAAAGGCAGTATTTCTTCACACAACACACAGTCAACCTGTGGAACTCTTTGCCAGAGAATGTTGTGAAGGCCAAGACTATAACAGGGTTCATAAAAGAACTAGATAAATTCGTGGAGGATAGGTCCATCAGTGGCTGTTTGCCAGGAGCTGGGAATGGGCGACGGGATGGATCACTTGATGATTACCTGTTCTGTTCATTTCCTCTGGGGCACCTGGCATTGGCCACTGTCTGAAGACAGGATACTGGGCTAGATGGACCTTTGGTCTGACCCAGTATGGCTGTTCTTATGTTTTTATGTTCTGTTTCCCCTGTAGGTAACATACCAATGGGCAAGTTGTTAGGATATAGATATTCAGGCCTGTCTGTAAAGGTCTGTACTTTAAGAATTTAGGTGTATTCTTATCACTTGGCTAGTTAGAGGTATAAAAGAAAGAATCAAAATCACTGTCTGCCAGTGTAAGGTCCTTCTCTTACTGTGACAGTCTGAGGCCCTGTTCTTAGGCTAAGGCCTTTGGCTAAGCGACAGAGGCAGCCATAAGCTGGGAAGCGACCGGTCACATCCTCACATTCCAAAGTAGTCACACTGAAAGAAGGTGCTATTGGGCTGTTAGGAATACAATCCTGTCCTGATAGTGCCTATCACCTCCAGAGAAAGGGAAGTGCTTAGAAGATGTA
Source organism: Caretta caretta (assembly GCF_965140235.1). NCBI lineage: Eukaryota > Metazoa > Chordata > Testudines > Cheloniidae > Caretta > Caretta caretta. The sequence continues at coordinate 122,230,938 of NC_134207.1, read as the reverse complement.
AAAGGAAATTGAGGTTGATAGTTTTCTGTCTGGTAAGAACTCACTTATCAATAGACACAGCTGGAAAACTCTTATGTCTTTATAGATGTCGTTGTGAAATCCTCACTTCTGTATTGTTTTGTCATTATAGTTCCCACTTTGCTATTGTTTATTGGCATGGTCTCTGTCTGGTTCTGTGATTGTTTCTGTCTGCTGTATACTTAATTTTGCTGGGTGTAAACTAATTAAGGTGGTGGGATATAATTGGTTAGCTAATCATGTTACAATATGTTAGGATTGGTTAGTTAAATTTCAGTAGAATGATTGGTTAAGGTATAGCTAAGAATATCACTATATAAATTAGGGGCAAACAGGAAGTAAGTTGGGATTCGAAAATAAGGAAAAAGGAACTTGTATTTAAGCTTGCTGGAAGTTCACTCCAATAAATATTGAATTGTTTGCCCCTTCGGACTTCGGGTATTGTTGCTCTCTGTTCATGCAAGAAGGACCAGGGAAGTGGGAGAGTGAAGGAATAAGCTCCCTAACACAAGTGCTGTACAAGAAACAACTATGTAAAATATAAAAAGCATTTCCTTGCAACCATCTGCTTTGTAATAATTTTACTTTCAGCTAGCATCATACTAGGGACTAATTCTCCACTGCCGTCTTCTAGTTTTATGATGGAGTAACCTCACTGAAATCAATGGAGTCACACTGGTATAAACTAGGGCAATGGAGAATCAGGCCCTAAATACTTATTTGTAAATATTGTGCAGTATGTTTATGTAGAACCCATATCTTCATAAATGTTGGTGTTAGAGCTGTTTGTGCAAATTCCCAGCAACCAGTTACCGGGGAATAAAATATTAGAAGCACAGAGCTTTTTGAGTAATTTTCTCCCTTTTTTTGGGACTGCTCCTAACTCTTTGATTTCAGGGTAGAGATTAAATAAGCTGGGTACACAAGCGAACCTCTAGGTATATTGAAAATATTCCCACCAGCCTGCAAGCACTTTGGAAGTCCACGCTTCTAGGAAGCAACACACACCTTACTTCTTGGTTCTGCTTCGTAAACAGGAAAAGAACAAATATGAAATGACATTACATAAGGGTTTATTTATTTTATTATACTCACTATGACTGCACAAACATATTCCCTTTAAATACTGTCCTGTTGAATATAACGTGATAAAGCTGTGTGCTAAAATGTAACCCCAAAGCAGTCGCTTTTATATAGGTCTGCACGGACACACTTTCAAGAAAAGGGCTCCTTCATACAGCTAACAGACTTGGATTTTCAAAATACAAGCCCAACCTACGTAGAATGAAGGTACCTGTTTATTTCAGAATTCCTTTTCTGCTATCTCGGAGAGAGGGAACTCTTGGCTGCACACGAGCTATTAATTTTCATGGTGGGTCTCAGCATGAAATAAACAAACAACCCTTTGATTTAAAAAAAATGTTTCTACACTTCAGTATCCACTGCACTGAGTGCAGATCAGATTGTGTATCAAGGGATGTTCTTTAATCCAGCCTTTAAATTAAAAAGGGATACTAGCCCTCATCCTTCAGTGCTCACAGCACCCACAACTGCCTTGAATTAGAGAGAAACTTCTGACATGGGAATATTTTAGTGCTCATTCCAGGCATTCTTTGACAAGCCCATTTTTGGAGTCTTACATCCTCCACTTAAACATCCGGTATTGGTCACTGCTGGGACCGAATACCAGGCTCAAGTTGATTGTTTGTCTGATCTGGCATGGCAGTATCCATATCCCTAATGGTTTTAAATGGGGATGGTGGAGTCACAAGGCCTCACTGATCTCAGCATCACTCCAGTTTTACACTGATATGCCTCATCTGAAATCTATAGAGTTACACTGATTTAAAACTGGAATAATGCAGTGGAGAATCAGGCCACACAGAACACACATCCGGCAGAAAGACAAACATTTGTGTTGTTTGGTGTAAGTTAAACACTAGCTGTACTTATTTCAAACGAAAGAGAGTTGCAATGGACATCACCAGCCATTCTTACTGTAGGCCACTTGGTGTTATTTTTGCTTATCCTATGTCTAAAATACCATATCTTATAACATCATTGTATTCATCTTCTAAATCTCTAAGTTTGCTGTTTAAAATACATACAATGGATCAATAATAAGGACAAACTTTACAACAAAAATTTCTGGGAAGTGGTCGGGAGCAAGAGTAGTTTTAGGTGGTGAAACATATTGGGCACTAGGGGTGGAGAATGTATGCTAGAAAGAAAGGGAGGTGCAATCTCATTTTATTTCTAAACCTATTTATTGCCAAACAAATATAGGGTATGTCAACAATCAAGGCAAACATTGCAACAGAAAGTTCTGGAAATTGGTGGGGAGGAGGTGTAAGCATAAGTGGTGAAAGATACAGACCTGTAAGAGTGGATGATGCAGGCTGGAAGGAAGTGCAACTGTTCTATATATCTAAACATATCAATTGCCTAACAAACAGACCCAGAACTTGGCTGAGGACACAAGTAATTCCTTCTCTCTCACAGGACTCTAAGGTAATGTAGATATTTGTATAGACACAATTAGCTTTTTGACAATTATTCTGAATTAGTTAAACCCTGGGCAGATTAAATGATAACATCCATGTCAAGCAGTAAAACAGGGCTTGCCCATTTCCATCACGAGTTTAGTTTAGATTTCTGTTTCTAGAAAACCGAGTGCAAATATTATAAACTTGCAGAGTTTTAAGAAAAAATGCTGATGTGGGGCAAGATGAATCAAAGGAAGAATTTTCTTAGTTCCTTAAAATCTTGAATTAGATAAATAAGGATAAATCTGTGCAGGTGGTAGTTCTTGCTGTTAGATTGCAAAAGACAGCAAATTCATGGGCCAAAAACTAAATTGTTGTTCCACCGAGGGGGAAGAAAAAAGATATTTTTAGTTTGCCACCTTCTTGTTTGACTTCTCATGACAAAAGAATTCATGACTTAGTATGTGTTTGGATACTCCATAATGAACCATATTGACCGTCAGGGAAACCTAAGAGGCCAAGGCCTGAGAACCAGATGATCAAAGGTATTTAGGCAACTAAAGATGCATTTTGGTGTGTACTGGGATTTTCAAAAGCACCTAAGCAGGTTAGGTGCCTAAGTACTATTGAAATCAATCTTTAAATAATAATAAAGACCATGCGTGATTTGCGTCTCATACAAGTACCTAAGGATCTATTTACAGCAGAGACAATAGGTCAGATAATCTAAGGGAGTCTGGAATTATTGTCAACTAGATACGTGTTCCAGTTTCTGGGAAAGTTAGTTTGCCCCTATACAGAGAAAACAACACAAGCTGGAGACTAAGGTAAAATCCTGGGCCCACTGAATTCAACTAGAGTTGTGTGGTTGTTCTCAAATGAGCCAGGATTTCACCCCCAAATTGCTGAGGGTATCAGAGTCTGACAGTGAGTAGCAACTACTCCAGGAGAAAGTCCTATTCAACATCCGTAAGGGTCTTTGAAATCAATTGGACAACTAAAAGAGTAAGGCACTACTCAATTTCAGTCCACATATCAGAATCTGACCCCTACTATTTTCTTAGTCCTTAATCTGGTCAAAACTTTCAACTCCAATGGGAATTTAGACAGTGGAAGTTCTGAATAAAGACAAATTAAGGATTTTTTTTCCACGATAGTACTGAATTCCATATTGATGCACAACATGTTTATAGGAAATGAAAAATGTTGTAAGTCCATTTGGCAAATCATTAGCAGAGGAGAACATTAAGCTAGGAAATTCACAGGTTCCTGCCAACCAAAGTCCGCAGGAAACCACAACTAAATTGCAGTTGTCTAAAGTGATACTGTTTTATAGCTACTAATATGGAGGATAGAAGACTATAGCTGGGTTTAAAAAATTAATTAATAAATCCAGTTAAAATTACCAGGTGACACACAATATATATGTGGTCAATCAAACACATGTCATTTGGGAAATCTATGGGTCTTTGGCAGCGCTGTGCTTCCTATAACAGATATCAGGGTAGTAAGGAAGTGCGGCGGACTGAAGGAGAAAACAATAGTTAACCAGTACATTGAGGAAGGGTCCTTCTTTGGCCCCCAAAAACAAAAATCAAGAACTACTACTCCAGGAATCAAAAACAAATGTGAATTCAATGGACCTTCTTAGATGAATAAAGTTATGCATGTTCCCTTTTCACTACCCACACTCTATTCATTACTCTTGGCTCGAGTGGCTCTATGTCAGTGGAGGACCCCTCTGTGGAGAAGGATTCCCAAGGGGGCTGAATCCACCATATTTAGGGCAGCTCTGTGTTGGAGGATCAGTGCAAATATACAGCAAAGGGGGGTAGAATCTGACTCCTAGTGTCTTATCTTTCCTGGAGTCCACACACATTATACAAGAATGGTAATTACATTTTCTGAATGATAAAAGTTATTCTATGGATTGCATTCTAATTAGTTATGAAAGTTACCTTTAAGCAACCATTTGGACATAAAAAAGCAATAATTTTGGATATATGGTAATGCCAGTGGATGTTGCAAATGCTTTATATCCCAAAACTTTGCAAGATACCCCACCATAATCTAGCAAGCTTCAAACTTCATCTCTGGTGACCAGGTAAGCTTTTCTTCCATTTAAGGTTAACGTTTTAGTTACTGTTATAATTGGTGAAGGGAAGTTTTGTAAATCCTTTCGCTATACTCAATCCTTTTTAGATTTATACAGATTAGTCCAGCTTCTCCAGAATTTTACATCCACAGAGGATCGTGTGTTAAAGGTGCCAGGCTGGGGCTCAGGAGTCTATTCCTGCCTGTGTGACTGTGGGCAAGTCACTTTGGCAAAATTTGCAGATGTGGATGCCTAAAAGTAATCATTTAAACCCAGATTTAGATACCTAAATAAACAGCCTGCTTTTCAGAAGGCCTGATCCCCACAGATCCTGTTGGTTTAAGGTAAGTTACAATGCATTTATATCGGTGTGAGAGCAAAATTTGGCTTGCAGGATTTACATAAATTGTTGCAGGTGTCACCACTTTCCAAAGCATATCACATTGCTACATATAATCATCAACTCTTGTGAAATGTGCAATTTTCCAGCTATTAATGATTAGGAAAAGAAATTCTCAGCAATTGTCTTACTTGTTCCATAACAAAGCATTTTGCATTAACAATAACACACAAACTTCTCTTCTGAATCTCAGACTTCAGTAAATCTGTGCATATTTTTGAAAAGAGTCTGAGATGGAAATGAAATATTTAAGTAAGAAAATCACAGAATCATAGGAACGGAGGACTGGAATGGAGGACTGAACAGGTCATCTAGTCCAGTCTCCTGCACCGAGGCAGGACTAAGTATTATCTAGATCATCCCTGACAAGTGTTTGTCTAACCTGTTCTTAAAAACTTCTAGTGATGGGGTGTCAGTCCATGATCTGTTCCTCCTTGCATTTTACTGTGACCCTGAGAGAACCTTTCCCAGGCATGAAAAGAGCTCTGTGTGGCTCGAAAGCCTGTCTTTCTCACCAATAATAGAAGATACCTCACCCACCTTCTCTCCCTTGCAATTAGGAAGTTTTTCCTAATGTCAAATCTAAATGTCCCTTGCTGCGATTTAAGTCCATTACTTCTTATCCTGTCCCCAGTGACTAAGAAGAACAATTTATCACTTTACTTGTTAGAACAACCTTTTAGTACTTGAAGACTGTGGTCATATCCCCCTTGAGTCTTCTCTTCTCCAGACTAAACAACCCAACTTTTTCAATCTTTCCTCATAGGTCATGTTTTCTAGACTTTTACTTTTTTTTTTTTTTTTTTGCTCTTCTCTGGACTTTCTCCAATTTGTTCACATCTTTCCCAATTGTGGTGCCCAGAACTGGACACAATACTCCAGTAAGGGCCTTATCAGTGGTGAGTAGAGTGGAAAAATTATTTCTCACATCTTGCTTACAAAATGAAAGGTGATGTTATATAACACTATTTCCGAGGAACAACAGTGGATTAGAATTTGGAAGGGGAAAACCACGAGGATCATCCATTTGAATAGTGAAGAATCTCACCTAAGATGAGGGAGACCCACATTCAAGTCCCTGCTCCAATGACTAATTTATATTAAGTGGAGAAGCTTCAGTGGAAGAGACTCACTGAAGACTACCTGATAGCCTAGGTCTCACGGCATTCTCCTGAGCAATGAGAGATTCAAATTCAACTCACTGTTCCAAATCAGGCAGTGGGGCGAACTGAACCTCGGTCTCCCACATCCCAGGTGTATGCCCTAACCTTTGGGCAGAAGTTATATGGGACATTTCCACCACCTCTTTACTGGGCTAAAGATAAAAGGGGGGAGGGCAAGGAGCACAGCACCAGCCACTTAACAAATCTAACCTGAAAATGTTTTTTTGGCCCAAACTCTTTGGTAAATTTGTGTCAAATTCATGAATAGTTTCAGGTTGACCAAGATTACATTTTTTTAACAGATAAACTATGGGTCAGAAAAACTTCACCTGGGTCTTTTTATCTATTTGTGAAAGTCTTGGAATGCCTCCCTGGGAAGAAATCAAGGGTATCTCTTTTCAGAGTTAATGGAGACAGATTCCTATCAGTCAACCCCAATGGGAAAATGTATTGCAATAAATAGATGTTCACACATCTTACATAGTGTATATTTCTTTTATAATAGAATAAGCTGATTCAGTGATACCTTATCACATATTAATCAAATCATTTTCTACCCATTGTCTGTTGTTGTTACCTAGATACCAGGGGTCAAATTAGGCTCTCATTTACACCTGTGCATATCTGGATTCACCCCTCTGAAGTTGCTCTAGCTATAACTGGGTGCAAAAGAGAGCCTAGTGTGGCCCTGATCATATACAAACAGAAAGTGGAGCATCCCATAATCCCTCTCAGGAAGGCTGATTTTGAACTCAGACTGCTGTAAATCATGAGTAACTCCCCTGAAGTCAGATGGGGAGATGCATCAGTGGGTTTCATTGCTCTAAGAAACAGTGTTGGTAGAAGATTTTACTCCTTGTAGCATTGTACATTAGCCGCAGAAAAGGAAGAAAAAGGAGAGTCTCAATTTCCTGGTGGAGGATTGGAGATGAGTCTGTTTTCTTAATGGGAATTCTTTTTTTTAAAAGTCTGTATCACAAAGTTCCCAAAACTTATGCCCATTTCCACTCTGAAGCTAGACAAGAGTGTATAACTAGCAAGAAAGCCACTGAAAACATCTGATGCAGTAAGAGGTTGAGAAAAGAGACTGTTGAACTCCATTGATTTGGTTTATTTTTTTCCTCGACAGCTTTTCATTTTCACAATGAACTCCATCAGTGAAGCAACTACAAAATTTTGCCTTGACTTTTTCAAAGTACTGAACAAAGATTTTCCATCTGAAAATATCATCTATTCTCCTCTGAGTATCTCAGCTGCCCTGGGCATGGTCCTTCTTGGGGCCAGAGGTAATACTGCCGCCCAGATACAAAAGGTAGGCATCAATAAGTCGTTTGTTTTATACCTGCATTTTTGTTCGACAATGGCAGACCATTCCCACGTGCAATGTCACCTGAGCTCCTCAAGGCTTTTCTTTCATTGTAACTCAGAGCAGTTTCCTTTTCCATGGGTAATATAGCCGGCACAAGCAGCAATTGCCCTAGTTAAGGTCGAAAGGCACTTCTATATTGAATGGGATTGAACTTTATGCCGTTGAAAGTGTGCCTGGCAGAAGATGCAGGCTGAAAACATAATTGTGAACTGGAAATAACATTTCCAGCCCAAGAACAAGAGATTTCCCCCCCTCAAGCCCTGATCTTGCAACCATTCCATAAGTGTGTGTCATTACATACATGAGTAGTGGATAATGGTACTTGGGTGTATTATTGTTTGTAAGACTCTGGCCTGTTGCAGCTTCACTTACCCTCTGCTGAGGTTGGTCTATTTTGACCCATAGGGATGTTTGAGCCTCTTGGCCAAAAGCTCAGCCCCAGCAGAAGAGGTCATCTCAGATAAAACCTAGAGAAACATTTCTTCAATATTTGCAATTTCTGGCCCCTCATCTTCATTTTACTCATACTGCTTGGTGACATTTCTGTGTTGTGCATTATACCAAAAGAGAGAGATGTAGCCTAAATGGTTATTTCATAAATCTGTGTATCTCAGATGCAGGGTCCTTTTTAGTTGCTTACAATGAATGTGCTGAGCGTCAGATTTACTAATGCTGAAGTGTCACAAGTTTGGTTGTAGTTATAAAAAATAATTTGAATATCTAGTTTGGCAAAAGTGTTAACCTATTTTGGATCCCATGAGCCTGTAGGAGTCACATTTTTCATTAGGAATGGGTTTGAATTTCTCAAGCTTGGATTGCACAGGAGTTAGTACTAATCAAGAATCATGTGGCATCAGTCTTTGAATACAGCTGTCATTATTAGAACTTCCAGATAGATATTTTGCTGTGAAGGCTAGACATGTGACCCAATACAGTTAGCAGCTGTAAAGGGATCTGCACATGAGAGGAATGAAATTAAAAACAAAACAAAACAAAAAAACCAGGTTCCAATGCTAGTCAATGGCAAAACTCCTGTCTGCTTAAATATGGGTGGGAGCTAACTCTACATTTGACAAACAAACACTACATTTGTTGGAATTAAACCTAGCAAACTCTGAAAGCATTTCCATTGGTTTTGAGACTGTTCCTTAAATTTAGGTTTTGTAAAAAATAAGCTTTTATCCAAGTCCCAATCCTGCAATAGGATCCACTATTGCAAATCGCTGCATGCCTCCTGAATTTATTGCCCTATTGCAAGGTGTAAAAACTGAATATTATGGGAAGAAATAGAAAGTGAGTTCCACAGTCATAGAAATATAGCTCTCCCTTCTAGAGATTTTAAGTAGTATTCACTAAATGGCTTACTGATTTTGATGTCAATGGATGGACTGGGGCATCCAATGATAAAAGTTGAGAACACCTGCCTTTTGACATCATGATGTCTATCTCCAGTAGAAAGGACAGTAGGTAAGACAGACAACTGAATTCTCTGTAACAAGTTCAGTTTCACACATTGTCGTAAGTAAATCAAAATAGCGTATGACTGTTGCAATGTTACATTTCCACCTCAGGTTCTTCGCTTCATTGAACTTAGAGAAAATGAAAATCCAGGAACAGGAAGCTCTTCTGAAGGAACAAGAAGTGATGACAATTCAGAGGTAGTCACAGACTACCTCTTCCTCCCCAGCTGCCGGTATCTTAGAACAAATGTTGGAGCTGGACAAACTTTGGAATTTAGATTCAACTTCCCCAAATTGGCAGATTAGAATTATAACATAAAAATGGGGGGGAATGCTGTGATGGTGGGTGACAGAAGGTAAAGGGAGAAGGATAAAAATGTACACAAGATAGCAAAGAGTAAGGTTTAGGGGTTTTTTTTATTGAAAATGCTGTTCAATTATATGCTTGATTTGGGGCATTCAGAAGTGATCAGTTCAGTTTGCATCTTGCTATTTCCGTGAGCTCCTACCATGATCATGAGCACATCTGCATGTATAACTCAGACATACAGAAAGCATTCACAGCTGTACTACCCTGAACATTTTTAATTGTTCAACAAATTCACAGGTGTAGTGCTCCATAAGTAACAAGTGGAAAATCCCAAAAGAGCCACAGATTACTTAGTCCTTATAAAAGGACTTTTGCTCCATAGATCTCCAGATTATCAGGAACAAGAACAAGTCAGACAAGGCAAAGCTAGTTAAGTTATTGAATCTGAATGGTTTAATAGAAGAACGATTATTTTAAAAAAACCAGTGTCTCTGTTACTCTCAGCCTTCTTCAGTCAGAAATAAACTACAGCAGCTTTGTGTTATTTGAAGGTTCCTGATGATCAGTGTGATATATCTGGAGGGATTCATTCCCAGTTTAATGACATCTTCTCTGCAATCAACAAACCTACCACTTCTTACGAACTGGCTAATGCCAACAGACTGTATGGAGAAAAGACATTCAATTTTCTTCAGGTGAGTTGCACTGGGATTCACATTAACGGCCTGTGACATTGTAGGACAGATAGAGATGAACAACATGGACTTAGTTCAGCTGAGGTCCCATTTCCTGCTGACTTGTATGTGATGTGGCAAAGTACCTTGTTCTCCTCAGCAGACTCAGTCCTTTTTAGCCTGGGAGACACTGGCTTGGGCAAGGCAAATCCTTACAGGTAGCACAGGGTCTGGTTAGTCCTTTCCCTGATCAGTCCCTGGTGCTTACTTTCCCTCCCTTCTGGGCAGGGAGTGCAGCCTCCCTTCCTGGAAGGATTCTGTGTCTTGCTGCCCTTATTCTACTGGCAGCTTCCCTACTTCTCTCACTCTCTCACCCCCTCCCCCTACTTCCACCCCGGGGAGGGTTAAAAAAAAAAAAAAAGAAAGAAAGAAAAAGAAAAAAAAAGGGTCTCCAGCAGTTGGAGCCAGCTGAACCTAATTAGTTCTCTAGCAACCCCTTTTCCAGCTGAACCTTATTTCCCCATGGTTCTCCTCAGTGGACAGGGAGAGGCCTTTTAATCCCCTGGGACTAATTACTACTCCTCCCTTTTTTGTAGCTGTTTGTCCTGGGTTTACCACAGTGAGTTGTGTCCACTTAGACAAGGGGTGGAGTTGATCCCATGGAGGTACTGAACAGTAGAACAGAACAGCCAATCATCTTAAAATAAAGTGGTTCCGGAATGGAATATTTAAGATAACTTCAATCTAAGGTCTTAGTTACAGGCTCTGCTCATTTCTCCCCTGGTCATAGAGCATTATAACCTAACTGTAATTAGGTGTGTTGAACAGCACTGAAAGCAAAATGTCTAAGTGTTTACTATTACTATTTATATTATGGTAGTGCCTACAGGCCAGGATCTCCCTGGGCTACACACGGTACAAAAATATAACAAAGAGACAGCGTTATGTAAACCTCACCCTGAAAAGCTGTTTTATACAGTACATTATTGTTACTCAGGTTTGTCTTCAGCTTTGTAACTATTACTTAAATAATTACTTCAGTACATCAACAGCAAAATAAAGTTTAGAGGGTTGCTATAGTCAAAAAAGTAACTGTTTAATCATGGCACCAGATACTCAGATATATATTCAGAGTTGTATTTGTTTATTTCATTGACAAAATTAAGATTTTAATGCTTTTTACTCTTGTTAGCACTCTAGAAGTAATACAATGATAGAAAAGTGAGCTAGAATTATGAATTCTGGCTCATGCAAATTCAATAAAATTGCTAGCTATGTTCTGGGGTTTCATGCTACATTTTTAACCAATTTATTTCACATTATTTACAAGGCCTCACCATTTCATTTGTGTGAAATTTCATAGGCCCCAAAACTATTCACAAATCAGCTTTCAAAATTTGCATCTAGTTTTAAATTTTATGTGGCAGCACCATTGTAGTCATCTTTAGTTATTTTGGCTGGTGGGGAAAAAGAAACATTACAGGACAGTGCTTCAAAACATTCATGAATTACATATAAATATACAGTCATGGACACACTAAGTTAGACAGCGACAGAAGTGGCCAGACAGTATATATTGGTTTCTACTTCCAAGATAAATTCAGGGTTCTACCTGTAGAACTAACAGAAAGACCTGTAGTGGGTCCTGTTCCACCAGTTTCTCCTGTTCCGCAGTCTACCCAGGATGGAAAGTAAACTTGAGAGACCTAAGGATTGGTTGCTGCAAGAGGAGGCGCATCTATCAGATCTTTCCTCTGAATGGGAGTAGGAAGTGGCCTACGTGAAAATGGTCCCCCAGTCCTTTAGGGCATAAGCAGCCATTTAAGGACCACGAGAGGACCTGTGACAACCAGATATTCTGGTTATTCAAGAGCGACCTAGGTCCACCTTCCATTGTGTAACCAGAACCTGATGTTCTCTAAATGCCTGCTAAAGCGGTTAGGTTGCCAGGGGGCTATATATGTTTATTGCATCTAAAAAACAGAGAGTAAATCAGCCTTACATAACAAGATCACATGGAAAAGCAAACACCAGCCTCACCACAGCAGTAGTGAGAAGTCCGGGGAGAAGTCATTATTATTTGTGATGAGTAGCATAACATAGGGGCCCCAACCAGTGATGAGCTGCCAAAATCTTAACAACGGGTTCCCTCCTCACCCCACGAGGGGGTTGTTGCCCACCCCCAACCTCCGGGACTCCTGCCCCATCCAACCCCCTCTCCTGTTCTTTGACTGCCCCCAGAACCGGGCAGGAGGGTCTCATGGGCCACCATAGTGGGTGCCCACCCCACCCCTATGAGCCAGAAGCACCTGCCAGAGGGCGAGGTGGGGAGTCCCAGCGGTGCTTACCTGGGGCAGCTCCCAGGAAGCATCCGGGAGGTCCCACTGGCTCCTGTGGGGGGGAGCGTAGCTAGGGGAGGAGCGGCCGCGCCCCCCACTGATCACATCAAAAGTGGTGCCTTAGGCACTGACTCCCTGGGTGCTCCGGGGCTGGAGCACCCACGGGGAAAAATTGGTGGGTGCAGAGCACCCACCAGCAGCTCCCTGCCCCGCACCCAGTCCCAGATCACCTCCGCTCTGCCTCCTCCCCTGAAACCACCGCCCCGCTTTGTTTCTCCGCGCCCCCACCCCCACCAGCTTCCCACAAATCAGTGGTTTGGCGGGAAGCCGGGGAAAGCAGAGAAGCAGGCCGCAGCTTCCCACTCAGGCCGAGGGTGGCGGAGGTGAGCCCCCACCCCCACAGGTTAACTGCTGCGGCACGGTTGGCCCTCCTCGCTGTCCCCCCCGCCGGAGCTCACCTCCACCTCCCTGGGCCTGAGCGGGAAGCTGCCGCTTGCTTCTCAGCCCACCCCGGCTTCCCGCGCGAACAGCTGATTCGTGGGAAGCCTGTGGGGGCGGAGAAGCAGAGCGGGGCGGCGCGTTCAGGGGAGGAGATGGAGGCGGAGCGGAGGTGAGCTGGGGCCGGGGAGCTGCCGGTGGGTGCTCTGCACCCTCCAAATTTTCCCCTTGGGTGCTCCAGGGCTGGAGCACCCATGGAGTCGTTGCCTAAGGCGCCGCTTTTGGCTTGGTAAATTTAGAAGCCCTTTTAGAACTGGTTGCCCCTCGCGGAACAACCGGTTCTAAAAGGGCTTCTAAATTTAACAACCGGTTCTAGTGAACCGGTGCGAACCGGCTCCAGCTCACCACCGGCCCCGACCAGGGTCAGGGCCCTGTTCTGCTAGAATGCTGTAGAAACATAGTAAAAGACAGTCCCTTCCCCACAACTTACAATATAAATAGACAGGACAGACACAGAGGTAGGAGAAAAGCAGTATCACTATCCTTATTTCACAGATGGGGAACTGAGACACAAAGATTAAATGACTCTCTCAAGGTCATACAATGAGTCTGTGACAGAGTCAATCAGCTGGCGGAACTTCAAAAAGGTTCAGTGTTTGACTCTTTTATGTAAACTGTCCAAACCTATGTGGTCCTGTATCTATGCTCTACCCATCTGGTCCAGTTCCTTCTGCTAGTCCCCACACTGTCTCTAGCATGTACAAACAATATTTTGTATATTTCTTGCAGTGTTGCAGAACTAAAGAACAGCAACATTTTATTTTATTCAGGAGACAGCCTAAAAAGAGACCTGTTTTCTGATATATTCTTCTGATCTTCTCTCTTATTGTACAGCAATACCTGTCCTGCATCCAAAAGTTATACCAGGCTGAATTGAAACCAGCTGATTTTCTGAATGCTGCAGAGGAAACCAGGCAGCAGATAAATTTGTGGGTTGAAACCTTTACAAAGGGTAAGGACAAGTCAGCCATTGGCTGCTATTTCTTGATATTTAATAAAAAAACAATGAGGTAAAGTGTACAAGGTGCTTAAAAACCTGGAGGAGAAAACTATTTTGTCATAATTGGAGCATGCCCAGTATGCAGTGGCAGCTCTCAGCAATTTGACCACCTGAGTGACCTGAAGATGGATCATTAATTCCCACAGAGAAAACATATTTGAGGAGAACAGAGTAGCCAGCAGACTCTGGACCTAGTACAACACCCATTGAAATCAATAGGAATTCTTCTGACAACTTCAGTGAGCGCTGGATGAGACCACCAGTGTGGTTGACTGCATGGAGTTTAAGGAATTATTCAGTCAGATGCAAGAGGTATTGGGGCAAGGAGAGGGAACCCTTCAAAAAGTACCTTGATTTATGAGCTCCTCCACAGAGAAGCAAAAAGAAAAGGAGGACTTGTGGCACCTTAGACACTAACAAATTTATTTGAGCATAAGCTTTCGTGAGCTACAGCTCACTTCATCGGATGCATTCAGCTGTAGCTCACGAAAGCTTATGCTCAAATAAATAGGTTAGTCTCTAAGGTGCCACAAGTACTCCTTTTCTTTTTGTGAATACAGACTAACACGGCTGCTACTTTGAAATCTACAGATAAGGTAAATGACAGCACACTACTTAAAATTGACTTGGATCCAAGACTAGTCAGCAGAAAAAGAATAAAATGGCCATTTTAGGAGATGGCATCTATTTTCCATTATTCACTTGAAGCACATCAGTGTGGGGAAGCGACAAAGATGCTGCTTGTGTTGCACTTGTTCTGTGAATAGATAGAAGACTTCAGCCTCTTAGGCCTGTCAGTCTAATATCTTTCATGTGTGTCCAGTGTCATGTGTATATTCTTACACCCAGGTACATAGATGCACTGTACATCAATGTTATTACAACAGATAAATGGAACTAGAGTTACTGAACTGCCAAAATGAAATAATTTGCCTCCATTTTTTTAAGGTAAAATCAAGGACCTCCTTGCCCCAGGCACTATTTCTTCCGGTACTAAGTTAGTCCTCGTGAATGCTGTCTACTTCAAAGGGCAATGGGAAGTGGAATTTGACAGAAAAAACACCAAAGAAAGAGCTTTTCAGATTAATAAGGTAGAGTACAGAAATACACATATCACATCATTGCTTCTATTGTTTTACACGCTTGGCAGAAAATGGGGAGCTACCATGGGATATGGCCCTCTGCCTGGAGACCAGCTCTGTGGGTGGAGAGGGAGCTGTTTCCCAAAGCTTCTGCTAGAAGAGTGCATCATGCCTGACACATGTACAATGCCTCACAAAGCCACTTGGAGCACAGGGGAAGTCAGTGTATAAGAAGCTGTGGCCTGTCAGCTCTTCATTCAGGAGTGGAAGTGCTCAGGACAAAGCCCTGCTTTTTCCCCTTCCCCTTTGGGGTTGCGGGTGCAGTTAGGTTTACTATCCTTGTAAAGATTTGCACTCATGTGAGCAAAGACCGACTGGCCCCTGAGCAGAGGCCTAGCATAAGGGTGCTTCTTGTACCTTCCCTCACTACACTCCCAATTTGGAGCAGTCCACAGTCTGGCCTCTAATTATCTTCTTCATAGACCCTTAACTGGTTTCCATTGTATTCAGACCTACAATGAGCTGTTCTGCTGCCACATTTACAATGACGGCCACCAAGCGATCCATTTAGTCTGTGTTCGGTTTCCACATTCTGTCACCAGATTGAGCTCTCTCCTCATTAAGGTTGAATACTGAAAGTGGGGGTTTTTTAGGTGACATTCTGCACATTGTCCCAGTGCTACTCCCCCCACCCCCATCCCCCCCGTTGGGTGGGCAATGAATGTAGAGTAGCCAGCTTCGTACTGCTTCAGTTCCATTTCACCTTCTGTTGGTCACACATTAGCACAATGTAGCAAAAATAGGTTGGCAACGTTGCGAGGGAAACATTTGTTTAGCTAAAGGAAAATTGTTCCTAGTGGAATTTGTTTCCATGAAATTGTTTTGTGGATGTCTGTTGCTTTTAGGTTTTGTAAATTTCTGGGTCAACTTGACCTAAGAACATGCTATTATATTGAAATTTAAATTAAACAGAAGATGGAAAGCCTGTCGTTTTAATGTCCTTAGCGTGGTTCTCAAGCTCAACAACCTAACTGTGAGGCACACACTATCAATGGCAACTACTGAAAGTGTTGGTCCAAGGAAATAGCATTAACTGTTCTTCTAAACCTTCTATTCGTCGTGGGGTGGGTGCACCTGAGTGCAGACACAGGGAGATGATAAATGGTATCTTAGCTTTAAAGGGGCAGGGGAGAAGCAACATGGTGGAATCCTGGACCATGGGGATGGGCTTTATGGGGTTTCCTAGTCCCCCCTCCCCCGATGCCTCACTGACCCCTTTCCCTTGAGTCCAAGATAGAGATGAATCTGTTGTGAGATGCTTGAAGAGATTCAAGGGGACTTTATACACCTTTCTTTAGAAGGTGCTAATCTGGCCCTAAACAATCACTGCAGCATTCGGGTCCAAGTGAAGATGTAATACAAGGAAAAACATGTAAATACAGGAGGATATATTGTATGTATTTCATTTGTTTCTAATTGTCATTGCTTTCAGACTACAAGCAAACCTGTGCAGATGATGTACAAAATGGGCGAGTATAAAATAGCTACAATAAAGGAGCATGATTGTCAGGTGCTTGAACTCCCGTACAAGGGTGATGACCTGAGTATGTATGTACTGCTGCCAAAAGACTACACGGGTCTAACACAGGTAAACTTACCTATGATGAGATGATAACCTTATAACCAGAATATGAACATGGCAATATATCTCTGACCACCTGGACAGGCAGTATAGAAGAAAATTACCTTTCCTCCTCCTTGTTGCAGAGTATGCAGCATGTTGAATAGTAAATCTGAAGGCAGGCTGCTTATGCTGTTCCTGTGTCTATTGAATTTTCAGGAAACAAACAATGAGCCAGCCTTTTTATTCTCCAAATGGGGCACAGTGACAATGTAATTAATAGCTAATTGCTACATTTGTGTATTATCAACCTTTCTAAACAGTTAATACCCACACAGACTCGTCTAAAAGTGAATGAATAATAAATGCAAACAATATAGGTAACGCATCGGCAGATCCACAGAGGCTGTCTGCCACATATTGCTGCCAGACTTAACATCTGATCCATCTCCCTAACCCTTCTCCCGTACAATTTAATTGCAAAACACCCATTGACTTCACTGGTGCAGGATCAAGTCCTTTAGCTTTAATGGTAGAGGTCTGAGCACTGAAGTTAAAAGTTTCACCATTGACTCCCAGTGTTGACCCAGCATTGTGGTCATTATATTTACATTAAAAAAAAGAAAACAAGATTCTATAATCAACACTGGACAAACACTTATTTGGAAATCTTTAGGGTACAGCTACATGGAGATAAAAGCCCTGCAGCTGAGGGGCTAAAAATTGTGGTGTACACGTTCAGGCTTAGGCTGGAGCCTGAGTTGTAGGACTCTGTGAGGGTGGAGGGTCCCAGAGGTTGGGCTCCAGCCTGCGTCCAAATGTCCACACAGCAATTTTTCAGCCATGTAGCCCGAGTCAGCTAAGACGGGCCAGCTGTGGGGTTTTTATTCCTTTGTAGACATACTGTTAGTGTACGTCATGCTACTGACCCCAGTAGTATTGTAAGAATCATGCCTGATGTGGCTACCACAGTGTGAATGAAAAATCATTTTTCCAATTTCTCACACAGTTGCATGTCTTGTTGATTTTGACGCATAACCACAAGATTCTGAT
The DNA here is from genome assembly GCF_965140235.1 of Caretta caretta. Taxonomy (NCBI): domain Eukaryota; kingdom Metazoa; phylum Chordata; order Testudines; family Cheloniidae; genus Caretta; species Caretta caretta. Next base: position 122,213,370 of record NC_134207.1, on the reverse strand, counting down.
TCCCATGTATCTTTATACCTGTAGCTGGAAAAGGATCTTACTTATGAGAAATTAACAACTTGGATTAGCCCCGACCATTTGAAAGAAGATGAAGTGGAGGTGTCTCTTCCTCGGTTCAAAATCGAGACAAGCGCTCAACTTAAGCAACATTTAGAAGCTTTAGGAATGACCGATGTGTTTCGCCCAGGAGTATCAGATTTATCTGGAATGGCAAAAACAGATGGCCTGTCTGTGAGTCAGGTTGTCCATAAGGCTTATGCAGAGGTCAATGAAGAGGGCACTGTGGCAGCAGCTGCAACTGAAATTGGCCTAAGTGGATCCTCATTAAGAATACCTGTACAGTTTGTGGCTGATCACCCTTTCCTCTTCTTCATCAGACACCAAAAAACCAAATGCATTCTCTTCTATGGTAGAGTCTCTTCTCCTTAAAGGGAAATCTCTAATTAACCCACGAGATCCTGGGCCACAGAATTGTAGTACAGAAAATACAACAGAAATATTATTCTCTTCATTTTCTCTTTTCCTTGCACTCTAGCTAGATAGTGACTCCATAGTTATGGGTGAAAATGTCGCACGATACTCATAGCAGGACTGTGATACTAGCACCACAGTCCTACCTTGTCTGCTGCTTCCCTCCCCCGCAAACTTGCTTCTCGTTCCTACTTAAAGAATGTCCCACTCTCTCAGCACCTGAGGAAGGGCACCTCTGCAAAGTCCCAAATCACTAGGAATCTCCTTGACCAAAGCTTTGCTAACTAGTAGTGAAATAAAGAACTATGAATTTTATTAATCATCCTGAACTGAATAGGTATCAACACAAGCATTGACCAAACTCTTGCAGTGGAGAACCTGGCCCTGAGTTGTAGCAATGTAACAGGTGAATAATCAGGCTCATTGTTTTCACAGTTATTGTTATTGCCCTTCTGCCACCTTTACTACTTCTGGAGGAATTCTGTGCCAAAAAATTAAAAACTCTGTGCACAATATTTTAAAATTCTGCAAAATTCTTCTTTTTAATTTGGGAAAACAACACAAAATAATTATGCCAGTTTCAATTATTTTGGTAATTAATTTCAAAATATCTATCAGCAAGTATGTCTGTAACAATACAGACAAAAATATAGCCCGGAAATGTTTTTTGATTAATAGATTCCTTATTAGGCATATTCATACAGAATTTTGTGTAATGATTAATTTAAACTAAATTAATACAGATCTTTGTGTAATGATTCATTTAAAGTACACCTGTACTCACAGAGAGTTGTGTTTACTCCATGAGGAATCCTGCTGAAGTGAGTAGGACTACCGGGGAGGAAGGCAGTACTCAATATAATGTGGAGCAAGAGGGAGAAGGGAGAGCTGGAAAACAGAGTCTGACCCTTTCGCACCCGAATATAAAGTTAACACTGTACACCGATACAAACTCCTACAGTCAGGGTGAGAGTTAGGGATGTTGTGGAAACTTTGTACTTCCTGACACCTGCATTGAAAACTAACAATAATGTTGCTGTGACCCCAGAACCTCTTAATACCAGCTGGCAAGGGGGTGCAGAGGGCTCCAAGGTTCTCCTGATTCTCATTCATCAAAAGAACGTCATGTGAGGTCAGAAATAAGAGTCCGTGTTGCGCTCTTCATCAGTTCTGTTGTGAAATGTATGTGAGGAAACCATGTAAGGAGTGGTATATCTATACTGAACGTATGTTCTTAAAGTCTGTGTCTGGGGGCTGGTCACCAGCAAAGATAAAAAACAGATTTTTTGTCATACACGAGATGTTTAGCCACCTACATATTTACATGTACATTGAGCATTGTCTCATTCACAATGGGTCTCCTATCACCAGTCTGAACGGAATGAAAATGAAGGATTGTGAATACTTCAGAAAGGAACTAATAGGAAGAAAACAGCAGGGAGGGAGAACCTTATCTTGAAGTGCACCTCAATGGTTTGTTCTACTATATTTGGGGGGCAAAGAAGACACCCAGGCATCCCTGAGCTAGGAAGCAAATGGACAGCAGATTTGCTTCATGAAGGTGGAATCTCAGCCAGGCTGGGCTGAAAACACTGGAGAGAACTTTGGGTGAGATAAGTTTCTTTATTAGCTGGTCAATTTCTTAGTTAAGTTTAGCTAGTCTATAGAAAGAGCGTTATTTTGCTTTATATGTAACCATTTAATTCCAGTATTTTTGCTCACTATTACTTGAATCTCTAGTCTTTGATAATAAATGTATTCTTGTTTTCACTATAAACATATCTAAGTGCTGTGGTGTGAAGTAAAGGAATGATCCTGAGTTGAATCTTACAAACTGGTGTGTACTGTTTCTTTGGGAACGGCAGGCCCGGTAATTCTGTGATTGTTCAGTGGATCAGGGACCAGACACTGCAGGGAAGGCTCTGAGGACTCGAGGGTTGATGTGTGTCCATCACTACTTGTGCAGAGAGGACAAGGCCTGAGGGATTCTGGAGGGCAGTGCTTGTATTGCCAGAAGCTGTTGGTTTCACGGAGCTGATCCACAGCAGGCACAGACATGACTGCTTCACACTAAGGCCAGAAGGGCGTGAGGTGCCTCAGAACCCTGGGTACCCCTGGGGAGCGTCACACTTGCATTAGCAGTTTTAAAAATCATTTAATTGGTTATAATTTGACTAAGTCCAGTTGTTTGCCACGAGCTGTGAGACTATTGTGACAGGAAACTTGGGATCTTCCAAATTTCATGTAGCAATTTCCTGCCAGTTGTTTAGAGTTTAACACAAAATTAGAAAATTTTGTTGACTTGTCAGAAAAATCTAAATTGTAATTAACCAATTGTCTTCCAAAAGGGCAACTGGGGAAAATAACTCTCTTTCTGCAGCGCTCTCGAGATTGTAATTTTATGGCTTTTCTTTGGTGAAGTATTATAGATGTATTTTGCTTTTGACCTTTTAATTTGTGCAATTGCAATGCATCTATACCGCTATCAAGTCAAAGATTCAATAAATCACTACGTATTTTGTCATTTTCAGTAGTGGCAGGGAAATAAGCCAAACAGAAGTTGAAGACATACCTGTGTGCATGTGATAAGAGTGAAGCTGCAAGAGTATAACACTACTATAAATGGTCACATGGTGATAGACAGTATGTAGACCCCTTGTTCCAGACAGCACTTGGGCATGTACTTATGTCCCACTGTTTGTAATGGGACTCAAGCAGTGCTTAGCATGTGTTTAAGTGCTGTCCTGAATACTCTCCTCAATCACGGCTATAACATACACCTTCTAATAATAATTTTTAAGGGACAAGTGAGTACTAATAATTAATATCGATATTTTGGCAATGCTACTCAGTTTCATTTTCCAGTTTTATACTCCCCTGTTTCCTAATCATAAATGGGGAGTCTTAAAACATTGTTTCTCTAATAAACCAATATAATCTACCTAGACCAGTTTTTAGCATACATTTATGTCCCCTGAAAAAATGTGCAAAAGAAAGAAGTTGAAATCTACAGACTACTCTGTACATTTGAGGTGAAAAACAAGAAAGCAGCCTTCTGCCTGTAATTTAGGGCTTGAAGCAACCCCCTGGGAACTGGGAGGGAAGAGTTTGGAGCAGGCACCAGAGAGCCTGTCTGTGCACATGGCTGGAAAGTTAGCTGCAGTTGCAGTCATGGGAGGTGCACCACTTGTGGCTGGGTGGTGTAGCAGCTCACCATCTAGCACCCCTTGCCGACAGCTTCTACGGCCCTGGTTGGTGTCTCTTCTCATGACTTGGCCTTCCTGCCACTTTAGTGTCCCTCTCCTTCCAGAGTTTCCGTGTGCCACATGTACAGTGCCCTACACAATACTGGTCATCGATCTGCCATCCTCCTCCCATCCCAGACTCCTCTTCCACTCTACTCTTCTATCAGACTTGCAGCCCCAAGGCTTCTCCCTGGAGTCTATTAACCCAACCCAAAAGCAAAACACAGATTTCAGGGAAAGCAGTGTCAGGCCCTTTTCCAGGCTTGAACTTTTAAACCATCCTGTGTCCACACACCCCCTCCCGCAAAGCTCTCCATTCTTCTGCAGAGTACTGACTTTCGGGGACTACCCTCCTTAAGTCTTGCCCTGTTTGGATCTTCAACTCCAGTCCCTCCCAATGCTTTCTGCCTGTGGGGTGGCCTTATCTCAGGCCCACTTCAAGATTCCCCTTCACTCCTGCTCCCTCTTCCATCAGGACCAAGGTGTAAATGTCCTCCTGAACTTCCTCTGTGCACTATTACCCAGAGAAAGTCCTTTTCTACTTTGGGCTTCCTCCCTTTACAGAAACCATATACATCCTTCCCCAGCTGGGACTCATCTTTAACAGGCCAGACCAGGCCTGCCCTCCTCATGCCACCACCTGTGTGTATTGGTCTCTCAGGCCCACATTAACCATTTCATCACCTGTGTGCAGTAAACACCACATCACACATCTCTGTAAACAGTTCTCTTAAAAAAGAGTAGTTTCATTTTAGAAACATTCTGTGACATTCTGCACCCCAAAGCACCCCATATTTACCATGGTGATGTAATTATGATATGTTTTGTACAAAGTATGCTTTGTAAGGTATTATTCTAAACGTCTTGACCTGTTGAACATTAATATCCTGTTGGAAGGATGTGCTATGCTCATATAAAAAGTTATGAAGTTTTGCTATGTGTGTGTTACTGAAAGATGTTGTGAAGTCGGAAACGCCCACAACTAGCCTTTCAGATACAAGGATCAAGAAGCTAGACAGTGCTAATGGCTCATCAACAAAGACAATGGACCATGGAAAGGGCTTGTCCTCACCTGGGGACCCTTCACCCAGCCTATGAATAATTGCTTCTATGACTCAGCAAGGCATGCAAGGGCATGTGACCAGACCACAGGACACTGAACTCCATTTTGGTACCTGTATTTTTCCACAGACTGGGCTGGGAAGCTGGCTTGAAACAAAGGGGTTCCTGCCATAGGAGAAACTATATAAGATGGGGAGTGTTATCTTTTGGTCTTCACTCCCCCACAACTCAACACTGAAAAGAAATGCTGGAAGATAAAGTACTTTGCATAGGGGAGTGGGAAACCCAGGCTACAAAGCAGATGCAGCCTGTGCCTCAAGAATCTGTAAGCCTGCTTGTACCATCAGTTAGGGTGAGATATTGCTGATTCAAATCCTATCTAGTATATATGACTTAGATTGCATTTTGTTTGATTTCTTAGGTAACCTGCTTTGATCTGTTTGTTATCATTTATAATCACTGTGTGGTTTTGAGTGACATGTTAGGGAATCTTTGTTCTGTTAACACAGGTGGGTGCATATCTTCCCCACATTGAGGGGGAAGCGGACTAATTTAATGAGCTTGCACTGTACAGAACAGACCCCTCTGCAGTGCAAGATGGCACAAGTCTGGGTTTATACTCCAGTGGGGGTGTCAGGCTGGGGAGCTGGGAAATTGGCTGGGGCCTCCATTGTTGGTCCATGAGTGGCTTAGGCAAAGTCCCCAGGTGACTCAGTTGGGGGTGTGGCGCCACCTGCTGTTGTGCTGGGTGATAACAGGGCCTGGAGAGGCTGGGTGTGAGTTGCTGCAGAGCAAGTGTGGGAAGCCAACCCAGCTAAATAGTTAGGGGCCAGTTCCAACAGCTTCCAGGTTTCACTCCGGGTTCCATCCCATCACACATGGTTCTTCTCATCTTATTACCCCCCATGTGATATGTGAAACATGGTGGCAGTGGTCAGTCTAACGAGAGACAATAAGAGTGTGTGATTAATCGGCAAACAAAGCAGTACCGAGAAACAGAGGAAACATGCAGCATGCAGGGGCTCAGACCAGAAAGCTGCCAGCCGTTCAACTACTATGTTTGCAGCTAAGCTAGTAGATCAATGACCAGTTCAATTCCAACCAGCTTGACTAGAACACAGAGGCTGGACTTACACTAGAAACTACAGCTCTATCTGCACCACTGTAGCGCTGTTCCCGAGGTCAGGCACTGGAGCAAGCAGGGTAGCAGCCAAGGAGCGGTTCAAGGCAGGGGCAGGGCTGGGTGCAAGGCAGGAGCAGCAAGAACAAGGTAACACAGGAGCAGGCACAGTTGTGGTGAGCATGAGTGTTTAGAAACCAGCAAGCTGCTGCTGCTGGCTTAAGTGCCAGCCTGCTGCTCTCTGTAGCCAGTCAGGGTGTGAGGCTAATCAGGCAGCCTGCCGCAGACCAGCTGTAGTGATGAGGCTGCCTGGAGCCTAGCTCTGCTGGAGGCCCTGATTCCTGACAGTACTACAGAAAAGGCTCTGGGAGTTATAGTGGATCACAAACTAAATATGAGACAACAGTGTAATACTGTGGCAAAAAAGAGAATGCATTCTGGGATGTATTAGCAGGAGTGTTGTAAGCAAGATACAAGAAATAATTCTTCCACTCTCTCAGAACTGATGAGGCCACAACTGGAGTACTGTGTCCAGCTCTGGGCCCCACACTTTGGGAAAGAGGTGGACAAACTGGAGAAAGTCCAGAGGACGGTAACAAAAATGGCTAAAGGTCTAGAACAGTGACTCTCAACCTTTCCAGACTACTGTTCCCCTTTCAGAAGTCTGATTTGTCTTACATACCCCCAAGTTTCACCTCACTGAAAAACTACTTGCTTACAAAATCAGACATAAAAATACAAAACCGTCACAGCACGCTATTACTGAAAAATTGCTTTCTCATTTTTATCATGTAATTATAAAATAAATCAATTGGAATTAGGGCCATCAAGCGATTAAAAAAATTAATCGCAATTAATTTTGCAATTAAAAAATATTATGATTAATCACGTGATTAATCTCGCTGCTAAACAATAACAGAATGCCATTTATTTAAATATTTTTGGATGTTTTCTACATTTTCAAATATATAGATTTCAATTACAACACAGAATACAAAGTGTACAGTGCTCACTTTATATTTATTTTTTATTACAAATATTTTACTTTTGTAAAAAACTAAAGAAATAGTATTTTTCAATTTATCTAATACAAGTACTGTAGTGCAATCTCTTTATTATGAAAATTGAACTTACAAATGTGGAATTATATAAAAAAAAACAACCCTGCATTCAAAAATAAAACAATGTCAAACTTTAGAGCCTACAAGTCCACTCAGTCCTACTTCAGCCAAGCACTTAGACAAATAAGTTTGGTTACAATTTGCAGGAGATAGTGCTGCCCACTTCTAGTTTACAATGTCACCTGAAAGTGAGAACAGGTGTTCTTATGGCACTGTTGTAGCCAGCGTTGTAAGATATTTATGTGCCAGATGTGCTAAAGATTCATATGTCCCTTCATGCTTCGACCACCATTCCAGAGGACATGCATCCAAGCTGATAATGGGTTCTGCTCTATAACAATCCAAAGCAGTGCGGACCTGTGCATGTTCATTTTCATCATCTGAGTCAGATGCCATCAGCAGAAGGCTGATTTTCTTTTTTCGTGGTTCAGGATCTGTAGTTTCCACATCAGAGTGTTGCTCTTTTAAGACTTCTGAAAGCATGCTCCACACCTCATCCCTCTCAGATTCTGGAAGGAACTTAAACCTTGGGTCAAGTGCTGTAGCTATCTTTAGAAATCTCACATTGGTACCTTCTTTGCGTTTTGTCAAATCTGCAGTGAAAGTGTTCTTAAAACGAACAACGTGCTGCGTCATCATCCGAGACTGGTATAAAATGAAATATATGGCAAAATGCGGGTAAAACAGAGCAGGGGACATACAATTCTCACCCAAGGACTTAAGTCACAAGTTTAATTAACGCTTTATTTTTTTACTGAGTATCATAAGCATGGAAGCATGTCCTCTGGAATGGTGGCAGAAGCATGAAGGGGCACACGAATGTTTAGCATATCTGGCACATAAATACCTTGCAACACCGACTACAAAAGTGCCATGTGAACACCTGTTCTCACTTTTAGGTGACATTATAAATAAGAAGCAGGCAGCATTATCTCCCGTAAATGTGAACAAACTTGTTTGTCTTAGCGATTGGCTGAACAAGAAGTAGGACTGAGTGGACTTTAGGCTCTAAAGTTTTACATTCTTTTGTTTTTGAGTGCAGTTATGTAACAAAAAAAAATCTACATTTGTAAGTTACACTTTCACGACAAAGAGATTGCACTATGGTACTTGTATGAGGTGAATTGCAAAATACTATTTCTGTTTATCATTTTTACAGTGCAAATATTTGTAATAAAAATAATATAAAGTGAGCACTGTACACTTTGTATTCTGTGTTGTAATAGAAATCAATTATTTGAAAATGTAGAAAAACATCAAAATATTTAATACATTTCAATTGGCATTCTATTGTTTAACAGTGCGATTAATCACAATTAATTGTTTTAATCATGATGAATTTTCTTGAATAAATCACGTGAGTTAACTGCGATTAATCAACAGCCCTAATTGGAATATAAATATTGTACTTACATTTCAGTGTATACAAATTGCCTGTATGAAATTTTAGTTTGTACTGACTTTGTTAGTGCTTTTTATGTAGCTTTTTATGTAGCATGTATGCTTTTTATGTAGCCTAAAACTAGGCAAATATTTAGATGAGTTGATGTACCCCTAGTTGAGAACCACTGGTCTAGAACACATGACCTATGAGAAAAGATTAAGCAAACCTTATTTTTTTCAGTATAGAGAAGAAAAGACTGGGGGGGACATGATCACAGTCTTAAAGTACATCAAAGATTGTAATAAAGAGGAGGGTGATAAATTGTTTTCCTTACTACTGAGGATAGGAAAAGAACCAATGGCCTTAAATTGCAGCAAGAGTGATTTCAGTTTAGACATTAGAAAAAAGTTCCTAACTGTAAGGGCAGTTAAGCACTGGAGCAAATTACCTAGGGAGGTTGTGGAATCCCTGTCATTGTGGGTTTTTAAGAACGGGTTAGACAAACACCTGTCATGGCTGCTCTAGATGATACTTTAGCCTGCCTCAGTGCAGGGGACTGGCCTAGATCGCCTACCAAGGTCCCTTCCAGTCCTACATTCCTATGATCCTCTGTGGCCAGAATAGAGAACAAAGCACTGATCATGGAGGATTCCTTGCTCTATTGAATATGTGAACACTCCTCTAACTTGGAGCTAAGTTCTCTCTTCTGCTAATGTGCTCCAGACAGAGAAAGCAGGGCTCTTGTTTGGTTGGACTGTGGGAGAGGAGTTAGCCAGAGGTTCACAGATGAACTCTATTTCCACACTACTAGTAGTACTGAGGGAGATGAGTAGGACTGAAGTGGGGGAGTAAAAAACAAAACAAAACAAATCTACACCTCCCCCTGCAGTGCTATGCAAATTTCCTTCAAACTTTTGGCATGAACTTGCCACTTCCTGTATTTATTATTAGAGTTAGAGAAACTACTGTGATTGTATTAACACTGCTGCTGGAGGTAACAGAGATCTGCCGGGGGTGTTGGTATATTTGTTTAATTAAGAAATTGTCCTGTTCTGAATTATTTATCCGTGCAAGTTGCTTATTTGTTGGTGACTGACACAATAAAAAAGGGAATTCCCACCCAAAAAAGCTTGCAATCAGCGGTCCTGCATGGCCCTAGCTTTGCATGGGCTAGGTCTTATATACCTGTGGTGCTCATGGCAGGATCAGGGTCTAGGGGACAGAAAAACTCAGGATGTTCTGAGTAATCTAGGGGATACAGATTTGTAACCTACCTTTTTTGAGTGAATGTGTAAATTGTAAGTATGGTTAATTATTTATATGGGATGGTGATAATCTGTGGGATAACAGAGGTGTCAGCTAATACTTAGAACTCCTCATCAGTTTAACTGGGTACAGTATAATCAGAGATTCATAGATTAAAAGGCCAGAAGGGTTCACCGTGATCATCTAGTCTGACCCCCTGTATTATATGGGCCATTAGAGTTCCCTGAATTAATCATTATATTCCTCATCTTATTTCAGAAATATCATGCCAGGTGTACAGATTTAATAGGTTTGTATAAATAACCCAGCAGGTTCCAGCAATCTGATTTGAATTCTAACTGCCATCTTTATAAAGATGGAAACCGAGCCAAAAAAGCAACAGACTGGTCAAACTCTGAGAGGAAAGATTATAGCTGCAAAAAATCCACAAAAATCATAAACCAACCAAGCCAAACCCCACACGTAATTTAGAGAATTGTCAAAATAACACATATTATGGTATTCTCTTCCCTGATTCTCTGCCTAAGGTCTGATCAAAGATTTGTTTGGTCCAGACTCTATTGTGACATCTACTGCACTGGTCTTAGTTAATGCCTTCACTTCAATGGAAAGCGGGAGAAAGAATTTAAGGAAGAAGACACCAAAGAAATGCCTTTTCGGCTGAATCAGGTATGACGCATGAATACACCTATTACTTTCAAGATATCATATTGTAGACTCCAAAAACAGCAGTCTAGAAATTATACTAGACCCAGTTTTACTTCTTATTTATTCAGCTCATAGTTCCCTTAATGCATTGTATTCTTTATGGGGAGCTTTCCTATTAACTACATTCCTAATACTATGTTCTGCCAATATAAATGTGCAACCAAGAAAAACAAGACCCAAGTTCTCTCAGAAAGAATCTTGTTCTAAGATATTATTCAGTTAATTTTAAGCAGATGCATCACTTGTGTTTATACAAAGCACGTTTCTCACATTTATTTTTCAGCAAGTAAGCAAATCTGTGCAGATGATGCATCAGAATGGTCCATTTGCCTTCGCCTCCATAGAGGAAGAGAAGGTCAAGATCCTGGAGCTTCCATATGCTAATAGAGAAATGAGTATGATTATATTACTACCAAATGTTGTCTCTGGCCTTGATGAGGTAAAGTTCAGTTACCTCAAGTTACCTCAAGAGAGTAATATAACTTGTTGCCTATAGGGTCTTTCATAGCCAAGGTATCCCAAACAATTAACAAAGTACAGATTTGGACATTGGCAGTGTGATAGCTGTGAAGGTAAATATAGAGGCTTACATGAGGTCCGCAATCGCACATGCCAAGCACTGGGTGCTAGAATCTGTTTTATTGAAAAGCGTTCTCCAGGACGGAAAAGGTTCTTCTTAACAAAGCAACTATTATCCACGTGCCTTGGATTTCAAGGGTCTAATTTCCTGCATAACTGTATACTGATATACACTGGTCAAACAATCTATATTGGTTTTACTATTAGTTATTGTAGTTTTAAAGTTATGTTTGATGCCCAGTGTTTGTTTCATTCAAGCGATTAACAAAGTGAAAGTGCAACTGTACTGCATATGTTGAAAGTCTGTGCTGGCAACCGCACATTTATGATGGAGTTTTCACAAAGTGTTTTGTCGCCAATTACATGTGAAAGCTTTCAAGCCATTCACAAGCTGAAGTTACAGTGATTTGCCCACACACAAAGTAATAAGGATCATGCTGTGACATACCAGGGGCTTATTTTTACAGGTAACAAAGAAGCTGAACACAGAACTCTGTAAAACAAATAAAGGGACTGTAGCGGGGTGGTCACCTGCTACTGCCCTGAACGGCTTGAAATCAGCCCTGGGAGAGGTCTAAGGTGGCGAGAGGGCTGCTGCTAGGAAAAGCAACAAGCCTCAGTTGATTGGGGAACCAGCCACAGATGCGGCCACGCCGCAATCAGGGCCCACCTGGCCCTCATAAGAGGGCAGTGGGCCAGCAGCAAACACCCACTCTCTCTCTAGATGTGGAGAGGGATGGGCCTGGTTGCTAGGAGCTAAGCAGGGTACCAAAACTAGAGCAGGACTGGGGGAAGGCCAGAGGAGCTTGGGAGCTTTGCCTGGAAACCCCCCAGGCTGCAGGCCTTGTTAAAGGCCAAAGAAAAGTGTTGCAGAGGGCAGCCCAAGGGTAGGCAGAGGCAGCAGGTCCACACCCCCCTTGCCAGTGATGAGTGGCATTTACACTGCAGTCTGCCTCAGGGAACAGGGGCTAGTTGATGACTGGCAGTGGCCATAGACTGAGGTGAGGTGGGGATAGAGGGTGGGGGTTCCCCGGGCAGGGGAGACCCAGATCTGTGGGGGTACTGTCAGGGGGCAGCACCCTGGTCTGAAAGGGGCACCAGGGTCCAGGAGGGATTCAGAGTCCAGTGGCAAGTGGGACACCGGCCTGCAGAGGGTGCTCCGGGGGCTGGAAAATTCCCTGGATGACCAGCAGGAGGTGCTGCTACAGGGATCTAGATATTACTTCCCATATTTGTGCTGCAGTCTTTCTTATAAGTTGTAAGCTCTTTGGCCCAAGGCTATTGAGTTCCTGTTTGTGTGAAGGGCGTTTTTTGCCCTAATCCTGACTGGGGCCTCAGGGTGCTAGCACAACAGAAAAAGTTCTGGCTTACACTGCTTAAAGAGGTTTGAATGGGAACACTTCGCACTGCTAGTGGCTGTGTCTATTTCAACTGAGGTTGTTGGACTCTTAGCCATTTATTAAAACAGAAAGCTGCTTTCCTTGGCCCAGGGAGCAGACTAACAGACAGCATCTCCGCTTGTACTCCAGACACACGTCTGTGCCAAATTTGGGAATCTTTTGGTGCTCATTTTAGGAAGCAAATGCAGACTACCTTACATGATAGTCATTTTAAAGAGTCCCACTTTGCAGCGATGCTCTGTTCTGCTGGGACGTGTTAAGCATTTAGCCGGGGAATACTATAGTCTGTACAAAGTGAAACTTTTTGAACCAACCCATTTTCACTGAATCCTGCCACAACAACAATCATAGTGAGCGATTATCACCCCTATAGGGCCGTACACTGTACAGCTGTTAACTGATACAGTGAGCCTGTGAAGTAGATTAGCAGATGTGGAAATAGCGGCTCAGAGAAGTTAGCTGAGATTTGTTTTAGGCCACACAGCAAAGAAGTGGAAGGAACTCCCAATCCATCTTAATTCACTGTTCCATGGTAACCTCTCTTATGAAAGAGCTCAGAGTCTTTAACACTAAATAGGTGAGTGCTTTACACAACTGTAAGAGTCATTCTGCACTCTAAGGGGAAAAGTAGACGCACTGATAAAGTGGTGTATTTCCTGAATGGATTAAGCTAAATCCCCGCTCTCCAGCACCCAACCAAGAGCAGACACACAAGCGCTGACAAATCAAACATCACACACAGCATAAGATGATAAACCTGATCAAATATACTATGTCACTGATTTAAGAACTGAGAAGTGGCAGAATATCCAGCAACGAAAGAGAAAAGTATTCCATTATTTGATGAATTGGAGTTTGCAGGCAGAATTAGCTCAGATCTTGCCCAAATCTCAAGGGCATTTGCACACAGGATTCAATTCAACCCCATCTCTTAAAAAAATTCCAATGAAGCAAGCCCAGAAGAATGGACATACTGTCCATGTATTTCTTTGCCTCAATCAGTCCAAGTTATTCAAGCTCTATATCTGATAGTCACAGTGAAGTGTCAGTAACGTTTTAGTCTAAATCTCTTAGAGTAAGAGCACATAACTGAGTCTGGATGAGTGAAAGACACATTACTGTTTCCAAGAATTATATTAAGGGAATAATTGATGGGTCATCTCAGCCTCAGAAGGATGTTTACCCTGTCAAAAATTTTGGCAAAGAAATCTAAACTGAAAAGCAGGCTGCCCATACTATAACAGTTTGTGTTTGAAAGGAATTTGTGCCCCCATTTCTGGGACTACTAGGGAAACAAAACAAAAATGAAGCAACCCAAAATCAACATTTTGCCAGGCCAAAAAGGACTTGAACCTCAACATTTTCCATTCTAACTTTAAATTTGCAATTTTTGAGTAAATTGAGAGTCTGACGAACTCTCATCACTCTAACTTAAGGAGACTAATGTTGAGACATTTAATATCTTGTAAGAATTCTAGGAAATGACTTGTGCAACCCATTGAATAACTCCACAATTTAAATTAAAAATATACTGATTTAACAGCCTAAACATTTTTAATGGGATTAAAAGGATTGCATTAAAAGCACCTGTCCCAGTCAGGATGTGTTGTCTGGGCACTTCTGCAATACAAATGAACAGCAAACCAGGGCTGGCCTTACCATGAGGCGAACTGAGGTGGCCGTGTCAGGTGCCAGACTGTGGCCGGGGTAGGGGTCGGGGGGCACCATTAGGACCCAGAGTGTAGAAAATTGTGTCTGCTGCTGGTGCATATGTATTCTCTCTGCTCGAGATGCACAGAGATGGTGGAGTGCTGTGCTGGAGGAAGGAGGGCACAAGAGACATACCAGGCAGGCAGGAGAAAAGGTGAGAGGGAATAACAGAAAGCAGCAGGAGCTGCAGGAAGAGAGAGGAGGAGGAGTCTCTTATGTACCTCTCTAGCACCCCCAGGAGCCTGGACTGATTAACACCAGCTTCTCAGGGAGTGTCCTGTTTCCTGCTGCTTCCCTGAACCCACTTGGGGAGAACAGGCAGTCAACTGAAGTAGTAGGAGTCAGTTAGGCCCTTAAGACGCTGATCTCTTCTCTCACTCAGGCCCTGCTACCAGCCTGCTTATTTGTCCCGTTCAACTGAGTGTTGAGAGCCACTATAGCTGGCACAGAACAGCAGTCATGAGTGAAAGAAGAAAACACCCCTCTGGGGCAGCATTCAGAAAAAGAAAGAAAGCAAAGGAAGCTTTTCTATCTAAGCAGGCAGGAGCTCTCCTGAGATACATAGACTCAAATGTTCACGGGGAGCCTTCCGGCCCCAGTGAGGACGTGAGTTGTGAGGAGATGCCTGATCGTCCAGTTAGTCAGAGTGCAGGTGACCTAGCAGCTACTGCAGCATCCTTATCTCCATCTCATATAGATGTAACCATGCACATTCCTGAAGAAAAGTGTAGATCAGAGAAGAGTGTGGTGGAGGTGCAAGAAACAGCTGCTGCTGAGTTTAGTTCCTTAAGTCTAGATGATCCAGGACTGTGGACTCACTTGAGCAGTAGCCTGAGGGACTTCCTTGTACTGCATGGGCCACAGCAAGTGAAAACCTTCATGTTCCCCAAAGACAATGAAAATAGAAGTTTCCATCCAACACACTGTCACCATTGGGTAATTGAGTAAAGTGGAGAGGCCATAGCTTATGTACTCAAAAACCCAGAATGCTGCATACTGTTTTTGTTGAAAACTCTTCCAGTCTAATGTTCCAGCCACATTGGGTTCTAGGGGAACAAAGGACTGGAAAAACCTGGCTAGAAATCTGGCATGCCATGAGAAGGCAGCAAATCACCAGAGAGCATTCCATAGGTTGAAAGAGCTTGAGATGAGACTAAGGTTAAAGGCCACCACAGATGATCAGCATCAAGAGAAGATTGCATGAGAGTCTCTTTACTGGCAAAATGTTCTGAAAAGGCTCATTGTCATTGTGAGAATGCTTGCCACCCAAAACCTAGCACTGCGTGGCTCTTCAGATCAGCTGTATGTGCCAAACAATGGAAACTTCCTTAAAATTGTGGAGCTGATGGCTGAGTTTGATGCTGTACTCCAGAAGCATTTAAGAAGAATCACCACCCAAGAAATGTACACACACCACTACCTTGGAAAAACAATTCAAAATGACATCATACAGTTACTGGCAACAAAAGTCAAACAGAAGATTCAGGCAGATCTGAAGTCAGCATGATAGTACTCTGTTATTTTGGTCTGCACACCTGACATCAGTCATACGGAACAAATGACTTTAATGGTGCATTTTGTAACAACAACAGAACCTAGTGAAAATGTCCCTGCAATGGTGACTGTCAAAGCATTTTCTAGAATTTATTGACATTGATACTACAGGAGCTTGTATGACAAATGTGCTTCTTAAAAAGCTGGAAGATACGGGAATTGCAATAGCTGACATGAGAGGTCAGGGCTATGATAATGGTGCCAACATGAGAGGAAAGAACAGAGGAGTGCAGACACATGTCCGAGAGTTAAACACTTGAGCTTTTTTGGTCCCATGCAGTTCTCATTCATTGAACTTGGTGGTCAGTGATGCAGCATCAGCTTCTAGTGAGGCTGCTGAATTTTTTAATGTAATTCAAAGCATCTATGTATTTTTTTTTCTCTGCATCAACTCATTGATGACAAATTTTGAAGCAACATCTGGGAACATCCCCTCTGACACTGAAACCACTGAGTGCCACACAATGGGAAAGTCGAGTGGAGGCGATCAAGCCTATCAAACACCAAATTGGGAAGATAGATGATGCCGTAGTTGCCATTATGGAGGATAATGCTATGACAGGAACTGTTCGTGGGAGAACAGTGGCAGAGGGAAATGGAATCACCAGAAACATACATAACTTCAAATTTCTGTGTGGCTTAGTGTTGTGGCATGACATACTGTTTGAAATAAATGTTGTAAGCAAGAAAATCCAAGATGTTGACCTTGATATATCTGGAGCAATGAAACAACTGGACAAAGCAAAGTCATACCTACAGTCTTACCGGTCAGATGAGGGATTTCAACATGTTCTGAAGAGTGCACAGAAGTTGGCAGAGGAACTTCACACTGAAGCTATTTTCCCACCCATTCAAGAATACAAGAGTCACCGAAGAAGAAGACATTTTGATTATGAGGCACGGGATAATCCCATAAGAGACCCCAAACAACAATTCAAAGTTGAATTCTTTAACCAGGTGCTAGATTGTGCAATACAGTCATAGAATCATAGAATATCAGGGTTGGAAGGGACCCCAGAAGGTCATCTAGTCCAACCCCCTGCTCGAAGCAGGACCAATTCCCAGTTAAATCATCCCAGCCAGGGCTTTGTCAAGCCTGACCTTAAAAACCTCTAAGGAAGGAGATTCTACCACCTCCCTAGGTAACGCATTCCAGTGCTTCACCACCCTCTTAGTGAAAAAGTTTTTCCTAATATCCAATCTAAACCTCCCCCACTGCAACTTGAGACCATTACTCCTCGTTCTGTCATCTGCTACCATTGAGAACAGTCTAGAGCCATCCTCTTTGGAACCCCCTTTCAGGTAGTTGAAAGCAGCTATCAAATCCCCCCTCATTCTTCTCTTCTGCAGGCTAAACAATCCCAGCTCCCTCAGCCTCTCCTCATAAGTTATGTGTTCCAGACCCCTAATCATTTTTGTTGCCCTTCGCTGGACTCTCTCCAATTTATCCACATCCTTCTTGTAGTGTGGGGCCCAAAACTGGACACAGTATTCCAGATGAGGCCTCACCAATGTCGAATAGAGGGGAACGATCACGTCCCTCGATCTGCTCGCTATGCCCCTACTTATACATCCCAAAATGCCATTGGCCTTCTTGGCAACAAGGGCACACTGCTGACTCATAGCCAGCTTCTCGTCCACTGTCACCCCTAGGTCCTTTTCCGCAGAACTGCTGCCTAGCCATTCGGTCCCTAGTCTGTAGCTGTGCATTGGGTTCTTCCGTCCTAAGTGCAGGACCCTGCACTTATCCTTATTGAACCTCATCAGATTTCTTTTGGCCCAATCCTCCAATTTGTCTAGGTCCTTCTGTATCCTATCCCTCCCCTCCAGCGTATCTACCACTCCTCCCAGTTTAGTATCATCCGCAAATTTGCTGAGAGTGCAATCCACACCATCCTCCAGATCATTTATGAAGATATTGAACAAAACCGGCCCCAGGACCGACCCTTGGGGCACTCCACTTGATACCAGCTGCCAACTAGACATGGAGCCATTGATCACTACCCGTTGAGCCCGACAATCTAGCCAGCTTTCTACCCACCTTATAGTGCATTCATCCAGCCCATACTTCCTTAACTTGCTGACAAGAATACTGTGGGAGACCGTGTCAAAAGCTTTGCTAAAGTCAAGAAACAATACATCCACTGCTTTCCCTTCATCCACAGAACCAGTAATCTCATCATAAAAGGCGATTAGATTAGTCAGACATGACCTTCCCTTGGTGAATCCATGCTGGCTGTTCCTGATCACTTTCCTCTCATGCAAGTGCTTCAGGATTGATTCTTTGAGGACCTGCTCCATGATTTTTCCAGGGACTGAGGTGAGGCTGACTGGCCTGTAGTTCCCAGGATCCTCCTTCTTCCCTTTTTTAAAGATTGGCACTACATTAGCCTTTTTCCAGTCATCCGGGACTTCCCCGGTTCGCCACGAGTTTTCAAAGATAATGGCCAATGGCTCTGCAATCACAGCCGCCAATTCCTTCAGCACTCTCGGATGCAACTCGTCCGGCCCCATGGACTTGTGCACGTCCAGCTTTTCTAAATAGTCCCTAACCACCTCTATCTCCACAGAGGGCTGGCCATCTCTTCCCCATTTTGTGATGCCCAGCGCAGCAGTCTGGGAGCTGACCTTGTTAGTGAAAACAGAGGCAAAAAAAGCATTGAGTACATTAGCTTTTTCCACATCCTCTGTCACTAGGTTGCCTCCCTCATTCAGTAAGGGGCCCACACTTTCCTGGGCTTTCTTCTTGTTGCCAACATACCTGAAGAAACCCTTCTTGTTACTCTTAACATCTCTGGCTAGCTGCAGCTTCAGGTGCGATTTGGCCCTCCTGATATCATTCCTACATGCCCGAGCAATATTTTTATACTCTTCCCTGGTCATATGTCCAACCTTCCACTTCTTGTAAGCTTCTTTTTTATGTTTAAGATCCGCTAGGATTTCACCATTAAGCCAAGCTGGTCGCCTGCCATATTTACTATTCTTTCGACTCATCGGGATGGTTTGTCCCTGTAACCTCAACAGTTGAAGAACGTTTCATGCAGTCAAGGAACACAGCAGTATATTTGGGATGTTGTATGATATTCCGAAACTCCCCACTATACCTGAAGAAGACCTACACCAGCAATGCAGGGCACTAGACAGTGTTGACTCATGATGACATGTGCGATATTGATGCGAGTGATTTAGGTGATGAACTGAAAGCCCTTTCAAGATACATTTCAGCAGGATCAACTCCAAAGGCTGTTCTGGACTATATGTGCACAAATAAGAGGACCACCCTCTTTCCAAATGCTTTTGTTGCTCTGCGCATACTTCTAACACTTCCTGTAACAGTTGTCAGTGGAAAATGCAGCTTCTCCAAGCTGAAGTTAATAAAAACACATCTACGCTCCACAATGACACAGGAGAGGCTGGTCGGCCTCGCAACCATCTCAACAGAGCATGAGCTGGCCCAGACTGTGGACCTTCAGCAGGAAGCAGTTCAAATCTTTGCAGCCAAGAAGGCTGGGAAAGCACCACATTGATTATTCAAACAGATAAAAATGCCAGTGTTTACTCTGCAGACAAGAAAAGTTACATTTGCTGTTCAGGCGTTGGAAAGTTAAGTGTTCCTTAAAATTTTTGAACAAGGCATTTGAAGTTGTTAGTTCTCCTTTATTGGGGTAGGTAGCGGAGCAGTACCAAGAGAGGAGTAGAACAGGAAAAAGGCAGAATTGAGACCTTTCAAAGTTTTGGCCCAAGCTAGTAGGTATGGGGGGGTCTCATTTGAGCTCCCTGCCTCAGGTGCCAAAATGTTGTGGGCTGGCCCTGCAGCAAACACTGTGTTTCTTAGCAAGTTGTTTCATGTAGATATGAAAGCTCCCATATTTAGCACTCGTACTCAGCCGCAAGTATCTGGAAAAGTCATATCTGTGATAAACCAAGTCAGCCACTGGAGGTCAGTCTCTGAACAGGTGCTAAAAATCTACCCAACGTCCTTTTCCTCTCCAAATCCATGTTCTCTAGCCCACTTTCTCATCTTCTATTCAGCCCAAGCTCTACTAGTCCACCTTTCAAACACCCTAAAATTTGGAGTTTGGATTAGGATTGTCCATTGCAAAGACAGGGGCTAGCTGTGGAATTCTGCTCTGGCTCTGGGTTTGGACACAATGTTGGTGAAGTGCATCAATCTGTCCATGCGAATAGAGTGCCCAGATAATGTCTGTTATCCTACACTTATATGTCTACAGCTATCCAAGCTATATCAGTTTCAGTATATACGAGTTTGTGAGAAAGGCTACATGTATTGCTTATCAGACACACAATATATTCTTTAGATTTTACTGATGCAAACGGCTTGTATTTAGAACTGTTCTTATTTCTTATGTTAAAAAATGAAGCCTTTGATATTCAAAATTTCACACATTGTACAGTGAAAGGGAACACAATGCCTTCTAAAATACAGGGACAGGTAAATAAAACTGGCAAGGAGTTTTCAAGTGATCTTTAGTGTATTTTCAAACAGCACTGAAGTCTCTCTTTTGGGGATTGTAGAAAATGTTCACCTTAAGGCAAACATTTAATGTAGACATGACCAACAAGTTATATTTTCAAAGGTCTTTGATTTACTAATTCTCTTTTATAACTGAAGCCAGAAAGAGAATTAGCTTATGAGAGGTTTTCCAAGTGGACCAGCAGAAAACTGATGGCGAAAGCTATAGCAGAGTGTATCTACCAGGGATCAAGTTGGAAGAAAAGTATTACTTCCATCCATTCTGAGCTGTATGTGAATGAAAGATGCTTTCAATCCACACCGAGCTGATTTTACAAGGCACCATTGTGAGCTCTTCTATGGTGCCATATTGTTCTGGAGCCATCACTCAATTTGTAGCAGATCACTTATATCTCTTTTTTTATGAGGCATAACAAGACCAAGAGCATCCTGTTCTTTAGCACAGCTGATCTCAAATGGGGGTCTGTGGCCTCCTGAGGGTCCACGAGCCCTTTCAAGGGGGCCGCGGGGCCATGTGGCTGAAGTCCCTATCCCCAGGGCCCCCCGTGGGGCTAAATCCCAGAGCCCTGGTGCTGCCTGTGGGTCAGAATCCCTGAGCGCATGAGCAGCACTGGGGACATGGAGGGCATTGTCCTCCCCGAAACTGCAGTGCAAGATCACGGCAGTCCCGGGGGCAGATTTCCCGCCCTCCCCGTCTCCTCTCCCCACCCGCTGGTCAGGTCGGAGGCGGGAACTGGAGCCAGGCAGTGCGGGGTAGCTGCTGCTCTGGCTGGTGCCATGGAGCAGTTAGCAGAAGCAGCAGCGTTCCGTCCTCTCCTGCTGGTGCCCCGGATTGAAGATGCTCCTCAGCTCCCAGCCCCGTCTGCAGAGGCAGCCAGTAAGAACCCCCCGGGTGGGGAGACTAGGCTCTATGGTGCACAGGCCCCTCCGGGAACAGGGACCGCAGAGGAGCCCTCCCAGCAACCGGCCCCTAATACTCCTCTCCCTGCACCCTGAGCTACCCCCTGCCCACACAAAGCCCTTAGCCACCCCCCTCCCTACATACCCACAGCCACCCCCTGTGTGCATACAGCCCCAGCTACCCCCTCCCTTCACCCTGAGCTACCCCCTGCCCTCACACAGCCCCTAGCCACCCCATCCCTGCACCCTAAGCTGTTTTTAAACTTTTTGAGTTTACGCTCCCACCTTTGAGTTATAATTTTTGATTGCACACCCACCCCCTAACTGAGACAGGCTGGGTGGCCTGCTGAGGTGAGTCAGGGGGTGGAGGTGGCACTCCCTCCCTGCACCCTGCCATGCAGAGGTGGCTCAAGACCCGCTGGCTCCGGCTCCCCCAATAGAAGTCAAACTATGCCTATGCCCAAGACCCCTGGCCTGAGCCCCCACCCCTCCCCGACCCTGCTGGGCCCTGGCATTTTTATAGCATGTTGAGCAGGGCCTCAGAGAGAAAAAGTTTGAGAACCCATGTGTTAGTAGACTCTGTGCCCCTTAAGAAGTGTAGTTTGCTGTTACCTAATAGGATCTTGCAGAAGCAGGAATGTATCACATTTTCTTGAGTGTCTAAACATTTTGGAAAAAGAAAAGGAGTTCTTGTGGCACCTTAGAGACTAACCAATTTATTTGAGCATGAGCTTTCGTGAGCTACAGCTCACTTCATCAGATGCATTATGAAGTGAGCTGTAGCTCACGAAAGCTTATGCTCAAATAAATTGGTTAGTCTCTAAGGTGCCACAAGAACTCCTTTTCTTTTTGCGAATACAGACTAACACGGCTGTTCCTCTGAAAACTAAACATTTTGGGTACTTTTTCTTCACTTTCTTGTATCTTGGTCAATTGTAGAATCAGGAATAGCAAACAGTGCAAGTGATCCTAATAAATTTAAAGATAAAAAGGTGTTACTGTCCCTACAGTAACTTGTGTGGACCTGATAATGGTAGTAACAAATTTCAACTTAAACTCTCAACAGGAATGTACCAAATTTTTCTTCCAATGATGCTATAAAATGCATCATTTCAGACTTTTGTAGTTGTACTAAGCAGTAAAAAAGGCTTCATTTGAGAAATACATCTCCGCACAAAAATAAATAAATGTAGAAACAACCTCCCCACCCTGATTTCATTGACTTGACACACAGGCATGACTAGAAAGATGATTTTATTGTAAAGAGTGGTTTGTAGTCTTCACTAGCTAAACAAGCATTTACATTGTGTCCATCTTTATCTGAACAACAACTGACAAATTGTCAATGTGCATTTTCTGTCCCATATTTTCAAATATTCTTACCTTTGGAAAAGTTTCAGATTTGGGACAGATTCTGACCCTGTAAATTCTCTGATCCTGCAAACACTTATATATGTCTTTAACTTTACACACACGAACAGTCCCGTTAAATTCAGTGGGACTACTCACCTGCATGAAGTTAAGCATGTGTTCAAGTGTTTGTAGGACTGAAGCCTTACTCTATAAGAAAGGTATTACTTGGAGTGAGTTAGGGTGGTACCACATAGCAGTGTCAAGACCATTCTTAAAAATGACTTGGTGTTCTCTCCATTTTCTTCTTTTTATGGAGTGTTTCCAGATTGATTTGAGAATACTCAAAGGCTTGTGTATCATTTCTCTAGGTTCTTGCTGGACAAGCTATTTTCTCTGAAATACTAGAAATCTAGTGATTGGAGCTCTGGGTGGCTTGTTTTCTTTTGGTTCAGCACCATGGGTTCTGCAAGCTCTTCAAAATTCAACAACACTTACCTCTGTATGTTAGTTATTTTCAGATTCTATCTCCTGTTGTCCAGAACCTCCTTTTTATCCACACATCCACCTTTCCTAACATCAGCCATTTCTTTACACATCTCTTGAGCTTCTACATGGCTAATTCTTTGCTCAGTCACATCAACTCTTCTAATAGTTTGTCTAACTTGGCCTCAATGGGGTGCTTTTATATTTTTTAACTCACCCAGTGAGTGAAGAAGTCTGATGTTTGTGGGAGTTCTTAATGTTCTTGCTGAAATCTAATTTCCATGTTGGAGCCCTCAGACAAGCTGGCTCTGGATATCGTCCTCTCCCCTTGCATCCATGGGTTATTTGGGCATCAGCAGAAGAAGTGCACTGACCGTAGATGATCCTGACTGTTTCAACTGATATCTTACTCTGGATGGATCTCTTGCTCCTATTTATAACTATTCGATAATCAGCTCGATAGTTCGTAAAACTAAGAACTTGAAATCAGGCTAAGACGGCTTTTTCTGGGAGGTGTGTTCGTGGGACCAATCAGATGTTGTGCCCTATCGAGTTGTATCTGCTCACTTCACAAACATGGTGAGTCCTTCAGTCCATGTTACTTAAGCTTAATGTATCAGAGTCTTTATTTGACACACAATAGCAAAGTGTGTAGGGTGGAAGGGGAAACACATCCTTGAAACAAACTAGGAATGTGTAGCATGAAGCAAATAATGAAGAATTAGTTGACCTGCATTCCTATGCCAGTGCCAACTATCTAGGAATCTGCTTTTCCATTTTTCAGGCAGTGGTTTGAGTTTAGCAGCATTCACAGTAGACTCCAGTGTGGAGTTCAAAGACCAAAAAGTCCAGGGAGGCATTATTGCCATTAGAGCTGTAACAGGTGGTTTGTGGGAGAATCAAAATATAGGAAGCAAGAATACCTGCCCCCGACCCCAAGTATCTTGGCTAGAAATGCATGCAAATTCACCAGTTGTCTGTTTTTTCTACAAACATCTTTCTGAACCGGTCAGATATTGGGCTGCAGCTTTCCATACTTAGTCTCTATAAAAGGTAATTTTTCTTGTCATTTTTCTAAAGATTAAGAAATATCTTTGTTTTTTTTAATCTGAGGGGGTTTCTACTTTCAAATTTCTGCATGAGGAAGACTTAAAATTCAGGACTAGTTCTTTTCTGATCTTACAAATAACATTACTCACATGAATATAGTTATTTGCATACACAAGTGTTTGCAAAATTGGGCCCTCAATAGGCAATTGGGCCCTCTGGGCCAAATTCTGGCACCCTAAGTCACTCCTGTTTGACAGTCCAAAAGGGAAGTAAAGCTCTGTGACACCCTGGCATCCCAATATTCACCACTGTCACGTAATTAGGATATGTTTTGTACAAAGTATACCTTGTGAGGTATCCTTCTAAAAGTCTAGATCTGCTAGACAGTTATCTCATTGGATGGTATGTGCAATTGTCATATGGGAAGTTATGAAGTTTGGTGCTGTGTGTGTGTTACTGAAACATGTTGTGAGGTTGAAAACACCCACAAGCAGCCTTTCAGGCTCAACAGTAAAAAGGCCAAACAATGTTAATGGCTCATTCAGGAAATTCACACAAGCACAAGAATTACCCCAGGAACTGTGTACAATAGAAACCTCTCAGAGAGAGCACTACACAAGGGGAACTGTTTGACCCAGGTCACAGCAAAAGAGCTTTCCAGAAAGTGGGAAGAAGATATAAAAGGGGGACAATGATGGTACTTCACTCTCCCTACAACAACACACCTGGAAACACCTGTGGGGCAAGGACTGAACTGTGGTGATGGTCCCAGGCTAAAGGGATTTTTAGGCTGTGTATGAAAACTTGGGAAAGCCACGGCAGGTTGTGCCTTAAGAATCTGCCAGCCTGCTTATCACTCAGGGTGAGAATTTGCTAATTCATATCCTACCTATCTAGTGTGTTAAGATCAGTTTGCAGGTTTGTTTACTTACTATGGTAATCTGCTTTGATCTGTTAGCTATTACTTATAATCATTTAAAATCTATCTTTTGTAGTTAATAAATTTGTTTTTGTTTTGTCTAAAACCAGTGTGTGGTAATTATAACTAGGGGCAGAAAGTTGTTGCATGTTTCTCTCCACATTGAGGGAGGGGGTGAATTTTATGAGCTTATGCGGTACAGTTCCCTGTGCAGTGCAAGTGTAATTTTGGGTTTACACTCCAGATGGGAGGATGTGCCTGAGCAACTGGGAGGTGCCTTTACTGAGCCTTTTTATGCAGAGCTGATCTCAGCATCTGTGTGTGAAGCTGCAGCTGGGTATGTCCCTATCTGTGTGTATGCTGGTGAAAGAGCAAGCTTGCAGAGCTTGCCAACTCATCACAGCAACACAGTGTGAAAGGGAGCCCAGGCTGGTGGGTCAGATGGGCTCAGTGGTACCCCAGTCCCAGGTGGCACCCCAAAAGTGGGGGGGGACCCCACACAAGCGCCTCTGAATATTTGTCAGGTGTGGGAAAGGGAAAACAAGTGTGTTTAATCATTGTACATTTCTAGGAAGATATGGGTCTGTTCAGAAGTGTAAACAGATGTGGGTTATTTTTAACTAAGAATCTGGGGAGGTGGAGGGAAAGAGGAGAGAGAAAGGGGAGTAAGTTCTATATCTGAAGGCTATACATGAAGAATGCCCAGCCCCAGCTGGAGCAGCTGTACTGAACACAACATTGTCAGTGTGGCACAGTGCAAGAAGCCACCTCTCAAGAAGGCCTGCACCTCCCCTGTACTCAGCAGCTATTTCAGCCTCTCCACTATTTAATTTCTCCCCATATAAAACAGCAGTGTGTTCTAATAATTATAAACAGAGAAGGAGTCCACTTGTTAAGAACACATTAAATAATGTGTGCTGGAATTGGTTACACTCTGTCCTAGAAAGATATAGTGAAAATATGGCACAGTGAAGGAAGGGGCACAATTTGAAGGAGCAGAGTGGGGGGTAAAGACAATGTAGGAAAGCCAGGGGTGGAGGGTATTCTTTCTTTGTGAAATTTGGGAAATACCAGCTGTTTGATGCAATTTGGTTCATTTAAAAAGGAAAAAATCATTTGGTTTTCAGAAGCATTAATAAAAAAAAAAAAAGCAAAAGTTTTAACAAGAGGCCCCCAGAGAGCCCTTCTCTTGCACATCAGTTCATTGATACCAAGCTATATTGTTGTAACTGGTTTCTGTTTGGTATTCTCCTCCAGAAAAAATGGGGATAGAAAAAAGTTCTTAGAGCCAGTTACAATAATGTAACATGAAGCGGAGAATTTTCTGATTCAGCAGCAAGGCAGCTGGCATAAGGTCACACCCTGTGACATCAAAAGAATCTCGGTGAAGTTTCTGTTTATGAATATTACCTGTAAACCTATCATTAATCACAGTGTGTTTCAGTGTTACTATGCTTTGTTACAGAGAAACCCAGGTTACCCCTCATACTTTTAGCCTTACAAGTCAACTGGAAAATTTCAAGGCTGCTTGCTTATGTCTGCATCATCACTGGGACTGCATTTTTGTGAATACAAGATCTAAAGGTGTGTATAGTTAGCAAAGTAGTAAATTTATATATGAATTGCACCCTCCCAAAAAGTGTTTAAGTAAATTTAGATTGTGCTTTTGAATAAGCAGAAAAACTGAACAGAATAGTCCCCTGCATATAAACATTGCCAGTTTTGAAGATTTTGACTGAACAAAGATATTATGCTTCACCAGCATGAAGAAACTTTTGATACTTCAAGATACTCAACATCCATTTCCTTCTAACATGGTTTATTCTTTAGATCCAACAGAGAGCCACAAAACAGATCAAATTTGAATCAAATAATTTTAATCTGAGAGTTCTGCATGAGCAAGATTTCTCATTGGAATAAATGTGTCTGTAAACAAATAAGAGTCATGAACAACTGTACAGATTTTGGCAAAACTTTCAAAAAACAAGTCACTTGTTGGCAGAAACCAGCCATGGAAAGTTTCAGTCCCTGAGCAATCTGAAAAAGTTGAACAAGACTCACAAGGGAGCAAGAGAAGAATACTTATAATAGAAGATGCATTGTTGCCTCAATTTTGGAAAGAAACTTGTATCTCTTTAATTAGAGAGAGAGAAACACTAACCAGTTTAGAAAAATAAGTGAAGAAAAATACTGAATTAATTGCAGGAGGAAGAGACGTAGGCAGAATGCCATTACACAAATGGAAACTTGCCAGATCACTGAAATGGTCAACATTAGTCCTGCACAGAGTACAAAGGAAGCTTGAATGACCACAGCAGACAATGCCTCACATTTACATCCCTTCAGAAAGATAGCACCACCAACCCAGTGTCTCCTAACAACATGCTGGTGCCTTAAGTTAGCATTAGTTTAAAAGAAAGAGTACCTCAATTACCAAATCACCAGCACGCTTTCTACTCCCTTTTGTGTTTTCCTTGGAGAACCTCAGTAAATGGAAGAACTTGAGGATGGTTTTTTATTGCTCTCTCTCATCCCATCACACTGATTTAATGTATATTGTCCTTTTAAGTGTAATTTTGTGTAAAATATATGCCCTTCTTCTAGATTAAATGTCACAAGAGAATAGGATTTAAGAGAAGACAGCTTTAAAAATATTGGGCTACTTAGAAATTACCATATATTGAATAACCACAGAAGTCTTTAATTTAACCTTATACTGCACGTGCGTGTACAGTGCAACACAACCATTTCCCAAGATCTAACATCCTCACTCTAACACCACTGATTACGCTACGGGGTGAAACGGGCCCGGTACATCTGTCATTCACCTAATGAATGGGGAAGGCTTTCCAAGATGATTCAAGCCAAATTAAGTCTCTTAAATGACAGACAAAAACAGGTTATAATTATAACTTTCCAAAGTGCAAACCAGTCCCCCAGCACCTGAGGCTAACAGAGCCCCCTCCTATGCTATGCTCATTGTGAGGAAGTCAAAATAGAAACAACCTGGACACCAAAGCTTGAAATCCTATATACAGCAGAATTACCTACATTGATTCAGTGCCTGGTAAGTGAATATTGCTGCGTCTACAGAATTTTAAGTTAGATACTATTCATCCACTTTGGCTAATAACAGTTATTGGTAAAGAGCAGCCTTTGCTTTAACATAGGCTGTAGTGTAGACATATCCTATGTCAGCAAAATTATGTCGCTCAGGGGTGTGAATATTCCACCCCCGGAGCTACCCAAGTTACATCGATATAAGCACTTACGGGCACAGTGCTATGAAGTGGGAGAACTGCTGCTGCTCATGGAGGTGGGGTTTTTTTTATGGCGATGGGAGCGCTCTCTCCCGGCAGCATAGAGCATCTTCATAAGATGCTCTGCAGTGGCGCAGTGTGACATGGCCTCACGCTTTCTGTGGAATTAGCCTGGGGAAGGATGTCACCATCTTGTTGGTTGTTAAAGTTGCATGGACGTCCAAAGTGATGAAGTAACTTAGCACAGCTCATAGGAGTAGCCAGCAAGGTCCCGTGTCTCAGAGAGAACTGTTCTATTTAAATCACGGGGGAGTCAGATGAAAAATCCCTGTCTGTTCAGCAACCCTCTGACCCCTGTCTCTCTTGTAATGTTATAATTTCTCTAGTTCTACACTTGTAATAGGTAGACAAGACCTGAGTACCTAATACGAAAAAGCAAATATTATATAATTATATTATAAATATTATATAATATATATATTCCCCTGAACCCCGTGACATACACCCTCCCATGTATTTTGCATACATTATGGAGCAGTAAAAGGGTCACAAGGCCTTTCTCCATCTCCCTCCCTTGCAGGTCATTAACTGATGACCTCATGGGAGAAAGCAATCAGATATTGCATTGTGTGAAAATCGACACATTACAAAGCAACAGTTGTTTCAAGTAGTGCTGGTTCAAGTTATTACTAGCCTGTTCCCATGAAATGCCTGTAGTAACAATGTGGCAGCCAGTCCCATACATGAGATCATTCCCACCATCCCTTTACATCCAGCTTTCATGGGATGGTTCAGTGCTTCCATAGAGATATTCCCTTTTGGCAAAACTAAACTGCAACATTCTGAGTCATTGGAAATCTTTCTGTGGGAGGGGTGAAAGAAACACTATATATTCAGCGTACCATGTGTGTGAATTGTAGCAAACCCAAGAAAGAAGCTGAGTGCAAGACTTCATCCTCGAGCAAAACAAGGTATTGTAATTACTTCTATAGGTTCCACATTTTCATTCTCATGGATATGCTGTGGTGTTAGTAAATGCATAGAAAGTATACATGGAGGGGCTTTGCATGGAAGCAAAGTAATAAGGAACATATTTTAACGAGACAGCAGACACTGTCTAGAAGAGAGAATTAACTTTAATCTCTTACAGAAAAATAAACAAGAAGGTCAAATTCTGTTGTGACTTACATTTAGACTTGGCAGAATTTGGATTTTTTAAAAATTTTTGCTGGATAAATGTCTATTTTTCAGAATTGTATGGATTTAAATTGTCACTGTTGAGTAACATTGGTGTGTGTGTGTGTGTGTGTGTGTCAGACGATTGTTTCATGACAGTAGATGTTGAGACTCAAATGTTAAAGCTTTCTAAACTGTTAAATACACAAACTGTTAATATCAAAATATACAAATTAAATATTCTTAATAAATAAATCAACAAACCATACTTATTTTTACTATTCATTTTGTAGTTCATTTGTAACAAGCCTAATTCAAAAGTATAAATCATTAATATGTTCCCAAGGAGCATTTTTCTTTCTTTGAGTATGTGTAATTTTGATTATGATTGATGGAAATATTTTTTTCATCAGTTTGTGTGTACGGTGAAATCAATGTTTACCGATAAAAATCTAATCCTTCCAAGCCTACTTACATTTTATGCAACTCCACTGAGTGATGTGTTAATCAGGATAGAGTATGGACCTGTGTATATATTAAAGTTACTGTATTCTAGTGTTATTATTTACATCAAAATAGTACTTAGATTGGAAACTGTCTGGGGTCTGGACTGTCTTCTTCAGTATCTGTGCTTTACCTAGCTCAATCCGGTCCTGCTCCATATCTGGGGCTGCGAAGGGTAATATAAATAATAATAGTGCGTATATTTGTAATCTACCTCCTCCCCACACACACCCCAAAAGGAATCCTTGCCCTGAAGAGCTGGAAATCTAATGACATGCATAAGTACCATGCAGAAAAATAAAATACTGAATAAAGTCAGAGTGACCACAGATTGTTACAGCTAGAATGTTTCACAGAAGGGATAGGATTTCAGGAGCTTTTTGAAAGACAAGAAAGGAATACATGGTATTTGACATATAGTAGTTCGCAGTCTAGCTCACTGAATATAGCAAAGTGTTCAAAAACATTTGTATGTTTTCTGAATGGATGATCAATTTGACCATGTTTTTTTTTTTCTGATTTATTCACTCTTTACAAACTTGCAAGTCAAAGGGCTTTTGTTTGCACAAACAGGAACATTGGAATTGCCATAAACAATTGTATCAATGGTTCATTTAGTTTAGTATCCTGTCTCTAGTCGTGGCTAATACCAGAGGAAGGTGCAAGAAGTCCCACGGTGGCCAACTATGGAATAGCTTGCAATTGAGGAAGCTTCTGCCTAACACAGTTAGTTGCAGGCATATGCAATGAACCCTTATAATATTTGTATCATAGCTAAAATAACTATTTAATGTTCTCATTAGCCATTAACCATCTAATTTTCTCTTGAATCCTACTAAGTTCTTGATAACTCAATGGTACCTGTGGTAATGAATACCATGGGTAATTTTCTGCATTGTTTAAAGCTTTTTCCTTTATTGCTTTAAATTTATTACCATTCAGTTTCATTTAGTTCTCCTTCTTTCTTCTGTTATAAAAAAGGAGCTGTTCTGTGTGCATCTACCTATTTCACAGGTGAGCAAGAGTATTCACTATACACTGTGTAATCAAGAAGTAGAAAATTACATGCAATTTAGATGGCCAATCATACACCATGAATAACAGATAGCAGATGGTTGAAGTGAGCAGCCCGTAGACTCCTGAGCGGCTTAAATGTGTTCCTTCAACTCCTAGAGCAGCCTTCAGTTCAAAACAAAATACTTAACGCAATATGTAATAAGCCTGCAGAACTCATTGCCACAAGGTATCTTCGGGTCACACCTATAAGTAGAATCAATATATTCTATCAGAGGCCTTTTGAAAAGAAAAAGCTTCAAACATACTGTAAAAGGGTCTCTATGAAATAACTAAAGTGAGGGAAATGTGTTTTAACACAGACATGTGGCACATACTAAGGTCCAAATGACTATTTAGCTGTCTGCACTGAAAAGCCTAGCTCTCAGGGTAGCTGCACCCGAGAAACTTTCAATCCACTTTAGTTTCTTCAGTAGGAAATAGGGTTGGGCAGAAATCACCAGTATTATGCAATGAGCTGCCAGCTGAAGATGTATTTTCTTTTCTCTCACTTTCCAGGTTTCAAATAATGGCAGCTCTGAATGTGGCAAACACTGGTTTTGCCCTCGATCTTTTCAAACATGAGTGTAAGACACAAACCAACACAAATATCTTGTTTTCCCCTTGGAGTATTTCAACTACCCTGGCCACTGTGTACCTCGGAGCCAAAGGTAACACTGCAGATCAGATGGCAGAGGTGAGTTGGGACTACAGAGAATGTCCGCTTTTGAGCAATGCTGCTACTATTGAGAACATGCTTTGTACCACAGCTGGTGCTTATTGGTGTGGGTGAGGGACTGCTGTATTAATTTAGATGGAATATAGGGGCCAAAAGTCAAATTTGTTAACACAGTTCTGTCGCTGTCCAACATCAAACAATTTAAAACAAGGTTGGAAGATTGGTATAGAGAGACCACAGCCAGCTTGGTACCATGGCAAACACACCATTAAAACTCCTTTAAACCTTTTATTAAAGATACAGAAAAGAAGGAACAATAGTTAATATATTTAAAAAGGCTTTTATTTTTAACAACATCCCTTGTTCTCTTTCCCTTAGCTGAAGAGAAAACCTCCCCTAGTCCGACAGCCTTTTAGATGGTGTTAAAGATGACATTAAGGCCTTGTCTACACTACAGGGGGTAAGTCAACCTAAGTTACGCAACTCCAGCTATGTGAATAACGTAGCTGGAGTTGACGTACCTTAGGTCGACTCACGGCAGTGTCTACGCCACACTGGGTCGGCTGGCTCCACTCTCTGGTCAATTTACATTAATCTTCTCATTCTGGTGGAGTGCCTGAGTTGATGGGAGAGCGATCATAGCAGTGGAGACATGTCCTAACTGTCCGTCTGGGGACAAGGGAAGAAGTGTGCTGAAATAAGCTGGAATTGTCATTGTTGCTGTTGTTGTTAAAGCATAATCGTCTTTCCTAGAAGGCAAAACAAGACACAAACATACAAAAGGGGAAAGAAAAGAACAGCAAAGATAGAAAATGCAGCTACTGTCTCTGGCTTTGACTCTCACTTGAAACCTTACTGCTGGAGAAACACAGGCACAGCACATGATCTTGTCAGCTACTTGGAGACCAGGAAAAATTGTACAAGTATCAGGCTGTTTTGGGCTTGGTTTTTAGCTGCCTTTCTGGCCTCAGGCTTAAAGCAGTGTTGCAAAACATGCAGTCCTGGCTGGTCAGAGAAGAAATAAGGTGGGGAAGGAAAAGGACATAAAAAGAGTGTGAATGGGGCAAGGGGTGAGAAAGAGACAGTCTTAAATCTTAGGTGGTGTTTGGGATTCAGCAGGAGACAGTGGAGGTGGTGAGGTCACTTGGATCCCTCTTTCTTGGCCCAGTCTGGTCAGGACATCTCTCAGGAATAGGAAGAAAAAGGTGCAATGGTGCCATGTTAGATCCTGGGGTCCCAGGAGACAGAGGGGTGGCAGCTGTGATGGTGACATTCACTCCCTCCCCTTCTCTTTCCTTTCAGTCAGTCAGCGATCACATCCATCTGCCTTCTCCTCCCAGTCCCAAAGGCTCTTTTCTTTAAGAACCCCAAGAGGGAGTGAAGGGTGGACTACCCCATCCCATAGGTGAAGCATAGCAGGGGGCGGGGGCACACAGAGGGCACGCAGGGGGCACCTGCCCTGGTTCAGCGAGTGCCAAGCTTCCCATGCAGGGCTTGCTTTGTTTGGCCTGCCGCCAAGGGAGGGTGGCTCTGTCCTTCTCTTTCTGTGCCTCTCCCTGGGCACTTCCAGCTCGTTCGGCTCCTCCCGCACAAAGCCCAGGCCAGGCAGGGAGCTGAGGGGATGGGATGGAGCCACTTCTCATGCCAGCTGACTCCACTCAGGATCACTGTCTGCCTGAAAACCCAGCTGGGGAGGCGGTGGCAGCAGCAGCCCCCCCCCCCCCGACTCCGCTTCCTGCCCGGGCCTGGCTAACGGGGACAGGAGCCAAGTGAGCCAGAAACATGATGGGGAGAGGGAAGGGCAGGACTCCAACTCATGCTCCCTGTTCCTGTGTCCCGAGACTCCCAGGAGCTGGCAGGATTGGCTGCCCTGGCCCAGGGAGGTGGGGCTTGAAGTTCTTCCCAGAGGCAATGCGTGGAGTGGTCATGTGCCCCCCTCATCAGGCATGAGTCGTCTATGCCCCATCCCTCATTATTTTGTTTGACAGTTAGCCTAATATCTGACACGCCACTTTTGGTCCACTGATTTCCAGTCCCCACTTTTCTTGTTTTCGAGGCATGATCTTAACACAGTCCTTGACTTGCAGGAGTGGGTCTTTTTGTTGGGACTAATTCAATCTGTCTCCCTTTTGCAACTTTTCCTATCAAATTCTATTGTTATAGGTTATTGTGACACTTTACAAGCTCTCACTCACTTTTCACAGTTGAGCTCACAATTAGGATAATTTGGGAGGCCCAATTATTACAAGAGGACTGTGGCTGGGATCCTAGAGAGAGACAGGTACACCAAGCTGCAGTCTTTGAGGTGCACTGCCCTGTCACTGTGCTTAAAGTTCTGCCCCCTCCCTCCACCTCTGAGAGGCCTGCCTTCCCAACCCTCCCTCCTACAAGGGGCAAGGACCTCCCCACAGACTCCACGTAGCTCAGACATAGACACTCCCCCCTCCTCTGCCCCTGAGGCCAATGACCCCTTTCACCAAATCTACCTCATTCCCCTTAAACCATCTGCTCCTGGCTCTAAGGCTTAACCCCCCCAACCCAATGCTGCATAGCACTTCACTGACCCACACATATGTTAGCTTGCTGTTACACATTTTGTATGCTGCTGCTATATTTCTGGTTTCTAGAAAGTTGGTAGCTGTGGTGCGTTTATAGCATGCTCATCGGAGGGCCAGAGGTAGTATTCCACACACTATTAAGTCAGGCAGAAACTGGAATAAAAGATCCGTTCAAGCTCGGACTGGCGCCCACGCTCTGGGATCCTTCCCCCTCACAGGGATCCTCCCAGAGCTCAGGCTCCAGCCCAAGCCCCAATGCCTACACCACAATTTTACAGTCCTGCAACCCAAGCTCTGCAAGCCTAAGTCAGCTGACCCCACCAGCCACAGGTGTTTAACTACTGTCTAGCCATACCCTAAGTGACTAGCCTAAGACCACACAACAAGTCAGGGGCAGAGGCAAGAACAGAACCAAGATCCAGGTCTGCTGACCACAAGTCTTCTGCTTTAACCATAAGATCTTACATGTGCAGTGATCTATCTCTCACTGCATCTATTCTGTTTGCAATTCTCATTGTAGGTTCTTCACTTTAACAAAGTTGGAGGAACTGGAGTTGACATCACAACCATAAAACCACGACGAGCCTATTCCAAAATGGAGGAGCTTCTATCAAATCCGTGTATCAGTGTTAAAAAGGTAACTCACCAAAACACATGTCGAAGGTGTCCAGGTTATAGGCATGTTCCCTTCTTTTTTAGACTGCCTTTCCTTCCATGTTTGAATTCACTTTGGTTTGCCTTTCTCCTGTTAAATGTACACAATGAATGAGTACAGTATTCTGAGAGGTTTCCTCCTGTAATATTGTCCCTGATACAACAAGAGAGAAACCCTTCTCTTTTATGTAAATTGCAAAAGGTGTGACTTGTATTTCCTCATTTGAGGGACTCTGCAGAGTTGCAACCATTCTCTGTGTTTCTTTGCCTTTCTCTTTTTTTAATTTGTGGGTTTTCCCTTTCTTGTTTTTGTTAAATTTCTAGTAATTGAATATTGAAGTGTGTTCTGCACTCTTAAAGACATGATCCCTGCTTACAACAGCACCAGGGCTGCTCTCACACATGTAAATGCAGTGCTGGGTGAAATTAAGATATTATTGGCTCATACAAGAGACATGCGTGTGAGATTTTGAGAGGGAGAGATTTTCCCCATGACAATGCTAAAGAAATACACTGCTGTGCTGAAATGTTCTGATATAGATCAACTTATTGTGCTGGGTGTAAATGGGCATACAAAATCAAGTTAGAGTATATTTCTATGGCACCCTGACAAGTCCTTTATAGTCATTATAGTGTGCTTGATTCATCATTTTTGGTGTAAGGGAGAGCAAATCACAACCCCCTGTTCCAATAGGGACTGCTGCATCTCTGGTAGGACTCCCCCATGGTGGAGGAAAGATGGTCTTTTCACTAACTCCCTACCCTACAGTTCAGCACCTTTAAAGTGTGGCTGGCTATACAGAAGTCCTGACAGCAGATGATGGTCAAGGGTGTTAATTAATCAGCGCATTTGACAGCCAAACTCTTCCTGGCCAACACCACCACCAACAACAACACCAAAGCCCTCACTGGCGGAGAAGGGGTTTACTTTCTGCTAGTAGGAGCTCACCATACAGACTGGCATAAAGCCCAGTGTCTAGATCTAACTGCTCCCTATCTGTTAGCAATCATAGCTCATACCGTTTGCAACGGCTTATCATTGTTTTGAGGTTATGGAAATGCTGCAGGTGGGGCTGAGGGAACTTTCTGAGTGTTTAGAAATTTAAAATTGTTTCATACATCCTTCATTGTCATGTGCTTGTAGGACATGAATGTACTATGCTCCCAAATTCTGAGCCACATTGCAGTTTTTGAACGTTGATACGATCTTTATTTCTCTAATTTATTTTCTATAGTAAGTTTAATGGATTGTATTTCCTGTACTTTTCCCTCAACATCATTTTTTAAAAAGACTCCAGAGGCGATCCTGGCAATTACAGACTGGTAAACCTAACTTCAGTACCAAGCCAATTGGTTGAAATTATAGTAAAAAACAGAATGGTCAGACACAATATGTTGTAAGAGTCAACACAGCTTTTGTAAAGGGAAATCATGCCTCACCAATCTATTAGAATTCTTTGAGGGGTCAACAACATGTTGATAAGGGTTATCCAATGGATATAGTATACTTGGACTCTCAGAAAGCCTTTGACAAGGTCGCTCAGCAAAGACTCTTAAGCAAAGTAAGCAGCCACGGGATAAGAAGGAAGGTTCTCTCATGAAACAGTAACTGGTTAAAAAGACAGGAAATGAAGGGTAGGAATAAACAGTTTTCACAGTGGAGAGAGGTAAATAGCGGGGTCACCTGAGGATCTGTACTGTGACCAGTGCTGTTCAACATATTTATAAATGATCTGGGGGGGGGGAACAGTGAGTTTGCAGATGATAAAAATTACTCAAGATAATTAAGTTCAAAGCTGACTGCAAAGAATTACAAAAGGATCTCACAAAACTGGGTGACTGGGCAAGAAAATGGCAGATGAAATTCAATGTTGAGAAATGCAAAGTAATGCACATCAGAAAACTAATCCCAGGTATACATACAAAATTATGGTGTCTAAAATAGCTGTTATCACTCAAGAAAGGGATCTTAGTGACACTGTGGCTAGTTCTCTGAAAATATCTGCTCAGTGTGTAGAGACAGTGAAAAAACAATGTTAGAAACCAGTAGGAATAGGATAGATAATAAGAAAGGAAATTACATAATGCCAGAAATGCCCCAGAGAAGAGCAACACAAATGCTTAAGGGTATGGAACAGCTTCTATAAAAGGGGAGATTAAAAAGACAGAGACAGTTCATCTTGGAAAAGAGATGGCTGAGGGGGGATATGATAAAGGCCCTTAAAATCATGAATGGTATGGAGAAAGTGAATAAGGAAATGTTGTTTACCCCTTCACAGATCCCAAGAACCAGGAGTGACCCAATGATATTAATATGCAGCAGGTTTAAAGCAAACATAAGGAAGTACTTCTTTATACAGCACACAGTCAACCTGCGGAACTTGTTGCCAGGGGATGTTGTGAAGGCCAAAAATATAACTGGGTTCAAAAAAGAATTAGATAACTTCATGGAGGATAGAGGATAGGTCCATCAATGGCAGTTAGCCAAGATGGTAAGGGACGTGACCCCATGCTCTGGGTTTCCCTAAACCTCTGACTACCAGAAGCTGGTACTGAATGAAAGGTGATGGATCACTCAATAAATTCTGTTCAGTCCTTCTGAAGCATCTGGCACTGGCCACTGTCAGAAGACAGGATACTGGGCTAGACAGATTATTGCTCTGATCCAGTGTGACTATTCTTATCTTCATTTATTCTTAACTCCCATAGGTAGTAAGTACCTTGCAAAACTGTGCCCCAAATTACTGACTCCCTGCTTAACTTCCTTAAATAAGTTGACATCATAATTTTACTTGCTTCATGTGCAGCAATGCAAACAGTTTTCAAACTAACAATATCCGCCAATATTGGAATCACTAGTTCTACACATTTTGGGGCAAACTTTCAATGTGATATATGGGAATTTTTGGTTATGTGACTTTCATAAATGCTAATGGGCATCATATAGCTAAGTCTCCATGCACTGTGCAGAAACTGTACTGTTACTGTCTCCGTGAGTATGCTTTGTTTTTTAATAATCTCTCTAGATAACTTTATATTTCAGTGTATTACAGAGCTCCCTCTTGCTCACACAGTGTCTATGGTGTGTCCACTGTCTGGAGATTTTACTGATGGGTTTAGTGCCCCTCATTCATATCAACACACAGTTCACAAAAAATTACTTCAGTAACTGTACAGGATATTACATGCAACTGTCACCAGTGGAGCTATGTGCAATATATGATATTAGAAGTTCTGAATCACTTGCCCTAGAAATCGCAGATAAATAACCAGAATATTTCTTCCTTCTTTCAAGGCCAATCTGGAGAACTCAAGCAACATCCATGTAGGGTTTCAGGCACTTAGCTCTGAAATTAACCAACCCACTAAAAATTACCTGCTTAAAAGTGTCAACCAGTTATATGGAGAGAAATCATCACCTTTCAATAAAGTAAGTGAAGCAGTTCATCTATCTGTGTAATGGGGATACAATTCATCTTTATGATTGGTCTAGGACAACAAACCATACAAGACCTAAATGCAAATATTTCAATTACATCTGCAGAATGGTTTATTATCCTTTAAGATTTATTTCCCACTGACTCTTTGTAGATACTCATATCAAGATTACAGGCTTTTTTAAATCTGCTTTTCTGGACTGGACTGTATCTAAACATGAACATTCATAAATGATTGATAACATATATAACTAAAAATATTTTGCTTCTGTGAAGACAGAGCTTTATGCTCCTAGTAAACTGTGTCATAACATGAACTCTCTTTTCTATTTGGCAGTAGTTGGCATAGATATATTGCCAAATAATATGTAAGACTTGTCTCTCTCTTGCCTTGAAGGAATATTTACAATCGATTAAAAAATATTACCACACAGAGCCACGAGCCGTTGATTTCATGGGAGCAGCAGCAGAAGTCAGAAGAGAGATCAATTCCAGTGTTGAACGCCAGACCGAAGGTGAGCTCAGGACTGTTCTTTCACCATTTACAAAGAGACATCGTGTATTTTCCCACCCTAAATTGTTTGAGGGGAGAGAGAAAATGTTGATTCATTGTGTTACAGTCTGCATTTGAACTGAAACACAAAATGGCTGCTGCCTCACTGCCCCAGTTGGAGGCAGGCAGATAACTACATTTGAAAGTTCAATAACACCAAATCCAAAATGACATCTCCTTTCAGTTATAACACTACTCGCACCACAAAAGAAAACACTGATGACTACTGCTTTCCAGTTGCACAAATATTATGATAACAATTTAACCTTCATGTGTTTGAAGGCAATAAGATACCACAGTGTTGGGCCTGATACAAATACTTATACTGACATAGCAAAATGTGTTTCATTTTGATGGGATTCCATGTAGAGAGGTTCAT
Organism: Caretta caretta; assembly: GCF_965140235.1. Classification (NCBI taxonomy): domain Eukaryota; kingdom Metazoa; phylum Chordata; order Testudines; family Cheloniidae; genus Caretta; species Caretta caretta. Next base: position 122,174,297 of record NC_134207.1, on the reverse strand, counting down.
TTCCTGTTATAAACAGTGTCCTGAAACAGTATGACAGAGTACATTATGCTGAAATTCCTCAGAGGGGTTTGTAGGCCTTTTCTCCTCCAAAAATAGAAAGGGGTGAAGATGTTTCAGCACCAGGTTAAGGTTCTGCAGCCAGTGCGATAAACTCTGAGCCTCTTATATCTTTATACTGTACTTTTATCTATGAGCCTCACACAAAATTAGTTTCCTCTCTTGGAGGCGACACTGGATTTTTTGTATTTTGACACATCCCCACCTCTTCCTTTTTTCTTCAGTCTTCTTTCTCTGTCCGTGAGAGGAACGTAGCTTAAGATTATCACTCAGGGTTATTACTAGCAAGAGGAAGCCTGAGTAGAGCAAAGTCACTGAAGGGGACCACAGAGCCCAGCCCAGTGTTTGAGGATATTTCACAATAGTCTCTTAAGACAGAAAGCTGCTCTACAAGTATGGTCTCAATAGCATATATTCCAAAACTCAATTCCTACATTTGCTCCAAGCAGAAAAGCTGCACAAATATATGACTGTGTCACTATTTCCTAAAGGTAAAATCCAAGCGCTATTGCCTGTCAACTCTGTTGATTCACTCACCAAGCTGGTCCTAGTCAATGCCCTCTACTTCAAAGGAAACTGGGCAAAGAAATTTAAGGATGGATTTACAAAGGAACAACCTTTCAGAATGAACAAGGTATGTGACTAAGCCATGAAATGTCATAAATGCTAGTGGGCTGGAACAGAGAGAAAAGTTAGGGAGAGACCTCAATCCCTCCATTTTCACAAGCCTGCCAGTCTCTAAATCCTCAGGGTGTCAGAGTTGTTTTAATTAAATCATAAGCATTCCCCTGCAGTATCTGCAATTCAAACAGCGCACTCAGTGCAACCAACAGAGGAACTGACAATACACAGAAGTGAAACTTAGGGTTCAGATCTGTTCTCAGGCTGTCTACACAGCAATGTCCACCTAGAGTTAGTGGGACTTAAGGCAGCTCACCTGTGTCCGGGAACCCTGGGCTTGAGTGTCTACATTGCATTTTAACCCTAGGTTAAGAAGTTTCTGATCAGTGCTTGAACCTAGGGCTCTGGCATCCACACTGCAGTGCAGAGACCAGAGTCAAAGTAAACATATTCCAAAGTGCCTAGTGCCCCCCACCCTCCAATGTTGACACTGTAGCCTATTGCCCACCCTGCTTCCTAACTGTGAGGGTTACAACTGCTACCGATGGGACTCAGGTGCCCACAGGCGCACAGGATACATAAACTGCATAATGAGCTCCTTTGGTGGCTGTCTCCGTAGAATGACTGCAGTCTGAGAAGGCTTTTACTGAACTATCTTCTAATCTCAGAATTGTGCTCTCCAGCTCTAGGCCGAGTTACATTGGCAGGAAAATGCCCAAGTGCACCTGTACTGAGGAGAATAAGGACATAGGTCTCCAGGGCTGTCAAACTATTGAAATGAAACTTTTCAATTCTTACTTTTTAAAATGAGAAGCTCAGTGAAGGTGTTTTTTTTTTTTTGGTTGCGTTTTTATTTATTCTTGTCTGTTTGTTTTGAAGTTTGACATAAAATGAAGGTACCTGAAGAGAAATCCCCTCCTCCCCCCCCCCCCCCCCCAAGCCTGGCTGCTGCCAGCTGTGGAGTGGTGAAGTGCACCCCCATGGCCGGGGTGCAGTGTGCTCCAGCACCCTGTGGGGATTCCTTATCCCTGCACCCGCTGCACCCCGGGAGGCAGGGATCGAGGATCCCCAGGGGGCTGTGAGAAAGTTTTGGGGCTAGCTCCCACTCACCACCCTCACAGTGCTTGCTGCACCCCTGCAGACGCAGCTCCAGGGAGGGCAGGGGGACTTCGGAGCAAAGGACAGAGAGCAGATTGGGATCAAGCACTGCCCTGCAGGGAGGGGGAGCAACAGAGCTGTTGGCTCAGCACAGCCAAGGAGGGATGACCCCCAACATCCCAGTGACTGGGAGCCAGCTCCTGCTTGTCAGCTTTGCTCCCTGCTCCGGACAAGCTCCACGCAGCAGCAAGGAAGTGGGAACAGGCTCAGCCAGGCAGTAATGGCACTTCCAGCCACTGCTTTCGCTGCCTGCTTCTTTGCACTAGGAACTCTGGGATACATCTGGAGGACTTCTGGGTTCCGAGTCAAGTGAGGGCCGTGTGCACACAGGAAACCAACAGGGCTCGGTCCCAGTTAAACACTGTCTGGGGCCCTCCAGCCCTGCAGGATCGTGGGACCCTAGGTCTGAGCCTCGGATTAGCACATTTACAGTGTGGACACAAGTGCGGGTTGCCTTTAGCCCCGACTCAAACCTGGGTTTAAACTGCTGTGCAGACATAATCTCAGTATCAAAACTGAGAGGTTGAAATATCAGCATAAATAGTGACAAATAATTTGGTTCTGTGAAGTATCACTTTTTAGTAACCTAACTCATTATAAGTAACACAGGAAAAATTAATGTTAATACTTAACTATATTGTTTTCACCTGATCCTTTAAAAGTGACATTTGTTCTCCTTTGCCTTGTTGCAGAATACAACTAAGCCAGTGCAGATGATGATCCAGAGAGGGAAATTTAATTGGACCTACATACAAAGAGTGCACACCCACATTGTTGAGCTCCCATATGTCAATGATGACCTCAGCATGCTCATACTGCTACCAGATAGCATCAACGATGACACCACTGGCCTTGAAATGGTAAAGAAATGAATCATACGTGGAATTCAATTGTTTTTATATCCTAGATGTCTATATGGCTGCTGTCTGAGAGTAGGTGATGCTACATTCTTGTATTAGGAACAGGTGAAAAGATCTGGCTCAGGAAAAAATGAGGACAGACCAAACCTTGTCTAACACTCAGAGAACCTGAGCCTTTATTGACCTATGACAAGATTTTCATAGACCCAACACTTTTTTGCACTTCTTACTGTCATCCAGTCCGAGAAGCAGAAGCCCCAAAATCCTGCAAGAAAGGCAGTTCTTCCAGCCTAAGCAAAACCAGAGACTACAGGAATCCTTGACAAAAAGCCAGGATCGATGGGAACACTTCATACTAAACAAATATCTACATCTTTTGAAGGTTTCCCAGCACTAATCTGTAAGGACACCAGAGCCGGCAGTGCCCTTCCTCTGGCAAGACTCCCATTAACTTTAATTGGAGTTTTGCAAGGGGCAAAGCTCCGCTGGATCAGTTCCAAGAAGGGATGATGGAAATGCCCTCTTTTTTCCTTTCTAGCTCCCCTCTTGAAAAAATACTAGGTGGGCGGGTTTCCAAATATATTTTCATACAATCAATATTTTAAATAAGGAAAAATATATATTAGAACAACTCAGCTAACAAATAGTGACTAGGTATATGTGTAATTAATTAACAATCATACTTTTTTGGTAGATTGCATGCGGATAAGCTAGAATGCCAGAGGCTCAAAAGATGCAACAGTAAATTAACTGGGTACTATCATGTAAAACAGGACTCTGCTGCTATTACACTACAAATATTCAACACTGAAAGTATTCACTTTGTGGGGTCAGGAAGGAATTTTCCTCCAGGTCAGTTTGGCAGAGACCCAGGGGGGATTCACCTTCCTCTGCAGTGTGGAGCATGTGTCACTTGCTGGTCTGAACGACAGTAAATGGTGGATTCTCTGTAGCATGAAATCTTTAAATCAAGGTTTGAAGACTTCAGTAACTCAGCCAGAGGTTATGGGTCTATTGCAGGAGCGGGTGGGTATGATTCTGTGGGTTGTGATGTGCGGGACGTCAGACTAGATGATCATGATCATCCCTTCTGGCTTTAAAGTCTGTTCGAACTTCCAGTTACTGCACGAACCTGCTGTAAGAAAACACGCTGCTTTACAGTTGAGAAGACACCTGTAAACTAGCCAGAAGCTTTTCAGTGATCTTCACTATATTTATAAACCATCTCTATAGTTTCTCCATTCAGGATTGTGAAGGACATCAAAGTTAAGGAAGTTTAATTTTCATTGTTAATTTTTGATTTTCTCTTTTTTAACTAACTGTAGCTAGAAAGAGACTTGACGTATGAGACATTATCCAGATGGACCAGCTCAGAAATGATGGAGAAAACTGAAGTGGACGTGTATCTGCCCAGGATCAAAATGGAAGAGAGTTATGACCTCAAATCTACTTTGAGCAGCATGGGTATGCGAGATGCCTTCAGTCAGAACCGAGCTGATTTCAGAGGGATGACTGAGAAAAATGATCTGGTTTTGTCAAATGTTTTTCACAAGTGCTTTGTGGAGATCAATGAAGAAGGCACTGAGGCTGCAGCTGCCAGTGCGGCTTCTATGCCAGCACGAAGTCTCATTTCTGCCATTCAGTTTGCAGCAGATCACCCTTTCCTCTTCTTCATCAGGCACAATAAAACTAACACCATCCTCTTCTTTGGCAGATTCTGCTCCCCGTAAAAACTCAGATTTCTGTTGCTAAACAGGATCTTGCAGCAGCAGGAATGTACCATAAAGACAACGCCTCAAATGTCTAAATAGCTTGGGTAATTTTACTTCAGTTTCCTGTATTATTCGTTAATCTTTGTAGCTTGGGGAACAACAAATAATTCAAATTACTAAGAATTTTGCTCTTCTGTTCATGTGGTGAGAGGACTTGATAATATTGGGCTACGACTCTCAAAAGCACAATAAAAATGCACTGGTTGCTTTCTAAATGACTGTAAATTGCACTCTTTCTTAATACTGTGCAGCTATACAGTTTGCCAGAAGCTGGGAATGAGTGATAGGGGATGGATCACTTGATGGTTACCTGTTCTGTTCGTTCCCTCTGGGGCACCTGGCACTGGCCACTGTCAGAAGACAGGATACTGGGCTAGATGGACCTTTGGTCTGATCCAGTAGGGCCATTCTTATGTTCTTATGTTATAAAGCAGAAGAACAAGTTTGATCTAGAGAAATACATCTCAGGAATAAAACACTTACCTGTGCAGGCACACAAAGAGTACACAAGCAGGGCCAGATCTTCAGTAGGTGCAGATTGGACCACCCCTACTGAAATCAATGGAGCTAGGCCAATTATACCAGATGACGATGTGGCCCACAGTCTCATGAATTATACTGAGTTAACAAAGGCATGGCTAGCAATGCAATAAAACTATTTGAATATAAATGTTTTGTAATCTTTACATTTCTAATGGCATTTTTTCCTGTTTGCAGACTGCTTGCAAGTGTTTTGTTTCCTCTGCAGATAACATGCCAATGGGCAAGTGCTATACAAGAAACAATTGTGTGAACTATAAGAAATAAAATGCATTTTTCTTACAACCATCTGCTTTGTAATAATTTTACTTTCAGCCAGCATTGTACTAGGGCAGTGTTGGGCAAACTACGGCCCGCAGGACAGATCCGGCCTGCCAGCCATTTTAATCCAGCCCTTGAGCTCCTGCTGGGGAGTGGGGTCTGGGGCTTTCCCCACTCCAGCCAGGGAGCAGGGTCGGGGGCCGCTCCATGCGGCTCCCAGAAGCAGCAGCATGGCCCCGCTCCACCACTCCAGCCGGGGAGCAGGGTCGGGGGCCACTCCTGGAGACAGCGGCAGGGCCCTACTCCAGCTCCTATGTGTAGGGGCAGCCAGGGGGCTCTGCTCTGCCCCCGCCCCAAGCGCTGCCCCCACATCTCCCATTGGCAGGGAACTGTGGCCAATGGGAGCTGCAGGGGCGGCACCTGCAGATGGGGCAGCGTGCAGAGCTGCTTGGCTGCAGCTCTGCATAGGAGCTGGAGTGGGGACACGGCCGTTGCTTCTGGGAGGGAGCCGCTTGAGGTAAGCGCCACCTGGAGCCTGCACCCCTCAGCCTCTCCCCACGCCCCAACACCCTGCCGCAGCCCTGATCCCCCTCCACCCTCTGAACCCCTCAATCCCAGCCTGGAGCACCCTCCTGCACCCCCAGCCGGAGCCCTCACCCTCCTCCCCGTACCTCTGCCCCAACCCTGATCCCCCTCCTGCGGACTGAACCTCTTGATCCCAGCCCAGAGTACCCTCCTGAACCCCAAACCTCTCATCCCCAGAGTCTGCACCCCCAGCTGGAGCCCTCACCCCGCACCCTACTCCCCCAGCCCGGAGCCCCTTCCCATACCCTGAACTCCTCATTTCTGGCCCCACCCTGGAGCCTGCACACCCAACCAGAGCCCTCACCTCCTCACGCACCCCAACCTCAGTTTCGTGAGCATTCATGGCCCACCATACAATTTCTATTCCCAGATTTAGCCCTTGGGCCAAAAAGTTTGCCCACCCCTGTACTAGGGACTAATTCTCCACTGGCTTCTTCTCGTTTTGTGGCAGAGTAACCTCACTGAAAGCAATGGAGTCACACTGGTGTAAACTAGGGCAATGGAGAATCAGGCCCTAAATATTTATCTGTAACTACCATGCAGTATATTTATGCAGAACCCATACTGTCATACATTTTGGTGTTGGAGCTCTTTGTTCAAATTCAGCAATCAGTGACAGTGGAATAAAATGCTAGAAGCACAGAGTTTTTTGAGTAATTTCCTCCCTTTTCTGGGACTGCATCTAACTCTTTGATTTCAGGGTAGAGATTAAATAAGCTGGGTACATGAGCGAACCTCCAGATATATTGAAAATATTCCCACCAGCCTGCAAGCACTTTGGAAGTCCACGCTTCTAGGAAGCAGCACACACCTTTCTTCATGGTTCTGCTTCCTGAATAGGAAAAGAACATGAAATAACATTACATAAGGGTTTATTTTATTATACTCACTATGACTGCACAAACACATCCCCTCTAAATACTGTCCTGTTGAATATAACAAGATAAAGCTGTGTGCTAAAATGTAACCCCAAAGAAGTCCCTATTATGGTATAGGTCTGCACAGACACACTTTCTAGAAAAGCACTCCTTCATACAGCTAACCGCCTTAGATTTTCAAAACACAAGGCAGGGTGACGGTACCTGTGCCTTTCAGAATTCTTTTTCTGCTATCTCAGACAGAGGGAACTCTTGGCTGCACATGAGCTATTAATTTTCATGCTGGGTCTTAGCATGAAACAAACAAACAAGCCTCTGAAGTTTAAAAAAAAATGTTTCAACATTTCAGCATCCACTTCACTGAGCATGGACCAGGGATGTTCTTTAGTCCAGCCTTTAAATTAAAAAGGGATACTAGCCCTCATCCTTCAGTACACACAGCACCCACAACTGCCTTGAATTAGAGAGAAACTTCCAACATGGGAATATTTTAGTGCGCATTCCAGGCATTCTTTGAGAAGCCCATTTTGGGAGTCTTACATCCTCCACTTAAACATCTGGTATTGGTCACTGCTGAAGGCCAAATACCAGGCCAGTTGGATGGTTAGTCTGATTTGGTGGCATGGCAGTATCTATATTCCTAAAGGTTTTAAATGAGGATGATGGAGTCACAAGGTCTAACTGATCCCTGCATTACTCCAGTTTTACACTGATATGCCTCAGTTGAAATCTATAGAGTTAAACTGGTTTAAAACGGGAATAATGCAGTGAAGAATCAGACCACACAGAACACCCATCCAGCAGAATGACAGACATTTGTGGTGTTTGGTGTAAGTTAAACACTGACTGCACTTATTTTAAACAAAAGTCTCACCACTACCAAAAAGAGAGTCGCAATGGACAACATCACCAGCCATTCTTACTGTAGGCCACTCTGTGATATTTTTGCTTATCCTATGCCTAAAATAGCAGATCTTATAAGATCATTGTATTCCTCTTCTAAATCTCTAAGATTTGATGTTTAAAATACAATGGATCAATAATCAACTACAACAAAAATTTCTGGAAAGTGGTGAGGAGTAAGGGTAGGTTTAGGTGGGGAAACATATTGGGGACTAGGAGTGAAGGCTAGAAGGAGAGTGAGCCGCAATCTCATTTCTTTTCTATACGTATTTATTGCCAAACTAATATAGGGTATGTCAACAATCGGGGCAAGCTTTACAACAGAAAGTTCTGGAAACTGGTGAGGAGGAGGGATAAACATAGGTGGCGAAACACATAGGGCAGTAAGAGTGGAGGATGTAGGTCAGAAGGAAGCACAACTGTTTTATATTTCTAAACGTGTTTATTGCCTAACAAACAGACCCAGAACCCAGCCGACGACACAAGTAATTCCTTCTCTCTCACAGAAATCTGAGGTAATGTAAATATTCATATAGACATAATTAGCTTTCTTTGAAACTTCTTCTTAACTACTTAAACCATGCCTGACAGGGCAGATTAAATTATAATAAATTAAATGTCATGCAGTAAAACAGGGATTGCACATTTGCACTGTAAATTTAATTTAGATTTCAGTTCTTAGAAAACAGAGTATAGGTATTATATACTTCAGAGTTTAAGAAAAGATGCTGATACAGGGCAAGTTAATCAATCAAAGGAAGAATTTTCTTGAGTAGATGACAATCCTGTTCCTTAAAATCTTAGATTAGATAAGTAAGGATAAATATATTCAGGTGGTAGTTCTTGCTGTGAGATGGTACAACACAGCAAATTAATGGGCCAAGCACTAAATTGTTGCCCCCCTGAGGGGGAAGAAAAAGATTTTTATTCTGTCATCCTCTTGTTAGTCTTCTCATAACAAAAGAATCCATGATTTACTATGCGTTTGGATACTCCATAATGCACCTTGTTGACAGCCTCAGAAACCAAAGAGGCCAAGGACTGAGACCCAGATTATCAAAGGTATTTAGGCACCTAAAGATGCAGAGAGGAGCCTACTGGTATTTTCAAAAGCACCAAAGCAGGTTAGGTGCCTAAGTCATTTTGAAATCTTTATATAACAGTAAAGAGAGTGCATGATATGATTTGTGTGTCATACAAGTACCTAGGGATTGATTTACAGCAGAAACTATAGGTCAGATATTCTAAGGAAGTTTGGAAAGTTAGTTTGTTATGATACAGAGAAAACAACGCATGCTAAAATCTTGGTTCCAATGAAGTCAAACTGTTACACTCTGTCTTCATATATCTGTCTTAGGTTTCAGCAATGGACTCTCTCTCAGCATCAAATGGTAGCTTTACTCTCAGCCTTTTCAAAAAGCTGAATGAATCTTTTAAAGGCAAAAACATTTTCTTTTCCCCTTGGAGTATCTCATCTGCTCTGGCCATGACTTATGTGGGTGCAAAAGGTACCACTGCAACCCAGATGGCTGAGGTAGGTTGTGAAATTTGACTATGTACTGTATATGTCTCGATATGGCAAATGGTTCCTACACATGCTACAACAACCTGATATACGACAGTATTAAACACAATATCTTTGAAGGAATGGTGACTGGAAACGCTGGGTAGATTACAGGGAAGAACAAACTCACTGCAATTTTAACTAATTTCAGAGTTTCCCATCCAATTCTACCAGGAGAAAACATCTTGCTGGTAACTCTCTGTACCCCACACTGTTCAGGTACTCTGGGCCAGATCCAGTGTTCTGTTCAAAGGGAAAGCTACAATGAAAGGTCAGGTTCTAAACTACTGGGGCAGCTCCCTGTAAAGGGGAGTTCCAGGTGGCAGCTCCTGGCCCGATTGGCTTGGGAGCTTTCCTGAGGTGAATGGGGGCTTGGTTGATCCTGGGTAGTCGAGTGGCTTCTAGTAACTTTTCCAGGTGTCTCCTTACCTTCCCTAGGCAGAGATCTCCTTTATTTACCTCAGTTTGCCAGAATTCTCTTTGGATTGAGGTTCTCTGAATCCAACAGGTAACCCACTGAGGGGGAAAAGTCTTCTACTCACACTGAGGACCCATCGTTTCTCAACACCTTCACTAGCCCCCTGCAACTCACTTGCTCCCATACTTCCCAGAGTGGTGCTGCTGGTTTGCCAGATAGGAGCTGCCCCAATACTTTAGAACCTGATCTTCCATTTTAGCTTTCCCTTAAAACTCAATTTAACATTATTTTAAACATGTTTCTAAGATGTGAATATCTGCGTTCCGTACATAAATAAATGCCAACGCTGAAAATGTGGCTTGGTTCGTCCATAGCTCTTCCATGACAGCTGTCTTACATGCACAACTGAAACCTTTTCAGTTTAGTCCTATTTCAGTCTATTTACATTTGCCTGAATTTTGTTAATAAAAATGATAAAGTTGCATAACCATTGTAATTTGCAGGGATCATACCTTGAATTGTGTTTTGTTGTTGCTGCTACCTATGTTTTGAGCATAAATGTATCTGATCATTACCATTTGATGGCTCTGTGACTACACCTTTATATGGCCATTCCGTGTATTATGCAACTAAACTGCATTTGTATTTTTAATATAGGTTGTAAACCCTTGGGGCAGCACTGAGCCTTTATATATCGTACAGCATCTAGCACAACAATGATGCCCAATAATAAACAGAGTATAATAATACATGGCTGAAGCCATCATGAATTTCACATGGTCTCACCATATGTTTAAGTTAATTTCCACCTGATTCATAATGATGATCTGTTATTAAGCCAGCAATATGGCTGTGTGGTTATGACCTGGGTCTCAGTTACATTCAAATCGTCATTGAAAATCATAGATATAGTGTCCTTAGCAGGCTAAGTAGCAACCATCTTTGCTGACTAATTATAATAAATTTGAGGTTTTGACAATTAGGTCACTAGAAATCAATTTGTGTGTATATTGTCTTAGATAGCTGTCTTCAAATATATTTACTATCTTTACAAACGCGGCTTGCAGGTGCTTCATTTTAAGAAAACTACAGGAACCGGAGGAGGCTGTTTGCAGGTGACAAGAACTTCTCGTGGGAGGCCAAAGAAAAGGAGGATGGTATTCTTTAGAACAAAAATATCAGAGAAACAAATCCGCTGTTCTTTGGGAATAGGAAAGTTCAACAGCAGCATCAGTTTGAATCATGCTATTGGTTGTTTGTTTTCAGCTTACATCTATATTGACTCCCCCTCCCCCAAATTGTAGTTAATAACCAATTAAGGTTGCTTAAGTGCAAAACACACACACTCAAACCTTCAAAGGCAGGAAAGGCACCTTATTTCACACTCCTGAACAGCAACGCAATACACCACTGACTCTGCACGTCCCCAGGGAATGCCCTTCCACCTCACACATGTACAGATGGACAACACACACAGACAATTCCTCTAACCCACATTGCAATGCAAAACCTGAACTCTGACCTCAGAGACTGGATAGCTACAGACATATCCTGCAGGAATATATGCAGTTGTAAAGGGTATGATGTGTTGATATAAAGAGGGAAAGCATGATGTGGAAGTTAAGGCAGGAGAGGGATATGTGACAATATATAGGGAGTATAGGGAAGATTTGGAAAGTGCTTGTGGAAAGGTAGGAGAATGGCCAGGTGCATGTAGTGTTGGAGAGATGGGGCGGAGGAGACGATACCCTTATTTCCCCAGCAGATGCATTCTGATGGATCTGCCTTGGTTCATTAGACCAGAGTGGGGAGCTGCCTGAGGTGTTCTGCTCCTCAGACAGCCCTAAGGACAAGCCCCTTTCCTCTCATCATTTTGGGAGTGGGTCAGGGATAGGGGTGAATGTTCTTCCTGAAGATGTCTCAAAAGCCTCTGTGCCAGCATTTTCTGCAGATGAACCAGCTGTAATTCGTCAGCAGGGAATCCCTGGCTGCTGAACTAAGGATGGTTTGTTAGACAAGGTCTGCTGCTTTTTAAGAGAAACATAGGCCTCTATCTCTCACCTTCTAAGTTCCCTAACTTGCTCCCCTTTAATAATGCCTCAGTAATGGCACTCCGTTGCTGCTTCTCATGCTGAGGGAAAGCTATTCCTCATCTCCAACACAGGTGTGCTCCATCAGAGATGTGATCTCCACCAGAGCTGGGTGACCCTGTGTTGAATATCAGTCTTCATGGTGCAGGAGTAGAGCTCAAATTTTGAGTCCCACCTAAACTGCAGCTCTAAGTACTCACCTGATGATGTTTGTAAAGGTCTTTGCAGCAAGGGAGAAACTGATCTGCTCACTGTCCAGTGGAAACAATAAATCTGATTACATACAATTCAGTCAAATGCACAGAGTCAATAAACCGAAAAAATAGAGTAATCCCTTCCCCCCAGTAACTTCTGACAACTGTAGTAATCTTAGTACAATACTTTAATAAAGAAATGTGATTTCCAAGTTCATTGTGTCCCTTTTAAAGGAACCTGAGGACTGCAAAACTGAAGACATTCATTCTGAGTTCCAGGAATTAATCTCTTTAATCAACAAACCCCAAACTTCTTACTCGCTTAAAACTGCCAACAGACAGTATGGGGAACAGACTTACCAATTCCTTAGTGTAAGTTGAATATTTTTATTAAGCTGAAGAGAAAGTTTTGAAAGATATTTATGACACTCAATACTGATCAAAATCCAAGATTATTAATAGAGCGGATTGAAAATTTTCCAAAGGAACAATTTGCCAATGGGAAATGCTGATGTGCTAAAACTGAAATGTTTTGTGGGAACCTATAGATTTTGTCTACATTTCTGATGAAAAATTATCAAAACTCTTAATTTCGATAAAGTCAAAGTGCTTTGTTTTGACATTATCAGTTCAACTTTTATATTAGATAATATACATTTATATTATTACTTATAGTTCATATTATATACAGTTGAAACAATAAAGCATTTCAACCATATTAAAATGGAAAATGTTCATGCATTCTAAGGCCAGAAGGGACCACAGTCATCATCTAGTTTGACTTCCATAGAACATCCCCAAAGTAATTCCTAGATCAGATCTTTTAGAAAAACATTCAGTCCTGATTTTAAAATTGTCAGGGATGGAGAATCCACCATAAGCCTTGGTAAATTGTTCCAATGGTTAATTACTCTCACTGTTAAAAATGTACATTTTATTTCAAATCTGAATCTGTCTAGCTTCAACTTTCAGCCATTGGATTGTGTTATATCTTTCTCTGCTAGTCTGAGGAGCTCACTGTTATACATTTATTCCCTGTGTAGATACTTATAGAATGTAATCAAGTAATCTCTTAACCTTCTCTTTGTTAAACTAAGTAGATTGAGCTCCTTGGGTCTATCACTACGTTTTCTAATCCTTTAACCCTTTTTGTGACTCTTCTCAACATCCTCCTTTGTGACTCTTATCAACATCCTTCTTGAATTGTGGGCTCCAGAACTAGACACACAGTATTCCAGTTATTCTTATCATTACATCATTTTGATATTTCATAAAAGAATGTTTTCAGAATTATCCTTTCACAGGAAATTTCAAAATTTTAACTTTTTGTTCTGATTTGGGATGAAAGGAAATTTCCCATGGAATTGAAATAGAGATTCAATCAGTTCTAATTATCAAATATACGGTACCATAGATCTTACTTTTAAATTTTATCTAGCTTCAGTTGAATTATACTCTCTTTAGTATTGTAGCAGTTATGTTGTACAGCAATCTGAATTTTTTTAAGTGATGCCAATTTGAATTTATTTTAATAGCAAATTTTCTCTCCTACTTTTCAGGGATACGTAGAATTTGTTAAAAAATATTACCATGCAGAGCCACAAGCGGTTAACTTTGGAAACGCTGCAGAACAAGCCAGAAAAGAAATCAATTCCTGGGTTGAAAGCCAAACTGAGGGTAAGCTAAGGATAAACCACAGCTTTGCTCTTCTCCCACTATAGTTGCTGATTCCTTCTGGGTAGGTGGCTGCATTTCTACATGTGTTCCTCCTGTAGTCAGGCACTAGTGGAGCTAATGTGGAAACTGAAGAGAGAGAGGTGGACAAATGAACAGTTGAACAGCTTCTAGTGCCTAATCCAGAATTTTTTGAATTCAATGGAAAGACTCCCATTGGCTTCAATGAGTTTTGGATAAAATCAAGAAAGAACGAAAAAACGAAAGAAAGGGAGCAGCCTGTAGAACCTGATTTTCTCTAAAAAAATCAATAGCTCCCGCAGGGCCTCTGGTCTCATGGGCCACCATCACTACTGGAACTACAGGAGCAGGATTTATGATCATGGACTCCCTATTCCGTGAGCCTTATTCTTCACAGCCTAGCCCCTTCTTTTATTTACTCCTGTGCAAAAGGAGGATGCAATGGGTATAAAATGCTACCATTCTGATTTGGCAGAGTTTTACACCCACTATCAACGAGTATAAATGACTTCACAAGGGGAAAAGTAGTGGAGATTCAGGCTTTATATTTTTAAGATGCTGCATTATTTTAATTTCTTTCCAACATGTCACCTTGTGCCACAATAACAAAGATTGGTTTTAGAAATGGGTTTAAAGGCCAAATTAATTAAGTTTGAAAACTCACTCAGGGATCAGAGATTCTGAGGCACATACATTCTCAATGGATAACTGAAGAGAAAGCAAGATTAGAAATAGCCACTTGCTGTACTACACTGGAATAAAAACACCACTCTTCTCCTTCTGAAAGAGAAAATCCATAATCTGTTGCCCAGAGATGCTGTTGATGGAAATACCATACTGATCCTGGTTAATGCCATTTACTTCAAAGGAAAGTGGGAAAAGAGATTTCTGAATGAAAACACATCTGAGAATCCTTTCAGATTGAGCAAGGTATGTCCCACCAATGCTAATGTTGTTGAGCAGTAAGAAACCTCCATATAGCATGAAAATCTTTCACCCACAGTTCATCTTCCATTGTAAAACTATTGTTAGCTCAAAGCATGGCCTAAAATAAATAGCTGTGACAATTTTAATATTTAGTTAGTACATCTACTGCATTGTTTAAGAAAAGGTTTGAAAAATGGCGTTTAGCTTCAAGAGGAGACTGTTGTTTGTTCATATAATGTTATATGAACCTAGGGCCCATATAACATAGAAACATTAGTGAATATCCTGACTGCATGTTAATGTGACAGCTGTGCAGCTCTATAGACTATGGTAACCTTTTCAAAAGCACCTACAGGACTTAGGAGCCTAAATCTCATTTTCAAAAGTGACTTAGGAGCCTAACACTCATTTAAAGTCAGTGGGACTTAGATTAAGGCTAGAAAGCACCGTTGTGATAGTCTAATCTGACTCTTGCCTAACACAGGCCACAGGACTTCTCTGTACTAAATTCCTGCTGCAAGTCCAATAACTGTACTTGAACTACTGCATATCTTTTAGAAAAATAGCCAATCTTGATTTTTTAAATTTCCAGTGATGGAGAATCCAACACAACCCTGGCAAGTTGTTCCTATGGTTAACTACTCCCACTGTTAAATATTTGTGCCTTTATTTCTAGTCTGAATTTGTCTAGCTTCAACTTCCAGCCATTGGTTCTTGTTATACCTTTATTTGCTAGGTTGAAGAGCCCTATATTATCAGTTTCTGTTCCCCATGTAGGTACCTATAATCTATGATCAAGTCACCCCTTAAAGTTCTCTATGATAAGTAAATAGACTGAACTCCTAAGGTCTTTCACTATGAGACATGGTTTCCAATCTTTTAATGATTCTTGTGACTCTTTTCTGAACCCTCTCTAATTTGTCAACATCTTCTTGAAGTGTGGACACCAGGACTACACACAGAATTCCAGTAGTGGGTTGCAGCAGCACCAAATAAAGAGATAATATAACCTCTATATTCCTACTTAATAGTCTTCTGTTGATACATCCAAGTATCACTGGAGCCCTTTTGGCCACAGCATCACACTGGGAGCTCATGATCCACTTTGATCCCTAAATTCTTTTTCACCATAAGGCCCCATCCTGCAAGTATGGCCTACATTCTTTGTTCTCAGATGTATGACTTTGCATTGGCCTGATTGAAATGCATATTGTTTGTCTGTGCCCAGTTTCCAAGCAATCCAGATAGGTCTGTATCAATGACCTGTCCTCTCTGTTATATACCATTCCCCCAATCTTTGTGTCATCTGCTAACTTCATCAGAAATTATTTATGTTTTTTTCCAGTCATTGATATAAATGTTTAATACCACAGAGCCAAGAACCAATCCCTGTGGGACCCCACTAGAAACACAACTGCTCATTGATGATTCAGTTTATACTTCCATTTTGAGACCTATCATTTAAAGAGTTTTAATCCATTTAATGAGGGCCATGTTGATTTTATATTGTTCTAGTTTATTAATCAAGGTGTCATGCAGTATTACTTAAACGTGTACAGAAATCTATTGTATCAACTCCATTATTTTATCCACCACACTTGTAATCTCATCAAAAAAAGATAGTAAGTTAGTTTGACAGGATCTATTTCCCACAAACCCATGTTGATTGGCATTAGTTGTATTTCCCTCCTTTGCTTCTTTCTTAATCAAGTCCAATATCAGCCCTTCCATTACTTTGCCCAGTATTGAGGTCAAGCTGACAAGCCTATAGTTACCCAGGGTCATCCTATTTACTCTTTTTTAATATCAGCACAACATTTGCTTTCTTCCAGTCCTCTGGAACTTCCCCTGTGTTCCAAAATTTATTAAAAATCAACATTAATGGTCCACAATCTTCCCAGACAGCTCTTTTAAAACTTTTGGGTTCTATGGACCCCCTGATTTATAAATGTCTAGCTTTAGTGGCTGCTGTTTAACATTGTCCTTAGTTACTGTTGGAGT
This sequence comes from Caretta caretta, assembly GCF_965140235.1. Classification (NCBI taxonomy): domain Eukaryota; kingdom Metazoa; phylum Chordata; order Testudines; family Cheloniidae; genus Caretta; species Caretta caretta. Next base: position 122,157,773 of record NC_134207.1, on the reverse strand, counting down.
AGAAAGTATTTCATCATCATTTGATATGAATATATCATGTTTTTTTCCCAAATACAAAACAGAAGTATTTAACACTTCTGTCTGTTCCGCATTACTACTGACAATTCTACCATGTCCATATAGTAAAGGGCATATACCATTGCAAGAATTCCTTTTTTTCTTAATATACTTAAACTCCTTTTTTATTGTCTTTAACTCTGACGGTCATAGTTTTCTTTGTGCCCTTTGCCTTCCTTTATCAATTTTCTACACTCTATAGCTTCTAATATATATTCATTGTCCCAACTTTCTCTTCATTTGTTTTATATATTTATATATACATATATATAGGTGCTTTCACTTTTATACTAAGTCAAACTGGTTTTCTAACAAACGCACCCATATTATTTGACTGTAGGGTTGTGACTTTTCAGTATATAGAAAAATGTTCTCAAACAGTTCCCTAAGTCACTTCTGAAAATGAGATTCAGGCTTCTAAGTAAATTAGGCATTGAAATGCTGAATGGAGCAACACTTAAATACTTTAAAAACTGGTCCTCAAATACTATAGTGATGGGTGAAGTCTATAGATCTGGATATATCAATGATACAGTTTTAAACAAATGTGGGCTTAATTTCAACCATCATGGAGGGATTTAAAAGTTTGTGTGGGAACCAAGCAAAATGTCAGGAAAAACCTGACAGTCCTGTCTGGCTTTCACAGTAAGATTCTGGGTTCCTTCACACCTAAAACTCAAACTGGAACTCAGGAGTTGCAAACACATAGGAAGTGAAATTGTAAAGGACTTCATGAAACTCCTGCAAACCAAAATTACTGACTTTCTCATGCAGCTAACTATAGCACACACACACACACCTTTTGCACAGCACTGCTCCATAACTGAAACTAAGTGATCTTCCTGCATCCATGAAACTTTACAAACACTGAGTTTTTGTATTTATTATCCATGGGGCATCATCAATATCTGTAGAATCCACTTTACAACTGCTACTACTACGCCACCAGAGAGTCAGCCAAAGGCAATGTTTTCTGTTCTGCCGGGGTGGAGAAGAGACCAAAGTAGCCCCTGAACGCAGTGACCTTTCTCCTTGTACTTAGAAGTTCCCCAGAATTTTCAGTGTTGGGAGCTGTGAGCCTCCCCCTGCTCTGTCTCCTCAAAAGTCTTCCCTGTAATAGGAACACTTGTCAGGAAACTCATTGAGGTGATCCTTGCAGAATTTTCCGGTTCCTTTGTCCCATCTTCTGTGAGTTATTACGCATGTACTGGGGAAGAGTGGAAGATGAGTCCAGGTCACAGAAAACAGTGCTTTGAGAGAAACAACAGGACAATTAATATTTTCTCATGAAAGGAACCCTGTTAAACCATGCAATCAACTTTGGTTCATAAAACTGTATTCAAAATTTTATTCTTATTTCATCTGAAGCAAGTCATAAAAATTTACTGCTAATCTGTATGTTTCAAAGAAAGAAGAAGTAATATTTATTTTCTTATGGAGATATACAATTTCACAGACCAAGACTAAACCAGTGCAGATGATGTTTCTGAAAGATACATTTCCAATATGCTACTTGGAAACAATGAAGGTCAAAATTGCTGAACTTCCATATGTCAATAATGACCTCAGCATGCTCATCCTATTACCAGATGATATTGAGGATAAATCTACTGGTCTGGAACAGGTAAAACCATTATATCATATTTCTGGTCGACGAAAGTGGAATTCAATCTTTCTTCAGTGTGAGACAGCTACGGGATAATGCTCAGCATAAGTTTAGCAACATCCTATACATTAATGCATACGGCTATAGACAAATGTATGGCATACAAGTGCCTTTTTGTGAGCAGGATAAGAACTGGGATGTGAAACTGAGCAGTTCTGATGACGATACCATCTAAGGTACAACGTTAAGAAGTATCATTGACATAATGTATTATTATCTAGATGAAGCCCAAAAGAGTGCAAGGAATTTTCCAGAACAATCAGACCAGGTCTGTGTCCTAGAATAGCTTACAGCCTAGTTTCAGACGTGATGCAATGAGAGAATAACAAATCATAAGGAAGTAGGGTGAGGAAGGAGAAAGCTTGTAGCAGGGGGATAATTGGTTTCGTTATGTGCATGTTTTGTGGATTCCATAAAGTTATATGTGTATTTAGGGAATACATGATTCTCTAGTGTGATATGCAGGATTTTCAGAATTCTGTTGAGATACCTGCATTACTCTTGAGTGGGAAGTGTAGTACTTGTTATACATTATGTGGTGATTCCCCTAAACAAGAATTCCATACTGGTTATTGAAGCCAGTTCTTTTGTCCAGTTTCTGTTGCCTGGGTAGCACAAAGTAGACCTCAATCTGACTCTCTGGCCCCTTGCAGTTAATATTCTTCCAAGAGCTGTACTCCCTTTCTCTGTTTTCTGTGCTCTCTTTTTCTAGTGAAATAATTAATTAGTAACCCACCTCACAAGGGACTAAGCTCCTCACCGCAGATGCTGAGTGCCTCCAACGCAATGGGAACCGAGAGATCTTAACAACATGAAAAATCAGATGCTCCGTTTGCAAACACATCAGGGCAAGGACCATATCCTCTTACTTGTCTGCAAGACCCTGTGAACACCAATCATATATAGTTGCAATGGGAGAAGACTTCCTTGCACGCACATGTAGATGTTCTATTAACATTAACAAGAGCTCTATATGTGCATAAGGGAACATTCCCATGTATGTTTACATAGAAAAAACAAGGAACCCTTGCTCTATGGACTCAATCCTGCACGTAAGGTCACCTCCAATTTAGATAAATGGGAGGGTACGTCACTGAGCACCTTGCAGGATCAAACCCTATTTGCATGTAGCACATCCTATAATAATGGCAATAACCATAGGGGCAGCTATGTATGTTTCATGCCTTTATCAGCTTTTCTCATTTACTCATGATTTCATTTTTGCCCTTTAATTGCCTAATTCCCTCTCTTTCTTAACTCACTGTAGCTAGAGAGGGAATTGACCTATGAGAAATTATCCAAGTGGACAAGCGCAGAAATGATGAAGACAACTGAAGTGGAGTTGTTTCTGCCCAGGATCAAGCTGGAAGAAAGCTATAACCTCAAGTCCACTTTGAGCAGCATGGGGATGAAAGATGCCTTCATTCTGGACAAAGCTGACTTCACAGGGATGTCTGAGCATAAGGATCTGTTTTTGTCACAAGTTTTTCACAAGTCCTTTGTTGAGGTCAATGAAGAAGGTACTGAGGCTGCAGCTTCCGGTGCAGTCGTTGTAGTAGTGAGAGCATCTGTAAATGCCGTAAGATTTAAGGCAGATCACCCTTTCCTCTTCTTCATAAGGCACAACAAAACCAAGAGCATCCTTTTCTTTGGCAGATTCTGCTCCCCCTAGAATGTGTTACTTTCCGCTACCACATAGCATCGTGTGTTCACCATGCAACTGGGAAATACATATTGAAGCCTGAAATTCAAAGCATAGGTCTAGTTTGCGCTTTTAGTTAGAGCCCTGAGCATGAGCTGCCTCTGTCAGGAGTAGCCCCAGAAGTAATTGTGCCTCAGACACACACTGAGGCACATTTTCTCCTGTGCTCCTCTGCTGCACTGAGGGGACAGTAATCTACTGCAGCCCATTACAGAGTGCAGCATACTACCCACAGCACTGAGCCTGCTCTCCTGGCTAGTGTTATGGGGGCCAGTCATGGTTCTGTAGCCTCTGTCCCTCCCCACCCACTTGTTCACAAGACAGGAGAATGCACCTGGGCGTTCAGGCCATGACCTCATCCCCATGCCTGCAGACAAGATGGGGACAGGTCTAAAGCAGTCATGCAGAATGATTTTGGTGGGTGGGAGGCTCTTAATCTCTGCTACTGTTGCCCATGGACACATTAAACCCTACTACAGTCAAGTGCTTAATAATTAACTCTCTTATTCACAGGTATTGCAGGTCTGTATACAAAGGGTAATTGAAAACACAGTAAGTCTTGTTTGCAAATCCCAGGCACAAGGCCAGTTAATGATAGAGAGTCAGCATTAACTCTGAATTTCATATTTGCCTTGAGTTGTATTTATGAAGTTTCTTCCATCCAAAATATATTTTCTTTTGTTCTTTCAGAGTGTTAAAATAGAAATTTAACCTCCACACATTCTGTCCACAACATTCCATTTGGAACTAGGCCATTCTGTCTACATGACAGATGCTGGACCATTTAAGAGTCAGTCTGCTGGACAAACACTGTACATTCATAAGTGCTAAAAGAGTTGTTAAATCAGTAACAACACTGCTCATAGAAGCACAGGAAAATCAACATTAGGCCAAATCTTCCCCCCATTGATTTCATTAGGAGTGTGATCTTGCTGACTGAAATGTTATCACATAGACCGTGATGAGTTTGTTAGAGATCTTATTGTCTGACATGTAATAAACTTGGAAGTGTACAAAAATGTTAACTATCTTCAGTCTAAATTTTCACTTTGAAAATTAACATTTTGGAAATTATTGTAATTTCATAAAATCTAAGGCAAAAGCATGTGAAATTCAGTGCTCCCTAGAGGCTCTTTAAACTAAACATTTATATTTACTAAGACCATACTTTACCTCCCTAAGGGCCCAATTCAGTTTTTACTGATGTCAAAGGAAGGACTCTGGATGAGGCACTAAACATTCTGCCAATGCTCTCTGACAATGTTGGCATAGAGTCAGTGAACTGGCCTAGCCTCCCCAGTCAGTGAACTTATCAACTTACTGTTTCTAGAGGGCTATGTAGGTGTGTCATGTTGCTCATACTAATATTTGTTCCTGTGCCTGATCTTTGGAAAATGTTTGTAAATTAGATTGTCCAACAGATCTGATGAGGACAACTGATGAACTTTCACCAGCATGCCTCCTATCTGACTATAATGGTTATCGACATATGATCTAACACCTGCAGCATTCAAACAATAGTAATGTTAATATAATTACTGGTTGTAATTTGCACCCATTCCTAGATACCTGTATCAATAATAAAGTAGAAAAATAGGCTTTCATTTCAAGAATGCAGTTTAGCAAAGATATCCCTGTTATTTACACAAATTGCAATGTGCTTTTAGCTGATATTTTACTCCATAACTCTAGTGTATGACTTGCAGTTAGAGCAATAAAAAAACACTGAGATTACATTTCTACAATTCAAATTGATGATTTAGCTGATTATAGACAGTGGGGTTTTTTTTGGGAGGGGGGGAGTTGTCAGTATTGTTTTGTTAAGCTATAATATTCTAAGCACTCTTAATAGTCACAGTATGTTTTCATTGTTACCATTCCAAAATGATAGTCACTTAACTAGGGTTGATTATGCCCAGTGCTTAATTTGTAATGAAAGAGGAGCCAGGGTTCATGCAATTTTTTATTTATTTATTTTTTTGCATACGTAATGGATGCAGTAAGCCTAGAGATGCCAGAGCGATGAACTGTCAAGCCTAGAGGTGCCGGGCTCAGCCCTGGCAAAAATTAAGCACTGATTACACTTAGCTGAGACTTTTAAAAATACCATTATCTTTGTATGCATTAGGCTGCACAATGGTATTTAAAATCATGTTATTTGAAATGTTCGCTAACACACTTGGCAAACACATCTCCTTTTCCTAGTCTAAACAGGGCCTTAGTGACTTGCTTCTATGAATCTGCCGGGAGCAGCATGTATTAAATTTAACCCTAACAGAACTCAAACCAGCAGAGAAGGCAGTGTGTGCAAGCTTCCCTGAACATAAGTAGCTCACTAATACAAAGAAAAATTCTTAAAAACTTTTTTTCTATATGTACCCAAATAATTTTATATAAATATAGATTCAGTACTAATTCATGTACACTGAAGTCAGTGAATTTGAATTCTATTACTGCAGGGTTCAGTTTGGCCCAGATTAAATGCTGAAAATTGTTTGTTTTGTGCCAGCTGCTTGTGACACCACTGGACCTGAGTTTTATTTGTTCAGCTGCTTAACAAGCCTGTTTTCACAGGACAGCTGTACTAGAGTCACAGATGCTGACCAGAACTATCTGTCTAAGCCAGCAGGGTTTATGCTGCCTGAAAGAAATGCTGCCTGAAAGAAATACGATTATACCCAAACAAAAATAAATAAATCTTACTTTTCTAGAGGAGTGTACACGTCCACATAAAATATCATAATGAACCAGTTGTGCACCTCCCTCACAAGTGAAAAATACTCTGAATGTACAGTTTACACAATGTACATTTGCAGCCAAACCTGACCGTACAGTACATTCCCTTTCCGCCCCTCGTCTATACAAACGAAAATAGATTTTCTTTTCCAGCCGCATCACTCTCCTTCAGTTTTAAGGCGTAAAAAATTATTATTATGGACTTAGATCTTAGAAAGTGGGGCCGCGTTGAAACTCAATAGGCAAAAGGCAGAGAAAGGGCCCCACGCGAGCAATGAGGATGTGCGCCCGCTCGGTAGTAGGGCAGCCTCGGGCAACGCGCTGGCACCTAACTCTGCCGCATAAACATCGGTCCTGCAAACCGGGCCCTGCCGCGCCCTCCGCAGATAGTGCAGGAAACCAGCGACGGGCGGAGGCTGAGGAATTAAACGCCCCGTGGGGGGCTCCGGGCGCTTCCGGGGACAGGAGGGCGGGGCGCCGGGGCTCAGCGGAGCTAACACACGCCCGAGGCCACCTCCCCTTTGCCCAGCGCCACCGGAGCCGCTTCACTCGACCTGCGCTCAGCAGCGATCGACGCCGCCAGCCGCTCCCGCACCGGTACCGCAGCAGCCGCCCCTGGTTCCAGCCCCGGCCTGGCGCCCCCTGCCGCGGTGCCCGGGGGCCGCCCGCGTGTGGGGCGGGTGCTGCCGCGCTCGCTGCCTGGGGCGCGGTGGGAACCCAGAGCCGGGCGGGGGCGGGGCCGGGGCTGCGACTTGTGTTTAGTTTCCAGCCTGGGGCTCGGGGTCGCTCGGGTCTGGCGGGCGGGCAGGAGACGCTGGGAGGCGGAGTCGGGCCCGGGCATCGGCCCCAACGGGGTCGGCTCAAGCAGCCGAGGGCGGGGAGGGGGGGTCCGGCTGGTGTCCGGCGAGTTTCGTTTCTCTTGCAGTGAGCGCTCCTGCTCGGGGCGCTGGGAGAGCGTGTGCGGTGGGGGGTGAGAGCCAGGAACCGAACCGTGCCCCCCGCGTGTGATGGAAGCCGCCAGGCCGGGGGGTGCGGCACCCTGTGCTCCTGGTGGGATGGGCGGGAGCGAGGGGGCAGCGTATGGGGGGGACAGGGGAGGAGTCAGGCTCCTAGGAGACCGGGCCCCGGAATCTTGACTCCACAACTCACAATAGGCACCCGGGGGCCTTTCCTGCCTTGAGAAGGTGACTCAGCCTGTGGTTTCCGCCTCCCAGTAAGACCAGGTGGAGGAGGGGGGTTATTTAGCCTTATGGTCCCTCCTAACCCTGTGATTCTGTGCGCCTGGCGCTGGGTTTCTTAGTGCCAGCCAAGGACCCTTCCCTGGTTCCCTTGCCGGTGGGCTAGGACAGAGCTGGTGGGTGTGGTACACGCAGCACAGGATGCTGGTACTTGGGATTTATTAAATCCGCTGCACATACAGGAGCCCTGCCTTGGCTGCTGACTCTTGGGGGAGAGGCTCTGGTGATGGAGGTGCCTGGCACTGCCATTCACTGAGGCAGTAAAACAGGGCAGGTGTCTCTAAATGAATCCCTGCAGCCCTGGAGTGAAGGAGGCAATAAAGCTTGCAATGAACATACTACGGTTATTTTCATAACCTCTGTATCATGGCATAAATCCGCACTACCCATGACAAAACTGAGCCTGAAGATTTTACGATCCACTGCAAGGCCTGCATGTTGTTTTGGCTGGTATTTCAATAAGTATATAATGTTGTAGCCCTGCTAGTCCCAAGATATAAGAGACAAGGTGGGTGAGGTAATAGCTTTTATTAGACCAACTTCTGTTGGTGAGAGAGACAAGCTTTCCAGCTATACAGAGCTCTTCAATACCTTTCTGAGACCTGAAGAAGTTTTAAAACTTGTCTGTCTCACCAACAGAACTTGCTCCAATAAAAGCTGTTGCCTTCCCCACCTTGTCTCTCTAATAAGTCTCTAAAACAGACAGTACAAACTCACTGGAAGGTTAGACTGAACCTGAATTAAATTTTAATCGAAATGTGGGGATTAATTTTTTCTGACTCATTGCTTGTATTATGCACATTCTGGGTTCCTCACTTTCTTTTCCTCGCTTTACAGATAGAGCTAACTGTATTTCTAAAGTTATGTGACATTGTGGTCACCAGATAGCCTTATGTATTAGTGTAAAACAAGCTTTTTCTTTTTGAGGGGTGGGGATAGCCACTTCTGGGTACACCCTTTAGGCCCCAGTCCTCAAGCAAACCCTGCATAAAGGCCCACTCACTGCTTCATGGAGTCCTACCAGGCTGCAGAGGTCCAGACATGCAGACAGACTTACTGCAAGATTGTGGCCTTAGTTTTTAAGATAACTGTATATCTGCACAAACATTACAACTTGTTAAATACTGCCTTGGCTCCCATTACACTCCCACATAAGGGGAGATAGATATAGGTATGCATACGCAATATTTTATGAGATGAATTTTTAAAATTCAAAACTATTCACAGTATTCAGAGAGCAGAGAAGAGATTTTTGACATTGATTTGACAAAAACTAATCAATTGGCTGCCTTGTAGATGTCACATTTGGAATGGGCCTTAAGGAAGGATTTCAATATGGGGATTGAAGTTGCTTTGGAGACTAGTTCAAGAAGGGAGTTTCATGCATGGGAGAATTGTCGATGTGGAGAGAAGATATTTGGTAGTAGAGATTCTTTAATTTAGCAGACGGAGGTATAACGAGATCCTATAGCTGGAAGTTGAATCTTGACAAAATCAAATGGAAAGTAAAGTGCAAATTTTGAACAGGGAGGATAATTAACCATTGAAATAACTTACCAAAAGACTTGATGGTGTCTCAATCACTTCACATTTTTAAATTAAGATTGGCTGTATTTCTAAAAGATATGCTGTAGTTCAACCACAAGTTATGGGGTTGATGTTGCCCTAATGAGCGTGTCTGAAGTACCTTCACATGCTCATAAGGAGAGTGAAACTCTTAGAGTTATGCGGATGGTCATGAGGGACCACTGTAATCCTTAAAATCTGAGTCCTATACAAACTTGATGTTTGCTAGCAGGGGTAGAGTGGAGGGACTGGGCAGTTTTGGCATTGGGGGTGGTGGGGGAGTGTTGGAATGAACAGACAAAGAAGGTAGACCAGTTATGCAGGGCCTTGAAGTCAAGAACAAGAAGCTTGAACGTAATGCAGTTTGGAGGGGGAGCAAGCCCTTTGATAAACAAATCCCTCACATCTCCTAGTTTCCCATTTCTACTCCATAACTTTTTGTTTCATTCAACTGGATTTATTGAATATGTATACGTTAAGTACAGTATTTAAACAGAGATGGGCAACATGATACACACTGCTACCTGACATGTGCCTCGGATGCACTGTGAGGAACAATATGAAATTAAGTGCTCTTTTATTATTATAGCCTCTTAATATCTCTGTGATAGTTTTTAAATGTTATGTCAATTCTAAAAAAGGTAGCTCTTATTCTCCTGTATATGCAGGTTAGCCGTTATCAAATACATTGGATTTTTTCCCCTAATTTTGACTCTTTTCCCTCTTTCAGTTTCAGTAACTAGAGGAGAAATGCACTGCAAATTTGCAAGCCTGTAAAGCCTGTGGCAGCTGTCATGATTGCAGGAGTGGTTCTTTTTAGAGTGTGTTGACCATAGATCTAGAAATTTTTCTAAATTACAAAAGAATTATCTGTTGTGGCATGGAAACTCACACTGTAATGCAGGGAGTTATACTACACAGCACAGAGCAAAGGGGAAATACGAGAAATGCCATTGTCTGAGATCCCAGAATTTTATTCCCTCTGACATGTAGCCATCTGTACCAGCGCACATACAGACTCCACTGTTTGGTAAACTAAAAAAACAGCTCCATTATCATAGTCATGAAAGGAATCTGATTGGCTAGGCCTAATAATAGGGCCCGTGATATACATAGACCTGTATACAACAGAGAGATGCTTTCCTCTAAGGGAGAGGGAGAAGAATGTTCTTTTTCCTAATAGGATTACTGTAAAATGGAAAAGGGCAGATGATTCAGTTACTCGGTAATATTGCCATCAAACCAGATGGTCAATATTCTAAATCAAACAGAGTCCAAATGTATTCCTGTTATTTCCAAGTTAGCACTATCTCGGAACCAGAGTGAGTGCCCCTTTGTACGTTGATTATCTGTTTTAGGGTTTGGATAAACTTCTGTCTTCAGTAATAAGACAGCATGATCACAACAGATCGGTCTTGCAATATTTGGTCAGAGGTGTTTAGGAGCTAGCAGGTCTGCGATTTGCTTTCTTGTCTCCTAGTTTGGAGTCAAATGCCAGTACTGAGTCTGTTGTTTTTCTAGAACATAATCAATTTAATTTCAATCAACTTGCAACTTAAGTTCAAGGTGCTTTTAATAGTGCCAAAAAGGTACATGATGCAAAAAGCAAATAAGCAAAAAACACCAGGGAATTAAAACTATAAAACATGTATCACATCTACACAAGAGAGAGGGAGATCCAATTCTAGTACAGGGAGGGGGCAAATTGGCTTACATCTCATCTGTATCCTCTGGCCCTTCAGTGTGGGTTAGAGTATCCCACAGGGCTTCCCTAATTTGTTCCCTGTCTGTCTTGGATTGATAGGCCTTGTGGCAGCTGAGGAATAGCCAGTGCATAGGAATGCACTAGTCAAGCCTTCCTCCCCCAGCACACCATCTAATATTGAAAAATATGGAAAACAAAAATAAGATTGTCCATTCTCTCTCACTCTGTATGATATAAAATAGAAGAGATCTGTCTTCCCACTCCCACCCCTCAATTTTCTTGACAAGTGGGATGTGAGCAGGCCATTCCAAAGAGAGTAGTTCTTGTCCAGTGGATGCATTACTGTAAGATTACTTATCAACTGCTGATCATGAGGGCTGGAAAAAGGGAATCAGAGCGGTTACAGTGTGCAGTCTGGCACAAGTGACAAGTTATAAAGGTGCAGATCAGTCATGCTGAGCTTGTATTGGTGACTTCACTCGAATTATGTGGTTTGCCTCACAGCACACAATAGATCATGAACTCTAATTTTGCAATCTTTAACTAAACCGCTCGTCTTCTAGGCGGATCCATTCAGCTGTAAGTGACATGAATAAAAAAACCAGCAGGTTGGGGCAAAAGGTCTGTGTTGCAGACTCCATGCAAACTTTGAATCAGGAATTAAGCACCCCTGAGCACTGAGCTTGCCCCCAACAGAGTGGTTCCTTTGAAACTTTCCATTTTAAACAGAACAACCTTTCTCACAGTGAACAACTCCTAAAAGAGACACATCCATTGATGAGAATGCATACCCTAAATTCAAAATGTTATGTCCCGATAGGAGGCATGTGGATACAATGGTACTGGGTGACCACGTAACAACCTAGATGGATCATCTTTGCATTGCTGTTAACGTAAATGTGGTCTACAAGTTTGGACATTTGATGAGTCTGACAATTTTCTCTTCTGCCTCTTCCCAAACCCATTCACTGCACTTGGCTCTCAGACCTGTGTATTAATGGAACTATCTTGCTGGCAAATCAGAAGTCTTATCTGTATGACAGCTGTCAGGACCATGATATTCTGTAACCTAGAAACCCAACACAAATAGTAACACTGGGAATAGATAATCCAGTCCAGTGTTTCTCAAATGTGACCACCAGGGGCTTTTTGTGGGGCCACAGACCACCTGGGTGGTGATGGGGGAGAGGGAGCAAAGCATTATCCCCCCCCCTTCCCTTCCTGTTGTTCCCTTCCAGGATGCACCACCCTGCACCGCCTCTGGAGACAGGTGAGGCACAACCCTGAAGAAGCAAGGTGAATTCTGGACCTATGGGGCAGGGGCACAGCGGGGGTTGGGCTTCAGTCTTGGGGTGGTTGGGTGGTGGGATTTAGGGAGCCGGGCTGTGTGGACCAGGGCTTCAACCACGGGGCTTTGTGCGCCAACACCTGGCTGCAGCCGCGATGTTTGGGGTGCTGACCCCTCACTCTAGCCACGTGGCCCCGGCCTGCGGCCAGGCCCACAGGGCTTCAGGCTCCAACCCCTAGCTGTGTGGCGGCAGGCTCTGATTCCTGGCTCTGGCTCTGCGGCACCAACCCTTGGCTCCATGTTCTGACTCCCAGCCCTGATCATGAGCCCTCAATGCCAACCCCTAACCCCAGCTGTGCAACAGCGGACACCACCCTGGGTTCTGGTGGGTGCTGGTCCTGGGCGTCAATCCCTGTCAGTGATTGCCAATTCCTGATGCCAGCCCCAGCTGCAGATCTCCAGCCCTGGCTGCTGATCACAGGAGCTGGCCTGGCCACTGACCCCTAGCCCTGGCTGTGCATCAATGGATGCCAACCCCGGGCTCTAGGAGTGCAGATCTAGCCCTGGGTGCAGATTCCTGGTGGCGGGCACCAACCCCCGTCTGCGTGGCGGCAGGCTCCAACTCCAAGCCCTGGCTGCCGACCCCTAGCTCTGGACTTGCAGCAACGGCCACTGGTCCCAGGTACTGACTCCCCAGCCCCTGCCATGAGTGCCGACCTGAGCTCTGGCAGGAGCTGGCCCTGGGTGCCGATCCCCTGCCCTGGCCATGCAGCAGCGGGTGCCAACTTGGGCTCCAGCAGGTGCTGGCCCTGGGGCTGAGCCACAGCTCCAGGCACACAGCAGCAGGTTCTGACTCTGGCTCCTGACTCTGACTGTGCAGCTCCTGCCCCCGTGCTCTTGCCACTGGCACTGACCCCCAGCTACATGGCCACTGACCCCCGGGTCTGGTCACGGGGCTCACCGTCCACCCCCATCACTCCTGATCCCTGCTGCCTCACCTGGCCCTGCATCCAACCCTCCACCCCCATTGCCCCTGGACTCCACTGCCTTCCTTGTCCCACATCCATCCCCCCATTACTCCTGACCCCTGCTGATTCCCCCTCCATCCAGGGCTTAATTTGTCCTGGGGCTTGCTGCGAAAAGTGGTATTAACAAACGTGCAAATATCACTTTTCACAGCATTATTTTTATTATTGAGTCTGCAAAAAAAAAAAAAACCTACATAAGTAAATTACAATGATTTGGATGTCTATATGTGCTTCTATATTTATTTTTCCTAAAGTGAATAAAGTAATTTAGGAAATAGTGTCAGTGCGACCACCAGCAAGAGTTGGTGGCCATACTCTGAGGCCACCAAAAATTTTTTTGTGAGAACCCCTGAATTCTAGTCTCTGATAAAGGCCCAGTCGCTACATGTAGTCAATTAGACCAATGGCAGAAAAATAATCGAAGTGTAGCTGACTACAATAAGCATACTGCAAAGTACGTCTGAAAGTGGAAACTTAGGAAATTTGCAAGGGCATGATGGTATTTTTCTTCCAATACTTTAAAAATAATTGTTTAGATGTTAGCTGGATGGAATCAAAACTGAAAACTTTGTCACAAAAAATAATCTTTAAATAGCATTATTTTTATTTCAAAATTCTGGTAGTACTAGGTTATCCCTTTCTGACAGCTCAGAGGAATAAGATGTGGAGTTACTTATCTTAGACCACAGAGAAAGTCCATTTCAGAACCAGGAAAAGAGCTTCTGGTTCCCAGTCTTTTGCTTGGATTGCTAGAACAATAAAACTTTTCGATGGAATTACATAGAAAATCTGCTGTGTTACAACAGTTCAACTGGCTAGCGTGTGTGTCTAGTAGGATTTTTGCTACTGCAGTTGTAACATACAATGTGGTTGGAGTGTGTTTTCCAGTAAGATGGCTACAAAAATTTGCATGAGTAAACTTAACTGCATTCTGTGCAGGGCAAAATTTTTTATTTTTTGTAAGTCCCACAAAGTGACATCACTAAATATTATTGTTGCCGGCACAGAGTACCCGAGGCAGGCAACAGCAAGGTTCGTTGCCCGGTGTGCGTCACCCAATAATCACAACAGGGTGGAGAAGCGGAAAAGTTTATTTGAAGCTTCCAGTGGTACAGGGAGACAGTAACCTCAAATCCTGTACACAGAGCAGGAAGTTACACAGACTTTTATACATCCTTTCTTCAACATACTTATCCAATAGCAAGCTGCCCTAAGTATCCATATAGCCAGCCAATCCAGATACCAGCTAGTTCCCTTTTTCTTTGTACCATCTGTTAAACCATATATAAAGCTGCTTTGTTCAGCATTGTTCTGCCATATGTGCCCTGTCTGGCCTTGTTTAGTTTCAGACAGTCTGATTTTGCAACATATTGTTGCAAAATCCCCAGCATGACTGTTGCGAGTGCCTCCGGGCGGGGGGGCCAAGGACACTTGGGCCTAGTGCGAGGGGGCTTCATCGACACTCGTGGTCTTCCATACCGTCGAGTTACCTAGTGGCCATGCCTAGTGTCCCCAACGTTATCCTTAATTCAGTGTTGTAGAGTAAATGCCCTTCTTATTGCTTGAGCTCTGATAATTTTCAGAGTACACCTCAAATATCTAAAGATCAATCAGATGATAATGTAGTGTAGAAAACCCATCCTGGTTAATCTCAAATTTAAATTTTAGTTAATCATTCTCAGTGAAACAGAAAAAAAAATCTCCAACTAAATGTTTTTCTCTTTGTGAGGGCTGGAGGGCTGTGGAGATTGGTGCTCTTATTTTTAATTTAAATGCAGTTCTTTTGCACTCTTTCCTGAGTTTAACAAAGCCTCTGTCTTGAGTCAGTTACAGTTACGTACAATATCAGACAAATATACTTGATAGTTTGGCAGGCGTGTTGAATAATGCCTTAGTTAACAGCAAAGCTGCCAGCAAGCATTTTTCTTTTGTTGAAACAAGAAGTTGGTAGGATGTGGGTTTTTTCCTCTGAGTTAGACATTGTGAGTTGGGAATGTGAATTTGGTGTAGGTTTGTGTTTTGTAGCAATAAACATACCAGTGTTAGTTGCTGCCTTAGGATAAAAGATTTGAGACATTTTGAAGTTTTTGTTACTGGCTGAGACCATAAAATGGCTGTAAATTGTTATCTGTAGTTAATCCACTATTATCATCTCAACTGATATTGTTGTAGGTGGCTGGATCTGTAACCTCAGGTTAACATTTAACCCTCCCCCACTTCCTCCAGGTGGACTGTTCGCACTTATTTTCTAACAACCTCAGAAGTGCAAGTGTTTACCTGTGTGGTGTAAAATTCTCTGTGGATTCTTTTTTTAAATTCAGTCTAAGCTTTACAGTGCACAAGTGTTTCATGTTCCAGTGGTACTTAGGGTAACCAAACATGGACTAAATCAGACTTCGAGTTTCTGGTAACAGTGCAACAGGTACCAGTTTGTAACCTCTGGATGTCATCATGACCAACAGTACTTCCTCTCCCCTCTTTTTTTTTTTTTTTTTTCTTTTTCTTTCAAGAGTCAATGGGGCAATAGGATGGAGTCTGGGCTCTGGGACCCTCCCCCCTCATGGGGTCTCAGTGGCTAGACTTCAGCTTGTGCCTGAATTCTATACTGAAGTTTTATAGCCCTGCAGCCCTGAGTCAGCTGACCCACGCTAGACACATCTGTGCCTCAGGTCTTTCACTGCAGTGTAGACATAGCCTGTGTGTCTTGCCCAAGGCCACGCAGGAAGCCTGTAGCAGACCAGGGAGTTGATACTGGGTCTCCTGAGTCCCAAAATAGCACTGTAATCAACAGTCCATCCTTCTACAAAAATGATTTCTTTGCTACTGTGCTGTAACTGTGCACTTGAGAAATCCCCTAAATAGCTGAATAGTTTTAGAATATTTTTATTAGAAAGTTGCCTTGACAGTTTTGTATAGACTCTCCAGTTTCTTTTAGCTCTTTATTGCCATATCACTAACCAAATAAATCCCGCCCCCCTCCCCCCCAACAATTAATTTAAATTAGTATTGCCTGCTGGTTATAGGTTCTGAAAATACAAAACATATCAATCAGCTCTAATTCATAGAATCATAGAATAATAAGACTGGAAGGGACCTTGAGAGGTCATCTAGTCCAGTCCCCTGCACTCCTGGTAGGACTAAGTATTATCTAGGCCATTTCTGACAGAGGTTTTTATAACCTGCTGTCATTAAAAATAAAGGGAAGGGCAACTACCTTTCTGTATACAGTGCTATAAAATCCCTCCTGGCCAGAGGCAAAACCCTTTCACCTGTAAAGGGTTAAGAAGTGAAGGTAACCTCGCTGACACCTGACCAAAATGACCAATGAGGAGACAAGATACTTTCAAATCAGGAAGAGGGGAAACAAAGGGTCTGTCTGTGTGATGCTTTTGCCGGGAACAGATCAGGAATGCAGTCTCAGAAACTCTGTAAAGTTAGTAAGTAATCTAGCTAGAAATGCGTTAGATTTCCTTTTAATGGGTGGTAAAATACACTGTACTGAATGGAATGTGTATTCCTGTTTTTGTGTCTTTTTGTAACTTAAGGTTTTGCCTAGAGGGATTCTCTATATGTTTTGAATCTGTTTTCCCTGTAAGGTATTTACCATCCTGATTTTACAGAGGTGATTCTTTTACTTTTTCTTTAATTAAAATTCTTCTTTGAAGAACCTGATTGCTTTTTCATTGTTCTTAAGATCCAAGGGTTTGGGTCTGTGTTCACCTGTACAAATTGGTGAGGATTTTTATCAAGCCTTCCCCAGGAAAGGGGGTGTAGGGCTTGGGGGGATATTTTGGGGGAAGACATCTCCAAGTGGGTTCTTTCGCTGTTCTTTGTTTAACACGCTTGGTGGTGGCAGCATACGGTTCAAGGACAAGGCAAAGTTTGTACCTTGGGGAAGTTTTTAACCTGAGCTGGTAAAAATAAGCTTAGGGGATCTTTCATGCAGGTCCCCACATCTGTACCCTAGAGTTCAGAGTGGGGAAGGAACCTTGATACCTGCTCTTAAAAATCTCCAATGATGGAGATTCCACAACCTCCCTAGGCAATTTATTCCAGTGCTTAACCTGACAGCTAGGAAGTTTTTCCTAATGTCCAACCTAAACCTCCCTTGCTGCAATTTAAGCCCATTGCTTCTTGTCCTATCCTCAGAGGTTAAGAAAAACTATTTTTCTCCCTTTTCCTTGTAACAACTTTTGCGTACTTGAAAACTGTTATCATGTCTTCTCTCAATCTTCTCTTTTCTAGACTAAACAAACCTAGATTTTTCAATCTTTCCTCATAAGTCATGTTTTCTAGACCTTTATTCGTTTTTGTTGCTCTTCTCTGGATTCTCTCCAATCTGTCCACCTTTCCTGAAATGTGGCACCCAGATTGGGAGCTTTCCAGTAATTTCTTTATGCATAAGTGTATTTGTAATGAGCAACTACCGGGCGGCAGCATAAAAATAAAGCCATTATGTTATGGAGATTAGTAAACAGACTGCAATGTGGGCTCCTTTTCACTGGCTGTTGGATGGAGACAACCAAATTAACTTCATATAAGCTACAGAACAGTCATCAGATGCCAACACAAACTTTTTTTATTACTAGTATGTGTTCTTGGATGGGCACATATGTTTACTACTCATCTTCATTAGACTTTCTTTAATCCTAAAGAGTCTGTCATATTACAATGTGAATTAAGGATAATATTCCTTTTAAAATCCTCTTGTCATGATTGCTCCCAATTGGTTGAGTGAAAAATGCTGGAAGCAGAATCTCCTGTTGGTCACTGACACAGGAATAGATGGGCTGAGAGTATAAAACAAACCCAGTGCTGAACAATTGCCCTCTAATTGAGGTGTCAGAAAGGGAAGAGGAAAGGAAGTTAAAAATGACTGAAACATTAAAGAGAAAAGACTATTATAAAGAGCTCTTTTCTTACCTGTGTTTCCCTCCCCATCATAAACTCTCTCTCTTCCTACTGTGCCCATTATATTTTCCTATTTCTCTTCCCATTTTGCCTCAATCTCCCTATCTCTGCAGAAGGGGCACTCCACCCCTCTTAGGACATATAGTCGCAGGATCCACTTTCCATAACTCTGCTGTGAATAGAAGACAAACACTATCCTAGTGGGCTAGAAACAGCCAAGTAATATGTGGATTTACCACTAATGAGTGAATAAGGCAGATGTTTATAGAACTTTAAACCCAAAATCACTTTTTAGTTGACTAAGAAAGTTACCAACCCAGATCATAAAGTACATGCAGTGAATATTTTACACCAGAGAATGTAATATAAATTCAAATAATTATGTACTGCAGGTTGGATTAAAGTAAATTTGAGGTATTAAGTATTGCACAACTGTGACTTAAACAACGTGCCTCCAATAATGACCATTAAATATAAAACAAATTCAACATCTGCTGATAAATTTGGATCACCTGTATAAATATGAAATATAAATTGTATTCGTGTGGCTAAACAGTTCTGTAAGCTAGGTACTGAATTCCTGAAAAACTGTGTATAATGTTTTTGAAAATCGACACGAATCTTAGAGAATTGGAAAACTTTGCAATTTTTGTGAGTTTGTCCCACTTGTTATCTGAAGGCTCTTATATAAACTTGGATTTTGAGAGAGAGAGAGACAGAACACATGGTCCTTAAACTTATTTGACACTGTGCTAGATCCTGAGGTGATGTAAAACCAGTGTGGTTCCACTGACTTCAGTGGAGTTATGGTGCTTTATACCAGCTGAGAATCTGGCACATTAAATACTCCATTATATTTTAAATCTGTATCTTATATGATCTTTCCTTTGTGTTTTATAGGTTCTGAACCATGGATAACCTCAGTAAAGCAAACGCCACCTTTGCACTCAACCTATTCAAAAAGCTGAGTGAAAATACCAATACACAGAACTTATTCTTTTCTCCTTTGAGTATCTCCTCTGCTTTGTCCATGGTTTTTTTGGGTGCAAAAGGTACCACTGCAGCCCAGATGGCAAAGGTATGTCTGGATAAACTTGGACCACTTAACACAACTTTGCTCTAGAAGCTGAACTACAGATCTCTATTGAATGTTCTGTACCTATGGAAAACTCCCATTATCATCCTTGTGAGCCTGAGAGTAGAATTTTGGTGGCACCATACAGCTGAGGTGCCTTGAAAAAGAGAGAGCTGTCTAGCTGCCTCAAGAGTTAGAAAAGAACTTCTTCAATTACATTCTCTGCTATTAATATCAGATTATACTAGTAACCTAAATATGTCTTAAAAACATAGCCAGGAGCATTTTCTTAAAATCAGGCCCCCTGTAAGGTGTCAAGTTGGGCAACCAAAAAAAATCACTAGTCGCTTTTGAAAATGTAGGCCTCGTTCATTAAATTCTTAATGCCAAATCCTGCTCCAATGAGCACTCAGAACCTCGAGAGAGAAAGAGGGCCTAGGGAAGAAGAGTTGGGTGCCAAGTATGGAGCCCTGAGGTCCCACTGAAAGCTCAAGCAAAGACCTAAGAGGAGAACCAGGAGATGGAGTCACAAATGCTAAGGGAGAACAAGATTTAGAAAAGGAGAGTGATCAATAGTGGCAAAATTGGCAGGAGTCAGGGAAGATGAGCATGGAGTTGAGGCCCTGAGATCTGGCTGAAAAGAGGTTGTTAGAGGGAAGGACTTCTGTGTGGCATCTACATCCTTTTAGGTTCTCTTAGCTTGTACTTCTCTTATATTTTTAGTATAGTCTACTTGGAGTCTTGGGGTGAGAATTACAAATTTCGAAACTAGATTTATAGCTGTCCACTTAGAGCCTTATACAATATTTGGCTTGGGGAGGGGAAGAGTATGTCTAAACGTGCAGCTTCAACAGTAAAATAGGGTGGAGTTAGAACTGATTCCTTATAATCTGTAAGGACTTTTAGAATTGGCATGTATATGTCTTTTTGTTTAGAATAATGTTGCTAAAAATTACATGCACTAGTGGGTGTGCCGAAGTGGCATGACCTGTGAGTCCATGACAGTGGGTGTGAACATTCCCTTGTTCTGTGTCAGTAAAATCTGTTGCTCAAAATATCAAGCAGTACAACAGCTCTGCAATTGTCCTGGAATTCATATCATGACATTTTTTAGCAGTTATTACTTTGAAGCAAACCCAACATTTGGGAGGTAGTTTTTTTGTAAAAATTCAGTCTTTTTAGTGTCACTTTAACTCAAACCAAGGATGAATTTTAAGCTTTGATACTAGGGATATTTATTTAAACTACAATGTTTAAATAAACATTAAGACAAATTCTTCTGTTGCATTGGTGTAAAACTGGAGTAACTATTAGATTTCAATGGAATTGTGTCCGATTTACATCTATGTAAATGAAAGCAAAGTTTTGCTTGATCTTGATTTTCAAAACGTTGACCTACTAGATGTGACATCAATGAATTTAGCCCAGAGACTTACCATGGGTCTCCCTCAGAGTTATCCCAGACTGCATTTGGTTGAATTGGGCCTGTTGTGTCCGATGGGGACTGTGCCTTCGATGAGCTGCCCGTCTCCCCTGTTGTCTGTTTGGTCCTTTGGGAAGCCTCTGAGGTCTTGGGCTATTTTTGTCACTTTGGGCATTTGCCTCCCCACTTGCAATGAAGCACTGTAGAGCTAAAGTTTTCCCTTAGAAAGGGATGTTCAGGGTGTCTTACTTCACTACAGTGTTTCCTAGTATAAGAGCCATTCTTGATCTCTAGTAAATAAATCTTGTTCATATTAAAGCAAAGGACTAATGTACTGGAGCACTAAGTCATTCCATAACATTTCTTCATTCCACTAATGTTTAAGCTCAAATAAAAGCCAGATCTGTTCTTGAATGTATTCCCAAGAGAACCTGTGCTAACTATTGTACTATAAGGTGCTTCATCTTAGTGAAGAAGGAAAAGAATGAGGAATGGAACAATGCAAACATAAAATGATGCAAGAAAAATCCATTATGGAAGGCAAAATGGAGACCCTGTTCAAAGACAGCAGCATCCTATGGTAGTGCTTGAATTGAAGGCATAGTTCCAAAACATTGCTAGAAGCTTTGGGAAAAGGACTGTTGAAAGGGATACCATCAACATAAATCTTACCTTGTCTGAATTTTTTTTAACCTCTTAGTGTTGCAAGTAACAGTTAAGATTAGGGAAAAATAAGGGACATTTCCCCCAGTTTGTATACGTGTGCATTTGACAGCACTTGGTGCTTCACTGTTTCTTCCATAGAGACATTTTCCCTGTTTGTCAGGCTCTCTTGCACAATGAAACAAATTAAAAGAAAGTAATTATAAAGCTACAAAAATCGACATGGGGATATAGAGACAAGTATAGGACCCGAAGCTACTTTAAATTCATGTATATTTTGAAACTGAGTAGATTTCAAGTTGATGGTTTTCCTTTAAACTCTCCAGAACTGTTCATTTTATGTGCCCTAAAGCTAGGACTGAGTGAGGGGTCTCTTCAAAACAGCTATGTTTATTCCCACGGTAAAAATTTGTATGCAGTTTCTCTCTCCTCACCTGCACAATGAGTCCAAATGTGTTGGGTTTTGGGAAATCCTTTCCCTTTTAGGGCTGTCTTGGGTGTTCAGGCTGCAGCTTTCATCTCTAAGCTGCTGAAAGGCATTGTACTAACCTGTTCCAAAGTGCATGTTTCAGCACGTGTGTCATGCTGAGTGTATTCCTCTCTTTTTCTATAGGTGCTTTCCCTGGACGAAACTGAAGACATTCACGATAGATACCAGTCCCTTATTTCTGAAATTAACAAGCCAGGCACTAATTATTTGCTTAGGATTGCCAACCGGCTCTATGGGGAAAAGACGTTTACATTTCTTGCAGTAAGTCAAACGTTCAGTTTGCTTTTCTGTTATAACACATTTGCTATGCTTCCATTTCTGAGTGCAAATAAAGGTGTTGGCTTTAATCTGCAGGCAGTATGTAGTTCAGGACCTGACTAACCAAAGCCAGTCTCCTTGTAAAATCCATTCATGTGTTCAGCTGACTGTTTGACAGTCCCTAGCTCTGAACTCTAGAGAACTGGAGCAGAGCGTTGTCAATGGAAGGTCCGTCAAACCCCAACTCTTCAGCATTCCATTAATCACTCAAGTATTTTTGGCCAGGAGCTAAGATTAAGGATTTCCTTCAAATGGTGGACAGGGAGGGTAATAGGCATTATTGTGTGACTTTTTGCGGTGTCTTCCTTCCCCCTAAATTGGACAGTGCATTCAAAGGACACAGCAATGGCCACATAATTATTTTTTTAAATCAGACAGAAGAATGATTAAAAATTCTCCAAAGACTTAGCTGAGAGTAACAGCTACTGGGGTATACATTTCCCTTTTAAAATGTGTCCAAAAACGTGTACCCCTAATTTTAACCTTACTCTTTCCCACCCTTCCTTCATCTCAAAAAATTAAGAGATAACTGAAAATCTCTCAAGTTTTAGATTCTAAAAAACAAACTTGCATTTTCAGTAAGGTAATCAACCTTACCTGCCCCATTTTACAGTAATTCTATTACTAAAAGGATTGCCAGTATAAACTGGCTCCGATCAAGAGTTCCTCTTCTCAATTAAAGTTAAAACCACTGTGATTACATATTTAAACTTTGCATCTTTGGCATTTGGTCCATAAAATAGAAGACGCCAAAATACAAATTGGAGAGAGAGAGCATGATTTTGACCTAACCACATAATTACTGACCTATTGATATTTGCACAGCAGGCCTTTTATAAGGCTGAAGAGCTTGTGGTTATGGTCCACACATACTGTAGAAAAAGATATAGAAATAACCCCCCTGAGGTTTCACTTCTGAACTAGATCAGGTTTGGGTTACTCTGGGAGGGTTACAAAAAACTTTATCTAGAGATTGATTTACAAAGCCTTGTACTCTCAAACCGAAGCAAATTGATTGCATTACTCTCAGCAGGCAGTCTTGTTGATCTGTCAGTAAGCCAGCTGCTTGGACTAATGTAATAATAGAAAATAAAACATTCAGTTTGAAAAGAAGTGACAACAAGTTGGTGTTAAAGACTATTTTATGACCCCTTCTAAAGGGGTGGGAGAGGAAGAGGTAGATTCTATGTTTGAGTCTTCTACAACTGCACATCAAAAAAATATATTGTTAAGACATCCTGCTTTGTTTGTCCTAGACATTTATAGATTCCTGCCGGAAATGCTACCATGCAGAGCTAGAGCAACTTGACTTCTCTAGAGCTGCAGAAGATTCCAGAAAACATATAAATGCCTGGGTAGAAGAAAAAACTGAAGGTAAGTAGCTTGCAGAGTTCCAGTGTCTTTCTGAACAGCCAAAGCCTGCTTAAAAAGCATATGGTCTTAAGAGAGATACAATAAGGGAAGGAGAGGAAAAACAGAACTGAATCCTTCAGATTAAGATGTAGTTCTTGTCTTGTGCAGTAGGTAGAAGATAGATGCGTACCAGCTAAAATCTATTCTTCCTTTAATGTGTCCTAAAGGTAAAATCCAGAATCTGTTGGCTCAGGGCATTGTTGATTCAATGACCAGACTGGTCTTGGTGAATGCCATCTACTTCAAAGGCAACTGGGAAACCCAATTCAACAAGGATTGCACAGTGGAAAGGCAGTTTAAAATTAACAAGGTATGAAGTAGGGAAATGTCACTAATTTTGCAGTACTCTTCACCCAGAGAAAACAAAAAATGCTTTTAATCAGGATTGCCCTAAATACACTTTACTACAATCCTCTATTCTATTCTATCCTATCCCATCCCCTCAACACAACCCCTCTGGTTAGTTTATTGCAAACATCTTTGAAACTACATTTTCAATTAAATATATTAACTTAGATGTATCCCTTGTTTCGCTTTCTGCTGCACCTCTCACTGTATCTTTTCAGTGTTGGAGGGAGGTAGCCTTTAACATAAAATTTTAACATGGAAGGGAAGAATGTGGATAAACGAGTGTCGGACTCCATAAATTGGGATCCCATAAATTGTTCAGTGGTTAGAGAACCTGGAAGTCATTTAATCTCCTTGTCCTCTAATGTGCTGCAGTTTTGTGTGCAGAACTACCACAGAATTAAGTTTACTTACAGAAACTGGTCCCTTCTGCTTCAGTTTTTACCCAGTGATAAAATTGGAACACAAATAATGCTCAAGTACCTCACGTCTTGTAAGGTTTGATTTGTGGCGATGGCTAATTCTCCTCACATCAGTGTAAATCAGGAGCAACTCTACTGCAGTCCGTGGAGGTAAATGAGTATATGCTCTTTGGGACAGGGACGGTCTTCTTGCTGGGACAGTGGTGTCCTGATCCATGGCTGGGATTCCAAGGGGTACAACAGTATAAAAAGTGTGAGAAGAATTGGGTCCTAGGGAACATACATGCGTTCAGATGCTTTGGCACATGGAACACTTCTCTTTACAACAAGCTTTAATCAAAACAAGATCATTTTTGCTTTAAAATGGATTCCACAATTAAATTGATACAAATTAGATCAGGTTTCTTTTTTTTTAGCTACTCACATCACAGTGTGAAAATCTCATCTTAAAGTGCATCCCTACTACCCCAAGGCATAATACAGTAATTCTCATTGTGGCAATAGGCCAGCCCTCCTTCTTGCAGAAGCTCATCCATCCTCATGGGACTGTCTCAAAATAGCACAAACAGGGACTGGTAACATGATTCTGGAGAGCTAAATCTATTTGCATACCAAGAAACTGAATGAAATGTGAGCCATCCTGTGTGACTTGTACCCATCCCTTCCTGGATGGTGAAAGACATTCAGGAGTGTCTGGAAGCACTACTGTCTCTTAATGCCATCTTTTAGAGAGAGAATTTTATCGCCCAGCCCAACACATGTTATAGTCAGGCCAGCACTCCAGAAGCCATGAATGGAAACCAGACTTTACTGCTTGAGGGTCTAACTTCTTTCCCATTTGTGAATAATGTAATGAAAATGCAAGTGGATACACCTGCTTACTATCTGTATAGTTTACCTCCCCAAATCTGGGCTTCAGATCTTGATAGGTAACAGACAGCACAAGTAGTGTTGATGGATGACCTGCTCTTGTCCATGGATGAGAGACATACATTCACACTACTGGATCTCTCTGAAGCATTTGATAGAATGCTATTGTCCTGCCTTAGACCTACTGGGGAGTTCGTGCCAATCTTTCCTACCAGGCCCTCCCCAGAAAGAGCCCTAACTTGTGAAGTTGCTTAGTTCTCCCTTTTCTTCTTTGGGGGTAGAGGGGAATCAGTACTATGCTGACTCTCCATTGAATACAGGGTCATATTAAGGTTTTGACCCTAATCTTCAAAGCTGTCTCTGAAACTGGGCTGAGCTACCAGAGGACTGCATTTTCTTCTTGACAAGGAATATAACCTTTAAAGGAATTCATTAGGAACTACAGAACTGTCACCAAAACTCGAGTGGAAGACAGCAGATGATCCACAACTATGAAATTCACTTTATAAGGCACAGGAATGACCACAAATCTCAGTGCTTCCAGAACAAACTGTAAAACTTACTCTTTTATCCTCAGCCTGCTTACACTTACTAGTCATAATGAACTGTCAGAAATGGAGTTCAGATAAGCACTCAGAAATCCAGATGCTACCTGAGCTTTTAGGCTCCTCTCTGGTATCAACCATGAACACTCCCAACAGCCTTTCCAGCATACTAATAGCCATTCTCTTTAATCTACTTACAGGATCACTGTTTGTTTTTGCTGCCTGCTCCTTCCCTAAAACGCAGCAAGATCCTTAAGAAAATCTGACTTTGTGCCCCTGTCCACTCAACCCCTCCTTTTCTGTATTAACAGGCAATAACAGCGATGGCCATATTTGCCATTTAGCAGTCAGAGGTTTGAAATCTCCTGCCTACTAATCTTTTAGATTTAAGTTTTGGAAAAGTTGGATTAATGGCCTTACAGTTTCAGGCTAATTCCTATTTTCTCATCTTGTTACTCATCTTGAATGACAAGAAAATAATGAAAAAGCCTCACAAGCTTGTGCTCCATAAGAAAAAGGGTAGGAGATAGTGGATTTCAAAATGGTCATTTCAAACCATTAGTGGCTTTATAATTTTAGGATTTAATTATTTGTATAAGTCAGTAAAATATTTTATATTTCTTTTGAGATTGCATTCCGGGACCAGTAGCCTAAAAGAACTAAATATTTAAGCTGAAGATGTTCCCTGTCCATTTGAAGCCAAGATTAAAATATGTTTTTAAATTAAAAGGCTTGAATCCAGGTGTGAAACTCTTTAGGCACAGAGGTCCAGTGTTTTTACAATTTTGTTGATAGGAAGCTACACACTAAGCAAATAAAATACCTCTGTTGTTTTCCTGAAAATAAATCTCAAGGGACTGGGCATTACAAATGGGAAAAGCCTGATGAAATTCTAGTTCATTCCCTCCCAACCCAATGGGCAATGGTAGGACCCTTCCCTACAGTATTTTCTAGTGCTCTGTCCAGCCTAGTTTCAGATGTCATAAGTGATTTGAATCCCAGTTCTTCTAGGTTAGTACCAACATGCTGGCTCTGTATTACTTGTTGACACTGATATATTTTTTTTTTTTTAAAGAATGAGACCAAACCAGTGCAGATGATGTTCCAGAAAGCTAAATTTAACATGAGCTACATGGCAGATTTTCGGACCAAAATCCTTGACCTCCCTTATGTTGATAACGAGACTAGTATGATCATCCTACTTCCTGATGAAATCCAAGATAATTCCACTGGCCTGGAACAGGTAAGGCATTTGTACTGAATACAAAGGCAGCTCAAATCCTGCCAGAGAAGAGCATTTGACTAAATCTCATTTGGAGCTTGGGACTTGAATTCACAAATCTAAACTCACCAGTATTAACACAAGGTGGGAGAGCTGAGAACACATTGCATCTGTCCCCCAAGGGATGGGAATACCATGTGTTACTGTCAAGTAAACCCAGCTCTCTCTGATGTCTAGGGAAATGTTAAGTTCTGAAAAGAGAGATTTCTTGACCAGAGGAGGGGTCACCAGGGAGTGGGATGAAGCCAGAATGTAGTGAGCGACAAACTGAAGGAGATCCTGTAGAGCTTCCATTCTCACAAAAATCACTTCCTGTTTGACAGATTTTCCCCATATTCCTTTCTAACTGTTGTGGGTTGGGCTCTCCCTCACTGTACCTAACGGTTGCTTCATATGGGAGTCTTCAAGTGCTCCTCCATTCAAGAGCTGATTTCCTTTCTGTACTATATTGTTACTGAGCTGGCAAGGGATGGCGAAATAGCAATGCCTCTCCCACAGTAGCCATGTGTCAAATATAAAGGGAAGGGTAACCACCTTTCTGTATACACTGCTATAAAATCCCTTCTGGCCAGAGGCAATATCCTGTTACCTGTAAAGGGTTAAGACGCTCAGGCTAACCTGGCTGGCACCTGACCCAAAGGACCAATAAGGGGACAAGATACTTTCAAATCTTGGGGGCGAGGGGAGCCTTTTGTTTTGTGCTCTTTGTTTATGTGGTTGTTCTCTCTTGGGACTGAGAGAGACCAGACAGAAATCCATCTTCTCCAACCCATCCTAATCCAAGCTTCCAATATTGCAACCAATATAAGTAAGTCAGTCAAGGCGGATTAGTTTCTTTTGTTTTATGTGAATTTTCCCTCTTTTAAGAGGGAGGTTTATTCCTGTTTTCTGTAACTTTAAGGGTTTGCCCAGAGGGGGATCCTCTGTGTTTTGAATCCGAATACCCTGTAAAATATTCTCCATCCTGATTTTACAGATTTGATTTTCACCTTTCTTTTAAGAACCTGACTGATTTTTCCATTGTTCAAAGATCCAGTGGTTTGGGTCTTCGATGATTTTGTAACCGATTGGTTAAGATATCATTCTCAGGCCTCCCTGGGAAAGGGGGTGTGTAGGGCTTCGGGTGGGCGGGGCTGGGAAAGACGTCTCCAAGTGGTCTCTTCCTCTGTTTTGTTTAAAACGCTTGGGGGTGGTGGCAGCATACTGTTCAAGGACAAGGCAAAGTTTGTACCTTGGAAGTTTTTTTTTTTTAACTTAAGCTAGTAAGAATAAGCTCAGGGGGTCTTTCATGCGGGTCCCCACATCTGTACCCCAGAGTTCAGAGTGGGGAAGGAACCTTGACACCATGTCTTCCAAGTACACTTCATTACTAGTGACAACATGCAATTGTATCAACTTGTCACCACGAAAGATGGATTTGTGACAGTACTTGCATATAGTACAGTGGGGCTCTGATCCTAATTAGAGGATCTTTTGAATATACGGATATAAGAATGTATCTGAATGCCATTTATTTTTTGCTTCTGACCTCAGCAGTAGCATTCACTCCAGATCAGGAAAGGATGCTAATCCCTGCTGTGTAAACACACACATTCGTCATTGTTTCATTAGTATAAATTCCTGGCTTTTCTTCCTCTTTAATTTTGACTCTTTTTCTTATAGCTGGAAAGAGAACTTACCTATGAGAAACTTATAGAGTGGATAAATGCAGAAATGGACTATAGTGAAGTGGAGGTATTTTTACCCAGATTTAAGCTGGAGCAAGCTTATGATCTGAAGCCTGTTCTGAAGAGCATGGGAATGGCTGATGTATTTGACAGAAAAAAGGTGGATTTATCTGGAATGTCAGCCAGCAATGACCTAGTTCTGTCTGAAGTTGTTCACAAGTCCTTTGTGGAGGTAAACGAAGAAGGCACTGAGGCAGCAGCTGCTACTGCAGCAGTGATCACTTTGCGATGTGCACTGATTGTACCACGGTTCACTGCTGACCATCCTTTCCTCTTCTTTATCCGGCACAACAAAACTGGCAACATTCTGTTCTATGGCAGATTTTGTTCCCCCTAAAAAGAAAAAATGCAGCCATTAACACAGTAAAGTTATTTCCATTGTACTATCTTGGGATTTTTTTTTTTTGCACTCTAAGCAACAAGATTTGTACAGATGCTGTACGTTACATGGTACAACCCTACACACCCTTCTCTCTTGTGCCTGAAACCACTTTTTGTAATCCTCTATTCAAATTTAAGCAACAGTTTTAAATAATAGGATCATTTAAGAATGTCTGTTCCAAGTGGTAAGACTTAAAATGGCATTTACCATAGTTCACTGGAAAACACCCCTTGTATCCTGTATATCTAAATAAATGCAGATTTCTTTAGCTTGAGTCCTGGCTCATCTTTAGCCATAACTACTTGCTTAATGCATCCCTCCATCTCTGTACATATTCCCCTAGAAATCTGGTTCTCATACTTGGGGTTGCTTAGCAACAAGTGGTAAGATCTTATGGGGAGAGGAAGGAAGAAAGAAAGAAGACTGGCTTCTGACTGACCTCCAAATGCTTTTTGCAAATTTCCCTTCTCCCTGTCTTATTTTCCAGACTGGTTCCTTCCATGTCTAGCTGTGCAGCCATCTAACAGATTTTTATGAACACTACTAACACAACTGTCATTGGGGAATAATTGATCAAGTACTTATTCAAGACAAGGAATGAAGTCAACTCCACTGAAGTCAATGGTAAAACTTGTTATTGACTTCAGTGGGGTCAGAATTTCACTCTGCATGTATCTTATCACTCGTTAACCTGGGTTACATTAATGTTTAACACTTGTGAAATAGGACAGACATTTCTATAGCAAAGATTATAATAAACTTCCAGGACACATACAGTAACTTAAATGTGAGAGCTCTCATTTGTATCTAATGTAACAAACCACGAAGGCAATATGTAACTCAGCAGTTTGTATAGCTTTTTTGCTCAGACGAATAATGCTAAACTCTCCAGCCATAATGGCTTTATACAGTGATTTTGGTCTTGCTGTTTCTGCTCCTTGAACAAAAAATAAAGGAACTGATGTGAAGTGCTATGTGGTCAGGTTTTGTTTGGTTTTAATTGTGTAATTCTTCAGCTATAGTGTGATCGAAACAAATGTGTGAATTTTTGCCATCGATAACTACCAGGGACAGGCTCTGCCATTTTAAGACTGCACTAGCAGGGCTCCCACTCCCGTGAAGTCCAGTATGTATTGCCTCCTTTATAATACTTAGCTGCCAAAAACATGTGTAAATAGAGTCAATAGAGTGGTTAACTTGGAACACAGAATTTAGTGCTGTTCTGAGTGTTGAAGCTAATTCAGTTTCAGCGTCCAATTAGATTTGCCAACAGCACCTCTTAACCTGGCAGAGTGAAGTCTGAGTAGGTAAGGAATAGTGTCAATGAAAACCTTGTTGCTGAAAATAACCTTTCACTGTATTATAAATTGCAATAAGATACCAGTCCTGGGTTGTATGCAAGGTTTTCATTCCCTCTGCCAACTACAAATCCTGACCCTTCACAATCTTTGCCCCTACAGGCACTGGTACAGAGTTTGGCATTATCCACAAAACTGTAAGGAAGTAGAAACACTGACTTGACTTTAAAGGAGGTGAAAAGGAACAATCCCTGTGGGCAGAGCTAGGGCATTCTAAGCTGCCCTGGGATTTGACAGTGGGCATGCACCACAGCAGTTCCTTAACTCTGGAGAAATTTAGGGAAACCCTCCTACCAGCTGAAGCAGTTCACTATTAAAACATATTTCATTATGTGTATTTCAGTAGTGCCTAGAGCTCCAACCATTACTGGGGGCCTATTGCGTTTGTACACCGCCTACTACAGAGAGACAAAATAGTCAAAACAGAAGAAGGGAGAAGTAAAGTGACTCGTCCAAAGTCACAGCAGGTCACTGGCAGAGCTGGGAGTAGCACCCACATTTCCTAACTTCCAGTCCAGTGCCCTGTATCTTAGATCCACGCTGCCTTATTGTCACCACGGAGCCAAAAATCACTGGTGGCAGGAACAACACAACTGACTTCAGATGAGTTGCTCGTGCTTCCATCAGCAATGATTTTTGGCCCATAATTCTTTCACTTGGCAGGAAAGAAATGGGAGACTTTGTTAGTTTCATTTATACTATTGCCTGCAACTTGTATTTTTTTTTTTTAAATTGTCATCCATTACTCAAATGCAGTAGAAATTTCGGTGCAAAAAAGTAAATGCATGCTTAGAATTTAAGTTGCTCCATATGACTAAATTAAACTGAGTGATATTACTGCTTTACTTCCATAGTTTTGGGATTTTAAAATCCCGGAGTCACATGCTTCAGTGTCAAGTTCCAAGACCGTGAAAAGAGAAAATAAAAGCAAGGGCTGTTTGCAGTGGTGTCCTGACCAAATCCCAAATTAGGTTAAGGCATTCTGAAACCTATATTAACCACTTCTTCAGTCTGTTCTAAACTATCGCTCCTATGCAATACTGAAAATCTGCTTCAGTTCAGAGGTGACTGCATTTCTATGGTAGGTAAAGTAATACCATAGACTTGCTAATTGTACCCTTTAAGATAATTTACTTCACCTCAATCTTTGGTGTATTCTAGGTGTTCCCCATAGTAAGTAAGGGAAAGTTTGGAGAATACCGAGGTAATCGTTTATAAAAGACAAAGCTGACAAATTTAAGGGGGACCACTGCCTCGGAATCACTTAATCCATCACTGAAGCATACCCACCTCTGAGGTAGAATGCTGCAGTTACTAACAGCACGTCATTCACCACATGCATCTTAAGAGCGGACCAAAAGAATTAGATACATTACAGGCTCGATTAATGTTTATGAAGTTCTCTGACACCTCCTGGATGAAAGGCAGAGTTGGCAGTGAGATTTCTCACCCAACAGAAAATCAATATCAATCCCATCTCTTATAGCATAAAGTCCTATAAACTTGTTTAGTTCTACAAATCTGTTTGAGGTCATAATGTGCAATATTGTTACCAGGAATGTTGGCCTGAAGCTTACATGAACTTTTGGCATTTTTTAATACTTCTGTAAGAACATTTCTTCATAGGGATCAAGGAGAGTAAATTTCCTCTCTCTATCTTTGGTAAGTAAGGAAAGTATTGTCCTCTTTAGGTGGTAATATTTGGAGAGATTTATCCATCACTTGTCTTTTAAATAAAAAACTCCACTATTAACACCCTCTACTGCACTGACATTAATGCAAGCTGTAGAGCTTGTTTTGGACCAGTAGTTAAGTATTTATGAGAGTGAGGTCTGCACTCATGGTTACTATTTCATAGAATCATAGAATATCAGGGTTGGAAGGGACCTCAGGAGGTCATCTAGTCCAACCCCCTGCTCAAAGCAGGACCAATCCCCAATTAAATCATCCCAGCCAGGGTTTTGTCAAGCCCGACCTTAAAAACTTCTAAGGAAGGAGATTCCACCACCTCCCTAGGTAACGCATTCCAGTGTTTCACCAACCTCCTAGTGAAAAATTTTTTCCTAATATCCAACCTAAACCTCCCCCACTGCAACTTGAGACCATTACTCCTTGTCCTGTCCTCTTCTACCACTGAGAATAGTCTAGAACCATCCTCTCTGGAACCACCTCTCAGGTAGTTGAAAGCAGCTATCAAATCCCCCCCCATTCTTCTCTTCTGCAGACTAAACAATCCCAGTTCCCTCAGCCTCTCCTCATAAGTCATGTGTTCCAGACCCCTAATTGTTTTTGTTGCCCTTCGCTGGACTCTCTCCAATTTATCCACATCCTTCTTGTAGTGTGGGGCCCAAAACTGGACACAGTACTCCAGATGAGGTCTCACCAATGTCGAATAGAGGGGGACGATCACATCCCTCGATCTGCTCGCTATGCCCCTACTTATACATCCCAAAATGCCATTGGCCTTCTTGGCAACAAGGGCACACTGCTGACTCATAGCCAGCTTCTCATCCACTGTCACCCCTAGGTCCTTTTCCGCAGAACTGCTGCCTAACCATTCGGTCCCTAGTCTGTAGCTGTGCATTGGGTTCATCCGTCCTAAGTGCAGCACCCTGCACTTATCCTTATTGAACCTCATCAGATTTCTTTTGGCCCAATCCTCCAATTTGTCTAGGTCCCTCTGTATCCTATCCCTGCCCTCCAGCGTATCTACCACTCCTCCTAGTTTAGGATCATCCGCAAATTTGCTGAGAGTGCAATCCACACCATCCTCCAGATCATTTATGAAGATATTGAACAAAACCGGCCCCAGGACCAACCCCGGGGCACTCCACTTGACACCGGCTGCCAACTAGACATGGAGCCATTGATCACTACCTGTTGAGCCTGACAATCTAGCCAACTTTCTACCCACCTTATAGTGCATTCATCCAGCCCATACTTCTTTAACTTGCTGACAAGAATACTGTGGGAGACAGTGTCAAAAGCTTTGCTAAAAGCTTTATACTGTGACAACACCCAATGGTTCCAAGCAGAACGGGAGCCCCATTGGTAGGCACTGTACAAACTCAAGAAAGAAAGTCTCTGCCCTGAAGAGTTCAGTCAAAACAAACAAGATCTACGCAGGGAGGGGAAATGGGCTATGCTGTGCAAGCACAGTGATTGGCTGGTAGGCATGCATCTTATTAATTCCGTGGGGGCATTTGTTTTTAATGTAAACTTTCATTGATTAGTCTTCCATGTAACCATAGTTAATCACTTAAAAAAAAAAAAGCCTCCCCAGCTGGTGGTTTCATTACCTTTCTGAGGACAACCATCCTATACCAACACGTAAGCTGGGCTGCTTCACTATTTGCCTTCTGCTTTCCTACTTTGGACTGACTAAAATATCACTGCAGCCAGTCAGAAGAACCCTTCAACAACTATGCTGATTACACAGTCCCTGGAGCTCATCTCACCAGCTGGAAGAGAAGGGAAGATTTCCCATCTGGCTGTTGAGCAAACACACAACTATTGTCTCCAATTACATTACTCTACCTACTTTAAAAAGTGGAGGTTGTTATTGCAACAGAGAGGGGAAGGGTGCTCGTCATCTTCATTTCAAAGGTGGGATATTACCTAATAAATGGTCACCTGAACATCAGTGGTGTCTCCCCTATAAGACTAGACTCATGAAGGCCTGGGTAACATTTGTTGTTTCCTTAGTGTATTTCCTTTACCTGATGATGTCACTGCCAGCAGTACCCAGTGTGATTCTGCACGCTCAGAGAGGCAAAGGAAGCACTGTGGCTGGAAAAAGGCAGGTAGCTCCAGGGGTCAGGTACTTTCTGCCTTTCAGTCATGTAGCCCCATGAATTCTTCCAATGTTGTAACTACCAGATAAATAAACTAAATGAACTTGAACAAAGTTTACCATACTATATCTATGTACACATGGGCTTACCAATCTGAGCAAAAAAAAAAAAAATTAAGAATAGAAGACTATGTTACTGGACCCCATATTATGTCATGCTAGAGTACAGCAACAAAGAAAAGGCAATGGCTGAAAAGGTGTTTCTGTGTGGGACAGCCTGCTCCCTCACTCGAGGCAGTAAAAATTGTCCACATGATTGAAGCGTGGATAATACCAGCAGTCTAGGTCTGTCCACCTTTTTCCAGCCTACATACTGCCTCCTGCAGAGTTCATAAAATCTCACTAGCAAGAGCTCCTCTCTATTCCTCTGAAAAGGCAAACAAAAATTTGGCATGACAGTTACATATCAGGATAAGGGGCTTAGAGATCTTTCCTGCAAATGTCAGTCTCATTCATCTGAGGGAAGTAATAAACCTCAGACTGATAGAAGCTGGGAGGGGAAGACAACAGTAGATTTCCCTAAAATTGCCCTCTTCTATACACTCCCCCCGAAGCTCTGGTACTCACCACTGGCAAGAGACAAGATATTGGGCTTGATGGACCATTGGTTGGACCCATTGGTTCTTATGCATATTCCTCTCTTTTGACACCTTTTTGTGTAAATTTTAAAGTCATTTCCTCTCTTGATAAAGATTTTGTAATTTGTTTTAAGGGGATATTTCAGTCTGTCCTCATTGTATTATCATTGTTTCACATCTAAAGGTGTTGCCAAGCCCCTTGTGGGGGAATTATTTAAAGCTGCTGTGGTAACAATATGGGGCTAGACGTGAGATCTGAAACGTATAGACCTTGAGCAAATTATTTGACCGGTTTCCAACCCCATTCACCTATTTGTAAATAATCTCTGTATTACAAAGTTGGTTTACTTATTTGTAAAGCATTCTGAAATCCTTGGAAGGAGCTATAATGCAACATAGTACCAATTTCAGCCTTTTCTAAACCCAACTGGAGAGAGAGAAAACCATAGTTACAGTACAGGAATTTTTTGTTTGGAAACTGTTCATTCTTCAATAAAGACATTGAGCCAAGTTTTGCTCAGTTACACAGTGTGAATACGAACTAGTGGAGTAGGTCTGTGTTTACAGTGCAGGGCTGAAAACAAAATTCAAGACACCATCTGCAGTTAGATAGTACAGAGAAAACTGCAGTTATGGCTGAATTTCTAGTGGAATACAACGTGGCTGTTGAACCTGCTACTACCAAGCTGCAAGCTGTGCTGTGCCTGGATGGGAAGGGCTTCTGGCAGGTGGGTGAGGAGAAAGGTGCCCACTCCCTGCCAACCCTCAGACAGCAATTTTCCTTGTTTCACAAACAGAAAACTGGGGCACAGACTGCAGGAAAGGAGAACACGAGAGTCTGCTGTTTTCTCGCAGTCTCAGCCCCTTTCCTATACTATCTACTACTCGATTCTTTTCGAGTCTATTTATCACCCCGGGGGCAATCCCACCCCTCTTTCTTGCACCCACACGTCTCTTTTCTCCTCTTCCTCATGATGAGTTTTCTGTTCTCTGTTTTTTCTGTCTCGTGTCTTGTCATAATTTTCTTTCACTCATTTTTTTCTTCTGAACTTTATTTTCTTCTTTTCTGCCTTCCCACCACTTCTTCCTAGCTCCCCCCTACTGACTTGAAGCTTGCCCCCCCCCCGCCCTTATTCCTCTCTTCTGCCCACCATTTGGCGCCCTCGCCCACAAAGGCCTTAGGGACCCCGAGAATTCACCTGCCACCAGTCTCGCCCTAGTGCCTCACCCCCAGCTCTAGCAAAGGCAGAGGCGCTGAGAATGCTGGTCGAATAAAAGCTCTTACCTCCCACACCTGGTCTCTACCCTGGGACTCAGGGGGCTACAACAACCCTGCACACGCAGTTCGTGCCTACACCCTTCCACCCGTAGCCGGTTCATCCCCTTCCCCACCTTTCCTTCCTCCTCCCCTCCCGAGCCAGTCCCTCCACCCTTCCTCAAGAGATGGCCTCCCCCTCCCGCAGTAACACCGCACCCAGCTCGTCTGGCCGAGCGGCCGCGACCGGAGCCGCACCCTGCCCTAAGGCTCGTCCCGTCCCCGGCCTGCGCACACACTCCCCGCCCGGGGCCTGGCTAACACACGCAGGGCTGAGTCACCGGCTCACGTGTCTCGTCCACTGCCTGGAACCAGTGAATCCCCAGCCGGCTGCAGGGTAAGAAACCAGCTTGCGGTGAATTTGTCCCAGTCCGAGAGCGGGGGAGGGGGATGCTCATTGGCTCCCAGAAACGGGGCTAAGGGGACGTCCCTGCGATCTGCCCCCCTCCAGTGTATTAGAAACGTGCAGCTTGGGCTGGTCGGGACCGCCTTCGCCTGTTCTCCCCCCACACACTTCCCCCGTATTGCTAGGGGGGACACGGAGGAAGCAGTGCCGGAGCCTCTCCCACCAGCCCCCAGGGCGGGGAAGCTGCTTCGCAATAGCCTGCCCATGGCAAGTTCTCCGCAGCCTTCCAGGGAGAGCCCTGGATGCAGTTTCTCCTCCTCTTTCCTTACGATTTGTCTCCTCGACTTTACCCCGCGGGCAGAAGCAAAACGTGTCCACACTTAAAACGGCAGCAGTTAAACATCACAACTTCAGGTTTCAGAGTAGCAGCCGTGTTAGTCTGTATTCGCAAAAAGAAAAGGAGGACTTGTGGCACCTTAGAGACTAATCAATTTATTTGAGCATGAGCTTTCGTGAGCTACAGCTCGATGAAGTGAGCTGTAGCTCACGAAAGCTTATGCTCAAATAAATTGGTTAGTCTCTAAGGTGCTACAAGTATCACAACTTCAGCGTGTGGACAGACCCCCAGAGGCCAGAGAGCCTGTCTGTGCTGCAGCAAATACCTAATGGTGGGGCAGTGGCATGATTCATGAACATATAGTTATTTGTTTTAATTAAAACATAGTTTAGTTCCACGTATGGGACAAGACACAGTTTGTTTTTAATCTGTGTCTGAAGAAAATCAGTTGTTATCGTATTTGTTAAAGTTGATTGAAATTGGGAAAAATTCATGTTTTAATGAAAAATTGTTGCTATTTTAATGAAAGAAGGGTTTTTTTTCATTAATTTCCTACCCTTCCTTTTTTTAAAAAAATAAGCTCTAATGTGTCCTGATCTCAGTGGAGAGAGGGGGGGAAATTTATTGAAGATTGAGGCAAATACCTACAATGTTGGGGGAAAAGTAGAAACATCGTCTTTTGCTTTAAATTCATTTTTAGTGGAGAATTAGACAAAGCAGAATTGCAAAAGTTAAAAACATTAGAACGGCCTTACTGGATCAGACCAAAGGTCCATCTAGCCCAGTATCCTGTCTTCCGACAGTGGCCAGTGCCAGGTGCCCCAGAGGGAAGGAACAGAACAGGTAACCATCAAGTGATCCATCCCCTGTCACCCTGTCCCATCTTCTGGCAAACTAGCCATTGAAAAGTTATAGAAGAGTCAGTACCTTTGGAAACCTGAATGTGTCCCTGCTGTCAGTTAAAGGGCCTAATCATACATTTTAGAGTTTGTGTAGAACTACCATAGCAGGGCACAGTTTTATAACATGGTTTGGGGATTTGTGTGTGTGTGTATATATGGGACAAAACCATGTTTTAACAATAGTCCTGATCCTGAGTAACAACTCTGATTTGTAGTGTCAGCAACATAGACTATTGAGTTTAAAATAAATTTTAGAATGAAAAGGAATTATAAATGGCTAAATCCTGCAGTCCTTACTCCCCCTGAAATCAGTGCGGGATTTGCCTGCAGGTGTAGGCAAACAAAAGAAATTGGGCAATTTAAATCAATATACAAAAGGATTTTGCAGCATCAGGCCCAGGCTTTGTATAGTCTATATTTCACTTTTGATTTCAAAACTCCAGCTCTCGTGTACACATTTGGTTCCATTCTTGGGCTCTGATCCTGCAAAGATTTAGGCACAAACTAAACATGATACACTGTGAGTAATCCCAGTAAATTCAATGAGTTCTCACAGTGCATGAAGTTAAGCAGATGTGTAAGTTTTTGGAGGGCTGGGACCTTAATTTGGCGTGGTCTGCTCAACAGAAACAGATCTCAGATGAGATGGAGATTTAAGTACCTTTCACCAGCTACTATATTGGATGTCTTACTGTATTGCAATTAATAAATCCACTGGTGGGAAAACAAGGAGGAGGTCACCCACCAGTTGTCTTGACTGTCTCTGGTTTGTGAATTTGGAATAAGAGGACTATAGTGTCTATTCCTGCAAGCTCCTTAACCTTTGTTTGTTCCAAATTTAGAAATAAGAGGCTACTGAAGTTTATTATATAACATCTGTAAGGTTGGTGTAACCAATCTACTAGCTGTTATATCTTATTTATGTGAATTTGTTAATGTGTGAGGAAGGTAAACGGAAGTTAATATTCCTGATTTCCATATGGTACAAATGCTCGTTTGTTAGTTTCACCTTTGCTCTGCGTAACACAGGGCATTTAGTTTTTGTAAAATCACTACCTGGAGCCTTGATTGCACTTGTTTTGTTTTTCAGTTTGTAACCATGGAGAAACTGAGTAATGCAAACACCCATTTTGCTCTCGATCTGTTTAGAAAGTTGAATGAAACCAACGCAACAGGAAATATCTTCTTCTCGCCAGTCAGTATTTCTGCTGCACTGGCCATGGTCCTTTTAGGGGCCAAAGGTAACACAGAGACACAGCTGCTGAAGGTCAGCAAAAATTTCTTTCTTATATAGATTTTTAATATTACAGAAAATAAGTTTTAAGAGAAAAAATATAAGAATTCATTGACCCTTCATATTGTTTCCCACTTAATTCAGTCACTGATTAATTTGATCAAAACCTCGGGAACCAAATTATTTTTTAATTTGTTTTCATGCCTTTTGATGCTAAGATCAGGGCTGCCCCAAGCCCCCAGTTCG
The DNA here is from genome assembly GCF_965140235.1 of Caretta caretta. Lineage (NCBI taxonomy): Eukaryota > Metazoa > Chordata > Testudines > Cheloniidae > Caretta > Caretta caretta. Next base: position 122,118,749 of record NC_134207.1, on the reverse strand, counting down.
AAAGAGCCCACAAACTGAGTGGTGTTGCAACCTAGTATGCCAGGTCACAGTGCCTGGAGAGGAAAGCAAGGCCCAGTCCCACAGGACAGGAGTCATCGCTGTAGGGGTGAGTGCAGGGTGGGCTCACTCTCCACTCCCCCCCCCCTCTATAATTTTTTTTTGGAAGGGAGGAGAGCTTCTGTTTCAGATTTTGCCCAAAGCCCCTGTGCGACTCTGACAAAGAGATCTGTGATTTTGTAATACATAATGTTACGCATACTGCTGCCATGTTAAAAAAAAACAAAAACTCAACCCACCCCCCCCTCCTTAAATTTAAAGTATCAGAACTATGATAATGCATGATGACAATATCTTAGCATGAGATCATGAATTTTGTAAAATGACGGGATTGTTATCTCCCACAAGACACATACAAAAAGAAAAGGAGTACTTGTGGCACCTTAGTCTCTAAGGTGCCACAAGTACTCCTTTTCTTTTTGCGAATAAAGATTAACATGGCTGTCACTCTGAAGACACATACAACAGTCCCTTCCAACCCTGATATTCTATGATTCTATTCTATGAACTGCTCTGTGGTAAATGCTAGATGTGAATCTTATTTTAATTCCCCTCACAGTTAATGTTGTTTGCAGTGGTGGTGTAGCCATGTTGGTCCCAAGATATTAGAAAGGCAAGGTGGGTGAGATCATATCTTTTATTGGACCAACTTGTGTTGGTGAGAGAGACAAGCTTTTGAGCTATAGAGAGCTCTTCTTCAGGTCTCGGAAAGGTACAGTTACGCTAAACAATCTGTTCCAACTTGTATTTAAGTAGTTAACACATCTTTCAAGGGACCATTCAAGGTGAAGTGGCCCATTAATACCCCTGCAGACATAGGACAAAAAACGGACTGTTAGTGGATTACATCTTGGTGTAATAAACCATAAATCCTGACCTCTCAGTCCCCATCCTCAAACAAAACCTGCACAACACCTTCCAAAGACAAGCCTGGACACTTAAATTCATAACTTTGCCAGACACCAAAAATCATGATCTTAATAAAGACACTGGATTTATGGTTTATTACAGCAATCTGTAACCCACTAGCCCCCCCTTTTTATTCTGTGACTACAGGGGTATTAACGCGCTGCTTCACCTTGAATGGCCCCTTAGAATATGTGCTAACTATTTATGCTAAACTACCTGTTTTATCTTAAAAAAGAAAAGGAGGACTTGTGGCACCTTAGAGACTAACCAATCTCTAACGTGCCACAAGTCCTCCTGTTTTTTTGCGAATACAGACTAACACGGCTGCTACTCTGAAACCTGTTTTATCTTGTATTTGGCTGTGACACTGAATACCTTTTGCAGACCTGAAGAGCTCTGTGTATCTTGAAAGCTTGTCTCTTTCACCAACAGAAGTTGGTCCAATAAAAAATATTCTCACCTACCTTCTCATTCAGAGTCAAGTCATTACCAGTCTCATATCAAAAATGATCTGAATGAGATCAGCCACAATAGTAATATGCAGCGCGTTGTAGACTAATATTTTCAAAAATTGGTGCCTAATGTTCTAAATAAGGCCCTGATTGGAGATTATTTCCTTTTCAACACACCATTTAAGTGCTTAAGTCTTGAAGGCCTTAAACACATGCTTAACTTTAAAGGCTTACTATATTTTGTGTTTTCACTGTATTTGCTATATTTTGCGCCTGATAGCCCTGATCCAGACCCCACAGAAATCAATGGAAAGACTCCCTTTGAGTTCAATGGGCTTTGATCAGGCATTTCCACATAACTTTACATTAGCCATATTTTTTAATAACAAAAGCTTTAAGGTATTCAATTTTGTTTTATTACTGTGGCTGGCCCCAGTTCTAGTGAAATCAATGGGAGTACTCAGCAGGGGTTAACACTGTTGAATATAAGCAAGGGTTGAAGAATTGAGCTCTTTGTGTTCAGCCTTTATCAAATTCAGCCTGTGAACAAGCTGCAAACTGCATTAACTAGTGCAGTGAAGATTTCCTGTAGGTTAAATTCTGGTTTCAGAGATGGGAAATTTCAAAATTAGTATTTATTAATTTTAAATTACAAAAAACAATTCTGGATGGCAGTGTTGGTACTAATTTTACGTGGGATTTATTGCTTAAAAGTGATTCAGCTATTCATGGTTTTCTGTTTTATTGGAATGTCACATGCAGTTGTAAAAGGGTATGTTTGAATTCACTCTGCTGGGGGTCACAATATATTTGTTTAAGAATATTGTCTCCTTTGTATTGTTGGCTTTAGGGGGGGCTCTTTTAGGTTATGAGGCAGTATTGCGTTATCCATTAGAATAGTAAAACTATTTAATCACTACATGTCAGACCTGAACTTTGTACAGAAACTAACAGCCCAACCCAGGTTGAACCTATTCAGAGTAGAAATAGCATGAAAAGGGGCTAAAAAACCTATACTGAGACAACTTTCAGCATGCTTATCTGTGATACTTTATGTTCTAATTCAAAGTACTTTGTAATATTTGTGAAAATACATTACAACCATCATCGGGGGGGGGGGGGGGGGCAGAGAATCTTGTGGGAAAGGTTATAGCTACCAAAGATTTTGAGTTGCATGTGGATATTTGTTTCTGTGGGTCATGGACCCATTTCATAGTGCCTTAATACTGCATCTTTTCACCTATACTAAGCAGATTGAAACTCCCCAGGACACCTAGGCCTGATGCAAAGCCCATTGAAGTCAATAGGAATCTTTCCATAGAGTTAAATGGGCTTTGGATCATGTCCCTAGACCATGTCCTATGTGTGGACTCTGGTTTAGTTTAGCTTTATCCAAATATTTCTCTGTGCATTGAAGATCCTTGGTACACTCTCATTGGCCCATCTAGATTCAGGTAGATCTCTCCATAATGCATATATCCTGTTGAGTAACTTGTCTCTGAGAAGTACTTGTGGCATAAGCTTTCGTGGGGGGCCATCAGGGAACAGGGGTTTGGATGGGGCAGGAGTCTGGGGGCCCGTCAGGGGTCCAGAAGCAGTGGGAGGGGGTTTATTGGGGGGGGGGCCGGGCCATGCCCCCGTCCCCTAATCGGCCCGCTATACAATTTCCAAAACCCGATGCGGCCCTTAGGCCAAAAAGTTTGCCCACCCCTGCACTAGCTGAAGTTTTCAAATAGCTTACAATCAGAAGGCAAGCAGTGGTTGTTTGTTTTTCCTCCTGACTCCAAGGGCCTGATCATTCAAACACTTACCAAGTATTCTGTATTAATTGATAATTTCTTTTAATCCAGACCTTTCATTTTGATGTTGTTGAAGAGCTTCATCCAAGATTTCAGACCCTGACCTCTGACATAAACAGAAGTGGAGCTTCCTATCTGTTGAAGCTTGCCAGTCGGCTTTATGGAGAGAAGACCTACAGTTTTTTAGCAGTAAGTTCATGCAGAAGCTCATGTGACAGAATTCATGTAGAATTTTTCAAAACTCAATCATCAGTTACTTCCCATTTCTGTTAGGGCCTGGTCCTGCCCCTTGAAGTCAGTGGCAAAACTCCCACTGGAACAGGATTTATATAAAACCTTAATACAATTTGGAATTAATTTAGTAAACTGCATAACTGCCATGTTATTGATTGATTCCAAGCAGAATAACTTAATTATTTGCATATTTATGAGGTAAAAATTTTGAGGTCAGTTGAAGGACCCACAAGGCAAACTATTTTTGGCTACAAATTTAGCATCCTGTTTTGGGAAGTAGCAGTCTGATATCCACTTGTGCTTCTGGCTCTCAAACTGATAAATCTGTAAATATGAGGGGGCGTGGGGGAAGAGGGAGATTTTTAAGCGCACAAATGGTTTTCAGTGGGGCTTGTGCTGCTATGTCACGGAGGTATTTTTGAAAATTCCATCCACTAGCTATATCAGTGGTACACCACCTGATGTACTTTAAAACCAGCATATCTTCAACTGGTGAAATTCACCCCTATGCAGAGAGCCTACATGAGGGCTGATGGCCACTTATGTCCCACTTACACTCTGTGTGGGAGTTCACTAGTGCCTAGGCTTGTACGGGCCTGTTGCACGGGGGTGAACGTCAACCAATTTAAAAAAAGTCTAAACACTGAAACATCAGTAATAAGTCATCAGTTCATATTCGTGCATGATGGGAGCATTGAAATATTAGCGTTGTTCACCTGTATCTGTCAGAAACAAAAATAATAAAATGCAAGATCAGTTCATCCAACCCTTGAGATAGACAGATTCTTTAGCTGACCTAAGTTAGTGTTGTTTCACTAGGCTCTAAATAGGCTTGGCAGAATTTTATTTTTATTTTTTTATAATTTTGGCAGATAATATTTTTAAACATTTTTTCCTTTATATTTATCAATTTAAATCTTTAGTTGTTGGAAATTATAGGGGGGTTCTAACAATGGGCGGATCAGACAGTAATGATTTAATGACGGTAGAGATTCAAAAAGTTAAGCTACATAACAGTTAAAACACAAATTGTCAACATCATATGTCAAAATATACAAACCAAAGATCCTTAAATCAAACTCTAGCAAGCAGCATTTTTTGTGCTGTGGCTATCCGTAAATTTCAATTATTATTGATGGAAATGTCTTTTCATCAGTTTGTATATGTAGGATGAAATAGATGTTTACCGACAAGTACTGAAAAAAGTCTAATTCTTCCAAACATAGCTATAAAGATATCTATGTGCAATGAAAGCTATTCTTTCTGACTGTGTATTCTAGGACTTCTTGACTAAGACTCAGAAATTATATGCAGCTGATTTGGCTACGGTTGACTTTCTACATGCTTCAGATGAAGCAAGGAAACAAATTAACCAGTGGGTAGGGGAGCAGACTGAAGGTAAGAGATTTTGGTTAGTTAAATAAATCTTTTTGTGGCTACTCAATAGGAATATGTCCTCATTTTCTGCTGCCATTAGAATTGTTCCATCTTGTTATGAGATATCCAATAACATGGCTGGTAAAACCAGAGAATGCATGAGCATGGTGTTTATGGCAGCTAGATAACTCAAAAGACATTTACATTTTCATACATTAAGGCCAACAATTGTTGCCTAAATATGGATTTAGGAGCCTAAGTTTAGGCATCTGGTTTTGAAAATCTTGGTCTTATTATAGATTTCTAAATCATGTAGCCCTAATTTTTGGGTGCCCAACTGCAGGTTCCTTAAAGAAGCCCTGTTGCCAGATGGCATATGCTCACCACTTTCTGAAAATCAGGCCCCTTTAAGTTGTCTGGAGTTGAGCACCCAAAAATTGAAGCATTTCTGAAAATTTAGGCCATAAGGGTTTACACTTTTGTGAAATTATATATGGACTGTTATGATATGCAGCATAATGAAGTACAGTACAATAGAGAATGGCACTTAAATATATTGTATTTGAATCAGGGAAAAATATCAGAAATCTTTTCTTGAATTAAGACAGTGGATTTTTTAAAATGTAAATATGTATAGTGTAAAATAATGTTGTAATGATTTTTTATTTCTTTGAAGGTAAAATCCCCAACCTGTTGTCTGAGGGCTCGGTTAGTAATATGACCAAACTAGTGTTGGTGAATGCTATTTATTTCAAAGGAAATTGGGCTGAGAAATTTAAAGAAGCAGACACGACACAAATGTCATTTCGATTAAATAAGGTAATGTAGATACATTCGGTTATCTTTTTGCTTGTAGAATATCTATAAAGGGAAGCTGTCAGGTAATTTAGGCTCCAAATTAAAGTTTTTGTAAAAGATTTTAAAATTACAAACCAAATACGAATAGAAGCATTTTCATGTTTTTGGTTTTTTTAAATGTGTTCAAACAGTTTTTTGTTTGGATATATAAACATTTTCCTGCAGTCAGTGGGCTAGACTCTGTGTTTCACTGCTCGTCCATTTTCTGCAGGAATGTAAGAGTGGAGGAAAATGTGGCATGTAGGTACATTTGCCTCTCCCATACTCTGTCTCTGGTGAGGGACCTGTTTTCTCCAAATACAATTTAGTGTAGCTTTAAATTATGCTTTTAATGCCTCCCTGGAAGCAGTTATGCTATCTGAGCGTAGCTGAATCACCATATACTTTGGCCAAGGCTTCTTTCCTTGTCATATATGCCCCTTATGCCAGGGACTGTGGGAAGAACCAGGCTAGGGTTGCTAATTTTGCTTGGACGTATTCCTGAAGGTTTCCTCACATGACAATAATCTTTAATTAAAGACGAATTCCTGGAGATTCCAGGACAGTCCTGGAGGGTTGGCAATGCAGAGCAATCTATTAGTTCTACAGTGCCTGGGGATAGCTTTTACACTGGGGATATTTCTCACAGGCCGTTAACACAGTTTGTGGCCCCTCTTGCTATTGGAGGAGCATAGAGGAGCTACAATTGAATGAAGAATCTGGGCTAGTTTCTACAATCGAAGAAGGAAGCATTATGCTAGGCAAGAGAAACCAAAAGCAAAACTGAACATAATAATTCTTAGCATTTACATAGTACCAAGTCTTCAAATAATTGTTAATAAATCCAGCATTAGTGAATCTGACCTGTGTATATGTTCATTGCCTAAGATGACGGAGGTGGGCAGAGAGAGTAAACCATACAGTGAAAAGTAATTTAGATTTTAAAAGTCAATTTTAATCTAAGATATTGTTAAAAACATAGGTAAAGAAATCTGAGTTTTAATTTGTCAGTCTTCTTTTAATTTACAAAAAATATTAATTAAAAAAATTTTCTTTATTTTTTGTACACCATTCAGAATGAAAAAAAGACAGTGCAAATGATGTATCAGAAAAATACATTTCCTTTTGGATACATCTCTGAACTGAAATGTTGTATGCTAGAGCTTCCCTATGACGGAAAAGAACTTAGCATGATCATCTTGTTACCTGATGACATTGATGATAACTCCACTGGACTCCAGCAGGTGATTTATACAAGCCAATCTCAGTTTCTGCTTGGATGGCATTTCACAGTTTTACTGTAATATAGAACCTTGTTTTTAGTCTGCCTCTCACCCATTCAAAAGCCCACAAATTTTAACCTTCAACATTATGCCTTCACCTGTTTGTCCTACCAATAGAACAGTAAAGAATTAATCACAAAAGGGGAAAATCCTGCTGTTTCCATCACCATCCTCGGATAGTCCTTAAGTACTTTCATTGTTTATTTTAGAAGTGTAGTAGGAGCTTTACTTATCAAATAGAATGATGTAGGGCCAGTTTCCAGTGGTGCATCTGCTATCCAAAGCGGTGCATCTGCTTTGTGTCACGCTGTTGGAGGAATCTGGCCGTGGAGACTGTCTAACTATCCACAAGAGGGTCAGTTCTGAGTACAGTACAATAGAGAATGGCACTTAAATATATTGTATTTGAATCAGGGAAAAATATCAGAAATCTTTTCTTGAATTAAGACAGTGGATTTTTTAAAATGTAAATAGTCTTCTCAAGTTGAGTGGATGCTATGCTAGTCCTCTCCCTTCTGGTGGCATGGGGGGTTTGCCCGGAGTCAGTGGCAGATTAATGATTTTGCCGTCCCGGCCCCATATGAACTTGTTTTAGTTTTTTTTTACAAATTCATTTGAACCCAGCGGCAGCTCCTCACGGCCCCCCCAGCTCACCTCCACTCCGCCTCCACCTCCTCCCCCGAGCGCGCCGCTGCCACTCCGCTTCTACCCCCTCCCTCCCAGGCTTGCTGGAAACGGCAAGCCTGGGTGGGAGGGGGTAGAAGCGGAGCAGCGGCACACTCGGGGAAGGAGGCGGCGGTGGAGCAGAGGTGAGCTGGGATGGGGAGCGGTTCCTCTTCCTCCTCCCCCCCCCCCGGGTTACTTCCTGGGGCCCACCCCATGCCGCAGCTCACCTCCGCTCCGCCTCCTCCCCTGAACGCAGCACCGCTCCGCTTCTCCCCCCTCCCTCCCAGCGCTTTCACGCAGCAACCCTGAGCAGGAGGGCGAAGGAGGGGAAACATGGCACGCCTGGGGGAGGAGGCGGGGCCAGGGATTTGGGGAAGGGGCGGAGTTGAGGCAGGGCCGGGGGCGCGCGAACACCCACCGGAGCCAGGTCAAGTCGGCGCCTATGGCTATTATACATTTGCTGCCCCTGCAAATTTGCCGCCCTAGGCCTAGGCGATAATATGCCGCTGCCTGGAGTAGGGCAGAAGTTTCCATACACTCTGCTGATGGTCAGTTCAGTCCTTTAGAATTCCATTGGCAGCCCCTGTTACTTACAGCAGCCTTCACTTTGTCAAAGTGCTGCAGAAGCTTTAACCAATTAATTAATCCTCAGAACTGAGCCAGGAGGTAGTTGACAAAGTCTATATTTACTTTACTTTGTATACATATATCATTATAGACCATGTTTTCAATATTGCATTTTACATGTTTTTGGAAGAGAAATACTTTTACACTGGTGGTATTTCAGAATCTCTCTGCACAATTTAATGATCTCTGTGCTTGTAATTCCAGCTAGAGAAGCAGCTCACCTTAGAAAAGCTCCAGGAATGGACACAGCCACAAAATATGCGTCCCATTGATGTTCATGTGCATCTGCCTAAATTTAAGATGGAAAACAGCTATGACCTTAAATCAGATTTATCAGGTCTGGGCCTGCAGGATATATTTGACAGTGGCAAGGCTGACTTGTCTGGAATGTCAGGCTCACAAGACCTCTTTCTATCTGAAATTGTACACAAGTCTTTCATAGAAGTGAATGAAGAAGGCACAGAGGCTGCAGCTGCCACTGCTGGCATTGCTGTGTTCTGCATGCTTCTGGAAGAGGATTTCAATGCTGATCACCCTTTCCTTTACTTCATCCGTCACAACCCAACACAAAGCATACTTTTCTTTGGCAGGTATGCTTCTCCATAAAAGAAGACAGAGCTACAGTTGAGGACCTGATCCTATTTCCACTTTAACCAGTGAGAACCTGTAATTAAGTTCTTACTATTTTGATTTCAATTCTGCATTTCACAATAGAATGACTACTCAGAAATTGATACCTAAGATCCTTCCTGGGCTTTTTTGCCAATTCCTTAGCACTGATATCTGTTTGGGTACAGTAAAATATGCCTTATGCAATGACTCACAGGCTGAAAAAGTCTGGTTGCTCAGCACGGTTGATCTTCTAATAAAGGTGAACCAGAATTGAACATAGGATTTTTCAAGGCAGTTACTTGAGTCAGAAAATTCCCTAAAGTATGAACATCCTCTTGTGTCGGTTTTGCAATGTTATTGTGAACTGGCAGTGACTTCCCTTTGGTGTAATTCCCCTCTCTGCTGACTTTGATCCTGTACTTCAATGTGCTTGCTCAGCAGGATAAGTTTGCAAGGCTTTTCCTTTCTTAGAGTCTCTTCTTTTAGAGGCCTTTGAACATAATGCTGTTTGGCATCAGAAGGCACTCAACAGCCGAATGGGCGTTATTGTATTTTGGGATAAAAGGTCAATTAGCTTTTGTCTAGAGACACTTTCTATTCTTAGAGAAAGCATTAAGCTGTTTTAAACACATGCAACCCTTACAATCACTGTTTCAGAACTCTAGTATGATATTGCTTCTGAGTGAGGAGGTGGAAATGGGACAGGCAATTTCTTAATAGTTTTTTAAGAAATCTTAACACTTCTGTACATTTTAAACAAAAATTTTAAAACTGTTTTATCCATTTAAAATGTATGGAGATTTTGAGAGGTCTTGAAAGATTTTTCAGATAGTTGAAACTAACTTTCCAAAAGGGCATGCAATCTTGGCCTAAAACTATAATAGCGACACAGGAAGGATTCCTGCTTTCCAGGAACTGCTTTGTCGGTGTTCCAAATGTCTTAAGTGCAGTTTATGTATATTAATGCTACAGTGAGTTCTCGCCCATGTGGCTGCCTACTGCCTCTTTACAAGCTGAGTTTTGCACCAAATAACAGTTTGACTTCTAGGAACTGGTGTACTTATGTACTTGTAATGTCCTGCTGTTGCTTCCTCTTAGTATTAGTAGCCTGTATAATTTCATGTATATTCTGCGCGGTTATGTCTGTGCATTAACAGTATAACCTCAGGTATATTCTGTATCCCTAATTCTGTATTCCTTTGTGAACCTCACTATAACTTTGCCTTGGAACTACAAATAAACGGTTGTATTTAAAAAAAAAAAAAAAAGGTATCTGTTTGTCCACAGCAGGCAATTTTATGCACAAAATGTGGCATTTGGCAGCACAAAAACAGTTGTATACCTAAGTGATAACACCAAAGTAAGCAAGTGGGTTGGTGGTGTGGTTTGCTATATAAGTTCTCCTTTTGCATTTTCAGAATAGTTGGCTCTGGGCAACAGCCTGTTGCAATGGGAGAGGAAGAGCAGAGAACTGGAGATTAACCCTGGGAAGGGGAGGGCAGAAGTGTTGAGAGAACCAGGAGCCGCTGTACTACCTGTGGGCTAAATGCACCTGTAAATATTTGGAATGATGCCTGGAACTGAAGGAGTGATTGGTGGGCAGAACACTGATGCTGACAGCTAAACAGACTCATTCTGTGGGTCAGGAAATTATGGTGTGGGTGTTCAGGAAACTGGCACTTCCTTAAATAATTTTTTAACTTCCTCTGGAAGTTCGTAAGACTAACTGTCAATGTAACAGACTGCAGCTAATACTTTTGAGAACTTAAAAGCAACGTGGGGAGAACAACTAACTGTTTAACAGTATAGTCTCCGCATCAGTAAAAAATAAGGTTGAATCTGTTACTAACATCTTGGTTTCAAAAGCTGTGGTTTGTTTGAACCAGATCAGAGGAGGAGCTGCTAGAATCTTTGTAGGTAGAGTAGTCCAGATATAAGGGGCTATGGAAGGCCATATTGGACAGTGTGGATCTGTAAGCGCAATGACCTATCCCTGAAGATTTAGAAACTCTGATATACTGAGTACATTTTTTTTTTTTTTAGGAATAAGATAAGTCTGCAAAATGCCTCATATAGAATTATTTGCAGTTGTACTAGGTTCATTGGTTTCCCTTCTGAAAATAATTCTGGGCCTGATTGTTCAGTCTTTAAAAGTCAAACTTCTGTTGATAACAAGCGGGGCTTTTGTCAAAGTAATGATTAGGTTCTGTTTCATTGCACACTCTTTCCCTTACTTTACACTTAGGCCTGGTCTACATTTGAAAGTTATACCATATAACTATGTCTGTTAGGAGTGTGATTATTTCACTGATATTGGTGTATCTCTACAAGCCCTAGTGTAGATGTCATTATACCAATAAATTCGTATAGTTTTCAGAGTAACAGCCGTGTTAGTCTGTATTCGCAAAAAGAAAAGGAGTACTTGTGGCACCTTAGAGACTAACCAATTTATTTGAGCATAAGCTTTCGTGAGCTACAGCTCACTTCATCGGATGCATCCGATGAAGTGAGCTGTAGCTCACGAAAGCTTATGCTCAAATAAATTGGTTAGTCTCTAAGGTGCCACAAGTACTCCTATTCGTATAGTTATCACCTTCCTGTATGGGGAGAAGCTATACCCATAAAAAGCCCCTTTACACTGATATAATGGCATTGCTTTAATTATACTGGTTAAAGAAGTACAACTTTTTAGTGTAGAAAAGACCATAAAACAGTTTGAAAAATATTGCCCTGAATGTAGAAACAAATTACGTGTCATGTTAAGTTGTTCAAACTTGCCATGTCTTTGGACTGTTATGTAGGGATTTAGGGAACAGAAACCCTCTTCTTAAATCCTTCCTTTGGCTTTGGTTGTTTGGTGATTGTGAGGTACAAATATGTCTACTTTCTCCAGCAACATGATATGCAGAGTCCAAATGGTTGTAATACAACAACTGATAAAAGTAAAACCATCTACTTCTTGAAAGATAGTCAATTTTAAAAAAGGTAAGTATTTTGCCATATTACACTTGTCCCTGAATCTCCTTGCTGAGTTTTATGGTTCCACGATCAAATTTTCCTATTTTTTTTAAGATGGTCTCCCCTGATCTCATGTCAGAAATTTACTCAGAGGGAAAACTGATTATACAGGAGAATGGGTAAAGTGACTATAGCCATAGGCAAGATATATAAAAATGGTGCTTAAAGTCAGGCTAAAGCCTGATTTAGGTGTCTAGAAAAGTGACCTAATTTTTAAAACTTGAGCATACACCACCTCCAATTTAAGACAGTGGGAGACTCTAGGTGTGTGGGATTTTTGAAAATCAGGTCACTCATTTGGGGTCTTAGGCACTATGGGTGAAATCGGAGCCCCACTGAAATCAATGGCAAAACTCCCATTGACTTCACTGAAGCCAGCATTTCATCCTAGAGGCCTAAATATGGAATGAGGGGTATAACTTCAGGCACACGTCTTGGCCAAAGCACAGTCACACACACAAAACCTACAAAATATATATTTTTTTTCTTTTTTAAAAAAACTCATTTATACTAGTCCTATGTGTTATTGGAAAATAGTAAGCCAAGTGTACTTGTTTCCCTTTAAAGGATTGGTAAATGTTTGAAAATTAGCTTTTCCATTCAGCCCCGGATCATCGGACGGTACAATATAGGAAGCCACAACTACAAATTTCTGTAGCATAGGGTTGAGGATTTCTAAAGGATACCAGTTTGCTTCATGTTGGGATCTCCTGATCAGACACTACCATGTGTCACAAAATGCAGAACATAACGTATGCTGATTTTGGAATGATGAGTAAGTTGGACTTAGTCTTGCTGCTTGCATGGCCTCTTTATGACACTCTTTGCTTCTAACAGTGTCAACATACATGCCTATGAGATACCAGAGGAATGTTGACATTTGGTCATTGTCGGATCTGTACACTTTGAACAGCCCTTTCTGCAAACCAAGCAGTGCATCCTGCATAAGGACTTTCGATATCTCCAGGTTAAAGTCTTCTGAAATTAGAAATGAACTAAATTGTGTTGATTAAAGATCTAATTCATAGAAGATTTAATATTAAACTACATACACCATTAAACATTTGATATCATTTGCATATGAGCAACTATATCAGGGGCAGGCAAACTTTTTGGCCTGAGGGCTGCATTGGGTTTTGGAAATTGTATGGAGGGCCGGTTAGGGGAGGCTGTGCCAGACTGTGCCCCGGCCCCCATCCGGCCCCCCCGCCCCCGCTTCTTGCCCCCTGACAGCCCCTCTCCCGGGACTCCTGCTCCATCCAAGCTGCCCCCCCGTTCCCTGACAGCCCCCCAGGACCTCTACTCCACCCCCCCACTCCCTGTTCCCTGATTGCCCCCCGAATCCCACCACCCTATCCAACCCCCCCTCATTCCTGACTGGCCCCCCCCCGGGATCCCTGCCCCCATTCAAACCTCCACTCCATTCCCTGCCCTCTGACTGCCCCAACCCCTATCCACACCCCCGCCCCCTGACCACCACCCCGAACTCCCCTGCCCTCTATCCAACCACCCCCCCACCTCCCCCCGCTCCCTGCCTCCTTACGGCACTGCCTGGACCACTGGTGGTGCTACAGCCATGCTGCCCACAGCACCGGGTCAGGCCGCAGCTCTGCAACTGCGCTGCCAGGCCACCCAGACCATTGTGCCAGCAGTGTGGCATGCTGAGGCTGCGGGGGAGAGGGGACAGCAGGGGAAGGGCCGGGGCCTAGCTTCCCTGGCCAGAAGCTCAGGGGCCAGGCAGCAGGGTCCCAGGGGCCAAATGTGGCTCACGGGCCATAGTTTGCCCACCTCTGAACAATATGGTCAACTGTATCAAGCTGGCTGGCCAAGTTATGAAAATATCTTGGAAAGAGACATTTGACCAGATTCTGCTTTCAGTTACAATGGTATAAATCCAGAGCAACTCAGCTGAAACCACTTAATTTGGGATTTACTGTGGTGTAACTGACATCAGAATCTGGCTCTTGGACTCTATTTCTTACCATAGTAAACCCTAGCTAGCTCTGGCAGACTATTTAGAGCTTCCCACATGGTTGGCTGGGTTATATATATATTCCTACATGTACCTATGAGAATTGTTCCATAGCTGTCACTTACATTACACGGGGGGCGGGGTGGAAGTGGAATAAAAGACCTACTTCCTTTCATGTTAGTGGGAATGCCTAGAGACACATGAGTTCGAGGATAATGTATTTGCAGCTCTGAATTCAACTGCCTGGTGCTCAGCTCACGTCTGTTAGGAGAGAGAGAGTGAACAAATCCAGAGATCCACAGAACACAAAGCGAATGCTCCTTCTGCACCCTTAAAAGGTGACCAGGAAATCTGGCATTTTCAAACGACCAGCAGCCGGTTCACCCTGCTTGGATGGATCTACCCAGCTAGATTTTATTTTTACATATAATTATGAAAAATATTATGTTGCTTCTGCAAACAAGAACTTTAAACGAATGAGCGAATCTCCTTAACAGATAAAATGGTACAGTCCATAGGCTAATTGAGGAGTAACTCTTTTTCAGAAAATAGCACAAGGAAATTGTGGAAAAAAAGGGTTTTACAAATATTTATTACAGAACTTCTGCACAACTTCCCCCTCCCCTGCATGTTTTAACAAGTTGGTTCTCTCATCTGGTAGTGCAGAGCTGGGCAAATAATGGAAAGACAATCCATTAGCTACTTTATTAGAGCAATATCACTTTATTCATCCATTAGATTATTCAACTACTATTGTTGGCCTCTCTCTATTTTTGAGGTTTGTGGGTTACTATTTGGATCAGCTGCGGTCCTTATTTTTTTTAATTTGTTATTTTATATCCTGGTTACAAGTTGTTCTTTACTGTCCATCAAATTTTGATGACAATTCAATAAATTTGAAAGTCCCGCTTATGATTTTTTGATCCAGTCTCATTTTGGAGGGGCCTGATTTATGATTTTTGAATGTTTGGGTTTGGCAATATTGCCGAAAATTGAAAAAAATAGGGGAGATATCAGAGTGGGGAAGTGGACATTTTGGCCTTATATCTATCTCAGACTTTATAGGGGAGAGGAAGTGGTTCAAAGTTAAATGTCCATTTCCAACTTTGTCTGATAATTAAGGACTCTGTCATCTAGCAGGCACATGTATAACAAAAGCCAAAGGTTGGAAGATGAAGCTAGACAAATTCAAATGGGAAATAAAGTGCAAATATTTAACAGTGAAACTAATTAGTCATGGGGATAGGTTATCAAGGGACATGGTGGATTTTCCATCATCTTAGTTATAATGGTCCCATCTGATCTTAAAAATCAATGAGTGTGAATTGATCACCTATGCAAGAACAAGCTTTAAAAATATCTTATTTCAGTTTGCCAATATTGTGGATTGTCATTCACTACAAATTACAGTTTGCTTTCACATGAGAGACTCAGAAATACAGCAGAACAGGATGTTGAAACCATTTACTTTTTAAAAACTTATGCCCTCTGGTGGCTGCCACATTTTACTCAGCTGACTAACATAAAAAATGTTGTACCTCTGACTGATGGTACCTAACTTAACCCAGAAATGTAACTGGCAAAGCAGAGTGAGGCCTCACGTGCAACTCAATGGCATTTCTCTGTTTGTTTGTCTCACTGCGATGTGAAAACTTTCAAACACCACAGCCAATAAATTCCAAAATTTTAGGGGCTGTTTTAGGCATTAATGGACTGATTTTGGTGAAGACTAGAAAATCAGAGAAGAGGGACGCATGGCATATGGTTAGAGGAGCCAGCAGCTTCAGCCACCCCTGTACTTGTCTATCGATCAAAGAACTTGTTGATGGCAGCTATGAGCATCTTCCAGCATAAAAACACTCCATCTCATCTCTGCCCATCTTCCAAATATGATTTTTAAATGTTGACACGCTGAATGACACACCCCTTCTGCTCCAGTCAGAAACAAAAAGTAAAAATAGGTGAGGGTGAAGGGAGGAATGGAGGCTCACACAGAGTGGAGGGGGGGGGGGAGAAAGAAAATGTGGGAGCCTGGTGTGTGGGAGGATTAATGGGAGACACACAGAGCCCCTGGCATGAGGGTGGGTATAGGAGAGTTTCAGGGTATCTCTGAAATAAAGTGGGATGGGAAAGTGATACATAGGGAGTTTGTGGGAGAGAATGGACAGCTGCAAGTATGAGACTGTGATCTAATTTAATGACAATATAATTGATTTTTTGTTCTAGACTGCAGAATCTCACTGTAAGGTACTGCATGTATCCATAAGTGAATTAGCAAATGTCAAGCACTCGGAAGTGATTTAATAAAAATGCAATGTCATCTTCACTGTACGCAGTGGGGACCAAAGAAAACTAGCCTTCACAGCAGGGTAGTGATTAACTGCCCAATATATTTCCCTATTTATTAATGGTAATAAGTGCTTTCTAGCCTCTTAATTTCTAGACTGCTGCACTGGACAAAACTGATGCTCTTTCACTGTGGGCTCAGTCTTCTACCAGAACTAAGTCAGGGTCATGCCTTAAATGCGGCTATTCCGAAGTAGTACCCTGTGTGATTCTGCAGGAAACCTGCATTCCAATTGTATTTCCTGTAGGAAAGGTTTTCACAGCAGCTGTGGAATAATTTGCAGCATGCTATGGAAACAACGACATTTTGAGTGGGTCGCACATTTGTGTGCCCTTCAGTCAAGTCTTGATGGCAGCAACATTTGCCAGATTCAATCTATCCAGGAGTCCTTTTATAAAATAAATAAAACTATGGCTCAAGTGCCCACCCAGAGTTGTACTATTTCTGTCTCTGGGACATAAATAAATAAAACCTCCCTGGTCATACTGAAAGGTTTCCTCCTCACATGCAATCATTCAAAAGTCTTTTCAGAACATGGCACGTTGTATGTTTTTATCTGGGGCGGGAAGGTGGGGAGGAATCAGTAAAAAGAAACATGGAAACTCAGTATTAGATTTGCATATAAGAAACTGAGCAACCCTAATTAATACAAATCCTCAGTCCTAAATAATGAATATCCAGTTTATGTAGATCCAAAACTCTGTCTCACCACATACCCACCCACCTAAAACCACACTCACAGGTTGAGTTAGTCTCAGTGTTGTCAAAGGCATCTGAGGGTGACTGTCCCCCACTGATCTGCTCAAGACCTGACAGAACTGCTCCTCCTGCTCCGACGTACAGCTCTCTGGTCCAGTTTTGTGATTTCAGCTCTGCTTCCACCAGCCAGGAGGAAGTCAGCTCAGCAGCCAGTGCTGCTCCAGTCACTCCTTGCCCTGAAATCATCTCTACTTGCCACCACTGGTCCAAATGAATCCCCTCAGTCCTCACTGTCAGCTGTGCTTCTATAGCCACTGGTATGGTCCAGTCCAGTCCAGGAAATTCTTCCATAGAGAGTTCAGGTGAGGAACCCAAAATAAAACAGGTTGCTTGGATAGAGTTCATGAGATACCATTCTTCATCTCCAGGATACAACCTTTTACCTAGCCTAAGCTTCATTACCCAACCAAAATCCATTACTCATAAAGTCAGGTTGATCCCTCACCTAGAGTATATCCTACACAATTCCTGTGTCCTTTTATGAGTACCATAAAAATAATAATCTATTGTCACATTTATTCATCAAATCATAAGCAAATTCCAACCAAAACAGCAACATTTGGCAGGTGGAATTATGGGTAAAAAACACTGTAATTCAAGTGAAGCTGACCTGAGAGCTCCATCCCACTAGTTATTCTAGCCCAGAGGCTTACTCTCAAATGTCTAACTAAGGCATTCCTCCAACCATTAGTGGTCAGCTGGTAAGGATCTAATGTAACATGATTGATACCATTACTTTTGAGGAACATCTGAAACTGACTGTGAAGAGTTCCATTGTTACAACCTGTTCAAGACACACCACCCACCCACACCAATCCTTGAAAATAATAGTTTTTACACCTCCACAATCTCCATTGAATTAGTTGAGGTCATACAGAATACGTCAAGGCCTTTAGAATGGAAATCTACTGCAATAAAAAACATCTGTCCCATATGTGGCTCAGCACAGACTATATATATGCATTGCTATTCATAGTTAGCCACTCCCAGGGATGCAATGGAGCATGTGGGGCATGTGTTAGGTTTGCTGACAACTTTGATGTTGTTTTGCCAGTTCCTCTATTTGTGTGTCAATCCCTTGCTACCTCACAAAACTCCTGGTCAGGACTGTCACGGTTACCATTCCCAAATGGTCTTCATGTAATTCTTGGAGTACTCATGACTGGAATGTCATAGGAATAACCAATTTGGGGCCACATATCAGGCAACCTTGATATACACATAGCAGTTCTTTCTGAGCAAAGAAAGCTAGAAACAGTGTTTGTGGAGGCAGGCTGTCTCTTCCTCTTCCTCAAGGCTCGGGGGAGGTGGGAAATGCCACCAGTGGGAGCACTGAAAGCAAGGAAAGACAGTCTCCCTACTCTCAGTTCCTGCACCTGGTGCCACAGTGCCCCCCACCCCTTCAGGTCCTGGAAGGAGCAATTGCAGGGAAAGTCCTGATCAATCCTTGCTGCCCTAGGCTGGAGCAAGCCCTGTACAAACAGAGTCATCAGAAAACATAGCTGCAAAGTCTCTATGGAGCACATGCAAACTGTAGTTTTTCAAAGATTTATATATTGGCCAAATTTTGGAGGAATTTTCATGGGGATAGCCACAGGCACATCCCTGCCACTAGGGAGAGCCTCTTGCCAAATTTTCATGTCCTTGCTCCAATGTCTGAGGCCACTATAGCTTCTCAGTGAAGGGGTTGTAAGACTTTAATATGGGCAAAGTAACACTTTTTTTCTCCTATTTTTGCTGAAACATTCCCAAAAAATTGCCACAGGGAGACACCCCAGCATGGAACATTTCAGCTCCAATGGCTGACATTTGACAAAGGTATAAGTAGCTGAACACAGGGTCTAATCATGGAAAGCATTAGGCAACCGTGATAATAGATGTAGCTACCAGCTTTCCCTAAAACAGGTAAGAAACTACAGTGTGGTGTTGCCCTGTGACTGCCACAGGTGAAAAGTGTTAGCTGATGCAGTCTGAGCTTTGGTCAGGCACATAGAGTCTCCTTTACTCAACTTGTTTTAAGCTAAGAAAACTGAATTAATTATTTTAAGGGAACCAGTTGAGTAAAGAAACCTATATGTCAGAATAGTTCAGCCTGCATTAGCTAACCCTTTTCACCTGTGAGTTGGGTTAGCATTAACAACACTGGTTTCTTGTACAGTTGTAAGGAAAAATGCCTTTACATGACTCAGCTCTACTTATTTTGGGGTTCATTTGTTTTCATGAAGGGGCGGGGAAGGGACAATAGTTATCTGGCACATTTTAAAACAATAGTTATGCTGACACTACCTCTTAGGAAAAAAAATGAAAATGTTCATTGTACAAGTGTGTATGTAGTTTTACACAGAGTAGAGGTTAAAAAAAAATTAATGTAAAACACCAAAATTGAAGCATTTTTGCCTTTAGTTTACAGGCTATTCAATAGATGCCTGCAGATACCTAAATAGCCTTTGAAATAGGTGGAATAAACTTGATTTGTGCTCGCCGTTCCTCCTTTAATAAATAAGGGCATGGTCCTGCCAACTTTTACTTATAGAAGCTGTCCAAATGTTAGTAAGCAGTGCCATTGTAGTAAATGGGCCTGCTCTTTTGAGTAAGTACTTTCATGAGTAAAAGTTTATAGGATCTGGCCCTCGGCCTCCTACAAACACCTAAGAGATCTGTATAATAAGTGCCCTTTTTGTAATATTATCCCCTATATTTTTAAAGGGTTACATAGGGATTTGGCCCTGATTCAGCAAAGTAGTTTTAAGCATATGACTAATTCTATTAACATCAATGTAATTACATGCTTAAAGTTATGCATCTGCTCAGGTATCTTGCTGAATTGGAACCCTACCCATTTATCTTCTCTTGTATGTTCAAATGCATATAAAGAGCTAAAAGTTCCATGGTTGATTCCATAGCTACGGAGTCCTGGCATTCCCGGTAGCTGTCCACCAGATGGCTGGGTTGCAGCACACATATGGCATGGAACAGAAGCAAGGGGTTTAATACTGCTTCCAACAGTCTTACCTTGTCAAATGCTTTATCTTTTACCATTTATCTTCATGGTGTGGCATATGGCCATCCCTTTTTTGTTGTCATTTGTTTTTAATCTTTGCATGAAATATTACAAAGAGGCAACAGTGGGTTTTCATTGAATCATATATTTAACACCCCCAAAAAAGAGAAGCTACAAGCTTTTTCCCCAGAGTACAAAGCAACATGCTAATATTTTCTTATATCTTTCTTATGTGATTAACAAGTATAATACAAAAGAAAAGAACATAAAAACCACCATACTGGGTCAGACCAAAGGTCCATCTAGCCCAGTATCCTGTCTTCTGACAGTCGCCAATGCCAGGTGCCCCAGAGGGAATGAACAGAACATGTAATCATCAAAGTGATCCATCCCCTGAAACCCATTCCCAGCTTCTGGCAAACAGAGCCTAGGGATACCATCCCTGCCCATCCTGGCTAATAGCCATTGATGGACCTATCCTCCATGAATTTATCTAGTTCTTTTTTGAACCATTATGGTCTTGGCCTTCACAACATCCTCTGGCAAAGAGTTCCAAAGACTGTGCACTATGTGAAGAAAAAAAACCCCTTCCTTTTGTTTGTTTTAAACCTGCTGCCTATTAATTTCATTTGGTGATTCCTAGTTCTTGTGTTATGAGGAGTAAATAACACTTCCTTATTTACTTTCTCCACACCAGTCATGATTTTATAGATCTCTATCATATTCCCCCTTAGTCATCTCTTTTCCTAGCTGAAAAGTCCCAGTCTTATTAATCTCTCCTCACACGGCAACTGGTCCATACCCCTAATTATTTTTGTTGCCCTTTTCTGAACCTTTTCCAATTCCACTATATATATTTTTGAGATGGGACAGCAAGGGCAGGAGGAGTTAAACTTGAATTATAAGCAAAATCTACGCTCAGTGGCCTTCTTGGTGACAGCACAATGACTTGTTACAGCCTCTCTGACATCTTTGGGGGACATAAGCAGGTGCATGTCCTCCCTCTTTTGAGATCTGAACATTCTCAGTTAAATTTCTGATCAAAGGAGATTGGAATTCTTATCCCCTTCAAAACAGGTGTAAGAAGCATCTCATTGTGAGAGATGCTGTCATAACTTAGGCTCTGTCTGCATTAAGGAAATGCATTCCATTGTAACAATATTAGTATCAATGTACTTATGCCAGCAAACCCCTAAAGCAGACAAGCTGCACTGGTGAAGCTCACTTCAGAGTCACACTGGTATGAATTGCCTTAATGTTGACAAAGTCCAAATCACAGAAACAAGTTATTAGGCAAAAAACCTTTACAGGAAAGGACTTCTTTATTAAATGACTTGATCCACAGGAGGTCAAATCCAAAGCATGGCCCTTGTACACAGATATTTCTCTCTACGAAGGATGGCCTTGCTGCATGCAGGAGTCATTCATAATTAGTATGAAGTTCAATTCTATTATATGCAATCCGAGGAGGAAAGAATCATTCCACATCCAAACAGCTGCGGAGTAGACTAAGCCAGGTTGAGTGAGTCCATATTACTAGCACATCCAGAAAGGGAACTGCATAAAAAAAAAAATTAAGGACACAATCCTGTCGCTGGGACTATTCACAGCATGAGGAACATTTCAGTGTGAATGATGGCATCATCATCTGCCTCTATACTATTTATGACAAAAACTGAAGGGGAAATCTTTACATCTGAGAAAATTAAAGAAGAGATCTCTCAGCTTTCTGGTCAATTAGACATGTCAAAATATAAACGGCAGAGAGGGTCTCGCTAAACTTTCTGTAATCAAAATTGCTCAATCTACAGCCAAACAGGTTTTTGTTTTTTTTTTAAAATGTTTTGTTGGACAGAAAGACACTTGATAGCTTTGACTAGAAATCTGGATGGAATTTGAACTCTTTCAGAAGTGTATGTTGGTTTATAACTAGTTGTTAAGAACTTCTCTTAGTATGTACTAACTTCCCTACTAACGATGAATAGTATTTAGACTTAAATTTTATAAATCCAGACAAATTAAAGTTTGCCAGGGATTTGATATTCTTCCACACCACTCGTATGGAATCTCACCCTTAACAAGTAACAATAATGGAAGGCCTGGATTTTTCTGACCCACGTTCTCTCTCCATCGCACAGAATTCACTGAGGAAAACAGCACTTGTTCATTTTGCGCTTCCCAGGTCACAACTGACACAGCAGTCTCAAACCCAAGACTACCCAAGCTATGTCCCCAATGTTCAGAACAGAAAAAAAAACAGCTTCCTGCTCTTCAACAGTAACCTGTGAAAACTGCTAATGAAACCATCAAAAGGATAAAACTACAAAAGGATGCAACTGTGCCATAACCACTATAATGCTATTTTGTTAAAATGAGATGGAGTATTTAAAGTGAAGTTGCTGAGATTGACATTCTTGTTCAACGATCTGGTCATATAATATTGGATGCATCATAAATTTATTATAAAATTTGGCCACTAGCCCTTTCAGGAATTAAAGATAATCTGCCAGTATGGTTTTGTGTAGTGTATGGTTGTTGAACTTAGTTTTCATTAGCCTCCCATGCAGCTCAGGATTTAAGTTCTTAGCTTTTGATGAAACACATACAATTACTCATAGCCTTCAGATATTTCACTAGGAGTTGTTCTCTCATCAAATCTCTCAAGCTAAGCAGGGGCAGAGTGACTCTGTACTTGGATAGACCTCCAAGGAAAATCTAGGTAATACAGGAATCATTGTAACGATTCAGTAGATTTTGCTCTTTTGAGTCAGTCTTGAACCTAGACTGACTCATGTTACTGATGCATTATACTATTGAAAGTGGTATCTTTCAGTGGAGACTTCATACAAGTCCTGGCCAAACTATTTCACGGCACTTTCACAAGGTGAGGGCAATTTAGCATTGTGTCCATGCCCAGTTTGTGTATGCATAATAAAATCCTTCCAATTTCGTTTCCTTCTCTCACTCCAGTTGAGTAAGTTCTCTTTAGCTACCCAACATGGATGTGTAGTAGTGTTATGCTCTATTTAACAGTTGCCAGCTATATGATTCCTGTATATAGTGTGACAAAGTCAGACCTGACAGCTACAGGAGTTAAAGCCCTTTTTTCTATGCACTGATAAGAGGTTACCTCAGGTTAATTAGAGTCACACCTGAGCCCAATTAAGGACTTGCTGGTGACCTTTAAAAACCTCTTCCCATGGGAGAGAGAGGAGAGCAGGGACAAGAAACAAGCTGCGGAAGGATGGCAGGGAGAAAAGGTTCCACCTAGGGGGAGAGCCGTTCGCCTCCCTACTGGGGAAATACTGAGTTTACTACGGTTTGAGGAGGGGTTGAGGACCAGGAGCCAGCATAAGAAGGATCAGTGCTCTGGTGGGAGCAAGGAAATGAATTTGTGTTGGAAGTTATGCTTAAGGAAGCAATTCAGGCCAACTCTGAGGCCTAGCTTGTGAAAACTGAATATAAACTACTGTTAAGAATTATAATCCCCTAGAGAAGGACTGATTTACTCCAGCCACAGACCCCACCCCCAGCCTGCTGACAGAGTGAGAACTGCTGAGGCTGACGTGGTGATAGAGATGCATTGCCACAATTTTATATAAAAAGTTTGGAAGAGGCAATATGTAAATAAAGGGACACTGTTAAGGTCCAAATATTCCTTCCCCTGCACAAATTGCTTGATGGCTTGTGTTGTTCAGGAGGTGAGAGTAGATGATCATATTGATCCCTTCTGGCTTTAAAATGAAAGTCAATATATGCCTATGGTCACATGTGAAAATGATGAAATCCCTTAATTTAAATGTCAGAATTCTTAGTCTGTTATTGTGAGACACTGAGTGGTGGGCAATATGCCAGATACACATTGGAGTGAAGGGCAGTATCCACAAAGGAGTAACTCCATCTAGCGATGTTGCCTTGCAGCAACTGTGTGTCTACATAAAGGCTAGGGGAGAAATCTCTAGCGCAGAAAACATCAGGCGGTTGGCCCTGCAAGTCAGCTCTATCGTCTGACATCTCCTGTAGATGTGCTGGCTTCCAAATGTCTCAGCCTCCAAGCTTTTGGGCTCAGTCAGTATCACCAAGAGGGGTTTTGGTCCTAAGACGAGCTTCTGCCTCCTTATTTATTTCTGCCTAGGCATACATGCAGCAGGTTCAGGTACAATGGTTGCCTTCTTTAAACTTGCTTGTTGGAATGTGAGGACAAAGTACACGATATGCCAATGACCCTATGAAGTCCACCATCACAGACTGCGAGCTGGAGAAACCTGACTGATGTAGCCCCTCTATCTGAAACCAGACTAGATGACAGGTTCTCTACACGAGATGCAGTACAATTTTTTCAGGCATGGAAAAATCAAACAAGACTGCTGTGAGCACAGGATAGGTTTGGCAGTTAAAAATTCATTAGCATCCAGGGGCAAATGTCTTGTTACAACATCAAAATGCATCATAGCATTAAGAATATCTACCACAGGTGGCTTTGCTAAAATCAGGATATATACCCCAATACTTTCATCTGTGAACAGAAGGACTTGCTCAGTCAGCAACTTGAGAGCATTACCAAAAAGCTACCACTGGGAGATTTCAACACTAGAATCGGCTCAGCTCATGAGATGTGGCCACTATGCACTGGCCACCACAGAGAGGGAAAAAATGAACCACAATGGGCAAAGACCACAGGAGCTCTGCACTCACTGGGGGCTGTGCATTGCAAACTGTAAGGAACTTATGCAGCCTGTGCAAGGCCCGTCACTGAATTAATTTGGCTTACCCTGGTTCGTCATCATCCACAAGAAACCGCCCACGCAGGCTATATAAGAACTCAACAAGTGCCAGTCTGTGTCTGCCAAACCCAGCAGCAGCCTGACTCCCTACTCGCTAAGTGCTGTGTTGTGCTTTTTGAAATAAAGTCTGATTCTGCTTCAGTTGAAGCAGAGTCTGTTGTGAGTGCTATCTTGTCCAGTGACATCAACACCTACTTCCAAGATGGTCGTTGCCAGTGCTGGTCATGGAGACACCTCAGATTTGAACACTGGCACCAACTGGATTTAACGGTCACCTGTAGAAAACACCTACAGGATGTTCTCCATACTTGCAGTTTTCACAGTGAAGTCTGGGCTGTGCTGCAAAATAAGGCTTTTACTATGGAAAATTCATTGTACCGAACACCACTGCCACCTATACAATATCAGCTCAAAAGACCAAACAAGGTGTCTTCAATTCATTGCAAATATCAGGGAAGCTATGTCATTGATTCCATTTTCCCTGAATGCTGATGTAGCATGGAACACAGTCAGAATGAATATCCATATAACTGCAACTTTGGCTTTTGGTAAAAAGACTGTAGAAGATAAAGACTGGTTAGCAGCATACTCTGAGAAATACTTCCAGTTATTGAAACAAAATGCACAGCATATCTTTACCACAAAATGAACCCCTCTCCTGAGATAAGTGCTAACCTCAGGCTGGCCAAGAACGCATTGCAATGAACAACAAGGCAATGTGCACGATGACACTGGATCAAACTGTGAGAGAAGGTAAAAATGTCCTTTGAAAATGGAGAGCTAAGAGGTATGTATGATGGATTCAACCAAGCAATATATCCTTCAGCCAAGAAGGCTGTCCTGCTCAAATCTCTTAATGGAAACATATTGTTGACAGAAGCAAACAGATGCTATGCTGGATGGAACACGATCACAAACTCTATGCACGTGAAATCACTGTTTCGGAAGAAGCACTAAATGTGATCCCCAGAGTCCAGATTATCGAAGAGCTAGATATAGAATCATCTATGAATGAGCTTGAAAAGGCAATCACTTCCCAGGAAAGGTGACAAGAAAAGATGGAATTCCAGGTGACACAGTGAAACAAGGAGGACAGATTGTGCTTAAACATCTGCCAATGTTCTGTTTGCCTGTTGGAGGGAAGGAGGTGTGCCACAAGGCATGAAGAATGCCACCATCACAACATTGTACAAAAACCAAAGGAGATCAAAATGATTGCAACAGCTACAGGGGAATCTCTCTCCTTAGAGTTGCTGGCAAGACATTAGCACAGGTCACTCAAGACTGCAAGTTCTTTTGCATCTATGCCAGTAGATCAATTATCCATCACTGTTGCACTAAGGCAACTGCCAGAAACATTGACACCACCAACTGGGAAGACGCAGCTAGCAACAGCCCATACTGAAAGGCTGTACCAGGAAGTCAGAGAGACCAAAGAGAGTGAAAGTGAGGAGAGCAAAGAGGAAAGCGCAACAGGCCTCAAACACCAGTCATGCTCCAGCTTCATTTTCTGGCCATGCCCCTTATGCATGCATTATCTGTGGCAAGGACTGTTGCTCGAGAATTGGACTTTTTAGCCACTCACGATGTTGCAGGAGTGCACACAGAAACTGAACTGTTTTGATATAGTTAAACCATTGTCTTTCAAGACAGACAGTTGCCATTCCATTCCGATCATAAGACAAGTCAAATCTGTGCCTCCCAACTGTCTTGACTCGAGGCTATTGGAAACTCTTGAGCAAGACTGGAAGTATTTAGCAGATAGTTTAGTATTATAGGGTCTTGCATCTCAAAAAGCTATATTTAAAGAAAGCATCACATTATCAAAAACAAAATAAAGAGAGCTACAAGTAAAATGTCAGTTATTTTTCAACATGATGTGGTCATTCTACTTTCAACCTCAATTAGTCAACCAGCAAATGATTTGAATTTGCTATAGAAGCTGGTTATTAGAAATAAAAAACACCAGAATAATGTTAAGAACTCCATCACTACCATAACAAGATTTCACACACATACATATAAATAACTTACAATAATTTTGTAACAGTTTTATTGATTTATGACATCTTGCCATATCAAAAACAGTTTAGAACACAGTATAATGAGCATTATATTGTAAATACATTTTGTTTTACCATAGGATTTTATATTTTACTCTGTGCAATTTCAGTTTCTTTTTAAAATAGCATCCTCAAAATATGAAGTAAATTAAGGTGGCTTTTAAAATATATAATATTCCTTCATTGTGTTGTTCTGACAGTTGTAGTCTGTTCTCCTCAGTATTACATTTATTTTCCTTAAAGGGCAAAAGCCATGTTGCTTCAACCACAAAATGTTATTAAGTTAATAAAAGCCACCTTTGGTTTCCTAATTTGTGCAACTGTAGATTGTTTTAAAAACATCCTCTAAAATGTTTACAAAACAGAAGGACAACAGTGTCATCATGGGCCCAACAGTTTCATCATGTCAGCCCAGGAGGCACATGTCTGAAGTAAGAAGAGATTTTCAATCCAATTGCAAAAAACCAAAAACTTTATTAATAAAGTCACAGTAAGACTATTACGTTTTTCGTCCCTTAAAAAAGTCCACTCCTTTCAGTGCTTCAGGCAGATATTCTTGCTCTGCAGGTTCCTTGTACATCGGGTTATATTTATAATCTTTACCATAGCCCAAGTCCTTCATGAGCCTGGTTGGAGCATTTCTCAAGTGCAGTGGAACTGGTGGAAGTGGTCCCTGGTGGTTTCTCAAACATGCTTTGACATTGCTGTATGCACTGTACACCTCAATAGACTTGGGTGCTCTAGCAAAGTAGACTACACATTGGGCTAGTATGACCTGCAAAACAGAGGGAGAACAATATTACTTGACTTTTAGATTGTAAACTCTTTGGAACAAGGACCATCATTTAGTTTGTTTGTACAGCATGTAGCACCAGGGACCAGGTCCTTGTCTGGCCTGTAGTTGCTATTGCACTATGACTGTTTAATAATAAATAATAATAATAATAATAACAACAACACTTCCTCTTGCTTCTGGCTGATTAAGAAGCAAAAGAATAGTTAACTTAGAGTACAAAGTTTTAAATATTATACAAAGAAACCAAGAGTGACAAGACAAAATAAAACTGGTTGAAAATGTGCGTATGGTCATACAAACAAGTTTGACAGCCTTACCTCACATTCTGGCATTCCAATAAAATGACAGCCTTGGTATGCAGCAACTGCTTGTGTTAATGCCAAAGGATCTCCCAGTCCTACAACAAAAAGGATCATATGTGAGTAAATTAAAAACAGCAAGTACTGTCTTTCTTCAGCTACGCTACGAAGTCATACCTCTGCTACTAAAGCGAAGGTATGTATGTCTAGTTTGGGGTGGCTTTTTCAGATAACAGGTCATTTTAGATAATATATGTATATGGTTTCCCCAAGACTGCAACCATCACATCTTTACTAAAGTATCATAAGGGAAGTTTTGGTGAATCAGTCAGCTGTGGATAAGCCAGCAAGGTGTTTACAACTGGGAAAACAGCTAGCAGGCTTTGAAGTCAGGGTGATTATTATAGAGTTAGTTTCCTCAACTACCAGAAAATATGGGTGTCCCTAACACCCTCTGGATAATTTACGTTCAAATGAAAATACATTTTTAATCAAAACAGTTTATTTTATTTAACTATCTACTGAAACTTAAAAATTCAGGGATCTGTGTTTTTCCTGTAAGAGTTTATCAGATCACTAACACCGAAAGTGGAATACTGAATGCAGTCACCCACTTAATCTGAGGTGTCAATTATATCATCATTTGTTGCAAAAGAAAAGTTTAGCCCTGAACTCTAGTTATGGCAACACACTTTGATTTGTTGTTTTTTTTAAGCAAACAGATTTTTCCAAAAGTAACTGATGCAAACTGAAGAATGTTTAGATATTATTTTTTAAAATGTTCCGGTACTATTATTGTGGTGCCCACCTATATCTTCGCTTGCAAATCTCACCAGCCTTCTTGCCACATACAGTGGATCCTCACCACCTTCAAGCATTCGGGCAAGCCAGTAAAGGGAAGCATTTTCATCGGAGCCTCGCATAGATTTATGAAGTGCAGAAATACAGTTGTAATGCTCTTCACCTATTTAGAGAGGGGGAAGAAATGGCGAGACATGTTATGTACAGAAATGTAACTGAACAAACCCACAAAACATCTATTTGTTTATTACTTGTGCTTTCACTGGTAAATACATTTTAAGGGATTTTTTTAAAACTGTGTAATAATTAGATATGGGCCAAAACTCCAGATTAAAACCCTAAATCTGTGCATGTATATTGTGTCTGATATGCAGCAGGTTTTTTTTTTTTTTTTTAAGTTTTTACCTTTTCTTTATACACTGAAAAACAAAACAAAATTGTTTTTGCAGTTCTCCTTTAAAATCTGTCTTCAATAAGAAAAAATTAATAAATTTTAGGGCAATTAGGAATCAGGAAAGCCATATAGAATATTCATGAGGCCCAAGAAAGGGAAAACATATTCCAGGCAATTGGTGAGTATTACTGGGGAAGGAATTAGTCAACAAGCTTACTGTACCACCATTTTTGAATATTCATGGAAAACTGTGGAAGTGACAGAAGACTGGACAAAAAACAAACACTGTACTACTGATCTAACAGAGAGAAAAGGAGCCTAGCAATTATGTTCCCATAAATTGAACAATATCTCTGACGACATACAGCAAAAATTAAGGGAAAGTATTTCACTCCTGTGCCAATTTTTTCCAATTAAGACAGGGAGAAACCTGGAAAGATGCAATACTGAAAGATCTACAGATGACAGAAGATAGTAAATCAGATGTGAATTTGCAGTATTAGATATCAACAAAGAAACCAATGCAATTTATGATGAATACATAGAGATGTCATATCACAAAGTCTGGAGGAAATAGTTTTTCTCTACAGTGCTGGTGCAACTGCATCCTGAAATACTGGATTCAGTTACAGGCACTTTCTTTACCAGACAGACACTGACAAATGGATGGGAGCTCAGGAGGGAAGAAAGCGATTACATATGGGGCTAGAAGGATTGAAATGCAAAGAAAGTTTAATATATAGAGATTGGCTAACTAACTCTCCCAGGGAGACAACTGAGGAACGGGAATTTTTGAGCAAAGCAAAAGTGGATACAACTAAGAATAAGAAGGGGGAAATTAAGAAAGGGAAAGTTTCTATTTACAAATTTGTGTGTACTTGATTAGCAAGTTTTTTTAAAAAAATAGGTATGTGTTTTAACTTTCCTTATCATCTGCAATTTTTTTTGGCTAAGTGTCTGGTGTGCTTTGGTTTACAGATACCATAAATATAACATGCATTATTAAGACAACTGACTGCACATAAAAGCAACTGTTACATTTCTCTTCCTCCTCTACCCCCAAAAATTCACAACCACAGGGCCATATCTTTAGCATTCATAGGTGCATGTTAGTTTGAGTATAGTTGAGTAACCTTCTGCCATTGAACTGAAAAGGAAAACACAGACTTTCATGGGCGCAAGACCGGACCCATGTCCCATATGGTTATTGTAATCATCATATTGTTATTCTATCTGGATTTTAGACTCACAAGTGTGGTCTTCTGGAACATACAAGCCTGCAGACAGCTATTTTTAATAAGTATTCCACACAGAGTTCACTGGTATGCAGTCATTATCATGCCAACATACGCAGCATATCTGTGCTCCATCATAGCACTCAAGCTTTCAACTTCAGCTGGTAGCAATAAACCCAAGCAGCTGAACTCGCATCATGCTCTTGGAAGAGGCGTCTCTTTGTCTCTTATAAGTGAAGACGACACACTTGCCCATCTCTTTCTAATGAAAGTGCTTTCGTGTGCTGTTTGGGCTGCTAGATGGGAGTTCACTTTGTAATACAACACCAGATGGGGAGAATCCACACATGTATATAAACCCTGAAACACAACAAGGTATGTATTTCACAGCAGATGACTAAGTCCTGTTGGCATAGAAAAGGCCATATTACTATTCTACATTTACATTACAGTCACAGCTAGAGACCTCAACCAGGTCAGCATCTCATTGTGCTAGGCACTGTACAGACAAAACAAGCAATAGTCCCTGCCGCACGCATATTCTGCCCTTTTCAGCCAGAGAAGAATGTAGCCAGCCTGTGGATAAGGGATAGCAAGTACACAGTAAAAGGGAGACCACAATAATAGAACACTATATACCTAAAGCGTCACTGAACTACAGTGACCGCTAGCATAGAGGGAAATGGTCAAGCAGCATACATGACACTTCACAGACTAAGGAGAAGGGAAATGTTGGAGGAGGATACAGGAGGGCAAATTGCGACTCTTAAAAAATTCATCATGGGCTCTTAAAAATTGTTTGCTCTGTGTGTTAATCTTTCAAAGGCAATATCTGATAAACTCAAACAGGTAAACTGCATGGAACCCAGTGTATTTACCTCAGGGACGAGCAATTGACCTAATATGTTTATATTTGAACTAGTGGCTTCAGACAGACACATACTATGGCACCTGGATACATTCTAACTAGACAGACAGACAGAGGACTGGAAGTTGAGGGCACTCAACACCCCACAAGACGTGTTGAGCATTTCAAAGGACTGGGCCATAAAGAGATAGCAAATTGATAAAGGGTGGGGAAAGGTATAACACCACGCTAGTGAATCCCGGGACGTGAAATTTGGCATTTGTCTCCTTACTGCCACAATATCCTCTCCTTTCTTTTTTTTTTTTGCTGTCTACCACTAGTCTTGTGTCTCTCCCCAATCAAATCAGTTGCTGGCTGGGTGTCCTTTACCCAAAGATTGTAACAGAAACCTTAAAAGCACCATACAAAGTTTAAAAAAACCCAAACCTACAAATCTCTCATTACAAATTTTGGTAAGTGTAATTACAGATAATCCATTACATTTGATCTACTGGAAAATTAAGTCAATCCATTTTCCAAACTTTTCTTGGCATAATTTTCAGAAGCTAAGATGCAATGTCATTCACATATTTCCAAAACACTAGCATATAAATCGTTAAATATAAAGAAACTCATCTAATCCTTAATACTCAATCTCTAATTCCCACACATATGGCATAAAAAGGTACAAATAGCCAGCATTTGAGACACATAGTGTTGCCAAGTCACTAATTTAGCAAGAGCTGGTATCAAATTAGGAATCCTTACATGCAGTTACACGTACATGGCCTGACATTAGCAAACTACAAAATTCATTACCTTATAAAGCAACTCCAAAAATAAAGTGAACCATTCAGATTTTCAAACTGCATTTTGTTGTGAATATGAGCACTGAAAGACTTTTCAGAACGAATAAAAATGCCACTGAAGCATTCCATCTCCCCCACAAAATAAACTGTTAATTAAAAAAATCCTTTTCTCTCGAACACCTACCAAACAACAAACCAACCAAGCAAAATACATAACATTAGTTGACACTGGCCTGCCTAAAGGTCATTTAGAAACTCTACAATAGTTATGTTGTTGCTGGTATATAATGTGTAAAGTGCTTCTGGACAGCAGAAGCTGTATACATATAAAATTTCTAAGCACCCTCTGCTCTGCCATTCCAGCGATTCCATTCCAGGCCTTACACATCACCCTGATACAATGCTTCTCCAGGGCTCAAACGAGACCTAGAGTTAGCAGAAAGGAAAGTCTCTCTCACTGGCATTGGAAAGACTCCCAACTCTTGCCTGCCTCCAGAAACCAGCACTCTGGGATTAGGCAGGGACTCAGAGCACTGGTGTTTCACAGCTAGCAGCCTCTGCCAGATCGACAGTCTGCAGGCACCCACATCAAGACATGAGCAGTGGACTATTTCACTGAAACCATGTGCTGTGATAGGTGCTGGAACTAGAGGTGCTGGCTTGAAGTGGTTTCCATTATATACATCGTTTATAGTTTGGTTCAAAGGCTCTCCGCAACCCCACTACACAAGTTGTTCCAGCACCGCTGTGTGGCGCTCTCTTTTGTGAGACCGACACACCACTTTAGGTCATGTGATTTGGGGTCAACCAACCAAATTACATTTAAAAAACTGAGGTTAATAAACATTAGGTTAAGTCTTAAAGTATCTGAAATGGAATCTGTGCTCTGTGACAAAAACGTGCAAACTGCTCCCTCAATTTCCCAGCAACATTTTAACTACTCACATGATTTTGTTTATTTGAAACCGCATTTTTGGATGCTTACCAGAAAAAAATCCATGCATCCCCGTCAACCCTGACCAAACCTATATTACTACCTTGCAGCAAAATACATAATGGGCTTCAATGGCTTCTTCTAGGCTCCAGATGGAGGAGAGATTTTAGTCACTTGCCCTCTCTGGCAAATTTTCCACATCAGGGGGCCTAGGTTTATGCCACCATAAGCCTCAGTGAACCTCATCTGAATTTGGCCCACATGTGAAATGGAAAGAGCCCAGCTTTACTCAGTTCTCAGGACAAGTTTGTAGGGCTGGCAGTTAGAATAAAGTTGGAAACTGAGCACATCTGATCTGGTCATTAAGAGAGATAAGAAACCAGAATATCTTTTTTGGGAGGAGTGGGGGGGGGGGGGGGGAAGAGGGGAAAACAGACCTTTTTTCAGAGTAGAACCACAATTCAAGACTAGTTTTTTAATCAGTGACAGCTGGGAAAAAATAAATAATTCAAAAGATATACAAGTATATCATCAGTCCTTGCTGCACAGCACTACCTTCAGGGTAACCGCTCACCTGCTCGGTCATACAGGATATGGGATCGCTGTAGTCCTTCCTTCACATGGTCTTCCGTTATAAAAACTCCATCCACAGAGCAACCTTGTGTGCTAGCCTGGTGAGAGGTCTTCCTTGCAGTTAATCTGGCCTGAACAGCCAACTGGAGTCCATTCAGTCCAGTTCTTGCATCACCATCACAAAGGTAAGCTAGAGTGCTTACAGCTTTTTCCTCTATGTACACAGGGGACCTGCAATAGAATTAGACCACACTGTTTTCATATTCACATTACATCTTTTTCATTGCAAATTACTCACAACGTTATGTGTTTTTGTTTGTTTGTCTGTTTTGTTTTTTTACAGCATTTATTGAGAAGTATCTGGGTTTAAAGAGCTGTCCTTTATTTCATGCCATTGTGCTGAAGTATGGCAGGGACTCCGAGAACTGTATGTGACCTATGTGCCATGTGTGTTATAATGCTTAAGCACAATGGTATGTGTAAAAGCTGGAATGGAAGATTTCAACCATCTCTGAACTTCCTTGTTTTTGCAAGATTAGATTCGACAGGGAAGTTTATTTAATGGTAGATTAGATGATTTTAAAGCTCATCCTGTCTGTCCTGGGACTGTTGTGGACTTCACTCAATCAATATTTAATAAAACACTGACACCCTTGGATTGAAGGCACTTCAGAACTGTTCTTATGCACAAAAATGTGGTACTTTTAGCATGAAATTATCCAACTGCACATTATAGACTAATGAGGCATTATGCAATCTACTGTAAACAAGAATTGAATCTTGTTTACAGTAGAATCTTTGAAACTACTGTAAACAAGAATTGACACCAGATCACCTTTTTAAAGTTAAAAAGTGTAAAAGTGTATAAAAGTCTTAGACCATAGAAAACAGATAACAGGCAATTTGTCTTGGGGCCAAATCTTCACGGGTGTGCACATAAAACTAAGGAATAAAAAATTCATTATTATGACCATAATTTGTATTATAGTAATTGTACTAACACTGTACAAACACACAGAAAGAGACATTCCCAGTCCCAAAGAACACAATATAAACAGACAAGACAGACCGAGGGTTGGAGGAGAATGAGAAGCATAAAGTAAAGTGACTTGCCCCAGGTCATACAGCAGATCAATGGCAAACTGGAAACAGAGCCCTGTTCTCCTCCTGACTTTCAATCAAGTGTCCTATCCAATACATAGCAGAAGCTACTGTAATTAAAAGTGCAGCATGAACAATGACTAACTGTGCCATTTCCAGTAGTCGACTGAAAATAAATAAGTTCATCAACTGGGGATTAACGCATGGGGACAGGAGAGAGAGAGAGAGGTGATTCCACACTGAGTGCCCTGACACTCCAAACAATTTAGGATTCACCCACAGCTCTGTACTTCATTCACTGAAAGATTTATCGCTATTATCAGAAATGATGCATGTCGAGGCCAGCTACCAAGGCCAGCATTTCCAGACACACTGATCTGCTAATCTTTATTATTTGACCTGGGTCTTTATAGGGTTATGATAAATAGCTTAGCCGAACCGGCAACAGCTGCAAGGGCTCTGAAATTATAGGTACAAGGGCAGCAGTAACTCCCTCTCGTTTTAGCCTAGTCAGAAGCAGACCTGAATGGCAACACCAGATATATATATCAAGTTTTTATTCCTCTCATACTAAACGCTTGCTGCACACCCCCAAACCAGAAGGCCATTTTTACTAAGAAAAAGATAACATAACACGCACGCCCTCAGCTATCACCCTCCTCCACACCTTAGTACTTTTATCTGAGGGACACAAATACAGAACACTAAACAGGTGTTGCTAATGCCTCAGTGGTGTAGTCTGTAGCTTACGTGTCCCATCTCCTTTATGTGGTGGATTTGAGGGATTGGGAATGGCCTATGGATCTGCATATTCTTGTGCCCACACCATCCCCAGTCTCTCCTCCAATGCTGCACAAGGATCCCCACAGAACCATGCTCTGCAGTGTACAGGGAATGCACATCTGCCACACTGAGATAACTTTACTTTTTCCAACGACATTTCAGGGGAGGGGGAGCTGTGGAATGAAGGAAGCACTGTGCAGTACATCTCATTGTAATAATGCATCATCACAGTCTCTTTAAATATTAAGGTATCAGGATTCATCCTTCAGAGCTACAGTTGGCCACTGGGTTTTGTTATGTTTTGAAACAAATCAGTAGGTGCTAATCAGTCGTAGCTGAATAAAAGGTTATTTTTAAAGCACAGCAGGCAGCAAACACACTTATACTACAAGTGCCTACGTCAATGGAGAGCAAGAGCAAACAACATGCTGTATGTTTAAAAAACAAAATACTTTGGCTTTCCCAGTGGGGAAGATTAGAGAGGAGGATTCACAGAATAGTTCCTACAGAGACCAGGCATTTGCCTGATTAAAAAATGGCATGAGGCATTTCAGGCTTCTTGCTTTCAGAATATAGGCTGAAACTGAACCCACATCCAGTGGCTAGGGCAGCAGACTGGGAGTCAAGAGAGCTCTTAGGGGCAGGGATTATCACTTACTATGTTTGGATAGGCCCCAACCTTGCCGAGGCCTACCAGCCCTATTGCAATGTAACTGTTAAATAAGAATACATTTGAGTTCTATTCTTGGCTCTGCCATGGACTCATTGTATGACCTCAGTCTCTCAGTGCCTCAGTTTTACTGATAAGGTGTTTATATATCCCACTCCATTGTAACGACAGGGACAATAACCTTTACCCTTCTTGGTAAAGTGCTTTGAGATTTACTGATGGTGTAGAAGTACTGGTCTTATTTCCACGAAAGCAACATTATACCAAATGTGACCCAATATAGCTATTTTAAATAAAAAGGTTCAGTACTGCATTGCAGAAAATTTAGACTGTATTATACAACAAATTCTTATCAGCTCCATTATTATTTATTAAAAGTCAATAATATGCTTAATGCTGTAACATGATCGAGACAACAGGCTCTCGCCCGAAAAGCTTACTATTTATTAGGCTAAAATCCACCAGGGCAATAGGGAGAACATCTTGATTAAAGCCAGAAGTATCAGTGACATTGCTCTCTTAGTTTTCAGGTGAAGGTATTTTAGGCAGGCAATAATAGGACTCCACAATAGGGTATTGAGAGCACAGATGAGGGTGTAAATAAAAAAAATCTGCTTCAAAAGGGAGAGAAGACTGAAAAATATTATATTTCACTAAGCACATTTAAAAAAATTATTGCATATTGAACGTGAGATAAAACAGAAATGAGTGGAGAAATTGCCATGCATGAAACAGTCATGCTTACAATACAGTGCAGTCAGTGGTTTTAAATAAGGTTGGGATTCCTTCCCATCCCCCCAAAATATTTCAGTAGAAGAGAATACCCCTTCATCAGAGGAAACGAATACTTACAGTAATTCATTCAAATGCATTTTTTCCCTTGAGAATTACTATTTCAGAACAAACTGTAGCTGTGATCCAGAGACTCCAGATTAAGAGTTTCATACACAGTGCGTTTGCTAATTTTGCTTTAGCAGGCAAGATCCTGATTACAAAGTAGTGTTTAATTATGTCAACACTTCGGTTTCCAAAACCAAACTACTTTGTCTTTTTCACCCTGGCCTGCCATCCTATGCTCAGAAGCTCAAATCCATTCTCTGTGTTTTTACACAGACTTGCCCCTTACCCTACATGCCTTAACAATTGCAAGGCAGGAATACTACTCTGACCTCTCAACAGGTTCATGCTCATCTTACAAATGGACTATCTAGTATTTAACAGGGAACATACTGGATGCCAAGTCTTGGTGTTTGTACCTTGTAACTAAAGATACTTGGAGACAAACATATAAATAAACAAACAGGGATACCCCAGGAACTATCACTTACTGACAACAAGCTGGTATACCAACTAAGGTGAAGGAAAACCACAGCTAGATAGTTTTTCCAAGAGTAAATATCTCGCTAGCTTGTCTCCACTATGGAATCCATCTGAATCCTAGCATGGACTACCCTAAAAAATTGTCATCAGACCAAATTCTGAGGTGATGTGCAAGATGCTATAAGTGAGTGCAAGGGAGTCAAAGTGAGTGTAGCCTACTTGTAGAAGGGCTGGAAATACAATAAACAGCAGGGTGCAATATAAAGTAGCCCCTCATTTCTTTATTGTCTACCCTCAAACCTTACAGTCCCACAGCAAGTTACACTAGCGCAGACTCCCTTCTTAGAGCCATATAACATCAATTTTGAAGCACAATTTTCAAAGAAATAAATAAGCTCTTCATAAAAATAATAAAAATAACTGATGGTACAATACATAAGGTGGTGGAAGCTACAAGATCACTTCTGAATTTGGCCCTTCATCTCAGCTACAATGTCTGCAGGAAAGTTGGAGAGAATATTGCAATAAGAGGGGAACAACTTTCTGAAAGGCTTGAGACCAAAAAGGAGATTTTAATCAAGAGGATTAATGAAATATTGTTCCACTTATTCATTTTATCTTAATCACAATATACTAATTACTAGACTGAATTGCATGGCATCTAGTGGTTGCTAGTGCAGGAGACGAGAAATCAGGACTCCTACATTTTGCTTGACTCAGATACTACCTTGCTCGGTAACCTTTCTATGTGTTTATATACATGGTTATCTAAACAGACAAAGTTGGGAGGATTAAAAAAATAAATACTTGTAAAGTCATTTGATTTCCTGACATTAATGTTACATTGCACTTATACAATGTATCAGTGTATGTAGGACAAGGCAAGAATGAATATATTTTATTGTCACATTGTATATCTGAAAGACCCCAACAAATGAAAGTGTTGGTAGACTCTCTTTACATTTCAGAAAGATGCCTAATCTTTGGTATGGACTTTTTTTTTCTTCTTACTTCTCCCCCTCACATTCTTGTCTCTCTTTTCCTTTTTCCTCCTGGCTCAGGTTTACAGCGACTGAGATAATGGTGCAAAGTTACAAGGGAGTGCTTTACCTGGAGTAGTTTCTTTGAGCACAGAACTAGGACCATAGAATTTGCAACATTTTTCATCTTAGTATTTATCTTCACAGCTGGCATAAGCAGGGGCAACTTGGCTACAATGGATTTGGAGCAAGTGTAACACAGAACTTTAATAACTAAATTCAAAGGTTGTTAAAATAACATTAGGAATCTAACGTAATAATTGACAAAAATAAGGAAATAAAAATTAGGTGGACAATCCACTTAGTTGTAGTTACAGGAGGGGTCCCTAAAATGCCAGGTGTTAGACACTATGGCCAAGGTTTCAAACTTGGGTGCCTGTAGTCAGGCCTCTAAATCCATATTCAGCCACCCACATGTAAGGGGTTTGATTTTGATAGGTCCTCAGTACTCCAATGCCTACAGAAGTTGATGGGATCTGTAGCTGCTTTGCATATTTGAAAAGCATTTCACATATAAGAATCTTAACATGAATTTAGTAGTGTAACTTCATGCACCCAAGTTTGAAAACTTGGCCCATACATGCCCACTACACATAAGAGAGTGACTTCAGGAGAGAATCATGCTGAACACTGAAATCTTTCGCTTATGCTTTTTTATGACTAATCCCCAGCTTTGTGCTTTAAACTAGTTGTCCCATCACCAACCTCCTTTGTAACCAAATACAACATACTGTATCTTTCCGTGCATGTGCTCATAATGAAAACAGGAGGGGGGGCGGGGAGGGAGAAACAGAATAGATCAGTTGGTAGAACTCTTACCTCTGGGCCAGAAGAACAAGTTCTACACTAGGACCTGGGCTCCTACCCAATAATAAACAAACATTCTATCCAATGCTAGCAAGAGAATGAAAAGACGTTCCTGAGCTTTAATTACCACCCTCATCTATATCACAACAATTTTATTTCTTGAGGGTCATTTATGGCCCAAAGTGGGTTTTAAAAGTTGTATTAAATAGATACAGTTTTGTGGACATGAAATTTGGAGGGAACTCGACTAGAACATCCTTCAAGAAGCTCCAGAGGGCATTTCCATTGATGCAGCAGGAGGCAGCCCATCTCCTGAAGACAGAAGACCTTCAGCTAGAGCAGGGGTCCAGGGTCCCTTGGGGGGCTGCAGACAGGTTTCAGGGGGTCTGCCAAGCATGGCCAGTGTTAGACTTGATAGGACCCAGGGCAGAAAGCCAAAGCCCTGCTGTGAAGGATTGCAACCAGGGGCCCCAAGCCCCACCACCCAGGGCTGAAGCCAAAGCCTGAGCAACTTAGCTTTGTGGTCTCCCCTGTGGTGTGGGGTCCTGGGCAATTGCCCTGCTTGCTATCCTTTAACGCTGGCCCTGGCTTTTACATGCAGAAAAACAGTTGTGGCACAACTGGGCCATGGAGTTTTGATAGCTTGTTGGGAGGTGCCTCAGAAAGAAAGAGGTTGAGAACCCCTGAGCTAGAGGGCAAGAGGAAGTCCAGCATACGCTGTTATGCATTCACGTCGCACTTCCCGTCAGTACCCGCCCAAGCTGGGGAAGCTAATGATCCAACCAGAGGACCAAATTCAGTGATGAATCCTGGTCACGTGCAACCTGAGGCACTAAGACAATGACCCTTTAATTTATACATCTTTTATGCACCCTAACTAGTCTGTCACATCACTCAACAGGGGGCATGTACTACTTTGGGAAATTCTGCCTTAATCTAAATATCCCCTTCATCCCTCAATTTCAGGGAAAACTTCATTTTATATGAAAAGAAAACACCACAAAAAACTTTTTAGGCCTCGGGACTGCATCCAAACTTGTATGCTTATCTCCCAGTACAGCGTGATGAATTATCAGCTAGCTGCATCTACTGCTAGAGGTATTCTGGAGGTGATTGGATTGCTGATAGAGAAGAATGTCAAGCAGGGATGAGACGAAAGTGGCTGGGGTGGAGGGGAAGAGGGAACATGCACTGAGAAGAGAATTAGAAGGACAACAGAAAAGCAAACAGAAGAAAAGACAAACCAGAGAGGTAAGAGACAAGATGTATAGAAAAGGATTTTTTTGGACCACTAAGAGCACCATTTGTCAGACACACAAGAAGCAGGAAGTACCAGGAAAGACCTAAAGAAATCTTTAAAGTTGGAGTTTCATCTTTACTTTTAAAAAGCTGGGCCCCCATTTTTATCACTGGTTAGGGACACTGTCCGTCATGGGCAAATTCCTGAAACTATGCTAGACAGACTTCTTTTGACTCTTTGTGCTGCTTAATTAATCCAGAGCTAGTAGAAGATTACAGATATGGAGTCGAATGAAACCTAAACCCTCACCAAATGCAACTGAAACTATGCCTTGTACTTTAATCCCATATACAAAGGAAAGCCTCCAAAACCCAGTCAGGGTGTAGTCGCAAACACAGCTGTGCTATTACATTAAAGTTGACATGCAGCCCTCCCTCCTCCAAGCTACAATTCACATCCCTGTGTAATATATAAAAGCAACAAATGGGTAAACAATGTCAGGAATGGTGCCCTAAATAATGTAACAGAATTCACTACCGAATTCACTCATTCACTACCCTAAACTGTACAATATAGGAATTCACATTGCTCATGTAATACAACAGAAGGACAAAATACATTCTCCGGGGCTATATCTACACGGATATTCCTGCACTATTACTTACTTCCTATGAACACACTAAGTTATTAATTATAACACAGTTAAGCACTAGTATGAAAACAAATGAAATAATAACAAGCATGAAATTTAAACAGCGCTATGCACTATTTTGAAGTCATTAGTTGCCCATTTTAAAATGATGACTGCAAACAATTTCCAGTGTGGGGAAGAGGGAGCAAAATAGAGAATTTATTTTCCAAGAAAACGTTACACTCCCCTCTACCCTTTTCACCCTCAAGATCACTCAGAAATACACCTGTAATCCCCATTGTAACCTGGGAAGAAATTGTGATTTTAGTTTCTCAGGTACGATACCCAACTTTTAGTATGGCTTTATTTTAATGCAATTGATTTGGACAATTAGAGGAAGGAAACAGGAACTATTTTAAAATATTTTATTGACTTCACACAGTGAAGAGATAAAGTCGTATGTGGCATATAGCAACTTCATTTGCTGTATAGGTTCACAAAGGTTCCAACTCATTTGAACAAGTTATGCAAAATACAGCAGCTTTTTGGCTAGTGGGCTCAAAATAAGGAACACGTGATGCCCTATCTACCACTGCACAGTAATATGATGCTTTTACAACCAACAACAAAAAGTACTGCATGAGGGTATGACAGGACCCAGTTAGAGGCTTCCAAAGCAAAGCCTCAGCTGCAGAACAGATTTACATATCCTATGGGTGAGTCAGAGGTGACAAATCCAAGTATAAAACTCTGTACTAATTCAGACAGTAGGGCTGGGTTTTTTTGATCCACTGGTAGCTAATACTTTGTATTCTTCCCCCTCCCCACAGCTAGCATCCAACATATGTTGCTACTTCTTTTCTTTACTATTAGGAGTGGTTTCCTTTCTCACCTCTAGCTCTCTCTGGCAGCCTGTCAATAGATTCCTCGGGTCGTGCGTGCTAACACATGGCAGTTTGTAAAGTACTTACTCAGACCTCTTGCCGCTGCTGCCACTCGCAGAATCAGTGTGTTGCTCGTCTTGGACTAAAACCCGGATCCCCAAGGACCTGATAGCCCGCATCAGAATAGTTTCCATCGCCTCAACAGAGAGCTTCTCGAGAACAATAACTCGACATCGACTCAGAAGAGCGGAATTGACCTGGAAGGAAGGGTTTTCTGTGGTTGCCCCGATCAGCGTCACAGTCCCACACTCAACGTGAGGAAGGAAAGTGTCCTGAACATGGGAGGCAAACAGAAAAAATTGATCAACGACAACCTGAACCATCCCAAGTGAGTAGGTTATTAGGCATTTTAAAGTACATTTTTCATGGCTTGCTATTCTCCAGGCTTCCAGCCTTACGAGCTCACTCACAAGACAGCTCATCAGCCAGTTGCCTAAATGAATTCATTCCATTCACACAGTATATGACTGGTTATTTCACTTTAATAACCTGTTCTTTCTCCAAGAATGAACTGAGATACTGAAAAGAATGGCATTAGAAAAATGCAAGTCATTACCATTTAGTGCTGTGATTCTGTTTCATCGTTAGGCAGGCAGCAGATACCATGAAAAGCTGCCCTTATGGAAAAGTCTTATAGAATTTAGCCGTCAACGAGGATATTTCCTATAGTTTTTTGGATCAAGCTTTAAAATTCTATGGAAGGGATAATAATTCTCTATTAAATGTTACAGAATAGGTCAAAAAACTACAGAAAGAATTTATGAGAAACAGCTAACCTACCAGTTTTAAGAATGATTTCTATATAGCCATATTCCATTTCTGTCAAACCCTATTGGTTTGATGCCTACCAGTTTTTGTAGAACTTTTTCCTAAAGGCATCTGAAGTTTTGAAGCTGTGGTATTAAAGTTTTAAAGAATATGAATAAA
This sequence comes from Caretta caretta, assembly GCF_965140235.1. Classification (NCBI taxonomy): domain Eukaryota; kingdom Metazoa; phylum Chordata; order Testudines; family Cheloniidae; genus Caretta; species Caretta caretta. The sequence goes on along the minus strand of NC_134207.1, from coordinate 122,075,801 downwards.
AGAAATGATGCTCAAGAAAGAAAGATTCATATTGGCTGTGGTGAGGTACTATTCATAAATACATTTCATGTCTCAGTTCGCTTTCTTTTCTCAGTAGAAAAGAGTGGGTATGTACAAACAAAAAACAAACAAGGAATGCCTGCAGGCTTCCTAGTGACATGCTTTTAATTAAAAACCTGAATGTAATATCACTGAAATGAAGGCTCTTCTTAATAGGCAGATATATAGGAGAAGTGAAGTTGTAAGACGGCTATAAAGAAGTAAAATTTCAGGCAAAAAAAAAGTCAGATTGACAATGCATGTAAAACTTCTACAAAATCCGATTTGGTTTTGAATTAAAGTTCTTGAAAGGCCCACAATACACAACTGAGACTCCTAAATTAGAAGCCTAATTTAATTTTTAACTTCTACAATAAAGTTTCTGAATATATCAAGCAGTGATTTAAAATATAAAGGTAGAAGAAACATTTATTGTTCAGCACCAAGGTACATACATTTTAGGCAAGTAATATTTTGACAGAAACTTTGTTCCTGACAGTTAGGTGGAGCAGTACCTGCTGAGATTTATTGAAACGGTGAATCTCATCAATAAAGAGGATGGTCTTCCTCTTGAGGAGTCTTTTTTCATTCTCGGCTTGCTTGATAACATCTCGGACATCATTTGTCTTGGCACTTGTTGCGGATAAAGTCACAAATCTTGTACCATTCTTCTTGCTGTTGCTGGCTATGATATGTGCTAGAGTAGTCTGAAACAGAGGAAAGAATTAGCTTTTTGAAATAATTTTGGATATATGAAGTATTTGCCTAAAGGAAAGAAGCCAAGAACAGAGCAGCATGTTAACCTAGGGAGAGTGCTGACACCTTAGAGAACAGGAAGCTCATGTTGTTCTAACACAGGGAAGATGTGAAAACATTCTGCTAGTGATCTTTGCCAGCTCCCATCCTCCACTTTCCAGAATTGCATGTTAAGTACCTACTTGGTATCAATATAGAAAGAGCCAGTGCCCCAATTTAGCACAGCTTTTGTGACAGCTGTTTTTTTCGCCCACTGAAGAAAAAGGAACCCCTTCCTCCAAATGTGCTGTTGCTACAGAGGACAGGAGATATGCTGCTCTTCATTGGGGGATATTGCTATAAGTTACCACACAGCACAACAGCTGAGGATACTGAGATGCTCACAAAAAGTTACATGAAATTAGACAGCATTTGAGTATTTTTAAAAATCAAAACACAGCATTTGCTGTTCTCATTGCCAGGAAAATGAAACAATAAATGAATAAATATTCAGCAAAAAGTAGTTCTCCATATGGCCTCAGCATTTTAATAAAGAGATGTTATAATCATGCTAAAAAAAACCTGACTCTTTACAATCTAAATAGGATATTTTCTAGGCAACCAAACCTGGCCTGGATAAATGCAATGCAATTACTACCTGCCAAACAAACTTTTGTTCTAAAGGATGGTTTTCTTGTTTTCCTCTCCATGACCCTCTCTATACCAGCCACTCCTTCATAGCAGTTTTTATTTATAGGGATTTAAATTGCGTTCATTTTAGCATGGGAGCAGCCTGCAATGCTACTTTATAGGCTGCGGTGTTGTTGCAGCTGTGTTGGTCCCAGGACACTAGATAGACAAGGTGGGTGCCATAATATCTTTTATCAGGACCTGAAGAAAAGCTCTGTGTAGCTCAAAAGCTTGTCTCTTTCACCAGCAGAAGTTGTTCCAATAAAAGGTATTACCTCACCCACCTTGTCTTAATTCCACTTTATAGGCAGACACACTAAACTGAATGTGCACATTTCAGATTTTTTTTTTCCCCCCCCAGAACCACCTTTGCTTCCTGAGAGCACAGCACGCAGCTCTGTGTTCTGGAATACTGCAACAAAAAGCTGAGAGTTTTTCCCCTGAGCTGCCTCCTCCTTCACTAATGATGCAGGGGACAAGTACCAGCAAGCCAAAGATTGTCTTGAAAATATATTCCAAGGATCAAAATTAGTGTAGCAGGTGCACTGAACCTGATCCTCTTGCAGGGAAAGATGTGGAAACAGAGTCATCTACCAGTCTAAGAGTGACCCATAGTGCCAGCAGAAACCTGTTTGGGGTTCCTTCAGTAACAGCGCTCTCTTCCTTTAAATGGTTCCTCTCCTTGCCCCCAAGGTGGGTCTAAATCCAACTGTCCTCAAGTAGGAGAAGAGTGACTAAAGGGGATAATACACCCTTAATGGAGCAATAAGGTATCTCTCGCTTGCTCTAGTCATTGTGTGCTGATGGAAGATGCCTTCCCCATTTTCTTTAGATGAGGTTTGGTTTCAGTGTGCCTGATGTTCTGAAACCAACACAGCGTCATCTCACATACTGAGTCCACACCTCTGCCCATCCCCATTGAGCTGGTTCACTAAAGTATTAATTTCCCTGTTCGAGTGCTCTAGAAGACTATGCTAGAACACTGTAAACTGCCTGTCCTGCTCTGCTCAGGAGATCACCACCACAGCTGCCCCTCAGACCTGCCTTCAGTCAGGAAGCAAAAACATCCAAACATACATACAATCGAGACACACACACATTATCGCCTTAGAAATTAAGTTGCCAAAGTAAACCCAAAGTTGGTGTGTCCCTACAAGTGGGATGATAGATTCAGAAAGCGTTGAAGGAGAGTATGCCCACATTTTAAAATACTGGGTGCACTGACTCATTGGTTCATCCAGTCTAAAGGCTGAAAACAAAAACTGATCTTCCATTTTCTTTGAAAGCAGCAGAAGAAATGGATGATTTGACCAGCTGGCTGTTCACTTTCCTGAATTTGTCCTTTAGCTCCACTCAGCGAGGTATCCCCCACAGTGAATTTAGGCAGTGATTCCACATGTTAATAGGACCACTCACACACTTAAGATTGACATACACTTAAATAACGTGCTAAATCAAAGCCTGGCAGAAGAATGCAGGGGAAGCTAGTTTTCATTTCTGACTTCTACAATTGTCAGTCAACGTATGCAGGATTCATAAATGCAGGTCAGATCTGCCACTTGTTTGCAAGGGAGGGACATAAATACAACTTTAAAAAAAAAACCCCCATTCATTTCTGCTATAAAAAAAAGTTTGCAATTACTGTATTTTCCTGTGAAGCAAATTTGAGCTAGGGTCCTTGAACATGTCACCTTCAAAACAAAACATTCTCCCCCAGATATATAAATATTTTTGGATATTCTGAAAATTTATTTAGATAAAGAAAAACATTTGGGGGGAATAAACCTGAGGATAACATTAGAGTCACAGATTTCAACTGAGAACTTGATAACAGTTTTCAAGCTGATGAATCTGGATACTACTCCCTTCCCCCCCAAAGGTCAGAGGTCATGCCATCAGGATAGGGTAAACTGCATTTGAAAATTAATGCTGAAAGCAGTCATCATATTCTTGGCCTCTTCCTTATTATTCCATGCCATCAGTCCTTTAGAATTAAACTGCCTATCACATAGGTGTGGAACGTTTCCTTATTTCCCGAGTTCACTTCTTTTTCATTTATGCATTTTGATATAATGCCTGTAGCCAGAGCTAACAACATACTATACATTTTTTGTAGTGTATTAAGCTACAATGAAGCCAGGAAATATATACTGTAGTGGAAACATAATAGGATCCCAAAGTACAACTGCTCCCAAGAATGCCGTTGCTTGCACAGACAAGCTCGAGGAAATGTGCCAAACTACTATGGCGTTTTCCAACAAATTTAGTTATAGTGTATTCTGGGGATGAGATGAAATCTATTACTAAAAATCCAGTACAGTATAAGGAGAAAAAAGCACTAGCTATTATATGGACATCTGAAATTTAATTAAGTTCCTAAATTTTTACAACATAAGCCGGCTATATTTTTAGTGTTACACTGAAGCTTGTTTTTTAGATGAATTAACAGTATTTCCCATCAGAACACAACACAATAAATTGGAGGAGACATTTAAGCAAGGTAATAGTCTGCTTCCTCATACAGGCACAATGTACAAGTACTTCTTGTTTAGATAGTGTTCTTTGCTAATAGCCAATATGAGCACTGCTCCCACACCTATTTAATTCAATGGCATTTACTTAAGTGAGAACAGGATTGGTCCCATAGTTTGAAGTCTACAGCTTTAGCACAAACGCGAAGCAAGGTGCAGGACTGGGAGCAAACGTTATTATAGACCAAGACAGCCAGCTGGGATGGAGCAGCATGAAAAGGAACTAAATGTGCTCATTTCACAGCCTTGCCGGCCTACAACCTACCCGGCCAACAACCCCGGGACACCAGCAAGGAGAGCAGTTCCCTGGGATGGGTTTACAAAACCTGTGATCTGCCCCAGCTGAACTATGGGTTACCAGATATATTACTGAACTAACCTTGTAGCACCCCATTCTGTCTGGGAGACACAAGGTCAAGTCAGCTTCAGACTAAAGGAAGCTGGCAGGATAGGAGATGAGCATGGCTCAACTGTGGCAATGGCTCTGTAAATAATAAAAATTTAAAAAATTGATAACACTTAGCTATGGGGAGATTCCAATATGCTTACTCACCTTGGATGGTACCTGACTCCAAAAATAGCCTACTATGGACTACTTGAGGAATAAGGTACTGATCACTGTGAACAACAGTTTCAGAATCTGGCTGATAGCACCTACAGAACCCAATTCAGGTCAGGTGTAAACAGGCACAAGGCCACTGAATTATACTTACTGAAAACAGAGCTGTGCCTGCTTACACTAGGTCTGAATTTGTCCCTTTATATTCAAACTGCTTTACAAATACAATGGGCCGATTCTGATCTCACTTTCACCGATATCATTCCTTTGACCTCAATGAAGTTGCTCCTAATAAGAGCTGGGTAAGATTTTTTGTCCAAAATTTTTTTTGGCAAACAAAAACACAAAAAACAACAAATCAGATTTGGTGATACCACAACGTTCTATGAATTTATGTTGGTTTCACCAAATTGTTTGTGTCTTGCGCCCCCCATCTCAAAAAAAAAAGTTATGAAAAAGTTGAAACACTTTCTTAAACATTTTGATTTTTTGTTTCCATATGACTTTGTTTCAAAATTTCCTTCAATTTTATTTTAAAAATTCAAAAATGTACAAATTGCTCAAAATCTAAATGACACATTTCATTTTGGATTGACCACAGCATTTAATTCAACCCCAAATGCAACATTTTCCAACTTCTTAATTATCCAAAATTTTTGGTTTTGGTCTGACCTTAAATGATTTTTTCCCCCTGGAATTACCAGCAAACTCAAAAATTCCATATTTACACAACTCTACTCCTGATTTACACCAGTGCAAGATCAGAATCAAGCCCATTATGTTTGGAGACTGGTTCTTAATGGCAGCAGAGATCATCATTTTTCCATATCTGTTTTTAATTTTAAACTCTGCGCTGTTGTAGAAGCCATCTTGATTCTTAGTTAAGATCTGAACTAAAGCTCACTGAAAGACTTTCATTGACTTCAGTGGGCTTTAGCTTAGGCCCCAAAGGATTAGGAGGGGACATAAAATGTAACCAAATATTCAAATAGTTCAGATGATAACTCAGTTGCTAATTAGAAGGGGAGAGAGGAAATCATTTACAGGACATTTTACAACCAAGAGACCAGAATCCCAATCTGCAAATATTTTGTGTCTTGTCATGATGAAGTTTTGAATAAAGCAAATGCAAGGGACTAGTTAAAAATAGATAAAAATAAACCCAATGAAATTTAATACAAATTGCAAGGACAGCTTGCTATGTTTTGATGTTACACGTTCCTGTCAACATTACCTACATTAACCTAGTATAGGATTGCACACACAAACCCAAGCAACAGTGGCTAAATGCTCTCTGCCCTAAAATTCTCTAAGCAACAGTGTCCCAGATACCCAGTTATTTACATTTCCCTCCCCTCCCCCCCACAGGTTAACAGCATGCTTAACCTTCCTTCCTTTTTTTTTTTATTTTTATTTTTTAAATCACATTGATCTACAAAACTGTTCAGGATTTTGCAGCCCCAAAACTTATCTGTAACAGCAAAGTTATTCTGTGCTTGAGCTACTGGTATGGACGTCCCCCTGCTGTCTCTTTACTAAAATTGGGTGTCCCATGGCAGACAAGCAAAAATCTAAATCCCCACATTAAAGTGTCATAAATCACAGCACAGCTTACTCAAATTGCAAACTTGGATTTAAGCAGCTGGGCCAATATAGACATTCATAAGAGTTTCTGTTTTCTTTTTTTTTTTTTTTTTAATTTGAACAGTCAGGATCCATTGGTAGATAACCTTGGCATTTCTTTGAAATGTGCTATTTACATGCTGTCTGCTCATTTTTTGAAGAGCAAGGTTATTGGAATATATAAAAGAACATAAGTTACAAGCACACTTGTAAAATATAAATAATACATAATAAAATAAAATAAAAGATGGGTTAGCAAGATAGTTAGTATCTTTTTGGTTTATAAAAGAATAGAGCAAAGGGACAAAGTTGCAAACACATCCATGACCTTATCAAACCCAACTGAGAAAAAAGGCTTTTAAAGACCATACTCCTTTTGGAAAACATGACAAACCTTCCAGTAGCAGGGAAACTTAAAAAACAATTTATCCTAAAGGTACATTAATTTGGTCCCATTAATTTTGATCACACCCCCTCAAACATATAAATTCAGTCAAGGCTGAATTCAACATAATTAGTCAAGTCTCACTCACACACACACACACTTCTCTCTACCATTGTCAGCAACAGATCCCCCTGAACTGGGACCAAATGCAGATGGGATAAAAACCAATTTGAGACCTGAGATGGGTGGATATTAACTGTGCCTCTGGGTACTCCCTTTTTCTTGTTCTTGTTTTTGAAGATAAGAAAAATGGGATAAGACTCTTTATGGAGTGTTTTTCATATACCTTAATTGTACGTATGCTCATATTATTCAACTTCAGTTGAATGACATGATTGGGGTTCATGTGGATTTTAATATTGTTGCTATTTAGTTGGTTTGGTAGGCTGGAAAAGACTTACTTTTCTTAGCAAGAAGGATATTGAGGCTTTTCTATGAACAGGAGATGGTACAGCCCATTCTGAAGTTTACAATTTCTGTTAAGCATTCTTGATATTGCTAGTTTTGGTTTTCAGGAGGTAATGTAAGACTGCTACCTATTTCACAGGACTGAAAAAACAATGATGGGGCTTCTACAGAAAAATTCTTAACAGATACTTTCATGACAATTAAGAGGCCTACAGAAATGTTGCAGAATCCTGCAACAACTGCATTCCCTGTTATGTCTACACTAGCGCGGTAAGTCAACCTACGCAATGCAACTCCAGCTACGTGAATACGTACCTTAGGTTGAGTTACCGCGGGATCTCCACCACAGAGGGGTCAACGGGAGAAAATCTCCCATCAATTTACCTTACTCTTCTCATCGGGGGTAGAGTACAGGGGTCGACTGGAGAGTAATCTGCAGTCGATTTGTCGGGTCTTTACTAGACCTGCTAAATTGACCACCAGTGGATCGATCTCAGAGCGTTGATCCTGGCTGTAGTGTAGACATGGGCAGAAGTTGTTAATAGGTCTAGGAGTCTAACTTACCCCACCTTATGTATCACTTCTGAATTTAACCTAAGGTATCTGATGCTATTCCTATTTCAACACACGAACACTTGAGATGATTTCTCTGGCATCTACGGCTTAGAATCAAGATGCGATACACTTGAAGCTAAATTACATATGGTGTCTGTTAATATTTCTCCACTGGAAAACCCGGCTAAGAGGGTGGAGCAAAGTCTTAAGGAAACACAAGGAAGTCTCCAGTACAGACAAGACCAAAGGACAAAAAAAAGTTTAGTGGAGAATTTTGATTAAGGGCAATTCTCCCTCTAACCTCCCAAAAAGACAGAAATATGTCAAAGCTCTACTGAAGTTTTCAATATCCATGTGTTATGTTTTCATTTGACATTTAAAAAGGGGAACTTTGTGATTTCTACACTCTTTGTTGAGCTTCTTGGGCAATTTTGATACTCCCTCTGGATAATAAAGATTTTCAGGATTATTAATAAAAGGTTCTACACTTTTGTCTTTTAATTAATTGTTTTTCAGATATGATGATGCAAAAAACCATACACGACTGAGAAACCATAATGAGGTTAATTTGAAAAAGAATGGGGTATATTTTCTTCAATAACAGAAAAAGCTAACATCTTTCCTGAAGTTTCAAAGGATACTCAAGCTAGATGAAAAGCTATATTGCTTTGGGATGAACTTATTCCTTTAGTCTTTTCTGCTTTTGTATCCTTTCCAGCCAAAAGAAAGCTAGGTAGTAATCAGAAATAAATATGTTAAGAATATGTTAATGGTAAAATTTTGTTTTGTGTTTTACTTAAATTAATAATAGCAAGTGTTCCTCTGAAAAATGGGAAATACAATATTATCTGGTTCTTTGCTGCAAAATACAGTTTTTGATTTACATTGCTTAGGTTACAAATCAATATTTTAAGATAATCAGTCTTCTTTTTTCTCAACATGTTTTGAGGTCTTTTAAGCTTTGATAAGATTTTGATGATGTGCCAAATTATTTTACCTTTATCTGCTATATTGTCCATGTAAACGGATACTGAATTATTTACTAATTTAAATGATTCTTAAAAGCTAGAAAAAGAAACGTTTAATCCTGAAGAGGTGCTTATTGGTGGATAAAGACTTTGAACAACAGAAAGCTTTCACCCTCTGACCAGTCACTGTGTGGTATGAGCAAACATCTTTCTCCCTAAGGTCTTTTTGATTTTGAATACTGATTGAGGTTCTCCCTTCCCTTCTCTGATGAGGTATTTTTTTCCCCATCTGACTAGTTTCTTAAGAGTACTGTATCCACACACAGTAAGATCCCCCATTATTTCTTTATCAAGTAAGATCTTAGACTATACTTAGGTCTATCAAAGACAAAAAGCCAAGGAGGATGACAGACAGGAATGTAGTCCTGTTTCTCATCATTAGAGTCATCTTGGTTTAGCAGTGTGGACCACCTGAAATTTACAGACCAGGAATTTAGGGAAGAACATTTAATTAAAAAAAAAAAAAAGAAAGAATTTTCCAGCAGTTTATATGAGAAGTGATTGAGGTATAGTTTAAGATTTTAGTAGAAGAAGGACCAAGATAAAGCTGAATTCTACCAATATTCTGGAATATTAAAGTTAGGCAGATCTGAACACAAGGAAAATGGAGAACTTAAGGGTAATGGGGCTTTGTGTGGGCACAGAAAAATGTTGCAGGACTGCAGACATACATTCACGGTCCCAAAGAGTTTACAATTCAGGTAGCTTTTTGAAATTAATCAGTCAGTGAATAAAAGGGATAGAAGAAGCGTGGAAGCAGGAAGAAAGAGAGAGAGACTGTGAGACCAGAGAAAGCTGAAAGTTAACTAACTTAGAAATACATCAAATTTATTTACAAACAGAAGGGCTTGAACAAAATCAAAAGAAAACAATCCCGCCTCCCAAAAAAACCCCTCTCCCCTCAAGATTCATACAGTGAATTTCAGGTCCTATCTCTAATAGAAACTTAATTATTATACACAATAAGTACATTGATAAGATGTAAATTTTAATGCGGCATAATTTTTTATCCACCGGAGCAACTAACCATAGGAACAATTTACCAAAGGTCATGGGGGATTCTCCATAACTGCCACTTTTTAATATCAAGATTGGATTTTTTCTGAACGATACGCTCCACAAATTATTTTGGGGGAAGTTTTATGGCCTGTTAGACAGGCGCTCAGATTAGATGATCACAATGATCCCTTCTGGCCTTGGAACCTATCAATTAGAAGCAAATAATTGATCTAATAGCAGACTTTTTGAGGTGAGGGAACATATTGTTGGTTATTATTGGTTGAGCGCTGGCAGCATACAGCTCAGCACCTTACAGAAGGTGAACACAGCCATTTTCTATAAGATATCCTACCAGGAATGGATACAGAGACACCGTCAGGTGTTCTGCTTATCATCACCAGTTGTTCCAGGGAAGGCCATGGAATTACCCTGGTAAGCACTGCCCCATGGCACTGAAAGCAGCACTGAGCCCTAAGGAAATGCACAGAACAATTAGAATACCTGGAGGAGCTGGCCTGCAAGGAACTGTTTCTCCCACAGTTACAGCCCCGTCCATCCCAGGGTATGAAGAGAGACTAGGTGCGGGAGACTATCTTGTATTGGACCAACTTCTGTGCTGGTGACAGAGACAAGTTTTGGAGCCACAGACACCTGAAGAGCTCTGTGTGGCTCAAAAGCTTGTCTCTCTCACCAACAGAAGTTGGTCCAATAAAACATATCACCGCCCTCACTTTACCTCCCTAGTGCACTGTTCATTTAACCAGGTGAGCAGAGAAATTCAGAGCAGGAACAGAGAATGGGAAGGAAGCTGCGTTTGGGTAAAACCTTCAATGTTGGCCGGGATTTGTGAGGCCCGTGTCAGGGTTCTGGTGCCCCGGGTGGAAGCCGGGCTGACCCTTGTGGAGGAGGCTGTGCTGCCTAGTGACATTCAGGCAGGGGCTCCCTTGGGCCGCTTAAGCGGCCCCGGCGCCACTCACCTTGCCGCAGCCAGGGGGCCCCCAGAGGACGAGCGAGGGGATTTCGTCGGCCTCCAGCAGAGACCGCAGCAGGGTCTGTTCTCCCAGCACCTGATCCTGCCCCACGTAGTCCCCCAAGGTGCCCGGCCGCAGCTTATCGGCCAGGGGCTTCCCCTCCAGCTTCTGGGCCACGGTCTCCCCGCTCAGGACAGCCGCGTGGCTCCCGGGGCTGGCAGCCGGCCCTGGGCAGGCGGGGGCCGGGCTTGCCCCTCGCTCCTGGCCTCGGGCTGCAGCAGCAGCAGGAGCGCCCCTGTGAGCCCCAGCGCCCGGAGTTCCCGGGGGGGCTGCGGCCGCCCGGCCCTTGTGGAACAGGGGGAACACGGGGGCGGCGGGGCCGCTCCCGCCCTCCGGCTCCTCCTCCTCCTCCTCGCTGCTCTCCCCCGGGGGCCCGGAGAGGCGCATTTTCTTGCTGGGGGCCTGCGGGCTCCGCTCCGCCTCGCCGCCCCTCCCCGCCTCCGAGTCCTGCAAGCACCCGTCTAGGTGCGAGTTGATGTACGCGGCGGGCAGCTCCCACAGGCACACGGGGCAGCGCACCAGCGGCCCGGCCTGCTGCGCCCCGGCCCCCTCCATGCCCCTGCGGCTCCCCGCGCGGGCCGGAGCCGCCGCCTCCCCGGGCCCCACCCACAAGCGGCCTCCCTTGCCAGAAGCCGGTAAATGCTCCCCGGCCCGCCTGCTCAAAGCTACAGGCCCGGGCAGGCAGATTGCTTCCTGCCGCTGCGCGCGGGAAACGAATGTGACCGGCCCGTGTCCTCCTCTTGTAGGCGGCCGCAGCGTGTAGACCTTCGGGAGCTGTAGTCCTGCGGCTGTGGGCTAGCTTCGCTTCTTTCCTGCTCGAAAAGAGACACAGAAAGTTGTAACTCACCTTCTCCTCTCCCCCCGGTTTATTTAGACCTGCTCCCTAGCAAACTTGCTGCACTGGAGGGGGGGCTTGTCTCTGCAGGGGGGCTGTAACAATTTGTGCAGTGGGGGTGCTGAGGGGCATTGGACCAAACTATAAACCCTGTATATCATAGAATATCAGGGTTGGAAGGGACCTCAGGAGGTCATCTAGTCCAACCCCCTGCTCAAAGCAGGACCAATCTGCAATTTTTGCCCCAGATCCCTAAATGGCCCCCTCAAAGATTGAACTCACAACCCTGGGTTCAGCAGGCCAATGCTCAAACCACTGAGTATATGATGGAAACCACTGCAAGGCGGGCGGAGGGGGGTGTGGTAGCACCTGTGGTTCTCTGAGTGTCCTTTCAGGTATCTGCTGGTGAAAGAGACTGGCTTTCCAGCTGCACAGAGCTCTTAGTCTTCTTCAGGGCTGGGCGCTGGGTCAGAGGTGTCCTTGGTACCACACACAGAGCTTCCCCGAAGAGAATATGGCCCAGAGTTTTATAATGAGAAGGCGGGGGTTTGCTGGGTCTTAAGAATTGTTGGGTTGCTCCCAAAAATCCATCTTATTTGAATGTATTCAAACATATTTTTATTCCAGATTATTTTGTTTGGGGTTACTTCTGGTGCCAGTACCTAATGCTACTTAATAGTATTTTGAAAAATTAGGAAGCAGAATCCTTAAAACAAATTTTATTTGTTTTTTTTTTAAAAGAGCTCAGTATTTTAAACTCTCACATATTTAAATATTTCTAGTAGTAATTTGTCTCAGATTTAGGCCCTGATCTGCACAAGTGCACATGCTTAACTTTGCACATGCAAGTGGTCTCACTTTTCTTTTTTTCTTTTCATCTACACTCTTTCCTTTCTTTTATTATGCTATGCACTTCTGAGCAATAACTATTGTTACCACTAATACCTGTACCAATAAAACTCACTATCATACCTCAGCTTCAAACAGTGAAAAATCATGAACTTTATTAAACATTCCTGAGATGTGTAATGTCACCATTGAAATTCACCAAAAGCTTGAGTTCTGGCTGCACACTTCAGACATTTTAAAAATAAATCCTGACTCCTGCAGGCAAATCGTGAAGTGTAACTTCATAGAGTTCCTCTGATTTCACACTGGTGTAAGTGAAATCAGAACTGGGCCCTGTGTGTTTGCTTTGTTAGATTCACAGGCCATTTATCAAAATACCTTGATGTTTGTTTTTTTTCTTGAGAAGAGTCAGAAATGTTGTTAGTTTTTTTTTAAAAAGTCTTCCCATTGTCCTACAGTGTAAAAAACATAGCATGGGTTTTACTAGATAGGAAAGTATAATAACTAGTATAGTTATCGTCATAGTTCATCAACTAAAGTTGACCTAATGGTAAATCTTTCCAGGTTATATTGGTTTTTCCTCCTATTATACATTTAGTTGTAATTATTCATTATTATATAACTGTTCCTATCTTGTAAATTTCCAGGTCAGTCTAATGTTAAAGATGTACTGTGCTGGGGTACTGAAATGTAAACAAGTCTGGCTACTATGTAATAGTACCTGTCTTCTGACTTAAATCTTGAAAGTGTCTGGCAAAATATTAGTATGTAGAAAAGGTAACAGATGAAGTTTTGGTTTGAACTCATGATGAAGGTTTATAGATTATTATTAATACAGTACCGAAAAGTTTGCAAGGCACGTTACGGAATATGGAGTAAAGCAAGTCCTAGCTGAAGAGCTTACAATCTAAAGAAACAGACTGAGAAAGAAAAAGGATATACATTTTCTTAGCAGTGCCTGTATGCCTATATTATATTCCTGCCCAGCTCTAAACACTCTCTACCTTATTTCACCTGGGTTATCGATATGTTGCTATTATGCAAATGATAGAGATAACATTATACATGCCCCTTTCCCACATAATCATGCGAGCCTCTGTGGCTCTGTGCAGTTGAAAATAGCTGTGGCCTTTAGGCCTTTGTATGCCCATGAAGACAACAAATGCTAGCTCTGAGGTAAGCTATCCTGGCCAAAGTGGAATGCTGGCCTATTGAGGAAGACTGAAAGGAAAAGCCCCTCAGGAATGAGTTGGAGCAACACTTAATTCTAGGTCCATCTTCTCCGTTCTCACCAAGACAGCCCAGCCAACAGAGATTTTTTTTTTTCATTTAAATAACATGTATATTTTCTGAATTATTTGACAGTAAAATTATGCAGGACAGACAGATTTTTTTATTGCACATGTTAACTGTTGGGACAGAGTTACAAGGTAGATTTAGGGCAGATTAAACCTGTTTCTGTGGTAACAGATGGCTCTAGGCCCAGTCTCACAGGTTTCTGCTTCGTCAGATTACCAAAGAGTAGTGGGGGTGCTCTGCTGTCTATATTATCAGTGTTGTAGTGGTGATCACTCGCTGCTGTTGAATTCCATAATTGAACCCTGGAAGCCTTCCCTTGTTTACCATGTTGTTTTAGGAAGGTGTGAAGATAATAATGGAGAGGAGTGATGTAACAGGTGGGCAGTGGGCCCCCATCTTCTTTTCTTTCCTTGCTCCCTGCCTCTCTGTACCGGAAAGATAATGGAGCAAATAATTAAGCAATCAATTTGCAAACATCTAGAAGATAATAAGGTGATAAATAACAGTCCCCCCTTGTGGATGGGGGGAAGCAGTAGATTTTTAAGAGCAGGTTAGATAAATACCTGTCAGGAATGGTCTAGAGATAATACTTAGTCCTGCCATGAGTGCAGGGGACTGGACTAGGGGACCTCTTGAGGTCTCTTCCTGTCCTGTGATTCTAAAACACAGCCATGAGGATCACAACATCTTTAGGCTTGTCACCCCTTTAACATTTTCCCCAGCTGATTGAACATCAGTCAGCTAGGGAAAAATGTGCCCTTTTCATTAGGACATGTCACTGTCATTAGACAGATTGCTACATTTGGTGATCATGGGCTGGGAAAGGATGTGGTCTTTAAGTGATTACAGAGAGACTTAGGCTTTCTGTTGCCATTGGGGTACTTCTCTCTCACAGTAGGAAGCACTCTTTGCAGCTGTGTAGTTCAAAAGCATTTCAGAGTCTATGAGTAATGAGAGCCATGGGATTATTTTTACCTGGATTACAGCCTGTCATTTGTCTAACAGCTTTTAAATATTTTCCTCCGCACACTTGCTTAAAGCCATCTTCAAAATATATTGTGGGCTAGATTCAGTCCTGGAATATACCAGCTAAAGTAGCTAATCATAGACTATCAGGGTTGGAAGGGACCTCAGGAGGTCATCTAGTCCAACCCCCGGCTCAAAGCAGGACCAATCCCCAACTAAATCATCCCAGCCAGGGCTTTGTCAAGCCTGACCTTAAAAAACCTCTAAGGAAGGAGGTCCACCACCTCCCTAGGTAACCCATTCCAGCACTTCACCACCCTCCTAGTGAAAATGTTTTTCATAATATCCAACCTAAACCTCCCCCACTGTAACTTGAGACCATTACTCCTTGTTCTGTCATCTGCTACCACTGAGAACAATTTAGATCCATCCTCTTTGGAACCCCCTTTCATATAGTTGAAAGCAGCTATCAAATCCCCCTTCATTCTTCTCTTCTGCAGACTAAATAATCCCAGTTCCCTCAGCCTTTCCTCATTAATCATGTGCTCCAGCCCCCTAATCATTTTTGTTGCCCTCCGCTTGACTCCCCAATTTTTCCACATCCTTCTTGTAGTGTGGGGCCCAAAACTGGACACAGTACTCCAGATGAGGCCTCACCAGTGTCGAATAGAGGGGAACGATCACGTCCCTTGATCTGCTGGCAATGCCCCTACTTATACATCCCAAAATGCCATTGGCCTTCTTGGCAACAAGGGCACACTGTTGACTCATATCCAGCTTCTCGTCCACAGTAACCCCTAGGTCCGCTTCTGCAGAACTTCTGCCTAGCCACTCAGTCCCTAGTCTGTAGCAGTGCATGAGATTCTTCCGTCCTTAATGCAGGACCCTGCACTTGTCCTTATTGAACCTCATCAGATTTCTTTTGGCCCAATCCTCTAAATAGTCTAGGTCCCTCTGTATCGTGTCCCTACCCTCCAGCGTATCTACCTCTCCTCCCAGTTTAGTGTCATCTGCAAACTTGCTGAGGGTGCAATCCATGACATCCTCCAGATCATTAATGAAGATATTGAACAAAACCTGCCCCAGGACCGACCCTTGGGGCACTCTGCTGGGTACTGGCTGCCAACTAGACGTGGAGCCATTGATCACAACCCGATGATCTAGCCAGCTTTCTGTCCACATTATAGTCCATTCATCCAGCCCATACTTCTTTAACTTGCTGGCAAGAATACTGTGGGAGACTGTGTCAAAAGCTTTGTAAAGTCAAGGAACAACACGTCCACTGCTTTCCCGTCATCCACAGAGCCAGTTATCTCATCATAGAAGGCTATTAGGTTAGTCAGACATGACTTGCCCTTGGTGAATCCATGCTGACTGTTCCTGATCATTTTCCTTTCCTCTAAGTGCTTCAAAATTGATTCCTTGAGGACCTACTCCATCATTTTTCCAGGTACTGAGGTGAGAGTGATTGGGCTGTAGTTCCCCGAATCCTCCTCCTCCCCTTTTTTAAAGATGGGCACTACATTAGCCTTTTTCCAGTTATCCGGTACCTCCCCTGATTGCCATGAGTTTTCAAAGATAATGACCAATGGCTCTGCAATCACATCTGCCAACTCCTTTAGCACCCTCGGATGCAGCGCATCTGGCCCCATGGACTTGTGCTCGTCCAACTTTTCTAAATAGTCCCGAACCACTTTTTTCTCCACAGAGGGCTGGTCACCTCCTCTCCATACTGTGCTGCCCAGTGCAGTAGTCTGGGAGCTGACCTTGTTCATGAAGACAGAGGCAAAAAAAGCATTGAGTACATTAGCTTTTTCCACATCCTCTGTCACTAGGTTGCCTCACCCATTCAGTAAGGGGCCCACACTTTCCCTGACCTTCTTCTTGTTGCTAACATACCTGTAGAAACCCTTCTTGTTACTCTTAACACCCCTTGCTAGCTGCAACTCCAAGTGTGATTTGGCCTTCCTGATTTCACTCCTGCATGCCTGAGCAATATTTTTTATACTCCTCCCTGGTCATTTGTCCAAGCTTCCACTTCTTGTGAGCTGCTTTTTTGTGTTTAAGATCAGCAAGGATTTCACTGTTAAGCCAAGCTGGTCGCCTGCCATATTTACTATTCTTTCTACACATCGGGATGGTTTGTCCCTGTAACCTCAATAAGGATTCTTTAAAATACAGCCAGCTCTCCTGGACTCCTTTCCCCCTCATGTTATTCTCCCAGGGGATCTTGCCTATCAGTTCCCTGAGGGAGTCAAAGTCTGCTTTTCTGAAGTCCAGGGTCCGTATTCTGCTGCTTTCCTTTCTTCCTTGTGTCAGGATCCTGAACTCGACCATCTCATGGTCACTGCCTCCCAGGTTCCCATCTACTTTTGCTTCCCCTACTAATTCTTCCCAGTTTGTGAGCAGCAGGTCAAGAAGAGCTCTGCCCCTAGTTGGTTCCTCCAGCACTTGCACCAGGAAATTGTCCCCTACATTTTCCAAAAACTTCCTGGATTGTCTGTGCACTGCTGTATTGCTCTCCCTGCAGATATCAGGGTGATTGAAGCCCCTATGAGAACCAGGGCCTGTGATCTAGTAACTTCTGTTAGTTGCCTGAAGAAAGCCTCATCCACCTCATCCCCGTGGTCCGGTGGTCTATAGCAGACTCCCACCACGCATCACCCTTGTTGCTCTCACTTCTAAACTTAATCCAGAGACTCTCAGGTTTTTCTGCAGTTTGATACTGGAGCTCTGAGCAGCCATACTGTTTTCTTTCATTCAATGCAACTCCCCCACCTTTTCTGCCCTGCCTGTCCTTCCTGAACAGTACTCCAGTCATGTGAGTTATCCCACCAAGTCTCTGTTATTCCAATCACATCATAATTCCTTGACTGTGCCAGGACTTCCATTTCTCCCTGCTTGTTTCCCAGGCTTCTTGAATTTGTGTATAGGCACTTAAGATAATTCGCTGATTGTCCTGCTTTCTCAGTATGAGGCAGGAGTCCTCCCCTCTTGCACTCTCCTGCTCGTGCTTCCTCCTGGTATCCCACTTCCCCACTTACCTCAGGGCTTTGGTCTCCTTCCCCCAGTGAACCTAGTTTAAAGCCCTCCTCACTAGGTTAGCCAGCCTGCTTACGAAGATGCTATTCCTTCTTTTTGTTAGATGGAGCCCGTCTCTGCCTAGCAATCCTTCTTCTTGGAGCACCATCCCATGGTCAAAGAATCCAAAGCCTTCTCTCCAGCACCACCTGCGTAGCCATTCGTTGACTTCCACATTTCGACGGTCTCTACCTGGGCCTTTTTCTTCCACAGGGAGGATGGACGAGAAGACCACTTGCGCCACAAACTCCTTCCCAAAGCCACATAGTCTGCAGTGATCTGCTCAAGGTCATTCTTGGCAGTATCATTGGTGCCCATGTGGAGAAGCAGGAAGGGGTAGTGATCTGAGGGCTTGATGAGACTTGGCAGTCTCTCCGTCACATCATGAATCCTAGCTCCTGGCAAGCAGCACGCTTCTTGGTTGTCCCGGTCGGGACGGCAGATAAATGACTCAGTCCCCCTTAGGAGGGAGTCCCTGACCACCACCACCCGCCTCCTTCTCTTGGGAGTGGTGGTCGTGGAACCCCCATCCCTAGGACAGTGCATCTCACGCCTTCCAATCGGTGGAGTCTTCTCCTGCTCCCTTCCCTCAGATGTATCATCTGTCCACTGTCCGCATTCGTACCTATGGAGAGAACATGAAAACGGTTGCTCACCTGTATCTGCATTGCTGGTACATGGATGCTCCTCTTTCTTCTTCTGGAGGTCACATGCTGCTAATTTTCTTTACCGTCCTTCTGTCCCTGCTGTGCAGCCTGCTCTGATTTTTCAGAATGTTGTGCCCGTAGAAGCATATCCTGATGTCTGTCCAGGAAATCTTCATTTTCTCTTATGCAATGCAGGGTTGATACTTGTTTCTCCAGACTTTGAACCTTCTCTTCCAATATGGAGACCAGCTTGCACTTTGTACAGACAAAGTTGCTTCTGTCCTGTAGAAGAAAGATAAACATGGCACATCCTGTGCAGGTCACAACAGCTGATCACTCACCATCCATATTACCTTCCTTCTAAGAGCTTCTTCAGCTGTTGCAGTAACAACTCAGAGAAGCCTTCAAGATGAAAGCCTCAGTAGGCTCTCCCCAGGCGAACTCCAAGTCAAAATCCCTCTGTTCACCTCTCCACTCGTTCGCAACGGGCTGCCTTTTTATAACAATCGGGCCCACTCAAGGCCCACCTGGAACAAAGCACTCCCAATTCACACTTTTCAAACAGTCAAGCACACGGACAAACTGTCCCTGTAACAGACACTCAGATACTCACCAACACAGCCCCGTAATGCAGCTCTTAGTGTACCTCCTCTCGGACAGATCCCAGTGAAACTCCCTCTGTTAGCCTCGCTGCTGTTCGCGGAGGAAAAAGGCTCCAAGAATCTCTTTCCTGCCCTGGGGAGTCAGAACACAGCAACAAGGCACTGTTCCAGGAATGAGTGGGGCAAGGTCAACTGGAAGATATGCTGACCTAACACAGCTTAGCTTAAATGCTGTCAAATAAATTTTCTATTAAAGGGAAAGTGTTCACATGAACATCACATATTTAATTACTTACGTAATCCTATATTATACAAAATTACTTATCTGTGTTACTAATAACAGTGAAAGAATAATTAAATTCTAATTTACTTTGTATAATTTATGGTGTTTGTCCAGGTTGAGCAAAATGCAAGCAATAAACAATGCAACTGGATTGGTTTGTTTCAGCTTTCTTGTGCTCATGAGCTAGCACAATGCTATTGTATTTGGGTTTACATCGCTGCTAGACAAGGCTTACAAAAATAATTCAAACATTTTATTCACTTTAGATTTTAGGTCTAAAATAAATTGAGAGTCCCTTTCCTTTACTACTGAAATGTTAGATTCCACTGCTCCCCATCAAAATCTGTAGTACTAGGAGACATTTTTTCAATGCGTGAGTGCAACACATTTTTATACAGATGTGAAAATGGAATTTAGGGCTTGTCTACAAAGGGAAGTTGACTGGCATAGCTCGCTGTGTGGACATTATTCTAGAATATAAATCACTTTATTCCAGAATAATGAGTGTGCTTTGGAATAGCTATTGCAGAGTAGCTTAATCTGCAATAGCTATTCTAGTCAATTTCCCTGTGAAATCAAGCCTTTAGGTTCTTAAGTCACTAAAAAACTGGTAATGATATCTAAGACAGGCAAAGGTTACTAATGTCAGCAATGTTTCTTTTTTGAGCCTAGCTAGTTATAGCTACAAAAAAATATCCCCACAGATTTTAAGAGGAAAAAATGTATAACATTTTTATTGCACAGTTGACTTGTTTTTAAACTAAAAATGCAAGAATCATGTTAATGTTTCATCTGTTTCTCCTCATTACAGACAAGAAAAGGAAGATGTCAAATGTCATGAGTATTCACTGATTTATGAAACCAAGCTGGAGAGAGATCAAGATGGTAACCTTATTGGATACAACACAAAGCTATTTAAGATTAACAGGGTGGAAGAAATCAATACACAGTACAGCAGTACCAAACTAGGCAAAGTGGCTTTTTTTCAGTGCTTGGAAAAGGTGGAGAGGGTGAGAAGCTTTTGGGAAGAAAGAATCAGTGAACCAGAGCCTGGCACAGAAGATAAAGAGGTAACCAACTACAGAGATATTACCTTCTGTCCTGTGCTTCCCACATATGTATAGCTTAGTACAGTGAAATTTCACTTTCCATGCTATTTTTCATATTTTCCATTAAATATAATGCAGTTACTGTAGTTTTGAGAGATTTTTGAACTTGGGTGCCTAAATTTAGGCAATTAAATCTGTATTTAGGCACATTGCCTGATTTTCAGAAGACTCATGGGAGTTGTGAGACTTCAGCACCTCTGAAAAAGCAGGCTGCTTATTTAAATGTGGATTTAGTTGCCCCTCAAGTTTAGCAAGTTCCCAATTTAGAAAATTCTGGAATAATTTTTTGAAAAATATGTAAATCTTTCCATGCCACTTAGTTAAAAATGAGACAAATGTTTTAACATCATAGGTGGTGATTCTGCATGATTGAAGCTGGTGGGAGCTTATTGACTTCCATAGGAGCAGGAGCAGGCCCATAGCGTAAAGGTTTTGTGCAGAATGATGGTTGCATGTTCAGCTAAAATTCTCCTTTCTGGTGGTTTGAAAGAATAAAATATTTCCTGACATCATTACATTTTACTAAGGGGAAAAGCCAGAGAAGCTACTGACTCTACTGACCTGTAGTTCAGACAATAGTTAGGGAGTAGTACTTAGAACCAATGCAATAAGAAATTATTTGTTTACATACCAGTTTGTGAAAAATTACATACATTTTAGTTTTTATCTGTGGGAGTAGAGTTCAGGGAAATGTAAATATTCAAAGGTTATAAATGGCAACCTGAGACATTTGTATAATTTTAAAGTTATTCTGAGATGTTTTGCTTTTATATTCAAACACCAAGAAATTTAGTTTTTAATTATTTTAATCATTATTCTCATCATGATATATTTGGGGGAACTAATTATTTTACTATTAAGTGTGCTGCTACTGTTGTTAGTCATTTTTAAACATTTCTGGGTCTCTATATAGGATTCACACATTATATTAAAACAGCATTGTCAAAGCTACTAGTCCCCATGACTACAAGGTTAATTTCTGGGTGGTGGGTTGTTGTTTTTTTGTTTAGTTTTTTTTTGGGGGGGGAGGAGGGAATCTACTAACTCCCCAAAATGAGGGTTGTGTCAGTATTAAAGTCACAATTATTGGGCTGGAGTGTGGAAGCAGAAACCAGTAGTGTTGACTTGCACCCCACCCCGTCCGTTCTTTCTGCCTGCTGCAACATTCTTATCTGCAGGGATTTGGAATGAAGAGATTTCCTGTTGTTCTGAAGATTCTCATTCATTTCAGTCCACAGCCATGTAACAAAAATGTGGCAGGCAGGAATAGGAGGGCAGGATGAACTGTTAGCCAGTACTACAGTAAACCCAACATAGAATCATAGAATATCAGGGTTGGAAGGGACCTCAGGAGGTCATCTAGTCCAGCCCTCTGCTCAAAGCAGGACCAATCCCCAATTAAATCATCCCAGCCAGGGCTTTGTCAAGCCTGACCTTAAAAACTTCTAAGGAAGGAGATTCTACCACCTCCCTAGGTAATGCATTCCAGTGTTATGTCTACCATCGTCAGTTTATTGCAAGCAGGTTGTCCATTCTAAATTGGCATTTTAAGTTTTTTGCTGGTGCCATATATGTTTTACAAATATTGCTGATTCCCCAGGCAATACAAGTAAAATATTGCTCAAGGGTAAAACTAGTTGTCGAGATTGTTATAATAACTTGCTTTAATTAACTGGGTGGCCACTATCATCGCTGAGCACTCTTTCCTTCCTAGTGGCCTGTGAGTGTCAAAAAAGGAATCAAAACCAAATCTTCTGCTTAGCAGGGCAGAGCCCTAGAGTTTCTGAGCCTTCCTGCATATAGCAGGTAGTAGTCTGGATGGTTGCAAGTTTGTTTCCCATTTCTTGGGGGGGGGGCTTCATTAATCATTGATTCTAACTTCATCACCTTTGGTATGTTTCAAGAGTTAGTGCTTTGTTAGAAGTGTTGCTGGAACTGGTGCAAAAACTTTTGAGGTTCATTGGAAGAGGTGTGACTGACTACAAGCCTCCAGGAGGAAAAGGAGCAAGTGCAGAAGCAAGGTTGTGTCCTCCTACTCTAGCCTAACAGTCTAGTCAAAAGAACAATCTTGCTCAAGCTAAAAGGTAGTATAATTCTATTCTAATGACATTCTACCATCTTTCTTGAGCAAGAATTCCAAATACATAAGCTTGAATGATGTTTTTCCTAATACTGGTCCCAAATTAACTCACATAAAAGTCATTGGCAAAACTCCCAGATCCTAATTCAGCACAGCACGTAGGCATGTGGTTAAAATTAATGCCTAAAATTTTTTGCTGAACCGATTGGGCCTAAACCATGGTGTAGGTGTAGAAGAAAAGTGAGCCCTGTATATAAAAGCCTTTAGTTTTATCCCCAAGCCTGTTGAACACTATCATAGTTTTATTATATTATACAATGAGAGGAGGAAGGAATAATTTTCCGTGCAGGAACGGGTGGCTGTGCGGGGAAAAGCAGGGGGTGGGAGTGCAGACTTAATTTCAGCGTGTGGGATCTCACTCAGATTGAACTCAATGGTAAAGCTCCTATTCATTTCAGTGGGAGCAGTACCAAGCCCAGAAAATATGCCAGTGAGGTTGTGGGGGGAAATGTACAATATTCAGAATATTTATAAAAGATGTGTTCATTTGAAAGGTAAATGTTATCAGAGGCTAATTGGGCATAATTATAGAAGAAAATACACACCCCACATCCCCGGAAATAGCTGTCTTTCTAGAGATGTTACTTTTCTAAAATAAACAAACGTTATCTTATTTTCAATATTACTTATATTTTATAAAATCAAAAAGCTTAATCTGAAGACAAACACCCAAGGAACCATTAGAACAATGGAAAACAAATAACTGTGCTGCCAATTCAGTTATGTGTAATAGCTCAAAGAAAATCACTGGGAGAAAGCTGTGGTGTGCATTCCCCTGGTTGGCACTCTTCAGATCTTCCGCGGGATGAAAAGTTACTCACTGAATACAAAAAGGGTTGTTCTGGAAAATTAGAATTTCTTTCTCTGTTCTTTGTATATATTTTTGTTCCCTCTGGTCCAGTGTTCAGAACAGGCCCTTCCTATTATTTTTGCAACTATATAGGTTCAAATTAAAGAACATTGAGCTACCAAAGAAGAAAAGATGGAAAGCATGAGAGTTAACAAGAAAAAAAAAAGGGTAGTTTTCTGATCAACTTTTATATGCAGAATGTTCTATTGCCCTCCCTTTCTACCTGTGGATCAAATTCTGCCCTTGGATGTGTGCACAATAGCACAAAAGCTGCGCAACTGCAGTCAGGCAGAATTTGGCCCCCCAAACTATTTCTATATCTGAAGACCACTTATAGCCTGGCAATTATTTATGCCACCAGAGTTCAAGAATTTTGGAGTTAACTGATAGCATGATTACTTTCGTCAATCACAGTCAAGTTCAACCCTGTCTGATTAACTCGGTTGACTTCAGACTGCTCCAATTACAGGATGACATCCTGGCCCATTGAATTTCACCCTCAGTCTCTGCCCCTGGCCCTCAGCTGGTAGAGAAGTGTGGTTTGACAGCAAATGGAACTGAAATCCACATGTTTAAATTGGTTGCAGAGATTCAAAATGAGGGGAACCAAGCATAAAAACAGAGCACACTGTTTTAAATGAATGGGATTACTTTCTTTAATTGTAAACATGTTCTTTAATCTCATTTCCATGATTCTGGTGCAAGTAATTTATTTATGATTTATTTGTTAATTTTATTGATTTTTTCCAGTGCCCACTGCTCTAGCTGCTAGGCACTTGTTTACAGAATTCATACAACAATAAAACCACGCATGATGGGTGGTATTAAAAGACCATTTCTTTAGGACTACAAAACCAACCAAACAGCTAACCCAGTCTTAAACTCAAACTCTCTAAACTCTGCCAGACTACCCAGGGGAACAAGTTTTAAAGGCAGGGCCCCTCAACTTTAAGAAAGTTCTGCTCTTGGTCCTGGAGTGATGTAATTCACCCCCACAGCCTGAAAGCAGATTTCAATGCAGCAGCTCTCTAGCTATTATGGTCTGGAGTGGTGGCTGCGACTAGTCCAGGCTTCCGTGCAGGGTTTCTGGATTGTATGATTTTGGGCCTGGCCAACCCCCTAATTTCCTTTTCCTACCAGTTTATTTAGGGTCAGCGCAGAGTTCATCTTTGCAGTACACTGAAGGTGCAGAGACCCCTCTATGCAGCCACTCTGTCAGCAGTTCCCCACAGTCTCACTGCGGCGTATCAGTGATGTGGAAGGCCTTGGGGTAGTCCTCCATCCCATGAGTCATGTTCACCGAGCTTGACTAATGCAGTCATGGGTCCTAGCATTTGATAAACAATCCAACTATGTCATTTGCAACTGATTATTACATAAGCAATACCATAACTCATAACACCACTAGCCGGGCCTTCTTCCCTGCAAAAACAGTTACGACAGGACCATGGTCGTTATATTCTGATTGTTATAACTCAGTGCCTCTTAGAATTGCATTGGTAAAGGGATTAGGACAATAAAGGTCACAAGAGAGCTTTCTGATGGCGTTTAGTGGATGGGGGCAACAGTTTCATGATAAACTCATTTTTATTCTTGAAAGATGATGTCAGAGTCCCCCTCTAAATGCCAAAGCAGCAGGTATATTTTTATAGTCATACAACATCCATCAACAAGGTTTGTTTGAATAGACAGTTGCCAGGGCAGTCCATCATGGAGTTACTTGGAAAACATATATTTTTTTCCCCCAACAGGCAATCAAAATAAGTTTTCATTGACATTTTTTGTAGAGGATTTTGACTTTTCCATCAAAAACCTGAACTTTGTAAAGTTTTTTGGGGGGGTTGATCTGTTTTCCAACAAAAAATCAACATTTTTTCATAGAAACCTGACAGGTTTTTTGGAAAAATTAGTTTGATCAAAGCTCCAATTTTCTGTTGAAAATTTTTCCTTGAAACTGTTTTTCAACTAGCCCTAGTTCCAATATTTAGATATAGGACCTGACTGTAACTGGTGCGCAAACTAGGCATTTGGCATTCAAACTAGCTGCTCCATTGGTACAGCAGGTGGGGGCTGCTCATCATTCTCTCTTCTTAATCACTGTATGGGAAAAGAGGCCAGTGGATGATCAGTGGGTCCTTCTCTTTTAAGTCATGTCAGTGATGATTGTGGGAGTGGTGGAAGCAAAGAGTCTCTTTCCAGAGCTTTGTCTATTGGGGAGAACAAATGCCTTGGGCCAGCGATCCCCTGCAAACTCCTACAC
Organism: Caretta caretta; assembly: GCF_965140235.1. NCBI lineage: Eukaryota > Metazoa > Chordata > Testudines > Cheloniidae > Caretta > Caretta caretta. Next base: position 122,050,237 of record NC_134207.1, on the reverse strand, counting down.
TAATGGCAGCCATGTTGCCATGATGAGTCCAACATTATTGTTTGTTTTACTTAATTGCACCAGTTCCTGGAGTCATTCCATGAGAATCTCAGCTTTCATTTCTCTCTGTGTGTGTGTATCTCTCATGGTTACGGAGAAAAGTCTGAAATGTGACTTGAGTGCACCCTAAAGTCTCACAAGCTAGAAGCAAATAAAAAGAATGCAATATTTTTTTTAAAAAATCTCTTGATTTTTAAGCCAATGTCATAATTTTGGGGGACCATATTCATGACTTTTGAATGTTTGAGGTTGGCAATACTGTAATTGTTGTCCTATAGAATCATAGAGGTGTAGCACTGGAAGGGCCCTCAAGAGGTCATCTAGTCCAGTCCCCTGCACTCAAGGCAGGAGTAAGTATTAACTAGACCAGTGGTTCCCAAATTTGTTCCACCACTTGTGCAGGGAAAGCCCCTGGTGGGCCGGGCCGGTTGGTTTATCTGCTGCGTCCGCAGGTTCGGCCAATCTTGGCTCCCAGTGGCCGCAGTTCGCTGCTCCAATGTCCCTCGGCCTGCGCTGCTTCCGGCAGCTTCCATTGGCCTGGAGCAGCGAACTGCAGCCACTGGGAGCCGCGCTCGGCCGAACCTGCGGACGTGGCAGATAAACAAACCGGCCTGGCCCGTCAGGGGCTTTCCCTGCACAAGCGGCGGAACAAGTTTGGGAACCACTGAACTAGACCATCCCTGATAGGTGTTTGTCTAACCTCTTCTTAAAAACCTCCATGAAGGAGATTCCACAACCTCCCTAAGCAATTTGTTGCAGTGCTTAACTACCCTGACAGGACATTTTCCTAATGTCTACCCTAAACCTTCCTTGCTGCAGTTTAAGCCCATTGAACCTATCCTCAGAGGTTAACAAGAACAATTTTTCACCTTCCTCTTGTAACAATCTTTTATGTACTTGAAAACTGTTGGTAGAGAAGATAATTAAGTCCTTTTCCTGCCAACCTCTGGAGAAGTGTATATACCTAAGCACAGGGAGAATTACAGTATTCTACATTCACACTGCTCTACTCTGCCCAATTAATCCTCTTTCATGTTCTTTGTCCATTTTATTTATATGCACCTGCTAGGCAGTTAAGGCTTTAGCTCCAGCCAACTGAACTGCAGCTCTTATCTAACTCTACATGACATCCTTTGTCCTCCAATTTCGGCTTCTCATCCCTGGAATCGAAACAGTTTCTGTGCTTTAATTAGAGGTAGATCTGGTAGCACCGTCTGTTGTTAAGGTTGCCTAACACTTCCCTTTATAAGGCCCTGGTTTTAGTTGCTTATAACTTTGCCAAACTTCACCTGCTTAGGCCGAAAAATTTTCATCCCGGGTGTCTATCTCAAGCTGATTTTTTGTTGTTGAAAATTTCAGCTAAAATAGTCTGACTGTTTCTCAGAACGATATTTCAAATATGTTGTTTTGCTCATGTTAAAAAGAAAAATGTACTACTGCTTTTCTGAGAAGCTCCAGCACCTCTGTGCTTTGGAGCAGGGACTTTAAACTGGTCAGGAAGGTGTATATTGGGGATAGGGGGAGAGTGCCAGGAGTCAGTGTGGGGAGATGGATAGAAGGAGTGTGGGGACACATTGTGGGTACATGGTCAAAAGGGTCTATAACCATAAGAGAATACTCCCCTACAGAGCCTGGAATGGAACTCAGGAATCATTGTTCTCTCTAGTCCTCTCCTGTAAGCAAATAGTGGTGAAACTCACAGGCATAATATGTGTCTCCTTCCCCCATAGTGGCTAGTCCACATAGAAGATAACAGCCTACTATTGCTACCAGTAGCTCAAGTGGTAGAGATCTGTGCTGTGGCTCTAAAGATCTGACCCCTGCTGTTGGGGGTGGTATACTGCAACAAGATATAATTTCTGCTTTTTCAGTTTTTTGAGGGGGGTTGTTTTGGTTTGGTTATATTAGAAGAATGTCGAGTTTGCAAAGTCCTAGCACTCAAAAGTGAGGAAATATCAGAAGTAAGGTGGCCATTTAGCCTTAATTCAGCCTCCTTATGCATATGCATTACCATAGTCTTTAATTACATGACACATACAATTTTTTCCCACAGTTTTACCATCCAAATGTGCTCTTTGTGTATATTTTTTATCCCCTGCAAATTAAAAGGCAAGAAGGGACGAGCAGATGACTGACAGCATGAACTATTAACTATTATGGCTGGTGCTAATAGTGTTGGCTCATATGAGAAGTGCTGGGATGTCAGAGTAAATTACCTTGCAAGCAATCTTGTCTGAAGGCCCCTCACACCTGTTTCTCTCTTGTCAGTAGGCGGTCACTTTTTTTCCCTTATAGGTCCAGGGAATGTGTTGAATTGTGTGACAGGATCCAGCCTACCCAGCAGCATGCCCATCCCTTCTCCAGCTAGGTAGTGCTTACTGAGCTGGGGAGACATTTGATTGTCCAGCAAATTACTTCTAGTAAACCAAGAGACCAAAGTAAATGAGCTTAAAAAAATGGATCAATCCTTGAAGGTAGATGTCTGGATTGCAGGTAGTTTCTGCGTCTTAGCTTCATTCCTCTGGCACATGTTATGGGCTGTGCTAACCCGTGGAAGAAACAGAGAGACCTCTGCAACTGAAGATACACAGGTAGTAGAAATACTTTTAAATGAGGTGGATTCATTTCACATATTAGCCTTGGTAGTTTTAACCAGGCAAATACTGCTTGTAAAGAGAGTTAGATGTATATTCTATTAATCCCCTTAATGTATGTTCCTTAAGGAAAAAAGACAGAGATAAATATAAGAGCATCATTCCCTTGGACCACATTCACTTCTTTCATAATCTGCAGTAAATCCTAGTAGTATTACTGTAATTTTAAAAAAAGCTACATCTCCCCTTTCATGCTATTTGTTAGTCCCTGTTGAAACATTGTTCTAATGACCTCTGCTGGGTGAGACAAATAGGACTCCTTGTCTTTGGCCACTGCCTGAATAAGCATGTCAGGCCCTCTACTAGCTGCTGTATTATTGTCACATGACCAATGCAGGCACCCACACAAGATCCCGAAAGAGGTTTGTAAGAATTTCAACCCTTTGGGTCGACATCTATTATTTCCCCACTATTAGCAGGTGAAGATATCATCTTCCCAAAGATCCAGGAGCTGATTGATTGATTGTAGTAGATTATAATTATATTATTCGTTGGTGCAACCTAACCACTAAGTTAAACATGTGATTTCACAATGAGAAAATGAGAACAGCACATACCAGCTGGGGTTTAGCTTGAGCATTTTTAAAAATAACTTACAATAAAAAATGTGGCTTAAATAAAAACAGATGAATTTAGGTTTAGAAAGGCAAACATAAGGGCTCTTCTCAAGTAGCTTCTATCATCCAGATTGTCAGGATGATTAGGCTTAATTACATCACTACAAACTGCTGCATTCTGTTCATGAATGCATTTGTGCAGTCTCAGAATTAGTTTCCTGTGTATAGTCTTTGAGTTCTGAAATATCGCCGGACTCCAGTTTGGCATATTCTTCTTTCCTGTTGTTATGAGCTGCAAGAGGCAATTATCTCATGCTTAATACTACAGAGTTTTACATTTTGGGAAGAAGGTCAGAGGACGGGGATAAATAAAGGATAAGTTAAATTGTGTGTCGTCAAATCTCTTTATGTTGTTGTATTTTTAATTTAAAAAAACAGTAAAAAAAATTGTTATAAACAGAAAGTAAAGCCAAAAAGTCAACTGAAATTGTTCCTAAAAGCCTTTCAATTATTTTTGTATTTCTATAATTATATCATTTCTGTGATAAGCTGAAATGACAACTCTGAGTTAGTGTCTTATTCATCACACTTTCATAATATTGTATTAGTGACTCTCAGTGAATTTCATTGAAAAGTAGTTCTTATGCTATGAAAGTTTTTGACACAATACATTAAAATAAGTTAAAAAACCATGATGCTTCCATTTACGCTACCTCTGCTTCAAAGACAATTATGAGGAGAAAAAAGTATAAAATTATAGGTTTCAGAGGAACAGCCGTGTTAGTCTGTATTCGCAAAAAGAAAAGGAGTACTTGTGGCACCTTAGAGACTAACCAATTTATTTGAGCATGAGCTTTCGTGAAGTGAGCTGTAGCTCACGAAAGCTCATGCTCAAATAAATTGGTTAGTCTCTAAGGTGCCACAAGTACTCCTTTTCTTTTTATAAAATTATACTTTCAGGGTAAAATATATTTAAAAATACTTCTTTATGCAGTGATTAATAGATCTGATTAAATACTATTTGTTGAATAATATGTACTGTTTTTAATCAACTACCTGGTTTTATTATTTTATGTGTGTGCATTATTTGACCAGCTTAATAGCTGATTGAAAAATAGCCTTTGAAGGATATATGAGGCAAATAAGATTATATTCATCACATATAACATCAATTAATCCAGTGTTTGATTAGTTTTAATTATTAACCCCACTTAAAATATATTTACTTTTCAAGTTGTATCCTGTTTACCTCGTATTCAGTTTATGCAGTGACAACAGATGATTTCACTTTGTTCATAGTTACATTCTAAACAATTTGATTTTGCATTTCTCATGCACTAGCACAATGCTGTAGTTTTTGACTGCAAATGCTACAGGAATACGTTAGAATCAAGGAAACATTTCAATTGCTTGTAGGTTTTGTAAGATCTTCTTTTTCCAAAATTGAAATTTTTGAAGAAATTTGATTTGATTATGTCTCTTTAAAACCATATTATTGGGATGTTCTTTACCTATAATTTTAAAACATTTTGTATATTCTACTGTAGCATTTTCAGCTGTCTGTGTTTACATTATACAGACATACTTGATGTAAAGATAAAACTGGAAATCTTTGTCCTGGAAATTTCAGAACAGTATGAAGAAATTTAGACTTTTTTGGACTTTGAATTTATGTACTTGAGCAAATTTGGCACACACTGAGCAACAACTTACTGATGAACTTTGTATTGTGCATTCTGTCAGTGTTGGGTGTCATATCTTCAAATTATATTGATGTGATACAATAACCACATTTGCTCACATACAGCTATTTTGAGAGCTGTGAGTTAAGATTTTTAGCCCACACATTGGAGGACATGCAGAAACCTTCTGAGAACTTCTGCTTGTTTTCAAATAAGACTGCTTCAGTGAGACTTCTGTGTTTCTGCTTTCTGTCATATTTTCAATGGTCTTGCTCTGCTCTTTGTCTCCTTCTCACATGTATTCACATCCACCCACACATCAAACCTTAGATCATCTCAAAACCTGGCTTCTGCAGGATCATTGTCAAAAATAAATAAAAAGTCAAGCCTGTGGGCATGATATACTCATGTCACTTCTGAGCTACACACCAGTTACTTTAGAGAGAGTTGAATTTGGAGGAAGGTCCAATTCTTTCCTCAAATACATGTGTATAACTCCCATTGAAGTCAATGAGAACAGTACTAATGTATCCAGGGGCAGAATTAGGCCTTGGGTTTACAGAGAAAGAGAAGCCAAGAATCAACAGGGTTGTTTTATAGTGCTTGTCTGTGACTTCCATGCTTTTATTTGTTCACTGACTTTGGTTTAGTTTTCTTCGGACACGCAAGATCTTTCCTCTCAGTTGGCATTTACCTCCAGTTTACTGCTCCACTGTTATCAATGCTGGCCTGTCAATGACAGCACTTGAGTACAGCCCTTAGCGCTCATAGTGTTTCACAGGAAATGAACCAGAAATGGAAGATTTAAGACTTTATAGTACTACGGTTTGGCATCTCCAAACGTGAGCTGGAGAAAAACCAAAAATGTATTAGGTTTTAAGATAGCCTGTTTTGTCCTTTAGTGTATATGGAAGTATATACACAATAGCAAGTGGGCTGAAAGGAGTTTTCCATTACATTGCAATTCAGCAAAGATCCCACAAAAAGTGCTGTTAGCTGAATCCTGTGAGAGACAACTGTCCGTCAAGACATCCCCTTATGGCACAGTGTGGCCCTACAGATGCGCTGCTCTACTCCACCTACCTGGATTTTTGTAAAAAAATCACTTCCAGGCCAAGCTATGTTAAACTGAGATTCCCTGTGGGAGGTGGGGCCTCATTTATTAAGTCATTTACAGCATATCAATTAGTCTGTAGCCCCTTTAGTCCAGCCCTTGTTCTCCCTGGATTCAGTGTTCCCGCTGCCTTCCGCCTGGGCTTGTGTGCTACTTTGGGTTGGTCCCCTCTGAGAGCCAGGAGTCACACAGCTCTCCTTCTGGGACCTGTGTATGGTACTTCCTACACGCTTCCCCTACTTAGGTCAGGAGTCTCACAGCCCTCCTTTTGGGGCCTGTGTCAGTAACTCAGGCCAGCTGCAGCCCTGACTCAGCTTCTCTGAGTTAGTCCCTTTTGATTTTGCCTTTTCTCCCTACGCAGGCCTCTTCCAAGCTGGCTGCTCATACTCACTCCTTCTTTGGCTCTCTAGAGGCTTCTTTTTATCACTAGGCCTGGGACTGATTTTGTCACACGACCTACTTGTCATGTGGCTATGATAATTTTCCCCACCTGGGGATGAGAGAGAAGCACAGGTGGGCTGGACCTATAGCCTCTGTGAATAAATACTTAAAGAGCCACTGGGCTAGAGACAGAGTAACAGAACGATTCTAACACCTGGTGGTCAGGACACCATCTGGGCAATCCACTGTGTAGTCCTCCTGGTCCAATGGCTATTACTTATTTATATACAGTGTAGCAGCTTCAGCAGGAGAGATTGAGAGCTCCCTGTCCATCCTCCAATCCTCCACATCAGACTGTCTCATAGCTCAGTGGCTAGAGCATTCTCTGAGAGGTGTGGGAGATTCCTGTTCAAATCATTCCTTTTTCCTCAGGCAGAGGGGGAATTGAATCCAAGTCTCCTGTATCCTGGGTGAGTGCTCTAACCGCTGGATTAAAAGCTATAAGCTGGCCACCTCCTCCTCTGGCCTAATTTTTGAATGGGGTCTGATGCCATAGGCATGCTCAGAGCACACTGGTGGGATCGGGCCCCACAGTGAAGATAGGCAGGTGAACACCTGTTTTCCTCCAGTTCTTGGATTGCATTGGTGGTTAGGTGGGAGACAGGCATCTGGATACCTATAGTGAAACAGCAGTGCACATGCTCGGAGACAGAAATTTAGGCACCTAGGGAACTTTAGGTCCCGAGCAAGCTGAGGCACCAAAGGATTAGGCAAGAAGGGATTCTGTGGGTCACAGTGGAGCCTAAATCTGGGATTTAGGTGCCTATGACTGGGGTTTAGGTGCCTGAGTACCTTTGTGAACCTGGGCCCCCGTAGCAGATCTCCACTGTATATTTTGCTGGAGATTTTGTGGAACTCGTTGCCAGGGCATGTTGTGAAGGCCAAAACTGTAACAGGTTTTTTAAAAAAACTAGATATGTTCATGGAGGATAGGTCCATCAATGGCTATTAGCCAAGATGGTCAGGGAGGCAGCCCTATGCTCTGGGTGTCCTCGCCTCTGATTATCAGAGTGGCGACGGGATGGATCACTCTATGGTTACCTGTTCTGTTCATTCCCTCCGAAGCATCTGACATTGGCCATTGTCAGAAGACAGGATACTAGGATAGGTGGATCAGTGGCATAGGTAGGTGGAGTGGACATAAAGAAAGGTGCCACCCGCTCCAGGTCCTCGGCAGCACTGGAGGCTCTCGCCGCTGAAATGCCTCTGAGGACCCAGAGCGAGTGAAGGCCCCCGCTGCCGAAGTGCTGGACCGGCTGGCAAAGACCCGGAGCGCCGCCGGGTGAGTAAAAATTTTAAAAGGCGCCAAAAAATTAAAAAGGCGCCACATGTGCTCAGTGGGGGAGCTCCTCTCCCAGCTACGCTCCTGGGGTGGATCATTGGTCTGACCCAGTATGGTCATTCTTTTGTTCTCATGATACTTGGCTGGACTGCAGTAATTTTTGCTGAACTTTACTAGGTTTCTGCAGATAGGTTATTGAGCTATTTGTTGACTGTACTTGCACATAGTGAAAATTCATCACAGTCCCATCGTTCAAACTCCCGTGTGTCGTGTGCTTTGAATCTCACCCTTACTGAATAAAAGTTTACCTTTTATGGTCCAAAAATCCTATTTGAAGTACAAAGCACATCTAGAAATGCCAAGGTCACCCAAACCCTCATAAAAATCTAAGTTGCACTTAAAAAGTCTGTCTATACTCTCAGCATGAGTGGGAGTGGGATGTAAACAGCTGTGAATGGTTTGCTTTACTTTTCTGTGCTCTGCAGAAAAATTTGCTATAGCCTTCTGGAACGGGGTTTGGCAGAGCAATATCCTTTACTCATTATGGTGTTCCCCAAAGCAGCACCAAACAAAGGATCAACAAGAGAGCAAGTTAGACCTGTGCAAAACAACTTTCAGTTATCTCTTTTCCTTTTTGCACATGGAACCACAGCAGATATTGGTACCAGTGTCAGATCATTCTCTGTGGGAGGACTCAGATTACTAGTGCAGCGAACCAGTGACAATTATTTCACCCATTTGTGACGTGGATGTAATACTGGCCTTGTGATGACCATGCAACATACTGGTACTTGTGTGCATTGACATGTATGCTTTGTGATGTGCAGCTAATTGAGTATACAGGCACTGTGTCCATGAAAGATTTCTCTTTGGGTGGTTCAGATGTCTGTTGTGGATATGACTCCTCCATTTGTTTTACCATATAGATGATTTTTGTGACTGAATACAACCATGCACTGCATTCCCAATCCCATGTTCCTCAATGAGAGTACCTTTCCTGCGGTGACAGGCACACACAGAGACTGGATATTGCATGTGCAGCACCGTTTCACACGGTGCCAAGCCAGTAGAACATTGACTTTGAAGCCATTACGTTCTTTTCACTGGCTTTGAATTCGTCCATCTGTTCAGTGGGTGTAGTTACCGGTGTAATGAAGAGACGTTATTATTTATTGTTATTTGTATTACTGGAGTGTCTAGAGGCCCCAGTTGAGATTGTGCTAGGCACTGTACCAACTCACATTAGGAGACAATCCCTGGTCCCAAGGGTTTTTAATATTAATAGACAAGTTAGAAAGTGGAAGGGGAAACAGACATACAGATGGGTGAAGTGATTTCCCCAAGGTCATATAGCAGGTCAGCGGCAGAGACATATATACAGTGAAATTGAGGTGGTTGACTCCCTGTCCAGTTTCTTGTCCCCTGGACTATAATTAGACCTGGGGAGGGACAGTTATGTGTTATCAGAATTCTCAGCCTGTCAGGTCTAAGCTTTTATTGAAGCCATTTTATAAATGTAAATGTATTTTGTGCACATCCTTCACATCTATTGTGCTAGATTATGTTGCATTTTCTTGGTTAGTGAAATCAGATACAGCAAAAAGTGGAGAAAAAATATAGCTTCAAAAATGTTTACCAACTTGATCAAGAATGTATGAATGTTGATATGAATGTAAAGAAAGGTGAAATGCAGAGTGTCATCCTTAGATGTATAGCATAGTGAAGATTCCCCCTCGCCCCCCCACTAAACCGTCAACGGTGTCCTGTTGCAGTTATCTCACCAGCCAAACTGTAATATACACTGGGAGATATATGCAGACTGCCAACCATGACCTTTCTTTCTGGCATTCATTATAGCTGTGTGATGTCTCACTGAACACGTTTAGTGATGGCCATGGTGCAGTAAAAATTACATTCTAATGCTGAGTGAATGGTCAAGGATTCTGACCAAGGGTTTTTCACATTGGAGAGGTCACATTCTAGTCACATCAGACAGGGGATGAATCTTCCTCTTGGATGATGAACAACAGAAGAAGCTGATTCTCATTTTCCCCTTAAATAGTCAGTCCACTATAGCTCTCCGTGTTTTCTCCTACAGTTGCTTAAATTCCAACTTCACCACTAGATCTCTCTCTTTCCAGTGCTTAATTTGTAATGAAAGAGGTGTTGGGGCTCAAGCAATTTTTTTACTTTCATAATGGACACGGCAAGCCCAGAGGTGCTGGGGCAATGAACTGCCAAGCCTGGAGGTGCTGTGGATCAGCCCTGGCAAAAATTAAGCACTGTCTCTTTCACCCTCCAGTGGGCCAAATTCTGATTTCAGAAACTCATGCATGGTTCCCAGCTGATTTGAGTGAGAATTGCTCATATGTGTCTGTATATAAAGGTTTCAGAGTAGCATCCGTGTTAGTCTGTATCCGTAAAAAGAAAAGGAGGACTTGTGGCACCGTAGAGACCAGCAAATTTATTAGAGCATAAGCTTTCGTGAGCTACAGCTCACTTCATCGGATGCATACGAAAGCTTATGTTCTTATAAATTTGTTAGTTTCTAAGGTGCCACAAGTACTCCTTTTCTTTTTATGTATGTAAAGATTGAGTTTTCTTCTTCATATGTATGGAAGGATCAGGATCTCTGCTTCTCCAGAACAGATGGCGGAATATTGTGGGTAAGTCTCTGGTCATAGTGTGATCCTCGGTGGGAGTGTAGAAAACTGAAGTGAATAATTAAGCAATAAACCTCTCTTCTCTAAGGGCAAGTTTACACTACAGTGCTACATTGGTGCAGCCATGCTGCTGTAGCACGTCTGGTGAAGACGCACTATGCCGAAGAGAGAGTGCTCTCCTATCAGCATAATTACTCCACCTCTCCTGCCGACATAGCGCCAGTGTGGACAGCATGAAACTTGCATCTCTCGTGGAGGCGGAGGCTTTTTCATACCCCTGAGCGATGTAAGTTAGATGGACTTAAGCGATAGGGTAGACCTGCCCTAAGTAATCCTTTCCATCCTAGATATTCCCCATTAGCACAGTATGAATACCACAGATACCTAAAATACTTAATATTTCTCTAGCTCATCTTCAATCCAATGGAAAGCATGGACATGTCTGATGCAGTGACACGTTAATATAACTCAAACTTTTAACTATTTTGTATTATTGGAGTTTACAAATTAAACCATTGGTAGGAGGGACATGCATATGGAGTAGCTTAGGACACTGTTGTTCATGGTAGAGAAAGGACAGGACTAGATTGTAATACATCAAGGGATTCGTTACTGAAGCTTTTGAACTCAGAGTGAACCTAGTATTTCTCCCTAGCTCTTTAGCTTCCCAGCTAACCAACCACAGCCCATGTTGCCTAATGGCACCACACAAGGAGGCCTCCCTACATCCAAGCCAGAACTAAGAAGTCATTGAAAGGGCATGTGGATCGATTTAATTTCATCTGTCACCCCCATCTAATTATGAGCATATTTATTTGAGCTCGTATATTAAATACTGTCTGGAGTTGAGGATTATAGAAGAAAACTATGGCCTATTAGCTTAATTAATGGCAGGGAGACCATAGAAAATACAGGCTGGTTTTCTATTGGCTTGTGATGACACTACAGCCCCTAACACCCTCATTACACTTTTAGGGGGAATGCAAACCTAAAGATATTTTGGTTTTGCCAAACCAAACTCTTCTCTTACCTGCCAAAATCTATGTGAAGCCCATGTTTGATATGTCTGAGCCTGGAGAAATTTGCTAAAACACATCCAGATCCTGTCTATCCTAGGTGCTCCATAAGGTCTCTCTTTTCTTTTACACACTCTAGATTCCTTCCAACAGTAGGTTCAGGTATTAACATAAGCTTATTACGATTTCCAGACGTGCAGAGACTTACTGTATGGGCGGTGTAGCATGCTTCTGAGTGTATCTGAAGTGATCTGGAAAGTGCAAACATGAAATTAATGGGTCCCACTGATCAGTCAAGGATGGCCTCCTATTTCATCTCATATCTTGAAGGCAGTATCCTTGTATGTATTACAGAGCAGGATCTTTCTCCCATTCTGGACATCTTAGCACTGCCTCATGAAAACTCATGCTCTGATGTACACCAGTTGCTTTTTTGTAATTTTAAAAGTAATTTCCTTCATTTTAAAATGGGAGAAACATGCGTGAAACCAATAGTTCACTGCAGAAGGGTGGATTTATCCAAATACTCTCATTGCCCAAGTGGTCGCCTTCATTGTCATGCTTCACAGCATGCTTGAGATGAGATGTGAGGATAACTAATATATAACCATCTATCTTGTCATCTTTTATTGGTTAACTACACAGTACTATTTCCCTATAAGGATAGTGACAATATACACACATTATATCATTTGTACATAAAAACAAATCTGTACCACAAAGATGTCATAAATGCAAATCTATCTTTAGAAGGTTTTAACTGGTCATCTAGAGCTTGATTCTCATTTACACTAAGGCCGCTTTACAGTGTTCTACCTGCGCCTTTTGTGTGAATGAGAATCACGTACAAGTCTGGTGGGTAGAAAAATCTCCAGGTAGAAAATATGAATAGACTGCAGTGACATAAAACTTTGAATCCTGAAACTGAGTTTGATCAGTTTTCCCTCATATTACTGATTCCCCCCTCATCATTAGTGAGAGGCTATTTTTTTTCTGGCCCAATGAAGTCTTCATTGTTTCCCATTTATAAATTGACTATCACGGTTTCTGAACAGCACTACAGTTAGCTTTCTTTCCTTGAAGATCTGCTGCATGTTTGCTGCTCTTTGTCTATCCTTAGTGCAGCTGCATGAGACTTGACCTTACCCAAGACAACACATCCCAAATTCACTTCCAGACTTAGCTCTATTCACACATCGTCACTTATTAAAGGATATAGTAGTTTACATTTGAGATTACATGGGAGAACAAATATCAAAATCTGCAGCTTGGAATACACAGCCTTAGATCACAAGTCAAAATGCATTTATTTGGTGATCTTCTTACCCAAGTCCCTAGTGGAATATCTGCTTCACAAAAACAGTTTGGTTCAAACGGCAGTCTCTTCTTGAGGCTGCAACTGGAATAGTATGAGGAAGCTTGAATGGTGCCTCCCTCACTGTGATGCTGGCAGACCAGGTGCCAGCTCATGCCAGAGCCCCTAAGATTCACTGAACACTGACAAATGCGTAGCTGGAAACCAGTCTTGCTCACCTGTTTGCTAGTATTGTTAAAATAGGTATTGAAGAGATGAGAATGTGTTTAGACTTATGAAATGCTTGTAGGATGCTGCATGTATTAATCTACTTATAGCGTCTGTATCCCATGTTATAAGGTTATATTAAGTGTTTGCCTTGTAATCCTCTGTAATTGTGTAAGTGATCAAACAGGAAAGGAGCATTAATTAATACAGAAATGCCAGCTTCCTTCAGAAGTGTTATGTCCTGTCCACCAAGAAGGCATATTGAAACCAAATGAGCCATTGTGAAACATCAAACAACAAGACTTTGTTGATTGCTTGCCTCTCCCCTCCCCACCCCGACTCTGCCCCAGACCCATGAAGAGGAGATATGCAGGTGGACTATCATCTTGAACTTGGGGTGGGGGAGAAAGGAATAAAAATCCCTGACAAGAAGGAACTGTATCTTTCTAGTGCTTGAACTCTGAGGGGATCAAGATTTCTAAGCATAAGCAAGAGATCCCCAGGGCTTGGTTTGGGTTAGCCCTAAAGGACGTATAGAACTTCCATATTACAGCAGTTTCTATTACCCTTTCAGAATGTAAGACTGTAACTCTTTTCTGTATGTATGGTTACCTGCTTTAACCTTGTAAATAACTCTTATTTCTTTTCTTAGTAAATAAATCTTTAGTTATTTAGTATAGGATTGGCCACAAGTGTTGTCTTTGGTGTGAGATCTAAGGTGCAGTTGACCTGGGATGAGCGACTGGTCCTTTGGGACTGAGTAACCTGAATATTGTTGTTGTCAGGGACCATTTTTCACAGAGACAAGCTTGCCTGGGTGGTAAGATAGACTGGAGTATGTATGGGAACTGTCTGAGACTCTATGTTAAGACTGTTATAATGCTTGAGGAGTTCACACTTGTTACTCGGTTGGTGAAATCTAAGTATTAAACTCACAACCAGTTTGGTTTGTGCCCTGCTTCTTCACAGTCTGCCCTGAGGTTGGTATTCATGCTCCCGAGCCACTCTGAAAAGCTTGACACTCACCTTCGTGAACTGTAATTTCACACAAGTTAAAATAATAAATTAATTGCTTCAAGTTTGCTTCAAGAAGATGAATGAACTTCTAAAGATGGGCTAAATTCATCCCTGGTGAAACCTCGCTAATTTGTGCGTAAGTATTCCTGTTCCTTTTACCCTCAGATTTAATAACTCAGATTCTTCTGCAGCACAGAAGGTGCAGTTCAGGAGGAGAAAAAACAATGATAGCTTTACTCTTCCCCTATTTTGGGCCAGTATAGCCCCTGGAATAGGAGAGTAGCCTTAAGGGCCTTACCAAGCTGCCCGTGGGCTGCTCTGCAGCTCAGAATTGCTGGAATGCAGAGCACTCCAGCCACTTCCCTTCTAATTCCTGAAATAATTCCTCCCAATTTTGGCACACCCTTATCCAAAGGGCTGGGGGCGGGGGGGCAGGGGGCAAGCAGCATAAGGCCATGTACACCCGTACTCTGCTCCCCTTGCACTGGGGGGCCACTCTGCTCACTTTATGCTTGAGCAGCCCCATAAAAGGGCTGTAGCATGGGCTGGAATATGGCTGACTGTGTTTTTTTTTTACACTTGAAATAATCTCAGAGAGAAGCACAAGAAAGTGGAGATAAATTATGTGTTTATAACTTCAATAGTGCTAAGGCTGAAGGAGAGTTGTAGTTCAGGCCTTTCCAAATGTCTTTGTCAATCAAAAAACAACAACCAGTGAATCAGTTTTCTTGTTATAGCTCCAAGATTGGCATCAGTCCCTGATATGGGTTATCAACTTTTCTGCTGAAAAGATATGATGATTTATGAGTTTCTTAATTAGTCCCATTAGACCTGGATTCTCATTTAGTATCACTTGATACTTTTATTACTGTTTTATCACTATGCACATTTGATTCTTATATAGTTACAGTCACGTACTCCTGATATAGAGCTGACTGCAGAATCTGTGAAAAAACAAGATTTTACACATAACTGGAAAATACTAGTTAATAACATAGGGGCTTTTATGTAACATGAGTCAGAGAATACAGTTGCAGATGAAAGAAGCAGGTGTGATGTATGAAACCTTCCATTGCAAAGGGGACATGTGGTGGTGAGATAGTCTGAAGCTCAGTGAAAAGATTCCTCATGTGGCAGTGTGGCCTACCAGAAAGGGTACTGGACTGGGAGTCAGGAGGCCTGGGTTCTGTTCTTTGCTCTGACCTACTGTGTGACCTTGGGCAAATCTCTGTGCCTCTGTTTCCCCTCACAGCCTTTTTCTCTCTTGTTTTTTTAGATTGTAAGCTTATTTGTGCAGGGATTCTCTCTTACTGTGTGCATGTACAGTGCCTAGCACAGTGGAGCCATGGTCTTGGCTGAGGCCTCAAAGTTAATCTATAATCAAAATATTAAATAAGATAATATTTGGAAGCATTTGATTTAACAAATTAGACATGAGGTTACAACTAGACATCTTTTTATTGTGTGGGATTAGTGGGGAATGACACTCCATTAACTCTTCTACTCACCCCAACCTCAAAGGGCTTGTGTTGCATCAACCATCTATCCAGTCAAGAATGTCTGGATGCAACTCCCTCTGAAGCCCAGCATTGTTGCTTTAGACAGATGAGGCAGCCAGAGTAATTTAAGGTAATCTCTCCCTTCATGAACATGCCACCTACTAGCCTTTGGTGTCTCAGGAAGCTTGGGATGAATTCATACAAAGTTAAAAGGTGAAATCAGAGATAAATAAAGTATCAGAGAAATATGTTGATGCAAATGTTATCCTAGACTCTAAAATACTCAAGGAAAGATATGCTGGGTTAATGTGAATGTATATAATTAGCTTGGCAGAATTTAATTTTTATTTTTTTACAATTTTGATGGATAATATCAGTTTATTTTTAAGCAATTTTTAAATTTTTATCAATTTAAAATTTCACATTTCCCCAAAAATTGCTTGTATGCATTTTTAAATATTTTTATCCATTTAAATTTTCACAGTTGCTGGGAAATTATGGGGCTGATGTCAGCCAATAGGTGTGGGTTAGACAGGTTCGCCAACAGGAATTCTGGCCCCAGAGCAGAACAGTCAATAAGCCCCCTAGGAAGGGATGGCTGAGGTTTACAACACTACTTTTTATCCTGTTGGTAACACATTAGAACCCACTATACGTAAGTTGTGACGCTGCTTGATGTAGTTAACTTTTTTTTCCAGTTACAAGCACCAGTATTAAACAAATTGTAAGCCTAAATATAAGATGTAGAATTTGTTATTTTGAATTAAATATTTACATTAAATAAATACATTATGGAATGAAATTGGAGAGAGTCCAGCAGAGGGCAACGAAAATGATTATGAGGAGAGGCTGAGGGAACTGTTCTTAGTTAGTCTGCAGAAGAGAAGAATGAGGGGGGATTTGATAGCAGCCTTCAACTAGTTGAAGGGGGGTTCCAAAGAGGATGGAGCTAGGCTGTTCTCACTGGTGGCAGATGACAGAACAAGGAGCAATGGTCTCAAGTTGCAGTGGGGGAGGTCTAGGTTGGATATTAGGAAACACTATTTCACTAGGAGGGTGGTGAAGCACTGGAATGGGTTACTTGGGGAGCCGGTGGAATCTCCATTCTTAGAGGTTTTTAAAGCCCAGTGTGTTCCAGTCCCCTAATCATTTTTGTTGCCCTCTGCTGGACTATTTCCAGTTTTTCCACATCCTTCTTGTAGTGTGGGGCCCAAAACTGGACACAGTACTCCAGATGAGGCCTCACCAGTGTCGAATAGAGGGGAACGATCACGTCCCTCGATCTGCTGGCAATGCCCCTACTTATACATCCCAAAATGCCATTGGCCTTCTTGGCAACAAGGGCACACTGTTGACTCATATCCAGCTTCTGGTCCACTGTAACCCCTAGGTCCTTTTCTGCAGGACTGCTGCCTAGCCATTCGGTCCCTAGTCTGTAACGGTGCATTGGATTCTTCCATCCTAAGTGTAGGACTCTGCACTTGTCCTTGTTGAACCTCATCAGATTTCTTTTGGCCCAATCCTCCAATTTGTCTAGGTCACTCTGGACCTATCCCTACCTCCAAGTGCATCTACCTCTCCCCACAGCTTAGTGTCTTCTGCTAACTTGCTGAGGGTGAAATCCATCACATCATCCGGATCATTAATAAAGATATTGAACGAAACCTGCCCCAGGACCGACCCTCGGGGCACTCCACTTGATACAGGCTGCCAACTAGACATGGAGCCATTGGTCACTACCCGTTGAGCCCGACAATCTAGCCAGCTTTCTATCCACCTTATAGTCCATTCATCCAGCCCATACTTCTTTAACTTGCTGGCAAGAATACTATGGGAGACCGTGTCAAAAGCTTTGCTAAAGTCAAGGAACAACACGTCCACTGCTTATCCTTCAACCACAGAATCAGTTATCTCGTCATAGAAGGCAATTAGATTAGTCAGGCATGACTTGCCCTTGGTGAATCCATGCTGACTGTTCCTGATCACTTTCCTCTCATGTAAGTGCTTCAGGATTGATTCCTTGAGGACCTGCTCCATGATTTTTCCAGGGACTGAGGTGAGGCTGACTGGCCTGTAGTTCCCAGGATCCTCCTTCTTCCCTTTTTTAAAGATGGGCACTACATTAGCCTTTTTCCAGTCGTCCAGGACTTCCCCTGATCGCCATGAGTTTTCAAAGATAACGACCAATGGCTCTGCAATCACATCCGCCAACTCCCTTAGCACTCTCGAATGCAACGCATCTGGCCCCATGGACTTGTGGACGTCCAGCTTTTCTAAATAGTCCCGAACCACTTCTTCCTTCACAGAGGGCTGGCCACCTCCTCCCCATGCTGTGCTGCCCAATGCAGCAGTCTGGGAGCTGACCTTGTTCTTGAAGACAGAGGCAAAAAAAGCATTGAGTACGTTAGCTCTTTCCGCATCCTCTGTCACTAGGTTGCCTCCCTCATTCAGTAAGGGGCCCACACTTTCCTTGACTTTCTTCTTGTTGCTAACATACCTGAAGAAACCCTTCTTGTTACTCTTAACATCTCTTGCTAGCTGCAACTCCAAGTGTGATTTGGCCTTCCTGATTTCACTCCTGCATGCTCGAGCAATATTTTTATACTCCTCCCTGGTCATTTGTCCAGACTTCCACTTCTTGTAAGCTTCTTTTTTGTATTTAAAATCAGCAAGGATTTCACTGTTAAGCCAAGCTGGTCGCCTGGTAGCCAAGCTGGTAGCCATATTTACTATTCTTTCTACACATCGGGATGGTTTGTCCCTGTAACCTCAATAAGGATTCTTTAAAATACAGCCAGCTCTCCTGGACTCCTTTCCCCCTCATGTTATTCTCCCAGGGGATCTTGCCTATCAGTTCCCTGAGGGAGTCAAAGTCTGCTTTTCTGAAGTCCAGGGTCCGTATTCTGCTGCTTTCCTTTCTTCCTTGTGTCAGGATCCTGAACTCGACCATCTCATGGTCACTGCCTCCCAGGTTCCCATCTACTTTTGCTTCCCCTACTAATTCTTCCCAGTTTGTGAGCAGCAGGTCAAGAAGAGCTCTGCCCCTAGTTGGTTCCTCCAGCACTTGCACCAGGAAATTGTCCCCTACATTTTCCAAAAACTTCCCGGATTGTCTGTGCACCGCTGTGCACAGCAGATATCAGGGTGATTGAAGTCTCCCATGAAAACCAGAGTGTGCAATCTAGTAACTTCTGTTAGTTGCCTGAAGAAAGCCTCGTCCACCTCATCCCCCTGGTCCGGTGGTCTATAGTAGACTCCCACCACGACATCACCCTTGTTGCTCACACTTCTAAACTTAATCCAGAGACTCTCAGGTTCTTCTGCAGTTTCATACTTGAGCTCTGAGCAGTCATACTGCTCTCTTACATTCAGTGCAACTCCCCCACCTTTTCTGCCCTGCCTGTCCTTCCTGAACAGTACTCCAGTCATGTGAGTTATCCCACCAAGTCTCTGTTATTCCAATCACATCATAATTCCTTGACTTTGCCAGGACTTCCAGTTCTCCCTGCTTGTTTCCCAGGCTTCGTGCATTTGTGTATAGGCACTTGAGATAACCCGCTGATCGTCCCTCTTTCTCAGTATGAGGCAGGAGCCCTCCCCTCTCACGCGCTCCTGCTCGTGCTTCCTCCCGGTATCCCACTTCCCCACTTACCTCAGGGCTTTGGTCATCGATTATATCTTCAAAGTTCAATGACCTGACAAGATCTTGCTCAATAGCAAGAAGAGCAAGACCATTAAGTCTTTCTTGTCTGATCGTTGAACTTTGTATACTTTTGATTTGTTTCATTTTGCTAAAAGATCTTTTGGCTTCAGAAACAGTGACAGGTGTAGTGTAGAATATCCACAGAGCTATGGTGACATGAGGAAAAATACATTTCAACTTAAGCTCATGAATTTTATTTAACAGCTCTAACGGTTTGAGAGGTGAACTTCCCAAGTTTGCCTTATAAATTGCTTTCATGTCTTTCACCTCATCGATGATGTCCGTGGATACATAGTTGTCACACTGCAAAAAAGCAGAACACGAGTTTTCAATTTGAGTATCAGTGAATTCCAAATATAACCACAGAAAGCTGAAAAAATTGATATCTCTGGCCTTGACAAATCGCTGTGTCAACCCCTGATTACACAGTCAACAAGCTTGTAAAAAACATTCATTTAAAAATCTCTCTCTTCACTCTCTTCTCCCAGTTGGACTTCTGGTGTTTCATCGTGAAACAGCTTTCCCTTTTTTGTGCGTTTCTCGGAGATTTTAGTTTCGGTTGGCAGGTCTGTTGACATGGCTTCGGCTGCATGCTTGGCTTCTGATAGAAGAGTTTGCCACTTACCACATAACTCTTTAAACTCCTCAGTCAAGTTTTCAACGTTGTGTACTTCCACATCAAGAGTTGCCTCTCTTGATTGAAGAACCTTATTGCGTTGATCTATGGCAACCAGTATTTTGAGCCATATTGTTGCCATCAAACTACATTTAAATGTATGTATGTATGTATGTAGCGTTGAATTCCCTTCAGCTCTGTTTTACGCTCAGGAGACAGATTTAGTTTCTCGCACTCGATAAGTGCAAATTTTATTAGTGGCAAATGTTTTGCAATTGGTTTAACACTTTCCACTCGAGCTGGCCATCTAGTCTGAGACAGATTATACAATGAACATCCAATCTCTGTTTGCAGTATCTCCCACTGTTTAGGGCTGTGAGCAAAAAAATTGTTGATTTTTTGTACGATCCCCCCAAATGTGATTACATCATCACAGCACTCCGCTGCATTTGGGCCACACAAATTTAAGCTATTAGCTCCACAATTAGAAAATTTGGCGAAAGGATTAATTTCAGTACTAATGGCATGAGCACCATTATATTTGCCAGCTACATTCAAACCATTGTCATACCCCTGACCCTTGCAGTCTTGCAATGGGATATTGTGTTTTTCCAGTACAGTTATAATGAGGTTAGCAATATGTTGTCCAGTTTTTTTGTTGCAGTCAACAAACTCCAGAAATCGTTCTCTGACAGCAAAACCTGTATTGTTGTGTAAAATGTATTTTAGGATGATTGTAGTTTGCTCTCTGTGAGAAGAATCTGGGGTAGCATCAACAAGCACAGCAAAATATTTAGATTGTCGTCTTTCTGAGAATATTACTTGAACTTCTTTTGTGATGCATGCCTGGATAAACTCATTCTGACTGTCTGCAGAAAGATAATGAGCTTAAAGTCATTTTCCATTGTCTTGAGATTGCCTCACTTTACTTTCATGATCCTGAAGAACTGGATTGTATTTGGCAAGCAATTCAACAATTCCAAGAACATTACTGTTGTGGCGGTCTCCAGTTGTGTTTGAAGTTCCCCTGAAAGCAAGTCCTCTCTCACCCAGGAACAAAGTAATTGACAGAATTTGGTTAAGCCAGAGGTGGGCAAACTACGGCCCGTGGGCCACATCCAGCCCGTGGGACCCTCCTGCCTGGGCCCTGAGCTCCTGGCCCGGGAGGCTAGCCCCCGGCCCCTCCCCCGCTGTTCGCCCTCCTCCGCAGCCTCAGCTCACTGTGCTGCCGGCGCAATGCTCTGGGCGGGGGGGCTGTGAGCTCCTGGGGCAGCGCAGCTGCAGAGCCTGGCCTGACCCGGGGCTCTGCGCGGCGCAGTGGCGTGGCTGGCTCCAGCCGGGCAGCGCGGCTGTAGCACCGCCAGCCACCAGCGCTCCAGGCAGTGTGGTAAGGGGGCAGGGAGCGGGGGAGCTTGGATAGAAGGCAGGGGAGTTCGGGGTGGTGGTCAGGGGGCGGGGGTGTGGATAGGGGGCGGGGCGGTCAGAGGGCGGGGAATAGGGGGGTTGAATGGGGGCAGGGGTCCTGGAGGGGCAGTCAGGAAGGAGGGGGGGGTTGATGGGGCGGCGGGGGGCAGTCAGGGGCAGGGGTTCTGGGGGTGGTCAGGGGACAGGGAGAAGGGGTGGTTGGATGGGGCAGGGGTCCTGGGGGGGCAGTCAGGAATGAGAAGGGGGGTGGCGGGTGCAGTCAGGGGTGGAGGTTCCGGGGACAGTCAGGGGACAGGGAGCAGGGGGGGGTGGATGGGGTAGGTGTCCCGGGGGGGGCCATCGGGGGCAAGAACCGGTGGGTGCGGGCGGATAGGAGGCGAGGCCGGGCCATGCTGGCTGTTTGGGGAGGCGCAGCCTCCCCTAACCAGCCCTCCATACAGTTTCTGAAACTCGATGCGGCTCTCAGGCCAAAAAGTTTGCCCTCCCCACCCCCCGCCAGGTTAAGCAAATCCCTCCAGTACTTCGCTTTAGCTTCTATTTCTTTGTCTAGCTTTGAATTTATGTCAGTTCCTTGGGCAAGTCTTCTCTCTAAATCTCGCCATTTCAGATAACATTGCTTGTAATGATCACTGATTTTATGCGCAGGCAATTTATCATACAATTTGCACCATGACAATTCCTTTTTCCACTCGTCGTCACTTGCCAAAACTGATTTGCAAGAAATGGCGTCTGATCTGAATAAGAGAAACAAAAGACTGATTCTGCACTTCCACTCCACACAAGTCAATCCCTCTCAGAAACCTCTCCGGTTTTTTGGGTGAGTTTTTTGGTTGATTTTAATATAGAATTTGGAAACTTTCTTTTTCTGTCACTGGGAAATGTGTTTAGATGCCTAGGTGGCCCTTTTCGAACAACAGTTTTGATCAGAGTTGCAGTTAGTGCACCATTTGATAATAGTCCCATATCAAATCCACATCCTTCATTCTCTTGGAATGCAATATTACTTTCAGCAGTGCTTGTTTTTCCAGTCTCGTTTCTATCAAGTTTTTCTTCCCATGCAAGAACATTAGTTTGGACTGTTTTTGTACTTCTCACACATTTTAACAGAATCATCACAGGCTTGCTCTGAACTATTAGGCCCACTACTAGCTGTAGTGACTAGCGGTTCTGCCTGATCTTCTCTAGGCCTAACCCCACAATCAAACGACTACCCTTCCTACCTTTTTCAAGATGGGCTTCTTTTTCTTGTTTTTCTCTCCGTTTCTGAGCTCTGGACTTATGTTTGTACTCCATAATGATACTCTGCCATACTGCCAGTCACACCACCAGGGTGCAGCAGCGCTCTGGGAAACTATTACTGTCCAAATGGGCTATTTTAAACCAACAGTTTAGGTGTTTTTTTTAGCAGTTGCAATGTGAATTGTGCTATTCTGGGCTTGGGCTATTTTGCTGACTCACACTCCAAAATATATTGTTTGCCAGAGAAGTGCTGCACTTCCACCTTTCACCCACCAGAGGGCGCTGATGGGTGGCCTGGCACCAAATACAGCAGGGGGTGGTGTGTGTGGTGGATATGTGCACAGCAGGGGACAGGTTGTTGAGGCAAGGAGCCATTGCTGCTGTGCATCGTGCAGGGCGAGCTGGAGCCAGGCCCCACGCTGCTGCTGGCCTGGCGTGGCGTCCCCACAATGGGCGTGGAGCTGGACCAAGTGCAGCGGCTGGTGCACGCACGCACAAGCCACGCCCACACGGACGCAGTCCGCCTGACATTTGGGTGGAGCTGTGTCTTCACTGGCTGGTGCCTAGGGAGCTACTGCTGGACGCGCTCTTCTGGCACGGCCAGGGCTTCCACATGCCCGTCAGGCTTCCTTCGCCACCACTGGTACCACCCCGTGTACCTAGGAGCCCTGTGGCCTGCCAGGGTGATTTAAAAGGGCCCGGGGCTCCTGGTTGCTACCGCAGCAGTGGCAGCAGACGGAGGCCCTCCAGGCCCTTTTAAATCACCCGGGGCCCCTGGGCAATTAACCCCCCATGTCGGTGGGCCTGGGGTTACACAATAATTGTTTAATGATGGTACACATTGAGATTCAAAAAGTTAAAGCTTTATAACTGTTAAAACACAAGTTGTCAACATAAAAAAATATGTCAAGTAAATACAGTAGAACAGAGTTATGAGCACCTCAGGAATGGAGGTTGTTTGTAACTGAATAAAACATTATTCTTTCAAAAGTTTGCAGCTGAACATTGACTTAATACAGCTTTGAAACTTTACTATGCAGAAGAAAAATGCGACTTTCTCTTTATTTTTTTTAAGTAGTTTATCTTTAATACCGTACTGTACTGTATTTGCTTTTTTTGTGTGTCTCTGCTGCTGCCTGATTGCATACTTCCGGTTCCACATAAGGTGTGTGGTTGACTGGTCAGTTCCTAACTGGTGTTCATAACTCTGAGGTTCTACTGTATTCTTAAATCAAACTAATAAGTTCTCAAGCAGCATTTTCCCTACTTTTTCTGTACATTTTTATTTTTGATGGAAGTGGGGTTTTTTTCCGTCAGTTTCTGTGTGGATGCTGAAATCAATGTTTACAAACATTTACCTCTTAAAAATCTAATCCAGTGGTTCTCAACTAGAGGTCCGGGGCCCCCTGGGGGGCCGCGAGCAGGTTTCAGGGAGTCTGCCAAGCATGGCCAGCGTTAGACTCACTGAGACCCAGGGCAGAAAACTGAAGCCCCACCGCATGGATCTTAAGCCCAGGGCCCTGAGCCCCGCCACCCGGGACCGAAGCCAAAGCCTGCGCAATGTAGCTTTGCGGAGCCCCTGTGGCTTGGGGTCCCAGGCAGTTGCCCTGCTTGCTACCCCTTAATGCCAGCCCTGGCTTTTATATGCAGAAAACCAGTTATTGTGACATAGGTGGGCCATGGAGTTTTTATAGCATGTTGTGGGGTGGGGGCTCAGAAGGAAAAAGATTGAGATCACCTAATCTAATCCTTCCTCATTTATATATAATGTATTGGTTAGTGATATATATGTGTAACACCGCCCTCTAATGGAGGGAGTCATACTTGCTTCAGTATTTGAGATTGTGTCACCTCATAGTAACTGGACTGCAACAATAATCAGCCTTAAAACTGCCAGTCGATTCTCCGTTAGCTCAACTGGCAGAGTTTTGTGCCTTCAGAACAGAAAGTCCTGGTTACTGTTCCCTGTGCCTTGTACGCTGGTGACTGTGGGGTTTGCGTAAGTGCGGTTAGTACAGTCTTGCACCAAACACCTACCCAATGTAATATAGACACAAGTCTTGATAGCTCAGTGTCTATCAAAGTTAGAAGCAAATGCTGCTTGTTCCACTAGGAATCTGGGATTCTTCACTTTCCAGTGGGATAAAGGCTCCCATTAGCTGATATGGACTGAGATTCTGAACCTTAAACATGTTGTTGTAATTAAATATTACTTATAATGAGTCTGGACACATGCTTAAAGTTAAGAATGTATTTAAATGCTTTGCTGAATCAGGGCCATCAGTTATTATTAATACTATATTTATTTATATTGAACTAGTGACTCGGATGCCAGTTAACGACCAGGGCAGGGGTGAGCAAAATTTTTGGCCTGAGGGCCACAACTGGGTGGGGAAATTGCATGCAGGGCCATGAATGTAGGGCTGGGGCAGGGGGTTGGGGTGCAGGAGGGAGTGCGGGGTTTGGGAGGGGGTGTGGAGTGCAGGAAAGGGTGTGGGGTGCAATGGGGGCTCAGGGTAGGGGGTTGGGGTGTGGTAGGGGGCTCAGGGCAGGAGGTTGAGGCTCAGGGCACAGGGTTGGGGTGCAGGAGGGATGTGGGGTGCAGCAGGGGGTTGGGGTGCAGGGTGAAGGCAGGATTCAGGGTGCAGGCTCCGGCCCAGTGCAGCTTACCTTGAGCGGCTCCGGGGTGGCAGCAGTGCGCAGCGGGGCTAAGGCAGGCTCCCTGCCTGCCCTGGCCCCGTGCCGCTCCCGGAAGCAGTCAGCTCCATGTCTCTGGGGGACTGACAGAGGGCTCCATACGCTGCCTTCACCTGCTGCCTTCACTTTTTCCCCATTCCCAGCCAATGGGAGCTGCAGGGGGCGGTGCCTGCAGGCAAGGGCAGCGCATGGAGCCATCCGCCCTCCTCCCCCTGCCCCCCCGTTCCCTCCGGGGCCGCAGGGACGTGATGCCGGCCGCTTCTGGGAGTGGCGTGCGGCAAGGGCAGGCAGGAAGCCTGCCTTAGCCTTGTTGCGCCACGGGGCTGCCAATCCCGCGAGCCAGATCCAAAGCCCTGACAGGCCAGATCCAGCCCGCGGGCCATAGTTTGCCCACCCATGGTCCAGGGCCTCTCTCTAGGCTCTGTACAGACATCCAGTAAAAAGCAGTTCCAGCTCTGAAGAGCTTACAATTTAGATTATGACAAGACAGAACAGGTAGATGAAGCAAATGGGGGTTTTCCGGGTGCAGGGGGAATGAGACTCTGAAGGGGCGTCCAGGTAAAGGTGGTTGGGGCTCAGGAGGGGAGGGTCTGGGTCGGGGGGGTCAGTAGGAGGGTCCAGGTGCTGGGGGAGTTGAGCTTGGTGGAAGGGAGGTCCGGGTGCAGGTGGTTGGGGCTCAGTTGGGTGAGACCCCTTCCCCCCCAGCTGAGGAGCAATGAGGGCAGGAAGCAGTTGTGGGGGAGTGTGGAGCTTCCTGCAACTGCGGAGGTTTCTGGGGTGGGTATGACGCAGCTCTGGGTGCTCCTTGCAGGGGAAGAGGAAGTCCCGTCATCCCCCCCCCCCCACCACCACCACCAGCCCAGCCCAGCCCAGCCCAGTGGGGACTAGCAGCTGAGTCTGGCACAGGGTAGGAGCCACCACCAGCAAGGGCGTCTCCAGCCCGACCCCCCGCCCACAGTGATTCACCTCTCTGCTGGTGGCTCTGGGCGCCCAAAATGATGCGTCTGCTCTGCTGGGGAGGGGTGCATGATCACTCTTGTGGCTTTCCTTTGCTTCCCCATCATTTTCTGCAAGGAAGCAAAGAAATGTGTGGGAGACTGAATTCTGCGCACGCGCAGTGGTGCAGAATTCCCACAATAGTAAAGCCAGGATCGTGCAACAGTAACAGGGATAATGACACCTGCACTTACAATGGGATCAGCAAAATTCTTAAATTCACTTGTGCTAGTCTGACTGCAGATTGAGTATAGTTTGGAGCTTGTTTGCCTCACTGGAGAATGCGGTGGCACTGTCCAGACAAACACAGACTACATCTGAGGTGGGGATGTTTGGGAAACACTGAGCTAGTTCCTCAGCTAGTGTAAATCTGCAGTTTCGACTCCAGTAGAGATATGCCCATTTACACCAGATCTGGTCCATTATGTTATATGCAGCAGAATATTAAGAAATAGGTATTGTGATGCATTGTTTCCCACAAAGAGGAATTTCAGGAAAAAAATGCACTTTTCAGCTGAAGCTATGAATACTCCGATGTTAACATCTGTCCTGAAAATTACAGAGCAGTCTTGATTTCAGCCTTTCCTTCTGCTCTGCACATCTGCAGGACTCATATAATAAGCGAACAGAGAGCTGTTCAAAATCTAAAAGCTGTTTCTCTATTTCTCAGAGTTTATAATCATTGATGTACATAGCAGTACATGTATTTTGCTATCTAATATAGTAGGGTGAAAGTGGGTTAAAAGGCTGTCTCCCAAAAATGATTGCTGATGTAGTGAAAAGGAAATTGCTCACATTGTATCACACAGGATTTAGAACTTGAAGTTTATGGGGTTTCATGGATTCATTGGGAGCTGTTCTTAAACATCTATCTTTTGAATCCTCTAATTCTTCTGCATTCAGTTTTTGAAAAGGTGGAAATCTTATGAGATGTCAAGGAAAACCTCTTCTCAGTTACCTGTCCATCAGCTGCTAACTAGCTGGTGGTGAGATACTTGTCTGGGAGGCCTGCATACAATAGGTATATAGGCAAATGCAAAATCGTGGTTACCTGTGTGCCACGTACATACAGCCACCTGTTTAATTTACAGTAACCTGCCAGTTGCTTTGCTTAGAATGAGTTGAAACAGGGATCCAATGAAGAGAAGAAAATCCATCTCCTTAGCTATGGGTATTTGAAGATGACTGCAGTAAGTGGTACTTAAGGTCCATTTTGTCCCTAGATGTAGGCTTTTAGCTTTTATTGCACATCTGATTTCCTTATTACTGAGGAACAGCTAAGGAATAACCAAAGTTTACAGTGACCTCCAGTGGTGAAAAATGTCTTTGGAAAAATGATGTAAGTAATATCACAGTGATATCTAAAAGCATTGAGCTGAGGGGTTGACAAGGACACAAGTTTCATTCTCAGAAAGCTGTTTATATTCAGAGTTAATTTTTTTCTTCTTCAGTATTTTGGGTTCTTTAAAATCTTGGATTTTCCTCCTTTTTCTCCCCTTCCCCTGCCAGCATCCTTTGGATCCTCTGTGCATACATCCCAAATAGTGACAGTAATATCATAGCACTGCTGCATATTTTCCTGTGACATATACTTACCAGTTGCTGATTGTATTGTGCTGATTTAATGGTATGGGATCATTTTTTTTAAAATGGCTGTTTCCCTCCTACATATTTCATCTCCACCTACATTTCATTTCTTTGTACTACAGTAGTCTCATTTTTTATATTCTTTTACTCTCCTCTGATCCTCTGCACTTACTGCTTCCTTCAGCTCCTCCCACTTTTTTGCACTTTCATTCAAGCTGTTCCCTGTGTTTGAAAATGTCTCCCACTTTTTATCCACTGAGGACCTTCCTTCTTAAAACCCACTCTTCCAGGATCCTTTGTAAGCTGGCCTGTAGTTCCCTCCACTCTTCTCTTTTCTTTTTTTCCTGTATTAAGACCTGCTCCTGCAAAGTCTTATTCATCTAAGTAATCTATACCCACATGAGTATTCTCACTGCATTAACGAGTATATCTGAAGGATTTGGGCATTAGAATATAAGCTTCTTTGGGCAGAGATTTTTATATGGTCTGTAATGTGGCATGTACATTTACAGCACTTTATAAATGTTTATTAATAAGTATCTTGTTTATGCCATCTCTAACTTCTGTGGATAGGTAGCAACTAACCCGATTATTGTCAAAGTAACTCTAGTGTTTACTTGACCCTCATTGGCTTCATTGTCCCTGCCCAGCTATCTGCAATCAATCATTGAAACAAAATGAAAATGAAGCTGAACTATACATGAAGCTGTAAACAGTGTACTTTATTTGGAGCTCTTGATCTTTCATGCTCTGGTTTCTAGGAGTATTTTATTCCAGATGGAGTTTTGCTGGCTATATGATACAGGAATTGTTTGCCTTTCCCCCATGATTTTCATTCTCTAACACTGCATGAACTAAATAAGTATGCATGTGTAGGATCTAAAATCATCAGACTTCAGCCAGCTGTCCTGAATATAAAACTGTGACTGCATAACACTGAAGGTTTATTGGTTCTCTGTAGCAAATGTACTAATACAGCGGACTCTCTTCTCTGTATGAAATGAAGGCAGAGGAGCAAACAGCACGGAAACAATGAATTAGAGTTAGAATTTGTAGAAGA
The DNA here is from genome assembly GCF_965140235.1 of Caretta caretta. NCBI lineage: Eukaryota > Metazoa > Chordata > Testudines > Cheloniidae > Caretta > Caretta caretta. Next base: position 122,021,428 of record NC_134207.1, on the reverse strand, counting down.
GGAGCTGCTGCTGAGTTTCTAAGTTGAATTTTTCTGATTGTTATGGGTTATAATTCTTGTGGAACCAAAAAGATGTTTTCATTGAGATCTGATTGGACATGTTATTGTACCTGAAACTGAAGTGGATTGAATTCTGCAAGAAAAATAGATAACTAAATAAAATATCACAGCAGTCCCTGCTTGAAAGATGGATTAGTAGTTTAAACATCAACCTTGAAATACTGGGACTCCTTGAAACAAAGGGTTCAAATCCTGGCAGAGATGACTCAGGCTACATCTTGCAAGATAGATACATTCAATACTGTGTATTTTATTGTGTTAGTCTTTATAAACCAATATCCTGACTGCTTCATGTGGGTATTAAAGATGCCATGGTCCTCTTTGTAAAAGTAGAGAGTTAGCAATTTTCTTGACCAAACTTTCACTTCCCTCACTTTTGACGTTAGTGGGATTTTTATTCTTGTGAGTGAGCATTGAAAGATCAAACTCCAAGTGATATGAAGCTTTCAGTGTCAGATATGCATCTTATACCTGCTTAGTTTTCGAGTACTCTATCTTAAAGTTGCTCCTAGGAAACAGTTCAGTCTCTTGGAAGTTAAGGACATATTTTTAGTGTCCAATTAAATATATCTAAGAATAGTTTGTTCTTTCAAATTTCAAGGCAGACAAAAAGCAGGGCATGTATTGGAGCCAGGATGATAAGCTGGTAATAGACTTAGCTTTGGTTGCTTTTGAAGTGACAAACATGTGCTGCTCTCCCTGTCAGGTTTACACCAGTAATCTTTGTGTAGTGTAACACAGACATCAGGTTTCATGCCCATGTAAGAGATAACGGACCTCTGAATTGACACTGGCAGTGTCAGAGCATCATGGAAATTTAGATGTCTATAGTTGTCAGCAGAGCAGCAGGTGCTGATATAATGAAGGTTCAAACCCACAATGTGACATATAGCGGTGTCATGCCCATGTCTGGCTCCTCTGCTATGGCTCATAAGTCTCTTTACAAATAAATCAGTTGGAAAATGGCAGTATCTGCAGGAAATGATGTCAGTTCCTGTGTTAGGCAGATTTGTAAACATGATGTACGGTGGCATGACTGTCAACTATAACAACTTCACTTGGCGCCTATTGTTTCATGTCCTTATATGGCTTAAGCCAGGGGTGGCCAACCTGTGGCTCTGGAGCGACATGCAGTTCTTCAGAAGTTAATATGCGGCTCCTTGTACAGGCACCGACTCCGGGGCTGGATCTACAGGTGCCAACTTTCCAATGTGCCGGGGGGTGCTTACTGCTCTGTCACAGGCCTGCAATGCCCTCGCTCCTCCCCCTCCCCGCCCCGAGCCTCCTGCATACCACGAAACCGGTGATCGAGAGGTGTGGGGAGGGAGCGGGAGGCGCTGATCAGCAGGGCTGCCGGTGGGCAGGAGGCCCTGGGGGGCTGGGGAGCTGATGGGGAGCTGCTGACGTATTACTGTGGCTCTTTGGCAATGTACACTGGTAAATTTTGGCTCCTTGTCAGGCAAAGGTTGGCCCCCCTGGCTTAAGGCATGCTCTTCCATCTGTGCTAATAATAGATGGGATTTATAGATGGCCTATAGATGCCACCCTAAATACCATGCAATATCAAAATGTGTCATAGCCTCACAACAGAAGTCTGGATGCACTTTTCATGAATGTAATGGGCTCTCACATCTGTCCTGTACTGTGCTTCACAAAGTGCTTCCACAGGGCTGTATTGTGGCTTTAAAGCCTTAGGCACTGATAGAGGGCATTGAGGATGGACTGTTCCTGAGGCATGTACAGTGGGGCTGATTCTGATATCACTTACACTGTCATAAATCTGGGTAACTCTATTGAAGGTGATGGGGTTAATTGAAGTGTAAATGTGATTAGAATCAGGGCCTGTGACTTCAGGAGCACAGGAGAACAAATACAGTACTAGTCAGTGTTAGACTTGTTAGTGGGTGCTTTCCCCTGAGCCAGCTCAGTTAGGGTTCCCTCCAAATCCTCTTTGGAGTTTCTAGAGCCGTTCGAGGCATTACATTCTCCTGGTGCTTGCTCTTAAAGAGAAAGGAGTGGACCGTGTCTGGTCCTGGCACAAGTGTACAACGGAGGATGACTCCTTGCACCCTTTCCTTTCTCTTGCTCATTCACTCAGGCCTTAACACAATTTAACCTAGAAAATCACTAACAGAAAGAAACACAGTGTTCTATGGCTGCAGATCCCCTTACAGTCTAAGGCAGCCCTGATCTGATCGAGACTATTGATGACTCACCCCTATCCTCAGGACCCGTAACTCAAAAGACAGTCCCTGTGGACGTCTTTGTCCAGGAGCACAGGGAAGTATTGCAATTTGGGGTGATACACTCTCTGCACTTTGTCTGTCCCTCCATGATCCCCTCATCTACTGGCGAAGACAGGAAATCAACTTCCCTTCAGAAGTTTGCCATCAATACTTCTGGGAACAAGGTGACATTGATTCAAACTCCAACCCAAGAAAATCTCAGGTAAGGGTGGCCGTACACTCTCAAAGCCCATGGCAGAACTCCTCTCTGCCCTGTAAATATCAAGAGTTCACTGATGTGTTTGAAAAGAAAATTGCAGATATCCTCTGCCACACACCGAGCCTATGATTGCCCAATACATTTGCAACCAGGAGCACAGGTTCCATGTGGGTAAATCTATGGTATCTCTGAGCCCAGATTGGCAGCATTACAAGATTATCTCCAAGAAAATCTAACTAAAGGCTTCATTTGTAAATCAGCATAGTCAGCTGGAGGACCAGTTCGCTTTGTTATGAAGAAAGATGGCAGCTTCCAGCTTTGTCGATTACTGAGCTTCAAATCAAATCACAAATAAGGAATTGATTGTCTCAGCCTCTGATTCCTGACATGTTGGATCATGTGGGGACTGCCTGATTATTTACAAAGCTAGACCTTCGCAGGGGGCTTACAATCTTGTGCATATTAGAACTAGTGATGAATAGAAAATGGCATTTAGGACCTGTTATGGTCTCTTTGAATATTCAGTAATGCCTTTTAGCCTAATGAATGCCCCAGCCACTGTCCAACATTTCCTCAACGATGTGTTACAGGATATATTAGACCACTATGTTGTAATCTATCTTGATGTTATATTTGTGTTTTCCGACAACCCAGAGTAGCAAAGTTTCCACATCAGGACAGTCCTAGACAGACTATGGCAACATTGCCTTTAGGCAAAACTAGAAAAATGTGCCTTTGATCAAACCACTATAGAGTTCCTGGGTTTTAGCCTGTCTTCTGAAGTAATTAAGATGGATTCACATAAGTTATTCGCAATTGGGCTGCACCCCAAAATGTCCATGACCTGTAATGCTTCTTAGGCTTTTTCAACTTTCATCGTCTGTTTATCCTGAACTTCTCAAAGCAGATCACACCTCTCACAGCCCTACTCAGAAAGAATGTTCAGTTCCATTGGTGACCTAAGGTCCAAACCACTTTCAAACAGTTAAAGTTAACCTTTACCAGTGCTCTTATATTGGCTCATCTGGACAGCATACAGGCTTTTGTTGTAGAAGCAGATTCCTCCAGTTTGAGCAGTACTCTCACAAAGACATGGGACTGAACAGATTTTACATCCCTGTGCCTGTTTCTCCCATAATCTCACACCTACCGAGCAGAACTATGAAATCCTGGAGAAAGAACTTCTATCCATCAAAACAACCTTCAAGGAATAGCATCATTACTATGAGGGAGACCAGCATTTTGTCCAGCATTTTACTGACCATAAAAATTTAGAGTACCTGTGTAAGGCTAGAGCACTGAATCAGCGACAGCTTAAGTAGACCTTGTTCTTTTTGCAGTTCAACTTTGTTATTTTTTAACATCCTGGAATTAGAAATGGCAAAGTCAATGCCTTAGCCAGGAGACAGACTATTATACCAATCAAAAGGGTCTGAGCCAGTAACTATCTCGTATAGTTAAACCCCATAATTTCCTGAATGCTGCTCTCTAACAGAATTCATTTTCTTTAATCCATTCTGCTTCTGCTTCAGGAATACTTTCCAATGAGTTATCTGCAATAAACAAAGAGCCACATGACACTCAGGAGGGAATCACATTTGTGAAGGGCTGTATCTATGATCTCCCTGGTCCCTCATGCACTATTCCATGATTTCCTGCTAGTGGGACATCTGGGGTGCCTCAAAACCTAATGTTTGGTATCCCATTTCTTTTGGTGGCTCCAAATGCGTTCTACCACACAGTTGCTTGTTGTTTCTTGTAATGTATGTGCTTGGCCCAAGACATCACATGGTACACCCTTCAGCCTCCTTCAACCCCTGGAAATCCCACTTAGGCCTTGGGCGACTATCACACTTGGTTTTATTGTAGAGCTGCCAGAGTCCAGTGGGTTTACAATGATCCTGACAGTTGTAAACCACTTTCTGAAAATGGCCCGTTTTATTCCCTGTGCCCACCTACCTACATCTGAAGAAGTACCCCAGTTATGGATAACACATGTTGTCCTTCTCCAGAGCATTATGTCCCCCAAAGCACATTATCTCTGAACATGGCCTCCAGTTCATCTCCTGTTTCTGGCAGGAGGCACTGTGAATTCTGGGGATCATCACATATCTCTCCTCTGCAAACCATTCACAGACCAGCAGCCCAATGAGAGAGTAAACCACATCTTGGCTCAGTACGTATGCTGCTACACCAGCTACCATCAGGATGATTGGTCCTCATTATTACCCTATGCGGAATTCACATACTACAGTGCAGATCATGCTTCCACAGATCAAAGCCCTTTCTATGCAAAATACGGTTTCACCCACAGTTCAACTCAGCGTTACCTGCAGCCTCTTGGACTCTACCTGCTGCTACACTGGACCCTTCCTTCTTGCCTGGATCCTGATCCCTGCATTCCTCCCTTGTTCCTGATCCTTGCCCCTGGACTCCAGATCTGGCTTGGTTCTTGGCTTGACGCTCAACTCTGACTCCTGCTCTAACCAGTAGACCAGCCACCTATGTCTTGTCCCTGACATTTTATTTCAATGAATTGACATTTTCCAATGGAAAAATGTAATGTTGGTAAATTTTTGACCAGTTCTAGAAACAATCTTTTGTAACCCTGATGTCATGTCTTGTGATTGAAGCAGGACTAGGGTGACCAGATGTCCCGACTTTATAGGGACACCGATTTTTGGGTCTCTTTCCTATATAGGCTCCTATTCCCCCCCATCCCGATTTTTCATATTTTCTGCCTAGTCACCCTAAGCAGGACATAATGATCAGTTTCTTGCCGTCACTTCTATGCATCACACCTTTATTACATGATTTCAGAAGAAAATAAATCTTAGATAAAAATGCAGCAACTGAAGCCCCCTGAATCCATCAGTCTGCAAGGGAACCAGGCAGAGAAGTGGATGAAATGATTACAGGGCTTCCAGATTTTTCCAGATGCAAGTAGTATTGAAGGGAAACCAAAGAGTGTGAAATCTCCCATGCTGCTAACCTGGCAGGCCCAGAGGCACTGAATATCTTCAGACATTCCAGTTGGAGAATAAAGAAGACTGCAAACTGTTAAAGAGAGACTTTCAAGAGTACTGAGATTCATATGAGAGTGTTATTTAGAAAAGGAAGATTTTCTTTACAAGAAATGAGCAGCCTCAAGAGACCATGGAACATTATGTTACACTGACTTCCATATTAATGCTAAATCATCTATATTAAAGCTAATATAATTAACAGACTAATCAGAAAAGAAATTAGGTATTATAGCTGACAACCAGATCAAAGCAAGAGTATTGTGCGAAATGGACTTGACTTTGCAAAAGAAGTGGATTCTCGCAGGCTAGTGAAATGAAAATGAAAGATGTTACATTAGTTACAAGATTCATTTGATAGGGTAAAGCCTTTAATTACTTTGACTCCTCTCATGTGGCTGCTCCTTAGAAATAACAGCCAATCTCCTACTAACCTGTCATACAACCTGACATATACAAAGTCTATTTCAACATGATTGTTGCTAACACCATTTCCCTGTCCTGCATCAATGGGATGTTTTTTAAACATGTGCTAACAGAAATTGTGCCAAATACTATCCTTACCCCCATCCCTCAACAAATCTCTAGTCTTACTGATTCAACCAAAATTAGTCTTGTTAAACCAGCCAGTATAGAAGAGCTAAATGGTGTTACAAAGTCCTGGCTCTCCCCCAAGATTTACGCTAGAGCCTGGTTTCAAAACCTCCTAGCTGTGGAAATGTGTTTTGGTATATAGTCCATATAGAGAAACAATTTTGGGAAGATTAGGACAAATTTTAACACCAAAGTAAGTGATTTCCTGCATATTTGAAATGGAAAGTGTTGAAACTGAGAGGGATTAGGTCTTGTGGATACATCCATTGCTTGCCATTTATTTCAGTTAATGTGAAAACCAGAGATCTCTCCAAAAATGTCACCTACACTCAATAAGGATGGAATCAATGGTGATGGATTCTTCAGTAGTACAATAATGTCATAAGCATATCAACTGATTTTGTATTCTTCCCTGTTTATTGTCCCATCCTCAATGGTTGAGAATTTGTGTATGTGTATTGCCAGTGATTCAAGAGACAGATTAAAAAGGAGGGGTGACGGATAGCCCTGTCATGTCTTCTTTCTAGTTGAAATGCAGGAGAAAAAATATAATTTGTTAATAGTGAAGCAAGGGGACAGTTGTATAATACATTGATCCAATTCAGGAATATTGGTTCAAATCCAAATTTTTCTTAGGATAGCCATCAGATAAGGTTATTCAACCCTATCAAAGGTCTTCTCTGCATCTAGATATAAGGCTGTGGAGGGAATATCTGACTTCTGATGTTGCTGGATCAAGTGAGAGATTTCCCTTCTATTATCAGCAACCAATCCATCCTTTCAGGAGGATACCACTCCTATCTTCTTGTAAGGAAGAAATATGATTGCTGGATAATTCCAGCTTAAGCATTCGGGCGAGTAGTTTACCTGCTTTATAATCCCATTCATAATATCTTTGTTTGACCCTGTTGAGTGTAAATTAGATTTGGCTGGTTAAGCATTCAGTACATCTATATTTGGAGTTGATTAGAGAATGTAGGAAGTTTTCATCATTTGGGTCAGTCTTGTGTGTTCTCTCCAAATCATGTTTCCTTAGCCAGATAGTTTAGTAACTTGTCTTTCTCTCTTCTTTTGGGGGGCACACTTTATGTATTCATCCCTTACAGTAGCTTTAAGAGCTTCCCAAAAGATGGTATATTTTCTCGTATGAAGTTAGAGATGACTGACTCAACTGTACAACAAATTTTTGCATCTTTTGGTAGCAGAGTGTTCAGCAGCCACCTATATATTAAAACAAATTTCCAATGAAATACCCACACTCTTAAGGAAAAATCTAATATTTGCATCTACACGGGGCATACTGCAATGTATTAAGATTATTACAGCATCCAATTTTACTAATTCTCCTCTCATACCATCATGGGATAACCCATTCCTCAGGCTCAAGGCCAACTCCACGCTTAAGACAATTTGGATAGAAAAAAGGATTAACAAAATTTAAAGAGATAATACAAAATGATAGACTGGCCTCCTTCAATTACATGTGTAACGAATACCAGCTACTGCCATCTCACAATTCCCTCTTTCAGTGACTACACTCAAGGCTTGATGCCCGGATGGGGAACAGCTGGTCTGTGTCAACTCACTCTCCTCTAGAATAACACGTTAAGAAACATGGAAACAAAAGTCACTATGTAGGAATTATTAATAGGGGCTTAATGCTTTGCAGTACCCTCTCAATCTCAGTCTCAAAGAAAAATCTATACGACAAACATTTAAAGCAACCGTCCCTTTTTGCTTCCTAAAAAAAATTAATAATCTGGCTTCACGTGAAAGATACTTCAAGTTCTTTATCCTTGCAGTTCTTTCAGAACAAGACATTAAAGAGGTACTACTGGACTCCAGAGCGTTTGTTAAAGGCTAGATCAGCAACAGACTGAGTGTTGGAGAGACAAAAAGCCACATGCCGGCCTTTCCCACATTCCCTGTACCTGTCAAAAATGTATATGTTCTGGAACACGACATTCAGTGCTCTCTCCACAACTGTAATGTCACTATTTTCCCTTCTCTAAACTTGTGTATTTTAGGGGTGCTGGAATTACTAGTTAACATTAAGAAATGGATTGCAGTAACTATTCTAGTGGCCAAAAAGAGATATTTCTGAGAAAATGGAAATCTGCAATTCCTCCCTCATATGCAGACTGACTGACTGAGCTCTCTGCTACTGCATACTGGAAAAAATGACTCATAGAAACGTGGAAAAAATAGGAGGATGTCTGGTCACACAATAAAACCTTTGCAATTTAGTATATGTTAGTTCCCGTTACTCATAGACTATGTGCTCACTTATTTATTTATTTAGTCACTATAATAATTAATGCCTTGTATTACCTTTACAGATTCAGTTCCCACCCCCAACCCCGCAGGTTTTGCAAATAATGACTTGCTGAACTTTATTATTTATATGCTCTTTCCACTTCGTGGAATATGTATTATGTAATTATGTAAAATGCATATTTGTATTTATATAGGGTTGGTTTTGTTATATGCTTATATTTTATATAAAATAAAATAAAAAATCCTTCTGGCTTACCAGACTGTGCTGGAACCCAATTTAATCACATCTGAATTTTAAACTATGTTGAAGTTTTCAGTTAAAAACCCTATGTAGCAGAGACTAAAGCATGGGTGTGAACACATAACTTCTATAATCATTTTAGATATGGACACAAAATGTTTTACAAACCTAATGGCCGATTCTCCTCCTGCTTACACCAGTTTTACACTCCTGTAACTCTGCTCATTGTGGATAGTTCTGTGAAAACAACCGCTCAATCTGCAGCAGCAGTTAAAAAAAGCTAACAACGTCGGGAACCATTAGGAAAGTGATAGAATATAAAACAGAAAATATCATAATGTCACTATATAAATCCATGACACACCCACACCTGGTGTGTGCAGTTCTGGTCGCCTCATCCCAAAAAAGGTATATTAGAATTGGAAAAGACACAGAGAAGGGCAACAAGAATGATTAGAGGTATAGAACAGCCTCCATACAAAGAGAGATTAAAAAGACTCAGACTGTTCAGTTTAGCAAAGAGACAACTAAGGGGTGAGGATATGAGTTCTATAAAATCATTAATGGTGTGGAGAAAGTGAATAGGGAACAGTAATTTACCCATTCACATAACATAAAGACTTGGGGGTCACCTGTTGAAATTTAATAGGCAGCAGATTTAAAACAAACATAAGGAAGTACTTCTTTACATAGCACACACTTAACCTGTGAAACTCATTGCCATGGGATACTGGGACGGCCAAACAAGAGAACCAGGCAGTAGTGTCAGTGGGGCCTATCTCTCTGCTTCTTTTCCTCCCAAACAAGGACTTGTTATCTGTGAACCCAAAGAGCTGTTACATTTTGTAAAGTGAAAAGACGTTATGAATCTTTCTCCAGAAGGGACTGTTACGATCATCTATTCTGACCTTCTTTATTACACAGGCTATAGAATTTCACCCAGTGATTCCTGCACCAAGTCCAACAACTTGTGGTCGAATTAGACCAAGTAATATTATTTTAGTTCTACAAATAGAAGAAGAGAGCAGATGGGGATAGGTCAGGGAAGGGCGAAGAGGGCCTCTGAGGTAAGAAGAGAGTCTGTTTCATAACAAGATGTTGCTCTTCTCATGTTTCCCAATCTCAAGAGTAGAGTCACTGGACATTTGGGCATCTAAAATTAGTCTTTCATTAACATCTATACAACAAACATTTAAAGCAACTTTAAGTTTACTCTTTTTGCTTCCTAAAAAAAATTAATGATTAACACTGAGAAACAAAAGGAAGTGCAAAGAATCTGGATCCTGCAGCGATGTTAACCAGCCTACACTGCACATTCAGAGTTTCTCTTATTCCTGCTGTTTTTGAAATTGTAGTTTCATATTTTTGGGAGAGGGTTAGGTGTATACTACAAAAGAAGCAGGATGGTCAGTGTTGTCAGATGTATGATGCTGCAGGAGCCTTAATCTTTTCTATTTCTTATCTTAACTGTGCAAATATACGGTTAGATTGTGGCTAGCCTTGTGCTGACACACAGGGAGGGAGCAGGTGCAAGAAACCTAGTCATAATCACAGTCTTTACACTTCCCAAGTCAGAGGATTGATTGATGCAGATGCCAATAGCAGCACTAGTCCTCCTAGATGGGGCAAGGAGGAAAAGGGAAAGGAGAGGATGAGGCCATAGCCCCAGATCCCTTCTGACTGGCCACAGGAGAGTATGGGGCAGACCTCAGGCACACATGCTGCCCCCTTTCCAAGGGGGTGACAGGTGTCATTCTGCTCAAAGTCATGTAGCACGGCTGAATGCATTATGCCAGAGGTATTAATGTATGCATTTTGATTCTGATCCAATGTACAAAAGAACATATTATTTTTTCCACAATCTCCCATCAGTGCACAAGATGGCTGATGAATGAGACAGTCATGAAATTAATGAAGCTGTTGATTGTCGGTCTCTTGTCTCCTCTGTTGCCGAAGCAGGCAGATATGTAGTGCGTGAGGTAGAGGCTTGCAGGAACAGAAAGAATGGTCTTGTAATTAAGGAATGTAATTGGAAATTGGGAGAGATGGTTCTCCTCCTGCTCAGCCACAGATTTCCTATATGATGTTAGACAAATCAATTGGGCCACCATGTCCAGAGGTGTCCACTAATGGTGTGTTCTTTATTTGCTGCATGTGTCTCAAGTTGGTCAGCCAATTGTTGACACCCAGATTTAGAGGACACTCTTGAAAATTTCAGCCTTAATCTCTGTGCCTCAGTTCCCTATTAATAATAACACTTCTCTGCCTCACAAAGATACTACAGTGCTGAATACAATAACTCCCATGGGAGTTAGGCCCATAGGCACTTTAGGCATTTATCTGCATTTTAAGTGTCCAAATACCTTTACAAAGCTGGTCCTAAATGATGTAGGAGCCTAAATCTCATTGAATAGTCCCTTTTGAAAATGGGACTTAGACATTTAAGTCACTTTTGAAAACTTTATCCTATATCATAATTCAGATGCACTAGAGAACAGAATTAAGCTATTTAAATCTGAATATTCCTGACTTGAATACTTGGCTTTGCAAACTTAACATTCTTTTAATATAGATTTTTGGTATGGAATACAAAATACAGCACCTTTTCTCAGAGCATCTCAATCCGCTTTACAAAGATGGGCAAGCATTCTTACTCCCCACTTTTTTTTTACATAAATAAGGAATGGAGGCACAGGCAGTTTAAGTAATTTGCCAAGGTCACTCATGTAGTCAGTGGCTGAGTTAGGGTAGCACCTGCATCTCCTGAATGCCAGTGCCTGCTTTAACCACGAGACCACACTGTCTTCCTAATAGACTTGGCCTATTTGCCAGAGCATATGGCTTTGGTCCTATATTATTGTATTGTATTGTATTATATTTTATATTTATTTGGTCCTATTGTATGTGCCATTTTGAAATTCTATGGAAGAATGATGACCTCACATTATCTGAAAGAGAAAATGGAGAAGGCTCTTCCTTAGTTCCATGGGATTAATAGCTGTTGGGTATAGGCAGTAATATGGGACTAATAGGAAGTACTGTTCATAGGCAGTACCGTGGGATGGATAGGCAGTGCTCCTATGTAGGCAGTAGCATATCTCTAATAAGACAGTTCCTCTTATTAAATATTTCCACAATAAAAAAAAAAGGGGGGGGGGGAGAAAATATGCAGATTTCCTCACTGCAACATGAAGGAATAAGCAAGCTCTGTTTTCCTTTTGCTTTGGATGAGTTGGTTTCATTTAGCTAGGTGTGCTTTATTGTTTGTTTGAGCCACAAATGTATCTAGGCTTATACTTCTATGAATTCTTTAAAAAGTAACTTCCAGCTGGGACAAACTTTCAGTTTCGGCTTGGCCAAAGAAATGACCCCTTTTGCTGCTGCTAAAGGTTGCGTAGGTCACATCTTGGTATGTTTATGTGCATTCTGTATAGTAATGTATGAGAGAAACAATACCTCTGTTCTTGGGACTGTAATGAAGCATTGTGGCCTTCAGGTCATTGGGCTCACACTGTTCCCACATGCACCTCTGCCAGCAACTGCCTCAGAGTGCTATTAGGAAGTGGAATCACAACCATTTTGCCCTTGACTGGGTGCCTACGCTGCTGCTTCACTCCTCACTCAGTATCCCTTCAGTTTAGATAGTGTTTGAGTTCATTAGGCTGCACAGTAAATTTCAGTTTTCTTAAACAAATGCAAAAGACAGGACTCAATAAAGAAAAGAAATAGTAAAAAAAATTACAGATACTTGGAAATAAATACATCTATTTGAACATGATCAAAAGCTCTGCTGGAGGAGGGGGTCTAAGGCCTGCCTTACAAAATATCACAGGAATTACCTACTGCATGGCACAGTTACATCTCTCCAAAAGGCTATTTCCTAATGCCAGTGAGTCTGCCAGTGAAGGGTCTCATCATACCTCAAGGAAGGCCTGTATGGTGACCCAGGTTTTTCTTCCATGTTAACCAGGAGCCACCACTCATACACTCCTATTTCTATTTATGTACATATGACCGTTGCCATAGCTCAGTAAACTACTGTGCGGTGACATCATTGTTCTTGAGTAAAAATAATACTAATATACTTAGCTTCTTCCTGTTACTCTCCTAACTTCATTAAGTTAAATTTCATATATACTGTTGCCCTCTCATACAAGTTTATCTTAACTGGTCTTTCAGGTACAATGAATATCAATGTATGCTTTAATAAAAAGGGTTTATGCTGACTAGGTTTGATCTAAATAGGTGTCGTAGGTGCTTCATTTGAAAACTTATTATCTGGTTGATTGCCCGAAACACCATCTTGAGAAATTGTTTCAATACTATGGAAATAGTAAAAGCTGCTTTCTTTCCATGCAGAACACAAATATAGAAATTAAATAATAAATGACACACAAAAAGCTACATAAAAAATGAACATTGCAAAGTCAAGCTCTCAAATGTTAGGAAATGCCAGAACTAAGGTTGCCTGTGTCAGAATTAAAATGGTCTGTGCAACCTTAGTACACCTGTTTATGCTTAGGAATTATGATACAATCTTTAATTTCATGATCACATACTGTTTTTCCACAGGATCCTGCCTCATTCAGTGTGCAGGATTGATGGTGCTTCCTGAATGAGCAGCTATTAAATACATTGTTTATTTCCTCATTATTCACTGTGTGGCCCAATGCCAGTACTGTACAGCACTCAAACCAATTCTTCAACCCTCTGCATTCTAGGCAGGCTGCTTCCTCCTTTTCTTCCAGGCTGCCTAGGCACCATAAGAGAGAGCACAGAAGAAAAATAGTCTTCTGCACTTAGTTTTTGTGCCTGGTGCCACAGCAGTCCCTGGCAGTTGGAAGGAGGAAATTATGGGGAAAGTCCTGCCAGGCCCTGTTGTCCAGGGATGGAACATGCTCTGCGCAGATGGAATATTCAGAGAATGTAGCTGCCAAACTCTAACAAGTGTACTGAGCACATGGAAACAGATTTTCAGAAGCTCATAAATTGCCCAAACTTAGGTGATTTTTCTTATGGAAATGGCATAATGTGACACCTCCCCCCCTTGCCAAATTTATGTTCTTGCTTCAAATCATGGAGATGCTCTAGCATCTCCATGAAATCACGGTAAGAATTTTTTTAACGATGTATTTTTATCCAGGCTTTTTATCGGAAATGGTGGAGACTTTTTAGCTGAAACTTCAATCAGAGGCAGATAGCCAATATGGGGCTGCAACTTCAATCAGAGGCAGATAGCCAATATGGGGACTTTCAGCCTGAACATTTAAAGTTCTGGTAAAGTTATAAGTGACTGAAAAGAGGTCACTAGCTAAGATTTATATTGCAAGTACAATTCATATTGGACAGACTGTTTCGCAGGCACAAAATTGAATCTGTGGGATTTTTTGACTGAAAAATCTTGCTGCTTTATGGATCTGAATCAGGAAAATAGGTATTTTACTATTAATTAAAATAAGGTGTACAGAATGTGGACGGTTATATTTTTTTTCCATGCCTGAAAAAAATGCTGCCATTGTAGTAAATAAGAGCTGAGTGTTCAGCACCAATGAAAATCAGATCATTTTTATTTAGGAGTCTAAATATGAATTTAGTTGCCTAACTTGATGCACCCAAATTTGAACATTGTGGCCTAAGGTCTTTTAAAGGAGACAAAGAAATTGCTACTCTGAAACTTGATTTAGCTTGGTGGGAAATCAGGCTTATACTATACTTTAGGATGTGAGGAATGGAATCCACTATTAGTTCCAAAGTACAAATTATTTGGTGAGAGTAATCATGATATAATTTGGGAATTATGAATGTGTGACTATTTGGACACCAGCCCCTCCTAAAGTACTTGAAGTTGAAAGTAATGTTGAAAGTTATTAGAAAGGTAGATTCCTTAAGATTTGCTATTGAGCCTTCCATTTCATGTGTAACCTAGCAATCTCAGTAATTTGAGCATTGAGCGCCTGTTCCTCAAACTGGTTGTTACAACTAATTAGGCAGGCATAATGGTTGTTAACAGGTGGGATTTTCAAAAACAACTCGCTCTCCTAAATCAGTTAGGCACTTTTGAACATCTCACCGAACGGTTTTTGCTGTAACGCTTTTAACGAACAACTGCCAATTTCTTTCCTGCCTCTCTTCCCTGATTCCTCATTTCCTTGACATTTAGGCCCCCCCGGAATGAAGCAGCAGGGGTGGTTCTACTCGGAATCTAATTTACTAACTTAAATTGGATGGAGTAGCAACAGAACATTTTTCTCCCTTATGGAAGCCTCAGGTGAATTTAAGCATTAGAGTATCTTTCAAAGTTTTGGAACATAGCAGGTCTCCTCCTGGACCTCACAAGTTAGCTCAGAGTCTCCATTAGGAATTCAAGAGATGCCACTAGTTTTGGTTATTCTAAAGGAAGCTGCTGACATTGATAATTTCCCAAGTGTCTTTGAAGTGGGGTTCTTTGGTGCAGATAACATTTGCAGTTTTGTGGCCTGCCATCTGGAGCCATCATTTAGTTGGACCATGCAGTGGTTAAAGTAGATAAAAACAGAGGATGGTGGTTATGATGTGTCTCACAGTTGAGAAGTTATTAAATAGCATCATCTTGTGTTGATGGGATGCACCATGCGAAAGATAATGGGAGACCAAAGGAGAAATGTATCTGAATGGAATTTCTGTCCCCAAATACCAAGCCCATAGCCAGCCAAGTAAGAATATATATGTGCATCTGTTGCGCATAGTGTTGAGGAGGAGGGTTTCTGGTGAGCCCTTACCTCATTCCCATAAATACCATCATTTGTAATTGACCAGGACCAAGGGAACACGTTGAAATATTTGATGCAATTTCCTGCATTTGAGGACATTTTTATATAGCTCACACCCCTCCTCCTCTTGCTGAATAAATCTACTCCTCCAGAGGCAAGTTATGTTTTATTAAAATAACAAATATAAATCAGCCTAAAGCTTCGCTTTCCCCAGACATGAAGAAGAGCTCTGTGTGGCTCGAAAGCATGTCTTTCTCACCAACAGAAGTGGGTCCAATAAAAGATATTACCTCACCCACTTTGTCTCTCTAATATCCTGGGGCTGACATAGCTACCACTACATTGCATACAAATATATACCAAAGCCACCAAAATCAGCAGCCATCTCAATATAAAAGTATATCGGGCTACCCTTCTCCTATCTCTAAAAATAAAGGACCCCTCTTCATCCACCACGTTCTCACGTTCTCTGACATCCATATTAAATATGAATGTGCCATTTATTGCAGTACTTTGGTACTAGACTTTCTACACAAAGAAGTGGTGAGTTATGGTAGTTAGGTCTTGCCTACACACAGCTTTTGCACTGATTTAACTAAATTGTTAGAAAAAACGATTTGCTTAAGTTGGCTCAACCCCCTACTATGGCTGCACTCAAAATGGTATAAAGGTATTTGTATCGGAATAGGTTCTTTCAGTAAATTAACAATCCCGCAGTGCAGCTGCAGAATTAATGCATTCCCACTTTTGGTCCAACACACAAATTTTAAAATGTGGGTATATCACTATGGTGCAGTTGGGGGCAATTCATCTCTTAAAAATATGTTATGAATACATAGGCAAACATGGTCACTGTTGAGAACTATTTTAATTAACATCTGATATTTGCTTTTTTATTTTTAACTTCACCCTTCTTCCATTTTCCCATAACATGAGTTTTGTAACAAGCAGAGAAGGTTCTACCCAAAATGAAAAGAACTAATACAGAGTTTACTAGAAGACCACTAGTCCCCTCTAGTTGCATGGCATTGTATTGCCACAGAGATACCTCTGCTAGTCTAGGTATTCTATCTCTATAGTATTTTCACAGTTATAGAAGATACTAGAGGAGCTCTCAGTGAATGCAAAATTAACTGTTTGTTTTATAAAGCCAGCTGGACACAGATTGATAGCCTGAAACAGATTGAGGTTCTGCCTAGCTCTGTATCTCCCTCACTTGTTAAGATTGCCTGTGGTGTAAAAGGTCATCACACTGTGTCCATAAATTCTGACGTGGGCTGCACAGTTATGGACTAGAGAGTGGAGTCATTTTGAAAATGAATGAAAAACTCAATGTTGATATTCATCAATATATTTCTGTTGGAAGAGCTGATATGTTACTTTGTAAAAGTGCTACATCCCAAAAGGCTAAGTGGCAGTTTTGGAACTCTTCTCCACAGCTGTTTTAAAGGAATTTTCATCGGTACAGTTTCCCTTCACACTGAAATCACATTCACTGTGTTTTTAGGGTGTTCTGAGGGAGTGAATGGAGTTACTTACATCCCATTTTCCATATAACCACTTCTGATGACAGTCCCTTTTAAGTTTTTCAGGCTATCCATCCTGCATTAACTTTTTTTTTGTAAGAAAAGGTCTTTCGTGGTTTATAAATTTTTAATACAGGATGCTAACTGCCAGAAAAGTTTTGGAAGGCAACCAAAGATTTTAACCAGTCTCCCTAGCACATGAAATGAGGTACAACATTGGTGCACCTGGAGACAGTGCTGCTTTCATTCCTCCATTTCAGAACTATGACACCTTTGGCTTTAGCCTCAGAAAGTCAGGAATTTTCCTTTAAACTGGCTTCCTGGAAATAGAGTTCTGTGCTATTAATGGGTAATTTATCACACTATATTCTTCAGCCTTGAGAAAATCTTTTTTTTTTTAAAATGGGTGAAAAAACAGGGACTACTAATCAGAGGTAAGAATCTTCAGATGGGGTCTGACATCTCGGGTGGCTGGGGACATCATTAGTGGAGTCTAACCAGCAATAAAGAAGTCACCGACTTTGCCATTTATGCTTTAATATCAGACATTAGATTATTTCTGTGCATAAGACTGCTGATTAGGAGCGTGAAATTATAATCCTTACTCAACCTTTGGAGCATTTCCTCACACAAAGAGTTCCATTTACAGCAGTGTAGTCACCTAGTGTGAATTCTATTTGAACTGAGTAAATATTACTTGGTGTGACTGCAGTGATACTCACCTGAGTAAATGCTACTCAGTATGAGTTAGGTTTGTAGGATCAGGCCACACAAGATTATATTCTTAGGACATCTTCTTAGTAAATGTCTTCCAATACAGTATTCTGGGAGCCAAGCATTTTCCAGAGTGAGGTGTGCATTATGGCAAGCATCTTTTTGTAAAAAGTTTTATGTTAAAAGCCTTTGCAGGGTTTCAGAAGCTACTTTATAACAAGTGAAGCCTTAAAGGAAGGTCCTCTACATGTCTTATAATTATGTGTCTTTCTATTTGCCTTTTCAAGGTAACTTGAGTCAATAAAGACACAAAATTTTGGAGAGACTGAGCCAGCTACATTGAGAATGGTTACCAGACACTATTTCATGTTTATTGACATGTAGGGACTTTTCAGTAAAAAAAAAAAAAAAAAAAAAGCCTCCTCCAGTCATTAGGTGGTTTCTAAAGATTCATCAGAGCACTCTGTTGATGATCATCTTTTAGTTTGTTTCAGGCACTTACTGTTGTGATTTATCACTAGGGGCATCTATAGAATATCTTGTTGCCAGAGAGATTATGGAAAGGGAGGTCAGAATTCATAATTAACAGGTAATAAAGATACAAATAAATGCAGAGAGCCCTATGGGGCTATAAATTCCCTAGTCATACCTCATGAAGCTCAGTGCCAAAATTTTCTTGCTATATGCTCCTAACTCGTGTGAAGCAGTTTCCTTTTCAAACCCTAAGTGGAGTTCCAGATGAGTTTTTTGGGTGGATCCCATGGGATCCATAAACATATGTCACGTATGACACAGTATGTCACTTACTTTTAGGCATATGATTATTTCAGCTGCTTACGCTGAGGTACTCTATGTAACTATTGGTCTTTGAAATGAGTTGATGTGGATAAACCCCTTGATCCATGTTGATCTGTTTTTGTTGTTATTGTTTGATTTTGGGGGGTTGAGAGTGTTCCTGAAATCTGTGAACTTTCAGTAAACAGCATGACTTTCTGAATCTGCTTCATAGCTTTCATGCTTTCTTTCTAGTCTTTCAGTTTCTGTAAGTTTATATTGTTCAGGGAGCCATTGCCATATATTAGAGCAGGAGCAGACATGCTTTAACCAAATCTATCTTTATGACACTACTGTATATAGTAGTCTCTCAGCTCCTGCTCCAGCATATACAAATTTATATTTTTGGATAGTGGATCTCTTGTGCCTAAAAGCTCAAATGCATTTCTCATTTGAGACCCTAGAGTTCTCTATAACAAATTCAGTAAGCATATGAGGGGCTTTTTCAGTGATGTCTTTCTTTTGCATAAGGATAAAAGAAAACAGTTTTCTTTGTAAATTACCTATAAAATCTGTGACTGAGGAAAAAATGCCAGGGTCATAAATTATACAAGTTACACAGATATGGCTTCTAATGTTATAGATGTTAATATAATTTCTCTTCAAAAAAACCCCCAACCCCCCCCCCCCCGCCAAAACCTGCAAAATGTACAGTACTTTCTCTATTAGAAGATGAAAAAGGTAAAAAAAAGACTTTCTAATTATAATATTTTTTATTATTTATAAAAGTTATTTATATAGCCTGGTGAATTTTACAGCACTTTAAAAAGGTAGATTAAGATATGTTCCCTGTCCTGAATAGTTTGTAACCGAAGCTTCACAAAATGGACAAACAGAAGCCAAGACACAGGGTAAGAGCTGGAGGGAGAGAGGTAGTGGGGATTGCTGAAATAATTGGATTTTAAGAGAGAAGAGGAATACTCTTCCAGGTATATAGGGCAACATGATAAAAGGCATAGAACTGACTGTGGGACAATGAGACAAAAAGAGGATTAGGATGGAAGGCTTGGGAAGTGTAAGGGGAAGTCAGCAGAAACTGAGAACAGAGTTGTATATGAGGGCAGGATTATGAAGAGCTTCGTATAAAAATATAAATCAGATTTTCATTTTTTGTCATTAAAAATGAATATTTGGAAAATTTTGACCTGCTCTAGCAAATAGTAATATACGTATGTGCATATGTATCTAAATGTACATTATATGTACTACAACCAACCAAAGCTATTATATGTGTTATACTAGTTTAGAAACTTTAGCTGCTGTGCAGTATTTTTTTTTTTTTTTTTTTTGCTTCTTAAAAGGTGCATATTTTCCACTGGGGTTCTCCCTAATAATCTTAATAGTAACTGTGAACTGTAAACCTGATCTCCTGCTATTGAAGTCAATGGGAGTAGGATCAGGCCCTATCTACCTACAGTGTGAGTTTCACAAAATAATGCCTATCTACACAAGTGAGGTTTTTTGCTGCTACTTCTTTCTGAAGTGTGGAAGGTGGAGATCACAGTGGCCTGGGGCTGGTAAGCCAAAGCTACTTGCACTTGTGTTATTTTTCTTAATATACACCCCTCCAAAACTGATCCATGCCAGAATTTAGAAACAGAAATGTCAGAAGGATTTGTGTTGCTTGCACAGATGACTAAGCAATGACTGGAATGTGCAGTGTTCACCATACACGTGCTGCAAACTCATGAGTGGCAGGTGTTGGTGTTTTGTTTGGGGAGGGTGGGAAAAATAAATCCTCTTTAAAAAAAGGAAAGAGAACAGTAAAATATTGCTCTGGATATGGAAACTTTGGAGACACATTGTGTAAAACAATTTGGTATTGATGACAAGGCATTTTGCTTTATATATGATAAAGTATAGAGACAGCAGTCTTACATGAATTATAGCATAACCCAATGCTTGGCTTACAGCCAGAGAAAATTGGAATCAAACTCTACTACTCAAACATTTCCACTTGAGCTCTTGTTTATGATGTTTGGTGCCAGCAGCCATAAATTTATGAGGTGCTCTGTCTAGGCTTGTAATGAATAGGAAATATGAAATAACTAATCTGAAAGGACATGGGGAGGAGGGAAAGTAGGAGGGGAACCCCTTTTGGAATTGTGCCTTTAGAAGAAAACAAGATAATGCCAGGAAGTTGGCATCTCAGTCGCACCACCAAGGGGCTAGGCAAACACTGAAGATGAAGTGAATGACTTGTTTAGAAGAAAACGTTCTCTAGCTTTCCACTTGCTGATAGAAATGCAAAGAGCAGATATTTTCCCATTTTACTGACTGGTAACTCTTGTAGATTCTCAGGATTTACTGAGATATCAGTATTTTTCTAACTACTTTGAGCCTGATCAAAATCCCATTGACTCAATAAAAACGACTCCCATTGTGTTCAACTGGCTTTGGATCAGACCCCATCAGAGTTGGGAGCGAGCATCTCTGAAGCTGAGATTGAATGTTTAGAAGCAGATGGATACATTGATAACCAGACCTGCTGTGGCATATTGAATCATGTAGACTAATTTTTCCAAAATAATAGCCACAAAATTTCCATTGAAATGAACTAAGAACATAATTTTGACAGGAGTTTGAGTGAGTTCAAGGGTGTGAACAAAATCATAACTCTAGCTTTCTAACCAGTCCATTCAGACACCTTCTTCTGTTATGCTCAGCTCCTTTTATCTGTGCTTGAAGAATTTGTCCCTAAATGTATATCCATTCCACAAGTACACTTGGGGATGAACTTATTCTAAATACAGAATTATCACTTCCTTTAAAAACCTGTTTTGTCCTATTCACACCAGCTGCTTGTTGTCACATACTGGCTGGACAGTAAAATATAGAAAGTTACAAGTACTTTTGTACTGTAAAAAAAAGGAGGAGGAAAAACGCACTCCCCGCTCCCAACTCCACATGAGTTTTTTATATTTCTTTCAAAATTTGTATGTGACTTCTCTACTCACCTGCAAAATTATATATGCAACGTTAAAGCCAGTTTTGACCTGTTTGTAAAAGGTCCTTTGTGTCAGTGCAGAAACAAAGATGGAAGGAAATGCAGGGGTATCTTGGGGGTAAACTTCTAATACATAAAATTCCTTTAAAAGAATGCAGCATCAGTAGACCACCAAATACAGATAGTCTTCTAAAAATATTTTCATTTCTTATTAAATACTGTGAATTTTCACAGGTAATTAACACTAAGTTATTTAGCATAGGTGTTTCTGTTATTCTGTGGAAAATCTCCCAATGTTCACTAGCCTTCCGGCCAACACTGTCACCGTATGGTGTGGTGGCTGAGTGTTAATATTCTGAGCTATAATATAAAACACATGGGAAATGGTGGCTTGCTCAAAACCTGCAGAAAGGTTTCTTTTTACATAATCATATGGGTGAGTTTCTTTGTTTCAACATCCATAAAACACAACCACTGCCAAAGTTGAAACAGTTCATCTCTTATACGCTGGTTAGAAACTTGTCTGCAGAGCAAATGTATATGCTTTTTTCACTAGAGCACAGTATCACCTAGAGCTGATGAAAAGATGGCAAAAAGATATGGGTTTGCCATTTTTTTTCATCAACGTGCAACATTTTATTGAAAATGTTCACTGAAATTTCACAATGCAGAAAATTTAAACATGTCATATCATTAAACCTAAGTTTAGGAAATCGGAGAAAAAAGGTGATCGTGAGTCAAATTCTGCTCTTTGCTTGCAGTCTGGAAGACAACAGTTATTGGGGTTACTTTGGATGAAAACAGGTGTAAATAAGAGTAAAAATGTGGTCTCTTTTTTAAAGCTAGTTTTTTTATCAATATTTAATGGAAGCAGAAATCCAAAAGGCAGCAATGCTGAAAGAGACTTGGGGCTGATAGCGCAATGTGTTAGGGTAGCAACAAAGATCACTGCAATTTTGGGCTGCATCCATTGGCGCATTACTTCTCAGGACAGGGAGACCCTTCTTTCTATGGCTGTGGTGCAATCTGGAACGTTGCATTCAGTTCTGAGCATCTCATTACCAGAAGGATATTGACAAATAGTTGCAGGTTAGGTAAGAGCGATCAAAATACCTGAGGTTGGCGATGTGTTGATTGTAAGGATTAGTTTATGAGAACAGAATGAAAGAATTAAATGTGCACTGAATGGCTAAGCAAAGACTCAGAGTGCAGGGTGAAGCAGCCTACAAATACTGAAGAATGTGAACACCCAGGATGGAAATTCATTCTGTATCGTAATAAAGTCAGTCATAGCTGGGAGTAATAGGATTAAATTAAGAAAGAGCTTGTAAAGCACTTTGAGAGCTGCTGATTAAAAGTATATATATAAGAGTATGTATATATATATATATAAATAAAAGTATATATATAAGAGCTAGGTATTATTATTATTTTATTATTCTATTAATAGAGTGCATTGTTGTAAGTGCTTGGGGAAAACCTTTCTAATTTTTGGTGATAGAATTACAATAATAATCCATATAATAGTGCTGTAAAGGAAAATAGTGTCCCTGCCCCCGGGGAGCTTAAAATTTATATAAGTTCATCAAATTGGCTTATTCGTGTGTTTGTGCTGCTAAGTTTTTAAACATACATACTACGCTGATTTTATTAAAGTACTCAGTAAACGACCATTTTGATGTATTTCTAATGACATTTCCCTGGGTAAGTGTTATGAGAGATTTAAATGTTTAGTACGTGTGGCCTAGTGTATAAGTTAGATTTTAGATTTACTATCAGTGTAGCTGACCCCTCTTTTTATCATTTCCCTGCTCCCGCAAAAGAACATCCATTTTAAAGAAGAACCTCATGACTGACATGCTTTGACTGAGACGTCCACCACAACCATCCTGGCTGGATGGGTGATGACATATAATAAACCATTGATCTTTTGTGTGCAGAAGGAAAAAGCTCCAAAGTTAGAATTGTGAACCTCTGTACAGACATTACAGCTGAGATGAATGGCTCTGCAAATCTGGCCATTTTGCAGATGGTGCAAACACCTCTGCTGGAATTTTGTAACTAACAGGGGCTTCTGCAGATGTGTAACTGTCAAGAGAATTTAGTTTATGTTTCTAGCGGAGATGAATGGAAGAACACTAGGGGCCTTAAACTAGGGGCCTTAAATGTTCTTTACTGGAATCTCCATGATGCTCTTGTTTCAGCATTCTTTTTAGTGATGTCTGGTGTATTATTCTTTTCATGAAATAGGGATCCCTAAACTCTCTTTTTCTACCCACTTGCCTGCTTTTAAATCATTGCGTCTTTTAAATCAATGCAGTGGAGGTACTGTTAACCATAACATATGATTGCAATCTCTCAATAATATCTGCTGTGTAAAGAGGAGATCTTAATCCAAGTTTCAGGGTCATGCCTGGGCTCACTTCAAGTTTCACTCAGGGTGACAAGCTGCTGTCACGAGGGGGCTAATATACCTTGGAACCTTTCTTAAAAACATATGATAACCTGAAAGCAAATAAAAGCTCCTGAATCAATTCAGTGCATTATCAACACTAAGTGTACGTTAATTCTTAAATGACTAAAATAGGTTTCAGTGGAAAGCTTTTAAAAATCCATTTGTGAGTGGTTATGAAAGATAGAGCTCAGGCAATTAAAAATGGAGAACATTTTAAACACTACAGGCAGAAAACAAAGTAAGTTTAAAATATGTAGCACTTTATATATATAAAACTCTCTGTGCATGCTATCTAATTATTTCTCACCATCTCCATTTAACATATGTGAAAACTGAGACAGGGAAAGGAAATTATTTACCCATATCACAAAATAAGGCCTAGATCCTGCAAGTTGATCGATGTGGACAGACCTCTTGCTGCCTCCAAAGTCCCTCTGACTTCACATTAGTAGTGTAGCTAAACTGGGATTGGAACCCCAACTCTGGGTTAATTCTTCTAGCCAATATGCATTGCTGAACAGGGATTAGAACCTGGGGATTCCAGACTCCCAGTCATGTGATTCTTCCTCTAGACCCCACACTGACTTTATGAAAAGTGAAAGCCCTCAGGAAAACATTTCTGATAGTAAAATAATGACTGGTTTTAAGGGAGCCGTTTTCAGGTAGGCAATAAAAAGAATGGAACTAGAAATCGTTGCTAGTGAACTTCATTTTCTGAATTTTGTAGTCAGATCATTGTAAATGATAAGAGGCTTCATTGGTGTTATATTTAACTACACTGGATAACACACACGATTAAGCTAAAGCTCTGGTTATGGGGGGAAAGACTCTTTAAATTTTGGATTGCCTGTGTCTGATTTGTTGTGGTGATTGCCCAGTTTAAAGAAAAAGGCTGTGGCTTTCTATAGTGTCTGCATACCAGTGTCTTTCTCACGTTCTCCTATGTATTATTTGTATATCACATATCTCTCTCTTGCTCTTTAATGCTGCCTTTGATAAGAGGTTTCTCAAGCAACTGCAGGTTTGAATCTGAACAATTTACATTAAGCTGTAAAAATTTCAAGAGCCCAAATTTAGCTTCCCCTTAAGGGCCCCTATTCTCTTCAGAACAGAGATCACATTGCATACTAGATTCATGTTTCTGACAAGCAGTAACACTACTGCTAAAGTGTCTTTACCCATAGTGGCTTCTCAGATATCTTGTAGCCTTTACACTGTCAAATTCCATTCCCTCCTCCCCACAGGTTTACGTCACTGAGCAGAATGCATTTAGGTTGCTCAGCAAATGTCTGTCTCTATATCCATTTCACTTTAAAACAAGTAAAAAAAAAATGAACAGGAGTGTTTTTTCCTTTCTAAGTAATCCAGCTGTCTCATTACTTTGTGATAGTAAAATGTATTTGGATGTTTTTCAAATAGCTTGAGCCTGATTTGCCAAACCTGGATTTTGTGTCTGAGAAGACTGGATGTGGAGCTTTCTGAGCAGATATTGGCCTTAAATAGCTGACCATCAGAGTATTTTCTTCCCCTAACTAGACCAGCATAATGACCACCTCCAGTAGGACGATTGCTGCTACATCCAGGGTAAACTCCTTGGTCAAAATATTTGATCCGAGTGCCTTACAAAACCAGGGGCTTGCTAATGAAGTGGAAACCACGCAAATTCCTCTTGCTGCAAGCAAACATGTCAGCTCCTCTGAAAGTTGTAACACCTTGGATGTGAAGTTTGCCTCCCTTGGTCAGAAAATAGATAAGTTGTTGACTGTGCAGGACAATGTCCTTCAGACGCTAAACAGTGTTTCCCAGGAAATGTGTTGCATTGAAAAAGACATTGAGATGTTAAAGGCAAAAGCAACTGAACCTGGACCCACCACAGAAACAAGTGAAAAGCTAAATAACTCTGAAATGAAGGGGCTGTGCATAGAAATGACCAATACCCTTTCTGACATGAACAAGAGTGCAGAACAGCAAGCTAAAAGATTAGATGGAATGGAACAAATAGTGCTGGGGTTACAGGAGCTTATAGGGTTTGTGACTGAGAAGTTTAAAACGTGTAAAATCACTGATTTAATTCTCAGAAACAAAGCTCCTCCTAAGCTTGTCAAGGTTGGTGGTTACATAAAGAAATATAAGGTTGGAAACAATTTCAGAATGCAGACTTTCTCAGACAAAAGGGATATGGGCACGTCCAGCAACAGAAACGAAAAGGTGAGCCCAGGTTTGTTTTTCATTTTGCTGAGGACCATTAAATTGTATGGTTGTATTTTGCTTTGCGCTCGGTATTTTAATTTATTTCACCTTAACACAACCAAACCTGTATGCTTTAATATTGAACTGTATTAGACAAAACTGAGCAACTTTTAATGAAAATGAGTCAGAAAATCTAGTCAATGGTGACTGCGGTCATTTTCTGTAATGCTCTATTTACAGTTTCCTTGTGTTAGAAAACATAGTTAGGGGCCCAATTCTGCACCTATTGAAGTCAATACAAACTTGATATTGATTTCAATGGGAACAGGATCTGGCCATGGATTTTGCTATGATATTCTCTGGGTTTATAATTATTTGGGAAAAGCAGTTCAGTGAAGATCTTATGTGGCCTCATTCAAAGCTCATTGAAGTGGGTGGAAAAACTCTCACTTGCTTCAGTGAGCTTGAGATCAGTCCCATACAAGTCACTTCATTACATGTATTTTGCTGCAGTACTTATACACTTCTGCTGACTTTCAGGGGAGTTTTATCTGAGTAAGAATTCCAGGTCTTGGCCCTAAGAAGGTTAGGTTCACTGTAAATGGAACTTCAGTTTGTATAAAATCCTCTGAAATAAAACTTTTCACTCCGCTTCACTGGAAATGGAGCTTTGCTAGGTTTTCCGTGAGCCTGATCTAAAGCCCATTGGAATCTATGAAACAATGTCCATTAACGCTAATGGGCTTTGGATCACTCCTGCAAGCTTGTTTCATTGTGCTCAGATCTGGTAACATTGATATTAGCCTCTTAAGTTTAGATGTTTTATAAAATTGCTCTGACAAGTGATTTTCAACATTAACTACAATAAAATGAATTAAAATGGGTGTTCCCAAATCCTTTGCTGCTTTATTTTTCATTTTGTTTAAAGGTGTAAAACTTTTTAGGGTTTCATACATTAGAAGACCCATTCTTCAATATCACAAGCTTTTTAGCAAAGGAAAAAAAATGTGTGAAGTTACTAACAGGAAATGGTGCTACTTGTATTGAGAAGTTTCCACATGACTTCAGAATGTCCCCCGAATGGCTAACCAGATGCCTGACTATCTCTAAACAGCTCTACTTCCTAGTTAGCTACGTAGTGCTAGAGCCAACATACGTAACTTAGTAGAGGCTAATGGAATCTGAATAGCAAGAGAGGAACAACTCATAAAGCTCTTTCTTCCAGTCAATTAGTCCAGTTCTCCCCTGTGTCTTGTGCAAACTTGTTTTCAGAACATAACTGGATAGAAAAACTACAGCTGTATAAAACAATGAAATGACAAATGATATTTTTACAGCAGGATCTTTTTGAGTGTCAGAAATTCTAATAAAAAAAGGCTTTCACCTTCGTACTGTCACCTCCATTAATGAGTTGTAGGCTGGTTGAGTGGAAAAAATGTTACTTATTTATAGTATCTGAGTTTTATTTTAAACTTTTTTTTTAATGTGTAAAACACCGTGATACAAAGCTAGACACATGGGGCCTGATTGTCCTCAAACTAGTGTAAACCAAGAGTAAAACTACATAGATGCCAGTAGAATTACACACTTATGTAAAATTGTTGTAAGAAAGAAAAGAATCAGGCCCATGATGCTAATGAAGTGTGGTAATACCCCTAGGGCCCAGTCAGAATCAGGGCCCCATGGTGCCAGATGCGGTAGAAATATAGAGTAAGAGAAAGGATGAGAGAGTAGTGGCCTTTATTGATGAATTTATGGAGGCATGCCAGGCGTAAGGGAGAGCCTGGAAGACGGCCCAGAGATGAGTGTGAGAGAAGATGACAAGCGAGACCAGCATCCTTGGCAGATTGAGCAAAATGAGATGGAAAGACACAAAGAGAGAAGGGAGGACACGTGGAGAGAGGAAGAGTTGCTAAGGGCCTTGAAGGGGTGGAAAGGAAGCTTGAATTGGATGCAGTAAGATGGGGGAGCCAGTAAAGGGATCCAATGAGCAGAGTGATGTAGTCAGAGTGAGGACTAGGAAGATGAGCCAGGGTTTCAGTGTAGTGGATGGGGCAAGGAGTGTGTTAGGGAGAACAGAAAGGAGGAGGTTATGAGGGCCTGAATAAGAGCATTAGCTGTGTGGAGAAAAAAAAAAAAAAAAAAAAGCTTGGTCTCTTAAAATGTTATGTTTGCGTGTGCATGATTTATTATAAAAGGATCATCATGTGAAATTATCAAACAATCCAGTGAACAATAGCAGAACTTAATACACACACATATTCATCCGAGACTTTTAATTTAGCTCTCTGCTAAGTATAGTGGGACTTAGTAAAAGATCCTTCAGCTGGGTTTATACATTTCTTTTGCTGAGCCTGTTGCTTTAGGGCTGCAATTTACTGATTTTGGGGGCAAATAGAATCTTCTCTCCCCTAGGGAGGACAACAGTGTGTTTGCTGCAGCATTACTGGGAATGCTGGGTCCTGAGCATGCATTGTAGCAACACTGCTTGTCTCTTTGCCCACTGCATGTTGAGAATGGAGGCACAAGTTAGGTCTTAAAATGTTCTTGCAAAAACAAAGAGAAGATTTTCCAAAAAAGAGGGGTGGTGAGATGGGGAACTAAATAACTCCTTACACTCACACATGCCCACTGTTATGCCTTATGAAGATGTATCCATGAATATCTGTGGTATAGCAGCAGAGATATTATATGCATTCCAAGTGAAATTCAGCCCTTGGCAGGGGCTTGTGTACTGTAGAGACCCTGCAGTTTCCCCTAAATGAAGGAATAGTCAGAGCAGCCAGGTGAGTGGCAGTGATGAAGTGTCTCTTTAGCCTGTTCTTCATCAGCTCTGAATAGTCCAGATTAGGCAGGCTGCATTGGGAATTGGACCAAGAAAGGCAAATCTTACATGGACCAACAGGTCAGAAGCCCCTCATTCTCAAACAAGCGGAACATTGTTTTACCAGAGCAATATATCACTTTTTCACTATTTGCCCTCAGACCCTTTCCCTCTTCCAAAATGGCTGCAAATTGTACTTCTGCTCCCACTGAACCACCACGAACCGGAATAAACATTTACAAGCCCCTGGTAACCCAAACCACACTGGGGGCTGCAGTGACATCCAAGCATTGACACAACCAAGTTCATTTTGAATGCAGACCTTTATAAACTTCTATGTGTGCAAGCCCATAGAAGATGGATAGATGAAAGCAGAAAACCCACTGCAAACTGAACTGGGCAGGGAACCCAAGATTCTAGTTACCATGAATTTGTTAGGTAACATATTGGCTTGTGAATAAATGAATGTAGTGGTGAAATGCACTTATGGCTTGACATCACCAAGTGATAGTGGGGCTGCGGAGATGTGCCACTGTGTTTGTCAATAGGGATAAGGCTGAAGCATATAAGAGGAGAAAAAAGTCAGCAGAACTCAGACATAATTAGATACATATTGTAGGACTATTTCTAGATCTATGATTTTAAATGAAATGGACAGGGAAAGAACTTGGATGCTACACTGATGGGGGCCATGTAGGAACCTAGATAAACAGATAGAGTGATAGAAATTATAGGAGAAAAATAATGAGCAAAGAAGTATCACCAGTGCTATAGGTTATGCTTTATTTTTCACAACATATCTAGATAGAAACACTCCTCTTGTCATTCATCATCTAATTTAAGTCATGCCCTGACGGGCTGAAATTACTTGTAAGAAAAATAGATATATGCTCTCTACTCTTTGAGCAGAGGGGTAGAATTATCTTGAACAGAACAAATAACTGTCTCAAAGTTCCTTGGTCAGGAAAATAGACAACTTGGTTATAGACACAAGCAAGTTATTCCTTTTCATGGAAGCAGATGAGGGGAATGAAAACTCCATGAGGGGAACTTCTTGGAGTTTCCTCAAAACTCTTCCTTCAGGGTTGGAGACGTCCCCTTTTTTCCACCACAAAAGTAGAGGATTGAGGCCACAAGCTTCAGATCTGGCTATGTCTCCACACCAGCTTCAAGGCCCCTGGTGACATTGCTTGACTCCATGTCCTGAGGCCATCCTCAGAATCCCCCCTTAAAGTCTTCTCAGCATAGAAAATGGCTTGGTGGGAAATTTAATACAGACCCAGGCTGTATTAATTTTTCTGCTGAATCTCTACAGGTTGGTGAGAGGACAATGTGTGGCTCCTAACAGTTTCTCCATGCAACACACTGAGAATGAGTAAGTGGTCTTTCATGTGAGAAGAGATAGATCAGGGCTGGCCTTACCATGAGGCGAACTGAGGCGGCCGCCTCAAGTGCCACACTGTGTGTGTGTGGGGGGGGGGGGGGGCACCACTTGGACCCAGAGTGTCTGCTGCTGGTGCATATGTATTCTTTCTGCTCTAAATGCACAGAAATGGTGGAGTGCTGTGGTGGAGGAAGGAGAGCACAAGAGACATGGCAGGCGGGAGAAAAGGTGAGTGGGAAAAACAGAAAGCAGAGGGAGCTGCAGGGAGAGAGAGGAGAAGGAGCCTCTTATGTACCTCTCTAACACCCCCAGGAGCCTGGACTGATGAATACCAGCTTCTCAGGGAGCTTCCTGATTCCTGCTGCTTCCCTGAACCCACTTGAGGAGAACAGGCAGTCAGCTGAAGTAGTAGGAGCCATTAGGCCCTTAAGACGCTGATCTCTTCCCTCACTCAGGCCCTGCTACCAGCCTGCTTATTTGTCCCATTCAACTGAGTGTTGAGAGCCACTATAGCTGGCACAGAACAGCAGTCATGAGTGAAAGAAGAAAACGCCCCTCTGGGCCAGCATTCAGAAAAAGAAAGAAAGCAAAGGAAACTTTTCTATCTAAGCAGGAAGGAGCTCTCCTGAGATACATAGACACAAATGTTCACGGGGAGCCTTCCGGCCCCAGTGAGGATGTGAGTTGTGAAGAGATGCCTGATCATCCAGTTAGTCAGAGTGCAGGTGACCTGGCAGCTACTGCAGCATCCTTATCTCCATCTCAAATGGATGTAACCATGCACATTCCTGAAGAAAAGTGTAGATCAGAGAAGAGTGTGGTGGAGGCGCAAGAAAAAGCTGCTGCTGAGTTTAGTTCCTTAAGTCTAGATGATCCAGGACTGTGGACCCACTTGAGCAGTAGCCTGAGGGACTTCCTTGTACTGCATGGGCCACAGGAAGTGAAAAACTTCATGTTCCCCAAAGACAATGAAAATAGACGTTTCCATCCAACACATTACTCAATTACCCAATGGTGACAAAGTGGAGAGGCCATGGCTTATGTACTCAAAAAACCCAGAATACTGCATACTGTTTTTGTTGCAAACTCTTCCAGTCTAATGTTCCAGCCACATTGGGTTCTAGGGGAACAAAGGACTGGAAAAACCTGGCTAGAAATCTGGCATGCCATGAGAAGGCAGCAAATCACCAGAGAGCATTCCATAGGTGGAAAGAGCTTGAGATGAGACTAAGGTTAAAGGCCACCATAGATGATCAGCATCAAAAGAAGATTGCATCAGAGTCTCTTTACTGGCAAAATGTTCTGAAAAGGCTCATTGCCATTGTGAGAATGCTTACTACCCAAAACCTAGCATTGTGTGGCACTTCAGATCAGCTGTATGTACCAAACAATGGAAACTTCCTTAAAATTGTGGAGCTGATGGCTGCGTTTGATGCTGTACTCCAGGAGCATCTAAGAAGAATCACCACCCAAGAAACGTACACACATCACTACGTTGGAAAAACCATTCAAAATGAGATCATACAGTTACTGGCAACAAAAGTCGAACAGAAGATTGTGGCAGATCTGAAGTCAGCAAGATATTACTCTGTTATTCTGGACTGCGCACCTGACATCAGCCATACGGAACAAATTACTTTAATGGTGTGTTTTGTAACAACAACAGAACGTAGTGAAAATGTCCCTGCAATGGTGACTGTCAGAGAGCATTTTCTAGAATTTATTGACATTGATACTACAGGAGCTGGTATGAAAAATGTGCTCCTTAAAAAGCTGGAAGATACGGGAATTGTGATAGCTGACATGAGAGGTCAGGGCTACGATAATGGTGCCAACATGAGAAGAAAGAACAGAGGAGTGCAGACACGTGTTTGAGAGTTAAATCCTCAAGCTTTTTTTGTCCCATGCAGTTCTCATTCATTGAACTTGGTGGTCAGTGATGCAGCATGAGCTTCTAGTGACTCTGCTGAATTTTTTAATGTAATTCAAAGCATCTATGTATTTTTGTTTCTCTGCATCAACTCATCAATGGCAAATTTTGAAGCAACATCTGGCAACATCCTCTCTGACACTGAAACCTCTGAGTGCCACACAATGGGAAAGTCGAGTGGAGGCGATCAAGCCTATCAAACACCAAATTGGGAAGATAGATGATGCCGTAGTTGCCAATTTGGAGGATAATGCTATGACAGGAACTGAGGCAGAGGGAAATGGAATCACCAGAAACATACATAACTTCAAATTTCTGTGTGGCTTAGTGTTGTGGCATGATATACTGTTTGAAATAAATGTTGTAAGCAAGAGACTCCAAGGTGTTGACCTTGATATATCTGGAGCAATGGAACAACTGGACAAAGCAAAGTCATACCTAAAGTCTTACCAGTCAGATGAGGGATTTCAAAATGTTCTGAAGAGTGCACAGAAGTTGGCAGAGGAACTTCACACTGAAGCTAATTTCCTGCTCATTCAAGAATACAAGAGTCACCGAAGAAGACATTTTGATTACGAGGCACGGGATAATCCCACAAGAGACCCCAAACAACAATGCAAAATTGAATTCTCTAACCAGGTGCTAGATTGTGCAATACAGTCAGTTGAAGAACGTTTCATGCAGCTCAAGGAACACTGCAATATATTTGGGATGTTGTATGATATTCCAAAACTCCTGACTATACCTGAAGAAGACCTACACCAACAATGCCGGGCACTAGAGACAGTGTTGACACATGATATTGATGCAAGTGATTTAGGTGATGAACTGAAAGCCCTTTCAAGATACATTTCAGCAGAATCAACTCCAAAGGCTGTTCTGGAATATATGTGCACAAATAAGAGGACCACGCTCTTTCCAAATGCTTTTGTTGTTCTGCGCAAACTTCTAACACTTCCTGTAACAGTTGCCAGTGGAGAACGCAGCTTCTCCAAGCTGAAGTTAATAAAAACACATCTACGCTCCACAATGACACAGGAGAGGCTGGTTGGCCTTGCAACCATCTCAATAGAGTATGAGCTGGCCCAGACTGTGGACCTTCAGCAGGAAGCAGTTCAAATCTTTGCAACCAAGAAGGCATGGAAAGCACCACTTTGATTCTGAATCAAAAAAAGATAAAAATGCCAGTGTTTACTCTGCAGAAAAGAAAAGTTACATGTGCTGTTCAGGTGTTTGAAAGTTAAGTGTTACTTAAAATTTTTGAACAAGGCATTTTAAGTTGTTAGTTCTTCTTTACTGGGGTAGGTAGCAGAGTAGAACAGGAAGAGGGCAGAATTGAGACCTTTCAAAGTTTTGGCCCAAGCGAGGGGGCATGGGGGTGTCATTTGGCCTCAGGTGCCAAAATGTTGTGGGCTGGCCCTGAGATAGATCATGAGCTCATTTCTCTAGGTTTTTGTGATGCATTGCTGTGCAATAATTTATAGCACACTAAGAAAATGGACACCATTTTTGGGGTCCATTGACTCTTCCTCAAGCCTAGAAATGACCTTCTGAGATAAGAGGCAGCTGGGAACTGTGATGAAAGGAGACAGGTTATGTCAGGAGAGTGGGCAGGTGGGAAAGAGAGGGCTCCTGGAATTGAGGAAGTAGGGGCAGGATGGACTTGGGCTAGGCAAGAGTCCTGATCTGCTCCCCCTCACAGGGGTGGGAAATCCTCCTTTTGCAGGTCACGAGGTTTTAGAAATTAACCAGTTCTCAGGTGACAGCCCACCTGGGAGTGAGCTAGTTCTTTATGTGTAATTTATAATACATTTGAATATTTCGTTCAATATGTCCGTCTTTCTTTGGATTGTCAATAGAATTTTAGTTCATTGCTGGGTCTCTACCATCCCGTCTTTGAATGACGAGAGTAGTTTCTCTGAGTTAAATTAATTTGGTGGCATTCTGGCAACATCCCTCGTCCTGCACAAACACACTACTGATGAGGAGCAAAGACTGGCTGCGCAGCAGCCTCAGTGGACCCTGGGGCCATTCCAAGCACATTCCATTCAGAGTTTTGTTGCCCTCATGATAAGGTGCTGCAGGAAAAAGTGTGTCTACATAGGGAAAATAAAGAAATCCCAGATCTTTAAAAACAAACAAACAAACAAACAAACAAAAAACCCTTTGCTCATAAAATAAAGTGTGTAATTAGGAAGCCAGCCTGTGTGTGGAAATCCAGTTAAAAGGAATCATCAAAGATGTAGGGGATGGTTTTGAAGTCTGTAACCATTTGGAAAAGTCCCGACGGAAAGCTTTCCCCTAAAACAGTGCATGGAGAAGTCTGGACATACCTGCCATGCATGACAATGCATGCTTGACTCAGATGAATCAGTAAAGCTGAGAAATGTCTTCTGACAAGGCCAGCTGCTTAATTGCTCTTGTAGCAAAAGATTGCCTGAGATGGTCTGACAGGTGAAACTCAATGTTATTTATACTACAGTACGAAAAGGGCCACTATTGCTTGGCCTTCAGGATGGATCTCTTCTCCTCCATCCTCTCCAACCTAAGCTGTGACAATATTGCAGTCCACAGGGGAAAATAAGCCCTTCTGTCGATAATTCTGGAGTATTGTACAGAGCAATTTCTTCATGATCTGATTTAGGTACACATGCAGCTGATGGGCCCATGTAAATAGTGATATACCGAGGTGTTTGTAATAAAGGTCTGACACACACAAGTGATGGTAATAGATTGGTTTTGTTTCCTAGTCCCAGTCACCTGACATAGGTGAGGGTTACACATGGTTAATACTCGGGTTATAGCAAAGGTCAGTATCCACTGATTCCAGTGGGTGCTGTTTCTGTACTATTGCATGTCCTCCGGAGCCATTAGAAGTATCTTCATCAACTACTTTTAAAATCCATCTACAGATGACTGCTCTCTGAAGTGATAGCGACTAGTGTTCATGGTGAAAATCAAAATGTTTAAAAGCAGTTCATTATTATTATTACAAATAAGTTGTGTTGTGCTTCTTTTAATATATCAGAGTGCGTGTTACAGACTACAGACTCAGATTGTGAGCCTGGACACCTACACAGGGAATAAGAGGGCATTAAGAACCCCTTTACTCCCATATGCAGGCTACTCACTTTGCTAGAGATCCTCCCTAGCAGAGGAGGGAAGGGAAGGGAGAAGAGCAGTTGCCACTGGATAGCTACTCCCTCTATCATACAGGTGGAGGGGAAGTGGGCAGGTAGGAGCAAGAAGTGGACAGAGCCTTGGCTTCACTCGTCATGCAACATAGCTGAGCCTGTGCATTGGCAGAGGTAAGCTGTGGAAGAAAAAGTCTGGTTCAAAGGGAGCAAAGGGGAAGTAATGACTGAACTGTGACTCTCAGTCATAGTTCGGTCCCAACCCCGCCCCTGGGGCAGTGTAGCTATGCACTACCCTTGATGAGGGCTGTCTTGCAAAGTGCCAGTTCCACCCTGCATGTTTCTAAATTAGAGTTTCACAGTAAAATAGTCTTTACATATAGTATTTTAGAGCCAGCTGTTAGCTTTGCATGTTGAAAAATTTACTAAGAGCCCTCATTTTCCCATAGCTGTCTTTGATCTCCCATCCTGATTGCTACCCTCCTTCTTGAGGTATTGGGGCTATATTTAGGCATGGTTCCAACTGTGGTTTTACTGTGACAGTATTAGAAGTGCACTGCACTGCTGAACTAATATCTTTTAATAACAAGTGAGGAGCATCATTTTAGTTTTGATGGACTGCGATATATTTATTTATTCATATATTTTGCTGTTTCTGTCCTCTTGATTTTTTGTTCTTTAAGCTTGAGTACAGTGAAGTGCATTCCAAGATTTCTTGGTATGTGATGGGTGGCTTGATGCACATTTCCTTGTAAATTCTTGGTATGTGATGGGTGGCTTGATGCAAATTTCCTAGTAAATTCTGCCGTTGTTACCAAGTTATTTCAGGGCTGTTGGCCAGATATGGATTCTCATGTATATCCTAGTATGGAATCATACTTTACATTCTTTGATATGACTGAATAGATGTTATTACTTGAAATTAGCATATACAGAATAATTATTTATTTGAGAGTGCACTCAGCACTATGAAGAACATGGAAGAGAGAAGATTTCTGCATCTAGGTGCTTACGGCCTTCACAGACGAGCAATAAATAATTATTCAGTTACACTGAGTGCTATCAGACATGGAAGCAGATTTACCATATGACAGTGGAGTGTGTGTGTTTTGTTTCATGTATATAATAAGTATCAGAATTTCATTCACTGGTCATTTAACACTGCCTGTCTTTGAAGACAAAGAGTGCTTTGAGGAGGGAAATTGAAGTGGAGAGAGTGGATTCCAGCTGTTCCAGGATAGGTAGAGAGTTATGGAGCCAACTACTTTCTCAGGAAAAGAAGGCATTACATATATTCTGATTCCAAAAGTTAGTATATTGAGGATTCAGTCACATACAACAAGTTGTTGTATATAGAAATATGTACATGTAGAGAGTGCCTTACATACCAGTGCTTATGTAGTAAAATCCATGACATAGCACTGGGTGATAATGACTGGCTCAAGTACTCAGTGTCATCTCATAGATCAAGTAACTCAATCATGTCTATTCCTGGGTAATGTTCAGCTCTTACATAAAAGCTGGATAGCCAATCCTAATAAATCTATGTGAACTATCTTGGACATCCCTAACACAGACACTAATGACGTCCATCTGTTACTGTTATTAGGAAATATCTCCAACAGTTGGAGATGAGACACTAGATGGGTAGCACTCTGAGTCACTACAGGGAATTCTTTCCAAGGTGTCTGGCTGGTGGGTCTTGCCCAAATACTCACGGTCTAACTGATCACCATATTTAGGGTTGAGAAGGAATTTTTCCCCAGATCAGATTGGCAGAGACCCTGGGGGTTTCTCCTTCCTCTGCAGCATGGGACATGGGTCACTTGCTGATTTGAACTAGAGTAAATGGTGGCCTCTCTGTAATTTGAAGCCTGTAAGTCAAGATTTGAGGACTTCAGTAACTCAGCCAGAGGTTAGGCTCCATGTTTGTCATGGAGGTCATGGAAGTAACTGATTCTGTGACTTTCCGCAACCTCTGTGACTTCTGCAGCGGCCAATATGGCTGACCCTAGGTCCACCCAAGTAGCTGTCTCCAGGGCCAGCGGCTCAGGTGGCCCAGGGAACAGCCACACCAATTGCTGCTGGAGCAGCTCTGCAGCCGCTGCTCAGGCAGTACCCGGGGCCAGCCACACCAGCTGCTGCTCAGGTGGTCCCCAGCTAAGTTCCCTGTAGACTGCGCAGCAGCCTATTTAGTGCTGCGCAAGAGCTCAGGGAACCCGCCCGGCCGGGACCTGCCGTGACTCGGGGAGGGGCACCCATCCCCTGGCCTCAACTTAGCCCCAGGGGGAGTCCTCTCTCCCCGCTGTAGCCTCAGGGCAGCCTGCACCCCAAACCCCTCATCCTCGGCCCCTCCCCACACCCAGCCAGAGCCCTCCCCCTCCCACATCCCAACCCACTGCCCCAGCCCTGAGCCCCTTATCCCCAGAGCCCGCACCCCCAGCTGGAGCCCTCACAGCCCTGCACCCCAACCCTGTGCCCCAGCTCTGAGCCCCCTCCCACATTCTGAAGATACGCTGGAGGGGAGGGATAGGATACAGAAGGACCTAGACAAATTGGAGGATTGGGCCAAAAGAAATCTGATGAGGTTCAATAAGGATAAGTGCAGGGTCCTGCACTTAGGACGGAAGAACCCAATGCACAGCTACAGACTAGGGACCGAATGGCTAGGCAGCAGTTCTGCGGAAAAGGACCTAGGGGTGACAGTGGACGAGAAGCTGGATATGAGTCAGCAGTGTGCCCTTGTTGCCAAGAAGGCCAAGGGCATTTTGGGATGTATAAGTAGGGGAATAGCGAGCAGATCGAGGGACGTGATCGTTCCTCTCTATTCGACATTAGTGAGGCCTCATCTGGAGTACTGTGTCCAGTTTTGGGCCCCACACTACAAGAAGGATGTGGATAAATTGGAGAGAGTCCAGCGAAGGGCAACAAAAATGATTAGGGGTCTGGAACACATGACTTATGAGGAGAGGCTGAGGGAGCTGGGATTGTTTAGCCTGCAGAAGAGAAGAATGAGGGGGGATTTGATAGCTGCTTTCAACTACCTGAAAGGAGGTTCCAAAGAGGATGGCTCTAGACTGTTCTCAATGGTAGCAGATGACAGAACGAGGAGTAATGGTCTCAAGTTGCAGTGGGGGAGGTTTAGATTGGATATTAGGAAAAACTTTTTCACTAAGAGGGTGGTGAAGCACTGGAATGCGTTACCTAGGGAGGTGGTAGAATCTCCTTCCTTAGAGGTTTTTAAGGTCAGGCTTGACAAAGCCCTGGCTGGGATGATTTAACTGGGAATTGGTCCTGCTTCGAGCAGGGGGTTGGACTAGATGACCTTCTGGGGTCCCTTCCAACCCTGGTATTCTATGATTCTATGATTCTATGAACCCCTTGGCCCCATCACTGCCATATTGTTGCACATAACAAAATTCATTCCACACATGAGTGGGAAAAATTAGAGGGAACAGTGGTCCCTGGGCAGCTGGCCCCGGAACTGCCTGAGCAGCAGCCTGTGTGGCTGGCCCTGGGGACCGCCAGAGCAGCAGTTCCTGTGGCAGCTGGAGCAGCCACTGTCACAACCCACAGCAGTGGTCCCCGGGCGGCCTGAGCTGCTGGCCCCAGCCCAACCCATCCAGCCCGCCCCCCCCCAATCCCCCACAGCAGCAGCCCCCCAGCTCCCCTCCAGCAACGGCTCCCCAAGATTTAGTCAGGGGTATTTATAATATAAGTCATGGACAGGTCACAGCCATGAATTTTGGTTTATTGGCTGTGACCTGTCCGTGACTTTCACTAAAAATACGTGTGACTAAATCGTAGCCTTAGTAATAGGCCTACTACAGAAGTGAGTGGGTGAGGTTCTGTGGCCTGCAATATGCAAGAGGTCAGACTGGATGATCATGATCATCCCTTCTGACATCAAAGTCTATAAGCCTATGAGTCAATGAATAGAAAATGTATTTTTGCATATGCAAATTTCTATATATTACAACCTGTTGAATGGGATCATACTGAAGCAATGAAATAGTACCTTTTGGCATCAGAAGAAATGTGATGGAGTCACAAAGGAGATCTAATTAAAACCTTAGGGCTGCTTCATGAAGCCATTTATTATAAGGTTGCCTGCAGTGGGAAGAAAATCAAAGGGTTTTATTAGGTGAATAAGAAAAGTTGAAAGTTAGATAGAAAAACATTCCAAAGTTAGCCCTGGTGCAGTATAAAGAAAGAATTTAAGTACAGCACAGCTCATTAAAAAGGAGTCAGATGTTCATAAAAAGCATTACATTAATTTCTGACTGAATCTGAAATTGCTTTTAAAATACATATTTATATCTTTTATGATTGCTTTACGCCTAATTACTAAGATTTTTTTCATCACGTAGTTTCTAATGCAACTCTGAATAGTTTCTGAAAATAGTCTTATGCATCAGTCCATACTGTAGGTTTATAAAGAGTCTTTATTCTGCTACCACGTTATTCTGCTGCCATCACATATGCTCTTACTCTGTCTGTGTTGCATGGAGTCTGAACATGGTGGATGTTGGAAGCACAAGTTTATGCCTGGAAAATGTTTTTTTGTCCGCATAACCCCAACTTGTGTTCGTGCACACACCTTTTTGCTTGTGCATATTTTTAAGCGCACAAAATATAACCTTTAATATTTCCCTTTGGGGCAATTCTGGATGAAGAATGAAAACAGCATTGGAAGCTTTGGCCTCCTGTGGATGGGGGGAACAGGTGATGCTGTAAACCTCGTTGTGCATATGAAATTCTTTTTTTTTTAATTGTTTGCATAATTTCCATGCCAGTCTGAGATGCTTTAGACTGTAGAAACCCAAGACTAAGAAAATAGTTTCCTATAATTTTAGAAAATGTGAGAGAAGAAATCACCCAAATGAAAGGCTAAAACCTCCCTGTAAGGGTTTGGATTAAAGGGATCCTTAGAAGCACCCTTAACAGCTCAGGAAGCAGTATCTCATGGGGCAAATAGGATCCGTAGGTATCCATAGTACAGTAGCAATTACATTTTGGGTATTGCAGAGGAATGAGTTGTGCCTTTAGGGTGACATTTTCAAAGGAGTCTAACGGAGTTAGATGTTCAGATCTTATTCCAATTCAAAGAGAATCGGTCGGCTAATTCCCTCTCCTTTGAAAATCCCAGTGTTAAGGCATTGCTCTGCCTTGGGGCGCAGAGGAGTCACACTCCCAATAAGAACTTGTGCCTCAGAAAAGTGCAGAGCTTCCTGCAGCTCCCACAGAATACAGCCACGAGTCCTAGGGTTGCCAACTTTGTAATATTTAAAAACTGGGCACATCTGCTGGAGTCTCCCCTACCCCTCCTCTTACCCCTGATGCCCCGCCCCTGCCCCACCTCTTCCCCCAAGCCCCTGCCCCTGCCATTGCCCCTTGTCCCTGAGGCCCTGCCCCCCATTCACTCCTCTTTCCCCCTCCGTCTGTCATTCACTGCTTTTCCCCTCTCCCCCATTGCCTGCAGAGCCAGGATTGGGAGCTGCAGCCGCCTGATGCAGGTAGGAGCTGGCCCTGGCTCAGTAGGGGCTGGCACGGGTGATAACTCAGTGCCTCCTTGCCTCCCCTGGCCGCAGTAACCAGGCTTTGGGTGTCCAATAAGTAGATCTGACTGTCAGGTCTCCTTTTCAACCGGACTTTCCAGTCGAAAACTGGACACCTGGCCACCCTAACTGGTCCACCCTTTTTGAAGGACACTCCATCTACTCCCCCGGTCCCAGCCAGCTCTAAAGGAGCCAGGCACAGTCTGGCCCTTTGAGAAAAAGCGATGACTGAAAGTTCATATTTTTACCCCTAAGCTAAGATTTGACAAGTCAAACAAAAGGCACAATTTACCTGTAATGGCAAAAACCTCAAGTGTACAGCTTAACTTCCCGTATGTACTATGGGTACTCTCTCTCATACTTCCAGTCGTGGCATTAATTGTACTTCATCCTAGTGGCCTTACAATGTGCCACTTATTGGTCACAAACAACCAATACTTACTGAGTCTGAAGGATGCAAGTAAATGCTTCAACCTATTTCATTTTGTACCAGCTTGATTAGTTATTTCACTTAAATGAGCATGAGCTCCTCAACCCCTGCTAAAATATAAGCCTTTTACAAACTATGTTTGAATAAATACTGTAGTGATTTATGGAGCTGTCAAGCAGTTGCAGATACTCAGTATCATCCAAATTTCTACCAGGCAGATTTTCAAAAGCTGCCTTCCATTTTTCACACCTGCAGACTGCAAGAATATTTAGTGAGAAAGCACTGTATACCTGCAATTATTTTTGGATGCAGAAATGAAATTTGGCTCCATGTAAGAAAGTTCTTGAAGTCCACTTGCATGGTTATTTGCCCAGCTGACTATATTTGATTATAGTCGGTGTCCTCATCAACATTGCCAGGAGGGCATACTTACAGGAATCAGAGTGCATTAGTAATTGCATTAACTTCTCAGTCTAAGGTTTTGCCCTACCTCTTTTAGCGCTTTTCATTGCAGAGCGGAAAACCAAAGCAAGCAATGACCAATTCTTTATGATCACTTCAGAATTTAGATTCATGGAGCATTCTTAGATTTAGGTTCATTGAGCATCTTAGCTGACAAGGCTCTAGCTTGTTTTCTGAGGGAAGTTATGTGCTCATATTTATAGCTTCATGTTATAGCTTGAATGCTGCTAGGAACAACTGTATTCAAAACAGTTGCCAGTCACAGTTCTTACAGCACAGATTCCCTGTCTGTTATGGATAGGGATTTTTTGTAATAGCCAGGCTAGCTGTAGATGCAAACTCTGTATCTCACCATTTCAAACTCCTTTCATACAATTTCTTTTTTTATTATTTCTCTTCGTTTCCTGTCGAGTTCAGTATGCTTTAGATACAGTAGCTTTAGAGAGTACATGTAGTTTTCATTTGATTCCTGTTATCTGCATAGTTCTATTTAGTTTTGTATATAAAAAACATCCTATAAAGAAGCAACCAGGGAGTGTATATAGTTGTGGCATCAAGTCATGCTCATTTGACTCCCATGAGTAAACAGTAGGATTACTTGCATGAATAAGGCAAATGGTCCAGTATACTCAGCAGAAATAGGTATCAAGCTATTTTAGTGGGTGATTCAAAGAGAAAGAGTCAGAGTAACAGCCTAATCTGGAAGAAATCCTTCTGCAAGTTACTTGGAAGTATCTAATTATTTACACCTTTTTGGACCCATTTCTATGATTAACAATATATACATTTCATTTTTACTATGAAGAGGTTAGGA
This sequence comes from Caretta caretta, assembly GCF_965140235.1. Lineage (NCBI taxonomy): Eukaryota > Metazoa > Chordata > Testudines > Cheloniidae > Caretta > Caretta caretta. Next base: position 121,978,837 of record NC_134207.1, on the reverse strand, counting down.
GGGAGCTAGAGAAAAATGGAATATTGATGAATCATTTATGTCACAGATCGTAATGTTACCATTTTACTCATACATTAAGAATGTTTAAAGAAAAAGACAATGAACAAATTCCATAGATATATTATTACATAGCTGTAAATGTAACAATAATAGTTAAGTTTTATGGGATGTCTGTTCAGTACAAAACTCCTCTAGATGTCAGTATAACATTGTAGAATATAGACATAGTAGGCTACAAAGCTAAGATTAGGGTTTTATATCCTTTGATTCCTGGTAACTGTTTTATCAGCTTGCAATAAATTATTAAAAATGCTGTTACCAGATGTTGTATGTAGTGTAGTTATAGCCATGTTAGTCCGAGGATACTAGCGAGACAAGGTGGGTGTGGTAATATCTTTTATTGGACCAACTTCTGTTGGTGAGAGAGACAAGCTTTCGAGCCACACAGAGCTCTTCTTCGTGTCTGCTGAAGAAGACCTGAAGAAGAGCTCTGTGTGGCTTGGAAGCTTGTCTCTCTCATCTACAGAATTCAGAGTAGCAGCCATGTTAGTCTGTATTCGCAAAAAGAAAAGGAGTACTTGTGGCACCTTAGAGACTAACCAATTTATTTGAGCATAAGCTTTCGTGAGCTACAGCTCACTTCATCGGATGCATCTACAGAAGTTACCAGATGTTGTTTAACAGCACAAATCTATTTCAAATCTATCAGTAAGGCTATTACTGAATATTTTACCACCACAATAAATATAAACTTTATTTTAGACTAACCAATCTAATTTTTAAAAGCTGGTAAGTTATTTTTCTTGTAGATTATTTGTCAGCCCATGAGGCTTGATTCTGATTTTTTCTATGCTATTTTTACATTAGTGTAACTCCATTGATTTCAATCCAGTGAGTTACTCCTGATTTACATTGGTACAAACAGAATCAGGTCGATGGCACCTAGAACTGAGATACATCATGAGTACTGTCAATAACACTTAAAGGTAGATTTTGAATTAATTCATGCAAAATGTTTGGTTTGGTTCAAAAGAGGGAATGCAGTTTTGCAAATAACAGTGCAATGTGAATGTTGTGCACAGTGACTAATGTATTGCTTGCATTCCTACAGGCCATTGGGGATCAGAAAGAAAAGGAGAAGTCATGTTTAAGTGCAAAGGGAACAAAGTCTATAAAAAAGAAGAAACCACCTGATACCACAGGTTAGAGCTTTCACTCTGTATAATGTCTAAGGGCTCAGTTGTGGAACCCTTACTTACTCATACAGGTAAGTACTTACTCATATGAGTAGTCTGGCTGAAATCATTGGGGATAATCTTGTGAACAAGTGCTCACCAACATGAGAAAGGGTTGCCCAGTCGGCACCTAGACACTGAAGGTGTATTTACTCTATTACTTTCAGTGCATTATGTGTTACCTTGCCTTTGTACATGGTCATAAACTTTCCAAGAAGGTGCTTTTGCTTGAATATTTGATTAAACTAGACTTAGTTCACCATGAGTTTAAGTAAGAAAAATATCTGAAAGGGCTACATCTGAAGGCCAAGAATCTATAGATGTTTTATATAATGGGTTTTAAAAAAAATTATACTTTGCTTGAAAGCTCATGACCATTACTATTGCTTAGAAAACATTTCCATTGACCTTGGAAAGTGGAGGAGAAAAGCAGGTGCTTACTCAGTAAGTAATGGAAATTATGGTAATTACGTAAGTACTTAGTTAATATGCTTGGTATTCTCTGATTGTTTCCAGAGGGAGCCAACCAGGAAAACCAGTCCTGCCCTCACAAAGAAACGGTCCATATGCTCAATAAAGAAAATACTGAAAAGGCAAGTGCTTTTTTGGTTCAAAAGAGTTCTCCCAAATCTCAAGGGCCAAAGGACAAGGAAAAGGATTTAGCTTTGAAAAGCCAGAAGGAACACACAAAGAGCTCTGTTCAAACATCCTTCAGTACAGGAAAGAGCCAAGGAGCAGAGGTTGCTGTTGATGATGATAGCCAAAGGATAACAGGGCAAGATGAAGAGAAGGAAAGTGAATCCTTGGAAGGTGTGAAGAGGGCTGGTGGACAGCAAGTCCCTGAAGAAGAAAGGCAAGAGGAGGAGGAAGAAGAGGATGATGCTGGTCACTGTGGAGAAGAGGAGGAAGAATCAGCAACTGCTTCCCAAAATGAACATGAGGCAGAGGATGATGAGGGTCCAACAGAAAGCCGGGGACAAGATGCACGGCTTCAAAGGTAAGATTTAAAACCCAAAGCGTACATTAGCCTATTCTTAAAAACCCATATTCCAGAAAGCCATTTATTTCAAGCATTAAATTAAGTAAGTATATTAGCGATATTTATTTGGGAGCTATGTCATAAATCCAGCCCGATATCCAAATGAAAGTGGGTTTAACAGACTGTCTCTGTCTCCAAATTGTCAACCTGCCACACATGGCAAAACCAGTACTGTCTTACATGTTTGCCATTTGCTCAGAAAGAAGGTCTGGAACAAAGAAAGGGCAGCTGGATATTCAACAGTTCTTCATCTCTAAGAAGCATCCTCCCCTTCTGTGTCATGTTTATGTTCCACACCATGTAACCTGTGGCCAAAGTAAGGTTAGAATAGAGAGTGTACTGGTTTGGAATTGCACTGCAATATCTAATAATACAAGTGATAACACAAAACTGTGACACTTGCCCAGGGAACTAAATTGATAAGCTCGTTTACTGTAATTCTTTCTGTGCTGCATTATTTATAGACCTTCAGAGATAAGTGGTTCAAGCTCTCAAGGATCTTTGTAAACAAAGAGAGTTCTCCCACTACTTTAAAGATGTTGTTGATAGTCATATATGAAATCAACAGAATTCAGGCCATTGTTTCAGAAATAGGAAATTTTCTGCTGTCAGGTTATTTTATTCTACAAAAGGAAGCTTACCCTAGTTAGTTACCATTATTACTTTACACAATAAAGCAAAAATAAATAAATTTTATTTAAATGCATTCTGCTTTAAGTTTATACCAATGTAACGTAATGCTTTATCTTGCAGGTGTAAAGGCAGTGAAAAAGGCACAGGAAGCAAACCATCAGGGACGTTCTCCCAGAACCCTGAGCAGACCTGCCAGCTTGAGCATAGAGTCAGCAGTAAGTGTCGAGTGCATGATGAAGGTCTAATCAAAGCTGACAACAAAAAGAGCAGGGTAGACGCAGAGAGTGCTGGTGACAAATGTAAACGTAAAGAGGCCATTAAACCAAATACTCCACAAGACAAACCAAAGGCAGCTGATTCCACTGGTACAGAGAGTGATAATCAAGCAAAGGCATCTATAGAAGATGTGGTGACTGTAATTGGTAGGAAATAGCTTTTGCTTAAAAAAAAGGCATATGTATCGTAACTATGAGCAAAACCATTTGTTCATAGGGGCCAGAGCCCTAGTTGATGCAAATCGGTGTCACTCCATTTACTTCAGTAGAGTTATGTTAATTTTTTATCAGCTGAGGATCTGATCTGACCTTTGTTTTTAGAGTATTCTGTTCTGAGAGTTGGAAAGTATAAAGTATCTTGGGGAAATCTGGCTGAAAGCAGTTGATATCGCAGGTCAGACTAGAGGCTCGTACTGGTCCTTTCAGGCCTTAACAGTTATGAAGTTAACATTTTTTAGCCCAGAAATGGTAATATTTTGTGAGTCTTTCACTCTCTCTTGGAAACCTGTTTTCTTATGTTGTTATAAATTATACACTGGAAGTTTGCAGCTCTTCAGGGTCAAATCCTTGCTCAAAAGGAAGAGAACTTTTTTGCATGTTATAGGCCTTAGTAACATGGAAAGGCCCATGTTTAAAGTCTGCAATTCAACCCCTGCAGAATCCAAAGTAGGTGGCAGAATTCCAGGAGCCCTAGCTTTCTACAATTCCTTGACCATGAACTAACTCACTGGCCATGTAAGTTATTAACACATTAAAAAAATCTGGGTACACAGCTGGTATCCTGGAAAAATGGACATGCCCTGTGAATAAGGACAATCCAATCTTACATTAATGACCAGAGGATTCCTGCCAACTGTATGCTGTCATGGGATTTCTTTTTTATCATTTTCACTGAAGTAATGAATGGTTTTAAAATTGCTCAAAAAGTTCCACACGCAAGACAGCCAGCATTCCAAACCAAAGAGATCACATAGAAACATTACCATTCTAGCCCTTCTTTCCCTTGGTAGAAATGTTTGTCACCTTGGTCAGCCAAAGGTCATTCCGAGGAATATAAATCAATTGACAAACTATGGGCATAAAACAAAAATCTTATCACCCCACAAAAATCTAAACACAAATTTAGGGGCTAAGGGCTTGTCTACAATAGGGATTTTTGCATCAGTCAGGCTGCATGGTCCAGTGGATAGAGCACTAGAATGCAACTCAGGTGACCTGGGTTTATGACCTACAGCAAGTGATTTCACCTCTGTGCCTCTCTTTCACCTTTCAGCCTTCTGTCTGCCTTCTCTATTTAGACTGTAAGCTCTTTGGGGCAGGAACTTATGATGTGTACATACAGTGCCTACCACTGTACTGCTGGAACCTCTAGATGCCACAGGGTAGCTTTGCATCTACGTAGCTATGCCAGTGCAAACTCCCTAATGTAGATAAGCCCTAAACCTGGCCTTTAAGAACAATAGCCATGCAAGGGACAATGAAAAGCTGTACCACTGAAGTGATAGATGCTAGAGGCATTCTGCATTGGGTATGGCAGAGGCAGACAAATCACCTAGTGGGGCTAGAGGAGAGCACACTGAACAATGGCTCTTACTACTCCTTTAAAAAGTTGCAGCAGGTACTCCCATTTTGGTAACCTCTGGGCACTAGTAAGTGTGTGAGAGAAGACATGGTGATGCCCCCAATACACTTGTTCATGCCCCATTGTGGGTATGAAGTAATGCTGGCCAGCTATCTGCCCTCACCTGACTTGGGTGCCCAGTGTGCTGACACATGAATTCTTGGTGCCTCCTGGATGGGGAGTGTCTTCAGGGGGGTGGCACAAATATAGTTGGTACAGACTTTGGCAGTACGTTAGCAGAATGAATGATGCCTCGCTAAAGAGGAAATTCTCCTAGGCAGGAACGGGTATAGGACGGAGGCCGCAAAGGCAACAGAACCACGGTAGGAAGGTGCCACGTTTGGACTGCACAGTGGCCTTTTCAGCGGGCTCCTAGAAGAATGACTTTGAGAAGGAGCACAAGGACAGCCACTGGGTCCAGTTCTATGAGGATCCACTGGCCAAAACCTAGGTACTGCAGTATCATCGATGGAATACTCTCTGCCCTAACGGTAAGGGTGGGCTCATTTTCTTCTTGTCCCTTGGATAGCTCCCTTACAAACATCACATTTACTCAGGCTGTGCTCAGGGAATAAAATTTGTCCCTAAGTCCTAAAGAGACGCCCCCGTGAATAAAACTTGCCACCTGGTCATTAAATCCATAGATTGTTTTATTTATTAGGAAACAGGGTTTAATGTAAGTAATACATGGTGCATGTGGGTACTAACATGCCAGCTTTCTGTTTTGTCTTTTGTAGATGATGGTCCTGCTCCTCCAGCACCATTTGATCACCGGATTGTCTCAGCAAAAAAGGCCGTGGTCAACAGTTTTTATGAAGTCAACCGGAACGAAGTTCTGGGAGGGTAAGTGGAGCTAACGCTGTCAACACAAAAATGAGCTTTCTTGAGCCACTAGGAAAAGATAGCAAATAGCCTTGTAACGGAGGGTTATGTTACAGTTGAATGGAAGCAGCATGCCTTGCTAAAGCCTAGCTCACAAAAGTGCCATCTAATTGTAAATTGGAGATAGACTAAAATCAGCAGGCTGATATTTTTGTGGGTTTTTGCGGAGGTTTTGGTGGCTTCATGCTTTGGTTTATATTTGGTATGTAAACAATTTCCTGAGGCTGCAGCATCAGTGCCAGATGGGGATTATAGTGCATTCCAACACAGAGTTTTATCATAGGCATTCCCAGGCAGGCCACCACTTGCAAGAACACTGTAGAAGACCATGATACCAGGGGCGGGGCACCTCTGTGACAGTTCAGGTAGGGCTCTTGAGCCCTCTCCCTCCCTTGTTTGTAAGAAGCTTTACAAATTACTGTTACTGCCTTTAGTTCCAGAACTACAAGACCCAAGCCTCAGTCCACTGTTCTTGGAAGAAGGTAGCAGAGGAGGCAGGGAAGGGACACAGTTGTGAAATTTTGCAAAATATTTTGGTTTTATGACATTTTGTGGAAACGAAATTATAGCTGTGATAGTGCCTAAGTGACAGAATAGTAGGCTCCATAGTCTGGACTGCTGTTTTGTAGTTACACTGAAAAAAATGCTATTGTACCCTTTAGCAATGGTTCAGATCACTACAGCCTACCATAATGACAGTGTGGGTGCTCGTGACTATTCACTATAGTCTACTAGAAAAGCCGGTGCTGAACTTGAACGGTAGTTTATTCTGCTCCAAGTTGCCTCCCAATCAGAGGAAGTATCTGAAGATGATGTAACAGGAGCATGTATCATATTTTGTTAAGAGAATTTTCAAAAGGAAAAGAACTAAGAATGTATTAAACGGATTGGGTATAGTGTAGTTAGGGCAAAGTTGTAACCTTCTTGCCCTAACCACAAATAGTCCCATTGGCTTTACTGGGAGTACTCATGTGACTAAGCGGGTCATAAACTGGCTTTCATTAATCAGTGAATATTAGTGAATCAAATAATGGATAGAGTAATAGCAATCAGAAGAACTGTGTGTGATTTTGATGTATCTAAACGTATGGTAATAGGTGTTATTTGTGGGCTAGAATAGCATTCCAAAGACTCAAATGCAGCATGATGCGTACATCAGGATTTGCCAATGCAGGACAGAGAATAATCTGAAGCGTCTAAAATCCAGACTCCATGCTGGATTCCTATCTCATTGTCAACCCCATATGATGAGGGTTTTTTTCTTTTTTTCTTTTCCCCTTAGAGGGCGATTTGGTCAGGTGCACAAATGTGAAGAAAAAGCAACAGGTCTCAAGTTAGCAGCAAAAATTATAAAAGCCAGAGGTGCTAAAGAAAAAGTAAGCATAGACTGCATGGCCCCCACGCCATCAATACCACATGACCAGTCGGGTAATAGCTGGTTTGTAGATTCGTTTCCCTTCCCCTCCAGGACTGCAACCAGCTCATCAACCTCCTTTCAGTTTTTTCATCTTTTTATTTTTTAATTTTCACTTTTCCAACTTTTTCTCACATCTTTTCATTTCTTCCCCTTTTTTTCTCCTTTGTTAATTTTCTTTACAGTTTCTTAGTGAAAATGTTTGTCGACTTTTGACTTTGCATGCGTTCTCTGGCGTGCATTGCACACTCTGCTGCAATTAATTGATTTCATCTTGTTGGACTTGGTGGCAAGGATGTTCTGGGCTCCAGTCACCAATGCATAAGAGTGGAGGGGGATTTGTCTGGCCATTCTGCAAACCTCAGGGCACTTCCCCCACTTTCATTTAATGAGGAAAATCAAGCAGGCATTATTGTGTGGCAGCTGTGTCATTACTAGTGCCTGCCTTTCTCCATTTTCCCCATCAGTCTGACCTCACTGCCACCAAAGCCAAGAGCGCTCTCTCCTCACTGCTTCTCATTATCACTGACTGTCACATCGCCATATATGGCCTGTGCTATACAGGAGGTCAGACCAAATGATCTAATGGTCCCTTCTGATCTTAAATATGGATGAATATTCCTGTCGCCACAACAGCCATTAAAGGAAAATGCTGGGGTTAATGGGCAGAGGTGAGCATGTGGGAAAGATGTATTTACCCATGCCCCCCCCCCCAATTCAAGCACTGACCCTATCCCATTGTGTTAGGTGTTTGCTATAAAAGCCTCAAGTCTAATATTCCTTACTCTTTTCACAGGAAGAAGTAAAGAATGAAATCAATGTCATGAACCAGTTGAACCACGTGAACCTTATCCAGCTGTATGATGCCTTTGAATCCAAAAATGACATTGTTCTGGTCATGGAATAGTATGTGTCTCTCTCTCTTTCCCTTTTTTGCTCTTCCCTCTTTTCCTGAGGGTGCAGCATTCCATGCCCGCCTCTCCCGAAACTGGAAGTGGAGCTTCTCAGGGGTGAAAAAAGCATATGAAAAAGTTTGAGTCACAGGAAACCGTATTGAAAGAAAGAGTTTTCCTGAGTAGTCGTTCAGAAACCTTGTTCAGTACTGTCATGATGATTTAAGGCACCGTACTCGGTACACCATCACTCAAACTCCACAGAGAGAAGGAGAGAGAGAGAGCGCGCTTTAGATGAGTGAGCCACGGGATGTAGTTCTCTGTAATTTCCATTAGGTGGTATTGTCTGTCATCCATGAAAACAGGCCTGGTAAATCTCCAGTTATGTGAGGAGAATGCACAGCCTTACCAGAGGACAAGAAATACATGCTGGCTCTATGCCATTGAGGATTACCCTTACATTGAGCTGATCCTCCTGGGGCTGGTTAAATTATCTTGAGGGCCAGACTACATTGGTGGCGAAGCACAAAGCAGCTGCAGAGCACTGTAGAATCAAGTAGAGGTTGTCTAGACTCTAGAGAAAGCCAAAACTTGGTGTATCATGCACATGGAGGAGGGTGGTAAAAGGTGCAAGTTATATTGGCTTGGACTCTTCTGAACTTTCTTAGACTTAGGGCTTGTCTACACTACAGACATGGGCAGCGCATGCACCCCCCCTTCAGGGAGGATAGCCCCCTGCCCCACCTTTTCTTCCCAAGGCCCCACCCTGCTCCGCCCCTTCTGACCCCTGCCCCCCCGATCATGCTGGCCGGCCGGCCTACCGGTGCAGCCCTGAACCCCAGCCAGCGCCAGGAGCAGCCCTGAACCCTGCCAGCTCCCAGAACAGCTCTGAGCCCCAGCCGGCCCAGTGGTGTCCGTAGCAGTCTGGAGGCCTCCGGGACCAGGGCTGCAGTGGGGAGCATTAGCGGAGGTTTGGGGAGGCTTAGCTTCCTTTGACCTCCATTATCCGTCACCCATGACTACACAGCCTTTACGGTATAGCTATCCCAGCAGAGCCCTCTTGTCCAGACACAACATAAAGTGGCATAAAGACTTTTCCTACCTGCGTAGCTACACCAGCTCCCACAACAACAGTAGCTAGGCTGACAAAAGCACTCTTCTGTCGGCATAGTTGCATCTATACTGGGGGATTTGCTGACGTCAGCTGGGGGTGGGAGGGGTTGATTTTTTTCACACTGCTAACCATCATACCTATGGCAGCAAAACTTTGTAGTGTAGACTAAGTCTTTGATTTGCTTCTGAATTTGGCCTGCATACTTCAGAAATGGCAAAAGCTAAAATTCTGCAAAAAAAAAAAATCTAGTGTTAAACTGAGGGTGTTCTAGAATTTTGGAAGACATTTTAAAAATCTCCATTGTGAGTTGAGATGGGCTCACACTGGAATCTTGGATTCCAAATCCATCAAAGTCTGGGGAGGTTTGGATCTAGATCCAGGAGCCTGATTCTCAACTGCATTGCCTCAGCTTTATGCTGACATGACTTCGCTGATTTCACTGGCACAAAAACCATGTTAACACAGCAGAAAATTGAGCTCAGGTCCAAACTTTTAGATTTGGATTCATCTAAGATAGTTGGATCCAAGCTGGTAGACAGGATCCAGGCACCCTCAAACATGGGGAAGTTCAGGTCGGGATGGAGCTGAACCAGTTTGTAGGAGCCAACCCCATTGGGAACTCTAGGGAAATTCAGATCAGCATACAAACTTCATATTTTGGGTCAGTCTCACTTTGCTCATCTGTGAAAGAGTCTCAGGAAAATGGTATTTTGGACCAGTCTCCAGTATATCTTCTGCATTAATTTCAAAACATGTATTTGGACTCAGTGACTGTTCTACCATTTTTCTCTCTGCAGTGTGGATGGAGGAGAATTGTTTGACCGAATTATTGACGATAACTACAGTTTGACAGAGATGGATACCATCTTGTTCACAAAACAGATCTGTCAAGGGATTCAATACATGCATCAGATGTACATTCTTCATTTAGACCTGAAGGTACAGAACAAGATGCATGCTTTATGCAATAGTAACTTGTCCTCTACCATAGAAATTAATTTCCCTAAGCGAAGGCACCTAAGGTTCTGTAGGCATATCATGGTCTCTGTTAAATCAGTGTAAATTTACTTTAACCACATTGACTTCCATTAAATCACTCTGGATTTTTGCCACTGTAAATGAGATCAGAATCTGGAGAAGATCTCATCAAGCCCTGTGGCTTGAGCTTTTTGAGGATGATTTTCCAGCAAGTCAGCTACTGACTACAATATTTTGCACTTCTGTTTCATCTTTCACCCATGCATCTCAAGGCATCATGCAAACATTAATTCATTCAACCTCACAGGGTCTCTGTGACAAAGGTAAACATGATTATCCCAATTTTACCAGTGGGGAAAATGAAACACAAAGGGATTAAGTGGCTTGCCCCAAGTCATAAGACAGGTCAGAGACAATGAAAACCCAGTGTCCTATTCTAATGTCTAGATTTCACTGCCACTCATGAGCGTGAACAGCATCAAAGGAAGGTGTGGTTAGTGACAATTTTTTTAAAAAAATGAGGTAAAAATTAAATGAAATTAAAAATCATTGGTGATATATTGCTTTTAATCAATTTAAAAAAGCTCCTACTAGTGTGTGTATTAAAAAAAAAAAAAAAAAAGCAAATGCTTCAAATTTTGGTCTAACAGTATATATGCAGAGACCAGTTAATTTTTAATGGGTTAATTGGCAAGTTCAAAACATCAGTGCTTGAATAGGTGTCTCTAGTTAGGACACAAATTTGCAGCAGATCTTTATCCCTCTCCAAGGCCAAGTTTTTTGCTGAATAATAAACTTGTCAGTTATCTCTGTTGAGAGCAGGAATAAGAGAGAGATGCTTAAATGCCCTTATTTTTATGACTAGCTATAAAACTTACTAATGATCTGCCAGGTTTACAACAAAGGAGAAGGAAACAACATGTTTGGAAGTTTGTTTTTCTTGGTTTGTAATTTGCTTAAATAACTGGAAGTTAATATACTGTATCTTCAATGTATTTAAAGCACAGTATTGCATATTTGGATCTCACAGACACTTGTGTAAGTCAGTTGCAATTCCAGAGCAAGTCCCTTTTCCTTTGTAAATATTCATAGCCTGGAAACCTATAATCAAGAAATCTGCTCTCTTAATTGAGATTAATTTCTTAGAGTTGGCACAGTTTTGATGTGAACTCAAAATGCAGAAAAGGAGGCATGCTAACATCCAGGGAGTTCTCAACAGAAACTCTTCCAGGCACATAATGACCATCAATGGTGATTCTATCCAGTTCTCCTTGCTCATAGATTACTTTGTGATATGAAGGTGTTAAAATGGAAGAATTAATGAGACTCATCAGGGCCAGTGTCTGGGACACAGAAATTCCATTATGAGAAATATGTTTTAAAAAAATGTGAAATGCAAAGTGAATTAATAATGGTGACAATGGATAACTAATGTCTTAAGTGTTTAGGCCTGTTTTATTTCAAAGAGGACACCATCAGCAACAAGACCAGGGTAGCTATAAAACTGCTGGCAGTGAACATAAGACTACATTGTAGACATTTATACTTCAAAGACAATGGTCCAGATTCTGCTCTTCATCTGGTATAAATCTGGAGTAATTCCATTGATGCTAATGGATTTATGCCAGTAAAACAGAGAGCAGAATTTGGCCCTAAGAAAATCCAGAAGGGTTTAACCTATGAATCCCACCTCTAAATGTCTGAGAATAGTGTAAAGCTGATTTGATTAGTATAATGTATCATCAGGCAGTTGCTGCCAGAACAGCAGTGAACTCAGAAATCTGGGGCACAGAGATAAACTTCAAAGCACTGCAAAATCATTTTTAAAAAGTTCTGATGTCGGCTCATTAAGGGCTGTAAAATCGCAACGCCAACATCCTGAAGCCTGTTTGGAAGCTCCTTCCCCCTCCCACTAATGAGTCCTTTCTCTGAACTGCTGCGTTATATCAAACTGAGACGCCCTGGAGAAGAAAAAGCAGTACTGGCACAGAGTCCAAAACCTCAAATGCCACATGATTGCAGGAGGAAGTACCCACAAAGTGAAACCTGCCCAGAGACGAAAGCACTGAGATGCTTATTTTATGCTTTGCAGTGCTTTTAGTTTTGATTCCGCTACAGTTCCCTACAGATCCAGTTTGTCTTTGTCATTTCTCTTAAAAGTGTTTTCTCTTTCCTCCTGGCAGCCTGAGAATATCCTGTGCGTGAATCGAGCTGCTTATCAAATAAAAATTATTGATTTTGGATTGGCAAGAAGGTATGTACATGTAATCATGCTAATTATAACACATGAAATAGGAAACAAACATAAACACCACCCTATACCGGAAACCTACTGACCACTATTCCTACCTGCATGCCTCCAGCTTTCACCCTGACCACACCACACGATCCATCGTCTACAGCCAAGCTCTGCGATACAACCGCATTTGCTCCAACCCCTCAGACAGAGACAAACACCTACAAGATCTCTGTCAAGCTTTCTTACAACTACAATACCCACCTGCAGAAGTAAAGAAACAGATTGATAGAGCCAGAAGAGTTCCCAGAGGTTACCTACTACAGGACAGGCCTAACAAAGAAAATAACAGAACGCCACTAGCCGTCACCTTCAGCCCCCAACTAAAACCCCTCCAACGCATTATTAAGGATCTACAACCTATCCTAAAGGATGACCCAACACTCTCACAAATCTTGGGAGACAGGCCAGTCCTTGCCTACAGACAGCCCCGCAACCTGAAGCAAATACTCACCAACAACCACATACCACACAACAGAACCACTAACCCAGGAACTTATCCTTGCAACAAAGCCCGTTGCCAATTGTGCCCACATATCTATTCAGGGGACACCATCACAGGGCCTAATAACATCAGCCACACTATCAGAGGCTCGTTCACCTGCACATCCACCAATGTGATATATGCCATCATGTGCCAGCAATGCCCCTCTGCCATGTACATTGGTCAAACTGGACAGACTCTACGTAAAAGAATAAATGGACACAAATCAGATGTCAAGAATTATAACATTCATAAACCAGTCGGAGAACACTTCAATCTCTCTGGTCACGCAATCGCAGACATGAAGGTCGCTATCTTAAAACAAAAAAACTTCAAATCCAGACTCCAGCGAGAAACTGCTGAATTGGAATTCATTTGCAAATTGGATACTATTAATTTAGGCTTAAATAGAGACTGGGAGTGGCTAAGTCATTATGCAAGGTAGCCTGTTTCCTCTTGTTTTTTCCTACCCCCCCCCCCCAGATGTTCTGGTTTAACTTGGATTTAAACTTGGAGAGTGGTCAGTTTGGATGAGCTATTACCAGCAGGAGAGTGAGTTTGTGTGTGTATGGGGGTGGGGGGGATGTGAGAAAGCCTGGATTTGTGCAGGAAATGGCCCAGCTTCATTATCATGCACATTGTGTAAAGAGTTGTCACTTTGGATGGGCTATCACCAGCAGGAGAGTGAATTTGTGTGGGGGGGTGGAGGGTGAGAAAACCTGGATTTGTGCTGGAAATGGCCCACCTGATGATCACTTTAGATAAGCTATTACCAGCAGGACAGTGGGGTGGGAGGAGGTATTATTTCATATTCTCTGTGTATATATAAAGTCTGCTGCAGTTTCCACGGTATGCATCCGATGAAGTGAGCTGTAGCTCACGAAAGCTCATGCTCAAATAAATTGGTTAGTCTCTAAGGTGCCACAAGTACTCCTTTTCTTTTTGCGAATACAGACTAACACGGCTGTTACTCTGAAATCTCAAAAGTGTTATGCCTTTGGAAGGATGAAGCAGATGCATAATAGCTTCCGACCACCTTTGGAACAAGTTTAAGGTGGCTGTTTTAGTGATGAGCATCCTTAAATTAAACAATGGATAGTGGTATGGTATATTCACACAAGAACGTAGAGTAAAAAGTGTTAGTTTAAAACCTGTTCTCAGCTGGTATGTCTAAAGAGGGTTGGGCATAATAGACGAGACCAGTGGTCCATCTAGTCCAGTATACTGTCTCCAAAGTTGTCTCCAGTACTAGCTGCTTCAAAGAAAGGTACAAGAAACCTGCAGTACACAATTATGGAAAAACCTGAAGTCCTTATACTAAGACTGGATGTCTTTCTAAGAGACATGCTCAAGCTCATCCTCACCATGGGCTTGATGCAGGAATTACCGATGGAAATTCTCCGGCCTGTTATGTGCAGAAGGTCACACTATATTATCATACTGGCCCTTATGTCTACATCTACATTAGACACCCTGCTGCTGGAGCCATGCGCTGCAGTGAGGAAAGGCTCTGGCAGGGGCTTTCCTGCAGCGGGGGAAGACTCCAGCAGCAGGACATTACTCTGCTAAAAAATAGAGGGGAGATGGGGAGGCATGACTTGGGTGAGTAGAGACACAGGCGCCAACTTCTCATGGCATCGGTGGGTGCTCGCACCCCCCAGCCCCACCCCCATTCCAACCCCTTCCCTCAAAGTCTCTGCCCCCTCCCTGCCCCAATTGGACCCCTCCCCAAATCCCTGCCCCAGCCCCGCCTCCTCCCCTGAGCACGCCGTGTTCCCCCTCCCCCCCCCAGCTGTTTCACGGCGGCAAGCACTGGGAGGGAGGGGGAGAAAGCAGGCACGTGGCGCGCTCATGGAGGAGGTGGAGGCGGAGGTGAGCTGGGGCGGGGCGGGGTGGGGAGGTGCCGGTGGGTGCAGAGCATGCACCAATTTTTCCTCATGGGTGCTCCAGCGCCTATGAGTAGAGAGCTATGTAGCAAGGTACATATCCTCACCCTTCAGGTGTCTCTGTACTCTACTTGCCTAACCCGTGCCTCAGTGGCTACGCAGCTGTTTTTATCTGCACTAGGGGACTGCATGTATAGGTACACTACACGCTGCTGAAAGAAGGGTGCAGTGTAGACACACCCTATTAATCTGTGAAACCTAAGTTTCTTTCTAACCCTATTACATAGAAATCATCTTATACCCTGAAGCATGAAGATTTCTCTCTCTTACAAAAACTTATTTTCATCCTTACTGTTGTACCTCTGATTGTTCTTGTTTTCCATATCAAATGTCCAGTCCTTTTCTGAATCTTACAACATTCTAAGCATCAATGTTAGAAGTTGTATTAGACGTGAAATGGGTATTGACTGTCCCTGTTTCCTTCATCTAGATATAAACCCAGAGAAAAACTTAAAGTGAACTTTGGCACTCCAGAATTCCTCGCTCCTGAAGTTGTGAACTATGACTTTGTCTCCTTTCCCACGGACATGTGGAGCGTAGGAGTCATTGCCTACATGCTGTAAGTAGGACTTGTATCTGTAATGTGCACACAGTAATTTATATCGACTTTCTGACGTTTGCTATTAAACTGGAATATTGATAAAAGCTGTATCTGGGTTTCAAATTCGTTTGCCCTTCTGAAGTCTTTATTCGGGGAAAACTCCTGTTGATTTCAATTCTCTCCTGTCACATCACACATCTCAAGTGAACACTTTTTACTCATTCTGTGCATGCATTTTCCGTTGACATCAGTAGGAATTCCGCATGCTGAATGAGTGCAGAATATGCATAGGGATCCACAGTTTAGAAAAGAGAACTGCTGTGCAGATCATAGAGTAACATTTTGCCCTTCAAAGGTGCATGATTATTTTTACTTGTTTTATTCAACCTCAACAAAGTTATAATGAGTTAAGGCCTAATCCTGCAAAGCGCTGAGTGCCCTACATTTCCATTGACTTCTGAATGTGCTCAGCACACGGTAACTCTCAAGACCAGGTCTTAATGGACAGCAACTTGCTGCGAGGGATTAGGAGCACAACCATGAACAATGAAACAATCCCAGAAAGAATATCACAAATCAAGAGTAGGAAGGAGGAACCACAGAAGAATTAATATAAACTATGTCCATTCAGATAAGTAGACGCTGGTAGTGAAGATGTGGGTTATGCAGCTATAGTGAGAGTTAAGCACTGGAAAAGGTTAGACAAAGAGATTGTGGAATCCTCATCATTGGTGGTTTTTAAGAACAGGCTACACAAACATCTGTTAAGGCTGGTCTTGGTTTACTTAATCCCACTACTGTGTGTGTGTGGCGGGAAAGGGGAGGGGAAGGGAGAGGGGAATGGACTAAATGACCACCTGAGTTCCCTTCCAACCACATATTTCTATGATTCTGTGTTTTTCATATGCTATATAATATTCTTTAGGCTCAGTGGATTGTCTCCTTTTCTGGGTGACGATGACAATGAGACTCTCAACAATATCCTGGCTTGTAGCTGGGATTTCGAAAATGAGGAATTTCAAGATGTTTCTGAAGAAGCCAAAGACTTCCTCTCAAAGCTTCTAATCAAGGAAAAAAGGTATTCAGATTCTCACCATTCCATACCTTTGAAATCTACATTTGGTGTCAACACATTACAGAACACCAGAAATGCTCTGTCACTTGTACTGCTACACTTGATGATCACAGTAGCCATTGTGATTTTGTTTTGCCTATGTAGAATATTGTTAAATTCCACACAGTGTCCTGAGATTACATGAATGTATTTTCACAGGAGTTAACATTTCCAGTTGCCATTGTTCAGCTGCCATCTGGCACAAAGCATCACGCAATACCAAAAGGATGAACAGCACACACCACTGGCTAGGGCATAACTGTTGAATCCTAAGATCCTCTATGTATCACTTACTAGTGTTCTGTTTTTCCTTTAGCTGGAGAATGAGTGCAACTTCATCCTTAAAACATCCTTGGTTATCAGACCATAAACTCCATTGCGGACTACACAAGCAGGTCTCCAAGTTTAAATATTCTTGTTCTTTGCAGATCTGCCAGTGCTTTTTTGTTCTTGTTACCTCGTTATTTATTCTGAGATTCTCTTCTTCTGTACTTGAGTCTGTCCTGCTGCTCAATTATGTGTAATTGTAATATCTAAACATTTGTTTGCTTTTGTTTATTTTTTAAGGCTGGCATGTTTCTGTGTGTGTTCACTGGCTCTTGCATGTCTGTGTGAAGAAGTACCCATGATGTTGGTTACTGTACATTGTTGAATGGATCGATTTGTTAGCAAAATAACAGACAGATTGCAACAAACCATTAAACACCGGTTGTGCAAAGTTTGCTAACTTTCTTTCAGTTTCCAAACAAACTGGGCAGGTTTGGCTTTTAAAATCTCTTCAGGTTCACTTGGGGTCCTGCATGAAATCTTTTTAAAGGTCAATCCCGACCTTTCCCTTCTGACACCTTCCCACCTCCTAACAGAACATGGAATTCCTGCCAGGACACATCATTTACCTTAAACAACCTTCAGGGGACCATCAGACCCTCTCCAACTTCAGTGTGTTTGGGGCTGGCCAGCTCAGTGCTAATCTCAATGGGAGCATCCCTTACCTTGCTCTAAACATTCCATTTGGCTGCAACAGGGTCATTTTGATTTAAAGTAGTTTTTAACTTAACTAGTCAGTAGGTTTTGGAGGTTAAAAGCTATTGACTATCTCATCATTGGGTGAGGCTGAACCATGTGGTTTCATAACCCAAAACAGAAAAGCCTCAGAAGAAGATACCTGAGGCTGCCATACATTTAGGATTCAAAAGTTTGAGCCTTTAAAATGGATTCCTACAATTATGCAGCATTTGGAGCATAATACATCTTTGTTCTGCTTTTCTTTAGGCTTGTTATCTGCATGTAAGCAACAAAAGTAATTAAAAGGGCAACGAAAACGTAGCAGAAAAATGAAAGTAAATAAAATTACTGTAACGTACTGAGTCTAGCATATAGGTGTCAGTGGTGCCTTCTATTGAACAGAATCAGGCCTGTTCAAAATCAGAACTGTCATTAGTAGGTCAGGGTCTCTTCCTTGAGCTCAACTGGTAGAGCCCTGTGCTTTTAAAGCCAGAGGATCTGAGTTCTTTCCCTGCTGCTGAAGTTCCCATTGTGACAACCAGAACTGGTCAGAAAATGGAAGAAATTCACAAACATTTTATTTGTCATTTTTTCATTTGCATGGAAATTTTCTGAGCTGCTCTAGAGACAAATGTGCAGTCTCAGGTGTCCATGAGCTTATTCCAATATTTAGAAATATCCACAGATGCACTGGGAGGTACAAAACACATTCTGATGGAAAATTTTTTTAAAGTAAATATGAAGGGATAGAGGGAGAGTCAAAATTAAGAATGTTACACTTTTAGGTACACCTCTAGAGGGATATCAGGATCATTTGTACCCCTATTGATATGGCTGCAGTGAAGCCATGAATATGGGGAAGAGGCTGTCATGGCGTAGAGCTGCATGAAGCCTGGACCTCCTCATGAATAGCTGGATCCTATTGCCCCTTATATGTTGGGGAAACCCCTTTCCCCCATGGAGAACCTCATAGAGATTTCCTCCACTCTGACCTCCCTGCTATAGTTTCTCTGTGCATACTCGTACTTGTTTAAAAAGTAGCTGTATTAAATAGGCAGGTGTTTGCAGTGTTTTGCTATAGAGCCAGTCTGTATGTATATATATATATATATATATATATATATATATATATATATCTGTGCTGAATATAATATATATATGTGTGTATTATATTCAGCACAGGTAAGAGATGATGAAGCTCAACTAACTCTTCCAATAATGTTGTCTCCTTTTTTCTAGAGGAAGGCTAAGTGCCACTCAGAGTCTGAAGCACCCATGGCTCAATGACCTTTCCAAGAAAGCTGCCAAATGGAAGGTTTGTCTCAAGTCCCCTTGTTTCTCTTCAGAAATAAATGGTGCAACATCTATAGAAGGTATCAGTGGAATACGAGAAATGGCCACAGTTAATATTGCTGGAAGATTTACTCACCGGCACCATCTGCACAACTGTTTGGCAAGCAGTCTGTCACCAAAGCACCAAACTATAGGCTTGCTCCATTGATTATGACCATCGCAACAGTGTGAAAGGGAGGAACAGTGCGAAAAAAATCATAGTTTATATATGAAACTGCACATACGGCAAACTCAGTGGGTAAAATCCTGGCTCCATTGAAGTCAATGGTAAAACTCTCATTGACTGTAATAGAACCAGGTTTTCACCCAATAAATGTGCTGGAAGCTTTTGGTTTCATATATAATGGTTGTACGTCTGGTTTAAAAAGGGATAGAAATATGCTTGTATAGTAATTTCTTAACAAAAGGCTATGGGCCGTGTCCTCAACTGGTTTAATTGGTGTAGCTGCATTGACTTCAATAGTTCCAAGCTGATTTACTTGAGCTGAGGATCTAGCCTTAGATGAAGTTGCCCTGTGCTGTTGAGGAATCTGTATCAAACAGCACAGTTGAGACAGGGCATCTCTTTCCTTTTTCCCGGATCACTGTCTTTGCCCTTTCATTGGCAAACACTTAATTAGTGGTTCTCAGGCTGACGAGGTTGCCTCCCCTAAGGGGGCCAGGGCGACACAAGTCTGCTCTAATTTTCTGTCTCTGGTCTTTGGCTGAAGCGTATTCACTCAGCCACTTTGAAATTTACTTAACCACTTTCTCAGATGGCAGAACCCCCCCCCCATCCCCCAATACACCACTGCACCAATTCCCACAGCATCTCTTATGAACTACCATAGGACTGGTGCTTCCTTTGAAGCACTGTGGGAACCAGTGCAAATGATTTGGGGACAGATCTGAGGATGACTGGTTGTGGATCATGGTATGAAGAAAGCTGAGAAGCCATGCATCGTAATAACCACTTCCTTTTAGCATTGCACCATGAATAATGACTGAGATACCAAAATAAAAATGGTACCACTTTTCATTGTTTGTGCTAATTGTTAAGGGTATTATCGTCCATCTCTTAAGAGCCAGTCTATAATTGATGTTCGCTTTTGTTTCCAATGTGTTTTGTAAAAAAAACTATCATTGTTCAGCGGGGCTATAAAATTCTTAATCTATTATGATTCACTGTCACTTGCATTTGATATCTCCTTTCCTGAGCTGCCAAAGCCACATGGTTTCTTAGTATGCTAATGTAGTCACACCAAATATTGGGGAGGGACATGTTGGACCCTCTTTGTACTGATCCTCATATCACTGGAGCGATGCCAATTTACATCAGCTGAGGTTCTGTCCCATCTGGGCAACAGCCACACATTGAAAAATATTTTTATTACAAGAAAGCAATTATCTGTCTGAGGAAAAAAATCAAGTTTGAGATAGCCTTGATTATTGATGGCCAGTCCAGTGAAAAAGAAAATAAAATTTTCAAATACACTTTTTAATGCTTTATAAATAGTAGCTAACTTGCAGTCTACCTTACAGGAGGAGATGGTTTTTAAAAAATGAGTTTTTCAATTTACTCGACAAGTGGACTCAGTCGTTACTGTGTTTTGTTTTTAGAACACAATCTTTGGGGTTGCCTCATTTAATCCATGATAACAGATTCATGTGGCAATTGATTTAAGCATGGTATGGTAAATGTTTGATGTGATTGTACAAGCAAATGGAGATATCACATACTCCCATCCCATATGACAGCAGTGACAAAATGACAGCGTTGTTGCATTTCATGAGAAACCTCCTGAATTTTTTTTTTCATTGAACAAAGAGACCTAGTCTTTTTTATGTTGTAAATAGCATTAAATGATCTTTCACAATCTGAGGTACTGGCGGGGAGGGGGGACTCTTTGTAAGCAGTCAGATTCTGCATTGCTTTCTCTCCGTCACACAAAGAAACCACCTGTGATGTTCCTAGGGAATTGGACCAAATAATTGTATTGAAAGTATATTGCTGAATTAACTAGATTCTTGGTTTGTTTATTTGCAGAAAAGCTGCTGTGTGGTTACTGCTGGTAAGAGATTTGGAGATATCAGCAGTTCTGGTGCTTTGACCTTGTGATGACTTGAGGCTTTTACTAAGTGGACCAAGACCACTTTAGCTGCAGGAAAAGTTCCAGCATTACTGAGCTACTTTTTCTTGCTTCAGCTTTCAAAAGAGGAAAACAACTGCTGCAGTTCACAGGAACGTGTCTCTGCCAGAACACCATGTAATCTGTGTCTGAGATTGCTATGCTAGTTTGCGTTCAGAATATTATCTGTCTTGTCTTTGCTTTCTTGATTTAGCTAGTGAGAGATCTTTGGGGTTTAAATAACATTGGCTCTTTCTCATCTCAGCCCAGCAAGCAGAAGATCCCTGCGTTACAACAGTAGTTGGAGTTGATTTGAGATTGAAACCTCAAATTGCTTTTAAAAAACAGCTGGCTGCACATTTAAAACTGATTATACTCTGACAGTGGAGTCAACAAGGACTAACCCTACTAAAGTTAAAGAAGCTACGCCAGTGTATTAACAGTCTCACAGACAAGCTCTCAGTGTACGCAGGATGCCTTTAGAGTAGAGTATGCTGCATACAGGACTGCCTTTGGTATTTCCTAGCATATCACATTGCTACTGTTTTAAGTTCAGTTGAGTTAAAAACACACGAGGATGTTTTGTTATCAGGACACCCAGATTCTCATCTCTAGTGTAAATGCAGAATTAAGCCCTTGACTTCAGTAGAGAACGACTTCAAATCAGTTACTTTGGATTTATGCCAGTGCAACTGGCTAACTTCCTTGTTGTCACTAGAATTACACTGGTGCAAAACTAGTTTGTGGGTGGAGAATCGGCCCCCTAATCCTCACAACATAGAGTGTACTGTTTGCTTCTAGGAAATGGCTTATTTAAAAGATCGCAAAAAAAATTTTAAAATATTTTCTGTTGCTTCTTCAGATTCCAAGCTGTTCTGATACATGGCTAGAAGAGGGGACTGGGAGTCAGGCTACCTGTACTCTATTCTCAACAGTGTGTGACCATGGGCTAGTCACCTACACAGCCTGAGCCTCAGTTGTCCCATCTGTAAAATGGAGATAATGACACTTAATTTTATATAGTGCTTTTTGGGTTAAAGACTAGATAAATCCAAAGTATCTTTATTATTTTACTTTACTGACATATTGTTGTGGCTTTGGATTTTTTTTTTTTGTGACTACTAAGTTTCTAATTAAGCAACATGTCAACACAGCCCAGTATATTTTTCTTGAAATAATGGCATATCTTGTTACAAGGCAGAAGGGTAAAGGTCAACTCAGTTTAACATTAGAATGGCAATAATCCCCACATAATGACTGTCATATCTTTGCCCTTATGAAGTGATGTTTGTATATAAAATTTCAAGGAAAGAGTCAGATGCATACATTTGTTGGACAGCATGCATATGACACCCTTGACAGCCAGTTATAGAAATCCAATTTTGTTCAGAGTTCAAAAGCTGTTTCATTTTATATACTCTTAATTTATATATACTCATATATACTCTGAGTGAAAGCTAGTGTGCTGTATTGCATGCTGCAAATACTTGCATACATACAGCAACATTACTACCACAGTACAATAAAGGAAGAACCTAGAAAGCACTGTCCCATTTTGACTGCTCCTACCTCCTGTTTAAAATCTTAGGGCCAAATCTTTAGGCCCAATTAAGGATTAGAAAGCATACCTTATACTTACCGTGATAGTGTCAAGAGCTCAATCTGTTTAGCTTAAAGAGAAGGTTAGTGGGTCACTTGATTACAGCCTGTAAGTATCTATACAGGGAACAAATATTTAACAGTGGGCTCTTCAGACTAGCAGAGAAAGGTATAACACAATCCAGTGGCTGGAAGTTGAAGCTAAAAGAATTCAGACAGGAAATAAGGCATAATTTTTTAACAATGAGAGTAATTAACCATTGGAACAATTTCCCAAGGGTCATGCAATCCATCACTGACCATTTTAAAATCACAATTGGATGTTTTTTTAAAATGATCTGCTCTAGGAATTATTTTGGGGATATTCTGTGGCCTGTGCTATACAGGAGGTCAGACTAGATGATCAGAACGGCTCCTTCTGGACTTGGAATCTGTGAATCAATCATCATACGTAGTCCTAACTCAAATAAACTCCCACTGCCATCAATGGGAGTTTGTCTGTGGAAGCACTGAATAAAATCTAAGCAAGGGAAATCAGGATTTTGGCCTGTCAGCTGCTTATTGTCAGTCACAATTCTCCTTTGTCTGTGCAAAATAAATGTGAAAGCTACTGGGACACCTTTCCGTAAAGCTAGAATTCATATGATGTTTTGCTGTTCTGACTACACGCAAGAGCCTCGATACTGCGAGCATTTTGTATGGTAAACAATTCAGTGATCAGACTAAAAGCAGCAGGCTAAAACTGAAATGATGAAATTTCACTTACACAGTTCAGGGCCAGTATTGTGTTGTTTTTTCCTTAGTGTTTTTTGTGTAACTTGCATGTAATTTTGAATCTTTATAATTATACTAAAATAACTGTGTGACTATAGTCTTATAACCATTACCTGCTTTAATATGAAATTCAGCTGGTGGCATTTGGTGTTTCTGGGGAATAAAGAACATGCATGCCCTTGAATAATAATAATAAAGAGCTAGAGAGTACCTTAAAGAAACAGACCCGTATTAGCAGGGTGTAGAGGGATTGCACTGAGTCGGAGTCAGCCACAATTTCTCCAGTGATGATAGGGGACTGTGGTCTCCGCTACACTCTTTTACAGAGAACAGAGTTCACTACCACCACGCCCTCTTTTGGGTACGCACACATACACATGTGAAAGCTGTGGGACCCCAATATTCTCCACCCACTTTGGGAGGCTAGTACTATCAGTCTAAAACATTTTTGGAGCTCCATAACCCCAAGGCTGAGATTGGCTCTAAACCAGGGGTTCTCAAACTTCAGTGCACCACCACCCTGTTCTGACGACAAAATTACTACATGATCTTGGGTGGGAGGAGAGGGGGCCAGAGCCTGAGCCCTACTGCCCCTGGTGGGGGGAGAGGAGGCAGAGCCCAAGGGTCCCAGCCCTGGGTCCCAGCGAGTCTAATGCTGTTCCTGGAGACCCCATTAAAATGGGGCTGCAACCCACTTTGGGGCCCTGACCCACAGTTTGAGAACTGCTGCTCTAAACCATTTAAGGGTGCAGTGTAGGGGAGAGGAGTGCTTTTTGTTCTCTCCTTCATTTGTGCATGTGTGTGGGGCCAGATCCAGTGTGGCCCCTAATATTGTAAATGCACTCCAGGGACGTGACTTTCACTCAGATGCTAAAATACAAGGAAAAAGCCAGATTCCAAAGTCTTGGTTATGCTAGCATTTTTAAATTTTCTACCAACGCACTGTCAGCAGTGCACCTCTGTCAGTTGTGGCAATGGTGGAAGCTGTGATGTAATCAGGCTGATGGGGTTTTAACCCAAAATCATCTGGATCTGCTATCAGTGAAGATGACATGTATTTTATCTCACCTGCTGTTGATTTACACTCATGCTTCTATTGCTGATGAAGCTGCACCAGCAACAGAGCACCAATGTGAAATATGAAGGGAAATGGTAGTGTAGCCTACATCACTGATGTGCTATTATGTTCACGTGTGCAGATGGAGTAATGGATTTATTTATTTATACTTAGTGTATCTTGCAATGAGCACTGTATGTTGCAGATTAGGATCCGACCCAAAGCATGGTTGCAGATTCACCTTCAAAGACCATAACTTCTACTGTCATGAATTCAACAAGAACTTCAAGAGATCAAGTGATCCTTTATTCATAAAACTGTTAGGGGGAACTCTTCAGACAAATTAGGACACATTTGTCCTGCCCCAAGTTGTTTATAGTCTCATTTGCACATGCCAGTTTGTATTGATTTAATTATCATCCCATAGTTATTGAACAAAAATGTATTTTGTAACAGCTGTGTTTTTTGCAGTCTGTTAAATTTACATCAACCAAGTTATGTACATCTGTGCAGGGGGGACACCCAAACAGCTGTATTTTTTTAAAAAAACCCTACTCTCAAATGTGAGTATTTAGCTCCCTTTAATGCCATGTATGTGCAGCTAGAGGTACAATTTGGTCCTCAAAATCACAAGCATGGTATAGTGTGGGGAAAATAACAGCACTGTTGTCAGTGTTTTAACATTGATAAAATACATTTAATTTCTGCAGTTGAATGTGAGACAATGAGGCAAAATGCCCCCTGTACATTGCTTTCACTATGCTTAATAACAAATGGCTTAAATAACTATTAATAATCATTAGTGCTAATAAAAGTGTCTTATAAAATGTTGTTAGAGATATTCATTTGTTTTCCGACTGTTGAAATTTTAGTAAAATAATACTGACACAACTTCTTTCATAGAGTTTTCGAAAGGACAGTTCTGTCTCATTACACTTTGAACAGCATGCTGTCTTGTTTTCTTTTCAATTCTGGTTTGTTGTTTTCTTTACTACATGATAAGTACCAGCTATAGATTGCTATATTAAATTATTCATTTGTTTAACACATAATTTTTGATTTCACACTAGCTTAAGAAAATGGATTTAAAATAACTATCTGAATGAGTAAGCCGTCTGTGTGTTTGCTTATTGATGGTTTTGTTGTATATCGCTTTCGAGATTTCATTTGGAAACTGTGAATTCCTGTGCTTGAGAACAAGTTTGGGTGCAAAGGGCACTTTACTAGCAGGGGTAATTGCATTCAGCTGTGTCTTCATAGATGGGCAGAGATGGCTGTAGTTACTGCAGGTGTAACCAGAGAACAGGGTCGAGTAGAAGCAACGGGATGAAGGAAGAAGGTGTTAAGATGCAGCATCCAGTTAGCTTTGCTCCCAAGTTGTCCCCAAACAGCAGCACCTTTCCTAGGTGAATAAATATAAGGGCCAGCTTATGGGAACTACATTGATTTAAATCATCTGAGGATCTGGCCCTAAGCTTGATTGTAGAGAGGAAAACAACATCCATTTGTGCACGTAGACAACTCTAGAAATAATACTACATAGTAATTACTTTGAGGTGCTAATCAGTGGAAAGTCAATGGGAAGTGAGGGCACTCAATGGCTGTTAAGAGTGCTCAGTAACAGTATCTGAAAGGGTTGGGACAATACAGTTCTTTACATGTTCACGTACTGTAGGACAAAAGTTCTCTCGTTAAGCCTCAGTGCCAATATGAGTTAGAAATTATTATTTCCATTTTACAAATGAGGCAGAGAAATAAAGTGACTTGCCCAAGGTGGAAGGCAGCTAGTGGCAGAGTTGGGATTAGAATTAAATGCATCCTGATTATCAACCCCAGACTCTGTTCTTTTAGGCAAGATACTGGTAGCTTCTCAATTTGTTACATGTGGTGAATACTATGTAAGTTATGAGTGAGGAAAATCTATACTGAGTCATGAGTATAGTAAAAAAAACAAAATGAAAAAGACTGAACATAAAATTATATTTAAAAAGAACCTGTAGCCATGTGTTTACCACAGCATCTTAACAGTGCTCGGTGACCATGTGATGATCTGAATATTGCAACAGAAGCTGAAGTTTTTTATTAAAATTATTACCTTTCAGATGCTTTTTGGTAGCAGCTTCTGTATGTTACTGAGCTAAGACACTGAGTTAAATTCTGCTTTTGGTTGGACCCATAAAATAGCAGTTTCACGGATCTAAATGAGATCAGTATTTGGTCCACTTTTTATAACACTACCAGTATAGAAGCAGTCTCAGAAATAGTAAAACCAGTTGCTGCCGGGCTTGATGGTCAGAAAAAAAGAAGCTTTATAGTTTAATATTGCAGAAAACTCATTTGAATGATTAACTAGAACATGTATTTTTGCAGTAGTTAAGCCAGTAAGAGAACAGGCTAGAAACTCTCTCTCTTGTTTGCAGCTCTTGTGGCTTGCATCACAAATTACTGATGGTCTTCCTCAGCAAAATGATGCACGCCACCCCCAAGCACTTTTCAATTGCTAGTGATCTGATAACATTATGGGGTGATATAAATGCTTCTCACACTGTGAACTTGCAGTACAGGATAGTGAGCAAAATGAGTGCTATTTTCCTTTAACGTCAAAAGCCACAGCAGTGATAAACTCACACTAATGTTCCAAACTCTGTTGAAAACCATTCATCCTTGCTACCCCCTGAACGGATGCTGCATCTTTACACATCATTTTGCATCATCATCAATATATAGTTGTGATTGTGTCTAGTGTAAATGAGACTTACATTGCATGAATCCATTTAGCGACATTAGACTGTCAATATCACCTTCCATGAAGGCTTATAGTGCAACAACTACCTACCTATTTAAAATACTAGATGAAAACTGCATCAAGGTATCTCTTTGTAAATACGTTGTTTTAGCTACATTGCTAAAGTCACTAAACTCATGCGTGATCACACTTAGATGCAGTAGCACACATGTTTGTGTCCCATACAGCAACATTTTCTTCAAGCTCAACAATAGGTGTAATAGAGCGAGGACCTGGAAATGTGTGGATGCTTATATAACACATAATTTTATTTTTGGAATATGGTTTTATAGATTAACACTTGTATCTGGGGGATGTATTCCCTTGTGAACAATATATAGCAACAATGTACACAAATTATACATGTTAGAATAAATACTGATTTTGTTTACTCTGAGGTTCTTTGGTTTGCCGTATTTAATTTAATGTGTCTGTCCATTTTTGAGCATCAGAAAAAAAGATCTGCTCTTTTTCATATGCAAGCTACAAGGTAAATAAAGAGTAACCTGCAGCTGAGGCAAGCTTAGCTGACTGCCTAAACACAAGATCAATTTTTGGCTTTTCTGATAGTCTCAGCTCCCTCAGCAAATACAGCTAGGGCTTAATTTAAAGTCCATTCAGTGGGCTTCAGAGCTGGTGTCTGCCGATCAGGGAGGGGAATCCCTTTATTGTTTAAATACTCTCGTGACTCAAGCTGAAGTAATAACTGATTTTTTCGGTTCAATGACTGAACCAAAACATCTAGCAGAGAAATTGTTTCATTTCACAAACCACAACTGATTTTTTGTTTTGTTTTTCTCACCAAAATAAAAATCCTAAAAAAATTCATTCCAATAGAATGAAACCTTTCAAATGTCATTTTGAAACAACATTTTGAAATGAAAGTTTGTTTCAAAATGGATCGTTTATGAAGTGCCAAACTATCTCACCTTTTCTTTAAAAAAAATCCTCATTTCCTCTGAAAGTAGCTGCTGAATTCAACTCAAATTAGCAGTGCCAGGGTAGCTGCTCTCTGTGGATAGACTGAGCTGAGGGCCCCTGGGCTGCAGCATGTGAGCCCAATCCAGCTAATTACAGAGGGCTCAGCTACACCTGGATCTATAAAGGGCTGCTAGTAGGCAAGTGGAAGGACTGTGATAGCCTGAGCCCTGGGGAGGAGGATGTCACAGTGGAGTGAAGGTAGCGTCTGTGGTGGGTCTCTGGAACCAGGGGACAGGGGCTTAGGAAAGCAGCCCTGTAGCAGCTGCTCCAACAGGGAGGAGCAGAGCTGACAGAGGGTGGGAGGCTGACAGGCTGGAGTGCCACAGATCCCTGGGTGAGGTGGCCTGAAGCCCCTCACCAAGGACTGAGTTAAGACTGTGTTTGTTAACCCTGTTATGAAAATAAGCTTTCTTGACTGAGACTGGGTGTGGCAGCACATGTTTTGGGGCTGGGAGAGAAGTGACAACTCTGCTGAGTCACTCTCTCTCTCTCCCCTCCCCTGCCCCAAATAAACACCCCTGCATTTTTTTCAGTGAAGTAACTATTTGACTAAAAAATGTTCCGCTCTGCTAGTGCCGGGCCACCATACAGGGCAGTCTGTTGCACTCTTCTACATAAATTCTACTTTATAGCAATCAAGAAGTCAGTTATTGATTATTTGAGCATCAGATTTTTAACCTTAATTAGGCAGGGAGTTTACCTCATGTAAATCAGAAGAAAGACCTCCATTAAGAGTTGGATCTACCCTACATTGGAGTGACTGGACCAGTAACAGAAGTAAAAGAGAAAAAACAAAATATGGACATTTTATGAGCAAGGGTGTGGGGGAGCCACAAATATAGAAATGATTGGGGATGGCCTCTCATTGGCACTTGGTATCACAGAGTGCTCTAGAGCCTATAAGGTCTAACTGTTACTTTTTCTCCATAACTCATTCATAAGACTGATCACAACTCTTTTGACATTTACTATGCAAAGGACACAACACTGCTTTCCTTGCAGTAGAAAACTCCCATTTGAAGTCAGCTAGAGTTTTGGCAGAGCACCACAGGACCAGCTCAACTGGACAATATGAGCCCATCAAATGAATTTGTAAACCAAATAATATTATGTCAATTTTTATCTTCTGATCTCAGAACTTTTTAAACGCAGTTAATGAAGCTAGTCACCAGGCACTATGACAGTAGAGTTTAGAAGTTGGAGGCTGTGTGGAGGTGAAATCTTTCAACTCAGGATCAAGGTGCAGGATACATGGGCTGGAATAGCAGCTGCTGCCCCTCTGCATCAGTTACACAGGATGCTGAAACCACCATTCAGATCAACAAAGCTACCCTGATTTACACAAGTATGGATCTGGCCCAAAGTGGCTTGTCAAACTCCACAGAGAAAGTCACCAGAAGAACTTGAAGCAGAAGTCTGGAGACCTTTCTCCAAGTTCCATGAATAATGCCAGACGCATGGCCCCCCACATAGGCTTTAAAAGCCTAGGAAACAAGTATTTCTTCCTCCCCCATGAATACTAGACTATCCTGCGGTAATGGTCCCAAACAGAAGTGACTATAATGACACAAGAGCATTTTGGGGTATTATAGTCCTAAACCCTGATTATGCATTGGAACAAACGAGTGTGATGGATCTGTGTGTCCATGTGGAGTCACACTGAAATCAATAGGACCCTGCATAGGTGCAGGTGTCCATGCTAGTGCATGCCAGTGTATGTTTAGGGTCTTATATTTTTGCTATTTTATTTTTTTTATATATATATATATATATATATATATATATATATATATATATATAAGACTGTTGCTATGTCTCAGCTTTGGGTGCCTTCAGTCTGCCCCAATGGGTTTCTTTTGGAAATATTAGACCTCTGCACTGCACTAGGTAGTGATGATGGTTGGCAAGGAAGATATTTTCTCTAAGAACATAAGAACGGCCATATTGGGTCAGACCAAAGGTCCATCTAACCCAGTATCCTGTCATCAGACAATGCCAGGTACCCCAGAGGGACTGAACAGAACAAGTAATCATCAAGTGATCCATCCCCTGTTGCCTATTCCCAGCTTCGGGCAAACAGAGGTTAGGGACACAATCCTATGTGTCCGATGAAGTGAGCTGTAGCCCACGAAAGCTTACGCTCTAATAAATTTGTTAGTCTCTAAGGTGCCACAAGTACTCCTGTTCTTTTTGTGGATACAAACTAACACGGCTGCTACTCTGAAACCCATCCTGGCTAACTGTAGTAGTCTGTCATCAGGCCTTTCACATACTCTCAGTGTGTGTGTGTGTATGTGTGTGTATATATATATATATATATATATATATATATATATATATACCTCTGGCAAAAATAAAATACACATATAAAATAACAGCTCCCTGCATGTGTCTGCAAAGCAAACATACATTTTAAAAATGTGTTCACTTAGATGCATGTAATTAAAATATGTTGATTGGGTAGGAGGGAGTTCAACAGGGGACATTCATAATTCTTCATTAATTTGATAGCCAAACCTTTCTCTTCCCCAATTATTTCAAAGAACCTGTTCACAGTAAATGTCCTTTGAAATTTTTTAATGCTACTTCAATATTACCCAGAACTTCAAAACACACAGGGCTTCTCTTTATTTTTAATTATTTTCAAATTAATTATTTTCTGAATCCTTTCAACCTGTCCATTTGTTCAATAAAAGAGAATTTTAATTTTTAAAGGCCTCCCAAAACTTCCAGAGACTGCTTTATGGGTTGCTTTTAATGAAAGGCCTTGGAAAGGGACTAGAGATTTCCATAGTCCTCTTCAGCCAAAATAAGAAAAAGAAATCACTTCATGAGCTGTGACTCACTCACATCTCCTACGTACAACAGGTATTAACTTGGGAGCTAAGCCAACTTGTTCTTGGATTGCAGAACAGAACTGTATACAGAAACTATGAGCCAGCCCATGTTAGGTGCTGAGCACCCTTAATTCTATTGATTTCATTGAGAGTTAAGGGTGCTCATCACCTGGCAAGACTGGGGCACAAAGGGCTGTACCCTTGCACCATTTAAGGGCCTAATACAAAGCTCACTGAAGGACTTCAATGGGCTTTGGGTCAGGCCCTAAGTCAATGAAAGTTTTGGCGCTAACTTCAGTGAGTGCAGCACGTGGCCCAAAGTGATAGAATTATAAAATAAGGAAGGTTTATTCAGTGGCTCACAACTTTTAGGTGCTATTGTTACATCCAGAAACTTCTTTCTCAGCGTAGCTTTTGTTGTACCAAATTGGCAATGTTACTACTTGCCCTGAGCTCATGGCAATGCTGGGGTGGTGGGAAGGAAAGCTTCAGATTTGTAATGGTTACAAGCCTAGTTTGTTATTCCTTAAAGCATTGTAGCCTGTTGCATAAGGAAATAAAAATGAGAGACTAATAACACTGGAACAAGGCAGGTAAGGTATAGATAGACATTGTGCAGTTCTTCCCCAACCAATGCTTCTATGCGTCTCTGCTATCCCACTACTGCCATATTGTCATTTATACACAACACACACACAGCTTGCTAGTACACTTATATGGGATTTGAGGCCTTTGACATCTAGTAGAGGAAGCAAAGCACCTGTAATAAGAAAGCAACAAACAAATTCACTACCTTTGATAGATCAAAGAAGGAACTAGATGCAGAATATCTGGAAGGTTATAGAGTAATTGCATCCACCCCTGTTTGCAAAGAGATAATGCCACAATTTACCATGCACTGCCATAAATGTAGGGACTTTGACCTAATTAGATGTGATGCCTGACAACTGAAGACAGGCGATGGTGAAATCTTCAGGGTGTTCTTGCTCCTTCACAGACAAAGTTTTAATGCTTTCACAGAGGAATGATATGAAGATTCCTCTACGTGAGACAGAGAAAATTGCTTGAAAGCTAATCACCCTCATTTTAATGACATTCCAGTTGTTTGGCTAAGGGATAGTAGATGAGGCATAGGATGAGGAAAGTTCTCAACCCAGACAAAGCTATGTCTGTTTTATATGGTATCTCTGTGTTACACTGTGCAAAATGTTACCTACCAAAGCATTATGTCAGCAGTTTCTTTGTAATCAGTTTGATTGTTCATCCATCCATCTCACTTCATGGGTAGCATCTCAAAACCACCAGACTGCTGAAAGGAGCTTATTTAACTGGCACCAAAATTTTGTTGGGTTTTTATTTTTGTTATATTTCAGCTGAGAGACCTTAGAAAAACTGATGTGAGAAGCAGTTGTGAGATGCTCAGCCACTTCTCTCTTATGCCAGATTTGAGGGCCTAAAAGAAACATTTATGTGGCAGAGGGTATTTTTTGTATGGCTGCTGTCTAGAAGTTTAGGAGCTTGGAATGTTAGACATAGTCCGGGGGGTAAAGGGGGGATGAATTAGCAGATAGATTATCAAAGGTGCCTGGTAAATGTCACTTGTCACATGAAGCTGCAGTTTATCCCATGGCTAGCACTACTGCATACAAATGCACCAGGGATAGTTTCTGGTGTTCTACAGTACCTTTATGTACTCCCTTCATCATCTCTCTGAAATTTTACAAAGTGTTTTTTATTATTTATGTGTGGTGTTTTCCCATTGCAAGTATGTTCATCTGCACAGTTCTTAGTTCTCCCATACTTGCTGTCATCCAAGTAGCTTATGAGATCACTACACAATCTGAGAAAGAGACAGGGAGGGAATAGTACTTATAAAACATGGCTTTTTCAGTCACTTTTCAAAGGTCCATATTATCCCAACACCAGAATGCTCCTTTGCAGATCATTCTAAAAACAACATTAACTCCCTCTTCCCTCTACCACACCCTCTGCTCTCACCCAGTACTTCAGATAGTACCCTGTTTTACCAGCTTAACTTAACTGCAAGCCGGGGATGGATTTCCTAAACCATTAAAGAGAGAGGAGCAGAACTGATTTATCCATTTTGTCCCATGTTTAATGATGTAGGGGCCAAAGCAGGCAACACCTTTTTGAGCTATCTCATCAGCTGTCAACTATTAGCTTCTCTCAGATGTTCATTAAACATTACAGTCATTCAACAGGTAGGGATGAAACACCTTCCTTGAGAGTAGAACCAGGCGTGCAGCACCATTACTGTTTCCAGGCTGCAGATGGACAAGCTACCTAATATATTTGCAACAAGCTGTATTGCTTTGCTGAAGACAGAATACTTACCCACCTGGACAATGTTTCACAACCAAAGGTATCTAAGTGAATTCATCTCTATCAACCATGCAAACATAACTGTATTTTGTACTGTTTAACCATTCCCTCTTTCTCCAGCTTTTGACATAAATTATGTCCTTTTATGGTTTGTTCCCTTGACTAAGCCTGCTTGTCACAACTCCTGTACAAATGGGTGGATATCACTTGATCCTTGTGTATGTATTATTTAAAAGTTTCAAAAGATGAAATAAACACAAAGCTCAAGACTGTCAGGAGCACATAACCCTCATCTGTTTACAAAGATTGCTCTTCCATTGATCTCTAGTTCTTAGGTTACATTGTTTACCCCTCTTGTCATTGACTGACAGAAAACTTCATAGGTCACATTATTTCCCTTAGGTATCTTAGTTACAATTTAAGTAACACTAGCCAAGCTTGCCCAGTGAGATTCTTTCTTCTTACCATCCTTAGTAATGGACCTCTTCATGGAATGTTTGTAGTTTCTTATATACAAAGGTAAGTTATGTGAATTTTCATAGTTACACAGTATATCAATGGCAGAGCTGGGACTACAATCCAAGAATCTTGTTCTATTTACTAGATACAGTATTAGTGATAAAAGTGTATCAGAGTCATTTACACTTCCTGGAGGCCTAGAGTACTATTAATATAAAGTAATCATAATACTTGCATTATGGGATATTTTTAAGGTACACAGTTCACTAATAGAACAAGTTTTCTTCCTCTTTACTGAATATAGCTTTCAGCTGAGGGCTTTTTAAAAAGCCAGATAGCATAGTTAGGTCAAACTAGATGATCACAATAGTCCAGTCTGGCCTTGGAATCTATGAATAGTTCATTACTATTACCAGTTCACTTTCTGCAGCTGTGAAGGGATGTACAGTTTATGTATTTCTAGGATAGATCGCCTTTCATCATGGTGCAAGGTGTACCTTATAATATCCTTTTGCTCTTCTCCCTTGCATGCTGGGAATTAACCGGTCTCCCACCAATGTACAGTTTTGATTCAGGAGACCACTTAACTTCATTCTATGCAGGATGGCACCTACGCTGGTGCTTCACCTTCAGAAGAGGTTTTAAATCCCATTTACCTCAATGAAATTTAAGCATGTGTTTAAGTAGCATCCTGAATATGTATGCTCTCCTGAATCTGGGCCCACAGTAGCAGTAATTCTGTTGAAGTCAATGAAATTACATTGTTGAAAACTGGTGCAAGAGGATTCAGGCCCTATAATTTATATCTCAAGATTAGTGATGCAGATTGAGTTAATCATTTGACTCGTTCCCAAGACTTTCTCCCCAGCCTGGGGGGGTGGGTGAGGGGGGAGTGCAGTGATAAAGAAAGAGAGTCTTACCTTTGCTATTAAATGACAGACTCCTACATTTTATTAAGCAGAGATTAGGTGTTGAAGCAGATGGTTGTATTTTTCTTGCACATGGCGACAATGGTCACTAGAGGGCAGCGTTGTTGTTTTTCTCATTTAATGGAATGTTCACTTCAATTTGTTTATCGAGTAACTGGAAAGTCAAATTCTTTGCGGAATTATCGTAAGTGTTTATTTGTGTTTCTGTTTGCACAGCTTGAGGGTCAGATTTGGGAAAAGGAGAATAATGGAGGTTCTATGCTCAAGCTACACACACTGTCTCAGGCTCTACTCTTAAGCCGGATGTTACGATAAAACAATTAGTGATGTGGTTATAGATTCATAAAGTATAAAGCCAAAAGGGACCACTTGGGTCATGTAGTCTAACCTCTGTATAACACAGGTCACAGTCCTTACCTGAATTAATTCCTGTTTCAAATAGAGCATATCTTTTGGGGGGCTGAGGAGAGAGGGGAATCCAGTCTTGATTTCTAAAAATGGCCAGTGATGAATAATCCATCATACCCCTCAGAAAATTGTTCTAATGGTTAATTACCCTCACTGTTAAAAATTTGCACCTTATTACTAGTCTGAATTTGTCTAGCTTCACCTTCCAGCCATTGGAAGTTGTTATACCCTTCCCTGCTAGATTGAAAATCCCCCTATTATCAAATTTCTGTTTCCCCAAGTGGATACTTTTAGACTGATGAAGTCTTCTTTTAAACTAAAGGAATTGAGGTCCTTGAGCCTTTCACTATGGCATGTTTTCCAATCCCTTTATCATTCTTTTGGCTCTTCTCTGAACCAGCTCCAATTTGAATTGGGAACACCAGAATTGAGCACACTATTCCCACAGTGATCACATCAGTGCCAAGTGCAGTGATAATATAACCTCTGAACTCCCATGCAAGATTCCTCTAGTTATGCATCCAAGGATCACAGTAGCCCTTTTGGCCACAGCATCATACAGGGAGTTCATGGTCACCTGATGATCCCATGTCTTTTTCAGAGTCATTTCTTCCCAGGGTAATATCCTCCATCATGTATGTATGGCCTGCATTCTTTGTAACATTCCATTAATGATGATGGAATTGAAATTGTAATAATTAGACTCCAGAATTAATCACATTGAGATGAGGGCCCAGTTCACACTTATCTGAGTTATTGTTTTAGTTCATCTGAAGACTCACCGAAGACAGTGATGCATTAGGCCAGTCAGAAGGTTCTAACCAAGCCATCAAGGGCTAGAAATGTATGTTTTTTGTCAAAGCTTAAATGCTGGAGGAACTGATAAGGCCAGCAGAGAACTGTTGGTATGGAAATGCAATGGCCCAATCTGATCTCTGTGAATCGAGAAGTCTGTGTGCAGTTCAAGGGGAGGAAACCATAAACAGCCAGTGTTTGGGCAAAACAGGCAGTAACCCTGTCTTATCAAACTGCCGTGAAACTGCCTTTACTATAAAGATGGTGACAATGAAAAAAAACCCCTAAAAATACTCGATTTGCCCATGAAACACATGCCTTCCCTGGGGTTAGTGGAATGAATTAAAATGAGAATGAAGAACTGAGAAAAATTAATCTGTCACTCTCACTTGTGTTACAATAGGGGCCCAAAGGCTCCAACCAAAACTGGAGTCCCGTTGTGCTAGGCACTGTACAAACACACATTAAAAGACAGTCCCTTCCCTGAAGAGCTTACTCTCTAAACAGAAGAGAGAGAGAAGGGAAATTGTGGTGTGGAGTGAAAGTCATACAGTAGGTCAGTGGCAAAGCTGGGACTAGAACCCAAATCTCTTGACTCCCAGTCAATTGGCCTAGCCACTAGACCCACTGCCTACCCAATTATGGCACTCTAGTATTGCATAGATCAGAGGATGTGTCAAACATTTACAAAAGTTAATTGATGAGAACATGAATATGAGAACAATTCCCTCATTAACGTAGTCAAGCAACAACAAATTTTTGGGATGACAGGAGGACAAAACTGTCGCCAGCAAAAATTACAAAAGGACATAGTAAAAGCAAAGCAGGTGATAAAAGGTTGTAATTACAGAGTCATTGGAGTAGGGGGACTGGGCCTTGGGCATCCTACCTCAGGTGCCCTAACCACCAGGCTATAGAATCAATCTTACTCTTCTTTAGGAGGCTCCCTGTCTAGCATGCTGGCTTTTGTGGATTGGATTCTTTGGTGCCTCTCTCTCCCCATTTATCATACATGGAGCCTTGGTGCCTAACTCAGGCTTTGTGGATCATATTGTTCCTGTGATTTTTCTAGGTATCTAGGTTCCTTGGTGGATCCTGGCCTAATGGACCATTGGCTTGATTATCCTGTTGACTGCATTCACACAACTCCCACTGAAGTGGGATAATTGACCCCATGATGTTCCGTGGATAGTGTACCCTACTTCCACACAGGTAAGTGAGATTTCACGGATGTCAGGCTAGCAAGGGCCTGTGGAACTGGTACTCAGTCTCAATAGACAAGGGAGAGTTATGAGGAGCTTCTCTCGTATTCAGTTTATAGTAACTTTTTTTGGGGGGGGTCACTTAAACAGAGACGATAAAGAATGGAATTAAATAGGAAACAATGCAAATAGATAATATTATTAATTTGTTAAGCACCAATACTGTGCTTGAACACACAGTATTGCCATTCCTAAGAGGCCCTCAAATCTTGAGTGGCTTAAAAATCATGAGATGTTTAAAATAATAACAAATGTTGGGTTCCTTTTCTTTGCCTTCTGGTTTCTGCTGCACTTGCTTTTCTCTGCAACCATTAGAGCTGGAAACTTGCTTTTTGTTCTGAATAAACAAGCTCATGATTCCTGCTTCTGGTGATGACAGTTGGCAACACTGCAAATACAAAAGCAGTCTGTGCCCCCCAAGAACAAAGGTCCAAACGTCCTACTCAGACTCTGATTCCTGCTCTCTTTTCATGAGTGCCAGGGAGAGCTTTCTTGGCAAATGCCATATCCTGGTTAATCAGAAAAGCCCATGCTCAGATGCTTGAGTCTCCAGAAAGTGAGATTTTGGGCAAATAGCAACGGTGTTAGCAGGGCAAAATGGACATTATGGGATTAAAAATCATGGGGTAAACATCGGAGAGAGGTTGAAATGGTTTCATTTCTTATTGGAAGTAATAGACAAAAGGAGATAGGTGGGAGGGAAGTAGTTATGGGCTATACACTGGAAAGCATTTGCCACTGAAAGATATTAATGATCTGAGAGTGGATTACAAATCCACAAGGGAAATTAGAACTGAAAATGGAAAAGACAGAAAGCTAGTCTGGGGGATTTGTGTCAGGTTAAGTTGTCAACATTTAGAGATGGATGGACACTGTGGCTCAAGTAAGGAGGAATAAAAAAAACAAAGAAAAATAAAAAGCTGTATGGTACAACAGTGCAGTGAGTCCCACTGTACAGTAGTTAAGATTATCAGTATTTCTATTGTAACCTCTATTTTCATTGTTATGCAACTTGGCCTTCAATATGTTCCAGGATGTGGTGGGGCAGCTTGTTTGTTTTACAAGCTTTCAGATAATTTTTTCAGCTATTTTGACATTATCAGAAGACAACTATTGTGATTTACATGACTTGATTTTTACTGAGATGAACCTGGCCCCAAAAGGTAGTACTGTCTGAAGGTGGCTCAAAGGCTTTTCGAAAATGAGTTGGTGATTGGGCAAGTTAAGCAGTGGGGTAGGAAGAGGGTCATACTGTAAAACTTGGGGGTTTTTTTTAGAGCACCAAGTCTGGATCAGATTGATCTGTTTTGATCCTGCCTCTGCTTCTCATCAGGAATCTATTATGAGATGTAATTGGTGGAAAAGAGCACCTATTTTTTCCCATCCAGCAGAGTGCATACTGCCCTTAACTTCTGACAATAACTTGGGCAAGTAAAAAGGCCACTAATTTTGGGATCTTCAGGTTTTGAATGCTCAGTATGTGACAACTAAATGAGGACCCAAAAGCTGAGGCATTCAGAATTTGGAGTCAAATCCCTTCTCCTACTGAATCAGTGGAAGATTTTCCATTGACTTCAGTAGAAACATGTGAATTTTTGGATGCTAACTAATAATCATTCAAAAATTCACGTTTATCGAGATTTATCCAAACTGATTTGGAAATTGGTCCAGAAACTCACGAGAATGAGATTTCTTGTGGGTTCTTCAGCATTTTTTTATTTCAGCTGTATGGGAAGCACAGATCCACTAGGGCTGTCTTTTTTCTGTTTCAGTATTTCTTCCAGTTCTGAAAGCGTGATGTGCTGAAGTGTATGAAAAAGGCTTAAAATAAATTTACCAAACAAATAGCATAGGTCAGGAGTAATCAAGTCATTACAAGCTAAATGCTGTTTGATATTGTACATGAAATAAGTGGAGGGTTTGCAGCATTTTTCCACAGGCGGGTGTCTACATCACTAGAATTAACTTTATATATAGCACTACAGGTGGTCTCCGCAGAGACAGCCATGGATGGAATGGGAAAGAATGGCAAATGAATTTCCTCTAGTACCAGGTGGGGTAATGTGTGCCGAGCTGTCTTGTTGCTGTTTCTCAATATGCCACCTTTCATGGGCCAAAAAAGTCACTTTAAAAAATAAGCTACCAGAGAGGATAATTTGAGTTCACTTACCTCCATCCTCCCAGTCAGCTGATCACAGTTAGCCTGACAGCCTGCGAGAGAGTGAGGTGGGAACCAGAGAATTGAATAGGGGAAGGATAATTGGAGAGAGCCTTAAAAATACACTTAAAGCAAGAGATCCAAATGCAGGTGACCTACCCAGGTAAGGGAGACATAGAAGTTCACAAGCAAGGCTGTCAACCCCGCTTGCACTGTGATGAGCAGTTACTCAGGTAGTTAATGGACTGCCTCATGTGAGTAGCTATTTCCCAGTGTGAGTGAGGGCTTCACAGTCAAGTACTTCATTCATTCGTAGGGTATGTTTACACTACAAAATTAGGTTGATTTTATAGAAGTCGCTCTTTAGAAATCGATTTTATACAGTCAATTGTGTATGTCCCCACTAAGCGCATTAAGTCGGCGGAGTGCATCCTCAATACCGTGGCTAGCATTGACTCATGGAGCAGTGCACTGTGGGTAGCTATCCCACAGTTCCTGCAGTCTCCGCTGCCCATTGGAATTCTGGGTTAAGCTCCCAATGCCTGATGGGACAAAAACATTGTTGCAGGTGGTTTTGGGTACAAGTCAACAGTCTCCCCTTCTTCTCTCTCTTCCTCCCTCCCTCCATGAAAGCAATGGCAGACAACCCTTTCACATCTTTTTTTCTGGGTTACCCGTGCAGAAGCCATAGCATGGCAAGGAGAAACACACTGCTGTTGTGAGCATTGTAAACACCTTGCGCATTATTCTGGAGTATGTGTAGAACCGGACTAAGAGACGCCAGCATGAGGATGATTGTGAGGAGGACATGGACACAGACATTCCTGAAAGCATGGGCTGTGGCAATTGGGACATCTTGGTGACAGTGGGGCTGGTTGATACAGTGGAACGCTGATTCTGGGCCCGGAAAACAAGCACAGACTGGTGGGACCGCATAGTGTTGCAGGTATGGGATGATTCACAGTGGCTGCGAAACTTTTGCATGCGTAAGACCACTTTCCTTGAACTTTGTGTGCTGCTTTCCCCTGCCCTGAAGCACAGGAATACCAAGATGAGAGCTGCCCTGACAGTTGAGAAGTGAGTGGCGATAGCCCTGTGGAAGCTTGCAACGCCTGACTGCTACCGGTCAGTCAAGAATCAATTTGGAGTGGGCAAATCTATTGTGGGGACTGCTGTGATCAAAGTAGCCAATGCAATCACAAATGTTCTGTTATCAAGGGTAGTGACTCTGGGAAATGTGTAGGTTATACCAGATGGCTTTGCTGCAGTGGGGTGCCCTAACGGTGGGGCGATAGATGGAACGCATATTCCTATCTTGGCACTGGACCACCTTGCCAACCAGTACTTAAGCCACAAGGGATACTTCTCAGTGGTGCTGGTGGATCACAAGGGACATTTCACTGACATCAACATGCGATGGCTGGGAAAGGTGCATGACACTCACATCTTTAGGAACTCCGGGCTATTTGAGCAACTGCAAGAATATTCTTCCCAGACCAGAAAATTACCGTTGGGGATGTTGAAATGCCAATAGTTATCCTTGGGGTCCTAGCCTACCCCTTGCTCCCATGGCTCATGAAGCCGTACACAGGCAGCCTGGACAGTAGTAAGGAGCAGTTCAACTATAGGCTGAGCAAGTGCAGATGGTGGTAGAATGTGCCTTTGGACATTTAAAAGGTCACTGGCGCTGTTTGCCGACTAGTTTAGACCTCAGCACAACCAACATTCCCCTTGTTATTGCTGCTTGCTGTGTGCTCCGTAATATTTGTGAGAGTAAGGGGGAGATGTTTATGGTGGGGTGGGAGGTTGAGGCAAATCGCCTGGCGTCCAATTTTGAGCAGCCAGACACCAGGGCTATGAGAAGAGCACAGCTAGGTGTGCTGCGCATCAGAGAAGCTTTGAAAACCTTTTCATGACTGGCCAGGCTACGGTGTGACAGTTGTGTGTGTTTCTCCTTGCTGCAAACCTGCCCACTTTGTTGATTTTAATTCCCTGTAAGCCAACCACCCTCCCCCCTTCAACCACAGCTGGCAAAGGAAATAAAGTAACTATTGTTTTGAAACCATGCATTCTTTCTTTATTAATTAAAAAAAAGTGAGATAACTGACAAGGTACCCGGGTCGGGTGGGGTGGGGGAGGAGGGAAGGACAAGGCCACATTGCTTATTGTAGCCACACTACAAATCAAAATTGTTTGAATGACAGCCTTCTCTTCTTGGGCCATCCTCTGGAGTGGAGTGGCTGGGTGCCCGGAGCCTCCCCCCTCCCTGCATTCTTG
Organism: Caretta caretta; assembly: GCF_965140235.1. Taxonomy (NCBI): domain Eukaryota; kingdom Metazoa; phylum Chordata; order Testudines; family Cheloniidae; genus Caretta; species Caretta caretta. The sequence continues at coordinate 121,937,242 of NC_134207.1, read as the reverse complement.
GGTGTCTGGGTGAGGAGGATATGGAACTTGGGGAGGAGGGCAGGCGGTTATACAATGGATGCAGCAGGGGTCTGTGCTCTTGTTGGCTTTCCTACAGCTCCACCAGATGCCTCATCATATCCGTTTGCTCCCCTGTTAGCCTCTGCTCATCACGGTCACTTAATGCTTTCCTGGCCTCTGCCACTGAATGCCTCCATGCATTAAGCTATCAGTGTGGGAGGACTGCATGAGCTCTGAAAACATGTAATTGCAAGTGCATTTTTTTCACTTTCTAATCTGCGATAACCTCAGGGACGGAGATGATAGGGGGAGCATAGAAACATTTGCACCTGCGGGGGGATAAAAAGGGAGAGTAAAATTTAAGATGATACATTTCTGAGAACAAAAGGGAGACTCTTTCACAGTGAATCAAGCAATTCACAGCAGACAGCACATGTGCTTTAGGTACAAGGTCGCATTTTGCCTTTTATATTGAGCACCTGCCGGTATGGTGACACATCACACATGGCTGGGCAACAGAATTCGGTTTCTAGGCAGCCATGATAAGCCAAAGGGTATGCGGGGTTGGCTTCTTACGCCTTCATAACATGTGGGAATGGTTTCAAACTGCAGCACCCTCCTTTCCCATAGCAAGCAATGCTGGTTGGGTTTCACATTTAAAAGGAGGGGCTGCGGTTTTCAGGTAGATGTGTAGCACACAACTCCCCGCATGCCACCACATTGCTATTCTCTGGGATGATCCCTTCACCCCTTCCCCTGCCACGTAGCTATTCTCCAGGATGATCCCTTTTAGCCAAGTGTGAACAGCCCAGCATGAACAGAGTTCTTTTACTGTTACAAAAATTCTCCTATTTCAACCAGGTGACTATGAATAATATCACTCTTAAGGATAACACAGAAAGATATAGACTGAATGTTGCTTGAATGCGACCAAAACCCAGGACCATTTGCTGCCATGCTTTGTGCTGCAATGGTTCCAGACTACTTGCTACTGGCTTGGTGTGGTAAAGTGTCCTACCGTTGAGGACGAAATAGGGCAGCCCTCTCCAGAAACCTTCTGCAAAGGCTTTCAGAGTACCTTCAGGAAGCTTCATGGAGATGTCCCTGGAGGATTCCTGCTCCATCCCCAGACACATTAACAGACTTTTCCAGTAGCTGTACTGGCAGCAAATGCATCCCAGTTCTTCAGGGCAAATCAAACATTAAACACTATTGCTTTTAAACCCTGTACTGTAGTTACAAATGTGCATTCACCAGAGGTGCCTTCTCTGGCTTCAGAGTCAGGGATCCCACCTTGGGAGGGTATTGGCTCCAGGGTGATGAAAAGGTCCTGGATGCTGGGGAGAACGGATTCAACGCTTGCCTGCTGCACATTCTCCTTCTTCTCCTCCTCTTCCTCATCCACAAAATCCTTCTCCCTGTTGTGTGAGACCCCCCTTGCAGGTGTCCACGGACAGTGGTAGTGTAATGGTAGGTCCCCCCCACCCCCCCGAATGCCATGCAGCTGATCATAGAAGCAGCATGTATGCGGCTCTGACCTGGAGCAACCCTTTGCCTCCTTTGTCTTTTGGTAGGCTTGCTTGAGCTCCTTAACTTTCATGTGGCACTGCTGTGTGTCCCTGTTGTAGCCTCTCTCCACCATGCCCTGTGCGATTTTGGCATATATATCAGCATTTCTTCTTTTTGATTGGAGTTCGGCCTGCACAGAGTCTTCTCCCCATACAGCAATCAGATCCAGTGTCTCCCTTTCGGTCCATGCTGGAGCTTGTTTATGATTCTGGGGGGCCTGCTGCTGCGCTCACCATGCTGATCAAACAGGAAATAAAATTCAAAAGTTCCCGGGGCTTTTCCTGTGTACCTGGCTAGTACATCAGAGTTCAAAGTGCTGTCCAGAGTGGTCACATTGGAGCCCTCTGCGACAGCTCCCAGAGACCAGTTCCGTCAAATTGCGTCTGCACTGCCCCAAATTCGACCTAGCAAGGTCGATTTTAGTGCTACTCCCCTCGCCGGGGAGTATAGAAGTCGATTTTAAGAGCCCTTTAGGTTGACGGAATGGGGTTGGTTGTGTTGACGCAGTCATTTTAAAATCGACCTAATGTGGCTAAATTCAACCTAACCCCGTAGTGCAGACCAGGGCTCGGTAATGTTCTTTCAAGAAAGAGAACCCAAACCAACCAACAACCCACACTGAAATGTTTCTAGCACATCTAAAAGCTTTTACAGAATATCTGGAACCTATTTTCAGCAAAAATTGTAAAGGTTTCACAAAACTCAGCTTTGTCTAGACTCTCCCGTCCTCAGTGCAAGGAAATAGGGTAAATGGCTGGGCTGTGATATAGCTGCTTTTTTGTTGTTGTTTTGTTTGGATTTCAGGAAATGAACAAGATAAGCTGTGAATGGTCCTTTCCTGCTCTTGCCTTTATATTTTTTAGTTCGTCCCAATAAGAAATGCTTGGAAAAAGAAAAATCCAGCTGATTCTGTCCAAAAAAACAAATTCCAAAATCTGAAAATGAGAGATGGCCCCAAAGCAAACCCCAGAATCCAAGTACCTGGAATATATGGGAAGTCTGAAGCAAGATCTGAATTTTGCAGAAGGGGGCCTATCTTTTTTTTTTTCCCCCCATTCCAGTTAGAGGTTTAGGGTGCAGCACAAATATTGAGTATCTGATGGAATTAGAATATTAGTAGAATAAATCAAGCACTAATTATTCTAATTAGGATAGGAAAAAGACCCTAGGAGATCATTGCATTCATCCCCCTGCAAGTGCACACCAGTCTGAAACATCAGAATATAGGAACTTCTGGACCACATCAGATCAGTGGTCCCCCTTGTCTCTGACAGTGGCCAGCACAAACTGCATTGCAGGAAGGTGCAAGAAACACCAGGCTGGACAATTATGAACTAATGTGCCCCTGAAGGAATCTTCCTTCCAAAGTGCTGTCAGCTAACTGGTTTATGGCCTGAAGCATGATGTCTTATTCCCCTTATAAAAGTACTTGTGGGTGTTCTCTTTTTCCACATCAAGCTCTGATCCTAATATACAAAATGGCTTGAAGGTTCATTAAACTGACATAATTTCAAGTGCTGACTTTTTAGCATTCAAATAATGGTGTTGGTGTCATATTAAGCTGCCTATATCTGAAAATTGGTCTCTGTAAGTTTCTTCTGTTTTGTCACATTTTACAGTGGCTTGTTCAGTTGGAGGAGAGAGGAAAAACAGGTTTCTGGACAACGTGCATTTTCTCCCTTTTCTCCCTCTCCTCCTCCCTCCAGCTTCCTGGACCCTGCACCAAAAATAAATATTTGCTAGTACTGCTCTGCAGAAAGCAATAGTTTCAATCCTTGATAAACCAAATCTCTGGGCACCTGTATATGATTGCATGTTGGAAGCTGGGGAGATAAATTCTGACCCTCTGCTGAAACAAGCTGGCCTTTCTCTCCTCTTGTTTGTTTGTATGAGCTGAACTAATATCACAGTGGAAATCTATACCACCTAAAAATGTCCTAGAATTTTTTTTAAAGGATCTTTCTGCACTAACCTCCTCAGAAGTGCTGGGTGTGTGAGGGTCAATTTGGTGTGACAGTATACATTCACAGAGAGAAGTTGTCACTTCACTAGAATTGTGGGGGACCATACTTACTGGGAAAACATAAAATATTATGGAATATAAAGGATTTATGTATGAAATAGCCTGTGAAATACTACAAAGCAAACAGAAGAGCAGTTTATAAATCAATGGTGACAAAACAAGCAGTGTATAACATAAAATCTATAATGTAGAGCCTTTGTTCCAAAGCAGTGTTATTGTTTCCTCTATAATATACTAAAAGCACTTCCCTTTCTATGTTCTGTAACAGCTAGGTTT